>NC_138769.1:433660184-434992684 GCF_965119305.1 Pelophylax lessonae
AGGCTTGAGAAGTTAAGATGTTTTTGTAATAGAGCTCCTTGTAGACTTAGCCCCCGTTCACATAGGAGCGACGCTACTTCGCACCGCGACCTCCGAGTTTGCGGTGCGAGCAGCGCGCCGCGACCTCGGAGCGGCCACCACGGACTTAATAACATTGAAGTCTATGGCGGTCGCCTCCTGGTCGCCCCAAAGAAGCTCCGGACCCTTTTTCTAAGTCGGAGCGACTTGTGTCACTCCTATTAGAACGGGTCCGCAGCTTCCCTATGGGAGGCGACTTACGGCGACCTGTGAGGCGACCAGGTCGCCTCACAGGTCGCCTTAGTGTGAACGGGGGCTTAAGAACTACCAAAAATGACATCATTTGTGTACATTGTTGATTCCAATGCATTTTTCTAAAATAGTGATATTTCCCTGAAATCCCCCTATTTTTATCAAAATAAAGGGGGAAATAAAAACTTTTAGTTTCTCTCTTCACCGTACATAATCTGCATATATCTAGCTTTATTTTATAGGAACATTATAAATGTAAAAACAAGTTGTCTACTATTCTAGTGGTAGATCTCTTCTAATGGCTCCCTGACAATTGTGATGTTGCGAGCAATTTGCAAGACATTTTTATGATAGAACTTTCAAGAACAGGGGCATAATCTTTCTTATAAAAGGGACAAACCGAGCCTCATGGCTAGTGAAGTGTAAGGAGCTTAGGGATGCCAGAGCCTAGGCTCCAGCAAATGTAGGCCTTTAGGTACATGCAGAGTCATCTCTTCCAAAATTCTGGTTACATTAGTACCCGCAGATCCCATGCTCTAAGGCTGTTAGGAGCTAAGGGAAACTAGCATTGGGGTTGATGTTGTCAGTAAAGAATAGAAAGCTGGAAAAGGGTAGAAAACAGTAATAAAAAAATCCATCAACCTAGTAATAGCTGTAAACTGCTTTGTGAACCAGTTCAATAAACACTTTCACTATACTATATTTTAATAAGAAAAATGTATGATATGTTTAGTATATACCATGAAAAAGGAACATTCTGGCATCATAAACATATTGAGTAGATCTTTTTGTCAGTTTACTATGCATACATGTTGCGTATATGCCACAACTAAAGATTTATTTGTTCACAGTATTTATTTTTTTTTTCTGTAGTCCACAGATTGCACAGCATGATTTGAAATTGTTGTTACCTTTTGTAATTTAAAATTGAACCAACAAACTTAGTAACTGCTCTATTTTTGTAAAATATTATATTAAAAAAATATAGTTTTGGGCCTCTTGCACACTGCAGCCTAAAAATCCAGTGATTTTGAGGCACATAGGCATTTTTATAACTGATCTAATGCTTAACTCCATGTAGCTATAAAAGACATAAATCATGTTATACCCAAAAGCATTAATACATTGTTATTATTTTTTTAATGCAAGCATTGTAAATACCATTATTGAAACTGGTGTTAGCCTCCTGCAGTCCCCTAAAAGCAGAGCTGGAGTGTGAGTGGAAGAAACAGCAAATTACTTCATGCACTGACAAGGACATGCTGATTGCAGAGTGACAGAGAGATAAGCTGATCACTGTGTGACTTATCTTTTGACTGTCCTGTAACAGGCTGGGGTGGATCCACAATGATCTGGACTCAGAAGTTGGGGGCTGAATACAACTGCAATCAGACTTCTCTCACATATCTGGAGGTAGAAAAATGTGCTTCATGAGAAATAGTTGGATTGCAGCAAAGCTGCCTTTTTATTTTTTACTTTTAGCAGGCAATTTATTTATCTTGATATTGTTGGTTGGGGTCTCCCTTTAAACTGAAAATCATGTAGTATTTTTTTCTCTTTCGAATAACAAATTAAAGAACAAATGTTGTATCAGTAAATAGGAAAGAAGAAAAGTTGCAATCTCTAACCTATGAAACATGAAATTCCATTTATTCACTTGTTTTCTGGCCTGCCCTTAAATCACTTGTTCTTGGCATTTTATTGACATTTTGTGACATGGAAAATCCTGGTATCATTAACAAATCAATCAGAAAGCCACTCAACATCTTGTCTATCCGACAGTTTACAGATCTTGTTTCAGTTTAACAAAGACATCAAAATACATGTGATCTATTTTATACACCAGGAAAGAGATTTTCTGAAACTGCTTGTGATTTTATGGAGAACCCACATTAAAGTCACTGTGTCGTATCTTTATAGGCTCTTTGATAAGGATGGGAATTGGAGTAAGATAGCAAAATAAGCAAAAAAGGCATATATTAATTTAATCAGACTCTTTTAGTATCAATTAGTGAATATTAGTGAATAGAAAAAGGTAAGCTTGAAACCATGACGGTTACATGAGAAAATACATGCAAATCTAAATGAGGTCCTATATAAAATGTAGAAGAATATAAATGACCAACAGAATCCCTGAATTGTTTCAAAATTTTTAGGGAAATATTTCACTATACCTTACTACTATGCCTTACAAGCATTACTGTAATTATGTTCAGGATTAGAGTTGTTAAGTAAAGCTTAAAAGCAAACGGTCATTCATAAAATACAATTTTATATATATATATATATATATATATATATATATATATACATATATATACAGTATCTCACAAAAGTGAGTCCACCCTCACATTTGTGTAAATATTTTATTATTCCTTTTCATGTGGCAACACTGAAGAAATAACACTTTGCTACAATGTAAAGTAATGAGTGTTCAGCTTGTATAACAGTGTAAATTTGCTGTCCCCTCAAAATAACTCAACACACAGCTTTTAATGTCTAAACCTCTGGCAACAAAAGTGAGTACACCCCTAAGTGACAATATCCAAATTAGGCCCAATTAGCCATTTTCCCTCCCCGGTGTCATGAGATTCATAAGTGTTACAAGGTCTCGGGTGTGAATGGGGAGCAGGTGTGTTAAATTTGGTGTTATCGCTCTCACTCTCTCATACTGGTCACTGAAAGTTCAACGAATTCTCTGAGGATCTACAAAAATAATTATTGCTCTACATAAAGATGGCCTAGGCTTTAAGAAGATTGCCAAGACCCTGAAACTGAGCTGCAGCACGGTGGCAAAGACCATACAGCGGTTTAACAGGATAGGCTTCACTCAGAACAGGCCTCGCCATGGTCGACCAAAGAAGTTGAGTGCATGTGCTCAGCATCATATGCAGAGGTTGTCTTTGGGGAAATAGACATATGAGTGCTACCAGCATTGCTGCAGAGGTTGAAGGGGTGGGGGGTCAGCCTGTCAGTGCTCAGACCATACGTTGCACACTGCATCAAATTGGCTTGCATGGCTGTCATCCCAAAAGGAAGCCGCTTGTAAAGATGATGCAAAAGAAAGCCCACAAACAGTTTGCTGAAGACAAGAAGACTAAGGACATGGATTACTGGAACCATGTCCTGTGGTCTGATGAGACAAAGATAAACTTATTCGGTTTAAATGGTGTCAAGCGTATGGGGCGGCAACCAGTCGAGGAGTACAAAGACAAGTGTATCCTGCCTACAGTCAAGCATGGTGATGGGAGTGTCATGGTCTGGGGCTGCATGAGTGCTGCTGGCACTGGGGAGATACAGTTCATTGAGGGAATCATGAATGCCAACATGTACTGTGACATACTAAAGCAAAGCATGATCCCCTCCCTTTGGACACTGGGCCGCAGGGCAATATTCCAACACGATAATGACTCCAAACACCCCTCCAAGACAACCATTGCCTTGCTAAAGAAGCTGAGGGTAAAGGTGATGGACTGGACAAGCATGTCTCCCGACCTAAACCCTATTGAGCATCTGTGGGGCATCCTCAAACAGAAGGTGGAGGAGCGCAAGGTCTCTAACATCCACCAGCTATGTGATGTCATCATGGAGGAGTGAAAGAGGACTCTAATGACAACCTGTGAAGCTCTGGTGAACTCCATGCCCAAGAAGGTTAAGGCAGTGCTGAAAAATAGTGGTGTCTACACATATTGACACTTTGGGCCCAATCTGGACATTTTCACTTAGGGGTGTACAAACTTTTGTTGCCAGTGGTTTAGACATTAATGCCTGAGTTATTTTGAGGGGACAGAAAATTTACACTGTTATACAAGCTGTACACTCACTACTTTACATTGTAGCAAAGTGTAATTTCTTCAGTATTGTAACATGAAAAGGTATAATAAAATATTTACAAAACTTTGAGGGGTGTACTCACTTTTGTGAGATACTGTAGGTAGGTCAAATTTTCATTACCTAGTTTAACCTCCTCCGCCCCAGCCACTACATAAAAAAAGGCCGGGTGGGAGCTTCCTCCTTCTGAGTGGATATTACTGAACGTCCTTCAGAAGGAGAGAGATTGAAAACACCTGTCACACATCTGTTCCAGAAAAATAATCTGTTACAGTAAACATCTGACACATCTGTCTGCGATCATCTGGCACATCTGTCCATGATCATCTGGGACATCTGTCCATCTGGCACATCTGTCCACGATCATCTGGCACATCTGTCCATGATCATCTGGCACATCTGTCCATGAGAATCTGGCACATCTGTTTGTGATTATCTGGTGCACATAATCTGTCACATCTGCCAGTGATCATCTGCCACACCTGTCTGTAATCATCTGCCACATCTGTTTGTAATCATCTGCCATACCTGTCTGCGATCATCTGCCACATCTGTCCATGATCATCTGGCACACAGCATCTGCCACACCTGTCCGTGATCATCTTTCACATCTGTCCATGATCATCTGGCACACATCATCTGCCACACCTGTCCGTGATCATCTGTCACATCTGTCTATGATCATCTGCCACATCTGTCCGTGATCTGCCATATTGATCCATGATCTGCCACATCTGTCCATGATCTGCCTTATCTGTCCCAGACAACATCTGCCATATCCATCAGTGATCTGCCACATCTGTCCCAGTGAACATTTTCCAATTCCCAGTGATCAACATCTGTCCCAGGGCCTTCAAAAATTTGATAGGCACTCAGGAAATTAAATGTGTAATTTATGCCTTTAGAACACCTGATGGTGCTACTTTCATGTTGAGCCTCTGCATGTGGCCAGGGTGTAGAAAAGTCTCACACATGTAGTATCGCCATACTCAGGACGAGTAGCAGAATACATTTTGAGGTGTAATTGCAAGTTTATCTGTGCCATGAGTAAGAAATAACTTGTTAATATGACAATTTTGTGGAAAAACAAAATCTTCATTACCCAAACTATTGTGGGCAAAAAAATTGCTACTTCAAAAAACTCACTGTCATATTTACAAGAAGGGGTAATTTCAGGGGTATTTGTACTGTCCTGACATTTTAGGGCCTCGAGAAATTAGATAGGTAGTTAGTATATCAGTATTGATCAATTTATATCTTTGTAGCCTAGCTTGTAGACTCTATAACTTCCACACAACCTTTTATAGTACACTTATCAGAATTATTTTTTTACCAAAGACATGTAGCAGAATACATCCTGGCCTAAATTTATGACAAAATTTGATTTTATTTGATTTCTTTTGAAAGAGAATGTAGAAAATATTGTTTTTGTTTCAAAATTTTTGTTCTTTTTTGCTTATATCACAAACAATAAAAAACCAAGTGGTGAATAAATGCCGCCAAAAGAAAGCTCAGTTTGTGTGAACAAAGTAATACAAAATTCATTTGGGTACAGTGTAGCATGACTGAGTAATTGTCATTCAAAGTGTGAGAGCACTGAAAGCTGAAAATTGGTCTGGGAAGGAAGGGGGTGAAAGTGCCCAGTATTAAGGTTGTTAAAGTTTATAAGCTATTGTTTAGAAATCCAACAAACTTGGTGCCATTTGTCACTGTAATGAATCATTAACGTATCATTGATCAGTTGGAGGAACAGACAGTGTTTAAAAAAACAGGCAGTATAGCAACTCCCACAGAAGTCCTACTTAAAAACAGAGCAATGCTCTATTTTAAGTCACAAACATCTGGCACTTACTAATTGGTAAATAAAAGTATATTTTTTGTTTCTGAAAGTTCAAACATGTATTGCAGATATGCCTGTTGTTAATGTTTATTTGAATGTCATATTCATCATCATAATTTGGAAACATTCCAAGTAACTTTGAATGAACAAATGGATGATTCATATTCATAAACTTGCTGTAAGCAATGTAATTACCATACCTGCTCCCAAGCTTATCTTTGCAAACACAGTTTAAATGTTACAAGCCTCTGGTAACCTTTACTCTAAATTTCTATGAGCAAGCTATGAATCTTGATTCAGAATGTTGTTTTTTTATTCATAAACATAACTACTGACTTAGCTGGATCTTTTTCTAAATGCATGAAAAGCAACATTACTGCATTTAGAATCTGGTCACTACTATTTTTTTAGCGCACCAATTGGGAGGAGGGTTGTTTAAACTTAGTATTTAAAGCACTAAAGGGATCCTGTCAGAATACCAAAACATAGAAACGTGTGTGATATTTTACCTATTTTATTCTGATGATACACGTCTTCAGGCTGAGGCCAGCAAAGTTTGAATTCCTGACCTCCATGCTTGATCCAGATCAATGACTTACCAGGTAGAAAAGGAATGATAGGAATAACTTCCTTGGAACCTTTTCCATTAGAACAAGGGTCTTCAAACTATGGCCCTCCAGTTGTTCAGGAACTACAATTCCCATCATACCTAATCATGTCTGTGAATGTCAGAGTTTTACAATACCTCATGGGATGTGTAGTTCCACAACAGCTGGAGGGCCGAAGTTTGAGGATCCCTGCATTAGAAAGTCAGATTTAGCACCTTTTTTATATTTTTATAGTTTGTCAAATAAATGGCATGGGGACTGGGCACTGCCCTGGGAAACATGTACCAAAGCAAATAAATAAATACATTCTGCTTAGCGGTGATGATGCTCAAATTGAAACAATAAAAATGATAAAAATCCTTTAAATATCTACCGGGGGGGTGCCCTTATCCTGTCTGTGAAATGGCGCATCTGTATGGTGTATAAAACCTAAACTCTCACTTACAAAAGTACAAATGATATTTAACCACTTGCCGACTGCCGCACAACTATTTACGGCGGCAGTCAGCCCCTCACAGGCAAAGTGACATAGGACTACGTCGCTAGCCCGTGAGCCTCTAGGGGGCGAGCGGGCGCCGCCAGAGGCGTGCTCCCGCCCCGCTCGCTCCCAAATATGTCCGGGCATGTGACCGGCGGACCCGATGTCGCAAAATAGGGCCTGGTCAGGAAGGGGGTAAAATCTTCTGGGGCTTAAGTGGTTAAAGTGCCAGTAAATGAAAGCCCATGGACATTTAAAGTGATACTAGACAAAGAAGTGTTAATTACCATAAATCATTCACATAAATGATATATATCATGGCACTGCTTTTTTTTCTCCCTCTAAGTACCTTATTCCTGCAGCGCTGTTGTATGGTCTCATGATCTGTCCTTTTTCTTTGGCATCTGCAGGAAAAGCTGTTTAGGAGAAACTTCTATTACTCTGTTGATGCTCTCTACAATTTAAGTCTATATCTGGCCAGCGCTGACCGGACTAAAAAGAAAAAAACTATTTCAAAAGAGCAACTAAATTAGATTATAAATATCAAATAACTGTTTTAAAGCTAAAAATAAATGTTTATTACATATCAGCGGTATATTTTTTGTTCATTAGTATGGTGTAGGCAGAGTCACAGATGATTGACACTAGCTTTCATTTTGTTCAGAAGGCATCTGCATCCAAGGATTTTTTTTTAACTTTACTTTGCAGGTATTAGCAATTACATTATATATATATATATATATATATATATATATATATATATATATATATATATATTTTTTAAATAATGATTTATGTTAAAACAAAGCATTTTGTGAGTTTCTTAATGCATGTAATCAACCAGCATAATATACTCTGCCCCCACGGTGTTTAGCAATAGAAGGACATGGAGGAGGAGGGAAGAAGGGGAGTGTCATTTACCACTTTGTATAAGTCAACATGGGCTGCATAAATAAGAAAAAGGAAGACATGAAGAGTAGTGATGTCGCGAACATAAAATTCGCCGTTCGCGAACGGCGAACGCGAACATCGTCGAATGTTCGCGAATCGGCGAACATTGCGAACCGCCATAGACTTTAATAGGCAGGCGAATTTTAAAGCCCACAGGGACTCTTTCTGGCCACAATAGTAATGGAAAAGTTGTTTCAAGGGGACAAACACCTGGACTGTGGCATGCCGGAGGGGGATCCATGGCAAAACTCCCATGGAAAATTACGTAGTTGATGCAGAGTCGGGTTTTATTCCATAAAGGGCATAAATCACCTAACATTCCTAAATTGTTTGGAATAACGTGCTTTAAAACATCCAGTGTGTGCATACGATCAGGTATGATGTTGTATCGATCAGGTAGTGTAAGGGTTACGCCCGCTTCACAGTGACAGACCAAACTCCCCGTTTAACGCACCGCAAACAACCGCAAACAGACCAGAACCGACCAAAATGGGACAGGAACTGGGCTTTAAGGGTTAGGGTTAGGTTTAGTGTTAGGGGCTAGGGTTAGGGTTATGGTGAGATACTTAGGGTTAGAGTTAGTAACCCTACCCCTACGCCTCTAACCCTAACCGTCTAACCCTAAGCACTAAAAATAACCCTAACCCTAGCCCTAACCCTAACCCTAGCCCTAACCCTAATTCTATTTTTTTTTCTGGTTCTGGACATGCTACAGAGCTGAAACTTCACAGGTACACTTTTTAGACCCCCAGACACTGAACCACACAAAAAAGTTCTTAAAAATTGTAATTTTTTGTTAGAGAGACAATTATTGGAAAAATTAAAAAAAAATAAAAATAAAAAATTTCTTTGGATTTAGCATCTGGGGGGTCTAAAAAGTGTACCTATGAAGTCTCAGCTCTGTAGCATGTCCGGAACCAGAAAAAAATACGAATTAGGATTAGGGCTAGGATTAGGCTTAGGGCTAGGGTTAGGGCTAGGGTTAGGGCTAGGGTTAGGTTTAGGGTTTGGGTTATTTTTATGGCTAGTCTTAGATGGTTAGGGTTAAGGTTAGAGGGTTAGGGTTATTTATTAGAGGGTTAGGGTTAGGTTTAGTGTTAGGGGCTAGGGTTAGGGTTACGGTGAGATACTTAGGGTTAGAGTTAGTAGCCCTACCCCTACCCCTCTAACTCTAACCCTCTTACCCTAAGCACTAAAAATAACCCTAACCTTAGCCCTGACCCTAACCCTAGCCCTAACCCTAGCCCTAACCCTAATTCTATTTTTTTCTGGTTCTGGACATGCTACAGAGCTGAAACTTCACAGGTACACTTTTTAGACCCCCCCAGACACTAAATCACACAAAAAAGTTATTTAAAATTGTCCTTTTTGATAGAGAGCCAATGATTGGAAAAATTAAAAAAAAAATAAAAAAAAAATTCTTTGGATTTAGCATCTGGGGGGTCTAAAAAGTGTACCTGTGAAGTTTCAGCTCTGTAGCATGTCCGGAACCAGAAAAAATTATGAATTAGGGTTAGGGCTAGGGTTAGGCTTAGGGCTAGGGTTAGGGTTAGGGTTAGGGCTAGGGATAGGGTTAGGGTTAGGGTTATTTTTATGGCTAGGCTTAGAGGGTCAGGGTTAAGGTTAGAGGGTTAGGGTTATGGTTAGAGGGTTAGGGTTAGGTTTAGTGTTAGGTGAATATAGTGAAAAAACTATGAGCGCAAGACTAAGTGAAATTCAAATGTGTATAAAATGTGCTAGAATAAATCAATATATAAATCCGGCTGCATACACAAATTGTGTCCACACCTCACAACAAAAACATAAAAATCAAAAAACGTGCTGCGCCAGAAGTGCACAAAAATAATTAGTGATTACATGAATCAACAAGTGTTATCAACAAAATATGGTGTCCATCATATGTGCTCTGATGAAACCTAAATGTTCATATAAAGTGCTCCAAAGTAATGATTAGTATATCCAGGTGATGACAGGACAGCCTCAATCCCTTGTGAATCAAGCAGGAACCACCAGTGTGTGAACTCCCTCCACCAGTAAGATTGGCCTCTCACCTTGATACCAGACCCAAAAGGGCCAGCATGAGCATATCAGGGGATAAACAGACTATCGCAGGTAACCTCTCCAGCCTTCACCTCCGGGGGTCGCCAGGACATAAAATAAAGATAAAGCAAAGATCTAGTGCTCTCTGAATGTAAATAATGAGCTTTTATTGAGCATAAAGGGGTAACTCACATTTGTTGGGCACTCAGCCGTGCCTGCTATTATGGCATTCAGTGTTGGAGAGTAGCACCCGAGCGATCGGCGTCAGGCACGCAGGCTCCGCCTCCCTATACGCGTTACGCCTGGAGCGTGGGCTCCGTTTGGCTTCTTCCGAAGAATTATTATTTTTCCAATAATTGTCTCTCTATCAAAAATGACAATTTTTAAGAACTTTTTTGTGTGATTTAGTGTCTAGGGGGTCTAAAAAGTGTACCTGTGAAGAGTGTACCTGTGAAGTTTCAGCATGTCCAGAACCAGAAAAAAAGATCATTTTTCAGTAGAGCAGGGATGGTGGGAACCCCTTTTACACCTATATGATCTTTTTTTTCTGGTTCTGGACATGCTACAGAGCTGAAACTTCACAGGTACACTTTTTAGACCCCCCCAGACACTAATCCAAAAAAAGTCATGCCTGCCACCGTATATATCAGTGGTGGGTGGGCAGTGGCACTGCAGTGGGCACAGTACACTCTGTGGACCTGACAGAAAAAAAAATACTCAATTACCAGTCCTTAAAAGGGCTTTTGGGGACACTAGATATATATATATATATATATATATATATATATATATATATATATATATATATATACATATATATATAAAGAAAAAACTCAATTACCAGCCCTTAAAAGGGCTTTTGGGGACACTAGATATATATATATATATATATATATATATATATATAAAAATTACACAAATACCAGCCCTTAGAAGGGCTTTTTGGGGTGCTGTCAGGATGCTGTCCTTACAGCAGTAGTGGACCAAGAACACTGACTAGCAAGACCAGGAACACTGACTAACAACTGTCCCTAGCTATTAACAGCAGCAGCAGCAGCAACACTCTCCCTGCTCTCACTAACACACTGCTTCAGAATGATCTAAGATGGATGCTGCCCTTGCTTATTTATAGGAGGTGGGAGGGTGTGGGAGGGAGGTATGCTGATTGGCTGTAAATGTGCCTGCTGACTGTGAAGTTCAGGGTCAAAGTTTGCCTCAATGATGTATTATAGGGGGCGGACCGAACATCGCATATGTTCGCCCGCAGCGGCGAACGCGAACATGCTAAGTTCGCCGGGAACTGTCCGCCGGCGAACAGTTCAGTACATCTCTAATGAAGAGCTTAGAAGGGAACGGAAATTGAGCATGCTTTGAAGAACACCAGCTAGTCTACACCAGCTAGTCTACACAATCTCATGTTGCAGTGGGGACACAGAGAAGATGGGAGGGACAGCTGAAGGTGGGATCATCCAGGATTATTTCACGCTACACAAAATTAATGTTCTAGTGGCTTTTTAAGTATCCACACTCTGTTATGTTGCATGTAATGAGATTTTTTCACAGTCTGGGTTTAACAACACTTTAATACTGTTTGTAAACACTGTGTCTGGGGATTTTTATTTATGTATATCAAACCTTTTTTATACATGAGGATCTGGTATTGATCTTAATGTTTAGGTTTTCCCTAAAATACATACCAGACCCTAATCCTTGATGAGTGTCTGGCATGAATGCCAAGGTGGTTTTCACATATTAAAAAAAAGGCATGGGGTTCCCCAAATATCCATAACAGATTCTTATCTGAGCATGCAGCCTGGAAGACCGGTAAAGGGGGAGAGTGTGTACCCTTCCTCCTAAACCATACCAGGCCACATGCTTTTAACAGAGGGAGTAATGTGTTGATGAGGACAAGGGTCTTTCCCCCACAACCCTGGCCCAGTGATTGTGGAGGTGTATATTTTGTGAGTTATTGGAATCTGGATGCCCCTTTAACCTCTTGCCGACCGCCGCACGACTATTTACGTCGGCAGTCAGCCCCTCACAGGCAAAGCGACATAGGGCTACGTCGCTAGCCTGTGAGGCTCTAGGGAGCGAGCGCTCGCCGCCGGAGGCGCGCTCCCGCACAGTCACGAACCCCCCCGCGCGTGTGCCCGGCGGACCCGATGTACGCCGGGCATTCACGATCATCCGTTACACCGGGAGAAAGGCAGGCGACTAATGTAAACACAGCCGCCTGTCAGTCTCCCCTGTGTAAGAATGGAGATCAGACGGTTCTACTATGTAGGACCGTTGATCTCTGTTCTTACACTAGTAGCCACAGCCAATCACAGTTAGAAACACGCCCCTAGGACACACTTAACCCCTCCCTCTCCAATACAGTTAACTCCTTCACTGCCAGTGTCATTTTTACAGTAACAGTGCATATGTATAGCACTGATTACTGCAGTAATGTCACTGGTAACCTCAAAAGTGTCAAAAATTTCAGTCAAGGGTCCGATCTGTACGCCACAATGTCACAGACCCGCAAAAAAAAATTGCAGATTGCCGCCATTACTCGTTAAAAAAAAAAACAACAAAAATGACAAAAATCTTTCCCTTTGTTAGTAAACGCGATAACTTTTGCGTAAACCAAACAAAATACGCTTTTTGCGATTTTTTTTTTACCAATCATATGTAGCATAAAACAAATTGGCCAAAAATGTTAAAACATTTTCATTTTTACATTTTTTTGGGAATTTCAAAAAAATGTGAAAAATGTTATTTTTGCAAAATTGACGCTCCTTTTTTGCTTATAGCGCATGATCAAAAAATCACACAGGTGATAAAATACCACCAAAAGAAAGCTCTGTTTGTGGGAAAAAAAGGATGTCAAATTTGTGTAGGTACAGCAACGCACGACCGGGCAATAGTCCGTTAAATTCACGCAGTGCCGAATCGCAAAATAGGCCCTGGTCAGGAAGGGGGTTAAATCTTTCGGGCCTTAAGTGGTTAAAGAGGGCCATCAGATATCAGTTCCCCCATGTGAATATACATAGTATCAATACTCATTAACACAAAAAAGTGTAAATAAAGCCACACACATTTTGGCAAGTCCTTCTTTTTTAAAAAAAGAAAACAGTTATCCAAAATTGGGAATATATTAATGGCACATCCAAAAATAAAAACTTACACATTATTAGTAACATACATTTAAAAACATTTTTTTTTTCAAATAAAAACACCAAGAGAATGTTAATGGTGACCATCCCTCAAATGCATTATGAGGAAACTGCAGGTATATACATTTTTGACCACTAGATGGTATTATTCACTAGAATGGGGCCTGAGTGATGTGTTCCTTTTCAGAAACTCTCCACTGAGAGAGTAATCTTCCCTGTGTAATTGGGAGAGTGGCAGATATGACATAGCGGCATAAATGACATTGCCAGTATCATGTTGTTCTCCACTGTGAAGCACATGTAAGGCTGCCCTAGAGCAGTCCAATTCTTGTGGGCCAAAAGTATCCCACCCACTGGGAATGGTGGGAATGCATTGAAAGGGAGATCAGAGACACACACAGGGGAAGCTGAAAGCATCCATGAGGTTCCCAATATTTGGGGCTGCTGGTGGAATTTTTTTTACGTGAGTTTTACATGTTTAAGGTATGGGTGATCCCTGTCTCTCTTCTCTTATACACGGTATGAGTTTTGGGAGCAATTTTAGTTCAGCTATAGATTTCCTTTGCTTACTCTTAATAGGAGAGGTTCCTGGTCCCGAGGAAGTGTTTATGGACCATAAAATGCATAGACCTAACTAAATCTAAGAGTGGGTTATGCTATAGTACACCCTCTTTTGCCTGTTATTAAGAAAATGTAGTTAAATGCAGCTGTTTTTTTTTTTAAGTGACCACCCCCTCTCAATGTAAAAAAAAAAAAAAAAAAAAAAAAAAATATATATATATATATATATATATATATATATATATATATATATATACATATATAATTTATTTGTGTGTGTGTATGTATGTATATATATATATATATTTATATATATATATATATATATATATAAATATATACAAAGCTCTGTATGTGTGTGTGTATATGTATATGTCTATATATATATATATATATATATATATATATATATATATATATATATATATATATATATATATATATATATATATATATATATACTGTATATATAATTTTTTTTACATCTATGCTATGCTATATTTGTTGGTGTATACTATTATTATAGTTACATTTTTTGATGAAAATTTTCTATATTATGTTAGGAATGAGGACAGCCACAAAGCCATATATTAAATCGTCTTCACCTTAAAAATGTGAGGTTTACAAAAAAAGAAAAAAAAATCCTATATTGTAAATTTATCATCAATCATGTTGACCAGCTTTGCAGATTCTTGCCAATCATGATTACTGACACCATCACTGGTTGCTATGAACCCAGTGGGTGCCAGCCTCCAAAGCTTTCATAGCAAACTTTGACAGAAAGCTGTAATATAGCAGTGGTGGAAATACCACTACAATACATGACATTCATAATTAAGTATAAAGTCCAGTGTTTGGAAGAAAACCTAAAAAGGCAAAGATCAGTCCTAATTGTATTTGAACTAAAACTTAAGTATATCAATACTTCTGATAAAGAACTTTGCTTCATATTCATTTCATGATGCCCACAGTAGAACAGGAGACAATTGCAAGGACCTTTTTAAATGTGTCTTTATTTGATACATTTTTGTTTATGGTTTCACTTGTAATAAAACCTTATATTCCCATTGTTAAAAGCTAAGTAATAATTTTTTAAGCGTTACCAATCCCCAAAACAGATGCAAATGTTAGCCCATACAGAAGAACAAAAAGGAGCCTTCAGTTGTCAGGACCATTGAAGTTTCAGCTTTCAAATTTAAAATGGGATGCTTTTCATCCTAACTTGGTTTGATAATATCTGTTCATTAACCCCTTCCGTACCGCGTCATGTAAAATGACGTCGGCACAAATCCTTTCTCGATCCGGGCCGACGTCATATGACGGCGCCCGGATCTCCCCGCTACTGCGCGCCCCCGGGGGCGCGCAGCGCGGCGATCGGGGGTGAGGCTCGTCCCTCGGACTGAGCCCAACCCCGATCAAGGTAAACAGCCAATGAAATTGGCTGTTTACCACGTGATCGGCTGTGTCAATCACAGCCGATCACATGAGCGGCTCCAGCGCGAGCCGCTCGTTCCTTCCTTAATGCGCGCCCCCGGGGGCGCGCAGCGCGGCGATCGGGGACGAGGCTCGTCCCTCGGACAGAGCCCATCCCCGATCTAGGTAAAGAGCCAATGAAATTGGCTCTTTACCACGTGACCGGCTGTGTCCAATCACAGCCGGTCACAAATGTCATCAGAGAACACGGTAACTAGCTGTCACCATGTTCTCTTCCTCACACACTGATCCTGTGTGAGGAGGAGATTGTGGTAACAGCTAGTTACCAATCATAGTGCACCCCAACCACACTGATTGCCCCCCCCCCCAATAAAGAGCACCTGTCACTAGCCCATCAAAGTACCCGAGTACCTGTCACCAGCCCATCAGGTACTCAGATGACAGGTACTCGGGTACTCTGATGGGCTGATGACAGGTACTCTGATGGGCTGGTGACAGGTACTCGGGTACTCTGATGACAGGTACTCGGGTACTCTGATGACAGGTACTCTGATGGGCTGGTGACAGGTACTCGGGTACTCTGATGACGGGTACTCGGGTACTCTGATGATGGGTACTCGGGTACTCTGATGACAGGTACTCGGGTACTCTGGTGACAGGTACTCTGATGGGCTGGTGACAGGTACTCGGGTACTCTGATGACAGGTACTCGGGTACTCTGATGACGGGTACTCGGGTACTCTGATGACAGGTACTCGGGTACTCTGATGACAGGTACTCGGGTACTCTGATGACAGGTACTCGGGTACTCTGATGACAGGTACTCGGGTACTCTGATGACAGGTACTCTGGTACTTTGAGTACCCGTCATCGGAGTACCCGAGTACCTGTCACCTACCCAACAGAGTACCCGAGTACCTTCCACCTGCTCATCAGAGTACCTGACACCTGAAGTACCCGAGTACTTGCCACCTGCTCATCATTACCCATCACTACTCATCAGTACTCATCAGTACCCATCAGTACCTATCACCTATTAGTATCAGTACTGATCATCCGTACCCATCATCAGTACAGTATCAGTATCACCTATCAGTACTACTCATCAGTACCTATCACCTGCCTGTCACCTGCCCATAAGAGTACCCGAGTACCTGTCACCTGCCTATCGGAGTACTCGAGTACCTGCCACTTGCTCATCAGTACCAGAGTACCTGTCACCTGCCCAGCAAAGTACCCGAGTACCTGTCACCTGCCCAGCAAAGTACCCGAGTACCTGTCACCCTTCATACAGCCACCATGTCTAAGTCCAAAAAGGTTAACATACGTCGTCCGTTTAAACCTAAATACCGGTGTTATGGCAGCAGATAGCTGCCATAACCCTGGTATTTTTTTAAACGGTGGACGGTTGGCTTTCCGATAAGGGTGGTCCCAGCGGCAGATTCGCCGCGGGATCACCCTTCCGGGGTGGCGGAAGAGGTGCCCCCCCCCCCTCCCGCTGCATTCTGGTCCTTTTCCCCGCTTACCGGACCCGCCGGCAGCGGGGAAAACGATCCGGTCCCAGATCCTCACAGACAGGATGTCGAGTGAGGGCAAGCTTGCCCTTACTCGACTCTATGGTCTTGGAGGACCGGAGCTACGGCAAACGTCGTTGCCTAGCAACCAGTTTAAAGGTCCCTTTTTTTTTTCATTTTATTTAATTTTTTTAAATTTTTTTTTTTTTATTTTTTCTATCTTTTAGTGTACTTGTGAGATCTGAGGACTTTTTGACCCCAGATCTCACAAAAAAGAGGTCCTGTCGTGCCTTTTTCTATTACAAGTAATGTTTACATTTCTTGCAATAGAAATAAAAATGATCAATTTTTTTTTTTTAAAAAAACAGTGTAAAAATAAAAAATAATAAATAAAATAAATAGTAAAAAAAAAAAAAAAAAAAATTAAAGCGCCGTGTCCCCGCGAGCTCGCGCGCAGAAGCGAACGCATACGGAAACCCCGCCCACATATGTAAACAGTGTTCAAACTACACATGTGAGGTATCGCCGCGATCGTTAGAGCAAGAGCAATAATTTGAGCCATAGACCTCCTCTGTAACTCTAAGATAGCAACCTGTAGAAATTTTTAAAATGTCGCCTATGGGGATTTTTAAGTACCAAAATTTGTCACCATTCTGTGAGCGTGCGCAATTTTGAAGCATGACATGTTGGGTATCTATTTACTCGGTGTAACATTATCTTTCACATTATGGAAAACAATTGGGCTAACTTTACTGGTTTCTTATTTTTTAATTAAAAAAAGTGATTTTTTTCCCAAAAAATTGCGTTTGGAAGACCGCTGCGCAAATACGGTGTGATAAAAAATATTGCAATAATCTCCATTTTATTCTCTAGGGTCTCTGCTAAAAAAAAATATATAATGTTTTGGGGTTCTAAGTAGTTTTCTAGCAAAAACAACTGATTTTAGCTTGTAAACACCAAATGTCAAAAATAGGCCTAGGCAAGTGGCTAGGATGCATGATGATGCTCCTTGGATGTTTAGGCCCCTCTATATGGCTAGGCTGTGAAAAAGTCTCACACATGTGGTATTGCCATACTCAGGAGGAGTGGCAGAATGTATTTTGGGGTGTCATTTTTGCGATGTACATGCTATGTGTTAGGAATATCCTATAAATTGACAACTTTGTGTAAAAAAAAAAGTTTTTATTTTTTTCCCACATTTTCCAAAAACTTGTGGAAAAAAATGACATGTTCAAAGGACCCATAATGCCTCATAGAATATACGTTGGAGTGTTTGCTTTCCAAAATGGGGTCATTTTGTGGACTTTTCCATTGTATTGTTGCTCTAGGGCCTTGAAAAGTGTGATAGGTAGTAAGAAAGTTTTATGTGTATTTATGCTCCTAAAACGCCTTATGGTGCTACTTGGACGTGGAGTCTCTTTTTGTGGCGAGGCTGTGTAAAAGTCTCACACATGTGGTATCACCATACTCAGAAGGAGTAGCAGAATGAATTTTGGGGTGTCATTTTTGCTGTGTACATGCTATGTGTTAGAAATAGCTTATAAATTGACAACGTTTTGGGAAAAAAAAAGAAAAAAAAATGTTTTCTTCATTTTCCCAAGAATTGTGGGAAAAAACTATAACTTCAAAAAACTCACCATGCCTCTTACTAAATACCTTGGACTGTCTACTTTACAAAAAGGGGTCATTTGGGGGGTATTTGTACTGTCCTGACATTTCAGGGCCTCAAGAAAGGAGATAGGCCATCAGTACATCTGGTGTGATCAATTTTCAGTAATTGGTACCATAGCTTCTAGACTCAATAACTTTCACACAGACTAAATAATATACACTAATTTGGGTTAATTTTACCAGAGATATGTAGCAGTATAAATTTTGGCCCAAATGTATGAAGAAAAATTAATTTTTTGCAAAATTTTATAATAGAAACTAAAAAAAAGTGTTTTTTTTGCAAAATTTTTGCTCTTTTTTTGCTTATATCACGAAAAAAAAAAACCCCAGTTGTGATCAAATACCACCAAAAGAAAGCTCTATTTGTGTGAAAAAAATGATAAAAATTTTGTTTGGTTACAGTGTAGCATGACTGAGCAATTGTCATTCAAAGTGTGAGAGTGCTGAAAGCTGAAAATTGGTCTGGGCAGGAAGGGGGTCTAACTGCTCTGTATGGAAGCGGTTAAAAAAAAAAAAAAAAAAAACCCAGAAAATAGTACAGTTTTATTTGTGTTTTTAACGGCAATGAAATAATTTGCAAATAGGAGCTCAGATTTTCTTTTTTACAGAAATGAACCTGAACTCAAACCTAACATATCCTTTTTGATGAAGTGGTTGGATTTGCATGGAGTTTTTTGCTAAATTTAGAACTCAATCTCAGCTTAGGTTGTATTCCCAGTTTGGCTCTATAGATTTACTTTGAAATGTTCAAATATTCAGCTTTGCATAGACTTAAATATGCATGATTCCTAATCACTAAAGCATTTCCTAATTGTGAAGATGCAATTTAATGTGTTTCCACTGACAGGTAGGAGTCATTAAATCATTATGTGCTGAAAGATTTGGCAGTATTCCAGACACAATTATAATAGTTATATCTTCTTCCATACGGAAAGGGAAGAGAGAAGATGTCTTATTCCTATGTAAATAAATTAGCATGCGATGCTTCATTTAATACATAGCCATTTTTGCTAATGTAATTATTTGTGTTAACTAACCTTCCCAAAGGTTCAGAACAAATTCCTAACACTTATTAATTCAACTTTGACCAAAAAAAGTGATGTTCCAGTAATTTCTGACAGGTTGTGTCACCTGTCAGCATTGTATATTTTTAAAAATTCTTTGTTGGTGAATTACCTAATCAACCCAACTAGTGCTATCTCAAAGTAACTGTTTCAACTAGCTCCCAAAGCCATTGCAAAGCCACTTAGTGGTATCATGCTCATCCAAGTGATTCTTCATGATGTAGGGTAATAAAATAAGTGAAGAAGTCACCTGTGTTCCCTTGGTTATAGCTATTAGTATTGATAATACCTACCAAACTGGTATAGAGAAACATGGGGTTTGATGTACTAAAGTCAAACAGGCTGTTAATTTTGCAAGTTTAGTTGCAATCTGCAAAGAAATTAGCTCCAGTGCTTAGTGAATGAGGTGAAATTTCACTTTGTAAAAAATGTCCAATCATGTGCAAGGAAATTAAAAAACATAATTTTTGCTTGCACATGATTGCATGAAGGATGTCAGCAGAGCTTCACTAAGCTGGATAAAATTGCCTTGCAAAGTGCAACTTCCCTTGATAAGAGAATAGTCTATTTGCCTTTAGTAAATCAATCCATAGTTATTTTAGTCTACAAGTCAGTATGCTTACATTTCAACACACTGGTGTCCATATTAACCTAATACTTGATACCTGAACCTGACCAATTTTGAGTAAACTCCTATCCTTTTTTGTTTTTTATCTTTTTTAACTGACAAATAGGCTTAACAGATTTTTTGTAAATGGTTAAGCGAAATCTAGGCAGAAGGAAAACACACAACATTTGAAGGACTTGATTTCTGGGTGTTAGATATAGCATGCAATCCCCTAAAAATACTCATTACTTTCATAATGGAAACCAGGTGCCATCACATTATCATCCTTGCACTGTAAATAAACCACAAACAGAGATAATTAAGTACTGCAGACTAGTATATACCTCATAAATGAATCTTTAAAACAAAAAAAAAACTGAAAAAAAAAATGCTATAATTGTGTTTATTTCATTTCTTTATTTATGTAGACAAACTGCTTGAATAGTTGAAGGTTACCCTTTACTTTGCTTTAATGTTGAAGATTGCTGCATTGTGTTTATTTTTCTTTTCATTATACATTACTCTACTCTGTTGCTTCTAAGTGAGGAATAAATGTCTGATATATAGTCAAATATCACTGCCAATTTAGGTAGCTTAATTTAATTTTCCTTTTGCTTTTGGATTCACTCTCTTGGATGAATTAGGTACTGTTAAAGTAATCAGCACAGAACACAAACTGACAGTTTATACGTTTTAGTAGTTATTCAGTTTCTAGTGTCTAATGCTGCTACTCAGTGAGTTTGAAAAGAACAAGACTTAAAAAAGTCTGTTGGTAGAAAAAAAAAAACGAATGTAAAAACTGCATAGTCACAAAAAATGCAAGCATACCTGGAACCTCACGTAAGAAGAGTAGGGTCAGAATTCCCTGTGCCTTTTTTGTTAATGCGTAAAGCTTTGGTCCATTTTATTTTTGGATGAACTTTTTCACATTAGTCCACTTTGTAAAGACTGACAGCAATAAGCACAATTTTTTGTTAAAATCCAAATGAAATTATTTAGTTGTATTTGTGTCTTACAATTACATTTTTTACACTTTGCCAGTGAAAAAAACACCTTTGTTATTTCTGCACTCTTCAGCAATTTGTTTTAGTATATATTTGGTTTTGGTGTCTACTTGAAAACTTTTTATATTACTTTACTCTTTAACCACTTTAGCTTCAGAAAGATTTACCCCTTTCATGACCATGCCATTTTTTGTTATTCAGCACTGCACTACTTTCTCTGGAAATTGCAGTCATCCAATACTGTATGCAAATGTCATTGTTATCTTTTTTTTCACACAAATAGAGTTTTTCTTTGCTGGCATTTTTTTTTTTTTTTTGTGAAAAAAAAAAAAAGACCAAACATTTTAAAGAAAAATTATATTTTTTATTTTCTGTCATAAAACATATCCAATTAAATCAAATTTCATCATAAATTTAGGCCAAAATTTGTTCTGCTACAGGTTTCTGATTTACAAAAATCCCAATAAGTGTATGCTGTATGAATTGGTTTGTGTGAAAGTTATAGCATTAACAAACTCTGGTATATATTTTTAAAAACTGAACTTACCAATTCTGATCTACTGATGGCCTATTTCATTTCTTGAGGTCCTAAAATGCAAGTAAAAGCCTTTGCTGATATTCAGTTTTTGGAGTCATCACATAAGCATAGTTCTGAAGGTTTAGCTACTCTATGTGGACATCTACATTCTGTTTACATCACCTGTCGCACTGGGACAGTAGGCACCAACATGGAGTTGGCATTTTTTCCTTTTTGTGTTCTTTGCCCTACTTTCTATAACATGGGTCTATATAGTTAAGCTTTTTATTTGTATATTATCATGGTGCTTAAAATAATATCACACAATGTATAGGGCTTCAACCTTTGCAAAAAGGCTTTCCGCTATTATAAGAGCTTAGATGCTGACCCATTTCTCCATCTCGAATCACCCTCAATTTTTTGACAAAGCATAAAAAAAATTTTATTGCACATCTTATATCGCTAAGTCTCAGTATGTCCATAATTCTTTGTTTTTTTATGTACAACATGTGTAGAAAGATCCTGACAGCCCATTTATCATACTCAAAGGTTCTATACAAGGAAGATCTGTCACCATAATTTCAGTTTATGCCCCTAACAACTCGCAAGCCTAATTTTTTAAGCATTTTTTTGAAACTTTGGATCGATATCTCTCCCCACATTTAATAGTGGGTGGTGATTTCAATCTCACTGCTTATCCAGTTTTAGATAGAAGCAGAGTTACTCCATCTTCTAAAGCCTTTCCTAAATCAGTTGTCAGATCCCTGCACTTGCTCCAACTTCTCAATACGTGGCGAGCTCATAATGTGGACTCTAGATCTTATACCTTTTATTATAACCCTCACGACAGCTCTGCTCATCTAGACTATATTTTCTGTACCCCAATTGTTTTAGCTAACTTATTAGCAGCAGAGGTTCACGTCTGTCCCTGGTCTGACCACCATATGGTGGCCTTCTCCATGCCACAAATTGGCCTAAAACCCACATCTCACATGGCATATCAATGACTCTTTACTCACAGACCCTGAAATTATTTGCTCGCTCTCTAAACTCTTATTATGCGGAGAACCCTCTCCCTGAGTTGTCCTTTTCCAAGTTATGGACAGCCCATAAGGCTGTCATAAAAAGGCAGCTACTAAATGCAAGGCCAGACTTGCAGACCTGCAATCTCTTACTAAGACACTGGAATGTTTATATAATCACTACAATCAATCCGTGAATGGGGGGGAGGGGCAGCAGCGCTATCCCACGGTACATAGTCTACAATGTAACTCAGGCAGGCTTGATGGAAAACCTTGAAAAGTTTATTTATAAAAATATATATAGTGATGATTAAAACATAATAGAATGTGTTCCAAACCAGATCTGTGGCGTTGCTGGGGGTCACAGGATGACCGAGCCGCTGGGTGAGCCGGAACTGTGTAGATTATCACAACAGGGAACCAGGCATAAGGGAGAAGGATTTTATGTGCCAAAAGCAGACCGGACCAGCCGGTAGGGTGGCGTGGCTTCCTCCCACCTGATAGTGTGGCTGCTCGCACCGAAGCAGTGTAGACGTGCCGCGGAGCCGCCAACCAGAGGTATCCACAGCGGAGGCCGCTACTCGTAATCGGCGTCAGCAAGCGTTGGGACCCGGCTTGGAAAGCATCAGGGTTGCCGTGACGACATGTTTCGCATGAAAATGTGATAAACACAGGGATCTCCTATTTAGAAAAACAGGTCTCTGTCCTCCAGCAAGTCCCCCACACACTTAGAAAGCATCCCCTATGGACACATTTAACCCTTTGATCGTCCCTGATGTTAACCCCTTCCCTGCCAGTGTCATTAGTACAGTAACCGTGCATATTATTAGCACTGATTACTGTAGTAATGTCACTGGTCCCCCCAAAAGTGTTAAAAGTGTCAGGTGTCCGAACTGTCCACCGCAATGTCGCATTCCGCTAAAAAATCACTGATCGCCACCATTACTAGTAAAAAAATAAAATCATAGAAACATTAGATAAATCTTTCCCCTAGTTGTAGATGCGATAACCTTTGTGCAAACCAATCAATATACACTTATTGAGATTTTTTTTACCAAAAAATATGTAGCAGAATACATATTGGTCTAAACTGATGAAATCAAATACCACCAAAAAAAAGCTCTAGTTGTTGGAAAATAGGCCATCCATTTTATTTGGGTACAGTGTTGCTCGACCACATAAATGTCTGTTAAAATAACGCA
Organism: Pelophylax lessonae; assembly: GCF_965119305.1. Classification (NCBI taxonomy): domain Eukaryota; kingdom Metazoa; phylum Chordata; class Amphibia; order Anura; family Ranidae; genus Pelophylax; species Pelophylax lessonae. Next base: position 433,683,957 of record NC_138769.1, read on the forward strand.
GTGCCATATCGCAAAAAATGGCCTGTTTATTAAGGGGGTAAAACCTTCTGGCACTTTAGTGGTAATGAAGGTTCTCTCACAGAGAAAACTAAACCGATGACCCAATGGAAAGCAGAATCAGGGCTCATTTTTACACCTCTTGAATGGGAAGAGATGCTCATGTTACTCAAGAACACAAAATCTAATTCAGTCCTGGAAACTGCAATCAAATTACACAATAAATGGTACATGACACCAGCTAAGCTCTAATCTATCTACCGTTCAGTTTCCCCCTCTTGTTTTTTTGTGTCTGCCCAGACTCTGATTCCTTTATCTATATTTTTTGGAGCTGCAAGCATTTTCACTCCCTTTGGCAATGTGTAGCCATGAAATCCACCCTAACAGTATATTACTCCATTACTCTGACTATGCAAATATGTCTCTTCTTCATTCCAATACATGACATTCCCATTTCTTGTGAACGATTGATACATACTCCTTTTGTTTCCATTCATTGGGTCATCGCATCAAACTGGAATTCCTCCTCCATTTCCTGGTCATACCTGAGATACCCCCTTTTGGGAATCCAGAGTTGTTCCCCTTTTCATGTTATACTGGATCAATGCTCCTTTCGATACTGTGGCTCTCTATTGAGTTTCCTAGTTAAATCGAATCCTTCTTTATATATTGTTCCATTCTGTATAATATTTATTTGTACTTGAAATATCTTGTATAATGCCGATTTATGCAGTACTATTACAGTATCCTGATTGTAACATGATCTTCCAATAAAAAAAAATTCTAGGACAGTAAAAATTTCCCCAAAATGACCCATTTTTGGAAAGTAGACAGTCTGAGGCATTTAGTAAGAGGCATAATCCATGTTTTGAAATTGTCATTTTTTTCACAACTTTTTGAAAAAGAAGAAAAAGGAAAAAAATATATTTTTCACAATTAATTTTACATACATTCACCCGTACAGTACAGCATCATCATCATAAATCATATGGTTGAGGTGGCAGTGACTGGTGACAGTATGTTAAAAAAAAGTATATATATATAATTTTTTTTTTATTTATTTTTTTTATTCAATTTTTTTAGACATTTATTATACATTTATTTTTCATTTTTTTGTATATGTATTGTGGTGGGTCAGCAAGTGGTTAAAGGAAAAGTTCACCAATAGGAAAAAAATAATAAATGCACAGTTTTTCAGAAAAAAGAGTGCATATGTTTACTTTTTTCCTCTTGGAGCCTGCAAAGCACGAGTGGATCACAGGTACAATGTCAGACTCATGTAGACATGTCCTTCAGCTTTCTTGCCTGCATGCTCTGCTAATCAGTGCCCTTACAGTCCAATGAGAGCTACAAGCCCCCTGTTATAGTGGTAGACAGGACTTGTTTCTTCATTCAAAGATCTGTCAATGAATGGCGGGGTTGTGCAGTCACAGTCCTGCACAGTCATGCAGATTTTGGATGTGACAGAGAGTGGGAGGAAGAGAAACCCTTACCCCCTGTCAAGGGGGGGTGGGGGATCGGGGGTTGAAGGGAGAGATTCTGGAGCATATTACATGTTACTCTCTAAATATGGGTGTAACATACTCCAAAAATCAACTTAAGCCTTTAAGCTCTTTGTGTTTTGCAGTGATAATCAATGGTGGCACATGGAATTGTTTTTTTTTTAAGTGATTTGATTATTTCTAGTTGAAATTGTGTCAGTATCTTTTTACTTTATACAATGTGACCCATACGGCATGTGTACATATTTAATAAATGTATATAGTGCCTTATGTACATGTATAATTTGTGAAACATTAAAACACTTTGAACAAACATAAGCCTATGATAATAGCAAATAATCTATCACAAACCTGTAAACATAAATCTCATGTACTTGGAGGACTTATTACCCCAAGTCATTTACTAATTATATGTACATTTCTAATTCTTTCTCCAAGAAATCCAGATTTTCTTTAAATCATCCTATTGTCTGGGTACTGAGAAGTCAAAATCCCTGCATTAAAGGCTGGATTTGCAAATTACAGTATGTTTCAAGGAGTCACTCTAATGTGTAGCAAGCAACTATGAATTGATAGCTTCCATTTTCGCTTAGCAGTGGCTCTGAAAGTCTTGATACTGGAAACAATTTTTCTTTTTACAATATATGATTATAGCAGAAAATGTCTTCTTTTGTGCAGTGTATCAAAAAAATCTGTTTTACTCTTTTACTGTAATGAAACCTTCTGTTGAGCATTAAAAATCCCAATATTTGCCAGATAAACATGTACATGTCTATTGTTGTGCCTTGGCTTTTTTGTAGATTTCAAAGTGCAGAGTGCATTTATATATTATTTTTGCCATTTTATCTATTGTTACGGCTCGTCAATATATAATAAAATGCTTCAAGGTTAAATAATAGCTTTACATTTATATAGTTGTTTTAAAATTGCAAGTGAAAAATGCACCTATGCATATTCGCTAATCCGTGTTAGCCTTTGCTTTATCCATATTTCATATCCTCCATATGTCATCTAGTTGAGTCTGTTGAATGATGTCTTCTCATTATTAGTAAAAGTTTATAAGGTGGTGCTACCATCATATATCATAAATCATATATGTAATCATTCCCTCGCAGGAATCTTTTTTGCAGGAAGTAATCCTCTGCCAGAAAAAGGGCATGCAATGGATCAGTTCTATCCCTAAACTCATCCTTCTTTGTGTTTGCTCTTTTATCAACCACTTGTTGTTACTTGTTTTTCTAAATGTAGCTATCTAATAAATTATATTGGAACTGGCAGATGCCACAGAGGTAAAACTGGAAAGTGCAAAATCTGGTGCAGCTCTGAATGGAAACCAAGTAGATTCCAGTTTTCTTTTCAATGCTTAATTGATCAAGCTGAAGTTAGAAGCGGATTGGCTACCATGCACAGCCGCACTCGATTTTGCCCTCTCCAGTTTTAATAAATCAACCCCAGAATGTTTTTTTCTGTGATTGTTTTCCTCTTTTTGAAAATTTAGGAGCATAATGCTTAGTAAGATATATAAAAAGCCCTAAACTTATGAGCTGTGATACCAGCAGAGAACAAGTACAGAGGTCATAGATATTACTTCTACTTCTACTAGTCCTGTTTATATGTCTGCACAACAGATGAGAAACCTATTGAAAAATCCACAAGACACATGGGGGTTGGTATACTGAAACTGTAGAGTGCAACATCTGGTGCAGCTCTGCGCAGAAACCAATCAGCGTCCAGGTTTTTTTGTCAAAGCTTAATTGAACAAAATTATATTAGAAGCTGATTGGCTACCATACACAGATGCCCCAAATTGCACACTCTCCAGTTTTAGTAAATCAACCTTATAGTTTCCATTGCCGATTTTGCTCTTAATCTTCCTGTGGTAGAACCTTTGACAGCTTAATTGTTCTTTCCACAAATAATACTACTTTTACTATAATACTGTATTCTACTATATACATACTGTGGTGTAGTGGTTAGCACTTTCGCCTAACAGCATAAAAAAAGGGTCGCTGGTTTGAATCCCAACCATGACACTACCTGCCTGGAGTTTGCATGTTCTCCCTGTGCCTGTGTGGGTTTCCTACAGGTACCCAGGTTTCCTCCCACACTCTAAAGACATCCTGATAGGTAAATTGGCCCTAGTATGTGTATGTATGAATGTTAGTTAGGAACATAGGATTGCAAGCTCCTTGAGGGTGGGGACTGATGTGAATGTACAATGTATATGTAAAGCGCTGCGTAAAGTGATGGTGCTATATAAAGATCTGAAATAAATAAATATTCCACTACTTTGCTAACAACAGACATTTTTTACATAAGATTGCATTAATAAATATGTTTTTGTACCTCTGAAATTTGCAATACATTTGCAATATAATATCAGAGTTTGTGACCTCTAATTATCATACAGGAAATATACAAAGTGACACGCACTTCAGTAGGAGCATGGCGGTCAAGAGCTACTTTAGGAGAAAGATACTGCTGTGCTCATCTGAAGTGCCGTCTGACAAAAACAATATTTTATTTGCTATCATGTTTTGTATAAGCTCTCTCCTATACTAAAAATCCTAATTTCCCCCTAATTTATTTTCTGATGTGCGCGTGCTAGTGTATTGCCCCACCATATATATGGGAAAGGTATAGAAACAGTTTTTGCTGTAAACAAATGTTTTCACAATCCTATGACCAAGTATAGCCATTTAAGCATTATGTGTTTTTGAAGGCCCATTCACAGCTCTATGGCAATGCATTTTGAAAGAATTTTACATGCTATATGATTATAGAGACATCTCTTCCTTTGAAAGATACTTTTTCTGGAAGTAGTATAAAAACGTAAGCCAGCAGGTTTGTCTGTACTCTAAATGTACAGCTGTAAACTGTGCCGAATGGAAATAAAATAGGATATTCTGCAATTTTCTAATGTGTTTGAACAGTGGTTATTGGTTGTGGCTGCTCAAGTTAAATGAATCATATCTATTATGTTTTTGTCTGGTGTATGGAAAACAGAAAAAGGTATCGGGTGATTCTGCTGAACAAGTCTTTAAATTGAAAGTGTTTTATCGCATAGGGATAAGAAGGGGTGGGCCCAATAAATAGTGTTGATTAAATAATTAGCAAATGTGCACTTTTTGAGCTTCACATAGGTCAGTGGTCCACAACTCCGGTCCTCGGGGCCACTAACAGGCCAGGTTTGCAAGAGAACTAAATGACATCACAGGTGATCTCATTTGCTGCTCAGAGATTGCAGTATTCTAGTCTGCATCTCCCCAAGGTAATACTTAAAATCTGGCCTGTTAGTGGGCCCGAGGACCGGAGTTGAGGACCACTGACATAGGTGACTATAACACTGTGTTTGGATGCATTAGCATAGATTGGTACTATAGAAACTAACATGGTCATACACATAGCTGCGTTTAGTGGGGTACAAAAAACTAGGACACAACTTCATCTTGGGTCATACATATAGTAACTGCTGGTTTTGTGCATGCATAAATGTAAGCACATACAAAAGCACATGTGTAAAGTCATTAAAATAATTGTATGCATTTAAATGCTGTACATATCTAAATGTGTCTAAGCACTAGTACTTTAGGAATGTGTTTTATGCAGGTTTGTCACTAGATCTGCAATCCTGAACCATGCATTCCGTGGGAAAAAAAAAGTATGAATGTGCCCATTTGAATGAAGCCTTTGACAACAGTTTTAAGACAAGTAACTATATAGTTAAGTCTGTTATGAGGTACATTTGAGTGAATTGGCAAGTTTGCATCAACAAGAATACATGAATAGTACAGAATGGACCTTATTCTGCTAAAATGTTGTGTATTAGTACTGCTTGGACCTTGAAGAAGGGGACACACCCCAAAAGCCATTTCTGAAAATGTGGATGTTAGTGCAAGTAAGCAAAGTATTAGGGCCAGTTAGCACAAATAAAACAACATTTCAGGAATTGTTTTTATATAAATCAGTGTAGTTATATAATAGTGTAGTAGTAGTGTAGTAGATACATTTCGAAGTTGGCTTTATAATCAACACAAAGTTACTCTGGAGAATAATACTCTGGATTTAACACTGCTCAGTTGGTAGAGGTCAAACATCAACAACTCCCAACGCCCACTTGATAAATGCTAAGCAATGCTAAGATACTTATCTTCAGTATATTGCTACTGGAACTGCTAATTTAGACAAATATTTTATTCTTGGGCATCTGAGTTGTGTTATAAATGTAGGTCACTGCTCAAACATTGCATGCTTTTTTCACATTTGGCCCAAATATACTGGCAGATAGTGAATGATTTGCAAAAAAAAGTGAGATGGACACTGAGGAAAATTTTTTACTATCATGAAAAGGGTTTCCATGAACCCAGACTTGATGAAAATGACACATTTAATAGCTTACTGCTGGATATTTATCCAGTTCAAACTGAGGTTGGTTTAATAAATCAGTAGACAATATTTACTTAGCATAGTGAACCAGTGTTTACTTCAATCATACAATTATATGAAAAAACATTTTTTTCTATTCCCCCGTACATGAGTCCCTATTTTAAAGAAGAAGTGGTTTGTTATGCCCCCCATTAGAGAGATTTCCTATCACTTCCTGTATAAACTGTACCATCTCCAGTGGGGTTCCAAACTGTATATAAAACATGGGCTTTAAAAATAACTTTATTCACATTTTTAAAAATAAAGAGTTACCTCATTTTTGGATAATGGGTGGAGTAAATTATTCCATTAATCTGGTGACTCTTTGTTTGCTTTAAAATATATATAATGCCTAACCTTTTTAATATGCTGCATAAAGTAGAGAATAAATATAACTTCTTCCTTATTTTTAGGCCTCTTGCACACTGCAGCTTGAAAGAGCTCAGTAAAGCTTTTTTTTTTTTTTACTGAGCTGAAATATAGCCCATTAATTGTAATGTGCCTATGCACACAGGCGCGTATACGAGCACCGTGCATTCTTAAGTAAAAACAAAATAGAAAAATTAGCATTTTTTGTCAATAATTTACGCCTCATGCGTGCAAATGTACGCAAATACGTACAAATATGTACGCGAGCGCGCAGCGGGGAGAATCTGTGTTGGCCGTGTCCCTTGGACACGGCCGATCACAGATCGTGGTGAATGGCCAATCACAGCGGCCATTCACCACGTGATCGGATCATCCAATGAGAGATGATCTCATATGTAAACATATGAGATCATCTCTCATCGCCGGCGCTCCTTCCTCACACGGAGCCTGCAGTGTGAGGAAGGAGGGAGAGCTGCACAGCGCCAGGGACAAAGAGACATGTAATCAGGGCACTGATCACCAGTGCCCTGATTACTAAAAGGTAAAAAACATACACAGTGCCCCCCATCAGTGCCCACAGTGCCCGCCATCAGTGTCCCCCATCAATGCCCACAATCAGTGCCCATAGTGCTGCCAGTCAGTGCCCATCAGTGCCTGCTCATCTAGGCACTGATAAGCACTGACTGGCAGCACTATGGGCACTGAGTGTGGGCACTGATGGTGCTGCCCATCGGTGCTCATCAGTGCTGCCCATCAGTGCTCATCAGTGCCACCCGTCAGTGTCCATCAGTGCCATCCGCCAGTGCCCATCAGGGCCACCTCTCAGTGCCCATCAGTGCCGCCCGCCAGTGCCGCCTCTCAGTGCCCAGCAGTGCCACCTCAGTGCCCAGCAGTGCCGCCTATCAGTGCTCATCAGTGCCGCCTATCAGTGCCGCCTATCAGTGCCACCTATCAGTGCCGCCTATCAGTGCCACCTATCAATGCCGCCTATCAGTGCTCATCATTGCGGCATATTAGTACCTCCTCATCAGTGCCCATAAGTGCCACCTCATCAGTGCCCATAAGTGCCACCTCATCAGTGCCCATAAGTGCCACCTCATCAGTGCCCATCAGTGCAGCCTATCAGTGCCCATCAGTGCCGCCTCATCAGCGCCCTTCAGTGAAGGAGAAACATTTATTTTCAAAATTTACTCACAGAAAATAAGAAAAACTTTTTTTTTCAAAATTTTCTGTCTTTATTCTTTTTTTTTGTAAAAAATAAAAAACCCAGAGATGATTAAATACCACCAAAAGAAAGCTCTATTTGTGTGAAAAAAATGATAAAAATTTCAAATGGGTACAGTGTAGCATGACCGCGCAATTGTCAGTCAAAGTGTGACAGTGCTGAAAGCTGAAAATTGGCCTGGATGGGAAGGGGGTTTAAGTGCACAGTAGGCAAGTGGTTAAGCTTTGACAATAAATCCTGTAAGCTGGTTTCAATGTAGAACTGCACTGCACTGCACAACTGCAGTTTAGTAAATCTCCCCCAATGTGTCAAAATGAGCTTCAATTGTCTTGTGTATGCGCAGCTGCCATTTTTTATCATCTGTGTCCTATTGGGGAGATTTCTCTTTATTTCCTATCCTGTAGACGCAACGGGAAGTGATAGGATATATTTCCAACATGAGGGTAAGTTGGTAGAGGTCAAGCATCAACAACAACTCCCAACGCCCACTTGATAAATGCTAAGCAATGCTTAGCATTTACTGATTGACAATGGTGATCACCGCAATTAGTGAATATTCCTAATGGGGATATAGACAGCAATAAAAACCTTCCCTATCCTGTCCAAACTTGAAACATGATTTTTCTTTAGTTTTATTTTAAGTCACTTTAATAAAACCTGTCTGATTACACTGTTTTCCTCCTCCTCATACCTTACGTTATATAAATGGCCCTATCATATATGTGCTGTAATCCAATGGTTTTGGATTTACTGTTAGCCCAGAAACAAAAAGAATTGATTATTGTTTGGATTTGTGATAGAAATGAGGCATGATGATAAGTTTGATTCAGATTTAAGAGGGTTCGACTCTGCTTCTTAATTAATGATATGCAATGGCAAATTTGTTTTTGGTTTAACTTTTTGCAAATTGCAGAAATTATCAAGTTGAAAAAAAAGCATACAGTATTTTTAATAGACCCAGTTGCCATTATTAAAACAAATACAGCATATCTGTCACAATCTTTAAACATAAATAATACTAACCTCTGTATTCAGATTTATAACCCTTTGCATACTAGCTTTCCCATGTTTAGAAATCATAAATTATTATCAGGTTACTTATATTTGATATTGAAATAGTTCTTATCATTAGAAGCTACAGGTAATGTTTTTTTCTAAGTTCAAACAGGATGCAAATAATATTGCAGGGCTTTTTAATGTGATCATCATGATGAATGTTGCTTCTTACCAACTAAAATATTGTAGCTATATGTTATGCTTTAGATGGGTTAACTCACCAAGAGAAAAACATATTAAATATAATAAGTATACATTTTATGTACAATGAGCTTAAAAAAAAAAAAACAATGCTGAGTTTGCTATAGTAACGGGTCAGAATCCTTGCTTCATTTTCAAATCTGTACTGCTTGAAAAGTTAGAAACAATTGGTTGCAAAGGGTATTGTGGCATTTTTGAGGTAGCACACTTTTCATAAATCAGCTCTATATGAATAAATAAGTAATGTCACACTTACATATAAAAATAACATTAGAAATATTCTAGTCAGTCAAAAACCCATCTAACGTGCACTATAAAAAAAAAGCATTAATATGACTAGTAAATAAGCCATATTGTTTGTGACATAGCTGGGATGTTTCAAATAGCTGAAAAATTTACTTGACATTTTAGATAAATAGAGCTTTGTCCTGTTTTGATCTAAGGAAACCATTCAAATACACTGTTGTCAGTAATATTTTGTATCCCAGATTGAATTATATGGTTTTCAAGCTGATTGTGACTATTATTATTGCTTTTCATGTTACTGTTTAGAAAGTAATGTTAGATGTTTAATAATAAGTAATGATAGGTGAATTGCTTAGTCCAAGCTAGCATTTCCAATTGATTGAAATTATTATTTAGGGGCTAAATGTGTTTAAGGTTAACACCCAAATAATTTGCTTAACCTGATCCTGTAGGTTGGGCATAGTACTGTGTAAAATGACAGGACACCAGGGCTGGATCCTGCATAGGAGACATTTGTCCCTATCATTTGAGGTTGCAGACCCACCATTGGATCCCACTAGGTAGCGGTCCTAAGTAGTGGTTCATGAAGACTTATTCAAAAACCTGATGCCAATCTGATGCCTTGCGTGGCTTTGAAACATTGCTACATATCTATTATGTGACCACAGAATAAATATTTGGATCCTTTCGAGGAATCCTTGGTGTGCTGATGACTGTTATTCACTTTGTGTATCCACCTTTTCTGACCTATGATCATTACAGCACCCCGCATCGCTGAACTGCTGGTTATCTTGAATGTGTGCATGGGGAATATTGCGTTTCCCCCTAGAACTTTGCACCTAACCTCAACTTTATTATTTTCAGTTAAACTAACTCTGAACTTAAAGTGGAACTTTAGTCCGAGAAATTAAGTACAGCTAGATCACTTCAGGCTGGCCCCTTTTGCAAGTATAGCGATGTAAAACATTAAAAATAGGTGTTTATGCTGTTTAAAATCCAGTAATATGCTGCCTCACTCTGCTCTGCACATGCTCAGTTGCTCTCCATTTTTTAGGCATTTTTAGGCGCTGATGAATCTGTAGAGGGTGATCTGCTGACAGTCTTAAAGCGGAATTAAAGCGGAGTTCCAGCCATTTACTCACCTGTCCAACGGTCCAGCGATGCGGCCGCCGGAAGCCTCGATCCTCTCCCTCGGCGCCGGCATCACTGCTGTGGGCACCCGGCTGTTACAGTTTGCGGCTTCACAGCCGGGTACCCACTGCGCATGCGCGAGTCGCGCTCCGCGCCGTGATTGGCCGGCAATCTTCTGGGACCTCTGACGTGTCCCAGAAGATTGCAGGGAGGGAGGGGGAGAGGAGAACTTCCGCTCAGGGCGCCGCGGCGCTCCGAGCGGAAGTGGGAGCGGGTACCTGTCAAAACGAGGTACCCGCTCCCCCCCCCAAAAAATGACATGCCAAATGTGGCATGTCGGGGGGTCAGGACTCCCTAAAGCGGAAGTTCCACTTTTGGGTGGAACTCCTCTTTAAAGCCACCTATCCTTTATAGCCACAGAAGCTGCTTCTGTTTGATTTTCAACTGCCATGGTGCTGCACATGTGATCACTTATGACAGCAACCATTTGATGGTTTGACTGTTTGGCTGAGAGCACAAGCAAATGCAACAGTTAGCAATCCCGTAATTTAAGGAATGTGACTGTTAAACTGTTAAATCGATGGGTTTAGTTCCGTTTTATAATTTTACTGCTGTTTAGGGGAGCAATGCTGGAGGCAATTTACAGCACACACTCATTTTGGTAGCATAATTAATAATGAGGAACGTATGCTTCTTGCTAAGGAACTTTTTTTTTTTTTATCAAGTTGTCATGGGTAAAGTTCTGCTTTAACCTCCTAAAGTGATCCCTCAAAGTGGAACTAAGTGTTTTTGGCTTCCAAAGAGCTCCTGCAATAATGTGCATGTATGCACAGGATATGTATTATTATGGAAATATTTCTAATTCTTGTAAAGGTTGCTGCTTCAGTGATGCAATGTCTGTATGCTTCCTTTTCATTACCAGTGCTTCCATCTTCTCCTGGTCTTTTTATGGGTCTGGAGCCTTCAGCAGTCTTGATTAGCCAGGCAGGAATGATGTAATCCCTATGTATTAAACACAGAATTATTTTATGCAATTAACTTTTTAACACCTTTTTATTTTATAACATTCCCATGGTAACTGCAATACAAACAATAATTATATTTGACAATCTAATATAAGTTTACTTTAAAAAGTTCCTTTCTTTGAGTGCAGCATCTATGCTGACCATTTCTTTCTACAGCTTCTTGGATTCCATGCATGCTTTGACAGCTTCTCCTCTGCTGGTTATTTTAAATTTCCAAAAATTATGTATCATATGGTACCTTGCTGCCTGAGAGCAATGATCCCTGTCCTGACTTTGCCTCTTGAAACTCCTCCTCACAGCATCTCTGTAGATCAGAGGTCTGAAGACTCTGTGTAATGTTTGAAACAATAGTACCTACTCACTGGACATTTTGAGTACGTCACAGAATTCAAGAAAGAAAATGTGTGGGGATCCTAAATAAGTACATTTACAAACTTCAATATTGTTCAGATTAATAGGAGAAGGCTAGAAATAACTGTTATACAATGTGGAATTCAATAAATAATTTGACATTTTGATCATAGATATACTTAATTGACATTGTACCATCAAGCTACAGTATATAGATAGAGTGCCAGTGGGGATAATATAAGACTGCAGCTAGGTTGTAAAAAAGGTTTTTACTAACAAACAGCAGGATTTCCAGACACCTTGCTCTGAATTACTACATATTCAGAGTATTTTACTTTGTAATGCAAATTATAGCAAAATAAAATTGGTATACATCATTTAACAGCTAATGTACTATTGCTTGTATGGGAATAAAGTTTGACAAAAAGGTTTATTGCCAAAATCATATCTAGTTCACACTATTAAAACAAACAAAATCAGCCTTAAAAAGCTGCTGAACTCTTCCCCTAACAGACTTGTGGTTGTTTGCATCTTCAGGAGAGAGCTTGCAATCACTAGCTTAAAAAGGTCTACTTTTTAAACTTCCTAATAATTAAAATGCATATAAAGGTATCATCACTATAGCTCTCCCATTGTGCCATCTTCAAAAAACAGAATGGTTATCATTACCAATGCCAGAGAGCAATATTATTGTCAATGTAAAAACACGATTGACTTATGATTCTTCATGCAGAAATTAGAGTTCAAGCTGCTTTTAGCTATTTGAAAGCCTATTAGTGATGCTGCAGTGTCTGAACTGTACAATTAGCAGTGTAGCATCTGAATTGTACAATGTGTTGTTATGCTGATAAGGAGAAGTTCAATTAGATAGTTGTTATAACTGTGATGGCTCAATGTATAGTCATATATTCTGCACTGGTGTAATAGTAGATTGAAGTTTCTTGAACCTTTCTCTTGATAAGTAGCAGCTCAAAAAATATTTCCAAAATACACATTTGATCTGTAAATACATAGAAGAGCAAGTTGTCAATTAAACATCAGGAAAACTATTGCAGGATTAGGGAAAAGGAAATTCTAGTGTATGACATAGTGAGACATTTCAAACAGTTTGCATGATGGTAACACATGCCAACCTGGAATATTCACTGGAAGGACAGATCCTGATGTTAAACTCAAATACTTTGGCCACCTAGTGTGAAGAGAAAAGTCCCTGATGCTGGGAAACATGGCAAAAAAAAAGAAGATGATGACAGAAAACAAGATGGGTAGATAGCATCATCTAAACAATGATCATGAAGTTAGGAAAGCTGCGGGAGGCAGTGGAGGACAGAAAAGCATAGTGTAATATGATACATCACGTTACAAAGAGTCAGACACTACTAAACGACTGAACAACAACACATGTTATCACATTGCATGGCACCGCACCAAGCAACATGTTGCAGTGCCATTCATATTCAAAGGCACCCCAATCCACCAAAGCAAAACACCTGATTTTCAGCATGCTGCAAAGCACAGTAGCACAGTAACACATATTGCCTGCTATGATGTGCATGTCCAAAAAAGGTTCAAGTGCTGTTCCCTTTGCACTATGGTGTATTGGAAATCCATTTTCAATTAATTGGGGGGGCTTTGTGTAATTTGGATTAATGCACAGCATAGATGGTAAGCCTAAAAGAATAGAATACAAGATTCACATGAAATGAAGAAACACACAAAGTAAAATAGAACTCACTTTGGTCAAACTATTAATACAAATGAGGGAATAAGATTCAGCTGAGAAGGCTATATGGATTTTTTTTTTAAGTATAGATCCCTTGAGATAAGAAAAATATATGATAACAAAGGGAATATATATTTTACTTATTTGTATAATGTTAGAAAATGGATAATGAGTGCATATAAGGAGGTAGTAAGAACAATAATAATTACTGACCTAAGAGAACTCCATTTAAAGTTGATAAATAAATTCTTTATACCAATAAACAGGTACTCAAAATTCCTCTGAGAGGTGAAAAGAAAATGCCCTAAAATCATTCAAATTGTTGAGATTTCAATGATAAATCTTATTTTGTGGCCCTGTTAGAACATTTTGGAATAAATTGACCTAATGGTTGGGGAAATGTTAGTGCAAACAATGATTATAGGGTTTTAGGATATTCATCAGATTTGGACATTGGCAAATGGTGCTGAGGAGGATTTTTTGTTCTGATGATTTTTTCAGATCTTTTAGGATAATAGATCTTTCAGGATAATTACTTCTGGTCACAGGTATTTTCAGATAATAAGCAAGGTCCCAAGAGTGCAAGAGGTGCAGAAAAAAAGAAGACAAGATATATACCTTTAGAGAATTATAACTGCACCAGTTGAAAGACTGGTAACCTTTGTCAGAAATTTGAAAAACAGTTGCTTTAATTTGTATTCACCAAGACTTTTAAACTTTCAAACATATTGGCTAAAGAGATATTTAGGTGTGTTCGTGAACTAAATTACAGTAGATCTAAGTAAATGTATTGTGATTAAATAATAAATTATTGAAAAGTGGTGAAGGTGCGCTAAAACAAATAAATGAATCCAACCTAAACAACTCAAATAATGTAATCAAACATGAATGTTGGATAATAGGTGCATGATTTTATAAGGAATATGTTTCAAAAGTCCATAATAAATAAATCATGAGTGTCCATATGTGATGAGTTCAAACTGATGATTCACGGAATATATTACTTCTTAAACTTCAGTGTGAAAAAACCCACCACCAGGTGAAATTCCTCCTTACCAGATGGAAATAAGGTGCACGCAAAATACAAATCAACTGATAACCACAAAATTCAAAGTGCTTCCAATCTCCAAGTGAAACACCCAAATTAGTCCCTTACCGGACAGCAGGTAATAAGCGCTTGTAATTCCAATAGTATCCACTATCTCCTCCTCTGTACCACAAAGCCAATGATTCCCAAGCATAGGATGTAAAAGATAAAGCAGCCAATAGTGTGATATCTTCCAGACAATTTATTGAAAAAACAGTATTGCACTTACAAGAGATGAGTAGTAAATCAGCATAAGATGGTATTTCATGCAGGGAATTTCTGAGGCAGGCTCGCGTCCGGCTGCAGCACGGACCACGAGCGAACGTACATGACGGTTACGCCTCCTTTCTGATGCATTTCTTCCTATTGGACATCGACCCTACTATCTTTGTAATATATTCCGTGAATCATCAGTTTGAACTCATCACATATGGACACTCATGATTTATTTATTATGGACTTTTGAAACATATTCCTTATAAAATCATGCACCTATTATCCAACATTCATGTTTGATTACATTTTTTGAGTTGTTTAGGTAGGATTCATTTATTTGTTTTAGCGCACCTTCACCACTTTTCATTCATTATTTATATTCATCTGGCACTGAATATCGGTAGCAGCTTTAACTACTATCAGCGCACCCTCCCCACACATACAAATAATAAATTATTAAAAAAATCTGTCTGCAATAAGAGTTGTCTGATGAACACTAAATCTTAGGCCCGAGTGTGCTCTCTCCAGCTGTCCACATACATCAGCACCTCCCCCATTACTCATTTTGGCCACCTTACAGCTTAACCTCCATGTATGATTGTTGCTGGGTGGTATTTAGAGCAAATCTCCTTCCACTATCTTGTGACTATATCACATTGTACAAACTTAAAAGTGGGAGTCTATGCAGAAAATTGATGGAAGTTGGTAAATTATGCTGGCTGGCATTCAGCCCAGGAGGACATCTTTTGGTGCAAAGGAATTATGCTGACAGACTGTCTCTGTCTTGTCTTTAGTAAATGCATGCACAATCAGGTGCAACCCTGTAAAATTCTAGAGCTTTAATTCCTGTTTCCCTGATTTACTCTTAACTGGTTGCTTCCCCTTTAACCACTTAAGGACTGCCCACCGCAGATTTACTGGCCCTCTTGCGCGAACCGACGTAGGTCTACGTTGGTCGTACGCCTGCAGCTAGGGGGCGAGTGCACCCCCACTCGGCAGTGAGGACTCCGGTGCACAGGGCCAGCGGCTCCGATTGCTGCCAGGCACCTGTGATTGTTCCCCACTGAGAGAGAAGGACGGTCAGCTGTTGTAAACACAGCTGACCGTTCTTCTCTCTGGAGTGATCACAGAGCGCCTATATAGGATCACAGGTCTCTGTGATCATTTCAAAAGCCCAAGCAGCATACAGTTAGAAACACTCCCCATGGCTTACATTTAACCTGTTGATCACCCACTGTGTTAACCCCCTCCCTACCAGTGTCATTATTACAGTAACAGTGCATATTTGTACCACTGATTACTGTAGTAATGTGACTGGTCCCCCAAAAAAAGTAAAAAAATGTCAGTTAGGAGTCCGATCTGTCCGCCACAATGTCGCAGTCCCGCTAAAAATCGCAGATTGCTGCCATTACTAGTAAAAAAAAAAAAAAACAATAAAAATGACATAAATCTTTCCCGTAGTTAGTAGACACGGTAACTTTTGCGCAAACCAATCAAAATACGCTTATTGCGATTTTTTTTTTTTTTTTACCAAAAATATGTAGCAGAAAATAAATTGGCCTAAAACATTAAAAAATTTAGATTTTAAATATTTTTTTTTTTTGGGGAATGTTATATAGCAGAATGTGAAAAATATAGTTTTTTTTCAGAAGTTTTGCTTTATTTTGTTTATAGCGCAAAAAATAAAAATTGCAGAGGTGATCAAATACCACCAAAAGAAAGATATATTTGTGGGAAGAAAATGACATCAGTTTTATTCAGGTGTAGCATCGCGCGACTGTGCAATTGTCCGTTAAACGCAGTGCCAAAACGCAAAAAATGGCATGATCATTAAGGGGGCAAAGTCCTTCCGGTCCAGAACTGGTTAAATGGAGCTGATCAGCTCTCAGTAGCTTCTCGATTTTGACTTAAGGATGCACTAACTGTTGGTACCTGCTAACCCTAGCTTTGTCTGACTATTGAACCCTTGCCATTTACATTTGACTTTTTGCCTTTTACACAACTATGATTTGGGTCTGGTGCTCTGGATTAGTTGTCTGATTGTAGGCTCTTCTAGTTTGACTCTGGCCTGCCCTTGATCAGCATTTGTTCTCTGATTTGGCTTTAACCTGGACTTGCTTAGTGCCCAACCGCTCAGCCAGAATTTAACTTCTACTAATCTGACTTTGGTACTATAGCTTACTGTACTTAATTAATCTTTAAAAAACAATACTCTCTTTTGTGTGACCAGATACTTGCTTTTCTCCTTTTTTCAGAATTCTGACTTTCAAACTTAGAATTCTGAGTTTGAAACTCAGAACTTTTAATGTCAGAATTGTGTTTAATAAATGTTAGCATTGCCCAAATTTGTAATCTCAGAATTCTGACATTAAATCTCAGAATTCTGGCTTTCAAATTTAGGATTCTGACTTTCAAACTCAAAATTCTGTAAAAAAAAAGGCTTTTTTTTTCAAGCTCAGAACTCTTTCAAAAAATGTTTTTATGATAGTCTCAGGACTCTTCTCTAGTGGGGAGTGCTGGGTTCCCTATATTGCCATAAAATATCCTATAAAATGTCCTCACACTATTTTTATTAAATGAATGAAAAATCTTAGCGGTATGCACATATTGTATACTGTTTGTCAGACTTTTAAATATACTATTTTTTTTTACATTTAAAATGTGCAAATTAAGAACAATTTTATACAATGAATCTACAGTAAAATATAATTGTATGTTCCAGGTTTTTTTAACTATTTCCAAGCTTTTTTCAATGCACTCAAATATCGATTGCTTAATGAAAGGTCTTTCTTTGCATTACAGACTTTATTAAACATTTGATTTTAATTATATTTGGTGTAATTAAATGATAATCTGTTCATTTACTAACACAACTCTAGAGACATTAGTATGTCAGCCCTGTAAAGTAGTAGCTGTGGATGTTAGGCATGGAAATAAACCCAGAAGGTATGCAGAAAAACATGACAGTGTTCTATGAAAATCAATTGCTAGTCTTCAGATAAGCATACTTGTTACATCAACAAATACACTAGAATGCTTGACTTAAAAGACATCTATATCAGCAGTGCTTGCTTAGGTTTTAGGTAGATCCAGGCTTATACGAATGGGCAATACAAATTAATATTGTATAAGGAATGTGAAAACGGGGAGACTATAGCAGACCATACACTATGGAATCTGATTGTACAATCTCTGTACATCTCTAAATTTCCTTTAGATTTACTAGCACTATGGATTAAGAGGATCTACCTGAACAATGTATTCAATTTGTATCAAATTATACAGGCCCTAGCATTACATACTTGATGGTAGATTTAAAGGTGATCTACCAGATTGTACAGTGTATGGAAATCCTTTTTTATTTACTCCCTTTGGTCTGTTAAATGTTGAAATGTAAAGTGTTTTGTTATATATGTACAATAAGTGCAAAAGCATACTTGTTGATAATGCCAAACATGTTGTGATCTGGTAACTTCCTGTGCCTTTAACCTTTTCTGACTGTTAACTGTTAGCAATTTTCCCAGCTATCTCCGCAGGTCTACAGAACACCTCCCACCTTATGCAATAGATAAGAGAAATTGTGTTCTGCAGTACTGTCCTAGGGTGGCTACACAAGACATAGTTGCATAGTTAGTCAGGTTGAAAAAAGACACAAGCTCATCTAGCTCCACCAATAAAAGACAGTGCAGTGAATATCACCCCTAGGACAACAAAGTGTGTGAATGGCAGGATTACTAGATGAAAATAATGCAACAAAAGCCTGAAAAGGTAATTACATGTAGACAACACTTAAAAGGACTGGTAAACTGCAATATATATTAATTTATTGTTTTTGTACACTTTGTGCACTGCAATTGGGGGGGGGGGGTTTAGGGAGGGGAATTCAATAAAGAAAAATAACCATTTTAAAAAAAAATCTTTACCATCATGTGCGTCAGATTCAGGTAGGGAGTGCCATTGTACTGAGAGCAGAATGTCCATATATACATTCTGCTCTCAGTGCAGCCTCGATCATTCATGTATCTGTTGCCCACACTGCCATTTGTAATGTGGAGCTTCATTGGAATTCGAAAGAGAATCCTAGACACTCTTTATGAGTTCCAGGTATTAAGTCTAATGTGTAAATGTTATGGTCATATGTTTCATTATTTCTACCCATAGATCAAAAAGGAGGATATTAGTATTTAGATTGTAAATGACTCACATTCAACCCTGATTAAGCCAATGCAAGCACTTGCAAGTCAGGGTACAGCAGATTTTTAACCTCTTATTTGAACCTTTCAAATTAAAGTGATTGTAAAGTTTTGTTTAAAAAACAAATAAAAAAAACAAATATGTTTTACTCCTCTGGGCAGTTGGTTTTGCACAGGGCAGCCTGGATCCTCCTCTTCTCAGGTCCCTCATTCCTGCTCCTGGCCCCTCCCTCCTATTGAGTGCCCCCACAAGAATCAGCTGGCTATGGGGGCATCCGAGCTGAGCTGAAGCTCCATGTGTCCATTCAGACACAGATCTGCCATTCGGCCCCACCCCCTCTCCTAAATTGGCTCACCGACTTTGATTGACAGCCGTGGGAGCCAGTGGCGCCACAGCTGTATCTCATCTAATCAAGAGGGGGATTCCCAGGACAGCCGAGGGACTCGTGGACATCGCCGGACAGAGAGGGGGCACAGGTAAGTTTTAGGGGTGCTGGGGGGGGGCTGCTGCACATATAGGGGTGGAACATCACAGGACTGCAAGTGTTACACTTTAATAAAAGACTGTCTGAGATTTTATGTGTTGACTGGTCTAACTACACTGAAACATTCTTGACTACTTGAGTAGAGTATTGACTTTTTCTAATAAAAGCTCAGGTTTCATAAGTGGTACTTGCCCCATGTGAAACTATCACATGTAAAACTGGACCTATTTGGCAAAATACTGTATCTGTTGTTGATGCTTGTTTTCAGTTGTGATTTGCTGTCAGTTTGTAAAATTTTGTAACTTTTGACTATTTTTTTTTTTTTTTTTTCAAAAAATTAAAAATGGAAGAAAAAAAACATTTTTCATCATTTTACACATGTATTATGCAGGCAGTTTGGATGGGAGAAATAGAAACCTAGCTTTTGATCTTAAGCTGGTAAAGAAGTTGTAAAGTCATTCTATGCATTAAGATAAAAAGCCTTCTATGTGCAGCAGCCCCCCTAAGCCCTCCTAATACTTACCTGAGCCCCATCTAGATCAATCGATGTCCACGAATGCCTCAACCGTCTCTCTCTCCTGATTGGCTGAGACACAGCAGTGGCGCCATTGGCTCCCGCTGCTGTCAATCAAACTCATCCAATTAGGAGAGAGATGGGGAGGGGCTGAACCACAGAGCTGCAGCTCGGCTCGGGTGCCCCCATAGCAAGCTGCTTGCTGTGAGAGTGTGCAACAGGAGGGAGGGTCCAGGACCACCAAAGAGGGACCCAAGAAAAAGAGAATCCGGGCTGCCCTGTGCAAAACCAACTGCACAGAGCAGGTAAGTATAACTTGTTTGTTGTTTTAATAGAAAAAAAATGAGACTTTACAATCACTTTAAGTCAACATTTTAGAATACAGTAATAAGAAAGACACAATCAGATTTCACAAGAGGAGATTCATGGATTACAAAAACATATATAAAGTCTGTTTTATGCTGATCCAGTCTGCTACTTTTTACTATAGACACCCCTTCTGCCTAAACCATAACATAATTAAACAATAATTTTATAGTAAGACATTTAATAGCACCATCTGTTTTGTATTCACTTTCATTAGCCAATAACAAAGTTATGACTAATCTGAATGTATGAAATTTCAGAAAGATAATTATATGTTTTTTTCCAACAGACAGAGGGGTTGGTTTAATAAAGGGAAATAGACTGTGCATTTTGCAAGTGCAGTTGCTTCAGAGCTTGGTAAATTAGCAGAAACCCTGCTGACTTCCATCATCAAGTCACATGCAAGCAAAAAATGCTGTTTTTATTTTCAAAGTCAAGTCTTACCTTATTTACCAAGCTCAGAGGCAACTGCACCTGTAGAAGGCAACTGCACTTTGCAAAGTGCACATTCTATTTGGCTTTAGTAAATCAACCCCATAGAGTCCATCAAGGAAAAAAAAAATGACACAACAAGCTTTGCCAGAATAAATTCAAATATGAATCCAAAATAAGCCCATGTTTTATCTGTAACCACATGATCCCAGTGGCAGATTCACCATGGGATCACTTCTATAGGTGGCAGGAGAGGTCCCCCCCCCATTGCTCCCTGGTTGTTTCTGGGTTTACTGGACCTGTTGGTAAACCTGGAAGCGATCCGGTCCAATAGATAGCTGGACAGGAGGTCAAGTGGGGGCAAGATGGCCCTCATATGACTCTATGCCCTTGGAAGACCACAGCGACCTATGATGTCAGTTACGATTCTTGGCCATCCACTTTTATTTATTTTTTCTTAAAGTCAAAATTAAATTTTTTTTTTTTGCTTTTAAAGGTAAATGAGAGGTCTTGGGTCAATAAAGATGACCTGTCATGCCTATTTCTATTACAAAGGATGCTTACATTCCTTGTAATATGAACAAAAGTTATCAAAAAAAATTAAGGAAGAGTGTAAAAATAATAAAAATAAAAAGTAAAATAAGAAAAAAAGTAAAACATTTAAAGTGCCCCCATCCCTCTGTGCTAATGTGCAGAGGTAAATGCATATGTAAGTCATGCCCGCATATGTAAACGGTATTCACACAACCCATTTGAGGTATTGCTGCGATGGTTAGAGCAAGAGCAATACACCTAGTGCTGGCTTGTGATCCATATTGTAAAAATATATATTAAAATCAATAATGATTGCAGAAAGTTCATAATAATGTACACCGTAAATGCATGAATATCATGCATCTATAAAAGCTTGCCGCGTGCATTTCGTGAAATTCACTACACTTCTTCAGGATCGGATGCAAGGTGCATATCTGCAAAAAGCATATAGATGCCAATGTAGTTTGATGGTTAACTCAAAAAAGAAAGGGGGGAAAGAAAAAGTATCCACCCTAAGTTACTTACACGTCAGTTCCAGATTCAGCATGTGGTGTTGCAAATTGAGGGCTGAGTATATGTTCCGGCAGCTGTGGCAGTGGCCCATGGAAACCCAAGGCACACATGTGCAAACACCCAGAGGGGTATGCGTCTCCATATAATAGTAGTTATAAAGGCAGGTGACCGCTCCAGTAAACTACTGTGAAGAATATTGAATTCTGAATGAATGTAGTGGGTGGTGCTGTGTGCTTGAATAACAAAAACTATGACCATTAATAGGAAAAAAAGAAGAAATCGAAAGCAAGTGGAAAATAAGTGGAAGTAGACCACAACCGAAGTGTGAAATAAATATAAGCATTGCATTGAGCCCATCATAATAGATCTCCAGCAGGGCACTGATAGAGTAAAGGAAGAAACAATACTAAAGGAACATATAAAAAAAAATAAGGAATCTGGTGATCCCACATGTTAGAAACATAATTCGGGTGTGGTGTGCAATGTCCTCAGGAGGGAAAGAAAAAAGAGACTGTCTAATCCAACTGGGGGATGACATATATACCAAAGGCACTGCCCGGTGTCCCTCCTAGCATTACCCTGGTGTGGCTGATGAGGAGAGGCGTCATCCTCTAAATGGCAACCGCCACCAAAAAGCCTCCCTCATGGAACAGCCTCTGATGTTCTAAAGACATGCTAGCTTACCCTCTGTTACTCCAAACAGATAAAAGACGTGCCAGCGTATCCTGTTTAACTCCAAACAGGTAAACCTGCAAAAAATTTTAGCGTCGCCTATTGAGATTTTTAAGTACTGTAGTTTGTTGCCATTCCACGAGCAAGCAAAATTTTAAAGCATGACATGTTAGGTATTTATTTACTTGGCATACCATCATGTTTCACATTATACAAAAAAAATTGGGCTAACTTTACTGTTTTTTTTTAAATTCATTAAAGTGTATTTTTTTTATAAAAAAAAATGCATTTGAAAACCTCTGTGCTAATACAGTGTGACATAAAATATTGCAACAACCACCGTTTTATTCTCTAGGGTCTCTGTTAAAAAATACATAGATAATGTTTGGGATTCAAAGTAGTTTTCGAGCAAAAAAAATACAGATTGTTACTTGTAAACAACAAATGTCAGAAAAAGGCCTGGTCATAAAGTGGTTGTAAAGTCATTCATGACAAAACATATAATCCCCTCTCTTAAATGAAGATTTAATTGCAGCATCTGTAGATTTTAAGAATTATTCCCGCAAAATACCTTATTTTACAGTGCCCTTGGGTGCTCACGTGACTTTCCGGTGTTCTCCCTCCTTGATTTGAGCACTGCAGTGGGAGGGGCTGTGTTTCCCTGCTGACCTCAGCTAAGAAGAGTGAAGGAGAGCAATGGGGGGGGGGGGGGGTCATGTGAGTCTCACCTCGCCACTGTAGAGGAGGCATTTAGTGGTATTTTTTTTTATCAATAATTTTTATTGATTTTTAAATGTAACATTAGTTGATTTTGCAATAGAATTTCAAATTATTAGAAAGAACGAACATTACAACTCAATGAACATGACATAGAAAATTAGAACATGACATTTCAATGTAGCTAACAGGACTGAATATAGAGAAATAGTATATGACATTTCAACAAATTTAAAGAAACATTGATGCTCTAGACCAGGGGTGTCAAACTGGCGGCCCTCCAGCTTTTGCAGAACTACAAGTCTCATCATACCTCTGCCTGTGGGAGTCATGCTTGTAACTGATAGCCTTGCAATTCCCCATAGGACTTGTAGTTCCACAACAGGTGGAGGGCTGCCAGTTTGACACCTGTGCTCTAGACAATTGTGTCCAGGGTTGCCAAATGTTTTGTGCTGTGGTCAATTGACCCCTACTGGAGGCCATCGTTAGTTTGTTACTGTAGTGTGTGTTGACCAATTCAAGAGTATGTTTAATGGACGGGATGTGGCTAGAAATCCATATTCTCGTTAGACTTAATCTGGCTGCTAAAAATATGTGTGTAACCACATGTCTGAGATGTGTGGGAATAGATTAAATCTTCAGATAAGGACGGGCTAGTGCAGTTGAAGGTGGAAAGTGTGAATGGGTAATATCTATTTATTTGTCTGTTTCTTTTTTCTGTCCCTAATTTGAAATTGTTCAGAATATCTTGTGGTCCTAACTAAACCTACTCCAAGGAAACAATTAAATAAATATGGGGAGTGTTACCTTTTGAGAGGTTTTGAAGTTGGATTACTTGCCAGATGTTTGAAAAGGAGATTTAACCAGTCTGCTAACCCCTCTGGAGACATGAGGCCCTGGCTGGGTTTAAGCCACAGATGCTGCTGACCTGTTGAGGTCAATATTTTCTGGTAAGAAGGCAAGCTTGTTTTGGTGGAGGATATCACACTTGGTGGTGGAAGAATGTACCGTCACGAGGAAGATATACGTTGAAAATTGTGTTTGCACACTATTTTATTTTTGCACTGGTGTAGAATTATCTGGGTGGAAGGACCTTATTTTGGGATTTTTATAATAATATTATAATTTTCTGTGTTTTTTGACATTGTTCAATGTTAATAGTGCACATGGTAAAATCTGTGTGATTTAAAATAAATGCACAGTGCAACGTCACTTATATACAGTATATTGTTTATCTTTGTGTCTATCTCACATTTGAGTTGCTGCTTTTTTGATTATTTATTATAGCGCAGTTTTTTTCATCTTATTTTAATGATATCTGCTGGGATTTGAAAGATTTTGCCTCAGTATGCTTGTAAGTGGGAACAAGACCAGAGAATGGGAAATATATCACCTTTGGTTGTGTTACATCTCCAGCAGGAGTCAGATACCTTGAGATTGAAAAATGCCAGTTTTGGAGGAGTTAGGTACCATCGTACTGAGATTTTTTGAGTAAGCTCCCAAAGAGTAGACCATTGGGTTGATTTATACATTGATTGCAGGCTTTCAGTGTAGAAGGTCCCTAGGTCTGGCTCCCCGTGGTGATGTGAGGTGAATTTGGTATCCACCGCATTTTTGATGAAAAAAGTTTTAAAATAGTGATATGCCTTTCTTTTTAGTGGAGGGGTTAGTTCCGTAAGCCCATATGTTAGGAGGTAGTGTGCATAGGGGAGTTGCTATTGATTTTAGGCAGGGACCTACTTGTATATATGTGAATAGTTCTGAGGAAGGAAGGGTAAATTCCCACTGGAGTTGGGAGAATGATTTTATGCTCAACTTGTGGAAGAGGTTTTGTATGGGTTTGATGCCTTTTTTGGCGCAGTGTGATAGACATCGTTTCTATGGATAGGTTATGAAGTATCCCTATTGGGGGTGGTGGATATGAAGTGTTTGGGTGATTATTGATTGTGTTTGTCAGTTTTTTCCATGAATGGGCTGATGCCTTCATCGTAGGGGGTAATGATGATGGGATTGAGGTTCCAAGAGGACCAAGCAGCCATCTTTGTCGGTTTGAGGGTGATGTGGCTTCTATCTGTCCCCATAGTGTAAGGGAAAAGGCCTGGATCTGTGCAGGGCTCACGCCACTGCCAGGCCGGCGCCATTTTGGAATATACTGACCTTAGCTGCCGGTTTTAAGAAGGTAGTCAGTTTTTTGGGATGGTAATCATTCATCCTTTTTTGGGACATGGCTGTCTGGGTTGTCTGTTGTGTCAGGAGCGAGGATTGCTGCAGATTGTCCGTAGATGTGGGCCCGAGTCACTTCATTTCTCTCCCCTTGCTGACTAGCTCAGTTACTAAGTGGCCATCTTTGGTGCTGTCAGACCACATCCCCTAGTGGTATCATTTTTAAAAACTACAGATGCTGCACATGAAATCTTGATGTAAGAGAGGGAATTACATGTTTTCCCATTAATAATACCATGGCTATAGAGGCAAGAGGAGGAGATGGCTGACACAGTCTGAGTTGACAGGTAGGACAGCGGCGGATGACGTAAACTGACCACGCTTTCATGGCCCAGTAGCCATAATAAACATGGTCAGCTCTCAGAGAGGAAGTCAAGACTAGGCAGGACCAGCCAGGTACTGTAGAAGATAGAAAGGGGCAATTGAAAAAGCAAAAGCATTATGCTACAGCTTGTACCTTAAAGGGACAGGAGCATTGTTTTTTTTTTGGGGGGGGGGGGGGGTTGGTAACAATCACTTTAAAATGTGTAAGTTGTCAACATTTGCGGTATATTTGCACCTAACTGGTACATGGTGCTGCCAAATTCTCTTCCAGTCTGAAAACTACTATAAAGGGGTTTACGGGAAGCAAGTATAAAGAGATATTTCAGTACTTATACTAGCAAAAAAATATTTTAATTTGTTTTCATAAAATACTGTACATGTGATGATTTAATGATAATATTATATTTGCTTGGGGTCCAGCTTTAATTTAAAAAAATTTACGCTTGGTAGAGCATGGTTCTCCAAACTATGGCCCTCCAGTTGTTCAGGAACTACAATTCCCATCATGCCTAGTCATGTCTGTGAATGTCAGAGTTTTACAATGCCTCACGTGATGTGTATTTCCGCAATAGCTGGAGGGTCATAGTTTGGAGGTCCCTGCTGTAGAGAGAAGTAAAACTTTCAAAATTAAAGGAGATAAAGTCTATAAAACTCAATCAAGGCCTCTGGGGCTCTGTCAAGGCTCTTCCAGGGACTAGAAAGCTGTAATAATACAGAATAATTATATTGAATTGGAACCTTTACCTATGTTAGAGTCAAGCACTCCACCAATTTAACCATTTGGACTGACCTCACTTTGAAGAGATTTCTTCTCACTTCTTTTTGTGCATACGTACAAAATACAGTACAAGCATTGAAGGAAAATCTCTTGAATAGGACACAGTTGGCAAAACCCCAACATTTCTTACTCTATCCAAAGTAGTGCTGACGATGTATGCAGTGTTTTACATATAACTTACATTTACCAGTCCCTATCCTCAAGGAGCGTACAATCTAAGGTCCCTCTCTGCAATCCCCATGCAGGTAGTGTCATGGTTGTGATTTAAACTGATGACTCTAGTGCTCTAAAGCAGAAGTGCTAACTTTTAAACCACTGTGCTGCTCCATAAATTAAATGTTGCAAACTGACTGTTTTTTTTTTTTTTTCCAATTTACTTAAGAGAGACCTTAAATATACTGTAAATATTACAGAAAACTCTGGAGTTCCTTTTTTACATGCTTATAAATATGACATGACTTTAAATTTACCGGAATTATTATTCACCCACATGTATCTTTGGGGTTACTAAAACATTCATTTAAATTATTGATCGATTTGCTGTGCATCTTCATTTTTCTAAATGTAGTGCTATACTTATAAATGTAGTGCTATACTTATAAAAATAATGTGGGTGAAAATCTTATGCTTTGCAGAAACAGGCGTTTGCATTAAAATAGTAACTTGCAAAATCTGCACTACTTTCCAGAAAGTATAATTAGCTGAAAATGTAGCTTTAATAGTAATTAATTCCTACCGAAGGTCTCCTAATTAGTCATTACCAGAAAGGATGAAGGGCTCTAATGTCTAAGCTGCAGTAAACCTCTGTATAATAACATTATTTTTGATACAAGAATTAATGTCTATGTGTGACGGAGCAACTCATTAAAATTTTTTGAAATTGTACTTTTCCCCTTGTGTAGCACTTTCTCTGCTAATGTGTAAACGTACAAAGGCAATGCTTGAATTTCAGTAGATGCTCAGCTGTCAGTATTTTTTTTGGATACCATAGCATTCTTAAGTAAGACCATGTAGGGGGCAGTGATGAACAGTAATGCCTAGAAACTAGTTGTAATTCATTTGTTTTACTGATCTGCCTACAGTTCTAAATTGAAAAATGCACCTTTTCATCTGCATACATATAAAACATATTTCCATCTTCTTTTTTTAAAAGGTTTAGTCAGTTCCTTCCCTTGTACGCCAGAGTTATCCACTCATACCACTTTTCTTTCAGTTGGTGAATGGAGCTTAACATATGCTGCTGGTAGGGTTATTTGAAGTTTGAAAAGTTTAATGAATCCTACCAGTGGCGTCAAATCACTTTTCTTGACCCCACGCCAAATGGAGCTGAAAGCAAATTGACATAGCAGAATGTGAATGTACACTGAGAGGATGAAGTTGAATGAAATTACCAATATTAAAATGACATTTAGCCCGTATTCTGTATAAATCACTTACAGTGCAAGAGGGTCCCAGATATGTGGAAAATGTGATGTTTTTTATTATGTACTGTATTTTATGGATTGAAGTTTCTTCTCTTTTGGGGAAAAGAAATGCCTACAATTTGGGATTATTGATCTTTGTGATGTAAAGGTGTTAAAGTATTAACATGATAAACTGTCTTTTACACTTTTTGAACAAAACCAATATTCCCTTTGTAGAAGTTAGCTATGTTAAGGATGCACAAACTAAATTCTCAGCAAAAGAATGAAAATCCAATTGATGCAATTATAGATTAAATATAATATCATATACTTTCAAAATATCTCATGCTTAATTGTGGATGTATGCTAAATCTTAGTATTCATTAATGTAATGCCACATTGGAATATAATTCATAATTAATTGGTTCCTACCATCAGGATGACAGAAGCAAAAAAATACTGTTGCGGTATTATTTTTATAAAGTGAGAAATTCAGGTACTTAATAATGTGGTGCTACGTATTGCATTCATTTGGCTTTTATAGTGTACAGTAAATGTATTGTACCTTGTACTTTGTACATTATAGTGAACTATGTTCCTTTAAAAACAGTGTGAATGTAATAACAATGATTTATGAATACATTGGGTGTTTTAGTTAATGATGTTTATATGTCAAGGGATGTGACTAAAGTCATATGGCTAATTCCATGTCTTATATGGTCAAGGTATGTGACTTATGTTTAAAAAATATACATAAAGAGCAGTCCTGCTTCTGTTATATTGTTAGTAATGTAAACTGCATTCATCATGCTGGTAGGCAACAAATGAGCAGACCCACATGCCATAGAGTATGTCAATAAGACCGAAGTTAACAGCAGAGGTGAACATCTGTATCATCATGACATCAGACATCATTCATCATTACTATTAACATAAACTATTGTCAGTAGAGTATTCAGAAAGCATGAAGATTTTTGATCAGTTATGCATTGCTGTACTATCTACATTCCTTTTAGTATTATTAACCACTTGCCGACCGCCGCACGACCATATACTACGGTGGTCAGCCCCTCCTGGGCAAAGTGACGTATCAGTACGACACTCGTCCACAAGCATCTAGGGGGCGAGCGCGCCGCCGGAGGCACTCTCCCGCCCCCGCTCATTCCCTGACATCCCCATGCGAGTGACCGGCGGCTCCGATGTCCACCGGCCACTCTCGATCTCCCGCTGGAGAGGGAGAAAGGCAGACGGCTGATGTAAACACATCACAAGCCACGTCCCCCCCACAGTTAGAATCACGCCCCTAGGGATACATTTAACCCATTGATCACCAATAAAGTTAATACCTTCCCTGCCAGTGTCATTTTTACAGAAACAGTGCATATGTATAGCACTGATTACTGTAGTAGAGTCACTGGTACCGCCAAAAGTGTCAAAAATGTCAGTCAAGGGTCCGATCTGTCTGCCGCAATGTTGCAGTCCCGCAAAAAAAATCGCAGATCGCCGCCATTACTAGTTAAAAAAAAAAAATTACAAATCTTTCCCGTAGTTAATAAACACAATAACTTTTGTGCAAACCAATCCAAAAACGCTTATTGCAATTTTTTTTACCAAAAATATGTAGCAAAAAACAAATTGGCCTAAAATGTTAAAAAAAGTTTGATTTTTAAATTTTTTTTGGGGGGGGGGATTTCATATAAAAAAAATGTGAAAAATATTGTTATTTTTTCAAAATTGTTGCTCTTTTTTTGTTTGTAGCGCTAAAAATCGCACAGGTGATCAAATACCACCAAAAGAAAGCTCTGTTTGTGGGAAAAAAAGGACGTCAATTTAATTTGGGTACAGCATCGCACGACCGCGCAATTGTCCCTTAAAATCACATAGTGCCGAATCGCAAAATAGCCCTGGTCTTTGAGCAGCCAAATCCTCCGGGGCTTAAGTGGTTAAAGAGGAATCTTTAGACTTTTACTGGTTGAGCTTGATAGACTTGTGTCTTTTTTCAACCTGACTAACTTTGTGTGTAACTATGTGTACACAGGGGAGTACCAACAGGGGTGCGGAGGAGGGCGGCTTGCCCCGGGTGCTACACACTGGGGGGTTGTCTGGCTGGCCCAGTTCAGGGGAGCCCGCCGGCTCTGCCGGGCTGGCCCGCATGTCAATGTAAAAGCAGCTGAGCCCGTGCTGCTCATCCGCGCTGCTCACCCGCGCTGCTCATGGGACAGAGGGGGGAGAAGGTAAGTGCCTGAGCAGCCTGGATAGGAGGAGCTGCAGAGGAATTGATCTCTCCATATTCTTCCTGCAGCCGCCGAATGCCTGCAGAAGAGAGAGGAGGGGAATCAGCCATTCAGCGGCTGCTGGAGTAATATGGAAAAATCAATTCCTCTATATGCAGCTGCCCCATCGCTCCTCCTATCCAACTTCTTTTCCTTGACCCCTGTGCTCTCCAGCCCCCCTCCCCCCAGTGCTCTCCAGCCCCCCTAGTGCTCTTCAGCTCACCCCAGTGCTCTTCAGCTCCCCCCCCATGCTCTCACCCCCCTGTGATCCCTGGCTCCCCCCCTCAGTGATCTTCAGCTCCCCCCAGTGCTCCTTCCCCCCAGTGCTCTCCAGATCCCCACCCCCAGTGCTCTCTGGCTCCCCAGTGATCTTTGGCTCCCCCAGTGCCCTCTGCCCCCCTCCCCCAATGCTCCCCCCCTGTACTCTCCCCCTGTGCTTTCTGTCCCCCTGGTTCTCCCTGCCCCTCCCCCCAGTGCTCTCCATCCCCCACGCTCTCCAAACCCCCTGCAATACTTTCCAGACCCCCCTTCCTTAAGCCCTTCAGCTCCTCCAGTGCTCTCTGCTTCCCTTGTGCTCTCTGGCCCCCCTAGTGCTCTTCTATTTTCTATCGTGTCTGCAGTCTCTGACCATCTCTTGTATCACATCTGCAGTTTCTGATCATCTCTTGTATCACGTCTGTCGTCTCTGATCATCTCTTGTATCATGTCTGCAGTCTCTGACCATCTCTTGTATCATGTCCAGAGTCTCTGACCATCTCCTGTATCAAGTCTGCAGTCTCTGACTATCTCCTGTCTCTTATGCCTGTAGTGTCTGATCATCTACTGTATTGTGTCCGCAGTGTCTGACCATCTACTGTATCATGTTTGCAGTCTCTGACCATCTGTTGTATCATGTCTGCAGTCTCTGACCATCTCTTGTATCATTTCCTCAGTCTCTGACTATCTCCTGTATCATGACTGCAGTCTCTGACTATCTCTTGTATCATGTCCACAGTCTCTGACCATCTCTTGTATCATGTCCGCAGTCTCTGACCAACTCCTGTATCATGTCTACAGTCTCTGACCACCTCCTGTATCATTTCTGCGGTCTCTGACTTTCTCCTGTATCATGTCTGCGGTCTCTGACCATCTCCTGGACCATGTCTGCGGTCTCTGACTATCTTCTGTATCAATTCTACAGTCTCTGACAGTCTCCTGTATCATGTCTGCAGTCTCTAAATATCTCCTGTATCATGTCTGCGCAGACTCTGACCATCTCCTGTATTATGTCTACGATCTCTGACTATTTCCTGTATCATGTCCGCAGGCTCTGACCATCTCCTGTAGCATGTCTTCAATCTCTTACTCAAACTTAAACACATTGCTAATAGTATTAGCTATCTAATATCTATCTAAGAGAGTAAAAGGGGGCACTGTGATGGGGGGTTGTGAAATTTGTGCAATAAATATTCTTGAAAACATTACACATTTTTGTGGGTGTTTTTGCATTTTAAAGTTGGGAGGGAAGTGCCAGATATAGGATTTGTCCCGGGTGCCAAATGCTCTAGGCACACCACTGTGTGTACATCCTAGATGTAGAAAAATATAGTTATTTTCATGTTTGCAAAGAATTGGTGAAATGTGTAGATTTTAATATTAATGTACACATTCTGATTCTTAAAAATTATATGAGCTGACATTAGTAGAGTTATAGGATTTTACTTTCATTGGAAATGCATGTTATTTCTGAAATTATTTGCAAGCTATACATTTATATAGGAAATTCTCTTCACTGCAATCACTGGCACAGATATAAAAAAGTACATCTACATTACTGTTTTAGGATTTTGTACTTGTAGCCCAAGTGCAACATAGAACACTGGTCAGATGAGACTTGGATAAAGTAGTAATAAATACATTTAAGGTCACACTGCTCCTTCATTTGTGCAGAAAAAGTGAAATTTACAGGTGCTCACCTCCCCCCCCCCTCCCGGTATATATGGAAATATGCAACATTATTTTTATTCATTACAGCACTACCAGGCAATCATAACTGGCGGGATAGTAATTTCTGATGGTATGTTAACTCTTAACACCAAAAGCTCAGGGCCTGAGTTTTTTTTTTTTTTTTCAAAAACAAGTGCTTTTTGCCAGTTCCAAAACAAACCTATATTTGAGATCAGTATGGGAACCTTCTGGGCTCATTCAGAGTTTGTTGTTAGGTGCATTTGACTCCCTATGTCTCTAACAAAACCAATGTAGCCACCATATCTAAACACTGGTAATTATTAATATATATATATATTTTTTCACTTTACATTTCTGCTTATTTTAACTTTTATAAAAACATACAAGAAAAAAGAAAAACCAAGGGGAAGTATAATACAAAAAAAAGCAAACAGTACTTTGGCAGGACAGT
Source organism: Pelophylax lessonae (assembly GCF_965119305.1). Lineage (NCBI taxonomy): Eukaryota > Metazoa > Chordata > Amphibia > Anura > Ranidae > Pelophylax > Pelophylax lessonae. The sequence goes on from NC_138769.1 coordinate 433,716,336, forward strand.
TCCATGGAACATAACATACAAAAGTCGTAAGGTAACAGGAGTATTTAGTTGAATAACGTGTTGTTTATTCTGTATAGGTAGAGAATTTATGACATGTGCCAATAATGCTGACTAGCTCTTAGCAGTATGGTTAATTGCATAGGAAGTATAGCATAGATCTTGCTGGGGCAGTGTAAAGCAATTTGAGATGCATACAGTATGTATACCGTAACAGGCATATTACACGGGATGCAATTTGGAGCAGAATTGATTTTTTAATTTCATTTAGATATGCTTTAAAATGAATGCTTAACCACTTAAGCCCCGGAAGATTTTACCCCCATTCCGACCAGGGGGTATTTTGCGATTCGGCACTGCGTGAATTTAACGCACAATTGCGCGGTCGTGCGACGCTGTACCTAAACGAATTTGACGTCCTTTTTTTCCCACAAACAGAGCTTTCTTTTGGTGGTATTTGATCACCTGTGCGATTTTTTGATCACGCGCTATAAACAAAAAAAGAGCGTCAATTTTGCAAAAATAGCAATATTTTTCACATTTTTTATATGAAATTCCCCCCAAAAATAATGTAAAAATCAAAATTTTTAAAAATTTTCGGCCAATTTGTTTTATGCTACCTATGTTTGGTAAAAAAAATCGCAAAAAGCGTATTTTGATTGGTTTGCGCAAAAGTTATCGCGTTTACTAACAAAGGGAAAGATTAATGTCATTTTTGTTGTTTTTTTTTTTTTAACGCGTAATGGCGGCGATCTGCGATTTTTTTTGCGGTACTGCGACATTGCGGCGGACAGATCGGACCCTTGACTGACATTTTTGACACTTTTGGGGTTACCAGTGACATTTCTACAGTAATCAGTGCTATACATATGCACTGTTACTGTAAAAATACACTGGTAGTGAAGGGGTTAACTTTATTTGGAAGGGAGGGGCTGTGTGTGTCCCTAGGGGCGTGGTTTCTACTGTGATTGGCTGTGGCTCTAGCTGTAAGGACACCGATCAACGGATCTACATACCAGATCCGTTTTATCAGTGTCTTTGCAGCGAGGAGAATGACAGGCAGTTTGTTTACACAAGCTGCCTGACATTCTCCCTCTCCCCCGCCGATCGCCGAGTGGCCGGCGGACATCGGGTCCGCTGGTCACACGCGCGGGGGGGTCCGTGACCACGCGGGAGCGGGAGCGCGCCTCCGGGGGCGCGCGCTCGCTCCCTAGACCCTCACAAGCAAGCAACGTAGCCCTACGTTAGTTTGCCTGTGAGGGGCTGACCGCCGACGTAGATAGTCGTGCGGCGGTCGGCAAGTGGTTAACATGCACTTGCACAAGTCTATGAACATTAGGCTTTTACACACTCTTAGCAAGCACTAAAAAAGCTTTAAAAGCCCTCACTGACTTTTGTAGATTTACTGTTAAGTAGGTTATACTCAAATATTACAACAGAGATTTGGAAGTTCAACCAGTTTCTAGCAGCTTACAGAACTGCTGTTTGTCTGAGGCTGGGTTCACATATGTGCAAATTGGATGCAGTTTTCCCCGCATCCAATTCACATAACAAGCGAGCGTGACCGGCTCTCAATAGAGCTGGTTCACACATGTCCGGGGTGGCCGCGGTGCAGATTCCAAAAAGGGTCCTGTGCATTTTTGGGTCTAGTTCAGGTGTGAATTCAGGCAAAAAATTCAGACTTGAATCGCACCTGAACCGGTGAACAGAAACGCATCCGACCCTAGGATGGAACCTGCGACTAGACATATGTGAACCCGACCTAAATGCTGGAAGTCTGCTAATTTTGTGCTGCCATAGAAGAGAAGGAGAGAGGAGCTGGGATTTCAGTGCATCAGTGTTGTGAACTTTTATGATTAATTACTCTACAATGCTTGTAGCTAAAGAGTTGAATTAGAGTGTGTGTTAAAGCGAATCGTCAGACAAATAGCTAATTACTCTGATGAAATACAGTTGAAGTTGCACTTTGCAGAGCTCATTGAGGAGAATTGAGAGCTGATTTAAGGGAAGGGACACATTACCCTTTACACAGCCCACTGGAACAGAGCTGAAGCTGACAGTCAGGAGTGACTCATGCAGATAGAGAAATGAGACAGCTCATAAAAATGAAACTTAGTACTCGGGAAAGCTGGAGATATATGTGAACAACATGGGAGAAGTAAAAGATCACTGGCCACAGTGTTGCCTCCTCACACCTGATTTAAACCTCTAATTGTTGTACTACCATGTCCCAACTGAGTGCATTGCATGGCATTTATGGGTTTAAATCAGGTGGTGAGGAGGCAAAGTATCACCTCCTCACCACCTATCAAACATACTCAGATTGCTTTTCAGAGTAGCAGCAGTGCCTGTTGAACTTGGGAATGAGTTCTTAGTTGCGTTCGGCAGCAGCATCCTTAGGGGTTTGTTCAAACAGAAAGTTGGGCTTTAGTTGTGCTTTTTACTACCCCCAATTCCAACCCCCTTTAGCTGCTGAGAGAGCAACCAAAGGTGTGCACATGCTGCAGGAGAAATTAAACGTCCTAATGTATTTGGTGGATTCTACTGCATGCCAATCATAACCCATTCAAGTAAATGGGGCCACTCTGCAAGCGTCCTGCAACTGCATGCTTCTGCAGGTTCCACTGGGTTAAAGCAGGTGGTGAGAAAGCAACACGCCAGTGCCTGCTTTAACCCCTTGGGATAAGAGGTGGAATGCAGTTGGTCTCACTCTGCATGGGACAGGAGCCAGCACTAGAGAGGTGACGACAGCTCATGTGGATCTTACTCCCTACTACAGCTCCAACTTTACAAGTAGTCTCTCTGAATTGCACTCTGTTTGATGCTCTGGAATGGCGGGTCAGCAAGCCTAGACTATGATCTGCCAGTCACCAGGCCGCCACAATCTACAGGTTGCTGACCCCCGCTATAGAGGAGTATGCTTTGTTCATATTTCATGTCAGCGTTTTACAACTGCTTTAACCTGAATCTTACCAATTCATTTTAAACCTTTTAACTTTAAAACAATGCTTTAATTTTCAAACAGGAATTCAGGACAAATCCCTATATTTGGGTCACAGACTTAAAAAGTAGTAGTATAGTTAAAAAATTAGGAATCAATGTCAAGGTTGTATTACTTTCCTTGTCCGAATAAGATGTGACCCCCCCCCCCTTTTCTCGTCAACTGTTCAAAGTGGCAGGTGTCAGACATCACAGGATGAGAAGAGAATTATCTTCTATGCTGACATAGACAGCATTTAAATGTTACAGAAAAAATGTATTTACTTTGCAGGCAAGGCTTGGTTTAAGAAATTTGATAGAACTGACAGAGTTACTTTATCTTGGATGCAGACAGCATTTAAACCTGACAGAAGTTCTAACCCTTCCCCACCTATCCAATGCTAAAACAAATACATGTATTAACCATTGGCTGAGACTGGGCTTAACTTGACCTTAACACCTAAGCCTTAACTGTAATTCTTACCTTATCCCTGAAAATTAATCCTTCACCTAAACCCTAAAGAGTAACCTAACTTAACATTAAAAAAAACAAAGACCTAACCTTAATATCATAACTATAGCCATAACCAAATCCTTAATATAGTACAATATGCTACACAAATAGAAGTAAGTAACTGTACTATAAATCAAAATTCTAAATTTGGAAATGAGTTGAGGCACTCAGGACTTTCATGGTACAATATGAACTCACAACTCTAAATTCTTGTTAAAATCGTAATATTTATTAAAACAATCTAATATTAAAAAAAACATTTCACATATATTGTCTAATAATAGACAAGGAAACACAAATCATTAAAACATATATTCCTCCAAATTCTACCATCTCATTACACTCATGTCAGCCCTAATTATTCCATTGAATCCATGTCTTTTCCCTATCTGAGCACTAACCTACATTTTGGTTTTATTTACTAATATATACTGCTGTTTTGTTAATTGATCTGATATGTATTATACTGGCTTTGGATTGTTATACTCAACTGTAGAATTTGTTATCCAGTTACCTCCTAACATCATACCAGCCCTCCTCTTCTTCCTCTTCTTCTTCTGTCTCCCCACTTTTCCCCTTCCCAACTCTCCCCCTTTCAATTCCCCAGTTACTCTTCTTCTTCCTTCATATAATTGCCTCATGACTATACGACTTTGACTTGTTGCATGTTCACTTGACAATCTAATAAAGAAATATTAAAACTAAAAAATATATTTATTTTTTACCAATATTTATGACATAGTATCCTCCCAACTGTGGGGGATCTATATTAACATCCAGTCTCTCACTCAACATCTTCCACAGAATACCGGCTTCTTCAGGAGTTTTGATAGGAGGAATATTAATCTGTAGAAAAATAAGCACAATAATAGTATACAAAAAACAAAAGAGTATATACAATCACATATAAATACACACGCATGTGCGTGTGCAAAAAGAACAAAAAATGCAATCAAACAAATGCCAAAGCCATAAAACATCATACCCAATGCATAAAGCAAATTAAAAATTAACTTAAGCATTCCCCAATCTGTGCGAATAAATCAGGCTGATACAGTATAGTGCTGTACTCACTATGCAGCTATCACCAGCCAACCAAAAGGGCAAGGGCACCAAAATGGCAGTCTCCTGGGCAACTGTGCTTGGTGACGTCCATGTTCTGTGACAAATTGGATGCACAGTTTCTTGCAAGCTAATTTCATAAGAATAAAAATACAGAAACCAGGAACACAGTAAGATTATTGCTTTCATTGACTAGCTTAGGCCAGTCACGCCAGGATATTATGAGTTCCCTGTGTCCATCTTAGGTCATCTACCTGTAGACATAGGACTGTAGTCTGATCGACTATGCTGTTCCATAAATCACAATCAATGTCATCAAATGAAAAAAAAAGATGCTAAAAAAATGTGCAACAATGGCACAATGTTTCCAGGCAGGAGGCATAAGTGGGTCATGCCAAACATCTCATGGTTGGGCCCCATATCCTGCAGGAAAACATGTACTATTTTATACCATATGGCATTCCTGTATTCCTATTTAGCTAGGCATAGCAATAGATAAGCAATGATGGTTATATCAATACGAATAATATAGATATATTTCTAAAAACAGCTGTACCTACCTTACCACTTGGTTTTCAGAGGACAAAGCTCCTGTACCAAGACTTCACAGTGCTGAGATCTCAGTGCTAAAAAGAAAACTACAATATATTATAACTGCATACTATGAAGAAATAGCAAATTTCAGTGTGAAAATCATATGTCTTGTTTTTGCAGACATTTCTGATTTTTCTAATTAATATGGTTTCATAATTTGGTTGGGGTTCATCCGTGTTATTCAACATTCTTTTTAGTGTGTTAATTAGAGGTTTTTACTATTGTAGTAAAAACAAAATTATTTTCTTACTGAATAAGTCAGACAAATAGGAACAATAACTGATCTTCCAATTACTGAAACTTCCTACACACACTAAAACAGCCAGGATTATAAATCTCATCATTAAACCACAGTATTCCCCGGCACATCCATCCATATAATTGATGCAAAATCCTTTTTTAAATGTCACCAATGTTTGAACATTGTCTGCATACAAAATACAACATATTTCTACAGTTTTTATATTGACAAGCCAAATGTGCCAAGACATTTTTAAAAAGAAACTGCAGACAATCAAGATTTATCTTCAATTATATTGTTTCAATACATGGTTTTCAATGTGTATTTCAATAAAAATGAGATCCCTCTTAAATGTAATAGCAACAGAATCATGCTTAAGCTCTGAAATAGAAAATAAAGTATTTTTGGGGAAAAAATGTGGTCACACTACAACTATGTGCAGTCTTTTGCAACTGTTGCAGAACTGTTTGCAGTGCACGAAGTGCCCCTGCACTTGAGCCTGGAGCACAAACAAGTAACCATGCCTGTATGACTTTTAATTCTTTGGCAGAGGGGGTCCAGTTCTTTTTATGCAACCACTAAATTTATAATTTAATCAATACTTTTAGAAATTGATCCTTTGAGATTTTTAGCTAGAAATGTGTATTTTGTTTATTTTTTTTGTTCCCCTTTTTGGTGAAAAGATAAGAGCAGTATGCATGTCACATACAATACAAGTATGTTTTTTTATGTTGCAAGCATGTACATATATGCAGTAAAACCTGTTAGTGGGAGAATCCTTTCTTAAAATCTGGACACTCATTTTATTTTTTTTTAAAATCTTGATTTGTATTGAAGGAGTATTTTAAAGCGTATAATAACATACAGAAAAAAAAGAACAGATCTCTGTACACTTAATGCCAGCAGTCACCAATTGGAGATTGGATCAGGTAAAAGAAGGATTTAACTAGACATTTTTAGAAATGAACATGAACTTAGGAAGGTTAGAAACATGTATGCTATATCTCAACATATGTTCAAACCCTAAAAATATACTGTAAAAAGATCAGCACTGTATCTCGAAAATATGAAGAACTGGTGGAGTATATCAAGGAAGGATTAATTGTTGCCAGGCAAAAAAAGGGTATCAGGTATGGACTTGATAATGAGGTTTGGATTGATATTGGTCATGGTTTAACCGTGTTTCTGTTGTCCTTGATCCAGCAGTCCCACTTTTGTTGGAAAAAGATATTTTTGCCTTGAAGTCTTACAAAGATTTGTTCAAATGTAGCATGCATGTTTAGGAAGTTGGTAGCTGTCAGGGAAGATGGAGGGGTATCCGACCTCCAGGCACTCGCCAGAGCTCTTTTGGCTGTGATTAGGACGTGGGTGATGAAGACCTGAAATTGCCTTGGCCATTTATTGAGACCAATGCTTAACAGGGCTGTATCAGGATATATTGGACAGGTTATTCCTGGGGTAGAGGAGATCAGATATCTCTGTCCAGAAGGTTGTAATTTTCAGACAGTACCACCATATATGTCTGATAGTCCCCACGCACCCATACTTCCTCCAGCATAATAATGAGTGGGCACCCGGGTAGTGATTTGCAAGTACTTGTGGTATAAGGTACCACCTGTGAAGGATTTTTAGAGCTGTTTCCCAGTGGAAAATACATCTGGATGATTTGCTTTGTAGTTGAAGTGCTTGACACCATTGTTGCATTGTGAAAGCTATTTCTAGGTCACGTTCCCAGGAAACCATAGCTGGTAGTTTGTCCAGGAGCCCTCTGGTGTATAGAGCTGTGTAGATCAAGGAGATCCTTTTTTGTCAGGTTTTCAGAGGAGACTTTGGAATAGATCAATTTCATTAGGCTATCGATTTTATTAGGGTATCTCTGCCTAACCTAATAAGAACTTGTTTGTGGTGTCCCCAGTGTACTCAGTCAAATGCCTTCTCTGAGTCCAAGGATAGGAGCAGAGAAGGTGTTTGATGGTGCCCACTGGATCAAGTCAATACATCTCCTGGTACTATCCGGGGCCTGACATCCATTAATGAACCTTGGTCTGAATGTATCAGGGTAGAAATGAGGGGTTGTAGCCTGTTAGCTGGCATTTTAATGTCACTGTTTAGAAGTGAGATAGGTCTAAAGTTTGAGGGATTTGAGGGAGGTTTCCCTGGTTTAGGAATTGCTACGATTAGGGCTTCTAGGGATTCTTTAGGGAATTAGCTTACTTTTGTGGCTTGATTGGCCACTTCACTGATGTGTGGAGCAAGGATGGTAGCAAAAGCTTTATAATATTAATTGCTGTATCCATCGGGGTCAGGGGATTTATTTGCAGGCAGAGCACACATAGCTTTGAGCACTTCTTCTTCAGTGAGTGCCGATAGGGAGGTCTGTTGGGAAGGAGTCAGCGAGGGAGTATTATTCCAATCCAAGAAGGCTTATATTTGGGCTTCTGATGGGGGGGGGAGGGGGGGAGTCCCGGGTAGTTTGTAGATTGTTTAAAGAGAAGTAAAATTTGCTAAAAGAGTTTGCAAGGGGTTTAGTGATGGTTCATTTCTTTGGGTCATTGAGTGAGAAAATATTAGTTTTCTTTAAAGGTTTGATTAATTCACCTGGCTAAGAGGGTAGACAAAAAGAGAGGCAGCACCATCTAAGAGTAGCAGTATGAGACTTTAATATCCTTAAGAAGTAAACAACTCACAAGATAATTATATGTAAGTGCTCGTCAAAGGAATAAGAGTCCCCACTGTGTACGACCGGATGGTCGGCAATCCTAGTCAGGGAGGCCGGATAGAGCCTTCCGCTGTGTGAGTGGATAGCAACGCTTTCTGGAGCTGGTCCAAGATTCCCGTGTGGAGCCGACATCCCAGGCATCCTCAGGTATTTGTGGCCATCATACGGTGTCATTATGGGACTGAGTTTGTCCTGATATGTCACCAGGAGTTTTGTGCGGTGACCCCAGCTCTATTTGATTTGTTGTGCTCGTAAGGTTTTAGTTATGGGTCTGAATTCCCACTGTCTTGCTGCAGTGGCCTGGGATATGTCAGCAAAAATTTCAAATAGGTAGATTGGTTCTGGTAGTGATTTTAGCTCCCTAGCGGTTGACATAAGCATGTCCTTGATGTGAAAAAAGTGTATTCGTGTGATAACCTCACGTAGTACTGAAACTGGGAGATAGCTTGGTTTAACAATGGTGGTGGTGGATGGATGGTAGGATAAACATGGTTTTCAGGTAGCCGATTAGCTCCGACTGCGTCACAGATTCAGGTATACTCCTGATTTTGACATTGTTCCTATGAGATCTACCTCTAGATCTGTTACCTTGTCTTTAAGTCACTAAATTTCTAGTGATTGATCCTGGAAGGTATTTACTAGGTCGTTGTGAGCTGATACAATTTCTCCCACTTTTGACTCCAGATCATCTGTTCTTTCGGCTATCTGTGTTATCTGTGTCTGTGTGTGGCCAATTGCTCTGTCAATGTTAGATTGAATGTCCTTATAGAGGGATTGCAGCATGTGCTTAAGCTCTGAAACAGATACAGGTTTGTCTGAGGCAGGGAATTCCTCAAGCAGAGTACTAGGCTCTATGAGCTGTGGTGGTGTCTATGCAGGGGATAGATTCAGCTTTTTACTCATAGGCATATTGGAATATGGGGATTGCTGGAGGTCTGTGATGTCCTCAGAGAGCTCTGGATCCTCCTGTGTGTCTGTGTGGGAACAAACGTTTGTTCGGTTGGAGTTGCTCAGGAGCCAATTTCCCCCTGAGAAGTCCCTCTTTGTTTCGGGTAACATTACCCAGGGTAGTGGTGGGTGCCTGGTCAGATGGCATTGCTCTGGGTTGCTGGGAGAGGCTAGTGTTCATTAGCACTCCCTTCTCAAGCTGCCATATGGCTCTGCAGCTAGGACACGCTCCCTGGACACTCATTTTAATTTTCAACTCCAAGCTTCAAAATATTTATTTTAATAAAATAGTTTATTTTATTCTATTTTACTACCCTCTGTAGTTTTTTTTTTTAAATAAGAAAACAGTTCAGGGTGCAATACTCACCTTCGATCCTGAGCTGCCCCTAACAACAATTTATTTTCAACCCAGAAAACTCTGTGAGTTCAGGACATCATGCCTCTTTTGGAGATGTCATCTGGGTGCTCTTCACTTACAGTATAATGATATAGATAGCTCTTTGTATCATCCAGGACTACCCAGCAGCAAAAAAGAGGTGAAAATGAAGTGAAAGAGAACCCAGCATGCCACGTGAGTTGCCAGAAATTATCTAGAAAAGATAAGTATTTAACAAAAATATAGCATAACATACTGCCAAGGGAGATTGAGGACTACAGTGGAGATAGGGGACAAGTGAAGAACTGCACATTAAACGAAAAACAAAATGCTAAATAGACATTTATGTAATATTAATGCATACATCTTACATGTGTGAAATTTCATATCTTTTGTGGTTTCTATATTAATCTATTATCTTGGTCCAATCCATGACTATGAAAGTTCTGAGCCCTTATTACAGCACTGTTTGAGAAGATCATGCAAATCTTGTTACTAGAGCAGATTTATCCTACCCTTTCCTGATTTTGATTGTAGAATTACAACATGTGCATTATGTGTAACCTCATATAAATCGGATTATCATATTTATGGCTGCTTGTGTTTAATGAAGTATCTTCTAAGTAAACTACAAATATTTGTGAGCTGTTTGTGTTACTGTTTAAAAATGCTAAAAGTAAACAATTTTTTTGAAAGAAAAAAAAAATAATATGTTGCCCTATTACTTGACTTTAATGACTTTAACCATGCTGTCAATTATTTTTTTACATAAACATATAGTTTTCCATTTTTTTAACCTAAGTAACCATGCACATTGAATTATGCCTCAACCATTAAATTATCTCAACAATACATTTGCAATTATTGTTCTTCTGATAGCTAATGCCAAACTCTGAATATAGAACTCCTGAGCCAATTTAACAGTGATCCAGAGCAAATCTCATAGCTTCTTGTTGGCTGGCACCCCACATAGTGAATCAAGTGGTCTAAAAACTTAGCAATTACATTGCCTAAGCATCAGGTTACAGCAACAGTAAATTTCACAATGTCACACACACACATTTTCCCTTACAGTATACAATGCTTCTGTTTATCAGGCTTAGTAAAGTATGGCATAGTGCTAAGATGAATGTATTGGCAACATTTACACAAAAGATTATTGATTTCATCAATATTGATGTTCAGTATGACAAGCATCTGAAAGAAAGGGATGGGATCTGACTTTGTTGAGAAAAATTAATTATTTTCTTAACAACCACATCACAGCACAGCCTAACAAATAGAAAATACGTGTCTTGGTTCTTATCTACTCTGAAGATTTAAAATTGAAAGTTCTGCCTACAATAAACAGATGGACATATTGTACCCTGGGATCCTCTGAGAAGTGTTAAGTGCTGAAAACCTGATTAAAAGGGGGGGGGGGGGGTATGGTCAAAGCTTTTTTGGCTATACTTCCCTGTTGGTCACAGAAGTGTACGTGGTTTTGGCTTAATATCTGCTGTCAGCTGATGTCAGAGTCAGTCCAGGCTCTGCAGGGATCCCAACAATGATATCGGATCCACTCAGATGCCTGATCGGCAGCTGGCTCAGCCTCTCAGCATGCCACTGAGAGCCTAAGCCAGCTACTCCTGCCTCCTCCCCAGTTCGGTTCTCCAGTGAATGCAGGAGGGCCAAAGCACAGAGCTGTGACTGTCATTACCCCGCTCAGAGCGACCTAAAAACTGAACAATCAGCTGTCTTTGATAGCTCAGTTCTTGGTGTAGAACAATCAGGGGACAGCTGCAGCTCAGGTGGATGTTGCAGCCATCTAGATTAGTATGTATATTTGTTTTTTTAGGATCCTGCACTTTCCATATGCATTATTGACTTTTAGCATTAGTCTAATGCTTGATGCCTCTCCCTTCTAGCTAGAAATGTAACCCAACACAAAAAATTAACCAATAATATTCTAATATATTCACCCTAACTTTTTTCTTAGCCTAACACTTTAAATCAACCAGAAGCAACCATTTGGGAAATGTGAGATTTTTTAAAACAGTACAATAGATATTATTTTTCAAAAGAAGAAAGTATACATACCTTTCCTGTGACTATGCCACAGAACTCTACCTGAAAGACCTGAAGTCTGCGAAAGCCAACACTTTTGGGACTGATGATCCCATGCGGTCTCAACAGCATTCAGTGGTTTCTCTCTTCAAGCTCCATGTGGCTAATGTGTCTTACATTGTTATAGAGGTTGACAAGACCAATTTCCATACATTCCTATTGGCCTATAATTGTGAATAAAAACAAATATGTGAGGTGGCAGGAGCATAATTTGAAACCCAGAAAGTGCTTAATCTTTGCCCAAGAAATACTGAACAGTATTCAGTCAGAGGGAGAGAATAGAAAGTTACTGCAGACACATGTATAGATTTTATTTTTTTTAGTTGATACAACAAATTCACTTTTAACTAACTTTAAAACCTCTAAGCAAAAACTGGTGTGTACTGATAGCTAGTCATTCACGGCTAGTGGTGTAGTAGTAAAGCTGACTCTGTGCAGGTCCAATATCAAATTTCACCCAAGTACATTTCATGCATTCCACAAATTAACCACTTAAGCCCCGGAAGATTTTACCCCCTTCCTGACAAGGGGGTATTTTGCGATTCGGCACTGCGTGAATTTAACGGACAATTGCGCGTTCGTGCGATGCTGTACCTAAACAAATTTGACGTCCCTTTTTTTCCCACAAACAGAGCTTTCTTTTGGGGGTATTTGATCACCTGTGCGATTTTTTGATCATGCGCTATAAACAAAAAAAGAGTGTCAATTTTGCAAAAATTACAATATTTTTCACATTTTTTTATATGAAATTCCCCAAAAAAATGTAAAAATCAAAATTTTTTAACATTTTCGGCCAATTTGTTTTATGCTATATATATTTGGTAAAAAAATCGCAAAAAGCGTATTTTGATTGGTTTGCGCAAAAGTTATCGCGTTTACTAACAAAGGGAAAGATTTTTGTCATTTTTGTTGTTTTTTTTTTAATGAGTAATGGCGGCGATCTGCGTTTTTTTTTGCGGGACTGCGACATTGCGGCGGACAGATCGGACCCTTGACTGACATTTTTGACAATCTTGGGATTACCAGTGACATTACTGCAATAATCAGTGCTATACATATGCACTGTTACTGTAAAAATGACACTGGCAGGGAAGGGGTTAACTGTATTGGAGAGGGAGGGGTTAAGTGTGTCCTAGGGGCGTGTTTCTAACTGTGATTGGACATGGCTACTAGTGTAAAACAGAGATCAACGATCCTACATAGTAGAACCTTCTGATCTCCATTTTTACACAGGGGAGAATGACAGGCGGCTTGTTTACATTATCCGCCTGCCTTTCTCCCTTCCCGGCGAACGATCGCGAGTGACCGGCGGACATCGGGTCCGCCGGTCACACTCACTGACTTGTTAGGGAACGAGCCGGCGTGTGCCTCAGCGGGCGTGCGCTCGCCCGCTATTGGCTCACAAGCGAGTGACAGGCTAGTGACGTACTGGTACGTCACTTTGCCTGGCCGGGGCTGACCGCCGCAGTATATGTACTTGCGGCGGTCGGCAAGTGGTTAATAAAAAAAAAACTGACCGTTTCTCTTTAAATTAGAAAATGGTTTGTACAGCAATTATATATGTCAAATCAATTTTTAATGAAGCTTGAGTTTTCCTTCAATGATCCTAATTGGAATAATATGTGTGCAAGTGAGCAGTCTCAGCATAGTAAATATGGCTGAAATGATTTCTGAAGCACGTGCAAAGCCTTGTCCTGAGTACAGCCCCTCTGAGATCTTAATATTTCATAGGTTATTCTGTATTGATGGATAGGCTTCATTTTTCCCTGACTGCTCAGCAATAATGATTTAGCTGTCCTGCCACTTTCTAGAAATGTGTAGCGTAATCTTCAAGACAAAATATTGCAGTTGAATCCAGTGCCAAGTGTTGAGACAAGGGAGATAAATCAGCAATCCCTTTGCCTTTTAAAATATTTGTATATAACATCAGCAGCCAAAATATGATGTGCATTTATCTATGGAATAAAATCTGAACCTCTGGAAATAACTTTATGTAGTTTTAGGTTAAGAGTAATAGCACTATTATTCCCCAATTACAAGTGCCTCTACAGCCCTACTTTGAAGACCCTTCTATGCTGGAGGTCCACTGTCAGTCTTTTCGTCCTTTTTTGTGCTGTTTGTCTGTCAGAGACTTTCTCACTTAAGTTAATGGATCTGACACATTAAAAGCAGCACCATGGACAGCATGCACACAGAATGATGAAGATGGATGGTTGAGCTGCAGTGTGGCAGAGCTTCACAATGATTCTGTTCAGCGGTCTCATCCTTTAGGCACATTGCAAGCATATTGTTGGTGACTAAGTTGCCTGCTGGCCCCAATAAACATAAGGGTGGCAATGATTTCACCCTTTGCAACCCCTTTCACCTGTAGTAGAAATAATAATGCTTTAAGGTTTATACAGTATATCTTAACATGCTTAGTACTTTTGTGTTTGTGTGTGTGTGTGTGTGTGTGTGTGTGTGCTTTTTTGTATAGTGGAAAACATTAGCTGAATTGTTTTCAAGAAAATAAAAGATATTGTTACTGAAAGTGTCACACTGGGTCCAGTTTTGTATAATACTTCACAGAAAGGCCAGATTTTAAAATAATATCATTCTTTTCATTTATGTTTCTTTCATAGAGCTGGATCGATTGAAGCACATTTTCCTTATGATAATAACCATATGTCAATAAGACATTATTTTACCATAATAGCAGCTGATGCCTGGAATGTGAATAAAGATTATTACATCTTTCCATGTTACCCCAAAGGATCATTTTAATTGTTAGGCGTACTTTAAAGTTTACTGTAATTCTTTTGAAAAAAAAAAAAAGAGCTTACCCATGCCAGTATTAAAAAATCAACTTTCAAGCAGTAAACTGCTGGACAAAATATAAGCTTTTGTGTGATCATTCTAATAGAATTAGAATTATACAGATAGTTTACACTATTGTATTTTAAAGTGAAATGCCAGGCAAACTGCTAAATACACAGCTGACGTGCCTATATTTTTACTCCTTTACTTGCCAGAAGGTCTGTAGTTCTTTTCAGCAACTGTTGTGGTTCACACACCTCTCTCATACTGAAAAAACAGGTAGGCCACTCTAAAGCAGTAGTGGCCTCAAGTGTGGCCACAACACACCTAGAATCCTGTGGAATAGCAATGCATGTTGTGCATTGAGATACACTGCATTGTGTTTGGCAGCACATAAATTATTGTGCTGTAATGCTCCTTAATGTCTGAAATTTGCTTTCAGAGCACCACAGCATGCATGGTAGTGCACAGCAGTGTGTTTCACATTGTAGCATTCTAGAGGTGAGTATTGTGTTGCAGTGGCATTCATTCTGGTAGCACACTGCAATGAAATGTAAGGCACAACCATGCAATGCCATGTGCTGCATTGGGAAAAATAGTGTGGGTACATTTTCTTGTTCATTGTGGTGCATTGGTAGCCCATTCAGATAATACGCGGCATAATACACATTCAAATGTGTACACTAATGCAAACAGGACCCCACATATGTGAATGTGCCCTTCTTCTGCTCTACTTCTTAGTTTGAAAGGCATGATTGACATCATCTGCAGGGCTTTCCACATCAGTTGCTGTCCCACACATGTAAATTACCCTCTAACAACCTCTGTGTAAAGGGTTTAGCTAGCATGGAGATGCAGGATACAGTGGCTCCACACTCATACACTCCTCCCTGTACAACCCTGGTGAAATAGTTGACAGCAGCTCCTAAAGTACGGGCTACAAAAGAAATCCTTTAGTAAATCAGACTGATTAGGATACTGAAAAATACACATCAGTTGTCCTGTTTCCATTTAAACTCATTTTAAAAGTAGGGGCCTGTTACAAAGCTTATTACCTGTCTGCTGAAAGTTGAGTATAATTCAACAATCTGCAAAAGAATGTATGTAATCATGTGATAAAATATGATTTTAGATCCACAGGTACTCTATGCCGTTTTCTTTTCAAAAGTAGAAGCTAGTCCATGCGCATACTTAGATTTCACCTGGAGTTGAGTCCCTCGATGGGCTAGCCAGTGCATATCTCTTACTTAGAACAGTGGTCAGGATTGAAGTGGAAGTAATGAATCTCAAATAGCAGGCTCCAGGGGATCCCACTGTAAAGTGTATATTTTTGGTGCGAATTGCTATTTTGTAAATAGCAGCAGCAGCACATGGAATCTGGGAACCTAAAGGTGTGTACGTGCAAGGCATCCAATGACTTCATAAATGAATAATTGCATTTTAATGCATTCTTTGTAATTGCTAACACTATTTGCAAATGATGAAATAAACAGAAACCACAATGAATCCCTAAACATGGCCCTTGATCATGTGATGTCTTGAGAAAATTAAAGGGTTGGTATCCTCTAGTACAAATAGGAGGCTGCTTCTCCTTCTCCATGTAACTATTAAACCTGACAATGACATCAAGAACTTTGTACATTTATTTTAATCCAGTTCATGCATAATTTTTAAACTTTTAGACATATTACAAGCACAAATCTATGTTGTGAGATTGGCATTATGGTCCAGTAGAAAAAAGTTAAGGTATCAGCAATAGAGGTGCCTTCTCTCTCACTCTTCTTATACTTTCTTCATCCTCTGTGTTCTAACAAAGGGATCTCACCACCTTGAAAGCTATTAGGAGGATAAGCAGTAGTCTCTGCCAAACGTTCTTCATGCCCGCAAGAAAAAATACTACTTTGTAAACATGATGGGCCTGGTTTAAAAAATTGTGAAGCAAGGTAAAAGAAGTGAAGTAATAAGGTGAAGTAATGTAAAACAACCTATTTTACTATTTTTAAAGTGATATGAGGTGACACTATGTTTGCTTCAAGCATTCCTTGCTTATGGTTGGATGTATAAAGTAAATGCAGCTTTACTTCACCTTGCTGTACACTTCAGAAAATCAAGCCTGGGTTTATTTCCCTTCACCTTACTTTACCTCATTTCCACTCACTTCAGAGTAAATCAGGCTCAATGTGTACTGAAACCAGATAACTTCTGAGTGCAACAGCAGGAGTCCTGTGCAGTGACATAGCTTTTACAAACAAACAAAAAGAGTTGGAATAGGGTAAGGTGGCAAATAGCTCAGCTGCAATTTAATAAATAGTTAAAAGAGGTCAAAAACTACAGCTGTGAGTGCACCCTTCCAGGATATCTCCCTGTGCAGTCATGAAAGTTGCACATTGCTAGGTCTGAAAACACAATAGACAAAATGACAATAGAAAAGGACACTATCTAAAAAACAATGTATTACCTCTAAGGATGCTTATGATATTTTTTTCTTATTTTTTCTTTCCCATTATTCATTTGTAGAAAAAGGAAACGTGAACAAGTAATGTATTTTTTATAGGCAACACTTGCCACTACTACACAAAGAATTATGTTTCTGCATCCATATAATTGGCTTATACAATAAAATATTGAAAACCCATCCTTGACCTTCTGTACTTTCTGTTTTCTATTTTCTGGTAAAACTGCTCAAATGTTGGATACTTTGTTTTTGTGATGAGTTTTGAAATTCATATTTGTAAGCATTTTCTGTATACATTTTATCTAATTGTGAATTGGTGGATGAGTTTTGAAAAGGTCAAACATAAGCAATATGCTTAGAATAAAACATAGGTCAAAGAAAGGGTCACCTCCCTCATACTGAGAGTTAAATGTTGCTTTGGAGCTGCTGAGTATCCATAAGTCTCAATATACTATGATGGACATTGGTTAACTGATTATGCTGGGGAAAAAAAACACTTGAATGGTTACACATAAGTAGATTGTCTAACGTTCCTCTAGATGAGGGTTTAAGCGTTAACATTAATATTATTTTTTTTTATTTACAGCAAATTGATGGCAGCAAACATTTATTTTAAGGGTAGCACCCTCCTAGGTAGGTGCTAGGACGGTTAGAGAATATTTAATTGTAATGTATTGGGTAATTTAGGGTAAAAACTTAGTTTGGCTCGATAAACTGTAATTGTTTAGTCAAGTCTGCTCTGTGCCAGGCCTTTAGTCAGGTCTATGCTCCTCTACTGTCAATCTGTTGGGTAGGTCCCTCTATACCCAGATAATTTGAGACCTTTCTGGATGATAGGTGTGGAATTATGCAGATGGCAGCATGAATATGGAGGCAGCCCCAGCCTATCTTAGAGAGTGTGCTGGAGATGAATAACAGTATACTAAAGTGCGAAGTATGTTGGCACTTATGCTTCATAGTTAACTGCTAAAGGGTTGCTTTCTTGAAGTAATATTGGAATGTTATAATCTTTACTTTTATCTAAAGCATTCTGAATTATATGAAATATTTTACAAATGCATAATAAATATTCTGTAAGCCTCTGTCTATGTGGATGCATACAACTTTGGGCAAGACTAAGATCAGATTTATCGATATAAAACATAGTTAACTATATGTCTAGCTTAGTACTAGTGACTGCAACCTGCAGTGCTAGGCACAATATTTGGCCAACAGAGTATTTGCCTTAGCAAATGCTTCCCTTATCTAAAGTTTAGTTATCCTTCTCTAAGTTTTATATTCCAGCTGCATATAGGTCATAATTCACTTTGATAAATCTAGGTCTAAGCTGATATCTACATAATATTTTGAAATGACAACTGCCAAAATGTATCAATCAATCAACCCTCTTTGAAGTTAGCATTGCATATGCATGCACTATAACTGCCTCTGAACAGCATGTGTTTTAGTCTTTCTGATGTTCTAATAAAATATAGATAACTGTACAAAATAACAGATGAAAAGCATGATTCTTTTATTAACTCTTCTTTTAAAGGAATCATTCCCCCTACATGATATTAAATTTGTGTTATTGAGTTGTAATACAGGCATATGAAAAGGTAAGCACACTTTGTTGGCAAATTGTTGACTTTTTCAACATATTTGAACAGGCAAGCATTATTTATTTATGCAACCAGTGCCTATAGATAAAATCAAAATAGCTTAAAAAAAATTGCCTTTTTTTCCCCAACAAGACTATCAATAGTTTTAATGGAGGGCTGTAGAAAGTAAATTCAGCCTTTTTCATCATTGTTACCTTTAGCATAATTGCCCACCAGATATAAACGCAGGTACATTTTTGACTGATTCTCCATGCAAACTTCCTCTAGTTGCAAGATGTTTGTGGGTTTCCTTACATGAATTTTCAGTTTCAGATCCACAATATTTCAATAGGATTCAAATCAGGGCTTTGTGGAATGTTAGGTTATGGATTTGACAAGTTTGTGTGCATTCTGTTTTGTGTTTTGACATTTTATTAAAACTTTTAGAGCACTGCAATCTGGTTCTGCAAAAAAAGAAGCTTGAAAATGATACTATTATACTGCTGTTTGTATGAAGATTAGGGCTTTAGTTTTAATTATTTTTTTTTTTAAGTAAACTTTTCTATACTTGTGCACGAGTAGAAAAAATGCGATTCCAGAATATGGTGTCATTGACACTCTCCACTACAATCATACTGATCCATAACACCACATAGAGCTTTAGATATCTCCCAAGCATGTACAATGAATTTGAAAGGATTAAAGTTGCAATAAAAGGAGAACCCTCCCCCATCTGTACTTTTTTCTTTTTTTTTGCCATGGTGCATGTTACCTATGACAGTGTCCAGTTTCCCATGCTCTTTGTGTGACAAAGTCTTGCCTATTAGACTTGAAAATGGCCAGCAATGATTTTCAGAAACCATGCCCCTATATATTTTTATATTTTAATTAGGTTTAGATTTAGGTTCACAGTTTTCAGACTTTACCAAGAGTTTGACAAACTGTCCGTGAACTGAACCCAGACACATTTGTTAATTCCTTATAGTAACCAGCATTGCCTGACATCCTCTAAAGCTAATTTTTCCACTACTACTAAAATACCATGCCTTGTTTTGTTCTGTGTCTCTGTGTGAAGGTAACAATTCTGGTGAATAAATGGGCCATAAGATGCCTGCTATTACCATTTACTATCTATCTGTCATGTACCTGGTCAAGACCAAGTTGACAAGAGAGCTGCCCTTATACCTCTTGTCCTTTTTTCCTCTGGGGATGATGACAGGGTATAACAGGGCACAGAGTGGAACCGGTGCCTGTAGGAGATCTGGTTCAAAATATCTTGATAGCAGGTGCAGAGCTGAGACAGACCAGTTGGCAGCATGCAAATTGTGGATCTCAAATGTGTAGTCAGATAGGCAGTTGTAAGCAACAACCGGGCAGTAGGAGTACAGAATCAGGATCCAGAAGCAGAGTTATAGCCATTCCAAGGTCAGCGCAGAATAAGTATCAGAACAGCAAGCAGGAAGCAGGCTCAGGTCACAAGCCAGAGTCAGCAACAGAGGTTAAAGAACAAGCAGGAACAGCAAACTGGGTCAAGATACGGGTAAACACAGGATCAGGTCACATGCAGAAGGAGCTGACAACCACTCAGCAATGAACTTGAGTCCTGTAAGGCTTTAAATATGCCACTGGGTGTCAAAGTCCATCGAACAAACATGCTCACGTAAATGAGCATGCGCAGAGCGCTAATGCTCATGTGCACATGCTCGTGTAGGTTTAGGCAGGGTCCTAATGCTATGCAATGCTCTTTGGATCCTTCTGCACACATGTGCACTCCTTTGAACAAGGCCATTCCTTTGAACATGAGCAGACATTGCTTTGAGCATGGTCTTGAGCATGGCTTTCCTGATACTATGCACAGTATATATTATATATATATATATATATATATATATATATATATATATATATATATATATATATATATACATACAGTATCTCACAAAAGTGAGTACACCCCTCACATTTTTGTATATTTATCGGCGTATAACACTCACCGGTGTATAACACGCACCTAAATTTTAGGAGAGAAATTTCAGGGAAAAAAAGCTGAAATTTGAAATAAACAGCATTTTTTTCTAAATCAAATGCAGTCTCACCAGTGCCCACGAATGCAGCCTCATCAGCGCAGTGCCCACGAATGCAGCCTCGCCAGTGCAGTGCCCATACATGCAGCCTCGCCAGCAGAGTGCCCATAATTGCAGCCTTGCCAGTGCAGTGCCCATAATTGCAGACTCGCCAGCGCCATTGACACTATCCGAATCACTTTTAAAAAAGTCCAGGAAGCAGCGCCGAGAGGTAGAAGGGGGCGGGCGGCGCCAAGGAGAAGGAAGGACGTGCTGTCATAGGAAGTCCCGGCGCCTATGATAGACATCGACATAGGAGGCGGGACTTCTGATGACAGCGTGTCCTTCCCTCTCCTCGGCGCCGCCCGTCCCCTTCTACCTCTCGGCACTGCTTCCTGGACTTTTATATTGGTGTATAACAAGCACTGTTACTTTTTCCTCCATTTTTTAGGAGGCAAAAGTGCTTGTATACCCCGATAAATATGGTATTTTTATTATATTTTTTCTTATGATAACACCAAAGAAATGACACTTTGCTAGAATGTAAAGTAGTGAGTGAACAGCTTGTATAACAGTGTAGATTTGCTGTCCTCTCAAAATAACTCAACACACAGCCATTAATATCGAAACCACTGGCAACAAAAGTGAGTACACCCCCAAGAGAAATTATCCAAATTTGGCCCAAAGAGTCAAAATTTAGTGTGGCCACCATTTTTTTCCAGTACTGCTTAACCCTCCTGGGCATGGAGTTTACCAGAGCTTCACAGGTTGCCACTGGATTCCTAAGGGTATCTCAGATCATGTATGGTAAAAATTGCCATCATCCCAAATACTTAGCAATAAATAAAAATATTTCTCCTCTTGGTGGGATTTTATAGGCAATAAATGAGAAAAGGGGTTAAAAATTCATACATTTTATTGAACAGTTATACAAAAATACACAATAAAAATACATATACAAAGCAGAGCAAAAGAGCTCCTGGCAATTGGTGATCGAAGGGAAAATCCAACGCGTTTCAAAATATATCTTGATATTCAAGATATATTTTGAAACGCGTTGGATTTTCCCTCTACTTAGGGGTATCAGCCATGATGTGTGTTGCTATTTTCACCATTGCCAGGAGCTCTTTTGTTCTGCTTTGTATATGTATTTTTATTGTGTATTTTTGTACAACTGTTCAATAAAATTTATGAATTTCTCATTTATTGCCTATAAAATCCCACCAAGAGGAGAAATCTTTTTATTTTTTGCCACTGGATTCCTTTTCCACTCCTCCATGACAATGTCACAGAGCTGGGGGATGTTAAAGACTTTGCGCGCCTCCACCTTCCATTTGAGGATACCCCACAGATGCTCAATAGGGTTTAAGTCTGGAGACATGCTTGGCCAGTTTATCACCTTTACTCTCAGCTTCTTTAGCAAGGCAGTGGTCATCTTGGAGGTGTGTTTGGGGTCATTATGTTGGAAAGGAAGGGATCCTGCTCTGCTTCAGTATGTCACAGCACATGTTGGCATTCATGGTTCCCTCAATGAAATGTAGCTCCCCAGTACCGATAGCATTCAAGCAGCCCCAGATCAGGACACTTCCACCACCATGCTTGACTGTAGTCAAGACACACTTGTCTTTGTACTCCTCACCTGGTTGCCGCCCCACACACTTGACACCATCTAAACCAAATACGTTTATTTTGGTCTCATCAGACCACAGGACATGGTTCCAGTAATCCATGTACTTAGTCTGCTTATCTTCAGCTGTTTGCGGGCTTTCTTGTGCATCATCTGTAGAAGAGGCTTTCTTCTGGGATGACAGCCATGCAGACCAATCTGATGAAGTGTGCGGCATATGGTCTGAGCACTGAATGGCTGACCCTCCACCCCTTCAACCTCCTCAGCAATGCTGGCAGCAATCATATGTCTATTTACCTAAGACAACCTCTGGATATGACACTGAGCACGTGCACTCAACTTCTTTGGTCGACCATGGCGAGGCCTGTTCTGAGTGGAACTTGTCCTGTTAAACCGCTGTATGGTCTTGGCCATCATGCTGCCCTCAGTTTCAGGGTCTTGCAAATCTTATAGCTTAGGCCATCTTTATATAGAGTAACAAATCTTTTTTTTCATATTCTC
This sequence comes from Pelophylax lessonae, assembly GCF_965119305.1. NCBI lineage: Eukaryota > Metazoa > Chordata > Amphibia > Anura > Ranidae > Pelophylax > Pelophylax lessonae. The sequence goes on from NC_138769.1 coordinate 433,738,894, forward strand.
AGAGAGTTCTTTGCCATGAGGTGCCATGTTGAACTTCCAGTGACCAATATGAGAGATTGAGAGTGAGAACACCAAATTTAACACACCTGCTCCCCATTCACAACTGGGACCTTGTAACACTAACAAGTCATATGACACCAGGGAGGGAAAATGGGTAATTGGACCCAATTTGCACATTTTTTACTTAGGGGTGTACTCACTTATGTTGCCAGAGGTTTAGACATTATTGGCTGTGTGTTGAGGGGACAGCAAATACACTCTGTTATACAAGCTGTACACTCACTACTAGCAAAGTGTAATTTCTTCAGTGCTGTCACATGAAAAGGTATAATAAAATATTTACAAAAATGTGAGGGGTGTACTCACTTTTGTGAGATACTGTGTATATGTATATATATATATATATATATATATATATATATATATATAAAATCAGAGACATCTTGTAGCATCTGCTTTTGAAAGTTTATATTGGAGCATAGGTAAATTAAAGAACAAGACGTCTGCATTTATGCTTTTACTTGTGTTAAAAAGAATGGCCATATAGCCATTGTTTGTCATTTTAAATTACATTATTCTTACCCTACAGTAGTCCATAAATGAACCTTTGCTTCTAAGGGACTAATAAACATGCCAACTACTGTTAATATGTGACTAAACAAGCATTCTCTCTTGATAACAGTTTTTAGAAATACAGTTTATGCCTTCTAAGTGACAGTACTTCCCATCTGTTTACCATCTTTTGTTTGGCCGAAGATTCTTTTTTTTCAGCACAATACATGAAGGCTTTGTAAGCCCGCTTAAACAAAAGTGGGTTTCTAAACCCCCCTCAACCAAATGTAAGCAGTATGGGTGTATTCACATGGGTTTTACACTTTTTTGTCAGAAGCATTAATCCTCATAATCTTTACAACTGGGAAATTAAAGTATTTGCAGAAGATGGTTTTCCTGGCTTTCTTAGGCTGGGTCTATAGCTGCCCTATAATAAATGGAATAGCCTTCAATCAGAGGGTATATAAAAAAAGTGCATTAATCTTTTTTCAACCACCCATCTTTTAGCAAAACATATACTGACCTACAACATTGCCATTTAGAGATAAGACACTGTCCACTCAACACCTCAGCTTTAATCTTCTAAAATCTCTCAAACTCTACTGGATCATCTACACCAGGTTCTCCATGTCTTTCGGTGTGCAGCTCATAGATCATCCCAGGAGACTGTAGATGGGCTTTTCATGGCAGTGATTAGAATGCGCACCCACCCTTTTAGTTTATTATAAATGATTATTGATGTTTATTTGTATTAATAATTTGAGTCATGTTGTCTTGTATAGTATTATTGACTACACTTCATCATAAGGGGGGGGGGGGGGTGTATTAGAAAGCACACCACCCTTTTCATATTTTACGTTTGTTCAAATTGTATCTTTACAGTGTTAAAGTGCATATATAGCCAAAATGTTTTTTTTTTATAGTTTTGATGAGAGTAGGGTAGGGTTAACCCCAATTTCAGGCTATTTTTTGCTGTTTGTGTCCTCCTGGGGACATTTCCCTTCTCTTTGTGCAAAAGGAAGTTAGGGAAATTTAGTGAGGGAAATGTCTCACTTATACAGCTGTATACCAAAACAGATGGGCCTATTGGAAAATTTCCCTGCACCTCTTGTTTTAAAAATATAAACATTTTGAATTTCTTCTCAATTTCTTTCTCAGTCACAATTTTAAATTGAGGGGAGAATTTTTGCAAGAGAGGCAGCAATAAATACCTGACAGTCACACATACACCAAAAATGTTTTGCCTATAGATATTGTTCAAGTACTGTTACCTTATTCACTGTCATTAAATGCCTACAGGTATTGTTACACTCAGTCTAATTTGGATGAATGTATGAAAACACTGCATCATAGAGCACAATGTTTCACTTTAGAGGGCTCTATCAACACACTGACATGTACAATATGAAATGTTGGATGTGATGTCAGTGTTACTGCATGGCTGTACCATGACAGCCAAGAGCTGCCGTAACTGAGATATCCTTTGCTTGCACATGCTGGGTACATTTCAAAATAATGGTGATGTTTCATGCTGCTAATCCAAACATTTTCCCATTAAACCTAACATGTTTTTCATAATATTCTAGTGGATTGAAAACACTGCTGTACAACATAAAAATCTCCCAGGTGGAACCTCACTTTTTTATATGCACTCCATAGAAGTAGTTTAAAATAGCACATTAGGTTAAAAAAGTTTTATGGTCACATGCTCCAATTTTGCTTTTTATTGGCCATTACAACCCTTACTAGTTGCAAACATGAAGAACTAAACAACCTAAATATACTAGGGACGTCAATTTTGTTTGGGTACGGCGTTGCATGACCGCGCAATTGTCAGTTAAATTTGCGCAGTGCCAATTTGCAAAAAGTGGCCTGGACGTAAAGCAGGAAAATCCTCCGGTGGTAAAGTGGTTAAATACCATTAATGCAAAGAAAAGAAAAGTTATTCATGTAGCTACAGAGTCTTTATGGAGATGTAGTTTGTAAAATGACTTAACTATAATATTACAATAACATTAGAAGAATTAAACCAAGCAAAGTTTAAATCTACAATAGTAACATAATATAATGTGAATGCAATTTTAAAAAACAATTCTCTTTCTGGGAAGTAAAGACTATTCATGGCTCAGCATGGCATCTACTGGCTGCAAGCATGCTAGACACAAAGAAAATATTTTTCGCAATGTCTGGTCTAGGACATCAACTAGTTTGAATATATGCAGGCATTTGAGCTTTAGAAACCTAGGTAAAATGTTTAATGTTATATAGGTTATATTTAGAGTGTTATTTCTTTCAAGTGAACTTGCACGTCATTTAAAACTTTTCTTTTAAAATAAAGTGTACCTGTTATAATTTCTTTATAAACCACTTCCGCTCCGGAAGGTTTTAATCAGTAACTGACGGCTCTCTAAACACTTACATGTTAGGTCAAGAACCTAACATGTAACTGTGCTATTGTTGTTTGTGCAATAAATGACTTTTAACTTGCTAACGAGGATCCCCCACTGCTATTCCTTTTTGTTGTTTGAGCCAACTCTTTCAATGGGTTGGGCTCATTAAGAGGCACTCCCAGCTAAGCATGACAGTGGAGAAAGTTTTTTATGCTTTACGGCTGCTTTTGGAGCTTAGGAGAATCAATTTGAGGGTTAAAAACACAGCTTAACCATGTGTTCCTACCACCCCCCCCCCCCCCATCCACAAGCATTAAGGGTAATTGCAAATATGTCACTTAAAGCACATTCAGTAAATAGGTTATTGATGAAGAGATATGGCAATACTGATTATTAGACAATTGCATTTACACAGCATACTACTGAAACCCTGTGGTTTTCTGACATTATCAGATGTAGTCTCCAAAAAAAAAAAGAAACCACAAACTGTTGATCCAAATGTTTCCATGGTGTCAATTAAAATAGAGTGATTTTAGAGTGTCATTTCAAAAATAGTGTATTTTAAAAATATAAAAACCACTTTTATGTTATTACCTAATATTAATCTAGATCTTATTCTTGTTTTAGAATGCATGTTTTAGAATTTTTAGGCACTATTGTACTGCTGTGTCATAGTATAACATATTTAAATCAATAAATATTAGTATCACTGGTAGATCATAATGGGGTTATATGTCATATGCCATTGAATGCCACTCAATAATTACTATGATGCCAGTTGGCTTCTTGCAGATTTCTTCTTCTAGTTTTGCTTGAAAGCCTCCTAGGTATTTTTGTCCCTTATTATCCCGCAGGGTTATAGACCCAGATGCGAGCAGTATAAAGTTTTTTTTAAGATTTGTTTATAGTGTTTCTGAGCTGAGGTAATTGGTATCAGTAGTTAGACTATGTTAGTGTTATTTTTTTTTCGAGCCAGGGTATGCCCAGAGGCTTTTTTATGTGAACCAACCTTTACCTCTGAAAAAACAATCAAAAGAATTGACAAAAAACAAGAATAAAATAATTTATATTCACAAATTGCACATACCTACCTATGTTTATCTTTCAGTGTAGCCAAAAAAACATAATGAAGATGACTATGCTGCATTATCATTCATAAAAGGATGCTAAACATGTTTTTTAATAGATTGGCTTATACAGTATATAGCTTGTGAGCTCTTGCAGTCTTTTTGAGTTTTGCATTTTATGCAGTGGCATATTTAATATTAATTTGAATGATGAATAATCATCCAAACATTCAAAGCTATTAAAGGATGCAAATTAAAGGAACTCATTTCAATTTGTGTCATCAAAGTTGTAAATAGCGTTAGATAAACATACATCAAGCTTAATAGTGTTCTCTCCAATTAGGCTATTTATAGAAATAATGAAGACCGTGCAATGACAGTGAAAAATAATGGCTGCGTAACACTTTTTGAGATGGCATAAATGTGACAGGGCAAAAATATGTTGATGTAAATAATAATTACCTGACAAGTATGGACATTAGTTTTTAAGCACATAAACTGGTAAATCTTTGCAAGTTTTAGTAAATGTGAATTAGACACTCGCTAACATATCTAAAATTCAAGTCTAAACAACATGTAAAATCAAACAGTAAAATAGTGCTATCACTAATATCAGAATGCACACTCAGTGTACCTTCTGGCCCTGGGTGAGACCTCAACCTCTTGTTACAGGATTCCATGCTGTGCAACCTACAACTCTGAGAGCAACTAAATGACACAAAACCAGGAAACATGTGGCTTGCAGATTTAAGTTCATTAAGAAGATAGACTGTATGTGTATACTGTATGCGTATATATATATATATATATATATATACTGTATATATATATATATATATATATATATATATATATATATATGTGTTCTCCAGTGCTACTTTGGAACTTGACTGTGATGTGACTTTGATCCAAAATTACACTCAATGGATCTAAAATGCATCAAAAGTCACACCAAAGTAGTGCAGGGACCTTTTTAAAGTCGTTGTGACTTTAAATCGCACCATTTTGAATAGGTGACATTGAAAAGAATGGGGTGCAACTTGTCATTCAACTTTGATGTTCAAAGTCACATGACAATGCGCACAAGTGTGAATGGAGCCTTAAATAGTAACCTACATCAAACATAAATCATCTAATGTGAAAAAGTACATATACTGTAAAGTAGTGAAAAAATATTGAAACAATGATAGCAGTCCCAGAGTGATAAGAAAATTTAGGTCTTCTTACACCAAATATAGTGACTTTATAATATGGCACACCCAACACCACATGCTCTTCAAACACGCTTACCAGAATAAAAATAAATAAATAAATAAATATATAAGGAAGTCAAGTGTGCACATATATCTATAAGGTCCCACTTGGAATGCTATGAACCTCCTCTGGGTCTGGTTATTCCAACAGTAAAGCGTTATCTTCCATAGGGTAGAAAGCTAGTGTAAAATATGATAAGTTTTCCACAACTGAAAAGTAATCACACTAAAATTGTAAAAAAGAAGACTAAAGCTCCCTGCTGGCTGGATTGGGGACTGGCCAATACTAATATGGAAAATGTCACTGTTACCTGACTAAAAGAAAAAAACACTTGAATTGTTTTAACAATTCATTAAAACAAATAAAAAATTTTAAAAAAAATTTTCTTATGCATTTATTTGGAGTAAATCATGTAAGCTAGCACATGTGTTGAGCTTTTTGACAAAGCTGCCAGCTGTAAATAGGTGTGGGGTGATAATGATACATAGCGGATTCCCAATACACTTGCTAGCTAGTAAAAGAAAAAAAAAACTGTTTCAATTACTGAAGTTAAAAGCAGAGGCTTTGGTTGCATTTGCATATTTTTGTAAATACTATTTTTTAAATTTTTGCATTTGCAATTTTATGCAAATACATACGGAAACCAAACTGCCACATCAAGGTACATCATGGCCACACAAATGAAGATATAAAGTGATGGGCTCAACTGGGACACGGGCAGCATTCAAAACCTAATACAGATTTTAACCATTTTCACTGTGGTATGTATTCCTGTAGAAATAAAACACCTTTGAATCTAGCAAAGGAGGAGAGATCCTTTAATGGCAAATAAAGATTTCAGGGGGTATCTTTTTCTTTGGTCCCTCAAAGCTCTCTTTGCACGAAAAAAGCAGTGATGTAACATCAGAGAAAGGAACCAGTGAGAGCTGTGGGGGGAATCGAGATTGACACTCCCAGAAGTGTTGGTTTCCAAGTGGACTTTAGGGGAACAGTTCTAGCATTCAGAGTAACATTTAGCAGTGCAGGCAGGAGGATAAGAAAGTATTCAATCACTGCTTAGTTGGGTAGCTTTATAATATAAACATGTGTTTGTTTTGCAGTGATTGTATGTTGTCTGATTTTTTATTTTAAATACTTTTTTTTTTTATTGAAAAGCAAATTGCAGTTTACAGAGAGAATGGAAAGCTTTGTTCAATGTGGTTTGCTTTTAACGTAGTGACCAAGAAAATCCAGGACAAAAAAGAGAATGTTACAAAGAGTAATATACATGTTACAGAAAACTAAAGGTTTCTGTACCACTGACCTCTAGCTTGCCTTTCGGTCATTCTAAGCTAGAGGTCCAACATTTAAAGATCAAAGTATAATAAGGAAGGAGGAGAGAAGAAGGAGAGAGAGGAGAAAAAAAAGGGGAGGGGAAGGACGGGAGGAAGGAGGGGGACAATGTTGTAGTGGTTGATCTGTGACATAGGAAAATTTAGACGAAATTTCTGTATCAATCCCTGTTCTTGAAATGAGACCAACATGACCATGTGATAGTAAATTTATGTGGTTTCTCGTGTGCAATGTGTATTAACTCTTCCATTTCTACGATTTTGTTCAATCTTTTGAACCATTCCGCTATTGTTGGGGTACGTGTTGAAGGCCAGTGAACAGGGATACAGAGGCAAGCTGCATTTACCATATGCATTGTGAGAAATTTATATAAGTCTCGGGAGGGAGGGACGTGTAATGAAGCAAATCTTGAGCTGGGGAGTAGTCTAGAGAGTATGATGTGACCTGAGATATGATGTCATGGATTGATCTCCTATATGGTTGCCAAAGTTCATGGCTCCACCAAATATGTAACATGGTTCCTATTTCACTACCACATCTCCAGCATAGATTGGATCAATTTGGGTAGAATTTATTTACCAGGTTCGGGGTTTCTATACCATTTGGATCTAATTTTATAAGAGTTTTCCTGTATTACTACATTTAGGGAACAGTTGCGGCATATTCATTTGTAGTTTACTAATCATCGTCAGAAAGATAAATTTGAAGCTTCTTTTCCTAGGATTTTCTTGGTGTGTCAATATTATGAGGTGGTGCTTCTGTGCAAAGGGAGTATAATGTGGTAATTAAATGGCGTTGATGTGTTGTTTTAGTACAAAAAGTTTCAAAATGCGTAAGTGGCCTTGTTGTCTGTGAATTCATTACTGGTGAGTTGAGAAAGAACTTGTGATGGAAACCGATTCAAGATGGGGGAGTGAGAGGAGTTTTCCCTTATTAAAAAAATTAAACTATAGAATATCTTTGTAGGACCATTCCTTTAAAAAAAAAAAAAAATTGGTGCGTCATGCCAGGGGGGAAGTCTGGGTTGTCACGTAACATGGTTAGGGGACTTGGTAAAGATGATAGGGTGCCTGATTTACACGCAATTCTAAAACATAATAATGATGAACCTATGAGTGGATGTTTATTTAGTTGTTTTGGGAGGTGTAGGGGTGAGAGCCAAGACAATGTGTGAACTGGTATAGGGATTGGGCATCTTATAATGTCACCCAGGCTTTTCTTTGGTGATGGACGTTCCAATCTACAATGCAAGTAAGATGAAATGCTAGATAGTATTTAAAAAGATTTGGCAACCCAACTCCTCCTTTTATTTTAGAAAGAGTGAAACGAGTGTATTTGATACGAGGTGCAGAATTCTTCCAAATAAATGTCGAGCACGCACGGTTATACATTCAAAAGAATAAATTGGACAAGGTGATTGGGATAGTTTTGTATCACATAAAGTTTTCATGGAAGTACGTTCATTTTAACCACTTAAGGACCAAGCCTATTTCTGACACTTGTTGTTTATAAGTTAAAATCAGTATTTTTTGCTAGAAAATTACTTAGAGCCCCAAAACATTATACTTTTTTTTTAGCAGAGACCCTAGAGAATAAAATGGAGATTGTTGCAATACTTAATGTCACACCGTATTTGCGTACTTACAAACGTAATTTTCTTGGAAAAAATACACTTTTTTTAATTAAAAAATATGAAAAAACTAAAGTTAGCCCAATTTTTTCTATAATAGGAAAGATAATGTTAAGCGTAGTGAATAGATGCCCAACATGTCATGCTTAAAAATTGCGCACGCTCGTGGAATGGTGACAAACCTTGGTACTTAAAAATCTCCATAGGCGACGTTTTAAAAATTTCTATAGGTTACCAATTTAGAGTTACGGAGGAGGTCTAGGGCCAGAATTATTGCTCTTGCTCTAACGATGGTGGTAATATCTGAAATGTGGGGTTTGAACACTGTTTACATATGTGTGCGCGTTACGTATGCGTTCGCTTCTGCACGCAAACTCGGAGGGACGGGGTGCTTTAAATTCGTTTTATTTTATTATTATTTATTTTACCTTTTATTTTTTTTATTTTTGCACTGTACCTTTAAAAAAAATGTTTTGATCACTTTTATTCCTATTACAAGGAATGTAAACATCCCTCGTAATAGAAATAAGCAGGACAGGTCCTATTTAATGTGAGATCTAGGGTCAAAAAGACTTCAGACCTCACATCTACACTAAAAAGCAAAAAAAAAAGTCATAAAAAAATTGGGCCCTTTAAGGCCATTGGGAAGAAGCAACGTATGAAATCAGTCTGATCCTCCAAGGCCATAGAGTCGAGTGGAGGCCAGCTTGCTCTCACTCAACTTCCTGCCTAGGAGGGGAAAGGATCAGATAATTTTCCGGGGTTACGGCAGCTATCTGCTGTCGTAAACCTCGGTACTTAACGTCAAAGTAGCGACGTTAAACTGTTGCGGGCAGTCTCTGAGTGGTTAATAGGGCTGAGCATCCAAAAGTATGTTGTCTGTATTATCCATTGCCTTTATTGAAATAGTTCCACACTACTGTTGTAATTAATATTTAAAAAAAATGAAGGCTACAGAAGAAATCTTTGAATCTTTGAATTTCAAAAGTGCTTTTTTCACACAGGGCCAGCTCAAGTTTTTGCTTTTATTTTAGTTAAACTAAGTCTAACTTTATTTTTATATTTGCAGATGAAAGAGAAGATGTTCAAAGGAAAACATTCACGAAATGGGTAAATGCTCAGTTTGCAAAGGTAAGCAGTACTTTGATATTTTCACCCTCTGTTCTAATTTTGTAACAGTTAATAGTTTTCATTATAGCGATACAGCGATGGCATATATTAATAATCAGTTTTTCTGGAAGTTTAAAATGGAAATTTAATTATGTAATCACACTAATTAGGTAAAAATGTTAGGGTAAGTTAAAGCTGAACACATACACTCAAGGGCCACTTTATTAGGTACACCTTGCTAATACCGGGTTCCACCCCCTTTTGCCTTCAGAGCTGCCCTAATTCTTTGTGGTATAGATTCAACAAGGTGTTGGAAACATTCCTCAGAGATTTTGATCCATAATGACATGATAGCATCATGCAGTTGCTGCAGATTTGTCGGATGCAAATCTCCCATTCCACCACATCCCAAAGGTGCTCTGTTTGATTGAGATCTGGTAACTGTGGAAGCCATTGGAGTACAGTGAACTCATTGTCATGTTCAAGAAAGGAGTTTTGAAATGATTTGAGCTTTGTGACATGGTGCATTTTCCTGCTGGAAGTAGTTATCAGAAGATGGTTATGCTGTAGTCATAAAGGGATGGACAGTGGTCAGCAACAATACTCGGGTAGGCCTGGGGCATTTACATCATGCTCAATTAGTACTAAGCGACCCAAAGTGTGCCAAGAATGTATCCCCCACACCAATACACCACCAGCCTGAATTATTGACAAGGCAGGATGGATCCATGCTTTAAAGTTATTTATTCCAAATTTTGACCCTACCATTTGAATGTCACAGCTGAAATCCAGACCTATCAGACCAGGACCAGACCATGTTTTTCCAATCTTCTACTGTCCAATTTTGGTGAGCCTGTGCAAAATGTAGCCTCAGCTTCCTGTTCTTAGCTGATAGGAGTGGCATCCAGTGTGGTTCTTTGCTGCTTTAACCCATCTGCTTCAAGGTTTGATGTGTTGTGCATCCAGAGATGGTTTTCTGCATACCTTGGTTGTAGTGAGTGGTTATTTCAGTTACTATTGCCTCTATCATCTCAAACCAGTCTGTTCTGCCAATTCCCCTCTGACATCAACAATGCATTTTTGTCCACACAACTGCGGCACTGGATATTTTATCTTTTTCATACCATTCTCTGTAAATCCTAGAGATGGTTGTGTTTGAAAATCCCAGTAGATAAGCAGTTTTTTAAATACCCAGACCAGCCTGTCTGGCACCAACAACCATGCCACATTCAAAGTCACCTAAATCCCCTTTCTTACCCATTCTGATGTTCAGTTTGAACTTCAGCAAGTTGTCTTCACCACATCTACATGCCAAAATGCATTGAGTTGCTGCCATATGCTGAATAGCAATTTGTGTTACCAAGCAATTTAGCAGGTGTACATAATAAAGTGGATGCATTCCGGATTCCCCAAGCAGAAGGGTATTATGCATCAAGGGATCAGCACATTTTAACAGAGAGAAGCTGTTTGGAGGGACTATATCATCATCCACTATATGTGGGATTGAAACCTGTTTACTCCAAGTTGGCCATTTTTTGAAAGTGTTATTGGCCCCAGAACGACACTCCTGAAGTTTTAACCATAGAGAGATATTTGTGGTGTGTGTGTTCCCCCTCGTTCCAGCCGGAGTCGGTGTGTCCCAGATCCTCTTTTGTGCCATCATACAGTTCCAGGTGCTCCATGCTTTTTCTCCTTTTTCCTCCCTGGGATTTGGCAATAATATATAATCTCCTGACGAAGCTATAAGCGAAACGCGTAGTGATTCTTTGGCAATAGCAACCTGAGATACCCGTGAGACCCGGATACCTTCCAAACAATCACAGAATTTGCATTTTATAAATACATAACGGGTATTTTTACAGGTCTCCCTGTTATATTTGTACTCTGACAGGGGAGATTTTGTTTCACAATGGGAAGATATTGTTTTGTATCTTTCACACATGTTTTTTCATGATTCGGTTTTAAATTCATTTTTAATGTTGTTACAATAAACTGATATTTTATCAATTGAGCACTTGAGTTCTTTAATGGGATTACTAGTGGCTACCTACAAAGTCCCACCACTTTTTTTTTTCCTTTTTATAATAAGGTGGCCCGTGAGTGTATATTACAATGCAATTGTACAATATTGTTTAGATTTACCAAAAACTTTGTAGTGTGAGGACCTACATAAGCAGATTTGAATGGTTATTCAATCATCTTAATTCAGGTAACCCTCCACTACATAGTTGTTAAAAAACCTGAAGGATATTGTACAATAAGATTGTAACATGAGTGGCCAGAACAAGTTGATTTTAGAACATAGCTTCTCAACCTCAGTCTGGAAGGCCTACCGGGCAGATTTTCCTGACCTTTTAAAACATGCGCTTGTTAAAATTTGCTGTATAGCTTTTTCTCTGATAATTGCTACAGCTGTATTTCTTGTACTGTTTAAATAATACATTTTTCATATTTCCTGAGGACCAGCATTCTGAAACATTCCTTATGCAATAAAAGGATAGAGTGGGAAAGGGTTAGAACTATCATCTGGTTTTCATCAATGTTTATATAAATTTCCCCTGACTGCCTATTCTCTGAGATAGGATGAAGGAAAAATCTCCACAATGGGAACACAGGCAACAATAAAACCAGATGGAAGTCCCAACTCTTCCCCTTTTTTATAAAAAAGATTGCTATGTGTCTGTGTTCCAAGGATTTTGCCTTTTTCCTGTCTTGGTGACCATAATCAAATCCTCAGAAACAGAGACAAAGTCAGCAATAAAAAGCTTACAGAATTGTTCACCCTGTTAAGCAAAGACAAAACACAAGAAGTAAGTATTGTCTTAAGTTCCTTTTTAAAAGGTTAGTAAATGTGATCGCAATATATCATAACCACTGCCCCATCTGTGACATGACTTTCATAGGTTTAGAATGTCAGGGGTCAGCAATGGACATATTTAAAGCCTTTCAGTTTAATTTGCAAAATGACATGGATTTAACATTGACATAGGCACAATAGCAAAAAGCCAGCAGATGCACTAAATATATTTAATGATATAAAGTTGCTGTAAATGGGGCATTTATTTCTTTTTATATATCAGTGGACATTTTGAGATAGATGTATAGTATCTTGCATTTTACACAGTTTTATCTTTTTTTTCTGAACTGTAGCAAATATCATTAAATTGACTGTTTTGTTAACTTGTTTTTGTTTGCCTGTGGATAAAAACGGGCATTTAGGCCAAACTTTGAATGGGTTCGCATGGCTAAACAAATGTGTAATTCTCTCTCACTGATGCATCTTCAGCAAATTGGTTTTGATGAGGGCTGTGGATTTTAAAGATGATATGGGAGATGTTTCTCAATTTGCAGAGAACATACTAGAGTACAGTATGAGTATGTGGTAGTAAAAAGGAGATTTATTGACACAATTGCACATTTTTCTTTTTTCTGAAATATTGATTTATTAGGGACATGTGGTGTTCACAAAAAAACAGGCTGTGAAATATCAGCCATAGCAATCTGAACATATTAAAAGGAATGCACATTATGGTGTAAAAACACACACAAGAGGGGCAAAGGCCTAGTGCATTACCGCCAAAACTATTTATTAAAAATGCAACAAAAATCATACTCACAAATGCATATAAACATCAGGCTCATCAAAAACACAACTCCAAAAGGTGAGATGGGTATCCTCATCCAATGCCACACAGTGGAAAAGCTTATGCATTTTGGAGGACCGGCCTGTTTCCTCAAAGCTAACCCAATTGGGTTAGTAATTGGGTGGTAATGCCCTAGGCATTCGTTCCCTCTTGAGAGTTTTTACAGTAAAGTCTGAGGAGAGCTGTATCGCGGAAATCGTTTTGCCCCAAAGTCGTTTTGAGGAGTTTCTTGGACTGACCGCTGGATGGTTTTATATTCTTTGAACTTTATGGTATGTTAAGTACCTGTATTGATGCAATGGGGTTTATTTACTAAAGGCAAACAATATGTTTTTTTGCAATGGATTTTCCCCTTAGCCTAGCCAATGAGGTAATGTTCTGCTAACTTCCTTAATCCAATAATGTTCAAGCAAAACTATTTATTTATTTTTTTCATTTTTGCTTGTACATGATTCAGTATTTTTTGCAAAGTGAATTTTTACCACATTCAGTGAGCTAAGGTAAATTCCCTTGCAAAAAAACAATCTCTATGCCTTTAGCAAATCAAGCCTATTGCATCTATACAGATTAAAAACACACCATAAAGTTTACCGAGTGCATTCCTTTTACGATGTTCAGATTGCTATGGCTGCGTGAAAAATCGATTTAAAAGGGAACAGCCTACCTGCCTTTTGTAAACCAATTATATGTAGCAAGTAGGCTTTGTCAGATATAATGTTTAAAACCAGGATTGGATGACTTTGCTTTGTAAGACCAGTGATTTAGTAACAATGATGTAAGTCATTACTAACTGTAAGTCATTAGAACCACCAAAATATCTACCATACTGATTAAAAAAAAAGTGAAAGCATTGCTTTAAAAAACACAACCCCAAAGCAGCAATCCCCGCTTTCACAGTGCTATCCTAATTCTCCTTAAGACCCCTTTCACAATTGTGCAACTTGTTCTGTGATTTGGGACTGCAAAGTCGCATGACAAGTTGTACTTCATGATTTCCAATGAATACCATTTATATCTGTACGACATCAAGTAGCAACAACTTCAAAGTAGTCGCTGCACTGCTTTGGGCTGATTTGAATGCATTTCGAGGTCCATAGATATAGGCATTGCTTCAAGTCCAGTCAAAATCGTGGCAAAATCGCATGACTTTTAGGTCGCACAAGTGTGAAAGGGCCTTAACTGTCACAGCAAATTTACAGATATCAGCTGTTATAAGGAACAAGGATTTATTCCTCTTTGATATATGACAAGAGGGGGAGAAACCATTTCTAGGACTGATCACTTCATAATAGGAAGGGTTCAAATGTTCTCCAAACCCAAAGGCACTGGGTATATTGTGATGGTGAGTGTAAATGAGTGAAGGGGGTAGCTTTAATGCAATCCTGTCAATTTTCCCTAAATAAGTAAAGGGACACAGTTCATTTAGGCTGCAACCTTTTAATAAATATCCGGACAGGTGTTATAGCAGAGGAAAAATTATTGGTTTACATTGGTGGAAAAGAGTGTGAAAAGAGTGCTTATTATTTCTAGAAACTGTTTATGAAAGTTTCCATGAAAGCGTATAAAATAGACAGTTGAAATATATAGATTTTACTCATTTGTGTAATTGGAGAAGATATTACTGAGATATGCCTGAAGAATTGTGATTCAAGGATCCGTGCTGAGTACTAAATAACCGATCCTCAACCGTAGATTTACTATTATAGTTAAAAGCCCTGACTTTTTGTTAGGTAATTATAGGTACTTCCATGTCTGTGTCATTCATAATAATCATTTTTAAATGTATGTTTTATGTGGAGAGTGAGGTCTTTACTAGCAATACTATAATTTGATATAATTTACAAGTATTGCAATAAAAAAATAATAACATATTGCCATTGTGGTACTTTTCTATAATTTGTATTTACTCAAGCTATAATTTTAATAATGTAATGATTTGATCATCACTACATTTCAAGTTTATAACTGAGTATGAAAGATGTCCAACTGATATTTTATTGCGGTTTGATTATGTCAAGTAACTTGAATGTAAAGATTTAGCTGGAACAGAACCAATGTGCTTATACTGAACAGTAGCAAAGAGTAATTAGGATTCATTAGTGGGGAAAAAAATGATTTTCATTTGGCCAAAAGCAAGATTCATTTCAATTTGCCACATAAAAACCACAGAAAACTCATCTTCGAAAATTCTTAATTGCCCTATTTTTCATGTGAATTACAATATAAAGTGGTGGATTTGCCAAACTTATCCAATGTAATTTACATGCTAAAATTGCTTATTAATAGCCCTAAAACATTCAAATATAGTATTTCGTTTTTAATATTGATAAGAAAATTGGGTTAGATACAATTGTTGATTAATAGACATATAAAACAAATATGAAAAAAAAAAATTATTACATATTGTTTTTGCAATTTTTTAATTCTTTGCACAGATATGCGACAGTGCAAGTCACAAACAACTAAGTCATCAGTACATATGTAAAAAAAAAAAATACACGATTACAAAGGCACGTACAATAAAGATCAATTCCAGTTAAGTCACCAAATACAAGAAACAGGTCCCCTGTGTAACACGTGGTCTGTAAACATAAATACTAGGGGAGGTTGACATGAGCAAAAGTCATATTTACTTTTTTTTAACATATATAAAATGTGTATGTGTACATATATATATATATATATATATATATATAGCACTTTGAGGTTGGTTTGAATAGGATAGCGCTGTGAGTTTGGATTTATTTATTGTTAAGGGTATACAGAACCTTTGTAGCAGCAGCAGTCCTTTGAAAGATATACAATATTAATATCCATAGTTCACTTTTTGATTATATTTGTTTACACATGCCCAGAGTGCGGGTAGTTGTTAACTTTATTTACCCTACCTGCCCCGCCCCACTCCAGAGCACCTTGTCCCCGTGTTGATGGGGATAAGGGCCTCTTCCCAACACCCCTGGGCTGTGGTTATCGGGGTCTATGGGTGGGAGGCTTATCAAAATCTGGAAGCCCCCTCTAAAAAGGGGCCCCCATATCCTGCCCCCCCATGTGAATTGGTATTGGGTACATTGGAACCCTACCCATTCACCAAAAAAGTGTACAAAAAGCCCACAAGAAAGTTTTTGACAAGTCCTTTATTAAAAATTGTAAATCCATCATCAATCACGCTGACTTGAAAAAAAAAAAAAAAAAAGGTCTGCTCTTATTGAACGCTTTCTGCTGTAGGCCTATTTGCAGTTTGACATCACTGGTGTGGCCCCGTCTATTCCGTATATAAGAACTGTGAAACTGCAGGAAGTGTTCAACGAGAGTGGATCTTATTTTATTATTTTTTTTAGGTCGATGGGTGCGATGGAGGTGTGATTGCCGATGGATTTAAATCAGGGGACACTATTTTTTTATTTTTATTTTTGAAAAATGACTTGTCAAAAACCGTCTTGTGTGGTTTTTTTGTACAATTTTTTGGTGAATTGGTAGGGGTACAATGGCCCTGCCCCCTCCTGACATCACGGACTGGGGCATGCTGGATTGGTGATGTCACGAGGGGTGGGGCCACCAGCTGCCATCACCGATGTGGCCCTGTCCATTCCCTATATAAGAACTTTCAAACCACGTATAGGCAGACCGCGGAAAGTGTTCAACGAGAGCAGAGATTTTTTGGGGGGT
Organism: Pelophylax lessonae; assembly: GCF_965119305.1. NCBI lineage: Eukaryota > Metazoa > Chordata > Amphibia > Anura > Ranidae > Pelophylax > Pelophylax lessonae. The sequence continues at coordinate 433,755,539 of NC_138769.1, forward strand.
CGGTGGGCGGCGTGATTGACGATGGATTTACATCGGGGGACACTACTTTTTTACTTTTTTTTTTTGAATAAAGGACTTGTCAAAAACTGTCTTGTGTGTTTATTGTTTTTGTACACTTTTTTGGTGAGCGGGTAGTGGTATTATGTACCAGATAACAATGCACATATTGGGGCAGGATCTGGGGACCCCCTTGCTAAAGGGGGCTTTCAGATTCCAATAAGCCCCCCACCCGCAGACCCTGATATTCACAGCCCAGGGTTGTCAGGAAGAGGCCCTTGCCCCCATCAACATGAGCAGAGCCCCCCGTGCCCCAGAGCACCACCCCCATGTTAAGGGCATGTGGCCAGGTATAGTTCAGGAGGGGGAAGGCCGCTCGCTCATCCCCTCCCCTTTCCTGGCCTGCCAGGCTGCATTCCCGGATAAAGGTCTGGTAAGAATTTGGAAGGGGGACTCCAAGCCGTTTTTTTCTTTAACTTTTTAATAGCCGGGAGTCGGCAATTGTAAAAAATAAGAAAAAAATAAAGTTAGTCCAATTTTTTTCTACAATGTAAAAGATAAAGTTATGCCGAGTAAATTGATACCTAATATGTCATGCTACAAAAGTCATAGGCTTTAAAAATATCTACAGGTTACCAGTTTAGAGTAACAGAGGAGGTCTAGTACTAAAATTATTGCTTTCTCTCTAACGATAATGGCGATGTGTGGTTAAAACACCATTTACATATGTGGGCACGACTTACATATGTGTTTTCTTTTGGGTGTGAGCTTGGAGGGACATTTTTTTACAATTCCTATTACAAGGAATATAAACATAAAAATAAGCAGGACTGGTCCTCTTTCTTGGGTCAAAAAGATCTGAGATCTCACATTTGCCCTTAAAAGGTCCTTCCTGTCTAGGACCTGAAAGATAGATAGATAGATAGATAGATAGATAGATAGATAGATAGATAGATAGATAGATAGATAGATAGATAGATAGATAGATAGATAGATAGATAGATAGATAGATAGATAGATAGATAGATAGATAGATAGATAGATAGATAGATAGATAGATAGATAGATAGATAGATAGATAGATAGATAGATAGATAGATAGATAGATAGATAGATAGATAGATAGATAGATAGATAGATAGATAGATAGATAGATAGATAGATAGATAGATAGATAGATAGATAGATAGATAGATAGATAGATAGATAGATAGATAGATAGATAGATAGATAGATAGATAGATAGATAGATAGATAGATAGATAGATAGATAGATAGATAGATAGATAGATAGATAGATAGATAGATAGATAGATAGATAGATAGATAGATAGATAGATAGATAGATAGATAGATAGATAGATAGATAGATAGATAGATAGATAGATAGATAGATAGATAGATAGATAGATAGATAGATAGATAGATAGATAGATAGATAGATAGATAGATAGATAGATAGATAGATAGATAGATAGATAGATAGATAGATAGATAGATAGATAGATAGATAGATAGATAGATAGATAGATAGATAGATAGATAGATAGATTTTTTTGGCCTGTATGGAAGTTTGTTAATTTACACACAACACTGCAAGAGAGTCACTAGAGAAGGAAACCTACGTTTGGCTGCCCAAACACAGGCACCATTACCAGATCCTATATTTGTTCTGTACACTGTCAAATATGATAACTTTGCAATAACTACACCATTTATCAGTACAATATAGTATTAAGGTGGATCTAAGCCTTAAAAATACTGAAAGGTATGCATTAATTACAGGAGAGAATATACATGCCTCTTTTGGAATAAAATCCGCTTTCCGGACTTCCAGCAATGCTTCTATGCAGCTCAGATCACATTCTCAGCATACCTTTGGTGCCAGGATCAGTTAAAGCAGACTTTTCCCCTCTTTCATTAAAGAGGAAGTAAACTCTCCCCCTCCTATGCTGCTTTTTAATTAGACCATTATATTAAATTCTTCTAACACATTATACAATATAATTTAGCCCCAATCGCATGTTCCTTACTGTGTTTAAGATGTATATAAAATAGTTTCTCCCAAGATAGGCCTGCGCCACATTGAGTCTTGTTTTCTGTGTCTGTATTATAAAATACTTCTGCCCTTTCCTGTACCCCTTGCTATTATCTCGCGCACACGCAATCGTTTCTCAGTCAAGCCTCATTCTAGTTCCCAAGGTTGAGAATGTAGTCTCGTGATATTGGAGTCCAGTGCCGCAGGGAGAGGATATTATGGTCACAGCACACTGCTCAATGAACTATCAGCACAAAGAGTGTGCCGTGAATCGTGGGAGAGATGAGCATGTGCCGGTGACGCCATTACAGATTAAGGGATTGATTACAAGCAAACTGAGCATGTAAAGGTGACATCTGAGGACAGCAATTAATAGTGCTTTTTATTATGATTTATATGTGCTAAAGTGATGAGAGGGAGTTTACTTCCACTTTATCATTCACATCAGCATGCTCTAACACTGGTTTCTTGAAAAAAAAAAAAATATTATTTTTTTGCTTTTTCTTACTTTTTTGGTTTCTGCTACCTGGTTTACCTGAAGGCAGCAGAGGTGTAGCCCCAGTGACACAGATGCCCCCTGGAAGGCAATGTCACTATTTCGTTAAGGGAGATCTACACTTGTTTGCTGTTAAAATACCTTTCCTCCCATGATCTCCATCCAAGGCTCTTTTGTTCAACAGATGGATGTAATGTTGAATTGCACATGCACAAGATGAGACAAATGACATCATGTTTTCTGTCTCAGGTATATTCAGTATGGCAGTAATATGAGCTTGTGCATACATTTTATTTTTTATAATGAGGACCCAGGCAGTACAGGGGCAACAAGAACACTGGTGGCAATGTGGCAATAAAGAAAAATTCATATAGACATTGGTAAGTATACTTGTTTAGGTACTAACTTTAACAGTTTATTGGGGGAAGGTCTCTTTATTTCCCATACTCATGTACAGGAGTCTCAAGATTCCTGCCTGACCTATAAAGGAGGTTGAGGATTCTAAACTCAGAAAAAAAAAAAACAGGTGAAGCTGTTAGCACAAGAAATGGAGGATTCTAAACTCAGAAAAAAAAAAAACAGGTGAAGCTGTTAGCACAAGAAATGGTGCACATCTGGAGTGGGGAGCTTTTGCTGGTAAGTCTACCATAGTGTGCGCATAACCTGAATTCCTAAGCATTATGACTAAAACCCTGGGCAACAGCAGCAGAGTTTAGATCTGCTTTAAAAAGTAAAATCAAATTAGTACAATTTGGTGATGTATGGTTCTGAGTATTTAGTAAATCATGCTTTTTACTTTAACTAGCTCTTTTGGAATGTTCTTGAACAGTCCTGCCTGCAATAGACTAATAAATGTCTGTCTATTCATATAAACACTAAAATCAAGCATCTACTATTACTTTTTAAGTGGATTCCCTAGTGTGAATGTGTGTCTCCTGTAAAACAAGTAACAAAGGCGTCTGACATTGTAGCTGCAAGTGCATAGAAAATTCTTACTCTTTCGTTTAGATAGATTACAGGTTGTAATTTGTAAGCAGGTGGCTTGCCAACAAAAGCTTATCTTTATTGTTTAGTGCCATTACAGAATACGTGTTTGACATCAATGATTTATTATATAAACTTTGTTTTGCATGGCCAAGTTGAACAATATATTACAGTACCAAGCTTTTTACAGAACGACAACATCTGGAAATGACAATTCAATAATTTGCGTGTTTAGTTCTCGCAGAAACTATACTCCCCACCAACTATATACTAGCTTCATATTTTACTATTATATACTATTTTTCGATTGTAAGCTCTAACGAGCAGGGCCCTCTGATTCCTTTTGTTCCAAATTGTAGTGTAACTGTAATGTCTGCCCTCATTTTGTTAAGCGCTGCGCAAACTGTTGGCGCTATATAAATCCTGTATAATAATAATAATAATAATAATACTATTAGACATGATACAAAAAATATGTAAGGGGGGGGCACAAATTCTTTAACAAGGATATTACAGTACCTTTATAAGTCTGCATTATAAAATTCCTGACAAAATACTGTACAGTGACAGAATAATTTTAGGAAAATCTCTATGTTTTGTGATAAAATGCAGTTCTTGAGCTGCAGTCAAGTGACTTTTCATAATCAGATGATAGCATCGTTCTTCTACAGGCAGGAGGAAGAACTTTCATTCTTCTGTCCCCTAGAAATCAGGTTGCAAGATTGTGACTTTTTAGCAAGTCAAAAGGTGAGAGGCTATAGCAAGGCCGATTTTCTTCACTTCTTTTTTTTTTCCTAAACAAGGTTTATTGAAAAAAAAAATGTGTGGCACATACAGTATAAGAATAGAACAGGCATATGATCATACAATTGGTGTGTTGTAGGAGTCAACATAAAAAATACTATTGATAAACCAGTCCGCTAACTAAGAAGCTACCATTGTGCAAAGACAAGGAAGGCAGGATCTGACAATAAATAACAAGTAGCTGGGTAAATTCCACACAAATAATGAGGGTAATTGAAGAATTCACAAGGAAAATATAAAGGAAAAAAAGGAGGGGGGATTAAAAAGTACAAAACATAGCTGTCTATGGGAGGAGGGTTTTGTCAAAGGTATAGAAAGTGCAGAAAGGAGATTGGAATCAATGGCCAATGCTACCCTCCTGACATAGGATAAATTGATATCTGCAATAGGGAGAGGAGAGAAAAAAAAAGGAAAATAGGTAGCCGTCATATATCAACCATTCAGGTGGTCTTTAACAGGACTCTAAGAAAAGGAAGGAGGAGGTGAAGTGGCAGACATGGAGGTCATTTGTGCCGTTGCGGGTTAAACCTGACAAACTACAAGGCATTTGTAATGGTCAGTGGTGCAATAATGGAATTGCATCATTTTTGAATACAGAAACTGCACAGGTACCAGTATTTATATGAGCTTGTTATCCCCGAGCCATCATCACAGGCTAAGAAGTAGATGCTTACCCTGAATGATGCCTGAACAAAGATAGCTGCATCTATCTGGGTAATACAGCAGATGAAGACATTTCCAGGGAAATGACTTGTAACTGTGAGTAGTAAAAAATAATGTAACATTTACTCTTATATTTTACTTCTCATTTATGCACATAACATAACAAATAGTGTACTGTATACTGTATCTGATGTTAGGTTCACTTTAATCTTTAGAGTCTCAGACACTGGGACTGAAAGTGTGCAATGAGCCAAGTGTCATTGCAGAATATGGTAGAATACAAGTAAGGACAAGGAATTTGCCGATAGCAGTGACACTGCAGGACTAATTTATCTTGCTCCCCTCAGTGCCATTCCCAGCTGGGATGGTATTTGACAGCCAAGCCAGATGCAGGTCAGAGTCACATGCATTAGATCTGCTTCTGCATCCAGCCTATGTGTATCCTTAGTGACACCTGCTATCGGCTATGTATGTTCTCAAAACTACTTCTAATACAGTGGATGTGTCATAATGAAAAGAAAAGAAAACTTTTTTCTCCTTGGTTTCCTTGATTTATATTACTAATAAAGAAAATATATATATTATTTTTTTATGTTTTAAAGTGCAACAAAAAAGAAAAAAACATAAACATCAGCACAAGGGACATCATTTACAATAAGTAGGATGTGTCCCTTGTACTTATGCCTTTTCTATTAGGTAAAAACTTACTCCATCCATGCTATGATTATCTTCCATGGCTAGTTAATATAACTAAACAGCTGTGAGAGGCTCTTATCGAGAGTGCACCACTTTGCCCAGATTTTCCATCAAGCTCCACTATTCATAGAAGTCATACTACAGCTTCTATAAATGAAACCTTTTTTTTCTGATTGCTTTCCATTTATAGAAGCTGTAGTATGGCTTCTATGAATGGCGTAGCTGGGCAGAAATGGTGTGCATACAAGGGCGCTCTTGATGAGAGTCTGTGACAGCCCCTTAGTTCTTTTAACCTCCACTGCACTGGAAGTTTGTAGTGGCAACGTTGGAGGCATAGATGGAGAAAGATTTCTCTCATTTGAAGAGGCACCAGCAAAGGAGACATATCTTACTGACTGTAAGTTATGTCCTTTGTGCTGATTTTTTGTTTTTTTGGATGAATTTTTAGTCAGTCTCTAATCCTACATACATCATGCAAGGTAGTCATCAAGTCGAGTAAGTTAAATCTTCACTCCAGTTATTAAAAAAAAGATGGGCCCCTGGCTAGTGGACAAAATAAAGAAAACATCCCACCTTCAATCTGGAGATGTTCAACACATTATATCATTTTCACCTCAAGAAGTCCTCAGTCTTCTGGGTTCTGAGTGACACCTAGAGGCATCTGCACGGCCAGCATAGATAATCATAGATAATCCCTGTAATATACCTTATATGTTTATTTCCTATGATTATCAGGCCCCATCTAGTTGCCATAATGTGGTATTTTCCTGAAATACCTCAAACAGGAAAATACTGCATTATGGTCACTACATGGAACTGATTATAATAGGAAATAAACATATTAGACAAGGATCATTAATGACCACCGTAAGAATGCTTGGGATATTTACACAGCAATAATTTTATAAATAAAAAACCCTGGTGTCATTCAAGCTGGAATATTAAGGAGATACAGTAACTGTGAGTGCAAGGCTGAAGGGTTGTTCCATGGTGCCTTGGATTCACAATGTAATGATGCAGAAAATGGCACTGACCTGATAAAATGCTATGGGGACTTTCAAAGGCTGGAGAAGAGGGGAAGAAGTAGAAAAACTAGCTGCATCTCAAAAAGGTAAGCTTACATAATATAAAATAAAGCAAAATATAGATGCTAAAAGTCCTCCAGGGCAATAGGAGAGGGGGCATTGAACCCGGAGTTGGGATTTAAATGATAAACTGGTCATTTCCGTGCTTCATAGATAAATAATTGCACTAATTTATACTTCTCCTGCTCTGCTATTGTGCTATCATCTGTATCTGCCATTTCAGTGATCAACAAGTGTATCTAAACTCAAGCACAAAAATGTATTATATTGCAGCATATCAGTCCTTAGAAATGGTGTTTGCATTTGTTTTCTTTTTTTGAGGCTAAATACACTTTACGCAATTATAGAAGAATTAATGTTGACTAGATACTGTATTTTGCGGCAACTGTAACTGTGAGTAACTTTAAATGGGATTTGACCCGTCTTTTTTTTTCTTTAGAAATGTCATTTTTGCTGTAGCAAGATCTATACATGCTACAGATGCGCCACTTTACAGGCACATTAAGGGGACCCCCCCCCCGCCCCCCTGGCACTATAATTAAAGGAATTTTTCACTTTTATTGTTGAACTTTAAGCATCATTAACCACTTCCCGGTGATCACTCTGACACACCGCATCTCCGATCTCGGTAAAGAGCCTACTCGGTAAAGAGCCAATCACAGCTGGTCACATAGTAAACAGAAAGAGCCATTGATTGGCTTTCCTCAGTTCGTGCCTGACAGGCACGCATAGAGGAGAGCTGATCTGTGGCTCTCCTGACAGGGGGGGGGGTCTGTGCTGGTAATCAGAGCATTGAGTACCAGTGCAGATCCTTGGGGGGGGGGGTGCCACTAGAACCACCAGGGATGCCCACCGATGACCCCAGGGATGCCCACCATGGCCACCAGAGATGGCAATAAGGGCTCAGGGAGCCTGCCAGTGGTGCCTTCCCCATCAGTGCAGCACCCCATGCCATCTATCAGTGCTGCCCACCAGTGCCCATCATTGCCATCTATCAGTGCTACCCACCAGTGCCCATTATTGCCCACCATTGCCGTCTATCAGTGCCCATCAGTGACGATCAATGCCGCCTATCAGTGCAAATCAGTGCCCATCAGTGCCACCTATCAGTGCCCATCAGTGCCGCCTATCAGTGCCCACCAATGCTGCATATCAGTGCTGCATATTAGTGCACCCCATCAGTGCCACCCCATCAGTGCCTCCTCATCAGTGCCTGTCAGTGCAGCCTCATCAGTGCAGGAAAAAACATATCTATTTACAAAATTTTATAACATAAACAAAAAACTTTTTTTTTTTCAAACTTTTTGGTCTTTCTTTATTTGTGTACCAAATAAGAAAAAACCTTGCGGTGATCAAATATCACCAAAATAAAGCTCTATTTGTGGGGAAAAAATGACATAAATTTGGTGTAGGTACAGTGTTGCATGACTTTGCATGTGTCATTCAAAATGCAACAGCGCTAAAAGCTGAAAATTGGCCTGGGCGTTAAGGGGGAAAAGTGCCCTGTATTGAAGTGGTTAAAATCACTGCTCCTGAAAAAAAAACAGTAATTTTTATTTATTTATCAATTTATTTTTTTTATTGATCCATATCCCCCAGGGCAGTACCCAGACCCCCATATCACTTTTATGGCCAATTACTTGCATAAAAGCCTTCAAAATGGATACTTTTGATTTTTACTGTTTTCCTGTTTTGGCTCCCATACACTTTAATGGGGTTCGCCGGTCAGATAAGTTAGGGCTCCTATTTAGTAATATTTTCAGAAGGTGTTGTCAGCAGCCTCATATATGCTAACTAAAATTACCTTTAACAGAAAATATAACTAGGTAGATTGTTCTGTCACTATATATTAAAAAAAAATCTAAAAACTTTTCCAAACATGTATTACAATAAGAAGATTTTCAGGTAATTCATGGGTTTAATTTAAGCTATATGGGGTTTTCTATTCTTCTTTAGAAGATACTCATGTATGCAATGATTGGGGTGGAGTGGGGGAATGTTTAGAGAGATACGCAAAGCCCCCTTTGCTTTGCCAATAATTCAGTGGGTATTATTTATGTTTATTGGTTTAATTTATTTTAATAAAAGTCAGTATTTAGCTTAGAGGGTAAGAGCCGGTTCACATAGGAGCGACCCGACTTGCCGGGGCGACCTGTGAAGTCGCGGTGCACAGCGCGCACCGCGACCTCGGAGCGGCATGCACAGGCTTCATATCATTGAAGTCAATGCAAGTCGCTCCAGGTCGCCCCAAAGTAGTACAGGACCCTTTTTCTAAGTCGGAGCGACTTATAAGTGTCGCTCCTATTAGAACGGGTCCTGTGCTAATCTATGGCAGGCGACCCACGGCGACTTGTCAGGCGACCAGGTCGCCTGACAAGTCGCCCCAGTGGGAACCGGCTCTTAAAAAAAAAAAAAAAACTGTAATTGTAAGATGTGTTGAAACTGTTGAGGTACCAATAATTTTCTTAGCAAGTAAAATTGAAACAAGATGTATGTTGTTTGATATGGGACCCCTGCCTAAGGGTCAGCCCCATAAGTACCATTGAGTAGAAATCAAATGATTGTGCTCTGCAATTTGCTTACATAAATGGTTTAAGAGAAAGCCCAGAACACCAAATTGTGAAAAAAAGGTAAATCTATTTGCACATGTTTTGGCATTTATAAATTTAAGAGAACTGAAGAGTCAGCATAGGTCTAATTTTTAAGTAATCCTACACATAATTGAAATAAACAAAATATTAAATGTTTTGTTTTCTCAGCCATTAGCTTCATCAGCAGTTCAACTATTGTTCTAACGCTGTGTTGTCATTTGACTATTCTCAGTAAATGTATGCAGGGCTATGTGTATATGCAATCAGAGTCATTCTGTCTTATCAGGAAGACGTGGTTTGCATCCTAATAAGTGCATAACAGACAGGAAAAAAAAAGTTAATTTTCAGAAGGCTGCCATACTCCTCCCAGTAGAATAATTTTATCTGTGTAAATATTTTCTAAAGTGCATGTCTGGCAGCCCTGTGAAAGCTCTGCACATTGCCATCAGAAACTTCAACCTTGTTTGGGACTCTGGAGCACTGTGTAGTTTATAAAAATAGTTGATTGAATTTACTGTCATCTACTTTCTTTTCTGTCAGGAAATCAGTACTGGTATAAAGAATGGCATTTTTGGATTGTGCTGTGCTAGAAACAAAATGGGAGAAGAGTTATATTCTTTAGTCTGCAGTGTGCTGGTTAATGTCAAGTGCAATTTGATGCTGTTTTCAGATTTAGGCTGTTGTGAAATTCTCTGACGATGGAGATTGCATACACATGTAAGTGTGATCCTGTTTTGAAAGTGCTCATCTTAACTTCCAGTGCTTCCAGCGCTGTAGGCATTTTGAATGACAATGGCGCGGTCATGCAACACTGTTCCACATATGAAATTTTTATCATTTTTTTTCACAGAAATAAAGATTTCTTTTAGTGATATTTAATCACCACAGTTATTATTAAGATGAAAAAAATATATATATTGTCTTAGTTTCTGTTTTGCATTTTTGCAAATAAATAATATTTTTTCATAAATGTAGGCCAAAATGTTTTCTGCTGACTTTTTTGTGTGAAAATAACTCAATTTAGTGTATATCATGTAAAACACAATGAAGCACAAATTTTAAACGTGGCGCCACATCCAAGAGAAGCATGATACAACAATACAAGAAAAACAGAATTTAAAGGTTACCACCTATTACCCTGGATAAAGAAAATGAGAAAAAATGATAAAAAAAAATACAATTGTTTATTTACAAAATTCCATAAAAATTGGTATACGTGTAGCCTGTATTCCCCAATTGTATTGGAGTATATTTGTCCTTTTAGGACTTAGTCCATATGAACAACTGTATGAATGTACATCAAAAAGAGTATTAACAACAACAATTGTCTATAAATATATTAGGTTAGATCACAAAAGATGCTGGACTTGATTTCTGATCTCTATGCATTTTGCTGACAACTGGTTTCTTCAGGTATATTGGGGAGCAAGTCACATTTATTTACAACTTCCAATTTTCAAAGGAGTTCCCACAGTAACAAACTGAGTACTCACATATAAGCAATCAGGAGCATGGAATGCTCAGTCCAAATTGCAGGGTTCAGGTCAACCCAGAGAGTGGGGGTAGTACACCAGTACTAATGCATCTGATAGGGAAGCCCTTGAGAGCAGTCCATAGCCTTACAAATTATAATAATAATAAATACTGTAATTCTCATAACATAAGCATGATGGATGAAACTTCATCTGCCAATAGTAAGATATAATATATGAGACTATGAAAAATGATAGCCTGCATAATAAAAAAAAGGAGAAAAGGAGAATAGGGAAGCCAGGGGCCCACTTGAAAAAATAATGTTTCTTGGGAATGACTGGTCAAGATCAGATTGTTATGCAAGGCAATTTGGATCTGTATGATGAAAAATCTGTAAGATAAATAAACATATAAGATATATGTAAAAAGCTGTTAAACTGCAGGGTGAACCCCTATAAAAAGCATAGAATTTTAAGATCAGTGTCCAGAATCGCCAGATGGAATAAAGAAGTTCTTACTAACCTTGAATAGCTTCATACGGTCTGCTTAGCCAGTCCTTATGTGAGTTACTATGGCCCCCAAGACAAGACTGCTGCAAAGCAAACCTGAATTCATCTCCCGTATATGGGCCGAACACCCCCCTGTTTGGTTCGCACCAGAACATCTCAAAAAGGGAAAAAGTTCTTGCGAACATGCAAACTTTATTAAAGTCTATGGGGCAGGAACATAAAAAATAAAAAGTCAGCATTTTAAAGGCTTATATGCAAGTTATTGCCATAAAAAGTGTATGGGGACCTGAGTACTGTCCTGGGGGACATGTATCAATGCAAAAAATGTTTTTTAAAACAATCATTTTTAAAGGAGCAGTGATTTTAATTATGCTTAAAGTGAAACAATAAAAATGAAAAATTCCTTTAGATTTCATGCCTGGGGGTCCCCTTAATGTGGCTGTAAAGTGGCCCATACATACGATGTATGTAGCCTGCTGCAGCAATACTGACATTACTAAAGGAAAAAATATCATTTAAACTTGCTCGCGGCTGTAATGTATTGTTGGCTCCCAGCAATACTAATTAAAAAAAAATGATTTTTTTTTTCAAAAGCGTGTGGGGTCCTCCTGAAATCCATACCAGACCCTTATCAGAACATGCAGCCTGGCCGGTCAGGAAAGGGGGGTAATGAATGAGTGCCCCCTGAACCATACCAGGCCTATTGCCCTCACACTATTATGTAGTGTGTAGGAAAGTTGTAGAATCCATAAACTATGGTATATATTTGAAAAGTGATCAATCCTGATGTACTGACTGACTATTTCATTTCTTGAGGCACGAAAATGCCAGCACAGTACAAACATCACTCAAATTACTCCTTTTTGGAAAGTAGACAGTGGAAGGTATTTAGTAAGAGGCATGGTGAGTTTTTTGAAGTTGCAATTTTTTTCTAACAAATTTTTTGAAAAATTAGGTAATTGAAAAAAAAAAAAATCTAAATTTTATTTTACATACTGTCACCGGTGCAGTACAGCATTACCAAATAAAAGGTGTGGTGGTGATCAGGGACACTGAATGGGGACAGTATGTAAAAAAAAAAACAATATATTGTGTTTAAAATCATTTGTTTTTTATTACATACAATTTATGTTGTTTTTACTATGTTTTTTTTAACATACTGTGACCATAGCAATACAGTGTTACCTTAAAAACACTGTACTACTCTGGGGAAGTGATCAGATTTTTTTTTTACACATTATGATTGTTTATACCAGTGAATTTTACTTTTATAAGCAACAATTTTTACTGAATGAAACTGATTCATTCATTCACTAATCCATTCATTCATGAAACGGATTCATTCACTGAATGAAACATATTCATTCAGTGTGCTTTGCTGTAATTAGCTGTGATTGGTCACAGCTAATCACATGGTACAAATGGGTTGTGACTGGCCCTGTCAGTACCATGTGATCACTGTGACCAATCACAGCTAGCAACACAATTGTACACAATGGATGGCATAAATGAAAGCAATCCATTGTTTACAATTGTCATGTGATCTGCTGTGATTGGTCACAGCAATCACATGGTACCGGTAGCAGGCCGGTATACTGATCAGTTATCCGCTGTGTCCTACTGACACAGCCGGTGACAAATTGTGCCGCAGTTCCGGGAGGATGTCATATGATTTTTACTCGGACCAGCGAAAGTCCTGCCCAGCTGTCATTTTGCTATAGGCTTAATGTGTTACTAAACCCATGACAGTAAAATCTGTCTGTAGATGCAGAATAGCAGGCTTGTTATACTCACTGTGTAACTTAAGTGATTAATCCTCTGCATTGTGTAAAAAGGCTGTGTGATCCAGTATAGTGATGAGCCAAACACCCCCTGGTTCGGTTCGCACCAGAACACCAAGAACAGGGGAAAAGTTTGTTCGAAAAATCAAACTCCATTGAAGTCTATAGGACTCGAACGTCAAAAATCAAAAGTTCTCATTTTTAAGGCTTAAATGCAAGTTATTGCCTAACTAAAGTGTATGGGCACTGACCTGGGGAACATGTACCAATGCAACATTTTTAAAAAATAAAAACAATAGTTTTTAAAGGAGCAGTGATTTACTGATTTTAATGATGCTTAAAGTGAAACAATAAAAATGAAAAATTACTTTGAATATCGTGCCTGGGGGGTCCCCTTAATGTGCCTGTGAAGTAGCGCATCTGTATGATGTACAGTGCCTTGCTAAAGTATTCGGCCCCCTTGAACTTTGTGACCTTTTGCCACATTTCAGGCTTCAAACATAAAGATATAAAACTGTAATTTTTTTGTGAAGAATCAACAACAAGTGGGACACAATCATGAAGTGGAACGAAATTTATTGGATATTTCAAACTTTTTTAACAAATAAAAAACTGAAAAATTGGGCGTGCAAAATTATTCAGCCCCCTTAAGTTAATACTTTGTAGTGCCACCTTTTGCTGCGATTACAGCTATAAGTCGCTTGGGGTATGTCTCTATCAGTTTTGCACATTGAGAGACTGAAATTTTTGCCCATTTCTCCTTGCAAAACAGCTTGAGCTCAGTGAGGTTGAATGGAGAGCGTTTGTGAACAGCAGTTTTCAGTTCTTTCCACAGATTCTCAATTGGATTCAGGTCTGGACTTTGACTTGGCCATTCTAACACCTGGATATGTTTATTTGTGAACCATTCCATTGTAGATTTTGCTTTATGTTTTGGATCATTGTCTTGTTGGAAGACAAATATCCGTCCCAGTCTCAGGTCTTTTGCAGACTCCATCAGGTTTTCTTCCAGAATGGTCCTGTATTTGGCTCCATCCATCTTCCCATCAATTTTAACCATCTTCCCTGTCCCTGCTGAAGAAAAGCAGGCCCAAACCATGATGCTGCCACCATCATGTTTGACAGTGGGGATGGTGTGTTCAGGGTGACGAGCTGTGTTGCTTTTACGCCAAACATAACGTTTTGCCTTGTTGCCAAAAATTTCGATTTTGGTTTCATCTGACCAAAGCACCTTCTTCCACATGTTTGGTGTGTCTCCCAGGTGGCTTGTGACAAACTTTAAACAACACTTTTTATGGATATCTTTAAGAAATGGCTTTCTTCTTGTCACTCTTACATAAAGGCCAGATTTGTGCAGTATATGACTGATTGTTGTCCTATGGACAGAGTCTCCCACCTCAGCTGTAGATCTCTGCAGTTCATCCAGAGTGATCATGGGCCTCTTGGCTGCATCTCTGATCAGTCTTCTCCTTGTATGAGCTGAAAGTTTAGAGGGACGGCCAGGTCTTCGTAGATTTGCAGTGGTCTGATACTCCTTCCATTTCAATATTATCGCTTGCACAGTGCTTCTTGGGATGTTTAAAGCTTGGGAAATCTTTTTGTATCCAAATCCGGCTTTAAACTTCTCCACAACAGTATCTCGGACCTGCCTGGTGTGTTCCTTGTTCTTCATGATGCTCTCTGCACTTTAAACAGACCTCTGAGACTATCACAGTGCAGGTGCATTTATACGGAGACTTGATTACACACAGGTGGATTCCATTTATCATCATTAGTCATTTAGGTCAACATTGGATCATTCAGAGATCCTCACTGAAGTTCTGGAGAGAGTTTGCTGCACTGAAAGTAAAGGGGCTGAATAATTTTGCACGCCCAATTTTTCAGTTTTTTATTTGTTAACAAAGTTTGAAATATCCAATAAATTTCGTTCCACTTCATAATTGTGTCCCACTTGTTGTTGATTCTTCACAAAAAATTACAGTTTTATATCTTTATGTTTGAAGCCTGAAATGTGGCAAAAGGTCGCAAAGTTCAAGGGGTCCGAATACTTTCGCAATTCACTGTATGTAGCCTGCTGCAGCAATACTGATATTTCTAAAGAAAAAATGTCCTATACAAATATACATACAAAATTTCACATCACATTTACTTGTCATACAGGTGCAGAAAAATTGGGCCTTTGGTGTTGGTGGTGCTTGAACACCGTAACCCCTCACAGTTATTCTTGCTGGGCTCAGGAACGGGCCCTGCTGGTAAAAATTCTATACAAATTTGAAACTGCATGTACTTGTCATACAGGTGCAGAAAAGTTAGGCTTTGGTTGTTGGTGGTGCTTGAACACTGTAACCCATCGCAGTTACTCTTGCTTGGCGCAGGAACGGGCCCTGCTGTTAAAAAATTCCATACAAATTTGAAATCTCATGTACTTGTCATACAGGTGCAGAAAAATTGGACCTTTGGTGTTGGTGGCACCTGAACAATGCAACCACTCACAGTTACTCTTGCTGGGTGCAGGAACGGGCCCTGCTGGTAAAGATTCCATGCAAATTTGAAATCGCATGAACTTGTTATACAGGTGCAGAAAAATTGAGCTTTTGGTGTTGGTGGTGCTTGAACACCGTAACCCCTCACAGTTATTCTTGCTGGGCTCAGGAACGGGCCCTGCTGGTAAAAATTCTATACAAATTTGAAACTGCATGTACTTGTCATACAGGTGCAGAAAAGTTAGGCTTTGGTTGTTGGTGGTGCTTGAACACTGTAACCTATCGCAGTTACTCTTGCTTGGCGCAGGAACGGGCCCTGCTGTTTAAAAATTCCATACAAATTTGAAATCTCATGTACTTGTCATACAGGTGCAGAAAAATTGGACCTTTGGTGTTGGTGGCACCTGAACAATGCAACCACTCACAGTTACTCTTGCTGGGTGCAGGAACGGGCCCTGCTGGTAAAGATTCCATGCAAATTTGAAATCGCATGAACTTGTTATACAGGTGCAGAAAAATTGGGCTTTTGGTGTTGGTGGTGCCTGAACACCGTAACCCCTCACAGTTACTCTTGCTGGGCACAGGGACAAGCCCTGCCATTAAAAATTAGATACGAAATTGAATTTGCATGAACTTGTCATAAAGGTGCAGAAAAATTGGGCCTTTGGTGTTGGTGGTGCCCCAACACCGTAACCCCTCACAGTTACTCTTGCTGGCTGCAGGGCACAGGGACAGGGCCTGCTGTTAAAAATGACATATGAAATTTAAATTGTATGCACCCGTCATACAAGTGCAGAACAATTAGGCCTTGGGTGTTAGTGGTGACCTAAACCAAAAACATTGCTGGAAGCTAGCAGGATCAAGATTGAGGAATAGGATAGGCAGCATACGCAGTCTTCAAGGGATGGCAGACCCATAGCAAATTCAATCAGTTACATCAGCATCAGGGGTTTGATAGCTGCTGTTGATACCGGACTGATTCATTTTGATAAAAGTCAGCTGGTCAACAGAGTCTGTGGACAGACGCACTCTTTTTTCCATCACAAAACCTCCAGCAGCACTGAATGTCCATTTGGAAAGCAGGCTGGAAGCAGGACAGGCCAGTAGCTCCATTGCATATTTAGCAAGTTCTGGCCAGTGGTCCATCCTCAAGACCCAGTAACCCAGTGGATGCTCAGTTGGAAAAGTCTCCAAGTCTGCTCTTGCCCCTAGATAATTCTACACCATATGATGGAAACGCTGCCGATGGTTGCTCAAACCAAAAAGCCCTGAGTGCTTAGGACTAAAGAACTGTTTGAAGGCATCGGTCAGCCGGCCACCTTCTCCACCACTCCTCCTTTGGCAGAACGATGCCTCAGAAACACGTCCAGAGAATGTTAACCTCCCAGTGTCTGGAAAGGTGTTACACAAATTTTTCTTCAAGGTGTCCTCAAGATATTTCATTCTCTGCTCCCTCTGCGAAGGCAAGATAAGCTCTGCAACTTTACCCTTGGATCAAGAAGGGTTGCCAATCAGTAATTATCCCTCTCCTTGATGGTACGACTCCTCTGGTCCTTTTGCAGGCTTAGCAAAATCAGGGAGCCCATGCAACATAAGTTTGAGGAGGCATGAGCTTCTGAGTCCTCTGGGTCACTAAGAATAACATTGTCAGGAGCAACCTCTCCCTAACCACGTACAACTCCTGGGATTTCTGGGGAATCAAAACCATGCCTTGAAGACTGCTGTATGCTATCCTCTACATTCATGCTGCCACAATCCTCCTCTTCCTCTTCCTCTTGTGTGTTTTGTGTCCCTGCAGGAATTATATCTGCATAAAGGGTGCCTTGTGTTCTGCCTCAAGTGCCCTGTCCATGATTCCACCAAGCGTGTGCTTCAGCAAGTAGACTAGAGGGATAGTGTCACTGATGCATACATCGTCCCGGCTCACCATCCTTTTGACCTCCTCAAATGGTGACAAGACAGTGCATGCATCCTTTAAAAAAATCCAAGCTCCCCTGAGCCTGTCCTTGTGCCATACTCACACAGGTACTCATTGATGGCCCTCTGCTGCATGTGCTGCCACTGCAGCATTGCCAATGTTGAGTTCCACCTGGTCGGCATGTCACAAATTAGGTGGTTGGTGGGCAGGTTGAATTCCCTTTGAATGTCAGCCGAGCACTGGCATTGTATGAACGCAGGAAATGGCCACAGACTTTTATGGCCTGCCTCAGGAGATCTTGTAAAGCCTGGATATCTGAACAAGAAATGCTGCACCACCAAATTCAGTACATGTGCCAAGCATGGAACATGTGTCAAGTGTCCCTGTTGGAGGGCGGAGAGAAGGTTGGTGTCTTTGTCGCATACAACCATTCCTGGCTCAAGCTGTTGTGGCGTCAACCATCTCTGAGCCTGCCCCTGCAGAGCTGACAGAATCCCGGTGTGACTCCTATCCCCTAGACAGACCAATCTGTTAGCTTGACTACGTGCGTAGCCCCTTCAGAGGACAATTCAGCAGAAGAGGACATAGAGGAAGAAGAAGAGGAGGAGGATGTGGAGTAGCCAGATTTGGAAGAACCAGCACCAGCTTTTTGGAGGCGTGGTGGCAAAACAAGCTGCAGCACTGAACCCTGTCCTGCATCCTTCCCAGCTGCCAGCAGAGTTACCCAGTGCGCCATGAAGGAAATGTAACATCTCTATCCATGCCTGCTGGACGAAGAGTCAACAGTAATTTGAACCTTCCTTCTGACTGCTCTGTCCAAGGAGGCCAAAACACTACCTTCCTCATGATGGTAGAGAGCTGGAATGGTCTTATGCGAAAATAAATGTATTTTTGGAACCTGCCACTGTGGTACAGCACATTCCACAAATTCACGAAAGGGAGCAGAGTCTACCAGATGAAAAGGCAGCAATTGTAGTGCTAGCAATTTGGCCAAGCTAGCATTAAGACGCTGAGCATGTGGATGACTGGAACAGTATTTGTTTTCTACGGTGCAGCTACTGGGGTAGTGAAATTTGCCTGCTGCTCAAATCAAGCCGTGGTGTACTGCTAGTAGATTGGGTGCAAGTATCTGTGGCACTCATTGCTATACCATCATCCCTCTCAATGCAGGTTTTTAAGAAGACATGAGGTATAGTAGGGTTAGAGATCCCAGATGAGGAGCAAGGAGAAGTATGCTTGTTTTTATCTTGTAGCTCTTTCAGGGGCTCTTGCCAACGGACTGCTTGGCAGGTCGTCATTTGTCTTGTCAAGCATGTGGTGCCCAAGCAGCTGGTGTTCTGGCTACGCTTTATCCGCTTTACATAGAAACATAGAAACATAGAATGTGTCGGCAGATAAGAACCATTTGGCCCATCTAGTCTGCCCAATATATCTGAATCCTATGAATAGTCCCTGGCCCTATCTTATATGAAGGATAGCCTTATGCCTATCCCATGCATGCTTAAACTCCTTCACTGTATTTGCAGCTACCACTTCTGCAGGAAGGTTATTCCATGCATCCACTACTCTCTCAGTAAAGTAATACTTCCTCATATTACTTTTAAACCTTTGCCCCTCTAATTTAAAACTGTGTCCTCTTGTGGTAGTTTTTCTTCTTTTAAATATGCTCTCCTCCTTTACCGAGTTGATTCCCTTTATGTATTTAAAAGTTTCTATCATATCCCCTCTGTCTCTTCTTTCTTCCAAGCTATACATGTTAAGGTCCTTTAATCTTTCCTGGTAAGTTTTTTCCTGCAATCCATGTACTAGTTTAGTAGCTCTTCTCTGAACTCTCTCTAGAGTATCTATATCCTTCTGGAGATATGGCCTCCAGTACTGTGCACAATACTCCAAGTGAGGTCTCACCAGTGTTCTGTACAGCGGCATAAGCACTTCTCTCTTTCTACTGCTTATACCTCTCCCTATACATCCAAGCATTCTGCTGGCATTTCTTGCTGCTCTATTACATTGTCTTCCCACCTTTAAGTCTTCTGAAATAATTACTCCTAGATCCCTTTCCTCAGATACTGAGGTCAGGACTGTGTCAAATATTCTATATTCTGCCCTTGGGTTTTTACGTCCCAGGTGCATTATCTTGCACTTATCCACATTAAATTTCAGTTGCCAGAGTTCTGACCATTCTTCTAGTTTTCCTAAATCCTTTTCCATTTGGCGTTTCCCTCCAGGAACATCAACCCTGTTACATATCTTTGTGTCATCAGCAAAAAGACAAACCTTACCATCGAGGCCTTTTGCAATATCACTTATGAGGATATTAAACAAAATTGGTCCCAGTACAGATCCCTGAGGTACCCCACTGGTAACATGACCTTGTTCTGAATGTTCTCCATTGACTACAACCCTCTGTTGTCTGTCACTCAGCCACTGCCTAATCCACTCAACAATATGGGAGTCCATGCTCAATGACTGCAGTTTATTGATAAGTCTTCTATGTGGGACAGTGTCAAAAGCCTTACTAAAATCTAGATATGCAATGTCTACTGCACCTCCACCGTCTATTATTTTAGTCACCCAGTCAAAAAAATCTATAAGATTTGTTTGACATGATCTCCCTGAAGTAAACCCATGTTGTTTTTCATCTTGCAATCCATGGGATTTAAGATGTTCCACAATCCTATCCTTTAATAGGGTTTCCATTAATTTGCCTACTATTGATGTCAGACTCACTGGTCTATAGTTGCTTGATTCCTCCCTACTACCTTTCTTGTGAATGGGCACGACATTTGCCAATTTCCAATCTTCCGGGACGACTCCTGTTAGTAATGATTGGTTAAATAAATCTGTTAATGGTTTTGCCAGCTCACCACTAAGCTCTTTTAATAATTTTGGGTGTATCTCATCAGGACCCTGTGACTTATTTGTCTTCACTTTAGACAGCAATCTTAGAACGTCTTCCTCTGTAAAGACACATGCATCAAACGATTCATTAGTCATCCTTTCAAGTGGAGGTCCTTCTCCTTTTTCTTCTGTAAAAACTGAACAGAAGTATTCATTAAGGCAGTCGGCTAGCCCTTTATTCTCTTCTACATACCTTCCGTCCTTTGTTTTTAATTTAGTTATTCCTTGTTTTAATTTCCTTTTTTCATTTATATATCTGAAGAATGTCTTATCCCCCTTTTTCATAGACTGAGCTAGTTTTTCTTCTGCCTGCGCTTTAGAAGTTCTTATAACTTGCTTGGCCTCTTTCTGCCTAATCTTGTAGATTTCCTTATCTTCATTGCTCTGGGTTTTTTTATAATTACAAAATGCTAGCTTTTTATTTTTAATGATTTGGGCCACTTCTGCTGAGTACCACAGTGGTCTCTTCCTTTTTTTGCTTTTACTGACAAGTCTAATGCAATTTTCTGTTGCCTTCAATAATGCACCTTTTAAGTAGTCCCATTTCTCCTGGACTCCATGTAATCCGTACCAGTCTGATAAGGACTCATTTATGACTAATTTCATTTTTGAAAAGTCTGTTTTTCTAAAATCTAAAACTTTTGTTTTTGTGTGGTGTGACTCTTTCACAGTTCTTATATTAAACCACACTGACTGGTGATCACTGGATCCCAAGGTTTCGCCTACAATGACATCATATACCAAATCCCCATTTGTGAATACCAGATCCAAAATGGCCTCCCTCCGGGTTGGCTCCTCAACCACTTGTTGCAGAGACAACCCCAGTAGGGAATTTAGAATATCTGTACTCCTGGTAGAACTTGCTATTTTGGTTTTCCAGTTTATATCTGGAAGATTGAAATCTCCCATAATGATAACTTCTCCTTTCATTGTCATTTTAGCTATTTCTTCAACTAGTAGATCATCTAGTTCTTTGACTTGACCAGGTGGTCTATATATCACACCTACACGAGTTACTGCATGATTAGCAAACTGCAACGTAACGCAAACTGACTCTATGTTGGCTTCTCCAACTTGTCTTAGGTTAGATTTAATGCTATCTTTCACATACAGGGCCACTCCTCCTCCTTTCTTGCCTTCTCTGTCTCTTCTGTATAAAGAGTACCCTGGTATGGTTATGTCCCAGTCATTTCTTTCATTAGAAAAGAAATGACTGGGACATAACCTTTAGACAGATATTGCAAACTGCAATGCTGCGGCTACTGCACATGTGTTTAAAAAAGCCCACACTAATGAACTTTTGGAATTCCGCTGGGAGTTTGCAGCACCCTGCACCTGTGGAGCTCTGTGGTGTGATGCAATAGGTTGGCTACTCCTATGGCGGCCCCTGGAGCACATCCTGCCTCGTTGGAGTTGTGATAACTCCTCCTCCCCCTCACTTTCATCCTCTATTCTCTCAGGCACCCAAGTACAGTCAGTGACCTCATCCTCTCCTCCCTACTCATCACTGGAGCAAACTTGGCTGTATGCTGCAGCTGTGGCAACATGACTGCTAGTTTCTTGTCCATCATTGTCACCCTCTCTTTCTAGGCTCACTTTATTCCCTTCATCAACCTAGGAACCAACATCACAGCATTCAAATTGCTGCACATCCTCCAGCAGCATGTCACTGACACTATTATCGAATAGTTCAGGTGACTCCTCCGTGCATGATGATTAAGTGACAGAAGGAGTAGCTGTGGAGAAGGAGCCTGTGGAATTAGCCACTTTGGCAGCTGTGGTGGAAGGCAAACTAGTATGAGCCTGGGTGACAGAGGACGAGGAGGATGAGAATGGCTTAGTTATCCACTCCACCAACTCTTCTGCATGTTGTGGCTTAATAACACGGCTAGCACCGGAAAAAAGGACGGGTATGCCCCGCCTGCAGAGGATGCACCATGTCTGTGACCACCACTTTTCACTGTGGACACAGAGGCTGCTTGCCCTCTTTTCGTGGCCTGTGAGCGTCTGCCTCTCCTTGTCGGGCTTTCGGACATGATGTGGATTTTGGGGGGATTTTATTACTGGTTGATATATGTATACATGGGCGGCACAGTGGTGTAGTCGATAGCACTTTCACCTAGCAGCAAGAGGGTTACTGGTTCAAATCCCAACTAGGACACTACCTGCCTGGAGTTTGCATGTTCTCCCTGTGCCTGCGTGGGTTTCCTCCGGGTACTCCGGTTTCCTCCCACACTCCAAAGACATGCTTGTAGGTTAATTGGATCCTGTATAAAAATTCGACCTACTATATATTTATACTGCACTGCTGATATATATACTGCATTGCTGATATGTAATGAACTGGCCAAGGGATACTGAATGGCCTGATATATACTCAAGGAGCCTATATATCTATAGAGAGATCAATGTATGGTCTATACTCAACTGATCGATAGATACTGAATGGCCTAATATCTACACAAGTGCCCTATATATAGATAGAGATCAATGTATGGTCTATACTGAACTGACCGATAGATACTGAATGGCCTATTATCTATGCAAGTGCCTTATCTATATATGTAGATATCAATGTATGGTCTGGACTGAACTGACCGATAGATATTGAATAGCCTAATATCTATGCAAGTGCCCTGTATATATATATGTAGCAATATTTCCAGGCCTGGGGCCTGAGGTGGGTCTGCCATCAGTACCGGTAACACTTCCAACACATTTAAGTCGTGAACCCAGGTGTAAGAACTGAGACAATTACCATTCCGGCATCTTTGGTTTGTTTTGTTTGATTGTATTTAGGGGATGGGAGAAGGGAATGAGTGGGATACTCCTCTGGCTCTTCTAGGCTTAACTGGAACGTTGTGCAAAAATGCTCACTAACGCTATCTTGGTGCCAGCTGAATGCTGACCAGCGCTTCCTGACGCTTCAAATGCTGCTTGACTGAATTAGTGCTGGAACCTCGACTTTAACTTTGTTTGTTAGCTCAGAAGCTCCAGGACTGTAGAACTCTTGACTCCTCATACTTGGTATAGCTCAAAGGTCACTGAACAACTCCCTCTAATCCTTCACTGGCTGAGGTAGCTCCTTGTCACTACTTGTGCTGCTGCAACTCTGAACTTAACACTTCACACTGTACACTGACTCTTCAGGGCCCTAACTGCAGGTACTCCCTCTAATGCTTCAGGGTCCTCTGACTAGGCACCCCCTTTAACAGTTAGCTGACTCCTGGATCCTTAGAACCTTCTCCGGAGTGGTCCCCTCTGACACTAGGGAGACCCCCAGGGGTAGTCCATAGTACTCACGGCCTTTGTAGGCTTTCCTGGAACTGGACCCCTCTCTCTCTCCACTGGTTCTTGGCAAACCGGATCTCCTCTGCAGCTCAGCTCCACACTCTTTGGATTCCCAGGCCGCCACCTGGGACACCCACTTCCTCTGACAGGGGGGGGAGACAGCCGTACTCTCCCTGCTGGGACTCTGCTTCCCACCAAAGATGCTGCGTCATGCGTTCCTTTAGAACTTATACCCACTCCCAGAATCCTTTGCAGCAGAATCTGCCTGCTGGGGTAGATACAGCCCTGAGTGTGTCTCTGATTGGGTTTCCTCCACTGTCCAATGATAATCATCTCTTGGAGTCAGTGGGGAGACTCCCCTCTTTGCAGACACACCTGGGAGACATGACAGCCAGCTGAAATCATGACCCTGCTGTTAGGCAGCCAAGGCCCACTATACTTTTACCTAGCACCTACCTGCAGGGTGCTACATCTAGAGATCAATGTATGATCTATACTGAACTGACCGATAGATACTGAATGACCTAATATCTATGCAAGTGCCCTATATATAGAGAGAGATCAATGTATGGTCTATACTGAGCTGACAGGAAGATATTGAATGGCCCAATATCTACGCAGGTGCCCTATACTGAATGGCCTGATAGATATACTCAAGTGGCCTATCTAGTAATTTATGATATATACTGCCCTGCTGCTATATACGGAACTGAGCGATAGATACTGAATTGCCTGATATAAACAAACTGAAGTGCATGTATATATATATATATATATATATATATATATATAGTACTTTGTGGTATATATTGCACTGCTGAATGCACTTCACTAATTGATCTCGTAAATTGTAGGAAGCACAAATCTCCCTGTCTAACTGACTGCTAGCAATGTATTAACTAGACTACACTGCTGACTACACTGCACTGTCTGATAAACCGACTGTCTGATTAATTGCAAATCACGTTCCTCTCCCTGCCTCAACCACTTTGTATCTCGCCCTCACACTGTACACGTGGCTGCTGTGTGAGCAGCCTTCTTTATAGTGTGGGGTGTGTACTTAGCCCCTGAGTCATGATTGGCTAAAGGCAGCCTGTCTTTGTCCAATCATATCTTGGCAGAGAGGATTTGATTGGCCAAAGCATGGAGGTCAGGGTGCATGCTTTGGCCAATCACATAATGCACTGCAAGCGCGCAGTGAATTATGTATGCGGGCGCTCAAATTTCCCGGAAAGAAGCACATTTGTTCTTCATTCGACGAACGGGTGAACAGCTAGGTTCAACTCGTAGATCCTCCCCCTTCTGCACGTTCACTCTGGGCAAGTCCAGATAAACACAGTAAGTGTAGTTCAGCTGTTAATGCTTAGTTTGGTCTCTATTGCTGGAGAGGACATTTTCTAGTTTTAGGTGAGCTATTCAGTTCACATGATATTAACATCACGCATTTGGGCATGTATACATATCCTAAATGACAACACAGTCCCTTCCTCCTCCTCCATGCCCAGTAACTAAAAAAGAACACAGTGGGTGGGATGTCACATCTTAATTGATGCATGCTCCGCCTTCCATGAAAGCATGAGGATACAGGCTGTAGTGGATTTCAGTAGGTAGTGACTCCACAAAGGAGATAACACACCTGTACTGTACATGTTTTTGCAGTGTTCTTTTTTGACTTCTCAAGAGCATCAGTTACAGCCTGCAGATGTGCATATTGAGGTCATAGCTATTTCTAAACTTTTAAAAATACACTTTTTTCCCAATTTCTAAATTCATAAATATTACAGATCGTGCCAAAAATCTGTTATTTTCTTTTTTCATATTTGTGATTCTTCTTTCTCTCTTTCTGTGCCTTTTCTTTTTTCCTCTTTCTCTCTCTTTCTCTCTCCCTTGTCATTCTCATCCCACCTGGCAACTAACACCCCACCCCCTGTCATCCTCATCCTCATCTTCATCACCCTGGCAACCCACTGATACCTTGCTAATACCCCACCCCCTGTCATCCTCATCCTCACCACACCTGGCAACCCACTGAAACCTTATTAACACCCTACCCCCGGCCATCTTCACCCCACCTGCAACCCACTGATACCTTACTAACACCCCACCCCCTTGTTATCCTCACATTCACCACACCTGGCAACCCACTGATACCTTGCTAACACCCCACCCCTGTCATCCTCATCTTCATTACACCTGGAAAACCCACTGATACCTACTAGCATTCCACCTTCTGCCATCCTCCTCCTCATCCCTACCACTCCTGGCAAACCACTGCAACCTTGTTAACATCCCACCTCCTGTCCTCCTCATCACACCTGTCACCCCAGTGCAACCTTGCTAAAACCCCAACCATTGTCATCCTCATGTTCATCAGACCTGGCATCCCACTGCAACCTTGCTATCCCCTGTCATCCTCATCCTCATCTTTATCACACCTGACAACCCACTGATGTCTTACTGACACCCCACATCTTGTCATCCTCATCCTCATCACACCTGGCAACCCACTAGTACCTTACCAATACCTCACCCCCTGTTATCCTCATACTCATCTTCATAACACCTTGCAACCCACTGATACCTTGCTAACTATCCACCCCCTGTCATCCTCCTCCTCATCTTCATCACACCTAGCAACCCACTGATACCTCACTAACACCCACCCCCTGCCACCCTCCTCCTCATCTTCATCATACCTGGCACCCCACTGCAACCTTGCTAAAACCCCAACCACTGTCACCCTCATGTTTATCACACCTGGCATCCCACTAAAACCTTGCTAACACCCCACCCCCTGTCATCCTCATCTTCATCATACCTGGCAACCCACTGAAACCTTACAACATCCTACCCCCTGTCATCCTCATAACACCTGGCAACCCACTGATACCTTACTAACACCCCATCCACTGTTATCCTCATGTTCATCATGTTCAGTGGCACCCCACTGCAAGCTTGCTAAAACCCCAACCACTGTCATGCTCTAGTTCATCACACCTGGCACCCCACTGCAACCTTGCTAACACGACACCCCCTGTCACTCTCATCCTTCTCTTAATCACAGCTGGTAACCCACCGATACCTTATTAACACCCCACCCCTTGTCATCCTAATCCTCATCACACCTGGCAACCCACTGATACAATACAAACACCCACCCCCTGTTAGCCTCATCCTCATCACCCCTGGAAATCCACTGATACCTTGCTAACACCCCACCCCCTGTCATCCTCATCTTCATCACACCTGGCAACCCACGTATACATCACTGACACCCCACCCCCTGCCATCCTCATCTTCATCACACCTGGCATCCCACTGCAACCATGTTAACACCCCATCCCCTGTCATCCTCTTCCCACCTGGCATCCCACTGAAACCTTGCTAAAACCCCAATCACTGTCATCCTTATGTTCATCACACCTGGCACCCCACTGCAACCTTGCTAACACCCCACCCCCTGTCATCCTCATCACACCTGGAAATCCACTGATGCCTCACTAACACCCCACCCCCTGCCTTCCTTCTTCTTATCTTCATCACACCTGGCAACCCACTGATACCTTCCTAATATGCTACCCCCTGTCATTCTTATCCCCCCATAACCCACTGCCAGCTTCCAAACACCTGCATAAGGGTCTTGAAGCCTGATAGGACATATGGGAGATGAAGAGAAATGAAAACTCCTCCTACAATCTATCAGCACTCACTGATACAAGTCACAAGATTGCTCTAAAAACAGACAAATGATGGTCTCATTCCTCATCCATCCGGTGGATTCAGATGGCATCAATTGGGAAACTGATAGGCGGTCTGTTTTCATCTGATTGCCCCATAGAGGAGAGCAGGACTGTATCAGTGTCTGCTCTGCAGCAGCGGAGAGATCCCGCTGCTGAGAAAGCGGATTCCACTTAGTGGAGGCGCCTGTGTAAAAGAGACCTAAGAATCATCTAACCCTGTTGAGCAAAACATCCACAGCTGTGCAGTGCAGTTCAGGAACAAAAGAAAAACAACAAGAACATTTATCTGATAAATAACAGAACTTAGGAAGGAATCTGGAGGAACTTCCTCAAGAGGCTGTGGATTGGCCACAGAAGGAGGACCTATCTATGTCCAGGTCCCACAAAGCCCTCCAAATGTGTTCTATCCGCAACAGGGGGTACCTTAAGCAGGATCCTAGTGTGTTCTGCCTGCTGACAATTGAGGGGGTCAAAAGTCCCTTCATCTATTAATTTTTTTCCTGCCATGCAGGAGATAAGTAACACCCAGTTGGAAAAACCTCTCCCTCTCATGTAAAGACTACTGGTTGATAATACCTGGAAAGTAATGCATTGCCTCTAGAAAAAAAGAGTGTGTTTGAGAGTAGCACTCTCAGCATCATCCTGTCACAGTGACAACTATTAAACCTTTGTGGAGGTGAAGATCTTATAAAACTGAAATTATGTCCAACAGAGTCCAGGTTAAGGGGCTGACACAAGGTGGATGTAGCAGGGACGAACTGTTCTAGGGGAATTCATGCCCTACGTGAGGGAACACCTATGGGCAGTCCTCCTGGGGCAGGATGGACCACCTTATTCCCCTTAAGAGGCCAATGGGTTCACAGAGAACTTATGGATGTCTTGTCTTGAATGCAGGCCCACAGGAATGGCTGAAATGGACTGAGAGTCAATAAGGGAGAATTCCCTTTGCATTATCTTTTAATAGGACACATACAGCAAAACTGACGTAGATCATAACCGTTATTCCCTGCTCTATCCAAAAAATAAAAAGTATAATTAGCAACATTAGGAATGTTCATCCAGGTATTCATTCAAACTGGCCATTAGCTGGCAAATCAAACTTTGTTTAATATTTTGTTGTCTTTTTCTGGGTTTTATGGATTAGGGTTTCTGATGATGCTATAACATTTTACAGAGCTATAAAAATAAAATAAAAAAAACTCCTTGCCTACAGCTGTTTGAGCTTATTCTGCATTGCGCTACATTTTTTTTAGAGAATTTGCCTTAATTATAAAATGAAGCAAGCTACATCACTAGAAACAATTTTTGCACCTGATCAACTGTCACTATCTCAGAAGTAGTAAAACTTTATTGGCAGCAATTTCCACAAAGAACAAAATGAAACAGCTGTTACAATTTGGTCACAAATTACCTGCTGTAGACAATCTGTGTTCAAAGAAATATATAGCTAGGATCAGTTAATGCAGTTTCAACTATTTTACAGAAAACACTTATCACTGAAATAGGCTGACAGTTTGATTCGCAGAAAACAATTACTATAGAGCGTTACGTTTCTGGAAAAAACAACACTGCAAGTAGAGGTGAATAAATCCATTTCCATGGAGTATCAATCACCAATCAATCTTATACTACAGCTTAGACTAAATGTATATATGTACAGTATGTGTATATATTTTTATGTTTTTATGTCTCCAAAGAAATTGACTTTTTAGTGTGATCCTAACAAGTAACAACATCCTTTCTCAGAGCTGGAAATTGGTGGCTGGTTTCAGCAGTGTTTTCCATATTGATACCGATGAGGCAAAGTTTCATAGCCTCTCGGCAGTCACATTGCAGAACCTATTTAACTCCTCATTCACCATGTCTATTCCCCCTCCCCCTGCCTGCTCAATAAACAATGGAGTTTTAAGTTCTTAGAAATAAGACAATTGTTTCAGTAACATCCTTGAAAATGTTCTCCATCAATACTCCCCCAACATCACTACCATAATTAATGAAATGTGATCCATGAATGAAGGGGACAAAAATGGTGCCCATTCAATTGTAGGTACTGATTGCCACCATTCCTCCTAATTAATATCTTAAAAGACAAGAACCTCTAATTGGACTTTGACAGCAACCAGAAAAGTACACATACATGAATCAACTTTAAAAAAAAAAAAAAAAGAAAAATGCAAAAACCTACATCTTTACACACAGTAAAAGATTCACCACATGACCTTTGGCATATTAAAAAAGGACAACCCAAAAGTTAGCCCTGCCATGTCCCAAATGTAAGGGGAGAAAGATCACAGAGACTTACCAGGTTTCCGGACATTTTTGGACCTAGGGGAGAGCTGGTCAAAAAGCCCCAGGCATTACCTTAACGAGGTAAGCCTTGTGCAAAAATATGGTGGGATGAATAGTTCTCTCCTCCATGTTAAGTATTACCTTCTGATTAGCTGATTAAATGTTTACTGGCTGAGATGTATACCTTCAAGGCATTCTGTACCCTACACCTCACTGTTTTGGTCACTCTTGCCAGTACAGTCAACAGAGAGAGGGTATTTGGGTGTCCTATGGGGGTATGTTATGGATGCAATGTCTGTATATTGTGATACGGTATGTGTTGGTTTGGTATATCTATGAAGAGGGGTTGTTGTACTGAAGGGGAATATATAGAATGTTCAAGTGGTCTGTGTGTGTGGGGGGGGGGGATTGTCTGGGAGCATGTGGATACCTGTGATTGTGAATGTGTTTGTGGATGCATTTGCATGTGTGTGTATACATGTGGATGTGTGTGGGTGTGTATGGGTGGGGTTGCAGTGGTGGATTTCCAGGATATGGATATGTGAGAGTTTTGGCTGAAGGATCGAGTGGGATTAGTGTGAGGAGTAGGACCAGGGTTAGTGGTAAGCTGCATGGGGTGGTGTTATGGGTTCTGGCTTGAAGCATATGTGGTAGAGAACTGAGTAGGGTGGGTAAATAGGGATGCCAAATAGGAGGGAAATGGCAATAGGACCAGTCAATATTAATACTATATAATTGCCTGAGGTAGACGGTTTGAGTTTTCTGTATCTCACACAGAGTGGGTGGCTGCCACACCATTTCTTGACGGCTCCCCTGCATGCATTGTCCTCTCCTCCCCTGCCTTGTGGGTCTACATGCTGGACGTTCTCATTGGTTTAATGGAAGGAGCACACTTACTTACTGTGTAAGTTGCTACTTGTTATCATTGTAGCTTTCTGAGTTATTCTACGAACCATGACATATGATACAATACATTTTCTCTAAATATTATTGTATCTGTCTGAGTCATTATATGAACCATGACATACAATATAATATGTTTCTTCTTTCTTCTGATTACAATAATATTTTTCTTTAGTGTGGTACTATCTTCCCTGATGAAGAATATGTTATAGTTACTGTTCAAAATGCATTGGAGGTTATCAGTTATAAGACTTACTATGCTAAATTATGCTAAAAAATGCTAAGGGTCCTTTCACACAGCCGCTCCGTGTGTCCGCAAATCATCCAATCCGTTTGCAGATGATTTGCGGACATAATGTAAGTGAATGGCACTGCGGGTGTCAGCGGAATACCATCCGCTGACACCCGATTTTCCTCCTGTCAGTTCTGTTCCATTTTTACGAATGGAACAGAACCCCATTTTTCCTTCCGTGTAAAAAACGGAAAGGAAGGAAAATCGGATGTCAGCGGTGTCATCCGCTGACATCCGCAGTGCCATATACTTACATTAGGTCCGCATATCATCCGCAAACGGATAGGATGATATGCGGGCACACGGAGCGGATGACAGAAATGTCATCCGCTCCGTGGAAAAAAAAAAAAAAAAAGTCCCGCAGCGGACCTTTCACACGGAGCGGCCGTGTGAAAGGAGCCTAAGTGCAAGACATGTGATTCAGATACTTTTGATGGATATGCTGTATATTCTGTAAAGAGCAGTTTTAATATAATGCAGGACATGTGGTAGATGTTTCACTATGTATAAATAAAAATGATGGCTTTTGTATCTTTTTTAAAAAAGTTGATCCATGTGTGCATACTTTTTTGGTTGTGACAAAGTCCCATTAGAGGTTCTTGTCTTGTAACATTTTGAATAGAGGGGAGAGACCTTTCATTAAACAACCCACCGTCCATTCATAGACCGTATTTTGTCTATAGAAGCTATAGTACCAACTTCTATGAATAGAGAAGATGGGTTGAAAGGGTGGGTAGTCAGGCCCTTTTAATGAGTTACCTTGATTCTTTAAACCCCTGCCATACTAGGAGACTATGATAGCAGGGGTAGGGAGTGATGCTTATGGTGGGAGGAACCCGATGGGGAAACTGAGACACACATTTTCTATCCAAATTCAAATAACTGTTTCAAAAAGGTGCATAAATCTGTCACCTGCACCAACATTTGTAATCTGGAGGCATGTTGTAATGCTAAAGTATGTGGTAGACACGCCTTAGGAATAGCCCTGAATATTCATTTTAGAACCATACAATACACAGGAGGCATGCTATCATTTTTTGTAATAATTTTAACTCTGAGAAAAACACATTTTTGTATATTCCACCTATAGTTATGCAACAAAAACTGAGCATTTCTCGCTTGAAAGAGGAAGTAAACCCTCCTCTGACACTTGTACCTATAGGTAAGCCTATATTAAGGCTTACCTATAGGTACTGTAAATATCTCCTAAACATGTACCGCTTAGGAGATATTTACATTTCATGCAGCCAGTGACGTCACTGGCGCATGCGCTCTGAAGGAACGGCCGATCGTGCCGTTCCTGCAGAGCCCCGTGCTGTGACAGTCGGCTCCCTCACGAGCGCGGGAGTGACGTCACCGCGGCACAAGCCAATCAGATGGCCGGATGCCGCGATCCCGGAAGACGGGCGACTGGACATGTCGCCCATCATAGAGGTAAGAGAGTGGCGCGGCGGGGGCTCGTTCTAAGGTAAGTATTTCATAATGAGCTAGTATGCGATGCATACTAGCTCATTATGTCTTTCTCTTTCAGGATGTAAAGAAAAAAAAAAATGTTTTTCTCGGTTTACAACCTCTTTAATAATAGAGATTACATAAAAAGATACTATGACCAGTAACCACAGCAATACACACAATTGCCCAAATAAATAAGAATACGATTTACCATGTGCAGTAAAAAGTAGTTAACGTTTAATATCAGACCATGGTTCCAATGCAAATTACAGCAAAATAGAACGTCATCCTTCCCCAGTAGGCCAGGACCTACTAGCATGCAGTTCCCAGTTGGGTCAAAAACTAAAGGTAGTTTTCAGTCTCTGAAGGGGTGATTCCTTTTTTTATTTCTTTCTTGGGCTACATAGGCACTGGCAGATATCAACATTCACAGTGTTACTGGCTGATTCATTCTTGGAATTACATTTTGCTTAAAACAGAAAAACATCTACACCAATGATATTAGCAATGGCATGAGAATGATTAACTTTCAGTCTTGTAGCCCCCTTCCCCACACCTTCCACTATCTTGTTAAGCAAGGCGAAATACATTTCTAAAGTAGAGAGGGATGTGCAATGTTGTCACAATATATTGATAAATAAAACATTGAGATTTAGTTGCCCAAATGAAACTTAAATGTAATGGCGGTGCACACCGAGAATAAATGAATAAAACTGGTATAAAAAAATCAGTGGTAGATAGGACGTATCTTGTTTTGCTTGAATTCTTTTTATAATAGTTGGAAATGATAGTATATTGACATTCATAGTTTTTAGGCTGGTTAGACATTGGTACTTAATTAGCTACTATCTCAAGGGATAGAAAGTACTTTAACCAAAGTAAGGATTTTCAAGGTAATGTATTCACTTATTTGCTGACTCAAAGGCTTCATCCAGAGTACATTATAGGCTAAAGCCTCACCATTTTAGAGAGCTGATTATGGGGGATAGTATATACTACATTAGCTTAAGCGGAAGCAACAGTTTCCATACTGCTTAAGCACTAAAAACATTTTCTATAACACATGTTTATGTAATTTGTTCATCCACATTAATCTTTTCTTGACATTGTACTTATAAAAATGACAGCAAGAGACTGGACATGATGATAATTGCCACAGCTCTTAACTACGAGTCTAGCTGAATATTACCAGTGACTGAACAAAAAGCTGCTTGTTTTTTGTGACCGATCTGTAATAATTACCTGTATCTTCTTGATAATGTGATCTGATATTGATGTACACGATGGCACTGACTTGTAATAAAATGTGTCTATGCCAACACCAAACTGGTTATACTATATTTAAGTCCATGGTGATTTTATATTATTCACATGATATTCCTTCAATAAAGAAGTTTTATTTTAATATATACTATATTGCCAAAAGTTTTGGGAAATCTGCCTTTACACGCACATGAACTTTAATGGCATCCCAGTCTTAGTCTGTAGGGTTTAATATTGACTTGGCCCACTCTTTGCAGCTATAACAGCTTCAACTCTTCTGGAAAGGCTGTCCACAAAGTTTAGGAGTGTCTATGGGAATGTTTGACCATTCTTACAGAAATGCATTTGTAAAGTCAGATGTTGGACGAGAAGGCCTGGCTTGCAGTCTCCGCTCTAATTCATCCCAAAGGTGTTCTATCAGGTTGAGGTCAGGACTCTGTGCAGGCCAGTCAAGTTCCTTCACCCCAAACTTGCTCATCCATGACTTTATGGACCTTGTTTTGTGCACTGGTGTGCAATTATGTTGGAACAGGAAGGGACAATCCCCAAACTGTTCCCACAAAGTTGGTAGCATGAAATTGTCCAAAATTTCTTGGTATGTTAAGGCCTTAAGAGTTTTCTTCATTGGAACTAAGGGGCAAAACCCAATCCCAACTCCTGAAAAACAACCCTGCACCATATTCCCCACTCCATGGCCCAATGCAGTCAGGCAAGTACCATTCTCCTGGCAAGCGCCAAACCCATTTAGAAAAAAATATAGGTAAAGGGTGCAATAGCCATTATTTGTAGGTTGCTGCACCTGAGACTTCCTGAATAACAGGAGATGGAATTAGGTGAAATGAAAGAAAGTGCGTCTAGAAAAGGAAAGTCTCCAAAAAAACTGAGGGAAAAAAGAGCTAAACCAAAGTTCACAAATACAAATACTAGTGCTCTACACAAATGTACACAGCTGGTCACTGATATTTTTTAACATGTGAAACAACACAACATCAACAGTTAATACAGTATGAACAAGCTATAAAATCAGATATAAGATATACTGTACTGCAGGAGGCCATGCCGCCACAAGGTTTCATGCTAGATTAAAGCAATTTATCTGTAAGCGTGATTCTTATTTAATAAATACAGTTTTTAAAGGATAATGCACTATTTGCTCTAAATTTTTATCCCCATCCCTATCTGTGAGCTGCAAGCTTCTGACTGTCCAGGGTCTACAAAGACGGTGATGTAGATTGATGTCGTTCAGTTGAGGGCAGTATACATGCCTTTTGACCACCGAGGTCTTGTAAGTGGCCATTTATTTTCTGAGCATGACGGTGATGCATACAGCACTTTGAAGGCTTTGGAATAGCATCCTTTCAGCTGTCCACACCATTTGGAACTGTTCTGATTAAACAACCCGCAATAGAGTTCTTTATGGGATTATTTTCTCTGTTGGAAATTTTTCATTTTATTACAATTTTTTGCACATTCACTCATGTTGTTATACAGTACATGTTAGATTTGATTTTGTAGCTTGTTCCTATTGTATCAACTTTTGATACATATGCTTGTTTGTAATCGTTTGTATATTATGTTAATTAATTAATAAATCAATTTTTTATACAATTTGGAAGTGTGGTTGCCTACATAGTCCCAACCCCAGGGGGAATTTTCTGCTCTTTGTACCTTCTGAGGTTGTGTTTTTTTCACATGTTGAAAAATATTAGCGTCCAGCTGTGTATAGAGCACTAGTATTTGTACTTGTGAGTTTTGCTTTAGCTCTTTCAGTTTTTTTAGAGATAGTGCACTTTCTTTCAATTCTCCAGACACCGGATTGCAAGACAGAGAAGTTGGATTCATCACTCCAGAGAACATGTCTCCACTGCTTTAGAGTCCAGAGCTGGCATGCTTTGCACCACTGCATCCATGCTTTGCATTGCACTTAATGATGTAAGGCTTAGATGCAGCTGCTCGGCCTTGGAAACCCATTCCATACAGCTCTCTGTGCACTTTTGTGCTAATCTGAAGGCCGCATGAAGTTTGGAGGTCTGTAGTTATTGACTCTGCAGACAGTTGGCAACTTCTGTGCACTGTGTGCTTCAGCATGCGCTGACCCCACTCTATCATTTTACATGGCCTACCACTTTGTGGCTCAGTTGCTGATGTTCCCAGTTGCTTCCACTTTGTTATAATACTACTAATAGTTGATCGTGAAATATTTAGTAGTAAGGAAATTTCACTTATGGACTTATTATGGTACCACGCTTGAATTCACTGAGCTCCTGAGAGTGACCCAGTTTTTACTCAAATGTTTGTAAAAGCAGTCTGCATGCCTAGGTGTTTGATTTTATACACCTGTGGCCATGGAACACCTGAATTCAATTATTTGGAGGGGTGTCCTAATGCATTTGGCAATATAGTATATATTGTTCCATTTTTGATGGTATGTTAAAAGTCCCATGTGTTGGTACATCTTTTTCTTTTTTATTAGTATCCTTGCCCATGCTTACTGAACCGGGTACCTATTATGCTGACAGTGTGGTCTAGCAACTCAGACACATTATGCTTGCATGCTCAAATATTGGTAAAATAGTCTGATGAGGTTTTGATCAAATGAATGGCTTCTAGGTACACGCCACTGTAGTGCAGCACAGGCCATAAACATTCCATTCGTTAAAATGGAGGCAGCTGAAAAGCCAGCAGTTTTGCCAAGCTGTCATTAAGATGCTGTGTATATGGTGACATTTTTTAATTCCACTCCAGCAGCTGCTGAAAGACACCTGCCTTGGGAATAATGCTGCTACGGTGAGGTGCTTGAACTCAACGTGGCCCTTATGACCTTCTTCCCCACATGACATGGTGTATCCTAAGCTTCTGAAACCTCTTGTATAACTTCTGTTCCTATCACTAGAGGCCACATTTGTTGCAGTGGATACATCAGAAGAATGTTTTGGGGGGATGTGGAAGGTGTGGAACAAGGAGAATGAGTTTGGGCCTTTTCTTGCTGACTTGTATAATTGTGTAATTATAAGTGCTACAAAATTATTAGGTGTTGAGTCATGTGTTTTCTTATGTATGTGATAACCAAATGGCTGCTCCTTTTACCATGGCTGATACACTGCAGTAGAAGCTGTCTGCAGTGGAAATGTTAAAAAAAAGGCCCAAGTTGCAGAGCTCTTTTGACCGGCCCTGGCAGTTGCCTTTACCTGTGGGGCAGTGCTGTCAAATGAATTGGAAAAAAGGGGAAATTACCAAAATCCTCCTCCTGCAGAAATACAGTGATCATAAGATCAAAGTATTTTACCTGCTTCTCATTGCCAGTTTGTGACGCAATGCCAGGATTAGCAGAAGACGATGAGAAGAAGGCACATTAGAAGTACTTGCAGACAATTGGCTACTCTGCACCTTGGAGGAAGAAGAGAAGAAAGAGTTTGTCAGCCACCTCACTGTCTCCTCTGTCTCCTGTAAAGCACAGCTAATCTGAGAAAGCTTTGTCCTGCCAAACCTGTTCATAATCATGGGTGCATAATCTCTGCCTCTCACTTTTAGCCTGCCTGACATTTTTTTAAATAAAGGGGATGTCCTGCATTTATTGGCAGCTACAGTGATATGGATAATGAACATGTGATGCTTTGTGTACAAGTATGCAGTGATATGCTGAAAACAAAGGGAAGCTTTGCCTGTGTGAAGAACAATGCATCATGTGCACCCTGAAATAAAAGGGGGCCCTAGCAACAGAAGATGAAATTAAACATACCTGTCCAAATAAATAAAGCCTGTTATACTACCTTACATATTAACCTAGATCCAGGAACTGTGGTCTCTGGTGATTGTTTACATCTTGGATGTACATTACTGCCCTAAATAATTATATGGGGTTTATCCCCAACCCTCCTATAATCACAGTCTGTAAAAGTCAATGGGCTTGTAATGTGCAAGAGTAGCCAGGAGAGTGAGACTAACGGT
Organism: Pelophylax lessonae; assembly: GCF_965119305.1. Lineage (NCBI taxonomy): Eukaryota > Metazoa > Chordata > Amphibia > Anura > Ranidae > Pelophylax > Pelophylax lessonae. The sequence continues at coordinate 433,793,133 of NC_138769.1, forward strand.
GCTAAATGTAAACACTCTTTGGGGGCCATGCCTCCTAGATCTGGGGTAGATAGTCATCTGTGGAGGGGGAAAGAGGATTTTTTTTAGAAGAGATGTAGCTGTTTATGTAAGGAATACAACCCTATAGGCACATAGTTTGATGACTGGCAGGTATAAAAAGGGGGGGGGGGTTGCTCTGGGTAAGATGTACCTTTTTTATCTTGTAAATGTTGGGGGGTAGGATATACATTGTGATTAATATCTTGAGAACAAGCTCACCTGGAAGTTACCCTAGTTACTACTTTTTGTTTACACGGTACAATATAAAAGTTCCCTCAGCTGTGTTACTTAGAACTAGAAATAAATACTGAGCTACAGAGGTCTCCCTTACATGATATTATCACATGAGTCTGAGAGTCTTTCAAGTCTGAAAGAAACTTAAAATATGTGAGATATTGGATCTTGTCTAGCTAGAATAGCTAACAACTGTAATCCATTGGCATAAGTATATATTGTGACAGCGTGATGCCATGGCATGAGTTTATCAAGTTGGTATAAAAAGGACACAGGATTTTCAAAGATGCAGTTTGGGACAGTTAAGCGGGGCAGCAGAGGACCAAGAGAGCTGAGGCAACTAGAGAGTCCAGGAAGGGGATCTGTGAATCTCAGGAATGTGAAAGCCTGGGGTGCTGGGAGAACCCTATCCAGTGGGGCCTGAGCAATAGGGTGCTATGAGCACAGGCTGAGTGAGTCTGAGGAGCCCATGGTTGGGGAGACCAAAGAGAGCAGCAGTGCCAGATGGCTTGATATTTTCATTTACTTATTCTACAGTGAGGAGCTGATTCCCCTGCATGGGCAACCTGTTTTTGTTGGACTGGAACTTAGTTTTTCTGTTTATTAAAAGTAGGCTACAAGGCCCTTAACCTCTTTAAGACCGGAAGAATTTGCCCCCTTAATGACCAGGCCCTATTTTGCGATTCGGCACTGCATTATTTTAACAGACAATTGCGCGGTCGTGCGGACACTGTACCCAAATAAAATTGACATCCTTTTTTCCCACAAATAGAGCTTTCTTTTGGTGGTATTTGATCACCTGTGCGATTTTAATTTTTTGCGCTATAAACAAAAAAAAAGCGACAATTTAAAAAAAAAAACAATATTTTTCACATTCTGCTATAGGACATTCATAAAAATAAATAAATAAATAAATACATTTTTTTTAACATTTTAGGCCAATTTGTTTTCTGCTACATATTTTTGGTAAAAAAAATTGCAATAAGCATATATATATTGCGCTGAGCAAAAGTTATTGCTTCTACTAACTACAGGAAAGATTTATGTCATTTTTATTGTTTTTTTTTTTTTTTGTTTTTACTAGTAATGGCGGTGATCTGCGATTCTTTGAGGAACTGCGACATTGCGGCAGACAGATTGGACCCCTAACTGACATTTTTGACAATTTTGGGGGTACCAATGACATTACTACAGTAATCAGTGCTAAAAATATGCACTGTTACTGTAATAATGACACTGGCAGGGAAGGGGTTAACCCTGTGGTTGATCAAGGGGTTAAATGTGAGCCTAGGGGAGTGATTCTAACTGTGGGGGGGGGCGTGACTTCTTAAATGACCATAGAGACATGTGATCCTATATAGAAGGATCACATGGGCTCTATGATCTTTCCAGGGAGAAGGACGGTTGGTTGTGTTTACAACAGCCGACCGTACTTCTATCTCAGCGGTGAGCGATCGCGGGTGTCAGGTGGCAGTCAGAGCCGCCTGACACACGCATTGGCTTCCCCACTGATGATCGGTGGTGGGAGTGTGCCGCCGGCTGCACATGCTCGCCCCCTAGCTGCCACCAAGATAGCAACGTATCCATACGTTGTTTTGCCTGTATGAGCCGCCGTATATATATATAGTAAGCGGTCGGCAAGTGGTTAATCTATGCTAGCACTCTTTTTATTAAAAAAAAAAAACCCACTAAATGTATTTTATTAACTAATATTAACTAAACAAGAACTGCAGTTAGACGAAATATGTTCAGACATTTTTTATATTTTCACAGATAGAAAGTGTTTACAGGCTCATGATACTGTATCTGTTTATTAGGTCATTAAGATAATTGCCTTACATTTAAATTATAGACCTATATAAATTGCTATGTGTAATCTTAGAAGACTCCTACACAGCAGATAAATATGCAGAGATTGAATTCCAAATTGCCTGTAACCATTTCAGACTCACAAGAGCTCCTTTATACATGTACTAGATAAAAGCATTGGCTGACAGCTCTTGTGCTTTGCCACATATCTTTACAGATCATTCAGTGTTGAGCTTTTGCCTTTCATCTAAATTTTTGTTATGTTCACAGAGATCAGAGTTTGATGACCATCCTTGTAGTATGCATTATTTACATGTAAGTCAGTCACATAACATAAACCAAGTATGAATATAAAAAAAAAAAAACAGTTTATAGGGGCCTGTACCTATAACGATAGTAGACCTGTGGAATATTTTATTTTTATTTTTTTAAATGGAGCTGTAGAAGAGAATACAAATCTTTGTTTCTGCAGCTTTAAATGTAAGGCCTTAAAGCAGAGTTTCACCCAAAAGTGGAACTTCTGCTCATCTGCTTCCCCCCCCCGCCCCCCGTTAAGGTGCCACATGTGGCACCTTTCAGGGGGGAGGGGGGAACGGGTACCTGTTTTTGGGGGGGGACTGATTTTTTCCTACAATTTATGTCAGATATTGTAGAAATGGGGGAGGAAGTTTTGGGATTTTATATGAGACTCATGACCAACAGAGTCTCCATCCCTGTATGCAATGGAGCAGGAAATAAAAACAGTGTGGGACTTTATATAAGCTGTCAAATCTTGTTTTCTCCCACTGTACAACAATACAACCAGATATATTGGTTAGAAGAAGGAAAGATAATTGTTAATTATTTAAATTGCTATATTCCTCTATTTGCATGCAACACATAACAGCATGGTGGAAATAGGAGGCAAGAAAGAGAGAGAGGTAGAAAGAAAAAATGTAATACATGTTGATAAGATTGTGCATATTCAAGTGCGCCTGTAAGAAATGTGTCCTTAAGCATTACTTATTATTAGTAGCAGATATCCCCAAAAGCCATCGAGCTGGACCAACCTATCCCACCACATGCAAGTTCTTACTTGAATTTATGTATTGAATTTATGTAGCTCTATCTTTAGATGTACCATCAACTATGCAGTGCAAGAGCTTAAGAGCATTGCAATAAAGTATTTAGGTCAGTCCTCTAATTTTATAGTTTTGATATACAGTGTATGTTGGAGCTGGAAGGTGGAAAATATTAGGACACCTAGGAACCACTCGCATGCCAACTGGCACTGTGTTCCACACTGTGGTCCACTCAGCGAGTACCTGGAACCATCTCATCCTTGGCGGCGTAGTACACGCCATACTAGGGCTTCTAATCCCTCAGACTGGACGTGTGAATTCCCCCTCTGCTGGAGTGTTACCACATATGATCCTGCTCTGTCTTTATTCCATGTGAGTTGTCACTTGACTGATTGCCTTATTAATGTATAACAGAATACTGCACTTAGAAGCACTCTTCTGTTTTTCTTTTTGAATTTGGATTAACCCTGACTAATCTGAAACTTGCCTGCCTTGTACCTGGACTGTAATTAAACTACTCTGCCTTTCTGCCAAATGCAAGTACCTGTTTGCTTTGCTTAGTTCGCCCCACCCCCGGTGTGGTGACCAGACACTGTAGCATTGCATCTTTGCATGTCCTGGGGGAAACCGAGTACCGGTATGCCTGCTTGTCTTAGTAGAAATAGGGCTGCTATAGGTGAAGAACACAGAAGCTAGCTATATTGTCTGACCATTTTCATTAGAGGTAGGCATGACAGTTAGTCAGCATAGGGGGGTTCAGCATAGGAAGGGGGGTTCATCCTGGAACTCTACTTTAAGAGACTGTGACTGCTCTTATAAAGTCATAGAACATAACTATAACTGCTCTTACAGAGTCTAAAGTTTCTGGCATCCAACGTATTTACCCCACCATATGCCATAAGTATTCCACCATGAGAGTGTATGTGTCCAGGAGGGTAAGCGTGGAGACATTCAGAGATGTCAGTTTGCAATACTACTTAGGGGATCATTTCACAACACCTCAAGAGGAGTAGTATGGTCATTTTTCCTAGATAGCTAGTTCTGAATGGGATTCGGTTTCTATTCTATCATTTGCACTATACAAGCCCTTTTCCCATTTTTTTTAAATATTGAGCATTGTTAAAAGAGCAGAATCTTCCTGTATCTAGGTTCATTCTTAGAGATGTTAAGTTGCTGAGACACAGCACTGAACATGCCGCTTTTCTTTGTCTCAAAGACCTCCATTTAAGTGTTACTCAGTATTAAATTCTGGGGTCTGTATTACCAGCTTGCCATATTGGTAAAAGGAAACAGACTTTATTTTTAAATGATATATAAAAAAACGTTTATTTTCAGCATGAAAAATATACAAAGCAATCTAATAATCTCTGGAAAAAAAAACAAATCAGCTCACCGCCAGCATACGCATGCCCCTTATTAGGGTTTCAAGTCCCCGCCTGCTATAGGGTGCTAAAGAAAAGGTGGCCAGCAGCTTATTAGTATCCTCTGGGACCCATCCCTGGAATCCTGTACAGTCAGTATTTTTTTTTCTTATACAGCTTTAGAACATTCAGAGAGAAGGTCACATGGGGCAAAATCAAGAAGCCTTAAGGATGTTTAGTTCCAGAACTACTGATTATAATAGTGTGTAATCAATCATAAATCTTATTATAGGTTAATTTATTAGGCAACAAACACATTACAATACAGTACCCAAGAAGGTTTGCGCTATTTGAAACCCTATTGTACACGCCAGAATTAATCTCTCAAATTATTGAAAAGTGGAAAAACCTCTATGTTCACTGCATGAAAGCATATTTTTTTTCTTTTATGTGGTTCATAAAATGTGTAGTTGAAAGGTTAATTTTAACTTAATAGCATGTAATGCAAATTGTGGAGTTGGCAAGTACCACCAGGATTAAAAAAAAAATGGCATTAAGAAACAGAAAATGTTCCATTAGAAGCATCTCAATGAAAAAAAAAAAAAATGAAAAAAAAGTAAACAACTAATTTATTCATTAAATGTTGGATTTCTTTTGGAAATATCAATTTACAAATGAAGCATGCTGATTTAGAACCTACAGCAGGAACTGCGATGAAGGTTCATTACAAATCAGTCTTCCTTTGTTTGTTACAAAAGCACGGTTGAAAAAACCCATAATGTAGATACACTTTACAACTTAAACAAAAAGTAATGTGCAAATAGCATCTCCTCATAGCAATTGACCAACCTCAAATCATCTTTCATTGATCTAGTTGCAGTAAATTCCTTTTAAAGAAAACATAGTTCTAATTAATTACAATGAGTTGCATTAAGGATATTTTTTACAATGTTTAACAAAAAAATGAAATCACTGAAGCTCTAGTAGTAGATGCAGTGCTTCATTTGGATATTGGCACCAATAATTCTAACACTTAACAAGGTAAGTGAACATTTTTAGGGGATGATTTAGTGTTAAGGACCTAATTAAAGGTTACATGGTCACACTTTAAGGTTAGGGATCAAAGATTACAGAATTAATAGTAACTGTTAAATTGTGGGGAAATTATGGCTACACACAGTCATGCTCAAAAAGATGAATTTAACCTCAGTATTTTATATCAATACTGTGAAATGATTGGCATTGCCTGAAAATAAGCTTGTGTGTAGCCAGCATTGGGTAGAAACGGGTATTTGCATACTGATAAACACTGAAGTTCAGATTTAAGGAATAAGGCCTTAATTATGGAGTTCAGGTTAAAAATAAATTCAAGCTTGAACAAAACAAATTATATACATGCTAGAGTGAACTGGTTGATGTAATATACTGTAGTAGCTTGTGCTACTTTAGCTGGGTGGTGTTCTGGTAGACTTATCCTCTACTCCTATATATGGAGTCAGTTGTATAACATCTACTCCATTTAGGCAAAACCTTATGGAGGCAAGCAAACATTACCACACTCCACACTTTGGCAAATCAAAGGAAGCCTTATATTAATTGAATAATATAAGACGTCTATGAAAGGTATTGTAAATATCCCTATCTACACCTTGTATTTTTCACCTGCATAAGATGAGCAATGAGAATGTAATTTTATGGCATTTTTTGTCTTGTACACCCAGCCTATAATAGAGAAATTTCCCCAATCCTGTCAGAAATTTCTGTCTGTGTTCAAGCATGATGCTTTTGATATAGCGCTGAACAGGTTAAAGCATGCCATCTATTTGTAGTGTGATAACTAACATTTCTGTGAAGAAACGACATATTCCACAAACCCTGGGTCTCTCAGTATAGTGCTCTACAGGTGAAAGCTAAACAGTAATTAGGTCTGACTAAGCCATAAACAGGCAGAGCAATTAACAGAGAACTCACTGTGTAATTGGAAAACATACAGTGGGTACGGAAAGTATTCAGACCCCCTTAAATTTTTCACTCTTTGTTATATTGCAGCCATTTGCTAAAATCATTTAAGTTCATTCTTCTTCCTCATGAATGTACACATAGCACCCCATACTGACAGAAAAACACAGAATTGTTGACATTGTTGATTTATTAAAAAAGAAAAACTGAAATATCACATGGTCCTAAGTATTCAGACCCTTTGCTGTGACACTCATATATTTAACTAAGGTGCTTTAAATTTCTTCTGATCCGAGTGTAGCCAATATCACTTTATTGTGTAACAAAAGCATGCCCTTACATGAAGGATGGCGTGTGTCATCACTGCTCAAGGGTCCCTTCTTGGTCCACGGCTGATCCCTTACTCTAGCTGACCAGCAGCAGGGAGATGACACAGCAACGGAGGCCCAATCAGAGGTGCTAGGTCAAATGAGGCAAAAAAAGGCAGTGGTGGAACGCATGCCTTGCTGCTGGACCGCACAAGCGTGATGACCTGGAGAGGCCGTAACGCGTTTCAGAGCATACGCAAGAAGTGCTCCTTCCTCAGACTGATCTCCTCAGTCATCACGCTTGTGCGGTCCAGCAGTAAGGCATGCTTTCCACCGCTGCCTCGTTTTGACCTAGCACCTACGATTGGGCTTCTATTGCTGTGTCATCTCCCTGCTGCCAGTCAGCTAGAGTATGGGATCAGCCGTGGACCAGGAAGGGACCCTTGAACCGTGATGACACACGCCATCCTTCATGTAAGTACACAATTTTGTTGTACAATAAAATTATATCGGCTACACTCAGAGGCACCTTTTCTCTTTCTTTGCCACATTTGTGATGGAACACAGAAGAAATGGCAAGACATGTGTTGGATGCTGTGTGACCCCCAAACAAGAAGTTGCCCACCCAAGGGGATAGGCTAGCTGCAGCAATACAAGGTCATAGGGGAATCAATCAGCCATGACACCACATACTGCAGCCAGAACATATGAGTCCATCATTACATGATAAAACAAACAAACTGGAGGTCAGGTCAAGTAGATACAATTGACTCTTTTTACATCTGGCAACAGAGAGGAAGCATTGAGCTTCATACTGCTGCCAGGAACACAGCACAAACTACAGTACATAGCACAAGGTACCACAGTAAATTACAGCCTAAGCTTCAGCCAGTCCATTCTGACATTCAAATAATTTGTTTGCTCCAGACTGGCACTAAAAATACTTACAATGTCAGGAAACTTGAAATTTCCATTTAGGTGTTAAGGGAAAATTTAAGGTGTAGGTTAAGGGCTAAGGGTTACGTTTAAAGTATATTTAAAGCCAAAACGTTCAATTTTTTTACTTTAGAAAGAGTAGGGGAGGGTTAAAACCACTCTCTTTTTTTGCTTGTTTTTGGTAATCTGAGTGTAATTATGAAAATCTTCCTTTACTTACTGTACTGTAGGCTCAGCAGGAAGTAAGATGATATCTTTTCAATCTAAGAGAATTTCCTTCTTAGACACTAGACAGCTGTCACAGGGACAAGTGTTCCCTTTGGAAAAATTCCCCTCTGATACTGTTTTGGTGGCAACTCTAAATTTTGAATTGACCCTTACTTTTATTGGCAGTGACATTGGTGATCAGTAAAATTAGAGAGAGTAAATCTCCCTAACAGGAACAGAGATGGCAATAAAATATAGTCGTGGTTTTATCCCTTCCTTACTCTATCTAAAGTTTTGACTTTAATTTTACTTTAAGCATTAAGTGCTAAAAATTGGATGAATGTTTTGGTTAGGTGCTAGGAATAAATTAAATGTTACGTAAATATTACAATTTGTCATGAACATTGTTGGACTCTATATTTTCTTTTTTTTTTTTTTTAATAATTTTTATTACTTTTTTTATAACATGACATAAACGTTGAACAAGTACACTATTGAAAAGAATAGGTACATGACATTGTAAATTTCTGTAGCAATTGGTACATAATGCAGTAAATGATAAACAATAGACACAAGTGCACTTAGGGAGGAATAATGATATTTATTTTCCACCCTTCAATAGTTAAGGACACTATATTTTCTTTAGTGACAAGCTCAACTATCACAAAAGAAAAAAATCAGTATATTATCCTCATCAATGTATTATAATTATGGCCACATTTATTTTTATGAAATTTGAGGAGACATAGCTGTCCTTTTTTAATATTTTAAAACTGCCATCAGTTGAGTGATATGATTGTAGACAAAATAATCAGATATAATCAAAATAATCATAATCAAATATAATCAATTGCAAAACAATTTATTTGTTGGTACTATTACAAGTAGTACTGTAGTATCCAATTCCTGTATGATCAATTAAAAAATATATATATATATTTAAATTGCATTATTAGTATATGTTCACATTTTGCTAGATTGTCCTTATAAATTATAAACAAATGATATACAATATTATGGCACTTAAATTTTGACAGGGCTGAAATTATCCAATTGAATTTTTATTGTCTGCATGTTCAAACTTATTCTGACAAGTGACATACACTTGAAAATTGAGTACATATTTTTCCAATTTCTTTTTTTTTTTTTATATAACCAGTCCAACATATCTAAAATGCACATTCAGTCGTCTCTTCCTTCAGTTTTTGTTTTCCTGATATGACAGTTATTTTCTCAGAAATTCTCAGTGACACTTTCTAGGTAATTCCAAGTGTCACAATGTAATTTATTTTCCACATAATTCCCATGTGAGGGTTTTCTTTACATGTTACATACCGTACTGGCACAAATTGGTCCAGGTCTTCTTTTCTTGCATGTCACACATCAGATGAGAAGTGTGAAAGAATATGTATAATTTATGCTCTGAAGGATAATTTAACAGAGTGTTAGGTACACAGCTGACTAAACCTGGCACAGCAAGTTTAAAGCAGTGGCGGTCATATGATTTAAACTTTAATAAGGTAATAGAAACTTGATTTTTATTTCTAGAAGCATATTTGTGTTTACATTGTTTTATAGATATTCAGTTGTTTGGAAGTCACCTCTCTGATAGACTTAAGTGACTGGCAGACTTACGTAACCCCCTCCTGGCCAAAATACATAGTAAAAAGTTATGGTATACAACTTTTTTTAACAAAAAAAAAAAAAAAAGGAGAATAAATTCTAGTTGGGATCTTTATGCATATTTGTAAAGATGTGGGGGGGGGGGGGCTATTGAGTCACAAATGTGCTTTTCTTCATACTTACGTATTTCTCACCTGGTGAAAGATCTGGCCCTATCTATTTCAGTAAATCACTAGGTAGTCTCCTAGTGGACTTCTTTTAATAACACTAGTCTCTTAGCTGTTTCTGGCCTCAGTACTTTCAGAGTCCCCATCCCAGAACAAGCATGCAGATTAAAAAAACTGAGGGAAGTCAAAACTCCCATCTGTATATGCAACTAGCATTTTCAAAAGAAGAGATCAACAATGGTATCCTCCATATACTGTACCCTCAATAAAGGTCTATTTTGTTAAGGTCTACTAGATTGTTTAAAATATAAGCCTAAGGGCTTTCAAACTAAAACAATGCTTGTTTTAATAGTGATGAGCCGAACACCCCCCGTTCGGTTCGCACCAGAACATCTAGAACAGGGGAAATGTTCTAGTGAACATATGAACACAAAAAAATCATAAATCCTCATTTTAAAGGCTTAAATGTAAGTGACTATTAATCACCCGCTGGCCAGGGATTTGAACCTACAGCCTCTCACTTGCAAGCCCATAATTCTAACAGCTACGACACCAAGGCAGCAGAATAACCTAAGACTCTCTCTGCCTATCAATTCTCTATCTGAGTTTGACAGCTCTTTTATAGGGCTCTGACATCACCAGAACCCCATAATCCATTGCTCAGGTACAGTGAATAAATTACTGACATCAATTCAGAAGGGGCGGGGACAATTAATAGGTTTTAAAATCCATAATTAATATTTAATTAATTAATAATAGCGCCCCATAATCCATTGCTTAGGTTAGGTGCAGTGAATAAATTACTGACGTCAGTAATTTATTCACTGCACCTGAGCAGTGCATTGTGGGGCGGCTTGTAATGTTAGGTCACTATATAAGAGCTGTCACAATCAATTTTTTTTTCTATTTTTCGGGCGGACGGGCTATTGGGGGACAGTATTTTTTTTATTTTTTAATAAAAGACTTTTCCAAAACTGTCTTTTGTCATTATTTTTTGTACACTTTTTTGGTGAATGGGTAGGGGTACCATGTACCCCATATTCATTCACATGGTCACATGGGGGGTGGGATCTGGGGGTCCCCTTGGTAAAGGGGGCTATAAGATTCCGATAAGCCCCCCCCCACAGACCCCACATCCGCAGCCCAGGGTTGTGGGGAAGAGACCCCTGTCCCCATCAACATGGGGGCAAGGTGCTTTGGGGTGAGGGGGCAGAACCTCTCTCAAACTTTATTCAGATTTGGGTGCCTCTCTATTCAGACTTCTCACAGACACTACCTTGATCCCTCTGAACAACTTAACAATCACGTGAATCACATCAGACATTGGTTTGGTTAAAATGCCTTTCCTTCAGGACAGACAGGCCTAGACACACACACCCTGTAAAGGTTGCTCTACCAAAGGGAAATCGACTGTGCAGTTTGCAAAGTGCAGTTGCACACTGTAAGAGCAGTTGCTCTAGAGCTTAGTAAATGAGCAGAAGCTCTGCTGAATTTCATAATTCAATCGCGTGCAAGCAAAAATGTTGTTTTTTTTTAATTTTCCTTGCACATGATTGGGTATTCTTTGCAAAGTGAAGCTTTACCTCATTTACTAAGCTCTGGAGCAACTGCACTTGCAGAGTGCAACTGCACTTTGTAAAGTGCACATTATATTTGCTTTTAAGAAATCAACTCCTGTGTGTCCTACTTTTGTACACTTTTAGCCCACACACGACATTGACTTAGCAGCAGGACACTCCATTTCACACCATTCCACACTACCTTACAGACCCATACAAATTCCTTCTTGCTGCTTGTTAGGACTCCCTTGAGGTAGCTTAACCCCTTCAGGCCACAGTTGCTGTAATTAGGATTTGGAGCCCCCCCCCCCCCAAGATTTTTCTGAACCTGCAAAATCCCTATCCCAAATGAGTACTTACTAACCTGAGAGTAGTAGAAATCAGTCCTATCCTCTGTAAGTGGACTACCCTGGAAACCTGCATGGGTAAGAACCCCTGAATACTGAAAAATGCATCCTTAAAGGAACCAGAACTCAAATAATGGGAAAACATACCTGCTGTTTAGGACAAATACCCTGTGCCCCATACAAGTAGTACATTTACTTGTATAGGGCATGTTACAGGCAGCTTTAAGGCATCCCCAAAGCTAATGCTGTCCTTAATTGCATCTAAAAGACCTTGATCCTGATGAATGGATTTTTTCTTAATCTTATTTACATGGGTATATGTTTCTCAGTGTCCAACTCTCCCTACCCTGTTTTACCAAAATTCTTGCAAATAGGCCTTAGAAAAGGTTGGAAAAATAAAAAAGAGTTCGCTCCCCCACACTTTGATGGGGTTTGGCACTGTGTTTGAGTTTAGTGTATTTTTTGGGTTCACCAAACCTACTTAGACATAAACTTTACCTAGTTTTTCCATCACTACTAGTGATATGCCCTGGTCAAGCCACTTTATTGTAAGTGTCATCTTACCATTTTATGTAATAAATTGTGTTTTTATCTTCACCATCCAGTGCACTCTGTCTTTCTCTCCTACTTGGAGCTACCTGTTTTCTACCCATTTTCCTTCCTCCTCTGTGTTATCTGTTATGAGCTATCACACACATTTTCATTAACAAGACTGTCTCTCTCACTATTACATACAAAATTTTCACATTTTCCTTTATCCTACATAAACCATAAATGATTACAATATTTCGGGAGATGTTCATACAATATTTGCCTTTTGTATGGCCCACTTCCAACTATACAACTATGCTTCTTCAATGTTATTCCCTCATACCGTATACTGTTTGAATGAAATGAAAGATACAGTTAATGAAGTCTTCCCACTTCTATTGCTATCTTCACGGGTGGTCATCAGTATTTGCCTGCTTCACTATAGACGATAAATGTTCTAGAACAGGTTGCCTCCTCCCAAGAAGGATAAATGTTGTGATTTGTATAATAACCTAAATTCTCTGCAATGTTACAAAGCTCTCAATTCCTAAAGCATATATTATATCATTCCCTGTTAAAGGTTCTATTAAATGTACATTTGTAAATTATTTAGCATTAAATTAATCTACTAGCTGATAGTTCGTGTAGCCCAATCCCAACATATTTTGTTTTTTAAATATTTTTATTGGAAAAAAAAGGAAGGTTTTGAACAGAATAAACATGGCAAGGTATACAATCAAAGTATAAGTAGCATTTGAATGCAAATATGCTACATGGCACTAGAAAGTGAATGTAAACAGTAACATAGTGAAACAGTACAACTTTTGTTACATCTATATGGGTAGGTTGTCTCACATGATACAAGAAGAGAGAACCACCCTTAGGGTCGGATGACTCTATACTGGTCTATGTGACAGCAGAGAAATCAATCAAAACATATGCTAGACCAGTGATGGTGAACCTTGGGACGCCATATATTTTGGAACTACATTTCCCATGATGCTCAACTATACTGCAGGGTGCATGAGCATCATGGGAAATGTAGTTTCAAAACATCTGGGGTGCCAAGGTTCGCCATCACTGTGCTAGACTTATAATACTTTGAAGCCATTGCTTAAGCTAAGTAAGGGACGGGGAGATAATAAACGATAGGGTAACTTGGTCGGGTGAAGAGTGGAGAAACAAGGTAGTTCAGCCTATGAGGGTTGAACCTTCAATTTTCCCAGTGTTTGAGTAATGGATGCCTGTAGATACCATTCGGTGTACTGGAAGTGTACTGGAAGGTTGTTATTTCCATCGGAGAAAAGGCGTACTCAATGTTTTTGCGCCATCTGCTAAAGAATGTATGTGTAGAGGTGAAGTTTTGCAGAATAGTGGTCATTCTCTCCCTGTAGAGAAGTGATGTAAGGTCCTTTCGTACTGTAGAAATTGTCAGGGGTGTTGAGACGGTCCATGTTTTTAAGATTGCTTTCCTAGCTGTTAGTAGGCAAATATGTATCCAATGAGGGATTCTTTCCATCCAGCAGGAGGATGGGGAAGTACCGGATTGACAGATGCCAAATAGCAGAATGTGTGGGGATTTTGGTAATGTCAAAGTAGTAACTTCTCGTATAAAAGCGATGACTTGGTACCAGGAGGCGGCAATCAGTAGGCAGTGCCAGAATCTGTGTGCCAAAGTGGGTTTGTGGGTGCCGCATTGAGGGCATGAATAGGGGGGAAATCCCAATATATTTAGGAGAGAGGCAGCAATGTTGGAGCATGTGATCAGGAAAAAAAGACCACTGCCACTGACCAACAATAAAATGGGGGGGGGGGTGGGTTAGTTATCACTTCCACTGAAAACAAATAAAGGTGGTTAAATATTATTGCCTCTAAGCATCAATAAAAGGGGGGTTGCTGTGGGATTAACTATCACTGCCACTAATCACCAATGAAAGGGGGGTTCATTTTTATTGTCACTGACAACCTATAAAAGAAGGAATTGAAAATTTCTGCCACTAACCACCTATGAAAGGGGGATTATTAACACTGCCATTAACCATCAATAAAAGGAGAGATTTAACATTGTGACATTGCAGAAGCTTATTGAAACAATGCCACAATGAATGCATGCTGTAATCAAAGCTAAAGGCGGTCCAATGGAATATAAGTGTGTATGACCTTTTTTTTGGTGGCGACTTTTTTTTTTTGCCCCGGTAGTGTATCTACCCCATTCACATCTTACTCTTTTTTTTTTAGCAAGAAAGGTCTTTTTTAATACTTAAAGTTACAGGGTTACCAGAAATACTCATACAACTGTGAGTTTCTCTTTGGTTATAACATATGAGAAGTGCTATAAATATGTTTTTTTTTAGAAATACTTATACCGAATTGTATAAAAGTAGCATACAGAGAGGTTTACAGTGTTAATCCCTGGAGTCCCAGAAAATGAAATATATTTGACACCTGACAATTTGGTTCAGATATTTTAGAGCACATATATAAAATGTATGTGTGTGTGTTTTATATGAATAATCTGAATCTGGTAATTTACTAGTGCTATGTGTGTGTGTTTTTATGTACATTTTCCAACATACTATATGCATCACTGAAAGATTTGTGGCAAAATGAAATGCAGCCCTATGCTAGCCATATTATCCTTCCATGTATTTTTCTCTATAAATACATTAACAGAGGGAAAGGAAATATCATTGTGTAAGGCCTTTGCAACATGAAAAATGCTGTACTCCTTTTAGCTTGGATTCACAAAGCTCTGGAAAAGAAAAACAAAGAGAACATTTGAAGCTATGCTTGCACTTTCAGCTGAAGAGATTATTACTAGTCTTAAAAGAGCTCCATTTCAGATACAGTAGTCAGTCTTTCAGCTGAAAGATAGAGCAGAGAATCAAACTCTGTTGTACATTCCCATTCGCTTTTCTGATCACGTAGGTCACATCTCCATGAAATATGGATTTAAAGGAACATCCAAGTCAAACATGAACATTTTAAATTTAAACTGACACAGGGATAGAGCCTGCCTGCTGAGTGACTCTAATTTAAATTTTAGTGTTCAAATTCTTCACCTGGCTTCTCATCTGCATCATTACTTCACAGTGGCAATGCAGTACAGATACATATCTTTCAGCACAGAACAATCAGCACAAGCATAGGGATTCAGTGCAGGTGCAGCTGCTCCTGGTGCAGGATGAAGTGAGCATGAAGAACATGAGATTAGTTTAGTACTCAAGTTTAGTATAGGGGTCATGTGAGTTTAGTGTTAGGGATATGAATTTGAGGAGCCTCGTTTTTTGGTTAAGGTTAGAATTTAAAGTTTGTTAAATTCTAAAGGTAAAAATGTTAAATGTTACGGAGTGAGTTTAAAGGTTATGGTTAAGTGTTAATGATTAGTTAAAAGGTTAAAGAGTTAGTGTACTTTCAGATGCTATTTCCATACCATTTTATTGCCAACCTCCTTAGCCAAATAACCCCATCTTCCTCCTGTAAAACTCTGTACTTCCATTCACCTACTTATTCAAATTTATGTCTGCACATGTGCAGTATAATCACATAGACTTCCATCAGAGGGAGGTGAGGTGTGTTAGGCTCACCCCTCTCTGTATTCCTCTTGCTGTTTCTTCTTGCTAGCTAAGGTATCAAGCAGCCATGTGCTGAGGGAGGCACCCTCTTCAACATCTCAGCTAGTCTTACAGGGCACCTAGGAAGAAGGGACAAAGTATTGCATGTACTTTGTCTCATAAGTTGACAAATACTGTCAATTATGACACTTCCTCTTTAAGATATAGAACTCTTTTATTAAACGTGGCAATTCATCTGCTATGAAGTCACTGATTTGGTCTTTATTTGAGTCACAATGATAAAATTAAACTAATGTCATAAAGAAGACACAGAACATAATTTATTTCCATATATTTAAGAACTTATTTCTGTAATATAAGATAAATTTTACACCTTCAAAGTAATTGATAGAAACAGAGAATGAACTTCTAGGATGAGTTCACAAAACAAATAGAACGCAGGTATTTTAATTAGTTAGAACTAAAACACTCTCAGCGCTCAACTGCAGATCTGGTGGTAAGCAGAAAATCCTATAGAACAAAGAGATACAAATGAATCTCTAGGGGTATAAGGAATGTAAATGAACAAATCACAAGACATATCCAAAAGTATCTTTCAGAGGTAGTCTCAATATCTATACAACCATAACTTAATACTAAATCACAACCCAGTGCAGCTGGCTTACTTGAGGAGGAATCTGGTCTTCCAAAACATGTATAAAAACAAATATAAAAATGCCTCACAAAGGGCTGTAGTAGTTGATAAATAAAGTTTAATGTTATGAATGCTAAAAAAAAAAATAGCTCACTCACAAACATGAGAATTGGGTTTGGCAAAACAACAAACCCAGTAGAGGCCAATATCCCTGCAAGATATCCCTCATCCTGTCAGTGCACATCAAACAGCCTCAGGTGGAAAAAGAGAAAACACCAGTGCTCAAGAGAACCATTGTCCATATTCCACTTGTCAGGATGCCACCCTCTAGTTTGAAAACAAGAATTAATCAGGAACGCATTTCAGGGAGGAACTTCAATCCGTCATCCTGCTTGGGGGGATAACCTCCACTAATTAACATCCTTACAGCAAACAATAATCATGAAGTTACCTTAACTATTTTGAATACAGCGTGCCACTAGGTATATATTTATTTTTCTTTATATACAAAGAACTTTATATACAGTAGCTGGATAAAAAAAAATCTAAATTAAATGTAAATAATTAATGATGAATTATATAATAAAATATAAAAAACATTGTCAAATTAAGAAATCAATACATTTTCCCATTAAATCTCAATAGGTATTTCATTATTAATAGACTAAATCCATACTATGACAGAATACAAACAATGATAACAAAATAAAAAATAATAATTAATGGCAACCAATCAATGTCAAATGATAGTAATAACATCTAAGGCACTGTTCACATCTAGTGACATGGAATTGCACTGCAATGCAGGCAAAACTCAGCACACATGTTTGTGGAGCATTTTTTTTTTTTAATGGCACCTAAAACGCTGTATGATTTTGTTGTAATTGCCAGGCGACAAACCACATCACATGAAACTTGTCGCCCACAAGTAGCTCCTGCTCCTTTTTGAGTGACAAGCTTTGTGCGATGTGGTTTGTCGCAATTGCCATGCAATAAATCACGAGACAGCCATGGCAAACCTGCACTGCATTTTAGGTGCCATTAAAAATGAATGGCACACAAACATGCATGCTGTGTTTTGCCAGCATTGCAGTCTGATTTGGAATCCTAGGCAGAATCACAGCAATTCCACCTACAATCTCAAATCGTTAGATATGATCAGGGCCTTACTCTTCATTAAGACCTCTAGGGTGCATGCTATCTAATTGGAAACTCCAGTAAGTCTCCTGTGCACACAACTGTTTGAATATATAATTATCAGATAAAAAAGGAGGGATAGAAAAAAGTCTGGAATCCTTCTTCTGATGAATGGCAAAATGTCTGGAGGCACTATATTTCGATGATCCTTTCTCTACACTCCTTATCTGCTCCCAAAAACATACTCTTAGGTGTTTAATGGCTCCACTCATATAGCTAAAGAATCAGTTCACCATTTGGGAAAAAGTAATAAATGCACATATTTATGCAGAAAAAAAATGTACATTTATTGTGTTTTTAATGTTTTTTTCCTGCAGGAGCCTTCAAATCATTGCCTCTTGATCATAGGATCACCGGCGCAATATTACACTCCTGCATACAAGCCTTACAGCTTTCAGCCAGTATCTCTGTATGCTCAACAAATATACAGTGCTGCGCCAGAAAAAAGACAACATGAAATTAAAAAAATATAAATAATGTATACAAGTGTTTCCAGTGTCCAAAAAAATGTGATAACTAATAAGAGTGACTCGTGAGAACAAATCTTCACATCTGTGATCACCACTAAAAATCCGTGATGTGCTCCACTTCACCGCCACCAAAAATCAAAGCCTCTCACCTTACACACTGACCCAAGAATCAACCCGGGCCAGAAACAGCTTTATCCCACAAGGGTCACAAGATGGTATAGAGGATCTTCATAAGGACACCTATAGAAATTCCCAAAGTAGGTTCCACTCTCACCAGAAGCAGATACCGGGCATAGAAAGGGAAAAGCACAAAAGATCTTATGCTCTCCGTATAGGTGAATCAGCAAGGTATTTATTAAAATAAAGTACTCACAAAACAAGCACTACACCAGTGCATCTACTGTGGAAGTCAGTGCCCAAAAGGGGACGACGTAACGCGTATAGGGGGCGGAGCCTATCCTGCCAGACGCTACATCCTCTCAGCTGTGCGGAGCTTGTATCTGGTGTAGTGCTTGTTTTGTGAGTACTTTATTTTAATAAATACCTTGCTGATTCACCTATACGGAGAGCATTAAATCTTTTGTGCTTTTCCCTTTCTATGCCCGGTATCTGCTTCTGGTGAGAGTGGAACCTACTTTGGGAATTTCTATAGGTGTCCTTATGAAGATCCTCTATACCATCTTGTGACCCTTGCAGGATAAAGCTGTTTCTGGCCCGGGTTGATTCTTGGGTCAGTGTGTAAGGTGAGAGGCTTTGATTTTTGGTGGCGGTGAAGTGGAGCACATCACAGACTTTTAGTGGTGATCACAGATGTGAAGATTTGTTCTCACAAGTCACTCTTATTAGTTATCACATTTTTTTGGACACTGGAAACACTTGTATACATTATTTATATTTTTTTTAATTTCATGTTGTATTTTTTCTGGCGCAGCACTGTATATTTGTTGAGTTTTTGATTGTGGAGTGAATAACACTGTTTTGTGTTAGCAGCCGGACACTATAAGATTTTATTGCACTGTGAGCATGTTATCAATTTTAACACAATTTAATTTATATTTATCACTATTGCGCTGATAGTTTTACACTGTTTTAGTATCTCTGTATGGGCTATCAGTTTGAAAGCTGCAGAGTTTGTGAATGAACTATGAGCATTCTCAACAGTGCTCTCTCAGGTAATTGAGAACTACAAGACTTCTCTCATTTACAGATCCCTTTGAATGAATTACTTGACAGTGAGGGTGGAGCTTCACACAGCCGCACAATTTTTGAAAAGTGACTGTCAGAGTGTGTTACACATTACACCCTAAATGTGGGTGTAAATTGTAACATGCTCCAAAAGGTGAACTTAGCCTTTAAGTTCTGGGGGGCAGGTCAGGCCGCACATGACAAAAGAGGTAGAAATGTTCATGAATTTCTTGATGTCACATGTCTAAACTTTATGGTCCTTAAAGGAAACTTGGCTATCTATAATATAGCTACAGGCTAAATACCTGCATTATCTACACTGGTATTCTCCTGTTATAGACAGGAAATAAGGAATATCATATTTAGGGGTCAGATTTTTGCTACTCAATTTGCTAGGTGCTACAAGGTGTTTTATATTTTTGACCTTATGGAAAACCACTAACTAACTAGGGTTATTTTGGAGTTACTCCTGTAACTTGGGGCTGTTTAGAAAAATGCCCCAGTTTTTACAAATTATTTAATTGTGTAAAGAATAATGAACCTCAACCTTTTTGTATTCTTCTGAGCCTCCCCTTATGGGCTGAGCTGTTTCATTTGTCATAATATTTTAAAGCTGTAGATATTTCCTTTGGTTGAGAAATATAGATTGGGTCATAGCAATTCTCTAGCAACTTTTGTTTCAAGATCATACTCTGTAGGGGATATTTCCCTTTCCAGATCATGATGATGACAACAAGTTTAATGGAGATAGGAATTGCCTAGCTATGCCTAGCTATAGTATCTGTAAGGTCATCATATGTCATGAGGCTGTTATTTATGTAATGGTGGTAATCCCTTAGGCAGGCTGACGAAGGGGATGATCTTCCTGAAATACATTCCTGCATCATCCCTAATGTCCACCAGGGAGAAGCACTCAGAAGAGCAAACTCTGGACAATGGTCCCCTTGAACTCTGGCATTTTCTCACTTTCCTCCAGAGACTATTTGATGTGTGCTGATCAGGGTTGGAGAGCTCTCCTCAGTTTTACTGTCTTGCTGTACCCAATTCTCCTGTTTGTGAGTGAGTTTTTTTTTTTTTTTTTTTTTTTAGCTTTCATAGCATTAAACATTGTTTTAACTATTACACTATCAGTCCTTTGTGCTACTCTTTTACATTTGTTATTTTAATTAGATAGCAATATCTACTAATAAATGCAGGTGTGGGTTTGACCTGCGCCACCCCACATAAAATAGTATGCTTCACAACAAAACGCTTCTGTGTGCAAAAAGATTTAAGATGATACCAGAACAGGAAATGTCACAAAGTATTTGTAAAGACTTGCATTTATCCACAGCCAGATAAATAATTTACTCAGTGAAGGAATTCCCATCACTTCCTTAGCAACCATTGACCGTAGTAGTGCAGACAAATGCTAGAACAGCAAAAATTGGCAGGTAAAGCTTTAAGCTCATCCTTAATGCCAAACAATTCATGTGTCATACATGTTACAAGGAACCTTTGCTTAGAGTGATAGTTAAGGATCAGCAAACATCTATTGCATGTAATAAAATGTGCATTAATTAGTTTGGCATAAATAAAACATGTGAGGGTACCATAAGATAATTCTCTGTTTCTAGTAGTGTGGTGCAGTGAATACATCATGGGGCTGCTTTGCTGCCTCAGAGACTGAATAGTTTTTATTCCAAATTACATAAGCTAATTATACAGCAGAATGTCAGGGAATCTGTTGCATCATGACAGTCTTTTACAATATGAAATAATTAAAAATAGAGTGTTTTGCACAAAAAAAAAAATCCATGTTTAAGAAAAAGAAGAAATCCAAAAATATATCTAGGTTTTTAAAGAACTCTGATATCCAGCTACAAAAAAAGGTTTGGTTGCAGTTGTTCCACTATTTTCTAAACATAAAAACTTACATAATGCATGTGACAGGATAAAAAGATGGGGGAAATCCTATACTACACCCAGGCCTAGTGGACTTTTGGTCAGGTGATTTCACTAGGATGATGTGTGATGATGTCATACTGCTTCTGTAATGTTTTCCTATAGTATGTGAGTTGGAAAATACTTTCTGGCAGCACAGAAATAACATGAAGGCCTCTGATTCTGTGCCATAGGTACAGTGGCAGAAGCATAAGCTCTTTTTGCCATTGTGGGTCCAAATACAACCAAACTCTTTTCACCTGCAGTAGTTTTGGATTAGCTAGTGTATTAATTTTAAATTATAGTAACCTATCTTATTATGGTATTTAATTGGAGAATTTAGCCTTATAATACTTTGACTTTAAAACTTCAGAAACATACCAGATCTGCACTTTTATAATCATATACACATTTGTTACTTGTTTTATCTTTCATTTTGGCCTTTTTTGCTTTACTTGATGGAAGACCTAACTTTCTATAATGAGGATAACAAAGAACAATGTAATAGCATAGAAGTATCCAGCAGAGTCAGAATCCATTCTGTTTAATAAGCAAAATGAAATGTAGGTCAGTCATACATTCAGCCACACAAAGATGGATGCTGAAGCTTTTCATTTGCACAGCTTGGAGAACAGCATGTCACATAACATTCCCAGTGTGCAGATTTTTAAACTGATAATTAAATTCACCAGAATTTACATTTTGATCACTACTGCTATTACCTACAGTTAATACAATTAGATGACTGTTATCTGATATAGTGCAACTGAAATCTGACGTATGCTTCATCCCATCTCCACCTTTGAGAGATGCTAATAATCCATGAGTAATATGCTTTTTCACTATAAAAAAAACAGGCTTTCACGCGCTAACAAAAAGTGTGATATTTTTAGATGGGTGACATTACATATATTGGGGCCACATAGGAAAGTCATTATAGTGACCTTAGCATCCCAACTTAATTTTTAAAGGAAAATCCCACAAATGAAAATGGGCAAACTCTAAAAGAAAACTAAGGCAGGCATACACGGTTCAAATCTTGGCCGGTTCCTGCTGAATGAGCAGGCTGAATGTACCAAGTTGATTGATCAATCAACTTGGATAAAATTAGCATGCTGAGTTTTACCCTTCCTGCGGTTATCACTAGCGGATGCTAGCAGAAATCACTATCTTCTGCCAGGGGGGAGGGTGACTATCCCTGCCCCTGGGCAGCAGGGATTCCCGCATCAAAACTGTCTATGTTGATGGGGGAATGGAGTGAATTTCTTTCACTCTGTGTATGGCCGGCCAAAGTTCTCAAAGAAATTTGGCATAGGTGCATGAACTATATAGAAAATGATGTAATTAAAGTGATCTACTAAATGCACACAAGCTAAAATGATAATATAATTATATACAGAATTATGGGGCCTGACGTTTACATGTTCTCCCTGTGTCCACATGGGTTTCCTCTGGGTACTCTGGTTTCCTCCCACACTCTAAATACATGCTGGTAGGTTAATTGGCTCCTGCCTAAATTGACAATAGTATGTGTATGTATGAATGTGAGGTAGGGACTTTAGATTGTAAGCTCCTTGACGGCAGGGACTGATGTGACTGTACTATATATTGTATATGTAAAACACTGTGTAAATGATCACAACTTTATAAGTACCTGTAATAAAATAATAATAATATTAATAATAATGGAGCCTTAACCACTTGCCGACTGCCCCACACAGATGTACTGTGGCAGGGTGGCTTGGCTGTGCATAAGCACGTAGATCTACGTGATTATGTGCATGTGGTCTCAGCGGCGCGCGAGCGATGCCGGAGCCGCGCTCCTGCAGTGGGAGCCAGACCTTCAGGCAACCTGACAAGAGAGCCGCCTGCCTATGTAAGCAAGGCAGGCGGCTCTCCTTTCAGACAGGCACAATGAGATTGTGTGTATCAGCTAAGCTAAAACACTGATCTCTGTGTGCCTGTCACAGAGCCCCCCCCCCCCACAGTTAGTAAGCACAATTTTGGAGCACACTTAACACCTTGATCACCCCCAGTATTAACCCCTTCCCTGCCAGTGTAATTTATACAGTAACAGTGCATATTATTTATCACTGATCACTGTATTGGTGTCACTGATCCCCAAAAAGTGTAACTTTGTGTCAGATTTGTCCGCCGCAATGTCTCAAAATCACTGATCCCCACCGTTACTAATAAAAACAACAAAAAAAAATAAAAAGTCCAAAAATCTATCCCACAGTTTGTAAACGCTATAACTTTTGTGCAAGCCAATAAATATACGCTTTTTGCTAATTTTTTTTTACCAAAAATATGTAGCAGAATACAAATTGGCCTAAACTGATGAAAAATTTGATTTTTTAAATTTTTTTATTGGGAATGTTTTATAGCAGAAAGTTAAAAATATTGTTTTTTTCTCAAAATTGTTGCACTTTTGTCTTTATAGCACAAAATCTGAAAACCTCAGAGGTGATCAAATACCACCAAAAGAAAGCTCTATTTGTGGGGGGGGGGGGGGGGAGATCAATTGTATTTGGGTACAGTGTTGCACGACCACGCAATTTCTAGTTAAAGCAACGCAGTGCAGAATTACAAAAAATGGCCTGGTCATTAAGGGGGTAAAACCTTCCGGGGCTGAAGTGGTTAAAGTGTAACTAAAGGCAAAACTTTTTTTTTTTTCATTTTGGCTAGACCAAGGGAGGGTTATAACCTGTCAGTTTGTTTTTGTTTGTTTTTTTAGCTGTCTGTGTCCTGTAGGGGAGATTTCCTTTATCTTCCTGTCCCATACCCAAAAGAAGTGAGAGGAAATTCCTCCAAAGTGATGAAATCTCGGCATGTCACCAGGGTTTCCAGAACTAGTGCCCCATTGGAAGATATCCCCTCTAGTACTGTTCTGGTGCTAACCCAAAATTTTGATTTTTTTTTTACTATCATTTTTGATGATAGCAGTAAACAGGACAAATAGAAACAGCAATAAAAACTGACAGGTGTTCTAATCCCTCTCCACACTATCCACAACTAAAAAAAAAGTTTTTCCTGTAGTTACACTTTAATTACATTTTAAAAGTAATAATAATAATGGAGACATGTATATTAACCAGTTCTGGACCGGAAAGATTACCCCCCTAATGACCAGGCCATTTTTTGCGATTTGGCACTGCGTTACACTAATGGAAAATTGCACGGCCGTGCAACACTATGAAATAAAATTAATGTCCTTTTTTTCCCACAAATAGAGCTTTCTTTTGGTGATATTTAATCACCTGTGCAATTTTTATGTTTTGCGCTCTAAACGAAAAAAAGAGTGACCTTTCTGAAAAAAAAAAAAAAAAAAAAAAACAATATTTTTACATTCTGCTATATAACATTCCCAAAAAAAATTTAAAACAAAAGTTTCATCCTTTTAGGCCAATTTGTATTCTGCTACTTATTTTTGGTTAAAAAAAATAGCAATAAGCGTATTTTGAATGGTTTGCACAAAAGTTATTGCGTCTACATACTAGGGGAAAGATTTATGTAATTTTAATTTATTTTTTACTAGTGATGGTGGGGATCTGTGATTTTTAGCGGGACTGCGACATTGCGGCGGACAGATCAAACCCCTAACTGACATTTTTGACACTTTTGGGGGGACCAGTGACATTACTACAGTAATCAGTGCTCAAAATATGCACTGTTACTGTAATAATGACACTTGCATGAAAGGGGTTAACCTAGGGGTGATCAAAGGGTTAAGTGTGAGCCTAGGGGAGTGTTTTCTAACTGTATGTGGGATGGGCTTGTGAAATGACCACAGAGACCTGTGATCCTATATAGAAGGATCACAGGTGCTCTGTGATCATTTCAGAGAGAAGAACGGTCAGCTGTGTTTACAACAGCAGCCCGTCCTTCTCTCTCAGTGGGGAGAGATCGCGGGTGCCCAGCGGCAATCGCAGCTGCGGCAAAAGCCACATGTTGGGCTTTAAAAGAAAATAAGTCATAAATTGTAGAATGTTTTGTTTTCATTTGTAGCACTAGTCAAGCAAATTTGCCCAACATTTTATTTAGCATTTCAATTATACACTGTATATAGTTTGCAATTGCTTAGTTCTGCTGCACACCCCTGATTATCTCCACAATGAGGGAACCCATTTATGAAAGATACAGATATATGAGTACACTATCAACTATTATTATAGTGCAGCAAGAAGTGCTTGTGTGTGATAAGTTATTCAGCTCACAACATTGCCTATGCCCCTTGCAACAAGTGGTCCTTAGTTATAATAAAAACTTAACCAAACTCACCAATTTAAGCTTTGTGCACAGGCTTCTGTCAAAATATTCCTCTAATACCCAATATACTTTTTTTTCTGAGCTTAGGCATCTGTAAAGTACAGTATTTTGCTTTTTCCTTACTGTACCTTGCTGATTTCCAATGCTTTCACTGCATGCTGTACTCAATGATAGCCTGAAATGGATGTGAAAGAGCACTTAAAACGTTTTAGATTGTCTAAAAATCCCTTAGCTGTGCAACATGCTTGATGCTGTGTCAGACTTGTTTCTTCTTATTTTAATGGAAAAAAGTGAGATTTAAAAATGCTGGAGCAATAACGGATCATCTCAATGACACTCTTATGAAGAAAGAAGGATATTGTATAGGTCTATATCTAAACTGAAAAGAATGGTTTCATAGCGGCACACATGGTGCACTGTTGTCAATTATAAGGCTAATAGCGCTGTTAGGTCCTTCAATAAATTATATTGTAAAGGGATACAGTGTGTGTGTGTGTGTGTGTGTGTGTGTGTGTGTGTGTGGAGGGGGGGGGGCTGATTAGGGAGGTGAAAAATGTAGTGAGAGGAGGAGTTGTAGGGCTGTGCCCGTATCTTCCAGTAACACCCTGGAAAATTCAGCACTGATGACCGAAACTTACCTTGGCCAGCTGTGGGTGTCCACAGCCACTGCCAGCTCAGTAAGGGTACAGCAGCATTGGAGGTGATGAAGAAAACAGTGAGCATTTTCTACTGATGTATCCCTTATGCGGCCCTCACCTATTTACAGAGGGCAAACCATTGGAATGGGTGCATTGGGCTGAAAGAATGAGTTTCAGGAGGAGAGAGAGCACAGCCTGCACCTCCTTTTGGCCCTCTCATCTTCTCTGAACACTTCTAGCTCCTAGTTGACAGGAGATTTGTTGCTGCTGTCACTTCACCTGTCAGCCTGTATTTGTGGAACAAGAACCCATTACCAGTGTTGCAAATCCTCCCCTTCCCCCAGCATATTTTGCTGATAAAACATTAAGATTTGCTGACAGAGCACATTTTTTTTATTGACAATATCCAATATAGCAGAACTTCTATCTCATACCTAAATAATAAATATTTAAACTTAAAGTGGTTGTTAACCCACCTATATGACTTTATATATTCCTCTCTGTACCCTGAATACAAGTGCTCCTGTCTCTACGTTTTTTATAAAAAAAATGTTGCCTTTACCGTATTTCAGATCGGCTCCCGGTGATCACATGACTGGCCGTCTCTTTTCTCTCACCCCTCTGACAAATACAGGGAACAGGGTCGAGATTCCCTTGCTGACGTCAGGTGGGGCGAGAGGAGGAGAGAAGAGAGAGACAGCCGATCACATGATCGCCGGGAGCCGCTCTGAACTACTGTGCAGACGGCATTCTTTTATAAAACACAGGGACAGGAGCACTTGTAACCAGGCTACACAGAGAATTATATATGACACGAAAAGTTTTAAAGGCAGCAGGAGAGGAGGGTGCGGGCTCTGACACAGGAGCAGACAAGCAGGGAGGGAGGATGGAGACGAGCACAGAGGAGGACAGGAGAGCTGCGTATGCACGTGCCCTGACCTCGATGTCAGGGCTCAGAAGCTATGATATACTATGGCAGTGATGGCAAACCTTGCCACCCCAGATGTTTTGGAACTACATTTCCCATGAAGCCCATGCACTCTGCAGTATATTTGAGCATCATGGGAAACTTAGTTCCAAAACATCTGGGGTGCCAAGGTTTGCCATCACTGTACTATGGTCTGTTTACAGAGGGGAAGGTAGAAACTGTCAGGATCAGCCATGTTTTTTAGGGGATATGGGGGGCCAAATTACACAGCACAAGCACTGTGCTGCATAATATGCTTTAAAGAAACAGGATGCTTCTTTTTTTGGGGGTAACAAACGCTTTAATAAAGAGTGTGTGAAAGTTAAAAATAACATCACCAAGTAAACTGCTTTTCTATACACATAAAAACTTGAAGGTGATCCTGTTTGTTATATCCATTGCACATAGGCCCTGTCCCCTTAGTTTTTGTGTCACAAAAAATTACCTAAAGGTTTCATGTCAAGGCAAAAATATGATATGAAGTATATATCTGCAATACATGCACCCTATGTTTTATCATTTTAAAGGCTAGGTTCAACTTTGGAACATGTTACATGTACCCACCCCCCCCCATGGCAGTGGGCAGAGGATCCTCTCTCTGTGCCTACTGTCGCAATTTAAAAACGGCATGGCCATGCCATGTAGGGCTCTGCTCACATGGCTGCATCATTAATTCACAGATTTCTGAATGAACTATAACCACAGTGACCAATAGCTTGTAGTTCTCAATTTACTCTGAGAATGCTGGTGAGCATCCTAATAGTTGATTGATTCTTCCTGCAATTCAATAACTGTCTGTCTGTATCGGGGGTATTGGCAGATAGTGTACTGAGAGTCTACAGGATCCTGGCATTGAAGGCTCCAGTGTAAAAAAATAAAAATAAATGCACATTATTTACCGGCAAAAAGCTGTGCATTTATTGTTTTTAAAAGGTGAACTTATCCTTTTAAGGACCTTCCAAGTGCAGTAAAACTAGCTGTTGATCGGTCAAAAACACGCTTAGGTCCTGAATCCTGTTGTACAACAGGGTATTTTTGCAGAATGAGTGGTGCAAGACCTGCCCAGTTTGTTTTTCCAAACTATCCAGACCCTTTCATTCTTCAATCTTTACTGATTATTCTGTCTCCCCAAGATAAGATCTAGGAGGGCTATTTACTGCCCTTGAGATATCTTATGGATATAATGACACACTTGCAATGTTGCAAAAGGGAGGTAATTAAAAGGTCCATTGTTAGTGTTTACAAGCAAATTACTTAAAACTGTTGGGGAACATTTAGCAACCAACTGTTATGACAACAGCTGAGTAAGAACTATGGAAAGTACAACATATTATACAGGGTGCAGTGATTTGGAGTATGTTACAGTGTACCTTACACTGCAATTGGTGGAATTAGTCCTATCACTGGTATCATCAGAGAAAAAATAAAGCCCACAGTGTGTGTAGAGATAAACAATGTCGGTGTCATTGGGACAAAAATAAACCCCATTCTTGATACCAGTGCACATAAAAGTAAACCCCAAAGGTAATGTTAGAAGGAGCAAAGTTAAACCCAAGCATAGTGTTGCCTGAGGGGGAGGGGAAGGGAGAGGATTCCACAAATGTGCTTATTTGCCCTAAGTAGGCAAAACATAGTTATTTTCTAAGGGGTTCCAAATAATACATTCTGACTGATCCGAAAAAAATTGTCCCCAATCTCCAACTACTGATTTTAAATGTGATCTGGTTTCTACAGTATCTAATGCCCATACTGTCATTAAAACCAATATATGATAGTTGACTCAGCTATCACATACCTTGAAATACTATTTCAAATAGAAATGTAGGCTGGAAATAATAGTATTAGGTGAGGAATGTAGAGCTGCAACAGAGTTAAAAGCAATGCCTAACACAGGATAGCTATCATAAAGTCCTGTGCTTTGTGTTGTTTACATGCTGCTGTGCAAGGAGACACTATTTTAATTTATTTAAATAGTTTAATTAGTCATTGGAACCCATATTAATTATACATGACAGTACTTATTTACTTTTTCAGACACAGCACATAGCTGTCCAATATACAATAGCATCCTCACACATGCAGAGCATGAGGAACCTTGCCAGAATTTTGTAATCTCACATGCTCCTCTTGCAGCAGAAAAAGGGGATGAGCTGGTTGGCCTAGACAGCAGTCTATAAGGTGTATGTTTAATAAACCGTGTTAAACAGGTGTTAAGTTGTTTTAAGCCTTATCACAGAGAATCAGGGTGGTAATTAACCTGTATTATCTAAGGTAGGAACCAAATATCTCCTCTCTTCACCCTACGGTGTTGTCTCTGTGATAACTACAGTGTTAGTGTAGCACTGCCCCCTTTCTCCTGGGTTACCCGTAGCAACTGCAAGCAGAAATCTTAGCACTTTACGTTCTTGGCTCAGTCAATGATCAGTCTAGGGGTTGATGTTTTTGTTGTTTTTATTTTATATTTTGATATGAGAAGGGATGAGTGGGATACTCCAACGTTTGAATTATTCACAATTCTGAGGACTCTAACTTGAGAATGCGGCAAGGCCGCTGTTTCATCTTGCCTCCTAGATGAATCTGAGGTAAAATGTTCCTGTTTGTATTTCTCTTCAGGGCACTCACCTAGCACCCTCTTTCTCTGTACCAGCCGACACTCGTCCACTGACTATACTCCCCGGAGTGGTCCCTTTGCTAGGCAGTCCCCTGGGCAAGATCCTCTGTACTCATGATACTGCTTTCCAGATTCTCGCAGTGCCCCAACTCCTCCAGTCAGCTCTCCTTGCCTGTGACCATCACCATCCACTTCAGAAGATGAGGCAGCCACCACCCTCCTTCTGTGACTCTGCTCCCCGCAAAAGAACTCTACCACATGTGCCCTTGGCTTTATATACTCCACCCCACAATGCACTGAGACAACTGTCTGTGCCAATCCCTGGGGCTGTAACAAAGCCTGTGTGTCTTTAGCCAGGTTTCCTCCACTGTCCAATGTGCCTCCCCATTGGGCACAGTGGGGGCACTCCCTCAGACCATATAAATTACACACTGGGCACACTGAGCAGACCTAACTCACAGATCCTGCTCCCTGTTAAGCAGAGTGCAATATATAATTTACCTACTGCTCCTCTGAGACAGGCAGACAGAGCCAAAAACTATACTCACTCTCTAGCGCCTACCTAGGAGGGTGCTACACTAGTATGAGAATGTACCTGTTTAGTAACCCATGTTAGCTCAGAAAAATCTTAAAACCAGTGTAAATTTGGTGGTAATTCTCCTGGATTTAACACCAAGTCAGACCAGGTGTTAAAGCCCTTTTTCAGTGTAGAAGAGGAATTTCACTGCTCATTGTGGTCAATAAGTGCTTCAGGACAACACTATTAGAGAGTGCAGTGTATGTGTTCATCTAGAACCCTGTGTCTGCAGCACTCACATATCATGCATATATAATGGCAAAGCAGAGAGGACATCTATGCTGAGAAAAAGGAGAGCAGTAGACCTCAATAACCGAGAGGTGCATATTTCCTACTGCATGAGACCACTATTTTAAGCCAGTTATACATTGAAATGTGGCTGGTTCAGCAAGGACCAACTGAAATTCCATCAATGTATGGGCAGGCTGGTTGTACAGAAGTCGAGTGGTAGATCAACTTCTGTATAACCAGCCTGTCGGGTTTTTCTCTGATCAATTAGTGCTGCCAGGTATAGCCTGCAGTATTGTTCAGTATTCTGACAGAGGGGAAGTATCCCTGTCGTCAGAACACAATAGCTCAGTGGAAATTATTCCCTCATCCACATAAATTGAGTCTGTGAAAGGGTGAATCAAGTCATTTTTTTCATTTAACTCGCTGGTTGAACAAAAAAAAAAAAAAGATTAATGTATGCCTTACCATGTCTGATGCTTGGCAGCTGACACGTAGGCATAATATGTACTTTATCTAAGGGCCGGTTGACACCATGCCAGCACATGAATCACACAGAAATGCACTGCGAGTTCCTGTGCGATCAGAACGCATGAAAAATGCACTCCATTTGCGATCTGCTGTAGTTGTCAATAGAAAGGTAATGACACCACAAATGCAGGTTGCAAACTCAGTGCTTTGCTCGCACCAGATCACATGGTACCTTTGTACCATGCGATCTGGTTACAGTGCGATTTAAAAAGTGGTGCAGCATAGTGCGATTGTAGCCCCTTCAGGGCCGGTTCATACTATGCCTACACATGAATCGCACAGGAATGAGCTGTGCATTCCTGTGCAATTTAGATGTGGTGAGACAATGAGACATTTCTGTGTGACTCATGTGTGGGCATCGTGTGAACCAGCCCTAAAAGAGAAAAATAAATGTGTCTGGAACTTATTGCAGTTAGATAGGGTGGGTGGGATGCCAGGGTAATAAAAAAAAAACAAAAAAAAAAAACGTTATTATTTTAATAAAGGTGTGTATAGGTTTTATATGCGTTTTTTTATTTTTATATATATTTTATCCCCATAACTCAGTTCTGAGGATTAAGGAGGATGGTAGGGAAATAGTACTTAAAGCGGAGTTCCGGCCACAGAAAAAAAATTTCAATGAACATACCCCCAGGACAGTCAGGGCTAGTACATTCCATAATGGATAGCCTCTGATCTGTCCCGATTCGCACTTACTTTTTAGAAGAAATACTTACTTTTAAAATTTCTTCTCCAGCGCTGCCATCTCAGGTGTGGGCAGCTTGAAGCCAGCGCGATCCTCTTCTGCGTCCTCTTCCGTCCTCTTTGGTACCACAATGCACTGCGCCGGCCCCGCCGTCACTTCCGGGTCTGCAGCTTCATCCCTGCACAGCTTCTGGGCATGCCCAGAAGCTGTTTAGCAAGGTATGACGCGCCTACACCCGAACTGACGTTGGGGCCGGTGCAGGCGCATTGATTCCTGGGAGCGATGATGTTCAGCTCCCAGGAATCATTGCAAAGCGGAAGTGATGGCACGGGCCGCGGCCGAGGAAGGAGGAAGTGGATGGTAAGGTGAGTATATTATCCTCTATAATAAGGTAAGTAAGCAAAAAAAAAAGCCGGGAATATCCATTTCTTGCTCAGGTAGGGATAAGGAAGCGGCTGCCATAAAATCTACAGGCATGATTTTGTGTCCGGAACTCCGCTTTAAAAAAATATATATATTTAAATTTATACTTTATAATATTAGTCAGGGTGTGTATGTGCTTTTGCATGTGTTTATTTTTAATTCTTAAACATTTCTGAGAAATAATTATGAACCTTTTACTGTGGATAATAGGTTTTCCCACACAGGGTGGCTGTTGTGCAGCTAGTTAAAACTTCCCCACATTCCTTTCCCTCTTTAACACAGTGCTAACATGCTGCTGGCTAACACCGCTTATCACAGACCTGGAGTTACCACTACACCATTTATTAAACAGCCTTGAAGCAGGAGTAAAAACCAGTGGCGTTAGAGAGTGTTAAGAGAATGGTGATAATGCAAGAATTAACACCGTTTATTAAACGGACACCTAAGAATCCCTGGCATCCCTTTAGCTATGCAGGCAGAGAAAGAGGTTGGGCTGAGGCTGAGTCTATGAGCTGGGATTTGAGGACTCCTTGGTACCCCTTTAGCTGTTCATGCATCTTTTTTGGCAGAAAGCTGGACTGCACTTGTACTGATATGGCTGTTCATATTACAGTACTTAACAATGTTATTATTGAAAATGCATATTCCTTGTCTGAACACCTGCATTTAGTAAATTAGGAATTTACAGCTTTTCACTACAGTACCAAACTTTTGGGGTGATAAAATGTTGATTGCACAAACCATCATGACATTTGGATGTGTTCCACATCACTGATGAACAACTAATTTTCCCAGCATAATTCATGTTGCCTAACGTAATTAGTGCTTCCCTCAAATAACTATTTTGCTGCTTTCCAAGTTAACTGGCAAAAAAGAGATTGCAACAAAAACTGTTAGGAATTATAGTTTGCTCATAAATACTTAATGATTTGCAGTAGCCGAATTAAATATTACTGCTTTAACTGCACTAGTGCATAATATTAGGTTTGAGAATTTAATGCTCGTTATGTTTTAAGGCCATGAAAGACTCTTCCAAAGTCAGTACAGCCACCATGCCAGTCTGTAATAAATCTGATATGAGCACTTACTACAGATTTTCAACATATACACAGTGCATCTGCGTCAAGAGAAAATCTAGACTGAAAGGTCATAACAAACTAAGTATATGATTAGACATTCTGTGCAGATGAATTAGCTGGATTTTGCTGTCGTATAATTAGTTACTTAACTATTCAAGCAATTACTCAGATTAAACAGCAACATCTAGCAATGCCATCATATGATGTATCAGGGGAATGGGATTCATTACCAGAGAGAACCTGAAATGCATGCTGGAAAGTTTAATGCCTGTGCAGCATCATGTAAATGGCACAGTGCTCTCTTTTAACTTTCCCTTGTAAATGAACTTAGATATTTGGAATTGTATGCTAAAGCCTCTGTGTGTGGCTTAAATCGATATTATGAACTGTTCTGAATTTTTAGTCAAGCTGACCTATTACTCACAAGTGAATCCAAAGCTAAAATTAAAAACCTGCCAGCTGAATAACTCTTTTTTCTTCATTAATGAGTGTACTAGATTCTGGATAAAAATCACTGGTAGATATGCACAGTGTCATTAGTTTCTTTTTTTTTTTTTTTACAAATGTGAATTTTAAATAAAAGTTCTAAATTTATTCCTAACAACTGTGAATAAGATTCAAATTAAACTTCAATAATGGTTAAGAAGGTCAATTGTTCTAATATGTATTGTGTGCATTGAGCAGGTTTGGATCCTGAAAAGAACACAGACAAGCAGGATCTTTAGGATAATAATAATACCGTTTGAAAATGATTTTTCGTGAACTGTATAAAATAAAATTCAATTAAAAAAGCAGACATTGGGCTCCATTTACAGAATAGACTTGCATGAGATATTTAGGTGTCAGGACAAAGTTTGCCTAAATATTGCATGTGATCCTTAAACTGTCAATTTACTAGACCGTTTTGCAGTATTTATCGAGAAATGCTGTAAACGCTCAGTAAATACTGCATAAGACGGCATTAAAATCCATTCACAGAAGAAAATAAATAATTAAATTAATGCAGAAATGAAGTAGTGATCCAGGCATGTTGTATTTATGGAATATGTACTGGTCCTTAGGAGCGGGCGACCACGTGAGTCATCAGCTGTCAGCGGGGTTTCCCTCTGGCAGCTGAAATTTAAAAAAAAACATTGCCGGCAATAAAAAAATCTGAAAAAATGGTGTGGGGTACAGAACATATATGGTGTACAGAAATTCACCAGAAATGTATTGTAATACAATGTTTCTTGTTTGATTGTCTCACTGTTTTTATCAGATGTCTGCATTAAGGTACAGGTCAAAGTTTAGACATGCTCTGCAAAAGGAATTATATTTCAGGTGAGATACTCCCTAATGGTTAATTACTTTGAAAGGGTGTCAGAGACTGCAACTTTCTTCAGTGGAGCACTACCAGTGCATCACTTGTTTAGATTGAACACGGGCACTCTCATTCATTAATCAGACTTCCAAGGACATAGCAGAACATACAACTTTTTCTTAAGAACAGAAACAGGTAGGACTGTTCTCTAAAGTTTGTTAAAACCATTGAAATGTACATAGATCATTCAGATACACCACTATACACAAGTTCAGATGTTTTGCCTGCCTCAAAAGAACCCCAAAAAATGCCAAAAAAACGCTAGCGTCAAAAAAAAAAATGCCCAGGTGTGTTTTTGCTGGCATTTTTTGGGGGTTTTTGGAGGCAGGC
The DNA here is from genome assembly GCF_965119305.1 of Pelophylax lessonae. NCBI lineage: Eukaryota > Metazoa > Chordata > Amphibia > Anura > Ranidae > Pelophylax > Pelophylax lessonae. Next base: position 433,827,956 of record NC_138769.1, read on the forward strand.
AAAACATCAGAACTTGTGCACAGTACCACTATACACAAGTTCAGATGTTTTTCCTGACTGCAAAGAACCCAAAAAAATGCCTTCTATTAAACCGGCAAGGTGTGGAAACCGAGAAGCCATATTGGTGATCTGAAAGTTTTCTAATACAAACAATCTTTTTTTATGGTTCTGGACATGCTACAGAGCTGAAACTTCACATGTACACCTTTTAGACCCCCCAGATCTGAAATCCAAAATCTCTTTTTTTTTAAATTTTTTCAATAATTGGCTTTTTTACCAAAAATGACAATTTTTAAGAACTGTTTTTGTGTGATTTTGTGCCTGGGGGGTCTAAAAGGTGTACCTGTGAAGTTTCAGCTCTGTAGCATGTCCAGAACCAGAAAAAAAAGGATTGTATGTATTAGGAAACTTTCAGCTCAGGGGGTTAGCTTCTCTCCTCAGTTTTCACACCTTGCCGGTTTCAAAGCAGGCATTTTTTTGGGTTCTTTGCAGTCAGGAAAAACATCTGAACTTGTGTAAAGTGGTACTGTGCACAAGTTCAGATGTTTTGCCTGCCTCCAAAACCCCCCAAAAAATGCCAGCAAAAACACACCTGGGCATTTTTCTTTTGACGCTAGCGTTTTTTTGGCATTTTTTTGGGTTCTTTTGAGGCAGGCAAAACATCTGAACTTGTGTATAGTGGTATATATACACACATAATTATATGTATATAGACACCTAGCCATATATAGGTGTGATAGTAGCAGAAATATATTACTGTAAATGATTTCATTAGCGCAAGCATTTATTTCTGCTACTATCACACCTATATATGTCTAGGGGTATATATACAGACATATATGTGTATATATACCCCCTATACACATGTTCAGATGTCATGTCTGACATCAAACATGTCCTCAAAAAAGCGCTGGCAGTGGCAGCCCCTGCAGCATAAAAAATGCTTGGCTGGTGAGAAGCCATATGGGTGTGCCGAAGCAATTCAGAGAAATGATCATTTCTCTATAGCGGTCACCCTGCTATGGAAGGGTTTTGTCACCCTGCCATAGCAGTCACTGCCAGTTAACCCTACACTACACTACGGTCCCCTTACACTTAACACTTTCCCTACAGAAACTAAATTTTTGAAGCTAACTTAAGTGTAAAGGAGCACTCTAACTACACTAGATATCCCTTTCCTCACACTAATAAATAGCTAAATGACACTTTTAAAGTAAAATTAACAGAACTGCTTCCACTCTCTTCCATGTCCAGTATAACAATGATAGGAATATGGCGGGGGCGATCTTATATACTGGGGGGCGTATTCACTAATGATTGGTCTAGGGACCCCCTAGTCACTCCAATCACATTCCTAGCATTCTCCTGCCCCCTCAATTGGCTTTTGCTAATGGTTCTGGTCCAATCACGGGCTTTTAAAGCCCATTTCCTGAAGCATTGCATTTTGGGCGGTTCTGGTTGCCGAATTCCGAACTTTTTGGGCAAAAAGTTCTAAATTCGGCCGAACCTCGAACACCCAATGTTCGGGCCGAACTGATGGTCGACCCGAACCGTTCGATAATCCCTACTAATAAGCATCAACACTTCTCCTTTCTTGGAAAACAAATCCAATTATTTTGCTCAGGAAAGACAGGGTTAGCTTTATTCATGATCTTCAAACTCATTTGGGCAGATGAAAGTGCATAGAGTGTATTATTAAGCACAGAAAAAATAATTTTTGGATAATCTCCATGATAAAACTGTAACTACCAGGGCTGGTGTTCCATAAAAAATGTTAACAGTCTGTCAATGTGCTTGTGGTGCCGATGCACCTGAATGCCTTTTGCTTTATTTGGCCTATTTTAAAAAGCATTACCCTCATAAATTAAATCTGGACAGATGTCATAATACTTTGCCAAGAAAATCAGCTTTTGATTAGAAAAAATAAGCCAGAGCAGCCATTCATTAGCCTGTTCAGTATGATTCATCACCTGGTTTGAAATGCAGTGAAGCATCTTGCTAGCGATTTTATGGATCGTTTTAATGATTTTACAGGGCAAAACATATTCTGTAACACAATGCAATAGTTATATTCAGTTCAATTTTTTATTAGCTGAAAAAAAGAAGAGAAGATAAAATCAATAAACATCAATGTATGATAGTGGCTACAAAATACACTAAAGATCAGGGATCTTTAAACTATGGCCCTCCAGCTTCGGAACTACACATCCCATGAGGCATTGTAAAACTCTGACATTCACAGACATGACTAGGCATGATGGGCATTGTAGTTCCTGAACAACTGGAGGGCCATAGTTTAAAGACCTCTGCTCTAGATTGTAAGTCATAACTGTATACAAGTTTATATATTTTTTTGCATTTTTTTACATAAAGAACTAATTTCCAGTTTGCTGTTGCAGAAATTGATAAAAATCCATTTTTATGGCAGAACGAAGAAAACAGCTTACAATCTTACAGCTTACCACTGACATGGGAGTTGATTTTATAAAAACCGTGTAGCGCTAAGTAGTATTGAATAGCAAAAAAAATATTAAAATTATGTTGAAATAAATAATATGGTGAATAAAAAAAAAAAATTGTGATGAAAAATAAGCAGCTCACACAAACCTATAGAAGAAGTCCGTAAAGATAATATAAAAACCGTGTAGCGCTAAGTAATATTGAATATCAAAGAAAAATTATTAAATATATGTGCACATAAAAGTGAAGAGTCCATATGAAGGTCCTTATATGAGGAGAAAATCCAGTGGTAAAAAAAAACTTAGTGCTGTATAGAAGAACCACAAGTCCCAGCATGCAGGTGGAGACGGCACTCCTCTCACGGCAAAGCAAATAGAAGCCCCCAGTGAAGAATAGAGACATATGGCTGCTTACCAGATGATGTTGGCTTCCAAATTGCTTTGGGCGATACCAGACGTGTCATGACCACGCCCCCAAGCCAGCTTTTACGATTGAACGCTGCGCCCTGTGTTTTCCACTGTCGTTTTGAGACATGCCTGTGTATCTCTTGTGAGTGTAACAGGTGAGTGTAATAACTTTTAATAAATGGTTTTTATTGTAAAAAGATATATTTTTTGATTCATGTGCACATATATTTAATAATTTTTCTTTGATATTCAATATTACTTAGCGCTACACAGTTTTTATATTATCTTTATGGACTTTTTCTATAGGTTTGCTGCTTATTTTTCATCACAATTATTTTTTTTATTCACCATATTATTTATTTCAACATAATTAGTGCAGACATTTCCCTGTTTGTGTGTATGGGAGTTGATTTACTGGGGGCAAATAGATTGCTCACTTTGCAAGGGAAAATTCTCTTTAAAAAAAAAATACCCAGCCATGTGCAAATAAAATAAAAAAAACATTATTTTTGCTTGCACGTGATTGATTAATGAAAGTCAGCAAAGCTTCACCTCATTCACTAATTTAACCACTTTAAAAACGGAAGGATTTGCCCCCTTCCTGACCAGGCCCTATTTTGCTATTCCCACTGCGTTATTTTAACGGACAATTGCACGGTCGTGCAACGCTATAGGCAAATAAAATTGATGTCCTTTTTTTCCAAAAAATAGAGTGTTATTTTGATGGTATTTGATTACCAGTGCGAATTTTATTTTTTGCACTATAAACAAAAAAAGAGCGACAATTTTGAAAAAAAAAATATATATATATATATATATATTTGTCACATTCTGCTATGTGACATTCTCAAAAAAAAATTAACAATCAAAATTTTTTTAGGCCAATTTGTTTTCTGCTACATATTTTTGGTAAAAAAAAATTGCGCTAAGCGTATTTTGATTGGTTTGCGCAAAAGTTATCGTGTCTACTGACTACGGGAAAGATTTATGTCATATTTATTGTTTTTTTTTTTATTTTTTTACAAGTAATGGCGGCAATCTGCGATTTTTTGCGGGACTGTGACATTGCAGCGGACAGATCGGACCCATGACTGACATTTTTGACACTTTTGGGGGGACCAGTGACATTACTACAGTAATCAGTGCTAAAAATATGCACTGTTACTGTAATAATGACATTGGTAGGGAAGGGGTTAACATCATGGGTGATCAAGGGGTTAAATGTGAGCCTAGGGGACTGATTCTAACTGTGGGGGGGGGGGGGCATGGCTTCTGAAATGACCATAGAGACATGTGATCTTATATAGAAAGATCTATATATATAGATCATTTCAGGTCAGCTGTGTTTACTAAGACACAAGGACCTGCAAACACTCCACAAAGCCCATTCTGTCTTCTTTTGGTGAGGCTGCCGTCCCTGTATATCGCTCCAGAAATTGTACCTACCTAAACACAAAGGAGGGTCCAATTTACCCAATAATAGGGTTTACAACTTAGCTTGCCTCTTGAGAGTGAGCCTGGACTGGCAAGTGCGGGCGTACAGATGCTCAAACTTTGAACTGGAATCCCAATTGGCAGCCCCCTACAGCCTCTCCGCTTTGGTGCACTGCAGATTACACTGTCTGCCCCCCCCCCCCTACCCATTTGAAAATTAACCTGCTCTTACGAGATTATTATCTCCCTTTCCACAGACACTCCATGTTTCCGCAAGCGCAGCAACACAGGGCATACACCCTCTGGGCCTCTCATGGCCTTACTAACTTTATCCAGCTCTTTGACCCTACCTCTGGTAAAGCTATGCCATTCCTGCAACTTATGAGCCAATACAACCTACCTGCTCACCATCACTTGTACACTTAGCAAGCAGTCAAATACAGTGTCAGCATATGCCCTTCCAGGAACCGTAGATTCAAAACTTCATTACTGGACAACCTTGCACAAGACAATCACTTCAAGATATCTGATATCTACAAATCCCTGAACTCTCATCTCACCAAGCCACTCCACTCCTGCTCAACTACCTCCTGAAAAAAAAAATGATTCACCACAGGCCGTGGACCACATACTGGCAGGCTACAATACTACATGTGTCTATATCACTAACAAACTCTGGCGTTAACAACAATTTAAAATCATGCATTGGGTCTACATCCCCCATCTGCCACCCTCCCATTCCTTGGGCCACCAACAGTGTTCATGGTGTGGTCGGGCGGGACAAGCCCTCCTGGATCCACAGACTATGGTCTTGCCAATATATATAACTTTTGGGATCACTTGGAGAATCTCGCCGCTACTGTAACAGGTCGCAACCCACACAAAGATCCCTTTGCCTCGGTATTTGGTTTCCTGGATGGTCCTCTTCTAAGCTACCCAAAGAAACAATTAACCATATCACAACGTAATAAAGCCAGGTTATTCACTTGCTATATGGCGGGTAGGAGAGCTGACTCTAAACAATGGAAATCAGCTTTTCCTCTGCAAAATTGCAGATGTGAAAACTGATCTCTCAGCCCTGCTCCAAAAAAGAAAAACTGGATTCAACTCTGTCCCACCAGGACCTATCCCTCCACTTCCACCACAAGTGGGACCAATACATTGATACAATCTTGTCAGCCTTTGAAGTACCCAGTGTAAGACACTTGCCCTTGAAATTCTGACCTGATTTGCATGCTAGACACATCCAGGATCACTGATAGCCCTAATACTAGAAGGGTATGACTTTTGGTGCTATGACCCCCCTCTCCCCCCTTCCCTTTATCTTTAACTTTTAATTTTCCCTTTTTACTCTTCCCTTCCTCCCCTTCTCCCTCTCCCTTGTTGTTTTCACTAACTCATTTGCTACATTGTCTTGTTTATTATACATGAAAACTGCAACAGTTGATATACTCTATTGTCATGGCTTCTTCCATATAAGATGCCAAACTTAATAAAGTTTCTTTGGAAAAAAAAAATATGTAGTTCAAGCTCTTTTAAAGAAGCACAGAGGAATGCATAACATTGAAGATGCAGAAACCTTAATGCAGTAGATGACAAACGCATCATGCGTTCTCTTCGACATCAAAAAATTTCCAAAAGTGCCATCTGCACAGACCTGGTGGAAACCAGTGTGACCCATGTGCACCCATCTACTGTCCAGAGAAGTCTCGTCAGACATGGTCTTCATGGAAGAATTTCAGCCAAAATGTCATACCTTTAATGTGGAAATAACGCTAAGCTACTCAGCTATGTACGAATTAGAGCAGAGACTACGAGCCAGGTCTTCTCATCCAACATTAGTGCCTGTCCCACCAAATGTGCTCTTCTGGAAGAATGTTCAAACATTCCCATAGACACACTCCTAAACCTTGTGAACAGCCATCCCAGAAGAGTTGTATCTGTTACAGCTGCAAAGGGTGGGCCGACTGAATATTGAATCCTACAGACTAAGACCTAAGACTGGGATATTTATATATATATATATATATATATACACACACACTACTGTTCAAAAGTTTGGGGTCATCCAGACAATTTCATGTTTTCCATGAAAACTCACACTTTTATTCATCAAATGATTTGCAAAATTAATAGAAAATATAGTCAAGACATTGACGAGGTTAGAAATAATGATTTTTTTTTTTAATAATCATTTTGTCCTTCAAACTTTGCTTTCAACAATTAATTCTCCATTTGCAGCAATTACAGCCTTGCAGACCTTGGGCATTCTAGCTGCCAATTTGTTCAGGTAATCTGAAGAAATTTCACCCCATGCTTCCTGAAGCACCTCCCACAAGTTGGATTGGCTTGATGAGAACTTCTTAAGTACTGTTCTGTTCTCACTACACGTATGCCCCAGGCCTGTGCAGCTCAACATACAGCTAAACCTTTATTTCTGCAATAACCAGTCCTTTTGTAACTTAAGGCTTTATTCCAGAGATAGAATAGTGGTCACATGACAGGTTACAAGTCAGAATGGATATGCGAATAGGATTGTGAATAGAGGTGAAACTGCAAATAAACAGATAAAGGCATACAATCAGTATACAAACATTAACAAACATAAACATGTACTGTATGCAGCTAACAGTTCTGAGAATACCAGCGCTGCTTCAAAGGGGTGTTCAGGAATCTTCCCACAGCAACCTCAGATGCTGTCTGCTCCTTCCTGAGGTAAATCTTAAAATGGAGAGTCTCTCAGAGAGGGGTGGAACTAATATCCAGCAATAGAGTACAGGAAGTACCATAAAGTGCTGTATAACAGTCTATGTCACAGTGGCATCTTGTGGACAAGATTGGTATTACAAGTTCCAATAGAATTAATTATCTTCTTATGCTGGAGGCATGCCACTCCCCGTCTGGTGTCATCAGATACCACTATTCATTCCTCAGATGATAACAACAAAACTAGTTCAGAAACTGGTCTGAGGAACAACTTTGTCTCCTTGATTCTCTGGATCTTGACTTCCACTTTACATGGGAGTGATGGTGTGATACAATCAAGTGAGCGATGTGGTGGTGACCAGGAACTATTAGAGGTTTTCTCTCTTCTGACTCTAGGTTGGCTTTCTTTAGACGACCACCTACCCTAAGTAGTCCATTTGGATCAAGGAATGGGTCGAGTTTCCTCAGGGCACTGTCTCTAGGGATAGGTTTTCCGTTCAAGATACAGTCAATCTCCCTAGCATAGGCTTCCTGCTGTACAGTGCGGATGATAAGATCCTGAGACTGCTGTAGCTCTAATACCGAACTGATCCTTTGACAATGGTGCCATCCCTTGCGGTCACAGCTGTTTGAGTCACCTTTAAAGGAGCGAGCTATATGGATAAGACAAGAAATAGCTTGAACAAGTGTCTTCCATTTCGAGAATCTGGTAAATCTGTCAGATTTGAGCTGGCAACTTGAAGTTGCAGTATGAAATGTTGAGATCTCAGGACGGATGTCAGTATCTGAGTCTGGATCTATTAGTTCAATCGTGTCACTTTTAGGAAAAGTTTGTTCTGCATCGTACAAGAATGCAGGTCCTGTAAACCATGTTGTGTCTTTAAGGTTACATGCAGCAACAGCTCTTGTAGCATGGTCTGCAGGGTTATAGTCAGTAGGTACATAGTGCCATTGTGTTGGACTGGTGGATCTCCTAATCCTCAACACTCTGTTGTTGACATAAACGTAGAAACGTCTGGTCTCATTGTAGATGTAGCCTAGAACTACCTTGCTGTCTGTGTAGAGCTGAACATCTTTAAGGTCAATGTCCATCTCTGAGGTTATTAGTTCGGCAAGTTCAACAGCTAGTACTGCAGCACAAAGTTCTAGCCTAGGTATAGTGTGCTCAGGGTGTGGAGCAAGCTTTGCTTTGCCCATGATGAATCCTACGTGGCATCGTGCTGTAGTGTCAACAGTCTTTAAGTAGGCCACAGCAGCTATTTCCTTGACAGAAGCATCACATAATATGCAAAGGTTTTGACTATGTACTGTATCTCTGTAGAAGGTACAGGAGCATATGGGCGTGAAACATGGATATTAGGGATGATCGAACGGTTCGGGTCGACCATCGGTTCGGCCCGAACATTGTGTGTTCGAGGTTCGGCCGAATTTAGAACTTTTTGCCCAAAAAGTTCGGAATTCGGCAACCAGAACCGCCCAAAATACAATGCTTCAGGAAATGGGCTTTAAAAGCCCGTGATTGGACCAGAACCATTAGCAAAAGCCAATTGAGGGGGCAGGAGAATGCTAGGAATGTGATTGGAGTGACTAGGGGGTCCCTAGACCAATCATTAGTGAATACGCCCCCCAGTATATAAGATCGCCCCCGCCAAATTCCTAGCATTCTTATACTGGACATGGAAGAGAGTGGAAGCAGTTCTGTTAATTTTACTTTAAAAGTGTCATTTAGCTATTTTTAGTGTGAGGAAAGGGATATCTAGTGTAGTTAGAGTGCTCCTTTACACTTAAGTTAGCTTCAAAAATTTAGTTTCTGTAGGGAAAGTGTTAAGTGTAAGGGGACCGTAGTGTAGTGTAGGGTTAACTGACTGCCATGGCAAGCTGACCGACTGACCAAACCCTTCCATACCAGGGTGACCGTAATGTAGTGTAGGGGAAACTGACTGCCATGGCAGGCTGACCAAACCCTTCCATACCAGGATGACCGTAATGTAGTGTAGTGGAAACTGACTGCCATGGCAGGCTGACCAAACCCTTCCATACCAGGATGACCGTAATGTAGTGTAGTGGAAACTGACTGCCATGGCAGGCTGACCAAACCCTTCCATACCAGGGTGACCGTAATGTAGTGTAGGGGAAACTGACTGCCATGGCAGGCTGACCAAACACTTCCATACCAGGGTGACCGTAATGTAGTGTAGGGGAAACTGACTGCCATGGCAGGCTGACCAAACCCTTCCATACCAGGGTGACCGTAATGTAGTGTAGGGGAAACTGACTGCCATGGCAGGCTGACCAAACCCTTCCATACCAGGGTGACCGTAATGTAGTGTAGGGTGAACTGACTGCCATGGCAGGCTGACCGACTGACCAAACCCTTCCATACCAGGGTGACCGTAATGTAGTGTAGGGGAAACTGACTGCCATGGCAGGCTGACCGACTAACCAAACCCTTCCATACCAGGGTGACCGTAATGTAGTGTAGGGTGAACTGACAGTGACTGCCATGGCAGGGTGACCAAACCCTTCCATGTCAGGGTGACCGCAATAGAGAAATGATCATTTCTCTGAATAGCTTCGGAACACCATTATGGCTTCTCACCAGCAAGCATTTTTTTATGCTGCAGGGGCTGCCACTGTCAGTGCTTTTTTGAGGACATGTTTGATGTCAGACATGACATCTGAACATGTGTATAGGGGGTATATATACACATATATGTCTGAATATATACCCCTAGACATATATAGGTGTGATAGTAGCAGAAATAAATGCTTGCTCTAATGAAATCATTTACAGTAATATATTTCTGCTACTATCACACCTATATATGTCTAGGGGTATATATTCAGACATATATGTGTATATATACCCCCTATACACATGTTCAGATGTTTTGCCTGCCTCAAAAGAACCCAAAAAAATGCCAAAAAAACGCTAGCGTCAAAAAAAAATGCCCAGGTGTGTTTTTGCTGGCATTTTTTGGTTGGTTTTGGAGGCAGGCAAAACATCTGAACTTGTGCACAGTACCGCTATACACAAGTTCAGATGTTTTTCCTGACTGAAAAGAACCCCAAAAAATGCCTTCTATTAAACCGGGAGAGAAGCTAACTACCTGTCCTGAAAGAAAGTGTTCTAATACAAACAATCTTTTTTTTTTATGGTTCTGGACATGCTACAGAGCTGAAACTTCACATGCACACCTTTTAGACCCCCCAGATACGAAATCCAAAGTAAAAATCAAAAAACCTTTTTTTTTTTTTTAATTTTTTCAATAATTGGCTTTTTTATCAAAAATGACAATTTTTAAGAACTTTTTTGTGTCATTTTGTGTCTGGGGGGTCTAAAAGGTGTACCTGTGAAGTTTCAGCTCTGTAGCATGTCCAGAACCAGAAAAAAAGATCATATAGGTGTTAAAGTTAAAGGAGGCTCCCGACCCACATCCCGGTTCTACTGAAAAATTATCTTTTTTTTTTTTTCATGGTTTTGGACATGCTACAGAGCTGAAACTTCACATGCACACCTTTTAGACCCCCCAGATACTAAATCCAAAGTAAAAATCAAAAAATCTCTCTCTTTTTTTTTTTTTTTTCAATAATTGGCTTTTTTTTTAAAAATGCTAATTTTTAAGAACTTTTTTTGTGTGGTTAATAGTTAATGGGGCATGACCCACAACCCTGGGCACTTTTTAGGGGCGTTTATTGGGTTTTAGAGCTTAAAAATGGTGTTTTTTGATTACCGAAGTTCGGGTCCCATTGATTTCAATGGGGTTCTGAAATCCGGGCCGAACTTTCGGGAAGTTCGGATGTTCTGGCCGAACCGAACTTTTCAAAAGTTCGATCATCCCTAATGGAGATCAGATAAGACTTATAGAGAGTCCCTCCACTCTACCCAAGAGTTCCTCTTATCAAGGGGTAGTGGGGCATTCCAGTCGGATGTTTCACGAATCAAGTCTCTAAGTAAGGCTTTGCCTTGAATTGTAACAGGTGCTGCAAATCCTAATGGATAGTACAGGCTATTGATTGTAGACAAGACACCTCTGCGAGTGAAGGGTCTTTCTTCTCCATTTACTTGGAAGGTAAAGGAATCGGATTTCAAGTCCCAAAGTAGACCTAGACTGCGCAGTACAGGTAAAGAGTCTGTACCCAGATCTAAGTCCTTTAGATCACTGGAATGGTCTTGAGCAGGGAAAGCTTCCATTACCTCTTTGCTGTTGGAAGCAATCTTGTGAAGCCTGAGATTGGAACAAGCGAGCATTTCCTGTGCTCTTTTAAGAAGACAGATTGCAGACTCACTGGAAGGTAAGGATTTTAAACAGTCATCCACATAAAAGTCTTTCTCTACGAATTGTCTTGCATCTGAGCCAAACTCAAGTTCACCTTCTTGGGTGGAATGTCTGAGCCCGTAGATAGCGACTGCAGGTGAAGGGCTATTGCCAAAGATGTGTACCCTCATGCGATACTCTGAGATATCTTTTGAAGGATCATTGTCTTGGAACCAAAGGAACCTTAGGAAGTTCCTGTCTTCCTCTCTGACCAAGAAACAATGGAACATCTGCTGGATGTCAGCTATGAAGGCAATAGAATCTTTGCGGAAGCGTAAGAGCACTCCCAGGAGTTTGTTGTTAAGGTCTGGGCCTGTCAAGAGGACATCGTTTAGGGAGATACCCTTGTATTTGGCACTAGAGTCAAACACTACTCTAATTTGACCTGGCTTTTTGGGATGGTACACTCCAAATATAGGGAGATACCAACACTCTTCAGAGTCTTTAGGGGTGGGAGCCACCTCGGCATGACCGTTCTCAAAGATCTTACCCATGAAAGAAAATAAGTGTACCTTCATCCCTGGCTTTCTTTGTGCGACCCAGGTGCGACCCAGCTGTTTGTTCTGTCTTTGACTAGACCTTGCTCCATTATTTCTAGGAAGAGTTTGTCTTCGATAGACATTGCCACACGATTGTCATCTTTAGTTCTCTGAAAGACTGTGCACCCTAAATGGTCTTGGTCACTGTCACAGGCAAGGTTGTCACTAGTGGGGCTTGTGAAGGGACAAGATGAGTGAGTGGCGTAGACTGATTCCTTAACAAGGAAATGGTTGTGGCATGGCTGGAAAAGAGAGGGACGCCCATTCTCTAGGGTATTTGTGAGCATGCTGCTAACGGAGTTAGGTTTGTGCACGCTTCCTAGACAGACATCTCCTATGATGACCCATCCGAGGTCTAACTTCTGAGCATAAGGAGCGTTAGTGGGACCATTAATCTGAGCTCTTGATTTGTGGGCTTGTAAGATATCTCTCCCAAGGAGTAGGATAATCTGAGCCTAAAGATCAAGTTCTGGTATCAGATGTGCTATGCGTTTCAAGTGTGGGTGATGAGCAGCTACATCTGGTGTAGGAATTTCAGATCTATGATCAGGGATCTGATTGCATTCGATAAGAGTTGGCAAAGACAAGCGAGATCGCCCATCGATGGACTCGATTTGGTAGCCGGATGTTCTCCTACCAGCCGTCTCCACTATTCCTGCACAAGTTTTTAAGGAGTAGGGAATGCGGGGGCCTTTAATGCCGAACATGTCAAAGAAAGTTGAGCTGGCTAATGACTTGTTACTTTGGTCATCCAGGATTACATAAAGCTTACTAGCTTTGTCTTTTTGGCCTGTTGGGTAGACTCTGACTTGGCAGATTTTGGAGCAGGACCTACCACCTATGGCTCCTTTGCAGATCTCTGTACATTGTGAAGTGACCTCTGGTGTAGTTGTGGTGGTGTGCTCCTCCTCCCTGCCGTGCTCACTAGTGCTGAGGGTGTGTTGTAAAGTCCATGGAGCTGGCCCAGGATTTAACCCTGTGTTGTGATCTGAGCTGTCACATTCTGTGCATTTCAAACTGACCTTACAGTCCTTGGCGAGATGAGATGTTGAAGAGCAGCACCTGTAGCAGATGTGGTTCTCCTTGAGGAAGGCTTTGCGGTCCTGCAGGGTTTTCTCTCTGAAGGATCTGCATTTTAGGAGATTATGTGGCTTCCGATGCAAGGGACACTGCTTACCAGGATCATTGACATTTGTCTCTGAGTTAGAGAAGTTGGCAGACCTGTGAAAGGAACCTGGAGGAGACACGTTAGTTTTGTGTACTGCTACTGGAGGTTTGCGAGGGTTAAGTCCCACAGGAGCAGCACTCAACAGCATAAAATCAAAACTTGGATCATTTCTTGTTTTAGCTTGCTGGCACACAAAGTCCACAAAAACAGAAAAAGGAGGGAATGGAACATCATGCTGTCTTTTATATCGGGATCCGTGTGTAATCCACTGCTCTTGCAAGTTATAGGGTAACTTTTGCACAATGGGGTTGACACCTCTGGCTGTGTCAAGGAATGCAAGTCCTTGTAAGTCTCCCTCGGATTTAGCTACTTGAAGTTCCATTAACAAGTCACTTAACTCTCTAAGTTTATGGTAGGCTTTGCTAGGTATTCTGGGAAAGTTATCAAGTCTTTTGAATAATGCATTTTCTACTGCTTCTGCTGAACCATAACACTCATCAAGTCTATCCCAGATTGTTCTAAGACCAGTGTCTGGGTAGTTTATATTTATTGTCCTGATTCGCCTGGCATGTTCGGCAGACTCATTTCCAAGCCATTTGATCAGGAGGTCTATCTCTTCGCTGCAAGATAGCCCTAAGTCTCTGATAGTGTTTTGAAAGGATGACTGCCAGGCTCTGTAGTTTTCAGGGCGGTCATTAAACTTTTCAAGTCCTTTGGTGACTAACTTGCGTCGTGCAAATAACCTTGCAAAGTCTATGGTGGCTTGGTTAGCCTGCTGTGTGTTGTCATGGTAAGATGGCTGTGTGTAGTCATACCTTTTGCTGGCACCAGGCTGTCCTCTGATGTACCGTTCTGGCTTGAACGTTGGTTCTGGAGGGCGATTAGAAGGTGATTCTATTATCTCACTTATGGGGAGTCTGTCGCAGGAGACGTCACTTTGCACGGATTTCTCCCGTTTGCAGGCTTGAGGCTTGTCACTGACTTGCGGCGGTACCATGGAGTGTCTTTGGCTTGTCTCTTTGACGTCATCTTTTACACTGCTTGTTTTAAAGTGTTGATTAATGTAATCTGAAGTTTGTTGTAGAGAATTCGGAGTTTCAGCTGCTGGATAGAGAATATTGCTGCGTCTGCTGCCTTCACTTCTCGGGTATACAGCTAATTCTAAGGCCTCTGCTTCAGCTATGGCGGCTGCTGCTTCCTTCTCTACAGTCAGTTTCTCTGGGGCTACTTCTAGGAGGGCTTCCTCGGCCTCTAACTGTGCCTCTTGCGTCTTTGCTTTTAGGAGGGCTTCCTCAGCCTTTGCTTTTAGGAGGGCTTCCTCGGTCTTTGCTTTTAGGAGGGCTTCCTCAGTCTCTTTCTTTAACCTCACTTTATCCTGTTTAATCTGCATTTCTTGCTCAGCAAAGGCTGCTCAGGTCTTGGCGGCTTCAGCTTTCGCACGTGCTATGGCGAGTGCATTGCTTGCGGAGGAAGATCTAGAGGAGCCGGAAACTCGGGACCTTGTTTTGAGTGAGGATGTTTGGCTATGTGACATGCTGCTTGCAGGAATGCTTGACTGTGTAGAGACTGCTGTATTGCATATGCAGATGACTGCGCTGGCAGAGTAGCAGGCCTCTGTATAGTCGCTGTCCTAAATCCCACTTGCTGGATAGCCGTTGTTTCACTCTTCTGTTCTCACTACACGTATGCCCCAGGCGTGTGCAGCTCAACATACAGCTAAACCTTTAATCCTGCAATAACCAGTCCTTTTGTAACTTAAGGCTTTATTCCAGAGATAGAATAGTGGTCACATGACAGGTTACAAGTCAGAATGGATATGAGAATAGGATTGTGAATAGAGGTGAAACTGCAAATAAACAGATAAAGGCATACAATCAGTATACAAACATTAACAAACATAAACATGTACTGTATGCAGCTAACAGTTCTGAGCATACCAGCGATGCTTCAAAGGGGGGTTCAGGAATCTTCCCACAGCAACCTCAGATGCTGTCTGCTCCTTCCTGAGGTAAATCTTAAAATGGAGATTCTCTCACGGAGGGGTGGAACTAATATCCAGCAATAGAATACAGGAAGTACCATAAAGTGCTGTATAACAGTCTATGTCACAGTGGCATCTTGTGGACAAGATTGGTATTACAAGTTCCAATCGAATTAATTATCTTCTTATGCTGGAGGCATGACACGTACCATACGGTCAAGCTGCTCCCACAACAGCTCAATAGTGTTGAGATCTGGTGACTGCGCTGGCCACTCCATTACAGAATACCAGCTGACTGCTTCTTCCCTAAATAGTTATTGCATAATTTGGAGGTGTGCCTTGGGTCCTTGTCCTGTTGTAGGAGGAAATTGGCTCCAATCAAGCACACCACACCACAGGGTATGGCATGGCGTTGCAAAATGGAATGATAGCCTTTTTTTTTCAAAATCCCTTTTACCTTGTACAAATATTCTACTTTACCAGCACCAAAGAAGCCCCAGACCATCACATTACCTCCACCATACTAGACAGATGGTATCAGGCACTCCTCCAGCATCTGTTCACTTGTTCTGCGTCTCACAAATGTTCTTCTGTGTGATCCAAACACCTCAAAACTTAGATTCGTCTGTCCATAACAATTTTTTCCAATCTTCCTCTGTCCAATGTCTGTGTTATTTTGCCCATCTTAATCTTTTTTTTTTCCTTTTTATTGGCCAGTCTCAGATATGGCTTTTTTATTTGCCACTCTGCCTAGAAGGCCAGCATCCCGGAGTCGCCTCTTCACTGTGGATGTTGAGCCTGGCGTTTTGCGGGTACCATTTAATAAAGCTGCAAGTTGAGGACCTGTGAGGCATCTATTTCTCAAACTAGAGACTCTAATGTAATTGTTCTCTTGCTTAGTTGTGCCCCGGGGCCTCCCACTTCTCTTTCTATTCTGGTTAGAGCCTGTTTGTGCTGTTCTCTGAAGGGAGTAGCACACACCGTTGTAGGAAATCTTCAGTGGCTTGGCAATTTCTCACATGGAATAGCCTTCATTTCTCAGAATAAGAATAGACTGTCGAGTTTTAGAAGAAAGTTCTCTTTTTCTGGCCATTATTAGAGTATAATCAAACCCACAAATGCTGATGCTCCAGATACTCAAATAGCTCAAAGCAAGACCAGTTTTATAGCTTCACTAATCAGCACAACAGTTTTCAGCTGTGCTAACATAATTGCACAAGGGTTTTTTAATCAGCAATTAACCTTTTAACACAATTAGCTAACACAATGTACCATTAGAACACAGGAGTGATGGTTGCTGGAAATGGGCCTCTGTACACCTATGTAGATATTCCATTAAAAATCAGCTGTTTCCAGCTAGAATAGACATTTATAACATTAACAATGTCTAGACTGTATTTCTGATTATTATAATGTTATCTTCATTGAAAAAATTGTGTTTTTTTAAAAAAATAAGGACATTTCTAAGTGACCTCAAACTTTTGAACGGTAGTGTATATATATATATATATATATATATATATATATACATACACATATACTTACATATATTATTTTTGTACAATTTGTTTTGGCTCCAGATTTCTTAACTATATATATATATATATATATATATATATATATATATATATATATATATATACATATACATATATACATACACATATACATATATATATATATATATATATATATATATATATATATATATATAGTTAAGAAATCTGGAGCCAAAACAAATTGTACAAAAATAATATAATTGTTAAAAAGATATATATATTCTTTACACACTTTATATTAGTATATATAGTTTTTACATACTTTCATTAGTCATTGTCCTAGATCACCACCACATCAATCATATGGTGATGCTGTACTGCTCTGGAGAAAGTATTAAAAAAAATTGTGAAAAAACATACATTTTATTTAATTTCTTAATTTGTCACAAAAAATGTGACAAAAGAATTACAACTTCAAAAGACTTTCCATGCTTCTTATTAAATAACTTGGGGTATTTCCAAAAAGGGGTTAATTTGAGGGTATTTGTACTGTCCTGGCATTTTAGGACCTCAAGAAATGAGATAGGCAGTCAGTAATCCATGTCCTACCTTAGTGATTGGTTAAACATCAAAGCTACACAAAAGGTTCACAGGGGTCACAATTAACAGTTAATTATTTTATCTGTTGGTACACCTAGAGCAGAGGACTAAATCATTTGGGTAAACCATTACGCTATTTTGCTAGCAGTTTGGTTCTAGGTTAACAGAGCTAGAAAGCAAGAAAATGTGTGGGTGACTGTGTGCTGTAAATGACAACTTTACTGCTCTAGGTTGTGATCAATGTTGGCTGTACAGCTCTCTGGTTCTGATTACAAGCATGATACTTTTTTTCTTGACAGTTTTCCTTTAAATCTACTCTCGTACCATCCATAAATCCAAAAACATAAAGATGTTGAGATTTATTTTAATGTATTCTTTTCAGTAAAACACACAGACTATACAGTCACCCATGAGACATCTCATTAGCAAAAGCCAGAATAAAATTGTAAATGTGTTATCATCCATGTATTCCTAGCCAAATCCATTGCCAAAAAAGGCACTTATCCAACACAATGCTTTGTATACTGCAAACAGGAATACATTCTCATGAAAAAGGTGATCATAATAGAAACTACAAATAACTGATTTCAATTTAGCAAACATTGTATTTAATAAAATCGCTTGGAGTTATACTACTAGTTTCTCAATATAGTTGGATCGAAAAAAAACTGTTTACAACCAACATGTCCTAATCATTGTTTCATTTTTAAGATGGTTAAAAATGAAAATCTTCCTATTACTTACGGATAAGCCCTGGCACCCAGGAGTTCAGTACTTTAGATTCTATCTTTTCATCTCAAAATCCCTTTGAGATGCAAAGTTAAGAGCCTGCCATAGTTCAGACTGGCAGAAGAATATTGATAGGAGGTGAGGGTAACTTTGTAATGCAATTAAACTGACAGAGTGAACTGTTTCAAGTTTTTGAATTTACTTGATTAATCAAAAGATAAAAAAGCAAGCTGTATACATAAAACTTACATTATCAACATGTCTTAAGACATCTCGCTTCCCCTAGAGAATAGGCTTCACTGTCATGAAATTCCAGATGGTATGTGTGTGATTGCTTTTACAGATGACTAACGAGTAAACTAAATATACAAGGTGACCCTCATTACTGCAGGTGAAAGTTTTTGATTCTTTCCTGTTGTTCCAGCAAAAACTTGGTTTATTACATATTATATACACTTAACAAAAATCTAAATTTTTGAGTGGTAGAAAGTAATAGACCACTCTTGATCTAAATAAAAGTAGTTGGGTTTTTCTGATAGCAAACAGCCTATTTGGGCTACACAATTGTAATAATACAGGATGTCTCTACATGCTGCACTACACACAGAAAGTTACACACAAAAAATTACACACAGAAAATTGTCAGAACAGTGCTGTTTCTGTCACCCTCTATTCATTTTCCCTCTTTTCATGTGAGAAATGCTTAAACACTACACAGCCCAAATGCCTTACTAAAAGTAGTTTTTACTTTGCTGACAGTTGTCTAGTACTTCCAGTAGCAACAAAACTTTAGAGGCTGGGATAGCACAGGTGCGTCATTGTCCTGTTTTAAAGAGTGATACATGGAGCGGTAGCCACAAGGCCATTAACACTTTGTGCAGGCCAATGGAAAAAAAATGTTTACCTATTTCTCAGATTAGAGAAGACAAATGATTGGAGTGGGAATTGACAGATGTAATCCATGTCCACCAGTGGCCTTTAGAGTTTAGGCAGTAGTGGAAAATGTGTTGGGATATCTTAATACAGTGTCCACTCTTGTAATGTTAAACGGATCCTAACACAGAATAAAGGGAAATACATTATATCCTACAAATGGTCATTGGAGCTTTTTAATACATATATTATCTTTGTATAAGTAAAACAAAAGAGCACACAAATATTTAAGTGAAGCCCTGACTAAAATAATCTGACTTTACGGCTATCATAGACAAAGGGGGGGGGGGGAGTAAATAAAAAATAAAGGTTCTGGAAATTTTACAAGCATGCTGGGAATTTTTTTCATAGAGAGAGTATTTATTTAGTCATCAATTTACACAGAATAT
The DNA here is from genome assembly GCF_965119305.1 of Pelophylax lessonae. NCBI lineage: Eukaryota > Metazoa > Chordata > Amphibia > Anura > Ranidae > Pelophylax > Pelophylax lessonae. The sequence goes on from NC_138769.1 coordinate 433,847,120, forward strand.
TGTACATTTATTTAAATCCCTCAAGGAGCTTACATTCCAGGTTCCCTTTCTCACATGCCTACACATACACACACACACACACACACACATATTAGAGGCAATTTAGTCCAACAGTCAATAAACTTTCCAGCATGTGTAGGCTGAAACTTGAGTACCCAGAAGAGATCCTCCCAAGCACATTTAGAACATGCAAACTTTATCCACATAGTGTCCTGGCTGAGATTCAAGTTTAATACCCCAGTGCTGCAAGGCAGGAGTGCTAACCACAAAAATAACTGTATAAAACCATGCACCCCAGGCACAAGTTGTCCATTCCAGACACAGGAAGCACACACCACATATAGGCTGCCACAACTCACAAATTAAAGACTTTATAGAGTGGAAATATTAAAGTTGTTAGGATTTTATGTAACTGCAATCTGAGATTGTAATAAGGAATGCATATCAATTTGTAAGATGAAAGATTTCTCCAGGGGTGACCAAACTACACTTCTTTCAATTGAGAAAATATGTATATTCCCTTCAAAAAACATAGTGCTGTTAACTGAGTATCTGCTTATTATAATTACAGCCCCAATGATCTTTCTTTGGCCTAAACATTGTATGTTTGTATTTCTGTTTCATTGGTGCTGGATTTTTGGTAGATATAACTAAGGATGATAAACACAGACTGAGATAATAATGACAATGACTGAATATTATCGCAATCACCCCGCGCTCAGGAAAAAATAAGCATAAAACAATATGCCAGATATAAATACGTTAACCTGGCATATAGCTGCTGCTGATCAAAATGGTAAAAACATGTGCTTAATCCTCTTAAAAGTCAGAAAGTATGAAGGGTTCAACACATAAGCAGCGCTCAGCAAACCCAATGAAAGAGTCCACATATAGAGTCCACCTTTGTGAATGAGACAAAATCCACAGGAGAATAATATCCACGGATGAAGACACAAGAAAAGACTTCCACCACACCACGTGTCCCCCTTAGGTATTGCTCACTCACCAGAACTCTTTGCAAAGAGAGCCTTTAAATATCCTCCAGATACACCGGATGCCGACCACTTTGCGATCCTTAGGCACAGAATCTCCCCAATCTGCATACCATACACTAAGCGATTCACATACTCCAGCAAAATCCAGTATATCGGCAGTAAATATATAAGCAAAATTTGTGTTGACATACTGCCCTATGAGCCCCTTCTTTTGCTTATATATTTACTGCCGATATACTGGATTTTGCTGGAGTATGTGGATCCAAAAGGCTTCCACTGGCTCCCAAACTGTCTCAGACCATGCTCCAATATCCCTAACATTACAACTTCAATTGACACAACTGAAAACCTTTATTTGGGGACTAACCACATCACTCCTAAAAGATCCTACCTCGTATGCGGTAATAGCCAAACACATAAAAATAGTTTTCAACTTAACACTACAGTGGTTGTGTCTCCTTTAACAGGGTGAATTAATAAAAACCCAAGAAAGGGAGGGAAAGGAAAATTTGGGAACTGTTGAATACCATCGCCAAACTAGAATCCACAAATAAAGAATCACTGTGCAAACAAATCACTGGCTGAATCTGAAAGAAAGGAGGCTAAATCTAAGCGTTTATTATTTTTTCAAAACAGGATATACTATGAACACGTGGATAAAAGTGGCAAGTTTTTTGCCAGAGATTTCAGAAAGGCAAAAGTCTCAACTAAAATTGCAGAAATTAGAAACAAAACAGGCACACCGGAACATACTACTGAAAACATTACAGCACAATTCTACAACTTCTATACTGAACTATACAACTTACCACCACAATACAGACCTCAGGGGATCATGGGTGACAGGACTACCATGATCAAAGTCACCTTCCCACACTCCATCTGGATCTGGATCTGAAACTAAACAAAAGTCCGGGACCAGATGGTTTCTCCTCACAGTATTATAAGACATACACAGACTAACTCAAGACACCACTTGTCCAAGCACTCAACTCATTGGCAGATGCAGACAATGCTTCCATGACCTTCCTAAAAGCTCACAATTCAGTGATACCTAAACCCAAAAAAGACAAGTTATAGGCAGATTTCCCTATTAAATTTGGACCTAAAACTACTTGCCAAAATCTTGGCAAATTGCCTCAGACCAATACTATCTAAAAAAATTGCCACTGATCAAGCAGGCTTCATGCCTGGAAGTGAGGCCAAAGATACTGTAACAAAAATGTTGAACCTTATACACTATGCTCATACATGAAAAGTCCAAGGTCTTCTTCTCTCCACAGATGCGGCAAAGGCAATTCGACCGAGTAGCTTGGGATTTCACGATGGCAACATTGAGACATATTGGACTTGCATCTAACATGCAGAGCTGGATAGAAGCTCTATACTGTACAAAGGCCCTTCCGCTAAGATAACAATAAACGACTTCTCTCATAAACAGTACATCTAAAAAACGGTATGAGACAAGGTGGCCCCTTGTCACGTTTGCTAGTCATACGAACCCTCGATCCATTCCTCAGGAAGATTAACGCAGACCCCTCCATACAAGGCATGACAGTGGGTGACAAGACATATAAAGTGGCTTCCTATGCAGATGATCTGCTATTCTTTCTAATTTGTCCACACGGGACCATTCCTAATCTCTTGAGAGCGTTTGAAACTTATGGATACATATCCAACTTCAAAATGAACTATTCCAAATCAGAGGCCTTAAAGAGGTTGTAAATCCATTACATTTTTTTTTTGCAACTTGAAAGAGAAACACATAATGAGCTAGTATGCATCGCATACTAGCTCATTATGAAATACTTACCTTAGATTGAGCCCCCGCTGTGCCGACCGCTTACCTGTATGATGGGCGACATGTTCAGTCGCCCGTCTTCTGGGATCGTGGCATCCAGCCATCTGATTGTCCGGAGCCGCGGTGACGTCACTCCCACGCACGTGCGCGGGAGCCGACGGTCACAGCACGGGGCTCTGAAGGAACGGCACCAGTGGCCATTCCTTCAGAGCGCATGCACCAGTGATGTCACTGGCTGCATGTAAGGTAAATATCTCCTAAACGGTACATGTTTAGGAGATATTTACAGTACCTATAGGTAAGCCTTATCATAGGCTTACCTATAGGTAAAAGTTGCAGAGGAGGGTTTACTTCCTCTTTAAACCTTACCATACCCTCCAAAAAGATTGCACCACTAAAAGTGAACTGTCCCTTTAAATGGGATCACGTAGCATTAAACTTGGGAGTATGGTTAACCCCCTCCATCAGCACTCTGTATGAAAATAATTTTCTATCTCTACTGAACTCGATAAAAACAGACCTAAGTCCAACTGTAAAAGTGCCCAGACATTGAGGAGCTAAGTGTATCCTCCTGCTCAGCTCTCTCCCTGGCAGTTGTGGGGTTAAATCTGTGTTAAGCTGTTCAGGTAGGTTGATAATGATGACAGTGAAAGCAAGTCTCTCCCCTCCTCCTCCTCCGTTAGCAGAGATATGCACAGATAAGTGTCGGCAGTGTCCCGCTGTGTACTAATTCATGACATTTGCTTGGCTCCCTCCTGCTATGAAAGTCTGTATCCCCTGTGGCTCAAATGCCACCCAGTGTTTGAGGATAACCAATTTCACAGTCTTCAGCTCGGCATTCAAGCTGAGCTAGTGTGATTGCCAGGGGAAAGGGGGAGTGTACAGATGGGAGGGAAGTCCTCTCTTGTGAGCTACGGCCTGTAGACACGTCCATGTACCGGCATTTTTCAAAGGGGTTTGACAGGCACAGGGATGAAAAAAATGCAGGTACAACGAATGTGCTTTTGATTTTTAAAGAAAAGGCTAACACATGGTGTATGTATCTGTAATTGTTAAACATGATTTTTACATCCACTTTAATAAAAGGCCACATAGATGAGTTCTTGTTGGAAAAAAATATTTTAAGCAAGAGACAGCATGGATTCATGAAAGAAAGAATTTTTCAAACAAACCTGATTTCTTTTTATGAATAAGTAAGTAAAACCTTGGACGTAGTATGTGTGGATGTAGTATACATAGATTTTACAAAAGTGTTTGACACAGTTTCCCACACATGGATGTAAGGTAAAGTCTACAGGCTTGGAAAGATACGTTTATAAATGGATTGAAATCTGTCTAAAAGACATAATTCAGAAAGTAGTGGTTAATGATTCTTACTCTGAATGGTCTGAAGTTATCAGTGGTATACCTCAAGGTTCAATGTTGGGACCCTTACCTTTTAATATCCTTATGATTGATTTAGGGTGTGGCACCATTTCAGTCTTTGCTGGTGACATCAAGCTAAGCAGTGGAATAACATCCTTACAGGATGTCATCTTACAAGCCAACCTCAATGCACTGTTTATTTGGTTGACTATGTGGAAAATTAGGTCTAATGTTGATAAATGTAAAGTTATGCACTTGGGGGCCTAGAATATGCATGCATCATACATACTAGGAGGAATATGACTGGGGGAATTAATGGTGGCGAAGGATCTGGTTGTTTTGGTAGATCATAAGCTTAATAATAGCATGCAAAGCCAAGCTGTGGTTTCCAAAGCAAACAATTATTTTCTTGAGAAAAGTATGGACTCCAGAGAGAGAGAGAGATATAATTTTGCCCCTGTACAAATAATTAATAAGACCTCATCTGGAATATGCAGTTTAGTTTTGGGCACCAGTTCTCAAAAAGGATATTGTGGAACTGGAGAAAGTGCAGATAAGGGCAACCAAACTGATACGAGGCATGGAGGAGCTCAGCTATGAGGATAGATTTGAGGAATTGAATTTATTCTCTCTTGAGAAGAGGATATTAAGGGGGGGGGGATATGATCAACATGTACTAATACATAAGGGGTCCATATAGTGAACTTGATGTTGAGTATGGTTGAGTGAACCTGGACTGTATTGTTCGGGATCGTACCTGACTTTTGGGTATTCGGTACCCGGACATGGACCCGAACATTTCACTGTATTTTGTTTGGGTACTGTCTGTTGTTCGGTAATGTTATTTGATGTTTTGGCGCGGTTTTAATGGCGTGGTTTCAACAGGTGCAAGGCAGACAATCAGCAAGCGTTTAACTAGTGTGCCCTTAGAAGCCATCACAACCATGCCTACTAATGGCATGGCTGTGATTGGCCAGTGCAGCATGTGACCCAGAGTCTATATAAGCTGGAGTCACATAGCGCCGTGCATCACTCTGCTCAAACTATAATAGGGAGAGGTTCCTCAAGCTGCAAAATAATTGTCCCCTTAATTGGTGCTTGTTGAATAGCAGATTTGAAATGCAGTGTCTAAACGCTGTAAGTCACAGTAAAATATGAAGGAAAAAAGTTTTTTTCTTTTTTAAATGCAGATTAAGCAGACACATATGCACTCAGCTTGCATGAAATGGCCGCTACACACCGCACGCCTAAAAGGTTGGATACTGTTGTTCTATTCCACTATTGAATTTAAAAAAACCCATTTGAATGAAAAACTGAAAAATATTTTTTTTTTACCTAAATGCTGAAAAATAATTATTTTCCCCTTACATTGGTGCTTTTTGAAGAGCAGGTTAGAAAAGCAGTGACTGTCTAAACAATGTATGTCAAAGTAAAATATGAAGGAAAAAAGTTTTTTTCTTTTTTAAATGCAGATTAAGCAGTAAATGTGCAGCACCGCACGCCGCCCACCTAACAGACTGATAAAAGTTTTTTTTTCTCCTTTCTCCTCCTCACTGGGCTCAGGTCAGGGCATAATGATTGTGCATGGCACCCCACACAATACAATCAATGTAGATCGCTGTCTGATTAAAGAAGATTCTTCCTATTCTTTTCCTCAAAGCAATCTCCAGCCTGCCCCTACAATAATCTCCTATCTCTCCCTCCGGGCAAAAAGATTGTGCACTGTAACCCCACACAATCAAATCAATGTAGATCGCGGTCTGATTAAAGAAGATTCTTCCTATGCTTTCCCTCAAAGCAATCTCCAGCCTGACCCTACAATAATCTCCCTATCTCTCCCTCAGCAGCTTGAGGAACCTCTCCCTAGTATAGTTTGAGCAGAGTGATGCACGGCGCTATGTGACTCCAGCTTATATAGACTCTGGGTCACATGCTGCACTGGCCAATCACAGCCATGCCATTAGTAGGCATGGCTGTGATGGCTTCTAAGGGCACACTAGTTAAACTCTTGTTGATTGGCTGCCCTGCAGCTGTTGAAACCGTGCCATTAAAACCGCGCCAAAACATGAAATAACTTACCGAACAACGGACTGTATCCCGAACATACAGTAAAATGTTCGGGTCTGTGTCCGGGTACCGAACACCCAAAAGTCCGGTACGATCCCGAACAATACAGTCCGTGTTCGCTCAACCCTATATATATATATATATATATATATATATATATATTATATATATATATATATATATATATATTGTCATGTGATCTCTCCTGGTCAATGGGATACAGTAATCATATGAAACATTGTACATTCTAGATTTTAAACTGTTTGAGAGCAAATGTAATTTCCAGTGAGTTTGATAACATATACAGAGGAGGTGGGATTCAAGTTAACTTTTAATTATTATTTTATAAAAAATGGAGTAAGAAAAGCACAATAATCGCTACACAATGCAATGCTCACTTACCCAGCGCTAAAAAATTTGTATAATAAATAAAATTGTTTTGAAACAACACCCTCAATACGGGTCGCAGCTGCTGCTATATGGCATAACAATGTAAAATGAGGTGTAATAGAATCACTCTAACATATATGCATAAAACTACAACACTAGCAGCGCTAATAATGCACACCAAGCAATGTACTGATATAACACTGTAGATGGCATTCATAAAATGAACCGTTTTGCAAACAGATAAGGAGTCTCTTGTAAAAATCAATTTGAATCCAGTCTGGCTCTAGCCGATCAAAAGGGAAGGGTGTGAAGGATTGCTATATCTGCCAATAGACCTCCGCCAACCACAGGTGCTCCCCGTCACTCTGGACACTCACCAGACAGTTGATCACAGCTCGCCTATAAGACTCAAAAGGATCACCAGATCTTGCATCTCCTCACTACTGCATCCTGGTTCCAAGAAACACTTTGACCACCTTCATATACCGTTCCACTCACCATCACCGTGTCATGGAATAAATAGAGCGGGGGCACATAGCGTAATTCCGTAACACTTTACTGTGACAATCGATAAAACACTAACTGCACTCCCCTCCAAATCCTACTTACAGGAGCCAAAGAAATGAAGGCATTTGCAAATACATGCATGCACTGTAGAGCCGCCGCTGCTATCCCGTGTCCTCCAGGAGCTCGTAGCGTGGCCAAGCGTGGCGTCTGTTGTTGCTATGGCGACCGCGCACTAGGCGCAGTAGACCCGCTCTCCCCCTAACCGGAAGCCGGAAACAACACTACTTTCCGCCCTTCTTACCTAAACGCAGACTATGAAACTTCCACCCAAACTCTGTGTCAACACTTCCAAAACCAATACACGTCCGCCCAATATCCCATACATTCTCCAGCGCATAAAGGGCGAATTTGGTTGAGTTTTATTCATATATGTTAGAGTGATTCTATTACACCTCATTTTACAATTATTATTTTATGTTAGAATAACTAAAGTAGCCTGACTGATAAGAGAAATTGTTTTCCATTTTTTTACAAAATAATGGGCAAGAAGGAGTGTATTGATAGGATAGGAAACTCACTCACAAGAGGGAATAATTACCAAAATGAAAGCATTTGGTGGTAAGCTAAATTCTTTGCCATGTTTTTTGTTTCATACCAGATGTGCACCTTCCTGACTCCTGAGTTGATAAGCCAAATACCAGTTATCATCATCAGTCTTGTTTAGAAAATACAGACTATTTCACCATCAAAATGACATCTTTAGAAATAACTAATAAATGAAAATCAACATACAGAGGTAGTGCACATGGGGGTCAAATAAACTTGGCACAAAATTCTCAACCAGATTTTAGAATGCGCCCTTAAGATAAATTGTTTAATTATACTGGACATAGTTCAATTAATTGTTGGATGGCTGAAAATTAAATGACAGTTCCAAATGTTGCTGTCAGCATACTTGAATTACAATAAGTCAATGAGGCATGGGAGATATGTTTTTTAACATTTTCTTTACAAAGAATGTAGGCACTTATTTGCAATCTTTAAAGGCAGGCCACTTAGGGAGTGAGCCATTGTATAAATATTTGTAAACAATTGTTATTATAGTAAATATGTCTTTAAAATGATACAATATACTTTGAAGTTTGCCATATTTTGTAGATTTCTCCAAAAAATGACATTGCTATCAACAGTGCAATATCCAGTTGTAGCTGATAAGGCTATTTGTTGAATTGGATTAAAAAGTAATAGGCTGCTGATTGTCTCTTCCGCATTCATACCCATCAGCATAGTTATGTGACAATAAAAACATAGGTTTTCAATGTGAAAAAAATTCAAACCTCTTCAATTAACAATGCAAACCCTTTCCTTTGGAAAATGTACAAGCACTAAGGAATGTGTGTTGTCCAATTTCTATATTGTTATGTTTCCTACTTTTTGTAAAAACTTTTAATGAAAATATTGAAACAGAAACATTCAAACCATCTGTGATGAAACACTACTGGAGGAGTTAACCAAAGACTTGCAGTTAAACAAGAAGGCTTTAGTGCACCAAAATAATTTTCATAATTTCTAGGAAAAATAAAAGTTTTACGTAATTGTTTGAAAAATTTCACTTATTTTGAAGTAATTAAGATATTACATCATCATTACATCATATAACATGATTAAGTAAAAATCATCTTACTACTTGTCTACAAGAACCCATACAGTAGTTGATTTACTAAAACTGGAGAGTGCAATATTTGGTGCAGCTCTGTGAGCCAATCAACTTTTTACTTCAGCTTGTTCAAGAATGCTTTTACAAAGAAAAACTGGAAACTGATTATTTTTAGAGTTGAGCGGACACCTGGATGTCTGTGTTTGGCGGGTTCGGCCGAACTTGAAAAAAAAGTCCGGGTCCGTGTCCCGGACTTTTTCCGAACTTTACCCAGACACCGAACCCCATTGAAGTCAATGGGGACCCGAACTTTCAGGCACTAAAATGGCTCTAAAACACCAATGGAAAGGGCTAGAGTGCTGCAAATGGCAGCAAAATATAGTTAAGAGCATGGCAAGTGCTCTTTAAAAAAATTCCCCTTTAAATTAATTTTTTAATAGCAGATTAGAACAGCAATCTGTAGTGAAATATAGCTGAACGCTGCACACAACAGACTGATAAAAATAGATTTTTTTCTCCCTCCTCCTCAGTGGGCTCAAGTGAGGGCAAAAAGATTGTGTTCACTGCACAACCCCCCACACAGCAAAATCGATGTATACTGTCCCTGCCTAATCTCTGCAGCCTGGCCCTAATATGCTCAATAAGATCGTTCACTGCACCACCCCCCACACAGCAAAATCGATGTAGAACACTGACCCTGCCTAATCTCCAGCCTCGCCCTAATATGCTCAATAAGATTGTTCACTGCACAACCCCCCACACAGCAAAATCGATGTAGAACACTGACCCTGCCTAATCTCCAGCCTCGCCCTAAAATGCTCTAATAACTCTCCCTGCCTGCACTCTGACCTGACCCTGCATTCTTTTCGGACACAATTTTTCACAGAATCACTGTCTGTCCCTAATCAGCAGCCAGCACGTATGATGTGTGCTCTGTCCCTAAACTACAGCAGAATGACGCAGCGCTCTGGGGCTCTCGAACTTATAAAAACATGGTCACATGCTTCAGATGGCCAATCACAGCTACTAATACATTAGAAGGCATGGCTGGGATGGCTTAAGGCACACCAGTTAAACGCTTGTTGATTGGCTGTTGAAAGCCCGCCATTAAAAGCGCGCCATTACATACAAAACAGGAAATAAAATGACCGAACACGGATTTTAAACCCGAACATACAGTAAAGTTTTCGGGTCTGTGTTCGGGTAACAAAAATCCAATTATTCGGTACGAACATGAATAATACAGTCCATGTTCGCTCAACACTAATTATTTTCTATGTAGCGCTGAACCAGATTTTGCACTCCAGTTTTAGTAATTCAATTGCACAAAGTGGTATTTGGCACACAATACTCAATAAAACCGAATTTCTAAACCCCACTCATTACTGAATCAACCCCCAACTGAAAATATCTCTTGTGGCATTGTTTTAGCCACAGCATATTTTTGAAAAATGGTTTCCCTTGTTCAGGTGTCAAACTTCTTCTTGTCTTTCCATTCAGCTTTTGAAATATCTTTGGTATGTTATCCCTAGCCCTTGCCTAGCCAATGTAAAACTGATCATTGTGCAAGTTTTCATGTCACATTTCCTGATCACATGGTCCTTTTGTGTACTGCTCCTGCCACTGGAGTTTTTCTAAGTGCCAACAAGATACTCTATAGCTATATCTACAATGTCATGCTCAGAATCTCCATCTATTAATGACAAAACCTCAGCCTTGTTGAGATTATTGAAGCCTTCATCTCTGTTTGTGTCTCCACTTCCAGCTATACTACTTACCTCAACCCTAGTGCTTATATTTCTTTCAAGGCTTGGCCTTCATCTTCATCTTCATCTTCATCTTCATCTTCAGGATGGCCCAAGCCTCCCCATGTTACAGTATATGGCAAATATCTCACTGAAAGTCTGTGGTCAATATTAGGGTCAATATTATGTCTTCCTTGACATAGATGATTATTGTAACAAACACAAAAAGATTTGCTAAACTTTCTATAATTTCCATGTAGCAGATGACTTGGGTACCTCTGTAAAGAAAATCTTTTTGTAAGAAAAATGTACTTTTTGATTGATGCATGCCAATACCCTGGGGGAGCTATACAATGTTATCACAAAATTAATCTAATTTCATCCTCCCACTGAGAGGCTGGCAAAATCTTATTGTGTGTATTTACTAAACTAGAGACGGTCATTTGGACTTTCTTTTGACCATGGAATCTACACAAGTTTAAGGCAACCCTACAAAAAAACATTTATTTGATTTTTTTCCATAGCATGCCTGCATGCCAGAGAATTTGACTTATTATGATAATTAATTTACAGTAGGAAAATAGAGTGTCTAGTGTTACAAATAATCATTTTTTCACCAGAAGACAAGCCATATGTTTTTCAAATCAATAGATGATAACAATAAGTATACTTTACCAGTGAGTGTTTACCTTGTCAGAATTTACTTTATATTGAACAGCAAAGAGTGACCATTTCAAAAATGAACAATTTGGAAAGGTATGTTTTATTTACCTGGGAAAACAATATTAGTTTTGTAGTTTAGATAGTATTTTCTATCATTTTAATGTAATCAATATTTTAGCAGCGCTTTAGAATAATTGGAATAGACAGTATGCTTTTATGGCTGCACTGGAGATGCAAAGCCAGATGCTATGGTTCCAAATGAAATTCACAAACACAGAAGATGCTTGGAGTTCAAGGCTAACAGAAAACAGAAAATGTTATCCTGATTTTTATAATACACGGAAACAGGGCTGCTGTTAGAAATCATGGGGCCTCATACAGCCTACCTGATGGGGCCTCCTTCGATCCCACCCTCGACCCCACACCTGGCCCCTTCTCTGACCCTGCCTCAAAAGTTGAGGGGGGGGACATATGGTGCAACAATTGTGGAAGTGATTGGGCGGCCTCAGAGTTGCTCGTATCACTTCCACATGAAACCTGACAGTTGCCTTTACAAATATACAATACACACACTGCTGGCTGCTGACCCCAGTCGGAAATATGTGTATGTTTTTAAAAGGGTTTACTTGCAGCATGGCCTCTGCTCTGTTTTAAAACAGCGAGGTTAAAGAGGAGTGGATGAGGGGCTGTAAAAATGCAGCTCAGCTGTGCATGTCTACTGCCCCCCCCAAACACAAGTGTATAGTAGCATCTCACAGTGCCTTGTGATCTTTAGGCCTCATGCACGCAGGTGTTTTTTTTTTTTTTTACTGATTCCAATTCCCCTCCATGTTATCCTATGTGTCAATGCACAGGACTGTTAGAATCTTTTAGTGGCAGGGGCGTTTACAAGCAGGTGAAAAAAAAAAAAAAAAAACAGGGTCAGTGCTTCCAGGAGCAGCAGTGTTTTGGCTGAAAAACACTTGACGCGTGTAAATGCCCAAGTGTCTAAAGCCTGTTAACAAGCCTAAACACTCGTATGGGCGTTAGACACTTTTACAAGCGTCAGGCTTTTTTCCTAGCAAAAAGCTGCAGCCAGGAGGAGGAGCATTTTTAAAACAGCCTGTGTGCATTAGGTCATATAGCATAAGGATATTCATTCACACAGCACAGCAGGTGCTCTATGGCTCTGTCAAAGTGTGTCACATGCTGTTGGGTGCTGACTTTGTTGTGGCTGTACTGTGTTGCAATCTGTACCACACAGTACACCCATAAATGAACAAAGTCATCATTTGACACACTTGGACAGAGCCATAGAGCACCTGCTGTGCTGTGTGAATGATTATCCTTATGCTGAAGATTATGAGGCACTGTGAGGATTTGGATAATTCTACTAAGAATATAATGGGTGAAACACCTCAACTTACTGTGTGCTGCTCAGTGCCTGCCGCATTACCCTATGCCGCTGCTAGGATTAGTTTCGCCATTCCCTTCCTGTCAGTTGCAATAGCGGAGTAGGTAAAGCACTGTACAGATCACTCCACCAAACACCAGGGAAGGAGAACAGCGGCCAGAACTCCAGAGCATGCGGCTCTGTGTACCTCCGCCTGAAAATGAAAAAACAGTCCCTCCTCAGCTTCCACCTCCTGAGCCCCTTCTCCTAACCTAATAGGGCCTAGGAAAACATATTTATACACCCCCTAAGCAAGTAGGAGCGGGGGTGTAATTTATTGAGCTCTATTTTTCTTTTGTATAAGAAATGCACACTAAAGCTGCCTGGGCCCCCCTGATCAGCTGATAGGGCCTAGCCCACTACAACAGGGCTGGTTGTACTGCCTTATCAGGGACCCTGCACGGCAATATTCTGAAATGTATCACTTTAGAGAGTGAGGATAATGCAGTTTGTACATAAAGAATAACATATTAATTCTACATAAATTACATGGCCTGTTCATTGTTTTATACATATCTCTAACATAATACACTGTTCAAAAATTTTAAAGGAACAATTTGCACTTTGAAAACACATCAGATCTCAAAAGGGAAAAATATCATGCTGAATATCTATACTGATATGGACTGGGTAATGTGTTAGGAAAGAAAGGATGCCACATTGTTTAATGGAAATTAAAATTATTAACCTACAGAGGGATAACTTCTAAGACACCCCCTAAATCAAAGTGAAAAAATGATGCAGCAGACTTGTCCATTTTGCTGAAATCTCATTGCAGCAACTAAAACTGGTATTCAGTAGTTTGTATGGTCCCCACTTGCTTGTATGCATGCTCCTAATGAGGGGACGGATGGTATCCTGGGGTATTTTCTCCCAGACCTGAACCAGGGCATCACTGAGCTCCTGAACAGCCTGAGGTGCAACCTGGCAGGGTCGGATGGACTGAAAGATAATGTCCCAGAGGTATTCTATTGTAATTATGGCAGGCAAGTGTGGGGGCCATTCAATGGTATCAATTCCTTCATTCTCTAGGAACTGGCTGCATACTCTTGCCACATGAGGCCAGTCATTGTTGTGCACCAGGAGGAACCCAGGATCCACTGTGCCTCCATAGGGTCTGACAATGGATCCATAGATTTCATCCCGATACTTAATGGCAGTCAGGGTGTCATTGTCTAGCTTGTAGAGGTCTGTAAATCCCTCCATGAAAAATCCTCCCCAGACCATCACTGACCCACCACCAAACCGGTCATGCTAAACAATGTTACAGGCAGCATAATGTTCTCCATGGCTTCTCCAGACCCTTTCCGTCTAAAACATATGCTCTGGGTGAACCTGCTCTCATTTGTGAAAAGCACAGGGTGCCAGTGGTGGACCTGTCAATTCTGGTGTTCAATAGCAAATGCCAATCCATCTTCACAGTTCTGGGCAGTGAGCACAGACATAATTTTTTGAGCAGTGTTTTTAGGGATAAGGGGAAATCTCTAAATAGGGATATTTAGGGAACCCTTGGATAAATACCCAGTACAATGTGAACAGTAGCATCAAACCTATCTGTGAAATACATTGTACATTCAGTGAAGTGATTCATATTGCATGCGCAGATCTTTTCTTTGAGTGTATTTTTGACCTCTTATATGCATCTAAAAAATTACTAGAACACAAGTCAAGCCAGTATACTGCACATAAACAATGACATTTATGTGTTAATTTAGTTATGCAACACCAACACAATCTGCTGTGCTTTACAGAGAATATTGAACTGTTCAGATCAGTCTCTTGCCTTTGACAATATAGTGCCCCTAGCAGATGGATACACAATCCACAGACATATACTTGAATAAATCAGGCAGTTGAATTTAGGTTCATTTGTTCCCGACTTTTATTATGTTGTGCATACTTACAGCTTACAGCTTCTCAATTATGTTTTATAACTGTGAAGACTTTAAAAAGCTTTAAAAAGGGCTTCAATCACTAAAATATCTCATGAAGTTCAAAAATGTTTCTGTCCAGCTACTGCTTTTTAAAAGCATGTCTTTAACCAGTTCTGGACCAGGCCATTTTTTGTGATTCGGCACTTTGTTACTTTAACGGAAAATTGCGCGGTCATGCAACACTGTACCTAAATAAAATTGATGTCTTTTTTTTCCCCATAAATAGAGCTTTCTTTTGGTGGTATATATTTTTCACATTTCTGCTATATATCATTCCCAAAAAAAAAAAAAATGTAAAAATCTAATTTTTATTAACATTGTAGGCCAATTTGTTTTCTGCTACATATTTTTGGTGAAAGAAAATTGCAGTAAGCGTATTTTGATTGGTTATCGCGTCTACTAACTACGGGAAAGATTTGTAATTTTTATTGTTTTTTTTTTTTACTAGTAATTGCAGCGATCTACGATTTTGTAGCAGGACTGCGACATTGCGGCGGACAGATCAGACCCCTAACTGACATTTTTGACACTTTTGGGGGGACCAGTGACATTACTACAGTAATCAGTGCTAAAAATATGCACTGTTACTGTAATACTGACACTGGCAGGGAAGGGGTTAACACAGTGGGTGATCAAGGGGTTAAATGTAAGCCTAGTGGAGCGTTTCTAACTGTATGGGGGTTGGGCTTTTGAAATTATCACAGAGACCTGTGATTCTATATAGAAAGATCACAGGCGCTCTGTGATCATTCCAGAGAGAAGAACAGTCAGCTGTGCTTACATTAGCTGACTGTCCTTCTCTCTCAACGGGGAATGATCGCGGGTGCCCAGCCGCAATCGGAGCTGCCAGCCTCGTGCATCAGAGGACTACCAGAACAGATACATATACACATATTACAGTTTGCTCCTAGTTGCTCCCCTGTGTCCACCCCAGGGCGGTTATGCTTTGGGGATCTGAGGAAAACCGCTTCTAGTAAGCCATGTCAATTTACTTTGATGTATACTTTGTTTGTTTTATAACATGGATTATACTATGGCAAATTTACATACAGAAAGGTAAGGTTGCCCTGGGACATTAAATGAGGTGAACACAGGTGGCCACTCAATGGAGTAAATGTAATATCAATTTAATGATTAGTGTAAAAAATTACATCATGTAACATGGTACTTAAAACGTTAACCAAGCCAAACAAAGGTATAGATACAAATATGGTACATGCTTGAAGTTAGTAACTGTATTGTTGCATGGTTGTAAACAGGCATCTTAATAACTTTGACGCGTTTCCCGAGCAAACTGCTCGCTTCTTCAGAAATGGATGCACACATGCATGTCTGTGAAAACATATATGCAGAAATAGTATTGTAACAACAATCCAAAAATTAGGTATTGATGATGTTTGCAGGGTACAAAACCCATGAAGGATCCCGAGTCAGGGACCCATACTTACAAGTTGGCCGGGCCTGGATGGTGAAAAGACACTGACATCCAGTGGCGGCATGAAAGCCTGATCTGGGAACTGATGGAAAGGGACCCAGAAACACCCAGCCAGGAGAGAATGAGGGAAAGGAAATTGGTATGGGTGTGTAGAGTGAAGTGCCAGGTGTCCATGATCACTGACTAAAATAAATATATGTAGGTTATAGCAATGTAAAAATAAACTGCATTATGAATATATTAAATATAAATATGCATTGAATGTGCAGCAACAAGGACGTAGACGCGAGGGCTGATGCAGGGATCAAGGGAGGAGATGAAACAAAATGCTTAGTATGAGCAGTGTGTGAAGCAAAGTGAAGACAAAGAAAAAGTAGTAAAAACAAAAAATACCGATTTGAAGAGATAGATATTGTACCGTGTGTGGTGCAAAAAAAAAATAAAAAAGGGGGTACAAGGAAAAGAGTGGTGCAGAAAGAAATGAATCCGAAATAGTGTAGTTCATGTCTGTGTACCCACCGTGTGTAGTGTGTGGACCCAGGGATAAGAGGAAACTACCTTTGTGCACAAACAGGTGAGTGAATGAATACCTATGTGTACCTGTCTCTCATATATATATCTCCCTGATAGGGTGTGGCCGGGTCCCACCCCAAATGCCATGTGCTCTGGCTAAGGCATGCAAACGTGAGACTGGCACTTGCCACCGGATGGAGAAACCGCGCACCAATTTCATCCGGCCAAGAGAGATGACATACCACGTGCATGACATGATGACACCACAAAATAATGGATGTCACCAGTCAGCCACATTGGACATTCTGCCGATGCAAGGGTGGCCCCACCCATCAGCAGACAGGAGGGGACCGCAGGGGAGGATGCACCTCCCCAGGACACGCATCTCAGCTATGGGAAATGAAATCATAATACTAAGTCTGTTTATTCTAAGAGAAAACTGTCTGTACATCTTCACGGTTCTGAGGAAGCTTTATGCGAAACACGGTGACCAGTGAACAGAGGAGAACTTTATATCTGCACAACTTTCTGATATGTACCAATTTAATCGCTATACATGTATGATGTACATGACACAGATTGCTAGGAGATGTTGATCTCCACTGTAGGAGCTGAGCTCAGAATGGGGTCAGTCTCTTAATTTTATTGAGATTTTTTTGGGGGAATATTCAATAAATTTTATTTTATGAAAATGTATGTAGTTTATGTATGTCTCCTGTTGTGCCCTTAAAGTCCACATATATGAAAGTGGTTCCTTGTGAACTCCTGTTCTTTTGTTTTTGTTTTTTTGTTCCTAGTGAGTGCTTGCTAAAGGTATGGGGGTGCCTTTACCCTGGGAAGGCAGAGATCCAGGTTTTTGCTTTATAGGAACACAGGATCACAGGCTTTCCTTTGTCAAAGAATGGTGATCTGCCTTGTTTCTCAAATGAATGCTGGGTGCCGGTGGACATTGAGTCCACTGGACCCGCTGATTGGCTCCCGCTGTATCCAATTACAGTGAGAGCATGTCTCCAGAGGTGCGCATGCACCCTAGAAGCAGAAAAGCAGAATGAGGTACATGTACATGATTCTGCACACAGGAGTCGCTGCCCCACAGTATATGTATGTGGGGCGGTCAAGAGGATAAAGTGGATGACAACTCTAATATTTATTTACATATGATTTTTCAAAAGAGTAGCTGTCACAAGCCATACTATACTAGAAAGGTTATTATCAACACAGGAGTAGCTAAGCTTTGTTGGGTCTTAAATTTAAAAAAAATGACATTTAAACCCAAGAGAAAAAATGTTAAATATTGTAGATTGTAGAGAAGGTGTGACCTAGAGTATTTTTTTGGCCGTCATCCCTGGTAGTAGTTTTTGTTGGGTTTTGGTGCCTCAAACCAAGAAATTTAATAATTTGTAAAACAATTGTACATTTATTGGTAAAAAATAATAATAAAGAACAAAATTATCGTGACACTTGATGTTGTGTCTGGGTTATAGACCCATTGTGATAGTGAGAAAGGTAAGAAGGGTGATACAGTGATATGGTGACATGTGAATATGTCCTTCTGTTGGTCCACGCTGAAGATTTCAGCTTGCGGTCCATGAAGGAATATCCAGGCTCCTACGTGTTTCGGCTTACAGATAAAGGCGCTATACCTGTAAGCCGAAACGCGTAGGACCTGGATATTCCTTCACGGACCGCAAGCTGAAATCTTCAGTGTGGACCAACAGAAGGACATATTCACATGTCATCATATCACTGTGTCACCCTTCTTACCTTTCTCACTATCACAATGGGTCTATAACCCAGACACAACATCAAGTGTCACGATAATTTTGTTCTTTATTATTATTTTTTACCAATAAATGTACAATTGTTTTACAAATTATTGAATCACTTGGCCTTTAAAGTCCCAATTTCTTGGTTTGAGGCACCAAAACCCAACAAAAAAAAAATATATTGTAGATTAGCAGTCCTTAGACATGGTGGTTGATTCCCTTTTCTTTTTTTTTTTCAGGTTAAGTACATTTTCTACAAGTACAAAAAACCTTTTGATCCTGACAGAAATCTAGTGTCTTTGTAACTTTCTGTGCAGCAAAGTTATATCTTAAACAATGCTATCAGCTATCCCAGTTTTCTTCTGTGAATTACAAAACATCTAATCATTGTACAATGACGATGAGGAGCCTCAAACAGCTCCATTCACAGACATAGAGTAAGGGGCCAACCTAGACGGCTCTCTACCTTAGGATCACTGTCATTGGTCATAGAGCATACAAAACAGTGCTTACATGATGCGTGTATACATCTGTTAGTTAGTGAGTGAATTTACTTTGGTTTCTCAGCAGATTCTTATTACTATCTTTTTTTGTTTTTCTTTGTAAATGTTTCAGAACTTAAAAATATGTTTAAAAAACATAGCAAAGGGTTTGTAGAAACCTAATCTCTATAAGTCACAGTGCAATGACTTATTGTAAAATATGTAGCTTAAAGTGGAAGCGTGTTATCATGGAAACTGAAAGATCTGTTTACCAAGCTGTCTTTCATTCTTGTGTCCTTGCTCTAGCTTGCTCTTGAGAAATGTGTCTTTTGTTTGCAGTTTAAATACCTTCCTGATTGGCTAGCACCTGTTGTTGTGCTCTGTTTCTCATTTCATTTATTGCAATCATTTTCCTTAGTTATTTTTTGGGTTTGTCCACAGTTTTATTAAATTTACATCAGTGCTCCCTTCAGACATTTTACACATGTTCAAGAAATTCTGTCCAATTTTTTAATGTGGTTAAACTCATTTTGACAGTCTATGTTTTAATTCAAGCTATTAGAAATAATGTCATTTCTCAATGGGGTCAAAAAGCCTACATATCACACTGCTAAACAAGCTAGGCCATTCTTCACCATGCAAAATGTCAAAAGCACTTATGAGTGATTTCAGTCAAGGCCATATGACTAATGAGCAGACCTTTAACAGCAAAGTACTGTAAATTACATTTATATGGAGACTGGAATATGTGCATAAGACATTTAAAGTTACGAGTCTCAAACCAGTTCATCATGCACTTAAAAGCCATAAATGATCAACGTCACATTGGTTGCAATTTGAGAAATATACTCATTTATATTAGACTGGGAGCAAGGCAATACTTTTCCACAAAGTTCAAAGTGATACACATTTTTATTGTCTCCCTTTAAAGTAATATATTGATGCTCCAAATCACTCTCCGGTATGTTTCTACGAGTAGGCTAAGGCATGTTCTTTTTAATGACTAGATGCTTAGTTAAGAATTGAAATTTATATATGCAAGAAACGTCTCTGAATTGAATAAATAATTATTTTCTCTCTTGCAAATCATGCATCTCAACTAGGTATTTAAAGGTCTAGACAGAATCATGATGCATTGTCAAGATTTTCTGAAAGCAAAGTGATTGATCTTGCTATAATGAAGCTAAAACGTTACCTGTAGTTTATTGCAAGCTTGATTTTTTTGTATTAAAGATAAAAATCATGTTATTGCTATTATGACTTTTGCTGGGATTTTTTTTTTAGTATGAGCAATACCAAAGACATTTGTTGAAGGTTTTTTTTTTTTTTTATATTGTTAAATTTTTTTTTTTTTTTTTATGCTACAAGTAAAGGTTCAGTTACAGACAAATTAAGTGGTTAAATTTTTTTTTAGGATATGCAACAGGCATCTTTTGCAACTGAGTGGTATTTTCTAAACCTTTAGCCACATTAAATATGACTTGTAATGCATGGATTAGTTATATTACCTGTTACAGGTGGTATCAGAGTTACAAACAAGATAGGGACTGTAGGTTTGTTCTTAAGTCGAATTTGTTTGTAAGTCGAAACAGGTACATTTTCTAAGTGTAGCCCCAGCCAAAATAATAGCATAGGGAAGAGTTAACACCCCTGTACCATTTGTTTTGCTGTCTGTGCCCCTGTTCAGAAGATTTTACCTCACTTTCTGTCCCTGTGACAACTGTATTTTGAAAATTTTGGGTTGTTGTGGAAACAAGGATTAGTGATAAAGCTTCAGTGGAGACACCTTTTCCCCATGATAACTCTTACAGGAGTGAATTTCCCTTCCTATGGCTAGATTTCTCCTCACTTCCTGTTGTCTCCCTATGCTTGTAAGTAGGAGTCCTTTCTAGGTTGGATGTTTGTAACCCGGGGACTGCCTGTATAGGTTCTTGTCGCCAAAAAAATAAAATGACTCCCTGAACTCCAGGCTACTTTTTTTTGTTTAATATGTAGCAGACGGGGTCACCTCAGAAAAGTTTTATGCTGAAAACTTCTTTTTCAAACAGCATGTAAAGGATTTTGCAGTGGAGCCTGTGATGAGCCACTCATGTTGAGCAGTATAGATATCTTCCTGTAGAATTTCATATAAATTGCTATATTTATTATATATTTTCTTTTTCAATATGTTTATTAAATATCGTAGTAAAAAGGACATACAGATAATAAGTTGGCCTGCAAGGCCCAAAGGTGTAAATGAACAAGTACAGTACAAATTATCAAAATACAACCTCTTAGAATGGCTTGTGTAATTATATGGAGACAGTAAGGGTATAATTCAAACTAAACGTATGACCACAGCAAGTAGCAGAAGCTTCTTACTCCCTCTAAGCTTTGTGTCCTGGAAGGCTCAGGAGATCCCAGACCAGAGGCAGGAAGCATCGCCAGGGCCCCTCCTGGTGGGAATCAGTCACACCACCCCCATGGGATCAAACTGTGGACATGGAGACACCACCAAGGTTATCTGGAGACCTCAAAAACCTCCCCCCTCCAATCCCCATCCAGAGCCACTGGTCTAGCTAATGTCAAAGCAAGGGCCACTTGGCTTCTCCCACCAGAGAGGGAGAAGAGAAACCAAACAACAGCTCTAATCTCCATAAAACATCATGCTTTGGCTGTCCAAATATAAGAAAAATAAAAAGGAAAAAGATGTTCCCAACTTGAAACAAGTGTTTAACCTTCTGAGCACTCCATATGGTAGCATGAGGAGCAGAAAAAGGATATTACAATTGGAGGAAGAAGGATAGATGAAAAGTGAAGAGAGAGAGGAAGGGGAGGGGGGGAAGCCAAGTGGTTTCTAGAGAAAGAAATGTCAAAGAGCAAGGGCAGGGGAAGTAGGTCTGCTTGGAGGATCCTTTTGGAGGAATACCATGCCCGGGTATAAGGGTACTCCAACATAAAGTGCCCAAGATTCCCATATCGCCTCAAACCTTTGCACTTCATCCTGATGTTTAGCAACAAGTTGTTCCTGGGACATGATCAAGGAGACCTTCCGCTGATATTGAGACCGAGGGCTTCTTCCAAGCTCCAACGATCGTAATTTTAGCTCCCAAAAACATAAAAAAGATTATGGTCTGAGTATGTTTAAGGGTTTTGTCTACCTTGTGGTTCAAGAGGGCTATAGTGGGATCCTGAGGCACAGCCACCTCAGTAACTTTCCATATTAGGAGGAAACATTTGTACATTGTACATTATATAGGGTCGTTCAGAAGGGCCACCTTGAGACGCCATTTGAATGGGCCTTCTTCCCTTAAAGGGCATCTGAGTGTCAGCATGGAATGGTCTGATAGAGGGTGTGTCTTGAAATTTGGATGGTATAGCTAGAGGAATAGAGGAAGATCTAATGAAAATATGATCTATCCTGGCGTATGCGTGATGTGGGGTTGAGAAGTGCGTATAGTCCTTGACATGAGGGTTTAATTCCATCCAGATATCTATCAAGCCAAGAGAGTTAAGAAACTTCTCTACTTTTAGGCTTTGTCTATGGAGGACGTTTTGTTTTCGGGATCCCCTTACTTGATTTATCCAATGAGAGGTCAAATGCTATATTGGAGTCACCTCCAAAAATTATAGTGCACTGTAAATATGTCATGGTTTCAAAAAATCCTGCTTGGCCTTTATTTGTGGTGTAATAGGATATGAACATATAGATCTCTCCATCAATGGTACCCACAACTAACAGGTAATGACCTTCTAGGTCCTTGAGTATTTTGGAGGGGGTGAAATTTAAAGGTTTGGAAAAGCAAATTGCTACTCCACGTGTCTTGTTAGCGCCATTAGCTAGGTAAAATTGGGGGAAATCTGGTGAAACAAGGAAGGGTTGAAAGAGATTGGAAAATTAGTTTCCTGTAGGAGAATAACAACTGTCTTTAGCGTATGATATAATTTAAACAATTTCTGCCATTTTACCGGGTAATTAAGGCCCTGTACATTGTGGGATATATTCTGCAAAATCTTTTAGGAAGGTTTAGAGTTAGCCATGGATCAGAGGTTTGGACAACTCAAAATGGAAGAAAATCTCACCCAGTGAAGACAGGTCGTCCTGCCCAGGGGTACATCCACAGCCTTTCCAGTGTCCCAATCCTGAGAATCGATAAGGGAGGGGTTCCAGGCAGACCATAGGAAATAGGAAAGGTTAGAGAAAGAAAAAAAAAAAGAGGTAGAACCATGGAAAGCAAAAGAATGCAAGAAGACAATTGGAGAACCAATGAAGTCAAAAACCCAACAACTCATCCAGGTGAGGAAGGGTCCAGCCACTTCCCACCAAAAAACCTGAGAATGGTGAAATTTTTGACAAGTGATGAAAATCAATCTGCCACTGAGGGTAAAACATAAATGCATCAGCGGCAGATGGTGGCGCATTGTAGCCACTTTGGTCCACGTGCCTAGAAATATATTAGATAACGTCAAATAAACAGAGCAATGTCCCTTAAAACATGGAGGGAATAGAACCTGAACAATTTTCGCCTAGCGGCTCCCTAACCCCTCTCAAGTAATCAGACAGCAGAGGTTTCTTTGTTACCAGCCTGGGAGCATTAAAGAGGCAACTGCACAGGAGCAATTGTAAGATTCTGTAGCGTAAAGTACCCAGTAAATATAGTGGGTTTCAGAGTTCGCCCAACAAAGGGGAGAACCCTAGGAGCCACCATGGATGACATCCCTGTTGTACCTTCACAACAAATATGCCCAGGTATAACTAAACGAAGGTAAAAGCAAACCTTGAAAAGTTAGATGATGAAATTGTCAAACATTGAGGAATAGAAATTTTCAGATCAGATTAGTCCCTGGGTGTTCTTGGGTCGATCGCTGGTGGAGTGGGTCGGGAGAGCTCTGAGGGCTGTGGTGTGGAGCTCCAAGGCTAAGTGGCCATCTTGGAGTCCTCAGCACATGCGCCTTTATGATATATTTTATGTCTGCAGGTTCTGCAGGCTCATCACAATGAACCTTAATTGTATCATACATTCCACATCCCAAGATACCACATATTTGTGTACCGTTGGCACCTTGGGTTAAAATTCCTGTCAAGTTTTCTTTTCTCAATCTGTGTCCCCTTGTATTTCCCTTCAGCTCTTGTCCTATAGGCACAAATAGAATCCAGACAAAATCTATCCAAAGTAAGAAGAACCCCCCCCCCCCCCCCACTGAGATAAGTACCCCCCAGTAGAAGATTGATTCACTTTATATATACTTCATATTTTAGAGACAAGTCAGAATTTTGAAATTTCTCATCTCTTTTTGTTGCAGTGACAGTCATCAGGACAATCATCCAAATAGGGACACAGACAGAGATTTTCATGCATTTCTCTAATGTTATTTTAGTTCTCTGTTTCCAATTATTTTTCCAGAGATCCATAAAAATTCCTCATATGCAGGCAGGTGAGGTTGAAGCAATACAAGTAATAATAATTTTCTTGGAATCCGTTTCAACTTTTGTACTCCATTAATCACCAGCATTGCCTGTGATCTTCCTGAAGCTGATCCTTCCCACTATTGACATTAAATGCCATGTTCTACATTGTCTTTGTGTGGAGGTAGGACTTCCTCATATCAGAGCCTCTAATAGGAACAACAGTGAGCAGCACATAAATGACATCACCAAATCTCTCTCTAAATCTCCTAACACTATCAATTTGAGGCAGCATCCTTGCATTATTATCTCACCATATATATATATATATAAAAAAAAAAAAAAATATATATATATATATATATATATATATATATATATATATATATATATACATATTACACAGGAGTACCTAGGCACCCTCACAAACCAGTAAGTTCACAGCTATTTTTCTTTTTTTCAAACAAAAGGTACATTTTAGAGTTCAGTTCAGTTCTACTTTAAAACATTTTTAAAACAAATACATTTGTGGGAAAATGAAAAAGTGTAATAATAAGTTGTATATATGGTGTCCGTTTTTTTTTGCTCAAACTCTTCTTGCTATCGTAGTGTTGTATGTGTTCCAGCTATATGAGTTAGTCCAGACCTTTTACTGTGACTTGTAACAATGCTTCTTCTGCAAATTTAGGAACACTGCTGTGCTTATTGTTAATGTATTTTGGCTTTAGATATAGTTTGGATCATTGAATCAAAGGCAAAAACCATTAAATTATAACCATGACTGTAAAATGTCATATTCTACAAGCCCAAGGGAGAGATTATCTGTAAAGTGAATCCGTAGTCCTTACCCATGAAAAAACCTGATAATTAAAAAAGAAAAGGAGTACATCACATATTTTGTATGATAATCTGTATGTACAAAGATCATTGATGCATGAACTCAAACAATATTATACAGTTGTATGTAGGAAGTCTATTCTATTACAAAATTGTAATCTATCTATCTATCTATCTATCTATCTATCTATCTATCTATCTATCTATCTATCTATCTATCTATCTATCTATCTTCTGTTTAAAGTAACCAGACTTAGTTAATAAAAATTATTTCATGGAAATAGGGAACCATTACCGGAACTCAAAGTCTTATCAAACACAGAACGTTTGAGTGCTCACTGGGCTTCATTTACTGAATAAATAAACAAGGTTCACTTTGCAAAGTTATTTTTTTTCTTTTTTTCTTTTTAAGAATTTTATTGGGTTTTACAGAGAGGTAAAGCAAAACATCATAACATGAGTATGCACGTAGATAGCTTCCAAGATTGAGTAGGAACATTGCATAAAATGAGTAACTTATAGTCTTGCTTCAATCAGTGTCAAATACAGAAAAAGTAGCTTACTTAGAGGAGTAAAAGAAACAGAGGGAAGCACACACGATAACCATTAATAATATATAAAGGCAGTTTGGTGGTTTCCCTAATTGATCAGGTCTTTTTACGGGAGTAAGCAATAAATACCATAGCCCATGAGGTTTAACAGCTATATATCTATGAAAATAATAGGGGAGAGTTTTTAGAGGGGAGTATGAAGGGGTATGGAGAGGAATAAGAGAGTAAAAGAGAGGATAGGGGCTGTTGGGTGGAGAATGGGCATGTTAGGTTAAACAAGCCAATGCGTGTTTACATTTGGGAGGGGGAGATTACAAAAAGCCACATCGATTCCATCTGCTTTGTGTAAAGTGAATTTTGCTTTATCATGGTGAATAAGGTGAAACATTAACTCTTACACTTGATTGGGTATTCTTTGCAAAGTGAGTTGTCCCATGTGAAAACAAATTACTTAAACTGATGCCTAATGTAATAAATTCAAAAGCTCCCTTATATGGCATGTACATATACTTAACCACTTTAAGACCTGAGGATTTGGCTGCTCAATGACCAGGCCCTATTTTGCAATTTGGCACTGCGTTATTTTAACGGACAATTGCGTGGTGTACCCAAACAAAATTGACATCCTTTTTTTCTCCACAATAGAGCTTTCTTTTGGTGGTATTTGATCACCTGTGCGATTTTTATTTTTTGCGCTATAAACAAAAAAAGAGCGACAATTTTGAATAAATAACAATATTTTTCACATTCTTTTATATGAAATTCTCAAAAAAAAAATGTAAAGACCAAAATTTTTAACATTTTAGGCCAATGTGTTTTCTGCTACATATTTTTGGTAAAAAAAATCGCAATAAGCGTATTTTGATTGGTTTGTGCAAAAGTTTTGGAGTTTACTAACTATGGGAAAGGTTTATGTCATTTTTATTGTTTTTTATTTTTTTTACTAGAAATGGCGGTGATCTGCGATTTTTTGCAGGACTGCAACATTGCGGCGGACAGATCGGACCCCTAACTGACATTTGACACTTTTGGGGGTACCAGTGACATTACTACAGTAATCGGTGCTAAAAATATGCACTGTTACTGTAAAAATGACACTGGCAGGGAAGGGGTTAACTGTACTGGTGATCAAGGGGTTAAATGTGACCCTAGGGGCGGGATTATAACTGTAGAGGGGCGTGGCTTGTGAGATCATCACAGAGACATGCGATCCTATATAGCAGGATCACATACCCTCTGTGATGATCTAAGGGAGAATGACAGACGGCTGTGTTTACATTAGCCATCTGTCCTCCTCTGTCAGGGGCCGGAGATCGCATCGTCACACACACTGGCTCCCCAGCTGACAAGCGGGGGCGGGAGCGCGCCGGGCGTGCTCACCCCCTAGAGTCTCCTGAGCGAGCGACGTAGTACTACGTCACTTTGCCCAGGAGCGGCTGCCTGTGGTGGGCGGTCGCTAAGTGGTAAACCAAAAAGGAGGGTGTGTACTAGATGGACTAAGAGATGCTAAACCTCCTACTCCATAGGGCCATAATTTTTGATAGGAGAAATACTGACATATTGGAGTTGATTTACTAAAATTGGAGTGTGCGAAATATGGTGCAGCTCTGTCTAGAAACCAATCAGATTCAAAGTTTTATTGTCAAAGCTTAATTGAACAAGCTAAAGTTTGAAGCTGATTGGCTACCATTCACAGCTGCATCAGATTTTGCATGCTAAAGTTTTAGAAATCAACCCCATAGTCTCTCATCCCCTAGTCCTTACTTTGAGGGTTATGAGTGTTCCTTGTTCACATTCTAATAGTATTCAAAATAACACACACAACAATCCTACCACTCATTAAAATTCTAATAAACGTTAGGTAATGATTCTCCAGTTGGTTTTTGGTGGGTGAACGCGCTCTCGTTTTTTGTTTAAGTCCATGTGAAACTAATCAAATATATATATATCTAAATCTTCTGAAATAAATGTTTCAGCATGTACAGGAAGTAAATGATCTAATAGCTTTCATGTCTCTCCATCCAAAAAAAAAATAATAATAATCTGTCTTCTAAACCACTGCCTGTTGAACATACAGAGTGCAGTGTAAAATTCCAGCATCTGCCAGAGGTGGAAGAGTTTATAAATGTCCAGTGCTAGGATGATGGTACTCAAAACTGAGATTTAATCATGCACAGGGTATCCCAAAATGCAAACAGAAGACACACCTACATATGAGGTTTCCTGAAAAAATCATACCAACAGCTGGGGAGCAGAAAGTGGAGTGCCATAAGGAACAGTTTGCTGTAATACTACAAGTATATTTATTGCAGTTCCAGTTCATCGCAAAGTGTTTTCTCACTCGCTATAGAGAGATATTTTTGCATTTTAAGATGCAGGTATTGTGCCAGCCCAAGTGGGCATTTGTGTGCTATTGTGTGTCAATTATGGGGTGCAGCAGTAAGGTGCATAATATCTACAGCAATGCATATAACCTTATACATTTCGTGTTTATTGTTTAATAAAGTACTTGTTTTAACCTTTTTTAACCCTTTGTTGCATCTCCGTGTCTCTTTGTAGCAACTTTCAGCAAACCAAGCTTATGTGAAGTGTGCTGAATTAGCCGTTTGTATCTTCTGAGGAAAAACCTATGTGATAGACTAACAATGCAGGAGAACAGTTGGGAGGCCGGTACAGAGGATTGTCAGCCTGCAACAGGAAGTACAGGGACAAAGATTTTCATTGCAGGAACACTCAGTTTTATTTTTTTTTAAAGAACTCTAAAGTTGGAGTTTACATGAGATTTTAATGATTACGTTTACATTAACTAAGTTCCAACAGTGATATTGTAGTGACAAAATATTTCAGTACTCCCTTAAGCCCAGTTACATTAACCACATGACCTCCGAAAGGTTTTACCCCCTTCATAAACAGACCATTTTATATATATATATATATATATATATATATATATATATATATATATATACACAGTATCTCACAAAAGTGAGTACACCCCTCACATTTTTGTAAATATTTTATTACATCTTTTCATGTGACAACACTGAAAAAATTACACTTCGCGACAATGTAAAGTAGTGAGTGTACAGCTTGTATAACAGTGTAAATTTGCGGTCCCCTCCAAAGAGCTCAACACACAGCAAATAATGTCTAAACCACTGGCAACCAAAGTGAGTACACCCCTAAGTGAAAATGTCTTAATTGGGCCCAATTAGCAATTTTCCTCCTCGGTGTCATGTGACTAGTTAGTGTTTGAAGGTCTCAGGTGTGAATGGGGAGCAGGTGTGTTAAACACACTTTTGTGAAATACTGTATATCTATGTGTATATATATATATACTTAAGGATATCTTTCTGAACAGCTGCCAGTATTCCAAAATCCCCTGAACACAGCATGAGTGAGAATACCATTAAAGTATGTTTTTTTTCTCAAGCAATTCTGGGGGATGACATGATCACTATGTGATCAATTTGTTTCATTCATAACAGCTGTGCTTAGTATTGAATTCTGTGATTGGCCCACAGCTATCACATGGCACTTGGACCAATGACAGCACCCTGTACCTTGTCAATATCTAATATTATAATATATTATATTCTTTTATTCAAATGCTTTAACTTTTTAACAATTTTTTACTTTTTTTTTACCATAATGTTACTATTTACCATAGTGACACTGTACTACTTTTTTTTTTACACTTTTCTTGTTATAGTGATTATCATTGTAACAGCAATGTTTTGAACTGTTATGAGTCAGTTACATTCATAACAGCTGTAATTACTAGTGATCTGGGATTGGCTACAGATATTCACAAGGTACAGGGTGCTGTCATTGGTCCAGGTACCATGTGATAGCTGTGGGCCAATCACAGCATTCAGTACTAAGCACAGCTGTTATGAATTAAACAAATTGATCTGAATAGATCTGAATTGATTGAATTAAACACAATCTGCTGTGTCCAGTGGACACAGTGGCAATGGGAGAGGCACGACTGTGTGTTAATGAGCAAGGTGATGTACACATCACCTGGTCTGCAGCTGCAGCTGCTGCCTACCCGTAGTAAAATTGCTCTCTCAGCTTCTACAATAGTTCCTTGACCATTACAATTTTGTCATTAGCTCACTGTAATGTACACCAGTCCTTGTGCAAAAGAAGGTACATGGATTCTAGATGATACCTTCTGCATCAAATACTTTTAAAATGCATGTTATAATATACAGAGATGCAATACAAAGGAAATACTTTTCAAATTCTATCAGTTTCAGAATTGCTTGAGAATAAAAACATACTTTAACAGTATCCTCACTCATGCTGTGTTCAGGGGATTTTGGAAAACTGGCAGCACTTCAGAAAGATATCTTCAAGTTTTCCTGCATCTACCCTGCAGCTTATAGTGATAAGTAAAACAAAATATGCCAGCAGATAAAAATGCATCCTGCTGCATTCCTATAAATGAATCACTGTATGCTTATGTTCTGTCTACATTTCCCATCAAAATTGTCACTGATTTTAAACAGTTGAAATTTTGTTCTGATAGCTACCCAGTAACTTGCAGTGTTGAATGAAGATAAACATATAAAAGGTAGCCACAAACATCCGAAAAATTAGGTCAGAGACTGGTGTATAAAATCTAATAGCAAAAAAGAAAACTTGTTACTATATATTGTCTGCTCTACAGTTTCAGTCTACAAAAACAAGAAATTGTTTAAAACAAGGGGGGAACAGGTTTTATTATAGTAAAAAAAATAAAGAGAAATTGTAGGCAAAATTATTCTTCTGGATACATTTTACCATCCCTCACGGTGTGTTCTTAAGTCTCAAAGTCTCAGGAAACATCTGTGTATTATTTCACTGTTAATGCCTTGTGTACAGAGACACTTGGTCATTTGCAGAGCAGGAACAAATATCACTAACTACAATTGCATAACACAGCGATCTGTGAAAATAGATCTTAAATAATGGCACAATGTTATGGAATGAATTGCAACTGATTGCGCCAAAAGATGGGAAGTCATCATATTAATAATATACAACTGATTCAGCCCTTCAAAACACATTAATAAGCCCTTGCTGATTAAACATCCTGTGAAAAAATCATTCATACAGTTGACATTTTTGGAAAAGACAAAGAAGATTGTTTAAAAGGCTAGTATGTCTACCCTACAGAATGAAATTAGTCCTGAAGTGAAACTCTAGTTTTGTTAACCATTTGCCGTCCTCAATAGGTATATATGTTGCAGTTTGCTAGTGATTTACCAGGATTATGACTGAAGATATCAGCCAGTATCCCAGTATCATTTTTTCAAGCCGAAGGCCCACTATCTCAAGTGGTTCATGAGCCTCTGGAACCATTTACGAAGTGGCAGGAGGGGATGTCCCCCACCTTTCTCGGGCTTAGGTTTCCGACTTTTTTTTTTAAATCTTTTTCCTTTAGAGGTAAAGAAGAGATTTGGGGTCAGCCTTATTTCTATTACAATGGATGTTTTTCATTCCTTGCAATAGGAATAAAAGTAATTAAAAAAAAAAATTAAAAGGACAGTGTAAAAATAAAAAGTAAAATCTAAAATAAATAAGAAAAAAAATATCAAGTGCCCCCATCCCTCCATGCTCACGCGCAGAAGCGAACACTTACGTAAGTAGTGCATGCATATGTAAACTGTATTTGCACCACACATGTGAGGTATCGCCGTTAAAATTAGAGCAAGAACAAGAATTCTAGTGCTAGACCTCCTCTGTAACTATAAACAGGTAACCTTTAAAGGAGTTTAAAGTGTCACCTATGGAGATTCTTAAGTGCCTTAGTTTGTCACCATTGCATGAAGTTGCACAATTTAAAAGCATGACGTTTTAGCTGTCTTTTTACTTGGCATAACATCATCTTGCACATTATACAAAAAATTGGGGTAAATATTGTGTTTTTTTTTTTTTTATTAATTTAGTCATATTTTTTACCCAAAAAAATGTGTTTGCAAAACCGCTACACAAATACCATGTGACATAGATAATTTGGCAACAATCGCCGTTTTATTGCCTAGGGTCTCTGCTAAAAAAAACGTATAATGTTTGGGGGTTATAAGCTATTTTCTAGGAAAAAAAAAACAGATTTAAACATGTCAACAGAAAGTGCTAGAAAAAGCCTGGTTGGCAAGTGGTTAAAATAAAAAAATAAATAAATGCTCCAGATAATTATTATACATTGTTGCAACATTTATTGCACATGCTTACCTGTTCTCACATTGTAGGTAGTGATTACCTGGCCCCTTTTCAGTGGGAGGTGTTGCCTTTGTTACCACTACCTGAACAATCTTATTGTTGTAATAAGAATGAAAACAGCACCAACATCACTTTACTAATTAGTTCTAAAGGCATTCAATGCACAGTGTACAGAACACCCTTAGCCTGGGTTCACACTTGAGAAATGCAGGTGATTCGCACAGAAAATGCACCACATTCCTGTGCACATCACATGCGATGTCTGCGTGGTGCAATTTCAACCATACATACAAAATGGTGCAGGACCCTTTTTTTCCCCCCTACACCTGAATTGCATTGCATTAATGTTCACACCTATGCAATGCGATTCTGCCAATCTTACTGCGTTTTAAGATATGTTTTGGGATGCCATCAAGATGACATTGACACCCGCAGGAGATCACAGGGATGCCGCACAATTGCAATGCTGTGTGGGAAAAGCACAGGATTTGCTGCGTTTCCTGCATCACATAAGTGTGAGCCAGGGCTAAAGAAAACATCTTTGCAAGGTGGCAACATTTATTTTCTAGTGTGTGTTAGATTCATAGTGGCTGCAGATTGAAGCAAGAAAGGTTATTTTAATGACCATAAATTACAAAGTGTCTGGTGTAGCAATTATACGCGTTGTACTACCTGTTCAGTGAAAATGGAGTGTTACTTTTTAAAATTAAAAATCCTTTTCAATATTTTTAAATCTGTAGCCTTAAATTAGTGATCGACCGATAAAGTTTTTTTAGTGCTGATACCGATATTTTGGTCATCGGATATCGGTATTGGCTGATATTTTCAGGAAATTAAAAAAAACATTTTTTTTATTTATTTATTTTTTCACAGGTACAGTTGCGGAGGGATTTGGGGGTCTAAAATACCCCAAACCCCTCCTCTGCACTTAAAAGCATTCAAAACAGCCAAGTTTGGCTGCTTTGAATGCTGTCATTTTTTTTAATCTGGCGCTGAATACCCGGAAGTGATGTCATGACATCACTTCCGGGTTTTTACATGGAGACCCGATCAGAGCCAAATGCAGCTTTGATTGGGTCTTCTCTTCGGCGGCCATGGAGGTAGGATGCCCGGGTCTCCCGGTGGGACAGGAGACCCGGGTGAGCCGCAGAAGGTGGCAGGAGGGGGTCATGTCCCCTCCCGCTCCTTGTAATGTCAGCCGAGCGGCTTCTCAGCCGCATCGGTTGTCATTACAAGACAGCCGACTGTCGGCTATGGACGTCGGTACCGGGGTGATGCCTCTAGCTGCAGGCATCACTCTGGTACAGCACTTTCCTGGAATATCGGCAATATCGGTAACCTCAGGGGCCGATTCCGATATATATCAGGGAAAGTGCATATCGGCCCCCGATATATCGGCATTGCCGATAATCGGTCAATCCCTTCCAAAATATATTGGAAATTATGAATACTAGGCACTCCTGTCAGGAAAGTCCTCCTTCAGAAACTTCTTGTTACAAGGTAAAAATGTTCTGTCCTTATCTTTGAACTGACCCTTACTTTTCCTCTCTGTTATACAGGCCTCAGATGGAGACCATAAATGGCAATCTAAATACGTATAATGCAGGCATTGTCCACTGTTCTCACCATCAGACATTCTACTGTGACGATTGTTATGTAGCCATCAGTAGAGTGTATGAATAAAAAATGGGAATGGATGCAAAGGGGCTACAGTAATGCCTCGTACACATCATCAGACAATTGGACGACTTATCATTTGCATTTTGTTGCATGATACTAGTATCGAATTCAACAATGCGTACTACACATATGATTTTTGACGTATGATTCTGGAAAAGCTTCCTGGTTGTGTAGCTACGTATCGGATAGTGCAAAACAAAAACAATAGCAGCCAGGCTTTTTCTGGGGTATTTTCATGTTTCTGATCATGCGTGGTCTTTGTCTATCGATATTTAGCGGACGCATGTCAACTGTACTGATTAATCACTTGCCCACTGCTCACTGTGCTGCTACTGTGGCAAAGTGGCTTGTTACCGCCTGGCGACGTAGACCTACGTCACCAGACTCTCCCCTCTCTCGGCAGCGCAGGCCCGCCGCCGGAGGCTCTCTCCCGCTGTATTCGGACACAGCGGGAGTCGGGCCAGGGGAGGAGAGGCGGTGATCAATCCGCCCGCTTGTGTAAACAAAGCGGGCGGATCTCCTATGTGACAGACAGTGACAGATTACAGGATTCAGCATAGCTGAACCCGCAATCTGTGTCTCTGTCACACAATCCCCTCCCCTCACACACGTCAGTAAGCATGAGGCATAAATTTAACCCCTTGATCACCGGCAGTGTTAACCCCTTCTCTGCCAGTGTCATTATTACAGTAACAGTGCATATTTATAGCACTGATTACTGTAGTAATGTCACTGGTACCCCCAAAAGTGTCAAAAATGTCAGTCAGGGGTCCAATCTGTCCACCACAATGTCGCAGTCCCACAAAAAAATCTCAGATTGCCGCCATTACTAGTAAAAAAAAAATAAACAATAAAAATAACAAATCTTTCCCGTAGTTAGTAAACGCAATAACTTTTGCGCAAACCAATCAAAATATGCTTATTGTGATTTTTTTTTTTACCAAAAATATGTAGCAGAAAACAAATTGGCCAAAAATGTTAAAAAATTTTGATTTATACATTTTTTTTGAGAATGTTATATATATCAGAATGTAAAAAATATTGTTTTTTTTTTTCAAAATTGTCATTCTTTTTCTCAAAAATTAAAAATCGCACAGGTGATCAAATACCACCAAAAGAAAGCTCTATTTGTGGGGAAGAAAAGGACATACATTTTTTTTTTTTGAAAGGTGTTTATTTAAAATTTTTTGCATAACAGTAACAAAAAGAAAACACAAGGGCAACATTGCCCATAAAACAAGTGTAAGGCAAGCATGTAAATTACACAAGGGTATCAGAAGACATCTTAACCTAACACCACAGAAGGGGGGGGAAGGGGGGGGAATAGAGAGGGGCCTAACGGCCCAAAACAAGGGGGGGAAGGGGAAGAAATGGGATGCGTACCACAAAGAGCCAGGAGGGCCAAGCAACTGCGAGGCTATACTCCCAACCGGTTGTCACATAGATGGGGGGGGGGGGGGAAAGGAGAAAGGAACATACCAACAAGACTTACCATACCATACACACCCACACATCCACAATCACACACCATCCCCTACCTCCAGGTACTCACCCCCCAAGATAAGGGGGGGGGTATAGAACAAACAACTCATGTAATAAAACAAATATAAACCGCATAACATCCGGGGCTACTCAGACTCAGTCGAGAGATAAGCTGGAGGGCAAAGGGGCATCTGCCCAATACGAGTCTTCCACATCAAGCCAGGGCTGCCAGACATTAGTGAACTTTTTAGGACACCCTCTACTCTTATAAATTAGCTTATAAAGCGGAACATCACTGCGCACCAAAATATAGAACTCCTGTATGGTAGGCGGCTTAGCCCTCCTCCAATGTAACAAAATAAGTTTCCTGGCATAGAACAGTAAGATGCGGAGCAGGATCCTAGGGCGTACACGATGTACAATGTCATTCAACACACCCAGCAGGCCTACCTCAGGAGTAAGAGGGACCGACAGGTGCAGTTTATTAGTAAAAAAGGCAAAAATAGATGTCCAGTAACCTTTAACATGGGGACAGGACCAGAACATGTGGAGCAAGTCCGCAGCAGGACAGCCGCACCTGGGGCAAGCGGCTCCCGGGGCTACCCCCATACGGACCAACTTCTGGGGTGTATAATGCAGATGATGGATAAATTTAAACTGTATTAACCTATTATACGAACTAATAAGATCCTGAAAACAAACCTCCGTGGCCTCCTCCCATGTCTCCTCTGTCAGGTCGGGCAAGAGCGCGACCCACCGGCCCATGGCCGTTTTAAACGGGTCAGCACCCGCCGCCTGCAGCCTCATATAAAACGTAGTGACCATTTTATTAATCCCTTCAATAGACAATAACAGCTCCATCGGGGATTCCCCGAGCTCCAGGGTCAGTCCCGCAAACTGTGCACGGGCGGCGTGGCGTAATAACAGGTATTTAAAGAAAAAACGGTTGCACACACCATGGTGGGCCTTCAGGTCATCAAAGGAAACAAAATGAGACGACCGAAAGACGTGAGAGACATGGGTCACCCCAAGTCCAGACCACCAGCCCGAATCCGGATGACCATAGAGCTCAGGGAAGTTGTGATTATCCCATAATGGGGCATTGGGAGACACAGCAGGCGTCTCCACTAACAACTTATTACCAGCATGCCAGGCCAACCACCCTACCTCCATAGGAGAGTTACGGGAGCAGCGTCTAGGGACAGATCTGTGCAGGGCATCCGTAGCCTGTGCCCGCGAGCCATGCATGGCCAATACGAGAATGGTGGAGGAGTTACCCAGAGAATCGCCGAGGCCATCATACAAGTACGTAAGCTGGGACGCAAGGAAGTACTTATAAAGGTCTGGACACGCCAGGCCCCCCTGGAATTTGGAGGCCTGGAGAGAGGACCTGGCTATGCGAGGGCGGGAGCCCTGCCAAAAAAAGGAGGTAAGGGCAGAGTCAATTTTGTTGAACAACCGCCTAGGTAGAAAAACTGGGGAAGCCCGAAAAACATAAAGGAATTTAGGTAAGTAAATCATCTTAAAAATGTTAATCCTGCCAATGAGATTCAGTGGCAGGGAAGACCAGGTACGCAACCGAACCTCCATGTGGGCGATAATAGGCTGTACATTCAAAGAGCTATAGACCTGGAGATCCGTGTGTACCTGTATTCCTAAGTATTTAAACGCTGTAGAGAGGGAAACGCCAAAACGCTGCAAAAAACTATAATCCGCGGGTGGGCCAAGCGGAAAAGCCACCGATTTATCCCATCCCACTCTAAGGCCGGACACCCCGCCGAACTCCTCCACCACTCCCAGCAAGGCTTCAAAGGAGGACTCGGTGCCATCCAGATATATGAGGGCATCATCCGTGTACAGCGAAATTTTCTCCTCCAGGCCACCACAAAGGATACCACCCACCGTCACCGTCTGTCGCACCGCCAGAGCCAACGGCTCAATGGCAAGGGCAAACAGTAGCGGCGACAGAGGGCAGCCCTGCCTAGTACCACGGTGGAGGGAAAAGGTCGCAGACACATCCTTATTCGCACAAATTCTGGCTAGCGGCCGTGAGTAGAGCAGACGCACCCATCTGATGAACTGGAGGCCAAACCCCATTTTCGACATAACCTGCCAAAGGAAGTCCCATCTCACAGTATCAAAGGCCTTCCGAATATCGAGAGACAACACCAGGCCACTCCTCGCCTCCTTAGTTGCAGTGTATTGGTGTATATGGAGCCTGCGAATATTATCATACGTGCTCTTCCCAGGCATGAACCCATTCTGATCGGGATGGATAAGGGTAGTTATAGCTTTAGCGAGGCGGGTAGCCAAAAGTTTTGCAAGAATCTTCACATCACTGTTAAGCAGCGAAATGGGTCGATATGAGTCACACAGTAAGCCGTCCTTGTTCCGGTTTGGGCAGTACCACGATGAGTGCTTCCCGCATAGATGCCGGGAGTTCACCCTCATCCAGGGCCACCTTATAAAGGTCCCGCAATCTACTGGCAAGGTCCCCGGGGTACTCCTGGTACCATTCCGCGGGCAAGCCATCGAGTCCTGGTGTCTTATTAGATGGCAGGGAGCCAATAGCCGTCTCGATCTCCTTAGTTGTCAAAGGAGCATCTAACATCAGCCTGTGGGCATCGGACAACACCGGAAAGACCAACGAGTCCAAAAACCCCACAAGCTCGGTCTCGTCAACCGCCCCCCGCTCCAAATATAAATCAGAGTAAAAGGAGCGGAATGTCTCATTAATTCGCAGTGGGTCCGCCACTACCGAACCATCAGTCGTTTTAATCTGGGCAATCGATCGGTCCACGTAATCCGCCCGGGAGAGAAAGGCCAGAAGTTTACCATTCTTCCCACTATGTTCATGCAGTCTAGCAGCAAGATACAGTTGCTGTTTACGAGTCATGTCAATCAAGTGTAGTTTAAGGGCCGTATGAGCCCCAACCAGGGCATCCCGGAGCACCGGAGTAGGGTCGGCAGCGCAACGAGCACGCGCAGTAGCCAGGGAGCCTTCCAGCTCACGCAAAGCAGCCCGGCTGGAACAGCGATGGGCCGCGATGCAGGAGATGTAGGCGCCCCGAGTAGAGGCCTTAAAGGCATCCCAGCGGGACCCCGCGGTAGAGGAGTGAGCATTAAATTCCCAGTAGGAATTCATATCCTGGAGGACCAGGTCCCGCAGTTCAGGCGCAGAGACCCATAAAGGGCTGAGCCTCCACGTCCGAAAAGCGACCCTGTGGCCCAGCATCAATTCAACCGTAAGTATAGAATGGTCCGAAAGCGTCTGAGCAACGTAGTCCACAGAGTGAACCAAAGGTGTCATGTCAGAGGAAGTCAGGGCATAGTCAAGCCTGGAAAGAGCATTGTACGTTCTAGATTGGCAAGAATAAACCTTCGCCACCGGGTGGTGCAGGCGCCAGACATCAACATAGTTACACGAGGCACACCACTGACTGAACAGCCTAGACTCATGTTGGAGGGGCCGCAAGCGGTCCAGGATAGGGTCCAGGACCGAATTAAAGTCCCCCAACAGGAGAGTAGGAACACAGGGAAATTCAGCCAACCCCACACTCAGGTCCGAGAAGAAGGCAGCCGTAACAGGAGGAGACACGTACACCACCACCAGGAGGAGCAGTACCGCATGTATTTGGCAATGTAAAAATATGTAGCGGCCAAACGGGTCCGTGAGCACCCTGGAACACACAAAGGGCAACCCCTTACGGATCAGTATGGAGACCCCCCTAGCGTAATTAGAGTAAGTGGAGTGGTAGGAACTAGAGACCCAATATTTGTGTAGCGCACGGGTGCGAGAGCCAGTCAGGTGCGTCTCCTGCAAACACAGGACATGCGGCTTATGGCTCTTCAGGAAATCAAACAACATGGCCCTCTTAAATTTTGAGTTCAGACCCCTCACGTTCCAGGAGACACACGTGACCCGTGACATAGATAAATCATCAAATAAGCAATGAAGGGCTGTAAAACCCAACAAACCAAATCCCCAGGTACTGCAGCGTGATCCCGGAGGCAGAGGAAGGCCACAGAAAAACAGTCACACACATACACCTCATACACACAAACACACACCCGACCAAACAGAAAAGACATAAGACAAGAGGGGGGACAGGGCTCACAAAAAGAACAGCCCCAGCCCCCCAGCACACAAACAATCAGGGAGAAAAAAAAAAGGAGGGGGGAGGGGGGAAAAAACAAAATAACCCCTCAGAATCCCCTGCCCGGACGCCCAAAAGAAAAAGAACAAAAAAAAACCAAACTAGGCGCGGGCTTTATCCCAAAAACTTGTACTGGAAGCGAGAGAACGTGGCCAGCCAGGGTCAGTCGGCTAAGACCAACCTGGGCAGTGTCCCCAGCATGTAACCAAAGGAAAGTACACAACTGTAGTGTTCAACAAGTCAAGGGGAAAAAAAAAATGTAGAACAAGGGGGAATCAAAAACAAGGCAGCCCCTAGCTCTAGGAGGGGGAGCTCCCCTCACCAGAAGGGCTGTAAGGCATCCTAACACTCCCAAAAAAAGAGTCCAAGTGGTCCTGGGCGGGAGACGGCCATCACCAAACTGAACCAAAACAGCATCCGAGAAGACAGATCAGGTATCAGGGGCACGGTGTCCAGACCCCCGGTCTTGGCGAGGCAGGGACTCCAACCAGGAAACAACAGCAGCAGGAGACTGGAAAAAATGCGCTTTATCTTGATAGGTGACTCGAAGGGTAGCAGGGAACATCATGGAGTATTGCATAGCCCTTTCCCGGAGCATCTGCTTGGCTTGTTGATACTTAGCCCGCAGAGTGCGGACCACAGGAGAGTATTCTGGGTAAAGAGAGACCAACGCATTGTTAATCTTCAGGTTCCCTTTAATCCTGGCAGAACGAAGGACAGAGTCCCTGTCCCTGTAGTTCAAGAAGCGAATTATCACTGTGCGGGGGGGGCTGCCCACAGGGAGAGGCCTACCTGGTACCCTGTGAGCCCGCTCAATCACAAAGCATGCGGACAGGGAATTTTGGCCAAATTCCTCCTGGAACCAGCTTTCCAGGAAGGACACAGGGTCAGACCCCTCAACCCGCTCTGGCAGCCCCACCAGCCGTACGTTATTACGGCGTAAACGGTTTTCCAAATCGTCCATCTTGTCCTCCACACTTTTAAGCCTCTTCCCGCACTGTCTCAAATCAGGGACCAGGGGGTGTACAGTGTCCTCCAAGTCACTAATGCGGCGTTCCGTTTCAGTAACCCGGTCCCGGACCTTGCTCATGTCCTGGCGCATGATAGTAATGTCCAGCTTGAGCTCTGCCACCTTCCCCATAAGATCGGAATGATTTACCTTGAGGGCCTGCAGAACGTCCTTCAGGGTGGGTTCCTGCACCGGATCGTCATCCATCCCATCCGCGCTGGGGGACGTCTGGGAGAGAAGCTCCGGAGGAGCCGAGGCACCCGGTGAATGCGGTGGAGAGGCTCCGGATGCCTCCCCAAACAGATCCGGAGTGGAGGCAGGGGAAGGCAGAGGCATGGTGGAGCGGCGGCCATCTTGGCAGGACCGGGTGGTAACGCTCATCCTGGCCGGAGGCTGCTTTTTCCTCTTGCCCATCCACCGAAATGGCAACCGGAGGCACCCAGAACACTGCACCGAACTCCCGCAGCAAGAAAAAACGAAAATGGAGCGTAGGATTCCAAGGATGGAGCAGGATTACAGCGAGGAGAGCTCAGAGCCGCCAAAAGCACGTCCGCTCACATGTCCCGCTAGCCACGCCCCAAGGACATACATTTAATTTCGGTACAGCATCGCACGACTGCGCAATTGTCCGTTAAAATAACGCAGTGCTGAATCGCAAAATATAGCCTGGTCAGGAATGGGGTACAATCTTCCGGTCTTAAAGCGGTTAAAAATACGCTCATTGAGAATTTTTTTGTCAAAGACAATATATGACAAAAATTTAATATATTGGATGTTTTTTAACTGTAAAAGTAGAAAATGTCAATTTTTTAGCAAAATTTTCGGTCTTTTTTTATTAATATCGCAAAAAATGAAAAGCGCAGAGGTGATCAAATACCACCAAAAGAAAGCTCTGTTTGTGGGAAAAAAGGGACGTAAATTTCGTTTGGGTACGGCATTGCATGAACGCGCAATTGTCAGTTAAAGTTGCGCAGTGCCAAGTTGCAAAAAGTGGCCTGGACGTTAAGCAGGAAAATCCTCCGGTGGTAAAGTGGTTAAACGATTGTTGTTTACTAGGTTATCGTACGAAAAAAGTTTTCATGTTTGTCCCTTCAGATTTTGTTGGACAAAATGTCATGATCGGCTATCGAAAGCTGTGTATCAACGATCAGATTATCGTGCGATCAATTAAAAAGCATTTTTTTTCGTACAATTATTTGATCGTGACTGAGATGCAAAAGATGTTGAAAACAGGTATTTTATTTTATTTTTTTATTTTTATTTTACTTTATTTAGGAAAATGGCAAGTGTTTATGATACATAGCGTTTTAGCAAATTAAATGCACATTTGAGGTGTACATCAACTTTAAAGGGTAACTCTACCTTTGTGGGGAAAAAACTAGCAAATAAAGAAAAAATAATATAGTGTACACAATTGCAACACAAATCATATTGTAACTGCATTTTATAAAATAAATTACCTTTCCTTTTCCTTCTGTAGCTGCTATAATTTTTCTGAAAATGCAATGCAATACAGCTACTTGGAGTTGTTCTGAACACAGAACAACCCCCATAAACATCATGTTCTGCTTCTGTGATTGGCTCACTGACTTTTCAAGAAGTCTGCACTAAGATACAAGTCCCAGCAGATGCAGACTCAGCAGTTTTCCTCATTAGTGCCCTGCAGGTGCACAGCTGATTGATAAATATGAAACCACTCCAAGTATACTCACTTTCCAACATGGATACAGAGAAACACTCATGGATTTCTTCAGAATACCAAAAGGTAGAAACCTTCAACAAAGTTTGTCAAAATCCTTGCAGTGTACATAAATAAGCCAGGGGGGGGGGATTTTTTTTTTTCTTAACAAAAGTAGATTTTCACTTTAAACAGATGAGGGAGCTAGCTAAAATATCAATAACCCGGATTAGGATATGTTCCCAAACACAGCTAATTTCATGTCATTAATATCACTGAAACTCATTGTAGTACATTTTCTGTTAGGTCTGAATTGGCTAATACCATGGAACATGAAACTCCTCATTAACTAAAAATGATATCAAATATCTTCATTCTATTAGTTAAAGCCTGTAACGTTTGCCTGTATATACTTATCTGTGTGCCTGTCTCTATATAAGGTTATAGAGTGCAAAAATGTATGATTTTTGGTGAAAGGTGTGTCTGCTGTACACAACAAAAGCCATCTACAAAATGTTTAAAGAGGAAGTAAACTCCTCAAATTTTTTTTCTTTTTTTCTTCCCTGTATAGTAAATGCAAAATTTGCTAGTATGCATTGCATACTAGCACATTATGTGACACTTACCTCCAACGAAGCCCACGATGTCCACGCTGCTGGCCGCATCCATGTTCACCCGTCTTCTTCTGGGTCTGGGGACTCCGGCAGTATTACTGCATGCGCGCGGGAGTCGCCAGTCACGGCACTGGGCTCTGAAGAAACGGCACGGGCGGCCTTTTTTTTTTAGAGTGCATGCATCGGCTGCATGCACTGTAAATATATATTAAACGGTGCAAGTTTAGGAGATATTTACAGCACCTATAGGTAAGCCTTAATATAGGCTTACCTATAGGTAAAGGTAATTAAAGTTGGTTTACAACCACTTTAATGTAATAGCCCAACTGTTAGATATCAATGTCAAATGATTGTTTCTCTTTTAACAAAGTCTACCATGATTTTTTTTTTCAAAAACAAATCCCTGCGCTGAAATAATTAATGGCCTGAATCTTTAAGTGTTATCCTCAATCATTTTTCAATTGGTCTAGTTGGCATATAAAGACAGACCTATGATGGAAAATTTCACAGAAGTGTCCTGAATGACTTTAGTGATGCATGCTTATCCACTAATTTTATTGTTTCCTATAATATTACTATTATTTACATCATTGCTGAATGCAGATGGTGCACTTATGGGATCTGCAATATTTTTTTTATCAACAATATGCTTAGCAAGTATAAAATTCACCTACTACATGATGGATAGACTGCTGTTCTGTTTTTATGAGTAGATGGTGGAAATTCATAGGTGCAGATGGTGTTTTGCTAAATTTCTCCCAATGGATCATCCCTTCCTGCTGCTCAGTCCTTTGAGGAAATCAAAGAAATGCAATGAAGTAATTTTTTCCTCTAGCCCACACAGGTTCTATCTAATTATTTTTGTTATACGACTAGATGTAATTCTGGCTTGGATAACTGTAATAGAAAGAGGGCACCTCT
The DNA here is from genome assembly GCF_965119305.1 of Pelophylax lessonae. Taxonomy (NCBI): domain Eukaryota; kingdom Metazoa; phylum Chordata; class Amphibia; order Anura; family Ranidae; genus Pelophylax; species Pelophylax lessonae. The sequence goes on from NC_138769.1 coordinate 433,890,400, forward strand.
AAGTATATTAAGGTAACAGTTCTAGAATTTTTCATACACTCTTGGAAGTAATAAGCTGAACAAGATTTCATGTGAAGATCAGCTGCATATCAGACTGAGGTTCACTACCTTAAAGGACCTGTATTTAGGGTGGAACATGTAACATGTTCTAGCTCCAGAAACGTCTTCCCCACAAACCCAACCTCAGCGTGACAGCAGACGGGGGATCCTCTCTCACATCCTCTGTCACAATTCAAAAACAGCATGGCCGTGCGGGACTCCTGTGAATGAATAGACTACAACTATCAGCAACCCCAGCAGCTGATGACTTATAGTTCTAAATGAACTGCAAGGGCACTGATAAACGCTCTCATAGTTTATCCAGGCCCCTGCAGGAAAAAGTAATACATGCACATTTGCGCTGGTTTTATTTTTTCTTAAAAGGGGAACGTATCCTTTAATGCTGGACAGATGCTAGTTTCCAAGAGTGTTCTGTTGGAATTCAGGCTGCAGCAGAACTGAAAAGTAACAGAAAGCAGCATGTGACAACACATTATATGTACTTTTTTGTGATTACCTTTTTAAAGCAGATGCAACTATTATCAACGCCCAAAATTAGCTTTTATCTTAAAGTGCACCTACTGCAAAATCTTAACATGAACTGATGTTAAAGGCTATCTAAAACCAAGAATAAAAATATAACATATTGAATCCTACCAGTCCTTCGATGTGGCGGTTGCGTTAGTTTTAGTTTTTCTTAGGCTAAGAACATTTTTTGCAAGTAAGAGAAAATACCTGTTGAAGGAACTTGGCACCTCCTGTCATTGTACTGAAAACACAGGGATTGATTCACTAAAACTGGAGAGTGCAACATCTGGTGCAGCTGTTCACGGCAGGCTCATGGATCAGCTTTTAACTTCAACTTGTTCAATTAAGCTTTGAGAAAAGAATGAAAGTTGATTGATTTCTATGCAGAGCTGCACCAGATTATGCACTTTACAGCTTTAGTAAATCAAAACCAAGTTCTGTCCTTGGACAAATCCTGTTTAATTTATTCATAAACGACCTAGAGGAGGGGATAACTAGCTCAATCTCAGTATTTGCGGATGATACTAAACTAAGCAGGCCAATATCAGCTATGCAGGATGTGGAAATCTTACAAGCGGACCTGAACGAAATAATGGGGTGGCCAACTACATGGCAGATGAGGTTTAACCACTTAAGCCCTGGAAGATTTTACCCCCTTCCTGACCAGGGGGTATTTTGTGATTCGGCACTGCGTGACTTTAACGGACAATTGCGCGGTTGTGCAACACTGTACATAAATGAAATTGACATACTTTTTTCCCCACAAACAGAGCTTTCTTTTGGTGGTATTTGATCACCTGTGCGATTTTTTGATCATGCGCTATAAACAAAAAGAGAGCAACAATTTGGCAAAAATAACAATATTTTTCACATTTTTTTATATGAAATTCCTCCCAAAAAAATGTAAAAATCAAAATTTTTTAACACTTTAGGCCAATTTGTTTTCTGCTACATATTTTTGGTAAAAAAAAGTGCAAAAAGCGTATTTTGGTTGGTTTGCGCAAAAGTTATTGCATTTACTAACTAAGGGAAAGATTTTTGTCATTTTTATTGTTTTTTTTTTGGCGGCGATCTGCGATTTTTTTGCGGGACTGCGACATTGCGGCGGACAGATCGGCCCCTTGACTGATATTTTTTACACTTTTGGGGGTACTAGTGACATTACTACAGTAATCAGTGCTATACATATGCACTGTTACTTTAAAAATTACACTGGGAGGGAAGGGGTTAACTTTATTGGAGAGGGAGGGGATAAGTGTGTCCCTAGGGGCGTGCTTCTAACTGTGATTGGATGTGGCTGTGTGTGTAACAGCACAGATCAACGGTCCTACATAGCAGGACCATATGATCTGTGCTGTTACACAGGGGAGAATGATAGGCGGCTGTGTTTACATTAGCCGCCTGCCTTTCTCCCGCTGTATCCGATGATCGCGACTGACCGGCGGACATCGGGTCCGCTGGTCACACGCACGGGCTTCTTAGTGAACGAGCGGGGGCGGGAGCGCGCCTCCGGCGGCGCGCGCTTGCCCCCTATTGGCTCCCAAGCTAGTGACATACCGGTACGTCGCTTTGCCTGAGAGAGGCTGACAGCCGCCGTATATAGTCGGGCGCCGGTCTGCAAGTGGTTAATGTTGAAAAATGTAAAGTAATGCACTTGGGCATTAGAAACACGAAAGCAAGCTACTCACTGGGGGGGAACCTCTGGGTGAGTCTAAGATGGAAAAGGACCTGGGGGTCATAGTGTACAACAGGCTTGGCAGTGGCATGCATTGCCAAGATGCTACAAGCAAAGCCAACAAATTATTGGCATGTATAAAAAAGGGGATTCACTCCAGAAATAAAGACAATATTCTCCCACTCTACAAGACTTTGGTCCAGCCACATCTGGAGTATTCCGTCCAGTTCTGGGCACCGGTCCTCAGAAAGGATGTGCTGGAACTGGAGAGAGTCATGAGAAGGGCAACAAAAATAGTTAGGGGAATGGAGGGCATCAGCTATGAGGAAAGACTACAAGCACTGAACTTATTCTCTCTGGAGAAGAGACGCTTGAGAGGGGATATGATATCAATGTACAAATACTGTACTGGTGATGACCCAAGCAAAAGGAACAAACTTTTCAGGGAAAGGGAATACAATAGGACACGTGGCCACTCACTAAAACTAGAGGAAAAACAGTTTAACCTTAAAATACGTAAGGGGTTCTTTACTGTCAGAGCAGAAAGGATGTGGAATTCTCTTCCACAAGCAGTAGTATCAGCAGGGAGCATCAATAGTTTCAAAAAACTATTAGATGGGCACCTTAAAGACCACAACATAAAGGGATATACAATGTACGGTTAACAGCAAACACACACACACACATCATGGGTTGAACTGGATGGACTGGTGTCTTTTTTCAACCTCACAAACTATGTAACTATGTAAAAACCATAATTGTAAAATACTAATCCTTTCACCCATATGTAATGGAGATGAAGAGAGGAAGACATGTCTTAAATTAGGGTGACAACCACAGCTCCCTATATCGACACAATGAGTGTACCCACCCTGGGACAGGAAGTGTATTTTTTGTAGGAATATTAGGTGAAAATAAAGGGGAAAAAAAATAAAAAAGAGGATTGGTAGGATGAATATATAGTACATTTTTGGAGGGTTGGATATGCTTTAACAGTTTTGCTGGGTTGATGGATTTAAACGTAAAGTAATAGTTAGGCAGCAACCCATTTCATGTTGGTTGAAAATCCCACTCTACTCTTTCAATAAGAGTTCTTTGTGGGAACTTCTAGACTTTTGGATCAGAACTTAGCAAGTTTTCAAGAACTAGTGGTTCAGGCCTTAAAATGCTCTTTCCTCATCAATTGCAACAAGACTATTAATATAGCACAAAGTTCAAAAGATTTATACTGCCCCATCTAAACTCTAGTTCACACTGGTGTGACTTGGGATGCAACTTGCGACACACAGAGTTGCATGACAAGTGAAACCACATTGTGTTCAATTGTGCCCATTCTAATCAGTGCAACTCTAGATACTGCAACTTTGAAAAAAGTTTCCTTTACTACTTTGGTGTGATTCCCGTGCAATTTCAGCCCCATAGACTTCTCAGAAGTCGCATCAGCAGTAGGTAAGAAGCGATTCCTATGCGACTCTGATAAGACTAGTGGATTTCTTTTAACCCTTATCTCTCCTCCCAGGTCATCCTTGCTGCCTAAAACTCTCCTCCCAAGCATATTACATTCATACCTGAGCATTTGCAGCATGTTTCCAAAACATGCACCGATGTGCCCATCTTCTGCTGAAGATGCCACACATTTGAAAATCTGGTGGTTAGCATGCTGTCATGGCGATGCAAGCACAATGTGCGTTTGCAGCACATTTTCAAAACATGCATCACAGCATGCATTTTATGAGCATTCAGAAATGCACAGATGTGAATGCATAGCAATGCAGAACATTTTCTGTGTGGGTTGCCGTGCATTCAGAAACGTGCAGATGTGAATGCAGCCTAATTGTAAATGACACTCCTGTCTTGGTTTGCTTGCCATTAATGCAACATAAACACGTTGCACTTTTGCAGCATGTTTCCAAAACTCATTTTGCATTTTCTGTGCGGGTTGCTGCCTATTCGGAAATGTGCACATATGAATTCATGGCAATTAAAGTGACATGTTTAGAAATGTGCAGATGTGAATGCAGTCTAATCATTAATGACACCCCAATGGCAGTTAACATGATATTATGGTGATGCAAGCTTGCTGTATGTTTGCAGCACATTTCTGAAACACTTGGTAAAGCACAGGTTTTTTTGTGTGGGTTGCCGTGCATTCAGAAACGTGCAGATGTGAATGCATGGCAATGCAAGTGTGATGTGCGTTTGCAGTGCATTTCCAAAATGCGCAGCAAAACTTTCAGTTTCTGTGCCAGTTGGCATGCATTACAATGTGAATGCAACCTAATTGTTAATGACGCCCATTTACGGTTAACGTATACATGTTTTGTCAAACTTTTTACAAACTAGCTGTGAATTTACTGACAGTTGGCAACCCTGGTCACTGCTCAAAGCTATCACAAGGGGGCTTTTTCACCCACTGTGATAGCAAGATCGTTAAATAAATAAGAAAATAAAAAAGTAAAAAATAACAATGAAAACTATTTTAAAGTGCTCCGATCGCGCTCACACGCAAATGCAAAAGTGCGCCTAGTTCTTGCATGCATGTGTAAACGTTGATTGCATCATATGTGTGGGGTATTGCCATGAAAGTCAGATCCATAATATCTAGTGCCATAGCTCACATTTAACTGTAAACTAATAACCGGTAGGCAATTTTAGGTATCATAGTTTATTGCCATTTCACAGGCGTGTGCAATTTTAAACCTTAATGCACTCTTCCCAATGCACAGGTTCCTGTAGAAGTGGTTGTGTGTATAAGTGGGTGCTAATGCAACCACTGACTGAAACCACGAGTAATAAGAGCAAGAAATATCACCAGCACACCATGGGCTGCCAAAATGGATCAAAGCTTTATTCAGCAATCACATTGTTACAGCATACAACAATGCTTTGGAGCCTCGCAGGACCCCTTCATCAGGCATGTGATGAAACATTGTTGTTTGCTGTGATCACTGAATAAAGATTTGGATCCATTTTGGAGACCCATGGTGTGGTCGTGGCATTTCCCACTCTACTTTTAAATCTTGACATGTTTAGTATCTATTTACTCAAGGCAACATCAATTTTTGATTTTACAAATAAATGGGTAGTATATTATGCTTTTGTGCAGTAAAATTAATGTAGGTGTATTTTTCATGAAACTTTGTGTATGATAAATAGCCGCTCAAATATTGTTTGACAAAAAAGTGCAACAATTCCCATTTTATGTTCCAGGGCTTCTTCTTTGAAATAAACATACAATGTATGGGGGTTCTTGCAATCTAGCAGTAATTTTCTAGCAACAAAATGCAGATTTTAGATTGTATGTGAAAAATTGAAAATGTGCCCCTCTGGGCAAGTGGTTAAATATGGTGCCATGCTTTATAAATATATTTTCAACTAATTACTAGCAAGGTTTTTTTTTTTTTTTTTTTAAATAAAACATACTCAATGCACCAATTAAACATGATATGTTGTTGAATATGCAGCAGCTCTTCAATTAAGGGTTAAATCAAATGTCCTCTAGAGTTTATATGTCTGCAAGGTTACTGTTCAAGCTCTAGATATGAGATTATGGAAGCAAGAAATTTTAATGTGCAAAACGTTACTTCTTTTGTAAAGGACAGAGAATGCTCAAGGGGTCAAGATGTCAGAATGATATAACTTAAATACATATACTTGTTTCTTAAGGGGATTTTGGCATTAATGTTGCACAAACTGTATTTCTTGTGAATGTCTTCACCATTTTTGCCAAAATGTACATGTTTTAAATCAAAGCTGTTTTAACCTAATTTTACTCTCTGTAGGTAACAGACACATTAATAAAGAGAATAGGCCAAAACGGTTTCTGTACAAACAATTGTATAAGAGCAATATAGTGCACTAGTTTATCCTGTTTTATAATTTTTAGGTTTGTGTTCCACAGATACCAAAACTATATTTATTATATTTCCTTGTTGTTACAAATGTTGTCTTAAGTTTTGTAATTTGATACATCATGCAACCAAATTAAATGTCAATCGTTATATTTATGGCATTCAATTTTATCTGAAATATATTGAGTTTGCAGTTTGGCTCGTTGGCTCTCTGTTTAGCAAGGTGCTGGGGGCAGAGTAGGGAAGAAATCCACATCTAGAAGATACTTAAATTGGTGATATTTCCTGATGGGTACAGAGCAGCAGTATCCTTTTTATGCTTTATCACACACAACAAATAGCAGGACTACACCTTGATATAGTTCATGGAAGCCAACATTCATTTCAGGGATTCAGTAATATGTGTAGTGTAATCACTGTTTGAAGAAAAGAAAGTCAGGAAGAGACTCCAAAAAAAGCTTTTGTGACTCTGATTTTCCCAGCCTGGCTGTTGTACATCATTCACTAGACATATGCAATTCATTTAATTGCAAATTCATTTTCGGATGAAATTTAGCATATTCGTTCATTTAGGAGCATCCGAATGAACGAAACACTCTTTTGACCAATGTGTACAAAAACAAATTGTCAGAATGAAAATCTGAAAGAACGTAAACCCGAAAGAACGAAAACTTGAAAGAATGAAAACCCCAAAATCTGAAAGAACAAAAAATGATTCAACCTATCGTGCACACTGTTCTGAGATTTCCCAAGTTGGAATCCTTACGCATTCACCTTACCCGCACATACGCACACCAGACACACAGATCCCTAATGAGAGCATTGAGATCTATACCTGTCTATAGGATGTGCAACAACTTTCACACACTGCTACTAACCTGCATGCATTCAGAAGGGTTGATGCTGAGAACCCAAGTGCTCAGCCATTCAAAACAATAGTATACAGATTATCAGTGAATAAGAACCAAGCATACAAGTTCTGGTAATACAATACAACAGTCTCTCTAGACTTGTTAATGTTTTAGAAAAGGGATAATATCCTGGCTTGGACTAAACATTTTTTGTTTGGGCATTCATCCACACCAGACCCTTGTCTAAGCATGCAACCTGGCAGGCCAAGAAAGGATGAGGAGAACTATACCAGGTCACATACTCTTAACATGGATGTGTACCTTGTCAGGGGGACCTCTCTGACAAAGAACCCACCATGTCTCCTACAACCCCCATACAATAGGAGGGGGTGCAGATACCACTCCCTATGTGAATCAGTAAGGGGTACATAGTAAGGATCGTATCAAACTGATTAAAAAAAAAAAAATTTTTTCTTACATGTTCCCCTGGGGGCAGCCTCCATGCCATTTGTTTAACAACTCCTTGCCTATTAACCTAGAAAAGGCCCAGAACTGATTTTTTACAACGGTTAAACATTTTTATTGACTTTAAGAGGGTTCAGATTTTGCCTCCAGACATTTGTAATGACTTGCCCCTACTTTAGAGCAACCAAAAACAGATTATTATTTTATATTTGATATTCACAGGTGGGCAGTTTGTGGAAAGTAAAAAAAAAGTTACACAAAACAGAAGTTAAAAAAAAAGACATACAAACACAAACAGAAATTAAAATAAAAGAGATAAAGCTTACAGAAAAGAAAAAAACAGTTCTCCTGCTTCTGGGGTTGGCTAGATAACAAGGGCCATATTCCCAACATAGATGAGTTCTCTCATATATAATCATTATTTTATTGCAGATCTCCATTTTCATACCTTAGAGTGAGTTGCCACCCACTTACACTATCCAATGGAATGGAATAGGCTGGCAGTTACATCTTACCCAATTAGCACTGGTAGCATTTGGGTTATTCTTCAAAACCTATAACCATGCTGGTTTATGAATTATAAATCCAAAAGCAAGGGCAACGGTCTCATAGTTACATACTTGGTAAGGTTGTATAAAGACAATAGTCCATCCAGTTCAACCTGTCGAAAGCTGTCTCAGCTGTTGCTCTGCTATGATTAGATATAATGGAATCCAACATTTTCTCTCTATACAAACAGGCTGAAGGTTTTATGAGTGTGCACTACAAAGATTGGGATTGAGTTATTGCATGTTCCTTAACATAGAGAACTGAAACACACACGTTTGTCTTAGATTTTAGGTGAGAACGTTAACCGCTAGACTGTGCTAATTGGAATGCAGATGCATAGGCTGATTTCCAGTGAAATACATAAGATCCAAATGACACCACTGCAGGGGAATGCACAATAAATGTTTTGCTTTCCTTCTGACAATGTACTGTCAAATGCTATGCCTATTCCCAATTAACTTTGTCCTGACAAATGCTTGTACTGTAATGTTAAAAATATTTATGAAAATAAGTGAAAATAGGATCCAGACCTACTCACTCTTGGATGGATCACAAGTGCAGTGTGAAGCTACTATACCTTGCTTCTTAACCACTTTTGGACCGGAAGATTTTCCCTCTTAATGACTAGGCCATTTTTTGCGATTCTGCACTGCAAGACTTTAACGGACAACTGCGCAGTCATGCGATGCTCTACCCAAATACAATTGACGTCCTTTTTTTCCCACAAATAGAGCTTTCTTTTGGTGGGATTTGATCACCTGTGCAATTCTTATTTTTTGCACTATAAACGAAAATAAGTGACAATTATGAAAAAAAAAATATTTTTTTTTTTACTTTCCGCTATATAACATTCCCAAAAAAAAATTAAAAATCAAATCTTTTCATAATTTTAGGCCAATTTTGATTGGTTTGCACAAAAGTTATCATGTCTACAAACTAGGGGAAAGATTTATGTCATTTTTATAATTTTTTTTTTTTAAAGTAATGCCGGCAATCAGCGATTTTTGATGGGATTGCATTGCATCGGACAGATCAGACTACTAACTGACATTTTTGACACTTTTGGGGGAACCAGTGCCATTACTACAGTAATCAGTGCTAAAAATATGCACTGTTACTGTAATAATGACACTGGCAGGGAAGGGTTAATCCAGGGACGATCAAAGGGTTAAATGTGAACCTAGGGGGCGTTTTCTAACTGTGAGGGGCATGGGCTTGTGAAATCAATACAGAGATCTGTGTTCCTAAATAGGAGGAACACAGGGGCTCTGCATTGATTCCTAAGAGAACAACGGTCTGCTGTGTTTAGAACAACAGACTGCTGTTCTCTCTTCACGGGGAGCGATCGCGGGTGCCTGGCAGCAATCGTGGCTGCCGGCCCCATGCATCCGCTTCCCCACAAGCAAGTGGGCACACACACCCCCAGGATCGCTCCTTCGAACTGCCATACAGGTATGGCGATTCGTGGAAACCTGACGACCTGCCGCCGTATATAGGCGGTTGCTGGTTGGCAAGTGGTTAATGCTATACAGAAGGGATCTTCAGTCAAACAGAAAACAAAGGAAATACAGCCAAAGCACACTGGCAGAGCACAGTAAGCATAAAAGATTTGATTGAATAGTTAATAACATTTCTCATGTACAAATCAAGCAAATGAAAGGGGATGTTAAAAGGAGGGTATCCAACAAAACCCCCATAAGTTGGTGAACCAGTGTGGTTGGTGCAAAAGAGCAATATTGCAAATTTAGGATGCTATGTGCTGTTAAAGCAGAATTAAACCCAAAGCCAAACATTTATTTTGCAGCTTACCAGTTCTTCAATGTGATGGTTGTATTCATTCTCTTTTTAGGCTTTCTTTTTTCTATTTTCATTTGGTAATGCAGCCAGCAAGTGTTTTTTTTTTTTTTTTTTCACAGCACAAGGTCTCCAGCAGAATTTATCAGTTTACATATATATAATATATGTAAAAGCTGTTATATACATATAGCAGCTTAACACTGGTGGGGTGATTAAAATAATAATATAAAGTGTGAGCTGGAGTTTAACTTCAATTTGTTAGTGGTTTTAAATCTGTTAAAACATTTAACACAGCCACCCCCTCCACCCCCACCCCTCCATCACTGACAATGCTGCTGTCTGCTGTACCTCCTGTGCTCATTTTTCCAAAGCAGTGTCTCACTAATACCGGAGGTGTGTTACCGGCCAGGTCACCAGATGAAAACAGGCAAAGAAAACAAATCTGATGCAGCCGCCAAATCTAATGACTGGTAGGCTGCAATATATTACATTTTGTTTTTGGGTTTAATACCGCTTTATTGAGACTTTGCACCTCCTTCAAGCCCAATGGTGTAGGGTACAGATTTTGGGAAATCCTTCCCTTTTGTCTGCTTAATTTCTTAACTTTTTAAATAGGTGTAAAAGATATATAGCTGTAATATGATATATATTGCACTCCCATAAAACCCTTTGTTTCCCCACACTATTCTTAGCTGTATCACAATCTATAATATAATGATTCTTTTGATATATAAGCAGAAAGCTATCCAACCAGGTATTCTTTTTTTTTAAACAAATTGTCTTATAATATCATAGTGAAAAAAAAGCTTATGGCTAAAGCAAGTGACTTATATTTTGAAAAGCTAAAGTTAGAAACACTTTGATGTAATAATATTAATATGCTTTGAGATATGCATTGTCACTCTTTGTTGGTGTTTTTGTATTATTATTTTTCTTCATTTTGTATTAAGCACTGCTATTAGATTTTTGTTTTTTAAATTTTTAAACTTTAAAAATGCACTGTTTGCATTTACTTTATACACAGTACTAGTTTAATTAGTTGCAATTTATATCTGTTACTGATTACTTTTTTTTTAGTCTTCTGCTTAGCTTGTATTTCAAACATAGTATGATTTTGTATTTTCTAAATTATTTCTGCTGAAAGTTGCTGATATAGCTGGGTCTTGATGGATTTCTGTAGTAATACAAGCAATCAAAGTTAGCCCATGATGACTATAGTGTTCATGTAAGCAACCTAGAAAAATTATATATTGATTTTCTTCAGTACATCCTGCAGACTGCTAAAATACATGCTGCTTCTAGTTATCTGGTCAAATATTTTGAAAATGTCACTTACAATGCTGGAAAATTATCTCTTTTAGGATTTTTAAAAGTCAAGTAAATGTGAGCTTCAGCGTTTCTAACTGTTAATATTTATGCATTTTAAATCTATTTATGTTTTGATTTGAGTTTTCATATGTACTTTGTTCGAGTAAGCACATTTATGTGCGGTCAGTTTTATCATTTTTAATATTATCGTTAGAATAAAAGTAAAAAAAAGTGTATATGTGTTTTTTTGAATTAAACAAACTAAAATACAAGTACCACTTTACACTGCATTCAACTGCAGAGGTAATTGAATGGAAGATAGACTCAATCTCAAGTCAAACAGCTCTATGATTGAGCTCAGTGTGGGAGAAACATGTTAGAGGGGCATGGCCAATGGATGGGAACTTAAGCTGAAGTCTGTCTTTCATTCAATTCTCACCAAAGTTGAATACAGTGTGCAGTGGTACTTAAATGCTATATTATAGCATATCTTGGAGAAAGATATGCTCTGTCTCTGTCAGCACCTGAATACAGAGTGAAAACCCAGCAGACTATTACTGTGGGCTTGAAGCTGCACTAATCTGTTATGGTAAAAACTTCTGAAGTGTTTTTAATTAACCGTTTCCACAGAATTATTCATGTCATTTGTTGGCATTTGCTGGCAGTTCTGTATACCTCTTAAGTATTCTGTTGGTTTGATTTTTTACCCTTAAGTTCCAGTGGTTTTTTTTTTTTTATCCTGCTGTGGGTATTATAACTTGTTCCTACTAAAAAATATTAACTTTTTTTTTTTATGGAGAATGTAACTAAAAGTGCTAGAACATACAAACACCCCCAACTGGACAAAGGCAGTCAGCAGGTATGGCAGGGAGATATGTATAAGATGGCAGGGAATAGCTAAGACCACCAGACTTTACCTATACAGGCGGTCCCCGAGTTATAAACAAGATATGGTCTATAAGGTTTGTTCTGCAGTTGAATTTGTATGTAAGTCGAAACAGGTAAATTTTCTAAGTGTCGCTCCAGCCCCAAAAAAATATTTTTACGTTTTTTGGATAGCATAGGGACGGGTTACCACCCCTGTAATGTTTATTTTGCTGTCTGTGCCCCTCTTCAGAAGATTTCACATTACTTTCTGTCCCTGTGACAATTGGATTTTGAAAATTTTGGGTTGTTGTGGAAACAAGGATTGGTGATAAAGCTTCAGCTTTTTCCCATGAGAGCAGGAGTGAATTTCCCTTCCTAGGGGTAGATTTTCTCTCACTTCCTGTTGCCTCTTTTCGTTTCCGTTTGTAAGTAGGAGTCATTTGTAAGTTGGATGTTTGTAACCCGGGGACCTCCTGTAATTATAATTTTACTTTTGGGTGTATCGACCATTTAGGTGACTTTATGGAAAGCTCTTAACCTCCTTAGCGGTATTCCCGAGTGTGGCTCGGGGTGAAATTTAAGAGCCATTAGCGGTAACCCTGAGCCACACTCGGGGTACCGCTAGGAAGATCGCTGGATCCTGGAAGAGAGTATACTCACCTTGTCCCCGGGATCCAGCGATGTATCCCGGCAGTATGCGGCGGCCGGATCTTCCTCCCAATGCTCTGTGCCCCGGCTTCCATCTCCTGCAACGTGACGCTCGCAGGGGGGTGGAACCAGCGGAAAATTCAAATAGTAAAACTAAGAAAGAGAAAACAAAGAATTCTAGTGTGAAAGCCCTTGTGTATAAACTTTCTGTAATAATGGCTGGTCAGAGCTGCTCTCTCTCTCCTTGTTTTGGAAGACTGTTCTTGTATCCACCCCCTCTTCTAGTTTTCTACAGGCAGTCCGTAGTCCGTGGGCCTGCGGGATCCCTCACACCACTCTTGTCTTTGGAAAGGCTATGTACAACACAGAGATTATATCACTGTTACAAGTTAATAACTACGTTTACAAAGGCATTTTGTGCACACAAAGTGAAGTTATACTGTTTGTGGCTATTGAGGAATATATTTGAAATAATATTTTTGAGCCTGAAGTTCATCCTTAATGTTTGTGGGATAAATACACAATCCTCATAACAGGTTTATATATAGATTCTTGCAGAAATTAAGATATGAGAAAAATTAATTACAAGAAAGGGAAGAGTATTTCCTAATTTGAAGTTATATGGACATAGCTTTTCATACATACTCTATGTAAGTACCTTTGTACAGCACAACTGTATTTTTTTTATAAATACAGTATATAATGCGTTTAGCAAAAATAAGACACTCACCTGACTACAGTAATTAACTTAAAGCATTATTAACCACTTCCCTACTGGGCACTTTCACCCCCTCCCTGCCAAGGTAAATTTTCAGTTTTCAGTCATGCAACGCTGTACATATATGACATTTTTATCATTTTTTTTTTAGACAGATAAAGCTTTCTTTTGGTGATATTTAATCACCACTGTTTTTTTTTTTTTTTTGCTAAACAAACAAAAGAGACCAACATTAAAAAAAAAAAAAAAAGATTTTTCTTAGTTTCTGCTACAAAAAAATTGGAAATAAGCAAGTTCTTCACTGATGTGCGGTGATGAGGCTTCACTGATGGGCACTAATAGGCTGCACTGGTGGGCACTGATGGAGCTGCACTGATGGGCACTGATAAGGCTGCACTGATGGGCACTGATGAGACTGCACTGATGGGTGCTGATGAGACTGCACTGATGGGCACTGATGTGACTGCACTGATGATGTGGCACTGATAACTACTAATAAACTGTACTGATGGGCACTGACAGGCACTGATAAGTTGAACTAATGGAAACTTATGAGACTGCACTGATAAGGCAGCACTGATGGGCACTGATAGGCAGCACTGAGGAGCACTGATAGGCAGCCCTAAAGGGGACTGATATGCATCATTGATGGACACTGATTGGCACTGTTGGGGCTGCACTGATGATCAGTGCCCAGTTTATCAGTGTAAACGTGCCCTGTCACAGGAAAGCTGCTTATTGGCTTTACCTTTCTCAGACAGTGACATCGCTGAGGAAAGGAAATGCCTATAACCGACATTTATTTACATGTGGTGAGCTGTAATTGGACACAGGTGATCACATGGTAAATGGCTGCTGTGATTGTCTCTTTACCTCGATCTGTGATCAACTGTGTTTGCAGGACACATCGTTCAAAGATTGCACCCAATGCACATCCTGGGGGCACATGGTGGGGGTGGGTTCTGGGAGGACGTCAATCGACACCCTCCCTGAAATGAGCAACCACTCTGTAGCCATCATTTGGATATAGTGCGGTCGGGAAGAGGTTACAGGCAAAGATGTTCTTTTATTAAAATAACAAATATGTTATATTTACCTGCTCTGTGTAATAGTATAGCACAGAGTGGCCTTGAACCTCCTCTTCTGATGTCCCCTGCCAGCGATCTTGGATCCTCTTCTATGTCTGTCCCTGTAGCAAGCCACTTGCTATGGGTTCAGACATGTGGGCTCTCTACCGAGCCAGGCTATGTGTGTTTATATTTTAGTCCCACCCCCCACTTTCTGCTCACAGAATTTGACGGGCAATGGCAGCTGCTGCCAGACACATCACTGGATCAACGTGGTAAGTATTTAGGTGTTGGGCACAGCAAGTGGTAAAACAGGTTTTACCTTTTACAGGGAATACATTAAGGTAAAAAATGTTTCAACTTCTGAACCTCTTTAAGACTTTTTCTGTTCGTACTCTGTCCAATCATCTTTTATTTCTAACTAGTACAGATGTATTATATAAGGGCAAACATTTGGTAGGAAAAAAAGCATTTCCGGGGGGTACCAGAACATCTCCCACACCTGTCACAATAAGCTTTCATGAGCAAGGATTTCCAGATATGTAGCTATTTTTTCCCTGTCTTACTGAGATTTCTGAGTTTTAACAGCCATGTTTGGTGTAGTCAGAGCAGAAGGTGGCTGACTTTGATTAGGCTTGAGAGAGGGGTGATTCTTTGGTAAAGTTTCCTTTTAGCATTTGGCAATAGAATGAGAAACTCTCTTTATTGAAGTCTTATAAGTTAAACAGTTTTTCTCTAGTTCTAAAGATGAGTAAACTGGTTCATACCATACAGAACACCACATGTACTGTACATTCATTCACTAATCAGCCATGTCTAGACTGGCTCCCTAAGTAAACTGGTAAAGCAGTCCAAAGGACCTTTACAAGTTACCTTTCAGCACTAGCAATGTCATGGGCCCCACCCACAGAAGCTTGCACTTCAAAAAATGACCTCTGATACACCACCAGCTTTATAAGGTATAAAATATAATAGAGGAAGCAGTATAATTTCTTGTAAGCATGGCACTGTGCCAGGTGGTTTTCTCTTCAACTTGCATCCTACCCGAATAAAGGGTTTTGCTTTCTTTTTAACTATATTTTATTTTTTATATTTTTCCCAACAAACACGTGTAACATACAATGCAAACCACATCCAAATATATAAAATCATATAACTATCCCTGACATTACATGTTTAACCACTTCCTCCTGGGTGGATGTCAGATGATGTCTGCAACTACAGGCATCATCCCAGTATCAAATTTTACAGGCAGTGATGCGTTTTTTTCTAGGAGTGATTTGAGTGGCTATGCAGTCACTCAATCAGTTTTGCAGGTGGTATCTCCATCAGTAAATGGAGAGAGAGGAAATTATGTTGTTGTTCCTTTTCTGTAACCTCAGAAATGTATGTAAAAGGTGATCGCATCACACATTCCAGGTATCATTGCAAATGTCAGAATGACAGCAACAATTCTATCACCAAACCTCCCGTGTAACTCTAAAATGGTTACCTGTAAAGGCTTTAAAAGCATTACTTATGAAGATTTTAGGTACCTTTAGTTTGGCGTTTAAAAAAAAAACAATAAGATAAAATATAATAATAAATGTTGTAAAAGTCCAGTGTCCATAAAGTGCAATGTCCACAGGTACAACCACCAAATATCTCCTAAAAATGTGAATTTTCTTATAATTATAAATCTGCATAAAATTTCTACCATAGGTGAGTAGATATTCCTGTGTCTTCCCTCACCAACTTTCAAGCACACATCCTACTCACCAGAACTAGATGGCCCACATTATAGGTAGTCATACAAAGCAAACAAGGGATATCACTTTCTTGGTCCTGTACACCAGGTGCAAGGTTCAAATAGCAGCAACCACCTGTAACCAACCCTCGTTGATCCAATTCATGTGGAAAGGTAAAAGCAAATGCCTCTCATAGTGCAGTAAAGCACAACGTTTATTCTATATAGCGCATAAAATAACATTTACAATAAGGACGATCATAAAAACCCTGTAAAAAGCAGGAATGCCAGTATGCATTCCACCTGCGCTCCAAACATTGGCGTGACGGGTCCTTTATGATAGTTTATGATCGCCCTTATTGTAAGTGTTATTTTATGCGCTATATAGAATAAATTTTGTGTTTTACAGCACTATGAGTGGCATTTGCTTTTACCTTTCTACAGGAATTGGATTAACGAGGATCCGGTAATGGTGGTTGCTGCTATTTGAATGTTGCATCTTGTGTACAGGACCAAGAAAGCGATATTCCTTGTTTGCTACTCACCTATGGTGGAAATTATATGAAGATGTATAATTATAAGTAGATTTATGTTTTTTAGGAGATATTTGGTGGTTGCACCTGTGGACATTGCACTTTATAGACACTGCACTGTACAACATTTATTATTATATTTTATTTGATTGTTTTTTTATTTAAAGTGATACTATATTTGTATAAGCACTTTACAGTACTTTGTATATTTTGGGAGCGAGGTTATTTTTAATTGGTTTCACTAATTTTAGGCTAAAGTTAGCCAAAAACAGGCTGCTCCATATTTAGGAGTTTTATTCAGGTTGGGGTAACATCCCGAAATGTTTACATGACATAAAATATTGCAGAACCCACCATTTATTTCTCTAGGACCTCTGCTTAAAAAATTTATATATAAAAAAAAAAAAAGTATATGTTTGAGGGTTCTAAGTTTTTTTTTTTAGAAAAAAAAAATGCAGATTTTTCTTGTATGAGAGAAGTGTCAGCATTGGCCTGGTAGGGAAGTAATTAAAACATTACATATTTGAATCTTTCCTAGTGCTCTGATTGCACCAAACCAAATACCTGACCATATTCTACCCAAATCTTTGACATTTGTTTTAATCTCCCCTTAAGGGTAAATTGCTCTAATTTTACATTTAGACTGAGTGTCAGTATTCATTCTCTTAATTTTAGTGGATGAAAATGCACTGTTGTTAAACAAATTTGATAGCTAAAAACAATGTTCTACTAAACAGTAATCTTAGATTAACTTTATTTTGTGGAACCTCTAGATGCCTCAAAAACCATATAAATTGGTTACATTTAACATTTGTTTTAAAAATAATGTTAATAAGTTTCACAATATCTTTTCAATACCTTAGGCCCTTTGCACACAATACTTCTGTTTGAGCCTCTGCTTTTTCGGGCGTAATTTCAGACGTCTTTTTAAAATCATTTGCACTTATTTGAATGAATAGGCATTCGCGCATGGTCACACAAACATATTTTCAGGTTCCAGCTAATTTGCATATTCAAAAATGATCATGCATCTTTTTTTTCTACTTGGTGTGACAACAATGTGACAACAGTGGCCAAGATGGTCCAAGAAACGTATCATGTGATGTGGGAGGATCTGCATAGCATTGTCATGCCACAACCCACCGAGGAGCTTTGGCAGAAGGTGGCTGAAGAAGTTGGGCTGAAAATCCAATTCCAAAACTGTATAGGTGTCCTGGATGGCAAACACATTCGTGTGAAAATGACCTCAGGATCCAAATATTACAATTTAAAAAAATATTTTTCAATAGTTTTTCTGAGTCTAGTTGATGCCAAACTGCGTTTTATTTCTTTTGATGTTGGGGTCGATGGGAGTGCTTGTAATACCAGAATATTTTGTGAATCCACAATGGCATGAAGACTACATGAAGGAAGCTTGAGGATCCCCCCAGAAGGCCACTACCTGGAAGCACAGGACCAAACCTTCCTTTGGTTATTGTTTCTGATGAGGCTTTTGGACTTTCAGAAAAGTTAATGCGTCCTTATGGTGGATGTGGATTAAGCCATATGCAACAAATATATAATTATCATCTGAGCCGTGCTCTCAGGATGATCGAGTGTGCTTTTGGAGTTTGTATATATAAAAGTGGCATGTGCTCATGTCCGCTTTGTAGGTGGATGTGGAGAATGCTATCAAGATAGTATTAGCTTGCTGTGTACTCTACAATTTTGTGATTGAAAAAGAAAACTCTGCAGATTTCTTTGTCTCCGAGGCTGGACAACTTGCTTGGCAGAAAAACTGTGCATATTTACAAACATGTCTTTACCTTGCTGTGGCAGTTTCTAAACCCTTTTGAAAAATTCACAAATAAAAAGAAAATTTGTTCTCACGTAGAGTTGTTGTTAAATAATTTTATGTTTTTTCATACAGTTGTGTAACCAATGACCATGTGAACAAACATAGGTGAACATGTAAGTAATAAGTGAGTGGCATGAACAAGCACTTTCTACATCAGAGGTTTTGGATGTGTGAACTGTTGGTTAATGCTTTAAACCAGTGGTCTTCAAACTGTGGCCTGGGTGTCAGATGCAGCCCTTTGCTTTCGTTTATCCAGCCCTTGGGACATTATTCCACTGACAGCAATGATGGGGCACTATTCCTCCCAATGACACAGGGCACTATTCCTCCCACTTACATTGTCGATGGAGCACTATTCATCCCATGAATGCAAACCATGAAGCACTATTCCTCCCCTTGATACCAACCGTGGGCACTATTCCTGTTAAAAATAAACAAAAAAACAAATGGGGCGCTATTCCTCCCAGTTAACACCAATGATGGGACATTCTTTCCCACTGATTCCAGTACATTTTCTGCTCACACTGGCCCCAGCCCAGCCCTCCAAAAGCCTGAAGAACAGTAAACCAGTCATTTGTTTACAAAGTTTGCAGACCACATTATAGGAAAATTGGTCCTATAAAAATTTAAAATTTCCAATAGACAGAAATGTAATACAGAAGTTCACATTTCTTTTTTATTTCAAACCTGGCCACACAATGTATGGCATTAAAAACAGAACAAATTGCAGAATATGCCGGAATCCTTTTTATTTCATTATACCAAATTAACAATAAAACAATATAAAAAGACCATGATACCTTATTTAATAAATGCCGCAAAATATCTTATCCCTAAGTTTTGACAGGTATCAGAAAGCCCCAAGGTAAGAGATTGGTTTAGGCAGGTAAATAACATTTATAATCTAGAAGAGTTGTATTATAGAGTAGAGAAGATAAATTATATAAATTTCAGAAAATATAGAAAGACTGTAAAGATTTCAAAGGTAAAAAAGAAATATGTGGAAATGGGAGGTATGTGAAAAGGGGAATAGAAAGGTATATGAAAAAGGGAATAGAAATGGTAATGTGAAAAATATAGGGGGTACGAGAATTGGGATCGCATAAAGGAAGCCAGAGGAGGGGTTGGGATGGGAGATATTTATTATACTTGTGTTTGTTAGGATTATAAGAATGATGGTATTCTTCTTTACCATGGATGCGTTCTTTTTTATTTTGGAATTTGTTTCAAATTTTGAATTAAAGTTTATAACAAGTGTAATGCAAGATAATAAACCTGCTGCAGTGAAAAAAATAAATAAAATGTCAGTCTGCAACATTTTAATAAAGTTAATAAAAAAATGTGATGCATCATCTACAATGCATCATTACTGCTCCATTCATCCCTGCAGTGAACGAGGCCTAAAAAGAAAAAGGGACTCCTATTGCTTAATATGGGCAGCAACCCAGCCTATATATGTTTTTATCTGCAAGAATTTTGCACACTAATTTAAATTGTTACATATTATTGATTTTTTTTCCACATAATTTAGCAAATTGCACAAAGCCCTTTATCATATAGTTTTTGATTTTATTAACTCAAATACATATCATACTTTTATTTTTTTTCTGTAAACAATAATTGCAATGTTTTTATGATTTATTCATTTTTTTATTTTCATCCAACTTAGCACCCCCCTTTCAGTCCATCATGAATGCTGCTCGTGGACTCTTCCACCTTACCAACCATTCGGGGTCTGCTCCCCATCTCTGCCAATCCCTCCATTAGTTTCCACTCACCCAAAAAATTAAATTTAAAATACTAAACTTACAAATCTATCAACGACTCTGCCTCCATCTACGTCTCTAACACAGTCTTAAAAATACCATCCTAATCATTCTCTTCATTCATCCTAGGATCTCCTGCTCTCTAGCTCCCTTGTACCTTCCTCCCATGCCAACCTACAGGACTTCTTCTGAACCTCTCCCATCCTCTGAAACTCCCTTCCCCGACTTGTGAAATTTCCTACTCTGTCCAGTTTCAGGCAATCCCCGAAACCCCTTCTCTTTCGAGAAGTCCACCCTGCTTCTACCTAACAACTGTGCTTTTGTTTTCTCCATCAGTTAACCCCCCACAGGTGTTACCTTTTGTATCACTTAACCCTCCCTTTTAGATTGTATGCCCCAACAATGCAGGGCCTTTTGAGTCCCACTTTATTGAATTGTATTGTAACTGTACTGTCTGCCCTGATGTTGTAAATCACTGCACAAACTGTTGTTGCTATATAAATCCTGAATAATAATAGTAATCAGTTATCAGCATTATCACATATATTAGACGTATACAGTTTTTTTTCTTTTTTTTCCATATACAGTTTTTTTTTTTCTTGTTTGAAATGATGCTCCACATCTTCCATGTCACTTTTTCTACCTAACAAGCCCAAAATTCGTTTCCAAACCTTTTTGAAATCATTAAATCATGCCTAATATTGCAATCAAATTCAATCAGATTGACTAAGTAAGCATAAAATATGAAGTAATGACTTAGTTACAAATTAATGCTAATTCTCAAGTTTGATGGCTTTTACAAAATTTCCTTAAATAAGATAAAGGATTTTGACTTATGTATATTGATGACATTCAGCTTACCCGATGTGTCAGAAACATTTCCCTACATATTTTTCTGTTCAGTCTAGTTGCAGTGCTACTTGCTGCATTTAAATGTAATGAGATGACCTGTGATGTGGCTGTTTGGCTGTTTTCTTTTTTAATTTGTATATTTTAAGCTAAATGCATTTAATTTCATGCTTACCATTGCAAGTAAAAAAAATAAAATAAATAAATTATACCTTGAATATAGACATACTAATTACACATTACACATCTCACAGTGATCAGAAAAAACAACATGATAGTTGGTAGAAATATTACTTTTTATATCTGTGTATAATTTAGTGCTTTAAAAAAAAATAAAACAAAATCCAATTTTTCAAAAAAGTAGTAACCACTTGCTTTGGACAAAACCTTTGAGATATTGCTATCTTGATTGCTAAACTTGCCCTTTAGTCCACTGCACAGCAGCAGACCAGGGGTGGGAAAATCACCATGAGGAGCCAATCAGTTGTGGTTCAGTGCTTACGTGTTAGTAAGAAGCATACTTCTAGGTTAAAAGACCAGAGAGACAAGGACCTACTCTATCACAAGTTGAGGAAGGTTCAAGACTTGTAAGTGTTACTGAATTTAAGCAGAAAAAATAACATAACCAGCCCTAGTAGACTGGGCCACATTGTGTGATTAAAAAGTCCAGTCTCAAGACTGGATGGACTGACATACAAATTCTTTGGCAGGTAAAACAGCTACCGTATGTAAATCTATTTCATCTTTGAGTTTAGTTGTTTAGTTGGAGTTCAACTTTAAATATAGTAGTTGCAAATATAGATTCACAAACGTGTAATGATTGTTTATTTTTCAATGTCTTTTGTATATTCCAGTAATGGACAAATAAGACAGCACTGTATTGGCTTGCATTTCCCAATATCTCACTAATAAAGCTTATGATGAAAAATAATCTTCTAACGGAAAATGAAAATCCAATATCTATCTACATTTTAATTCTAATTTTAAAAAAAGCAATTTACAGAATCATTTGTTCTATCAATAAGAAATATAACTCTGTATCATTATTAAATCAGCCACGCACTGTGCAATTAGAATTTTAATATTAGCTTGCTACTAATTAACCAATTCATAATATGCATATGTATGACCTCTGTCATTGTGTTTGCTTTGAAATCAGTTTAGGTCCAATTAATTAAAATTGTATTGTCTAATAGAGAGCATTCAGGCTGTTCCCTATGCAATATTTTTTTCCTATTTTTAAAACAACCACATTCTTTCAAAACTCCTCAAAAATACTTGTAGTTTTCACATGCTATCTAATATCCCCTTCTCTTATAAGCCTAATTTTGATTATGAACTTCAAAAAAACATAATATACTGTCTAAAAAACATTTTTTTTTTTCATGCATTGAAATGTAACATATGTAAAGTGACATTAAAGCTTAATTTTCTCAAATTAAAATAACAAACATGTTCTACTTACCTGCTTTGTGCAATGATTTTTGTCTTCTTTTGGGGTCCCCCACCAGCCCTCCATGCTCCTCTTCTTCGGCAAGTGCCCCCATGTTAGGCCATTTTCTACAAAGGCACTTACAGTATGCAGGCTCGCTCCCAAGCCGCCCTGTCTGCGTTTACTGACAGAGTGGGTGTCTCTGTCCCGCCCTCCGCTCACTTGGCACAGCATTTGATTGGTTGTAGCAGGAGCCAATGGATCCTGCTTCTGTCAATCTACCCAATGAGGAGGGAGGCAGCAGCGAGAGCTGGATCAGATCGGGCCCAGGTAAGAATTAGGTGAGGGGGTTGGGGGAGATTCTGTAGCACAGTAGGATTAAGTTTTCACCTTAATGTGTAGAATGCTTTAACCACTTCTGGACCAGAAGGATTTGCCCCCTTAATGACCAGGCCATATTTTGCAATTTGGCACTGCAATATTTTAATGGACAATTGCGCGGTAGTACGATGCTGTACCTAAATAAAATTGATGTCCTTTTTTTCACACAAATAGTGCTTTCTTTTGGTGGTATTTGATCACCTGTGTGATTTTTATTTTTTGCACTATAAACAAAAAAAAAGCAACAATTCTGAAAAAAAAAATATTTTTCACATTCTGAAAATCAATTTTTTTTTAACATATTAGGCCAATTTGTTTTCTGCTACTTATTTTTGGTAAAAAAAAAAATCACAATAAGCATATTTTTAACTAACTACGGGAAAAATTTATGTCATTTTTATTGTTTTTTCTTCTTTTTACTAGTAATGGTGGCGAAATGCAATTTTTTGCGGGACTGCGGACAGATGGGACCCCTGACAGACATTTTTTACACTTTTGGGGGGACCAGTGACATTACTACCGTAAATAGTGCTAAAAACATGCACTGTTACTGTAATAATGCCATTGGCAGGGAAGGGGTTAACATTGTGGGTGATCAAGGTGTTAAATGTGTACCTAGGGGCATGTTTCTATCTGTGGGGGGCATAGCTTGTGAAATGATCACAGATACCTGCATTCCTATATAGAAGGATCACATGGGCTCTATGATCATTCCAGGGAGAAGAACGGTCAGCTGTGTTTACAACAGCTGACCGTTCTTATCTCTCAGCCGGGAATGATCGTGGGTGTCAGGAGGCAATCATAGCCACTTGCCCCATGCATCGGAGTCCCCGCTGATGAGCAAGGGTGGGAATGCACCAGCGGCGGTGTGCGCTCGCCCCCTAGCTGCAGGCACGCGACCGACATATACCTACGTTGGTTCGTGCAGGAGCTGCTGCCTGTCGCAGTATAACTGCAGCGGGCAGTCGGCAACGGGTTAAGGTAAAAAACCTTAAGGCTTTAGAATCACTTGAATATTGTATATTAATAGATTCCAGGACTAACTGGATTATTACATCTGCTGGGTACTTTAGTGGGAAAACCTCCCTGTTGCAGTTCCTTGTTCTGCTACCTATCCCCCTTATTGCCAGATTGGAGCCAGGTAAATAGCCATGTGCAGCCTTTGTTACACAAGCAATAGCTCTATTTATGATATTTTTGAGGAAAGAATTATGGTTCTGCAGTGCTACCCTTCAACAGGATAATAATGTCTGTATGTCTGCTTTCTTTTTAAAAAAAAACTGAACTGAAAGCAACTGTTTGCTCATGTAGAAAATAAATGGATTGTAGGTATGGACAGCGATAATGCATTACATTAAAGTGAACAGATTATGAATAGTCAAGTACTTATATATTTTAACAAATGTAAATTGGCTTTTAGACAAGACCTCTGTAGCTGCAGGCACTGTGGATTAATTCATCCTCAAAGTTTACAGCAGAAGTAATCCCCCCCAATTAGTGACTCAGCAGTCTTCTAGCCTTGTAACCTCTAATATAAAAACAGAGATGGAGATCTAGGCAAGGTGGGCTGAGTTGTCGAAGGCATGTCTTGGGCAATTTTAGTACTTCTGTTGTGCCGATGCACATTAAGTGCAGCTATATAGGTCAGTGAAAATTGTTTTCTAAAGCTCATTTAATAAAATAATTCATAGGAATATCTATATTTTTGAATATATACTGTATATCTCACAGTTCTTATGCGTAGCACTAGCATGAAAAAAATACAGGCCTTCACATACTCACAGATAGGGATGATCGAACTTTTGAAAAGTTCGGCTCGACCAGAACACCCGAACTTTCCGAAAGTTCGGGTCCGGATTCCAGAACCCCATTGAAATCGATGGGACCCGAACTTCGATAATCAAAAAACATCTAAACAATCTAAAACCCAATAAATGCCCCTAAAAAGTGCCTAGGGTTCTGGGTCATGCCCCAGGGACTATTAATCACACAAAAAAGTTCTTAAAAATTGTCGTTTTTGATAGAGAGCCAATTATTGAAAAAATTATTGAAAAAAAAAAGAGATTTCTTTAGATTTAGTGTCTGGGGGGGGGGGGTCTAAAAAGTGTACCTGTGAAGTTTCGCTCTGTAGCATGTCCAGAACCAGAAAAAAAAGATTGTTTGTCTTAGAATTGCAGTAGAGCAGGCATATGGCTCCGCTATTTTCACACCTGGCCGTTTTTGTTGCAGGCGTTTATTGGACTTTTTTGTGGACATCTTTGGAGGCAGGCATGACATCTGAACTTCTGTGTAGGGGTATATTTGACACACACACATATATGTATATATACACATACACACATATAGGTGTGAAAGTAGCGGAACCCTATGCCTGCGCTAATGAAATTATTTGCAGGCATGTGTATGTGTATATATACATATATGTGTGTGTGTATATATACCCCTACACAGAAGTTCAGATGTCATGCCTGCCTCCAAAGACGTCCACAAAAAAGCCCAATAAATGCCTGCAACAAAAACGGCCAGGTGTGAAAGGAGTGGAGCCATATGCCTGCTCTACTGCAATTCTAAGACAAACAATCTTTTTTCTATGGCGGTCACCCTGACATGGAAGAGTTTGGTCATCCTGCCATAGCAGTCAGAGTCAGTTCACCCTACACTACACTACACTACGGTCACCCTGACACTTAACACTTTCCCTACAGAAACTAGATTATTGAATCTAACTATAGTGGAAAATAGTACCCTAACTACACTAGTTATCCCTTTCCTCACACTAATAATTGCTAAATGACACTTTTGAAGCAGGAGTAACAGAACTGCTTCCACTCTCTTCCACAGCCCTGTATTACAGTGCTAGAGATTTGGCGGGGCTATGTTATATACTGGGGGGCGTATTCACTACTGATTGGCCTCTGGACCCCCTAGTCACTCCAATCACATTCCTAGCATCCTCCTGCCCCCTCAATTGGCTTTTACTGATGGTTCTGGTCCAATCACAGGCTTTTAAAGCCCAGTTCCTGTCCCATTGCATTTTGGTCGGTTCTGGTTGGCGAATTCCAAACTTTTTCCGCAAAAAGTTTGGAAATTCGGCCGAATTTCGAACAGTCAATGTTCGGGTCGAACCGATGGTCGACCCGAGCCATTCGATCATCCCTACTCACAGATTAAGGATCCAGGGGCATTTACCCCATGACAATCAGATCTTTAAATATCTACTGTATATACTTATGTAAATATATATTTATAATTATTTATTTTTTTAGTTCTGATATAAAAGATAATAAAATGTTATACTGTAAACAACCATATCGTTATAATATGTATCTAACTATTATATATTGGTAAGACTTTGGACTTCAAGCTCACAATTTACTCAACAGCACACAATTCAAAAGTTGCCAGCTCACTCCTGCCAACTGCAGCATTCTATATACACTGAATATTTTGTTTCAGTGAGAAAGTATACATAACCTCTGGTTTAACACTTAACTTTAGCCTTTTTTATATGCTGGTGGCATTTATCCGAAAGCATAGGTACATAGTTAGGTTGGAAAAAAGTCACAAGTCCATCTAGTTCAACCAATAAAAGGGAAAACAATCATGCAATCCCATATACACAATCCTATACCCACAGTTGATCCAGAGCAAGACAAAACAAAACCCAGCAAAGCATGGTCAAATTTGCTCCAGCAGGGGAAAAAATACTTCCTGAGGCTATTGGATATCTCCTGGACCAAGTTTACCTATAAATGTTAGTATCCAGTACATTTATAAAAGATTCCACACCTTTTTTAAATCAATCTACTGAGCTGGACAGTAAGAGCTCTTGAGGGAGTCTATTCCATATTTTCACAGGTCTTACTGTGAAGAAACCTTTCCATATTTGGAGATTAAATCTTTTTTCACCAGATATAAGGAGTGCCCTCTTGTCCTCTGATTTTTTTTTTTTTTACCAAAAATATGTAGCAGAAAACAAATTGGCCTAAAATGTTAAAAAATTTTGATTTTTAATTTTTTTTGAGAATTCTATATAAAAGAATGTGAAAAACATTGTAATTTTTTTTAAATTGTTGCTCTTTTTTTGTTTATAGCGCAAAATATAAAAATCACCAGAAGAAAGCTCTATTTGTGGGAAAAAAAGGACGTAAATTTCATTTGGGTACAGCGACCGCGCAATTGTCCGTTAAAATAACGCAGTGCCGAATCGCAAAATAGGGCGTGGTCATTGAGCAGCCAAATCCTCCGGGGCTAAAGTGGTTAAAGGCTTAAATTTAAGTGACTATTAATCACCTGCTGGCCAGGGGAGATTCAAACCCATAGCCTCTAACTTGCAAGCCGATTATACTACCAGCTACGCCACCGAGCCAGCTAACCTAATGGGCCATACACACTATAAGATTTTCTGAAGACTTTTTCCTTTTGACTTACCAAAACCATATAATATGAGGTCAAACTTAAATACTTTCAATTTGTATGCAATCTGGCAGGCCCTTGCACTACATAGAAAAGGTAAGAAAAACCTAACCACAAAAGTTGGATAGTGTGTATCCAGCTTAAGACTCTCTTTGCTTAACTAACTTCTATCTGAGTTTGACAGCTCTTTTATAGGGCTCAGACTTCACCAGCGCCCCATAATCCACTGCTCAGGTGCAGTGAATAAATTACTGACGTCAGTAATTTATTCACTGCACCTGCGGATGGCCAGCAGATGATTAATATTAATTATGGATATTAAATAAAACCTATTAAATGAATTATGGATGCGGGACTCAAAGCTCCCGTGAAGAAGCCCATTTGTTTGCCATTCGGCGAACGGGCGAACAGGCAGTGTTCGATTTGAACTTAGATTCGACTCGAACACGAAGCTCATCACTAGCGCATATGTGTATCAGTATAGGGGATATCCCCTATGTATTCAGCAGGTATATTTTGAATGGGGACTAAAATCTTTTTAAAGTTTTATATATATAAATATATATATATATATATATATATATATATATATATATATATATATATATATGCACAGAGATTGTCATGAAGTTTATAAAAACTTTTTTACATGTTCTTTTTGCTAATTTCCTACCTTCACTGAAAATCCATCTTCTTGTTAACTCAGTAGTTTCCTTGAAAGAGCCTGGTCATTTTTAAATAAAACCATTATTCCCTAGTGATTTCCTGTTTGTAAAACTGGTGGCTGCTATTCCTCCAATTCCCTCAGCAACTGGTCTTGGCTTGTCCCATTTGTAGACCTTTCTACAGCAAGCAGGGATGTACTTCCATCCCTGCTTGCTGTAGTGGGTGGACAGGACTCAGAGACCATCAAACTGTACCTCCCATGGAAGCAGTATAGACCATTCTCTAAAACTTACAGCCCCCTGGGCTGCTCTGAAAGTCTGCATTCAAGGTGCGGGTCATACTGCCTGTGAAAAAGTTTAAAAGGCAGCAGATAATGAGCCTCTCAGTGTGTGAAACTGTCAGGTAATGTAACTGCTTGCTGGTAGAAAACCAGCTGTCAAAACTAAGCAGTGATGTTGGGGGTGGGTGGGACTGAACAGCTATCAAACTCCAGTCAAAGGGATGATGACTGGGCAGACTGCTATGTTTCTGTGACTTTGCCCCCTTTCTTACACAGCTCAATCATTGGCTGGTGTTTGATAGCTGCTCAGTCCAGGCCACCCCCGACATCGTCGCTGAGTTTTGAATGCTGGGTTCTTCCTGCAAGCAGTTACATTACCTGACAGTTACACTGAGTGAGCCTCACTGTCACTTATGGAATATCACAAATGTATTATCTGTTCAGTGTTTTGTGTATGGGTGTGTACTAAGGGGTGATTTTCTTACCGATTCCGGAGTTCTGCTTTAAGAATAAAACTCTCTTTTTTGCTACCCATTGGCCTGATAAATGTACCAATTAATAATTAATTTATTTTTAAATATCTGTTCGTACTTGTTCATCCTGCCTGAAATCTTATGGGCTGCTAACTTCCTGTGCTCTCTGTATGTGTTCCACTCCTAATAATTTTACTGTACCCAGCTATCTTGATGGACTGCCATACACTGTTGTAATCGCTCTTTTGTGGAGTCCTGTCCTAATAGGGCAACACTTCTCCATAGATACAGTACGTTGAGTGAATGTTGTCACCCTAGGGCAAGAAATGTGTTTTTGTCAGGATCATCAGGTGAATATTAATGAAAAAAGCCTTAAAAAGGAAAACAAATGTGGCCACTCCAAATAAGTCTCATAAGCTGCAATATAAAATTATTGACCCCCTAGTCAAAGTCAGAAGTGACATAACGCGTCGGGACATGGCTATATGGCATACCACCTTGCATGGCAAGAGAAGTGGAGGACGGTGTCTGAGGTCCGGTGACCAGTGTGGAGGTGGTAAGGACCCTAGGAATGCTCCACATCCTCCTGCATTCACACTAATGTGCTAATTTACTGTTGATAATGTAAGTGCAATTGGAGAGGGTTTATCATACAAAAAAAAATTCAGTTTAAACGTTATCACACGAGTGGAGGCTTTCTCTCTTTTCATATATGACCATTGTGGATTTGTGTGCAAGAGGACACCCTGCCATCATTCATCCTACTTGGTGGTCTGTTTTGGTATTGATACCCCAAAACGCACATGCCCACACCATGAAAATGGGGGGTTAGGATCTCTGGTAAGAGTCTAATCATTGGGAGCGGTTCTGGAACATTGGTGGTGGATTCTTTTAATGTGCTCTGATTGTTATTCACAAAGAGCCACACCTGGATAGCGTATATGGGACTCTGAATACTGAGAGGATCTCATCCAGGACTGTTTTTCACTGTCAGCACAATTGCTTTTAGCACATTGTGGGACATTATATTTTTAGTTTCACTTTTTGTCTCCTTTTTTTTCCAATCTTTTCACTGAATTAATTTTATGTTATATAATGTTTATGGTATCATGAACATGTATATATCTAATTATTTGAATCACTTTATGCACAACTTGGTGTAGGATATTGATTATATGTACACTAATTTGGGGAATATAATATTATTATTATTTTTACTGAGAATAATAATTATATTTTGCTACGCTTGAATGTGCCATAATGATTAAAGAAGGATTTTATTAAACAGGCCGGATTTACAGACTTTAAATAGTCATATTGTGTTTGCTAAATTATTTATTCTATCAAGATACGATAATAAAAAGAAAAAGCTTTGCTTTTTCAAAGAGTATAAGTTAGAAAAAAAAAAAAAAAACAGATACACATCACTTTTCATTATATGGTCTGGTTTGTCTCTAATGAAATCAAGTAATAATGGGATCCACTTTAACTCACTTGTCTAACTTAATTTTCCACTGTAATGAAGCAAGTATGTTCAGCTGTATTCCTGAACTGTTATAAACTAGAGCAGTGTAATGTTCACCGTTCCTTAATAAACTGTGAATAAGTCATGATAGAACCCATTTACTAAAAAGATAAATAGGGTTTTAGCAACAGATAGTGTTTGCTAATGCTGAAGTTGTTTTATCTAAATACCAGAGAACAATCCTGTTTTTTCTGTTACCTTCTTACTATTTATGGTCTCTCTGCAGATTGAAAAGTGGAAAGTGATGGGAATTTATTCATGGCAGTTTTTGCTGTTTATAGCAACTTGATAATGCACAGAAAAGGGGGGAGGGGTTGAGAAAGGAGGATAAAAAACAAAAGCATTTGCCATGTTTATCATGCAGATACTTAACTACAATTCCAATATTCTTGACTTTGGCTTTCAGGATATCTATTGGAAAAATGGTAGTAAAAAGGCCCAGCAAATAATATGCACCTACTGTACACAAATGTTTTGTCTATGTGAGCGAATGCTCTCTGACTCTTTAAAAGTGTTACTGTCTCTTGTTGGGACTGTGGGTTTCTAAAGTCTACAATAATGTGCCCATTCCTGATTTACACAAAGTCTAGTTCAGTGCAGTTTTAAAGTCTATTAAAGTGGATGTAAACCCTCACATATACCAAGTGAAGTGAACAGCCTCAGATGATACACAGAGATGAAACAAATCTCCCTATATACGTTTTATTTGTATTTCTGCTGTCTTCAGCTTTCTACACTGTTTAGAAAGTGAACATTGTGTTAGAATTTTTTTTCTTCCTATTCCAGCAGTGGGTGTGGAGTCTTGGCATACACTGTGTGACATCTCATTGGGGAAAGGCACACTCCCCCCCCCCCTCCACATAGGCAGAGGAGGGGAGGAAACATGCAGAGCTGTGCTGTGAATAGACCAGCGCTCTGCTTATATCTCACTATGCACCCACCCTGACACAAATTTCCAGCTGCATTTATCTCCTGTGTCAGATAACTTGTCAGACGTTATCATGCCGATAACAGTGGAATGGAGCAGCAGAAAGACACAGGGCTTTAGAGAAAGATAAGTAAACATTACAGATATATGGGTCCAAGTCAAATTTAATGAAGGGGGTCTGCATCCACATTAACAAAATTGTAATTAACTGCAAATAATTTGACTTTGTTATTAAAGATGGGAAACTTAAAGAGGAAGTAAACGCTTCCTTTTTTTAAGTTTTTTTCTTCCGTGCAAAGTAAATGCATAATGTGCTAGTATGCATATCATACTAGCACATTATGTGACATTATGTGACACTTACCTCCAAACAAAGCCCTCATCGTCCCTGCTGGAGGCCGCATCCATCTTCAGCCATCTTCCTTCCTCATCTGCGGACTCTGGCTATGGTACTGGCCGGGAGCCGCGTGATGTTACTCCCACGCATGCGCACGGGACCCACCAGTCATGGCACAGGGCTCTGAAAAAATGTCATGGGCGGCTGTTTCTTCAAGGCACATGCGCCAATTACGTCATTGGCTGCATGGAATGTAACGGTGAAAGTTTAGGAGATATTTACAGTACCTATAGGTAAGCCTTATTAAAGGGTTACCTATAGGTAAAGGTTAGAAGAGTGGGTTTACAACCACTTTAAAGCTGTTCTAAAGGCATTTAAAAAAATAACAAACATGTTATAATTACCTGCTCAGTGCAATGGTATTGCACAGAGTGGCCCCCAACCTCCTTTTTTGGGGTACCCGGCTGGCACTTGAAGCTCCTCCTGTTCTCAGTGCACCACTATAAGATGCCAGTTGCTATGGTTGTGCACCTGTGGGCTTGCTCCCGAGATGGGCTATGTGTGTCTATTGATACACACATCATGGCTCAGCCCCACCTCGCACTTCCTCCTTCCTCCCGCCAATGGCTCCCACTGCTGTCTCTGAGCCTGTGAGAGTATAGAGAGAGAACGAGCCCTGCTTAAAATATATGACCTATTTACAGGAAGTATTTAGGGAGTGGGGTGGGGGAAACAACTAGTGTAAGGTATTTTACCTTAATGCAGGGGATGCTTTAAGGTAAAAAAAACCTTCTGACTTTAGAAGCGCAGTGGCTCACATGGCCTAAGAATGCGTTTAGCATAGTTTTTAGATTGAATTCTTTGATGTTGCCTATTCTTTTGATTATCTGTTAACCTCACAAGTGTTGACTCAGTAACAAAATAGCAATTTAAGTAAATCTCAAATGAATCTCTGTGAACACTTTTGGGATGAATTAGAGTGGAGACTGCAAGTTTTTTTTTTTTTCCCAAAACATTTTATTGAAATAAAATACAGTTGAATGAAATAACAATTGAACAGCAGTTTGAATGGTACAAAGCGTTACAGAAATATCAACAGTAACATCCAGAATACAATATAAGGGTGGAGGAGCAAACCACGACACAATCGTACATTGGAGCACATGGGTGTACAAGACTGAAACTGAGCATGTAGTATATACCTTAAGTAGTGCGGGAACAGTCCTGCTTCCCATACTCTGGTGTGGGGCCACAGGGAGAACGTACAGTCAGAGGCCGTGTGGACCTCCAGAGGTGCGGGATGTGTTACGGAGAAGGCACAATTAGGGGCATAGATGGTGCCTCCCATGGTCGGACACAGGGATCCAAGGGGGAACTCACTGGATCCGGACACAGGGGGCCACCACCAAATGTGTTTGGTCCGTCTCGGGGTGTGGAATTCCAAGGAAACTCACAGGAGGGAAGCAATGGAGGCAATCGTGTAAGCCCGTGGGGGGGGTCGGGTCCGTATCCAGGGAATGATCGGAGGAACGTCGGGATGGGAAGGGGGGGAAGTTGAGGGGAAGAACAGGAGGGAGGAGGCTAGGGATGAGAAACAAACAGAAGAAAAAAGGGCAGAGAAGGAAGGGGGTGGGGAAGCGCCAAAAGCGGGTTTGAGGTCCACTGTGTTGGTGTGAGGTACTCGGATGAAATCTCAATATCTGGTGTAAGGGGGAAGATATCAGAAACACTTAGAGTCCGGTCAGTCTTATACAGCATTTAAGATATAGTGGTCAGAGTCAGAAAGTCAGGAAGTGTTGTAAAGTGTACCCAGGGGGCCCATGTCATGTAGTACTTGTGGTGAGCATCCTTGGCCTGTGCAATCGTGTCCTCCATTTCCGCCACCCTCCGTACCCTACTCAGCCATTCGGCTACTGTGGGGGGGGGAGGTAGAGCGCCAATGACAAGGCACGCACATCCTTGCTGCATTAATAAGGTGCAGGGTAAGGGACTTTTTGTATCCAGAGTAGGGCAAGGAGGTGTGATGAAGCAGGTATTGCTCTGGAGTGAAGTCGGGAGTGTAGGTGGTAATACGGGAAATCAGGGAGTGCACCTCCCTCCAAAACGGTTGGACAATAGGGCATTCCCACCAAACATGCAAAAGGGAGCCCCGGTGTATGCCGCATCTCCAGCAAGTAGGAGAGTTGGTTGTTGAAAACTTATGCAGTAATTCAGGAGTTCGGTACCATTTGGTGTATAGTTTGTAGCCAGTTTCTTGAGCAAGTACATTCAGGGATCCCTTATGCATGTGGTAGTAAATTTTCGTCCAGTCGTCATCAGAGAATTCCCTGCCCAGGTCTCCCTCCCAACGAGACCTAAGTGCCTCCGTGTGTGCATGGGCGGTCGGGAAAAGCATGGTATAGAGGATTGAAATCAGATGGCGATGCGGCCCAGGCGCCTCACAGAGTCTCTCAAAGGAAGTGAGGGATCGAGTCCAATCTACCGCCGGCTGTGAGCCATGAAGGAAATGTCTGATTTGCAGAAAGCTATAGAAAGGACAGTCAATAGACGGGTATTTGAACTGGAGGGCTTGGTATGTAAGAGGATGACCGGTGGAGACTGCAAGTTATGCCTTCTCATCCAACATCAGTGCCTGACTTTACAATTACGCTTCTGGAAGAATGGTCAGAAATTCCCATAGACACACTCCTAAACCTTGTGGACAGCCTTCCCAGAAATGTTGAAGCTGGTATAGCTGCAAAGATTGGGCCAACTAAATATTGAACCCTATGGACTAAGACTGGGATGCCATTAAAGTTCACGTGCTGTAAAGGCAGGTGTCCCAATACTTTTGGTAATATAGTGTATGTAAACCACTGTGTAAATTGTCAGCACTATATAAGTACCTGTAATAATATTCATTAATTGCTATTTTTTCTCACTAATCTTTATGTTATCTCCATCTTAAATCAATTTACTGCTATCCTCAATAGATATATCCTCATGGAAACGTACATTTAATGCCAGCCTGAAGCTACCAGTCTTTTAGGAAAACACAACTGTGCAATTATCTTTATGATTTGACAACAAAACACAGCAAGATAATATTTCATGGTTGTGGTAAATTCAGCAAATTTATACAAAAAAGTACTTGAACGAAATGCAAAAAAGAAACGTGTCAATGCCCAGTAATAAAAACATTACACGTGTATTAATGGCCCATTAAAACCTATACTGGGGCTCATGTACAATGCAAAAGCTTGAAATATGACTGTTGACACTAACACAGTATTGCATCACAACAATCATTTTTTTTTTTTTAAAGAATTTTTATTAAGTTTTCAAAGATAACAAACAAGGAACTGTAGTAGTAACATAGTATTGTATATCAAGAAATACAATGTAATAATACATACAGAAGGATGTGGGGGGGGGGGGTCCGTCATCCAATATCCATCAACGGGATAAGTAAAACTGGTAGGTAAAGTAGGGCAATGAGCGGAGTTGACAAGCAATGTCAACATCACAACAATCTCAGTGTGGTATCAGTGAACCGTGATTTATTTTGTGTTAAAAATTTCAAACAGAAAAGTTAACAGTTCTCTTGTACCCTAATATATTGCAACAATCAAATCCCAGTGGTCAAAATGTCTTTGATTAATTATGTATGTATAAAAGTCCTATTTAAGAATAAGCATTGAACTCAGCCTGCTCATGGTTCGGCAATCTGCTGATCAGAGTGGCCAAATTTGGCCAGTTCACCTACCCTGAACAACTGGCCTTCTGTTTGTAAACAAACCAACTGATGACACAAGCAATGTCATTGACCAAATATGGTCATGTTTACAAGCACCAGCAGGCAGGAATCTGTCATTTTCAACAGGAGTAGTGGTGAGGAAGTGTCATCATGCAGTGGGAGGAGAGGCAACAATGGCAGACAGTGGGTTGCCTTAGTGGCAGGTCTTCATGTTTGACAAGGATGTACATCACATTTCACTTACATTGGGAGAGGGGGCATTGTTTACTGTAAATAAGGGACTTTGTCATAGTGGTTTTCAAATTTTAAGATAAGTGAGTAAAAAGGAGTACGTGTGTACCCTAAACTCATTGCTCTGGGAGAATGAAATCTGGAGACCCTTATCATAAATGGGACTTCCAGATTCTGTAAAGATTTCTCCAGACACCCCACATCTGGCCCTAGTCCCCTCAACAAGGTGTCTTGAAAAGCGGAGAGGCTTTGCCAATATACCTTGCAAGGTACCCCCCAATGTTGAAGGCATTTGGCCTGTTATAGTTCAAGAGGTAGGGCACTAGTCACCTGAACTGCATGTCTAGATAAATGTCTGGTTTGGATTTTAGAGGGACTCCACTGGCGAGGTAATTTGTCCCCATGTTGAGGGGAAAGGCAACTCATCCCCACATCCTGTACCCAAAAAATGATGTAGGGGTTTGTGGGGGGATCATACTCTGGAAGCCCATTTATAACAAGAGGGCCTCCAGATATCCACCCCCTAGGGGAATGAGTCAGGGGCAAATGAGTGTCCCTTCTTCTCCATTTCCCCAAATATGTAAAATTTAAATAAAAGCACAGACACAATAACAAAGTCCTTAAGTTGAAAATAAAATAAAGAATGGTCCCCAATGCAAATCCAAAGTCAATCACATCATTTATCAATATAGATCCTTGTCTGTCACGATGACCCATTAACTGGCAATTTTTCCATCTGAAACATTTTGAAATGTTATTTGTGTCTAAGTAGTATTTTGAATGTATCTTTTGTCTAGATT
Organism: Pelophylax lessonae; assembly: GCF_965119305.1. NCBI lineage: Eukaryota > Metazoa > Chordata > Amphibia > Anura > Ranidae > Pelophylax > Pelophylax lessonae. The sequence continues at coordinate 433,926,679 of NC_138769.1, forward strand.
TACTTTTGAAAAACAACAGGCACTGCTGCATCTGGCTGTTGGTCTTAGAAAATTTGGAGTGAAATTTGTTGATGTCACTTCTGAGCTGTTCACTGTTCTCCTTGCTGGAGTCTCTGACATGAGAAATTAAAGTCCTGCATCTACTAAGATGATGCATAGAAAAAAAAATGATGGAACAAGGCATAGTAAGTCAGCAATGAATATAAGATCATCTGAAGGGAGACTAGAAGCAATATTGACAACTTGCTCTTTAACCTCTGCCATTCCTTTTTGGGCACAGCTTCTAGAGTTTGATTCCTATTCCCACCTAGCCCTGAAATATGCCTAGCTCTCTCCTCAACCTAACCTTAACACCACTTTCAAATGGGCATTTTCAGTGTGGCAAAATCAGGTAATTGAGGCACATTTTAATGTGCTTTAGGGGCCTAACGCTGGATGGCCCCATACATATTGTCATAGCTGCAAGGCTTCGTGACATGGCAAAAAATGGGGATAATGTGTTTGGCAGGCCATACCATAAGCCAATGCACCCCATAGAAGCTAATGTGGCAGCACCACGACCATGCTTAAATCATATTCAGTGTAAAACCCCTCTTCAAACAAGCATGCAGGAGGTACTGTAGCTTTTCCACCCCCAATCACCTGCTAGCTGTGGGCCAGTTACTGCTTACAAAGTGATCCACCACAGATGATGAGTAAGTAGCATTTCCAATGTGAAAGGGGCTTAGACCTAGCTTTAATATGCCCCAAAGCTGTTGGCAAAAAGGCACACTATCACGTATTCTCACAGGGTCAAGATCTTTTTATTATTAATTTTATTATTATTATTATTATTATTCAGGGTTAGAATAGCATCAACAGTTAGTGCAGTGTTTTACAAAATGAAGGCAGGCAGTACAGTTACAATGCACTTTAATACAAGAGGAGTCAGGGGGCCCAGCTCATTAGAGCTTACAATCTAAGAGTGAGGGTCAAGTTATACAAAAGGTAATAATTTGAGGGATGAGCTAATGGAGAGAATAAAAAAAAAATGTTAGGTAGAGGCAGGATTGCCTTTTCTAAAGAGATGGGTTTTTAGGGATTGTATAGCCACTTCAGCTCCGGAAGGTTTACCCCACTTTATGACGAGGCTATTTTTTGAGATATGGCACTGCGTTGCTTTAACTGACAATTGCACAGTGATGCAAAACTGTACTTAAATAAAATGTATGTCCTTTTTTTCCCCACAAATAGAGCCTTTTTTGGTGGTATTTGGTCACCTCTGCGTTTTTTTATTTTTAGCGCTATATACAAAAAAAATCAACAATTTTGAAAAACAAAAAACAACATTTTTTACTTTCTGCTAGAAAACATTACCAATAAAAAATTAAAAAAAAAATCAAAATGTCTTCATAAATTTAGGCCAATATGTATTCTGCTATAAATTTAATTTAATACATTTTTGATAAAAAAAATCCCAATACATGTATGTTGATCTGATTGCACAAAAGTTATAGTGGCTACAATTTTATAGTTTTATTTATTTTTTAATTTTTTTTTTCTAGTAATGGTGGTGATCAGTGACCTATAGTGGGACTGTGGTATTGCAGCGGACAAATTGTAAACTTAACTGACACTTTTGACACTTTTTGGGGACCAGTGATACCAATACAGGGATCAGTGCTAAAAAAAATATTCACTGTTACTGTACTAATGACATTGGCAGTGAAGCGATTAACATCAGGGGTGATCAAATGGTTGACTGTGTTCCCTGGGAGTGATTACTAACTGTGATCTGCTTTGACTGGAGTAATGTAAAGATCCATTTTTACCTGCTTAGCAGGAACATAGGATCAGCACATTCCCCTCTTACAGAATAGCGGTCTGCCTTGTTTCTGAACCAGACCGTAAGTGTCAGATCATGTACTAGGTACATGATCTGGCACAGAGCACCCTACCTGCCACAGTATATCTGCATGGTGCAGTCACTAAGCTGCTAGAGTAGGAGATAGATAAATTTGAGGTAAGGATTTTTAGAGTATGGGAAGCGACAAGCTACTGTTTTTTGAGCAAAGCCTATACTTTTGCTATCCTTTTTTTTTTTTAATAATCTATAGAGTGATATAAACACCAAATCTGTACACCAACACAGTCTGTAATTTTTAAATGATTAAAAAAATATGCTGATGTAAAGTCTTAGGCCGGCCATACATGGTTAGAATCTCGGGATTCAAACTATTAATGAGCAGGCTGAATGTACTGTACCAAGTTGATTGATCAACTTGGGTACAACCAGCGTGCTGGATTCTCTTGCGATTATCACTAGCAGCTGGCGGGGGTGGCTTTCCCTGCCCTTTTCACCCCCCCCACCGGGAGAAGACAATGGCCTGGCAGGAGGGATTCCTGCATCAACACTGCCTGTGTTTATGGGGGAATCAAGCTAATTTTTTTCCTGCAACCTGTGTATGGACGGCCTAAGATTTTAAACAGTTGCCAAATATTAATGTGAACAACAAATACAAAACTGTCATGTTTTAAAAGCACGGTAATCCAAAGGAACCAATGGTATTTTACCTTTTAGCAGGTTAGAACACTAAAAGATTTTTTTATCCTCAACGTCATATCAATAAAGCCACACAGTATCATTGGAATCAACTTGAAAGCATGGTAACCGCTGCCAATTTCAAACCATTTTTTCTCATGTCTTGATGTTATAATTTCATTGCAGTGATTTTTTGGTGGTTGTAATGTGTGATGACCTGTTTCATTTGCTGTTTTCTTTGAGTATATTAAAATCAATAAGACTGTTTACATTCAATAGGCACATAAAATTTGAACAAACAGGAACACAATATTATCTTTGAAAAATTAAAACCTTTTATTTACACCTAAAGTATGTCTGTAAACAGTATATTTTAGTATAATTAAATGCAATCATCAAATTAACATTGCTTTCTATGTACACCTACAGATACAGCAGCATGACCTGAGTCTCTGAAAAACAATTTTTAACACATATAATCATAAATAAAAACTGATGCCTGAGCCAAATTTCCAGACCTCAAAGGGACAATATTAGTGCTTGTATTATAACTATAGAAGCTGACAGATGGGCTTATCATTTAGCAATACAGCTGTTTGATAGCATATTGGACCTTGATAAACCACTGGAGTTTTGTTTTCTTTCTATATACATACATTGAACATGCAGACATGCCACTACCCCTGCTGGAGGTGGAGGGCATGTTTTTCTCTTATCCAATGCAAGTGTGAATATCCCAATTCTCAAATTGCTGCCTACATCGTATGTCACATAGCAGACAGTTCAGTTTATTCAACTTATTTTAAAAATATCAAATACTTTAATAATTCAAAGAACATCGACAAACTGTTAAAGTGGGCTCAACAAACTGCTTACATTTTGTGGGTGCCATTAACCACTTGTCGACCACAATACGAATATATACATTGTGGTTGGCAAATGGTTTACCGGGATTATGGCTGAAGATATCAGCCATAACACCAGTACCATTTTTATGAGCACTTTATAATTTCCAATAATTTTTATTGAAATTTTCAAAAAGATAACAGAAGAAAACTAACAAACAAGGCATATTAATAACATGCGTACACTGGAATTATTGTTCAGAACAGTACATGAACAGAAAGTCTTGGCAGGAAAACAATGCCAACGAGTGTTGAAAAAGTTGCTAATCAATAAAATACTCCCAGTATGGCTGGATTCCAAGATAGAGTGAGAGCTGATCGCACGATGGCACCCCTAATGGGCTCATACTGTGCCCCAGAGAGAAGCGGCTAAAGACAGCTGAGAGATAACATAGAGGAAAACAGCCTTTGTCTCTGATTTATGAGCACTTTTTAACGAAACCGGTCAGATCGGCTCATGAGCGGAGCAGACGTCCCTTCCTGCTGCTCACCTGGGCTTACCATTTCTGCCGATTCGCCCGAGAAATGAGCCGACAGTGCAGCCGGCAGCTTCTATAGGTGAGCAAAGAGTTAACACTTTGATCAACTCTATGACCTTGGAGGATCGGAGCGATGTCTTGACGTCGCTTCCAGTCCAGGCTGGAATAATTTTTTTTTTTTCTTTTTGTGAAAGTTCATACATTTTTTTTTTATCTTTTGCTTTTAACGGTTTATAAGAGATTTGCAGTCTTTACTGACCCCAAATCTCTCCATAAAGAGGACGTATCATCCTTATTACTATCACAAGGGATGTTTACATTCCTTGTAACAGGAATACAAGTGATAAAAAAAATCAGGATAGTGTAAAAATAAAAAATAAAAGTAGAATAAATAATAAAAAATTGAAAGCATCACCATTAGTGCCGGTTCACACTAACGAGGCACTACTTCGGGGGCGACCTGTGAAGTTGCATGCACCGAGACTTCGGCGCGACTTGCACGGACTTCATTTAATAAATGTCTATGCAAGTCGCTCTGATGTCGCCCCGATGTAGTACAGGAACCTTTTTCTAAGTCGGAATGACTTGAGTCGCTCCTATTAGAACGGTTCCCATAGCACACAATGGACCGTGACTGGTCAGGCTGACCAGTCGCCTGACAAGTTGCGGTAGTGTGAATGGAGTCTAACTCTGTGCTCGCGCACAGAAACAAACACAAACTTAAGTCATACGCATATATGTAAACAGTATTCGAACCACACGAGAGATATATCACTGCAAACGTTACAGTGAAAGCAATAATTATAGCACTAGACCTTCTCTGTAACTCTAAACAGGTAACCTTTACAGGTATTTAAAGCATCACATAGGAAGATTGTTGAAGTAGTGTGTAGATGTAGATGTAGTACAGTTCGTTGCCATTTCATGAGCGTGCACAAATGTAAAGCGTGACATGTTAGGTATCTATTTACTTGGTGTAACATCATCTTTCACATTATACAAAAAAATTGGGGTAACTATTGTATTTTCTTTTTTTTTTTACTTCATTAAATAAAAAATGCGTTTGCAAAACCGCTGCGCAAATACCATGTAAAATAAAAAATTGCATCAATTGCCATTTTATTCCCTAAGATCTCTGTTAAAAAAATATGTATAATGCTTGGGGGTTATAAGTAAATTTAAATTTAAAGTGCCAGAAAAAGCCTGGTCAGCAGGTGGTTAAGAACACAATATTCCCCATCACTTATGCCTGCTATGTTTATGAAGTCATGCTTTGGTATAAAAATACTTATTTTTACATTTTCTGCCACTAATCACAGTTTACGCGCTCATCTTTTGTCTCCTTGTGGATGACCTGTTCGCTAAGCGGTCTCCCTATTCATTATTGTCTTGAATAGTCATTCATAAATTGGAGCCTTCAAATATGCTAAAGCCATTATATACGGAAAACAAAGCAATATGATAATTGTTTTTAAACCAAACGTAGGCTGCATTTTCACAATTTACTGAATGACACAATAGTTTTCTCCAAGAGTTAATGTAGTGTAGCATAAATTTATCTCTATGAATCAGCAGTGAAAAATAGTATTTGGATCAAAAATCTCCCACTCAGAAGCTCACTCATGATAGCGGTCTCCCTTGCTCACCTATGTCAAGACTGGTGACATTTTTGTGAAATTGTCTTCATTGTGTCTACACTGTTTATTAAAAGCTTACTTATAAAGGATTCAGCTTTAAACACAAGACATTTATAAGAATAAGACAGTTTGCTTTGAGAACTATATTATGCACCATACATAAACCCTGAATCAGAGCTCCTGTATTTTGACGTACCATGATTTGGTAGCAAACAGGTTAATCCTGTGGGGTGGCCACAAAAGTGATTACCCTAGAAATTAATACACTAAAGAATGTAAACATTTTTTTTTTTTATAGTTTATCTGTCACTGCATACCAAAACATTCTTGCTATGCATCTCTCTTTTAAACTTGCAGACATCTCTATCACACCCTGTGAGCCATTTATAAAACATAGTCTGTGAACAACCAAACAGAAGTAATTTGAAGTGACTTTTTTGGAAATGTTGCTGTATTTTTAGAAACAGTGGAACATTTTATTTTCAGTTTTCAGTGTTGTATTGGAGTTTACCATGCAGTATAAGGACTTGATTAACAAGTGAGAAAATACAGATTGCTTGGTATTTTTAAGAACAAAAATCAAGTATACTGAAGCAATTTAATAAATGTTTCCCAAAGTGAACATCATTTTTTACCAGTTGAATACTTGTCAATGTTGTAGTAGCAGATGCGACAAAATAACATTTTTGGTACTAATATACAATATATTAGCGATTGGTGCAAAAAAAAAAAAAACCCTCTGTACTAAGATATTATACAAGTAAAACTTGGAGGTCCACATTTTTTTTTTTGAACATCCTCAATTTTGTAGCAAAATTAGATAAAATCCTAACTGATGCCTGAAATGTAGAGTGAGGTGGTTGGAGCATGTTTGAAAAGTGGGAAAAGAAAATGGATAACGTTCGCAAACAATGCTTTTTTAGAATCTTTAATGAAACAATTTGTTTATATTTTCATTTTGCTTGGGGTAACTAGAATATATCTCCAGTTTTCTCTGACTACGCTCTTGGTGAAAGCTGCCTTCGAGTTTAGTGTAACTCAAAGGCAAGCCTATTTTTAACAAAACGATGTTGGTTTGCAATCAAAAACTCTGATTAAAAGTAAGCTGTATTGCATGAAAAGTAATGCTTTTTTTTTTTTGCTGTAGGAAAAATGATTTCTCTTGGAGCTTGTTTTGTATTAGGGAGTTTAATATCTCATTTCACAAAATAACCTGCAGTTTTTCTGATACATCAAGCTAGGATCACTTAAAAGATTTATATGTCTCACTTCAGAAGACAATTACTTGAATATTTTCTTACAGTAGAAAAAGTGGCTTCACTATGTGAGTAGTGTTAAACTACTGTGATTTTGAAATATGCACAGCATTTTCTTAAAACTGTTTGTGATTTTACGCTGTTGAGTGAAAGTTTTAGAATGAATCACAGTAGAGGGAAGACCATTACCATTATGGCATGTGGATTAAACTGAGACCATTCTATCCAAAGAACAGGACACAAGGCAAGTTGCCTTAGCCATGCAGTGGGAATTTGTTGGGCAACACAGTTCAGCACAGACCAACAGAGCTGGTTTGAATGAGCCCTAAAATCTACTTTTTTACATGTGAGGTTTTCTTTAAAGTAAACCAATAGTTTTTTTTTTATTTATTTTTTTTGCATTAAAATGTAAATTATTTTCAAATGCAAAAAGTGTCACAAAAACATATAAAAGATATCCAAAATACAAGTCACACAGGGCATTGCAAAAAGCATAGAACCAAAGATCAACAATTAGGCTGAACAGTATGCAGTATAGTTACCAAGGTGACATGTACATTATGCATAGGATATCAAACAACATAGTTAATGTGCTCAAAGCCAAGAGGCCTCGTTAAAAGAACACCTCGTTTACCAGACAAAAGGCATTCATACATGTAGTGTGTTTTAACCATCTCAAGAGCTTCTCTAAAATTAGGTGCTAGATCATTTTTTCAATGTCTTGTGATAGTGAGCAGAGCTGCTAGTTGGATATGTGTGCAACACTGCATTGGAAATAATTCTATACATACATTTAAGACAGCTAGAGCTGGTGTCAGGGGTTGTAAGGATCCCTGATCTATCCAAGATGATTTGGACATGTTTTTCCCAGAGGCTGATAAGATGCTTGCATGACAAAAAAGTAATAGTAATAAATATGTAATTTGCCTACAGACCAACATCCTTTCCAGCAAAATGAAGAATAAGAGTTTGAAATCCGAGAAAATCTATAAGGTGTGAGATACCATCTTAAAGCAATCTTTTGAGTCGATTCCCGGTGATTAATGCAACTAGATGCTTTGCAAACTGCTTTTAATACTTGCGTCCACTGTATATTCCTAGAAGATGTGCCAAGGTCAAGTTTCCATTTAAGTAAAGGTGTTGTTTTGGAAAAGGGGAGTTTGTCCTGAAGAATATTGTAATAAATGGAAATTCCCTTACATAGAGGTGTGCATGCAGTATAATAACTGCATGAAGTAAATTATCCCCATCCTTTGCCATGAACATATATAGTTCAATATGAATATAATTAGAACAAAGGAAGTGGGGATATTGAAAATATTTATAGTGATCGGTAATGGGTAATTGGAATTCTTGTCTAAATTGGTTAAAAGTTGTAATCATATTCCCCGTATAGAGGTTACAGATATTAGTAATACTTTGTACTTTTGCCATGCCAGTTGGACAGGGAAATCTGAGGTACTAGTGTTTCAAAGGTCATAAAGGGAATGGGCATTGAAGGTTTATTGGTGGAGAAGAGTAAAAGGATCTACATGTCAATATGGATGCTTGCATAGAAGGAGGACATTGTTTTAAGGGAAAGGATTGCCAAATGTCAGCCAGCAGGAGAGAGCATAGGGTTTTCATGGGACACAGTGCTTGTTCAACATGACTCCAAAATGGACCTCAGAGGAAGGAGTAAACCAATACTATGGCTGGTCTAGGAGTGTGGCCAGCTAGTAGTCTACAAGGTGCAACTTCACTCTCCCAAGCAATATTGATTATTTTTAATCCTGCTAGCATTAGTAATATAAAGGAAAGCATATCATATTTATAAGTTTTAAACTTTATTTTTACATTTTTCAGTTACTTCCTGCTTTCATGTATAGGCAAATGATGTCATACATCCCAGGAGTCTTCAGGAAGGGAGGAGAGGAGGAGGGTTTTTCTCATCTAAGCACGTTCTACTGCATGCATGGTGTAGGTCAGGGCAGATGAGTTCCAGGAAGTAAATGCTGCATGAATCCTTTGTCCTTGTTCATTCTATCAAATGCTCCTTTGCATTTAGTAAGAGAAGTAGAGAAGGCACCATCTGTGACCCAGGATAGTGGAGTATATTAGTAATTCTATGAGTGGCACCAGAGGCTTGTCTATGGCTTGTCTAGGCTTGTAAATCTCATTTGATCCAGGTTAGCTAGTGTAGGTAAATTAGAAAGAAGCCTTTGTGCAAGTATTTTGGCATATATTTTAATATCTGTGTTTAGTAATGATATAGGCCTTCAGTATTCCGGAGAGATTGTTTTGTTTTACCACACTTAGAGATGGTGACAATATAATCAAACTTCAAGAAACCAGAAACATCCAGAAACATAGTGTAACATATATTCAAAATCAATCTGTATATAAAATAAAAAGTGCAGTTTAACCACTTGCCGACCGCTCACATTGAGCCTACTGCGGCAAAGTGGTTCGTTATCGTCCAGCGACGTAGACCTACGTCGCTGGACTCCTCCCCTCGTGGGCAGCGCGTGCGCTGCCGGAGGCTCGCTCCCGCTGTATTCAGTCACAGCGGGAGTCGGGCCAGGGGAGGAGCGGCGGTGATCACCGCCGCTCTTCCCCGATTGTCGGGGATCGAGTGTGGAGATCCGCCCGCTTTGTTTACACATGTGACAGGCAGGGACCGATTACAGGATTCAGCATAGCTGAACCTGCAATCTGTGCCTGTATCACACAGTCCCCTCCCCCACACACGTTAGTAAGCACCAGGCATACATTAACCCCTTGATCACCAATAAAAGTTAACCCCTTCCCTGCCAGTGTCATTTTTACAGTAACAGTGAATATTTATAGCACTGAATGTCAGTCAAGGGTCCGATCTGTCTGCCGCAATGTCGCAGTCCCGCAAAAAAAAATTGCAGATCGCCGCCAGATTGCTGCCATTACTAGTTAAAAAAACAATAAAAATGACATAAATTTCCCGTAGTTAGTAGCTGCGATAACTTTTGCACAAACCAATCAAAATACGCTTATTGCGATTTTTTTTACCAAAAATATGTAGAAGAAAACAAATTGGCCTAAAATGTTAAAACATTTTGATTTTTAAATTTTTTTTTGGGGGGGGGGGAGATTTCATATAAAAAATGTGAAAATATTGTTATTTTTTCTAAATTGTCGCTATTTTTGTTCATAGCGCAAAAATCAAATACCACCAAAAGAAAGTTCTATTTTAATTTGGGTACAGCATCGAGCAACCGCGCAATTGTCCGTTAAAGTAACACAGTGCCGAATCGCAAAATATGGCCTGGTCAGGAATGGGGTAAAATTTTCCGGTCTTAAAGTGGTTAAAATACGCTCATTGAGAATTTTTTTGTCAAAGACATGTAGCTAAATACATTTTGGCCTAAATATATGACAAAAATTTAATATAGTGGATATTTTTTAACTTTCAAAGTAGAAAAATATTGTTATTTTTTCAAAATTGTCGCGTTTTTTTTTTAATATCGCAAAAAATGAAAAGCGCAGAGATGATCAAATACCACCAAAAGATGGTAAAAAAGGACGTAAATTTTGTTTGGGTACAGAGTTGCATTTGGGTACGGCGTAATTGTCAGTTAAAGTCGCACAGTGCCAAATCGCAAAAAGTGGCCTGGACGTAAAGCAGGAAAATCCTCCGGTGGTAAAGTGGTTAAGTGTCCATAAATCATAGGTGCATTCCAGTATCCAAAGCTTGCAGTCACCCAATAATCATGGTTAATACAAAATAATATTTAGTCCAAAATAGACATAAAATAACATCAAATAGCCCTTTATTTAATCATGAACTTAACATCATAAGATACATACACAGTCCCAATACTTTGAGTCCCAGGCAAGGACACAGTGGGAAGAGGGAGATTACTAAAACTTGAGCACACAGGATCTGGTGCAGCTGTGCATATTAACCACTTAGCGACTGCCCCACACACATATACTATGACAGGGTGGCCGCTCTGTGCCAGATCACATACCTAGTACGTGATCTGACACTTTGGGGTCAGGGGCGCAAAGTGATTATACACAGCGGGAGCTGGGAGCCCAGCGGCGGGTTCTTTAGACTCGATGTCCGCTGGTGCCCTCGGATTCGACAGTTCAGAAGCAGGAACACAGATCTTTGCCTTCCCCTAGTCAAAGCACCTCCACCATAGTTAGTAGGCACAACTCAGGCATACATTTAACTCTTTGATCGCCCTGATGTTAACCCCTTCCCTGCCAGTGTCATTAGTACCATGACAGTGGATATTTTTAGCACTGATCACTGTATTAGTGTCACTGGTGCCCAAAATGTGTCAAAAGTGTCAGTTAGGTGTATGATTTGTCCACGGTAATATCACAGTCCCGCTAAAAGTCACTGATTGCCACCATTACTAGTTAAAAAAAAAAAAATCCCATAGCTTGTAGATGCTATAACTTTTGCTTAAACTAATCAATATATTCTTATTGAGATTTATTTTGACCAAATATATGTAGCAGAATACATATTGGCCTAATTTGATGAAGAAAGAAGATTTTTTTTTTACATTTTTTTATTGGGTATATTTTAAAGCAGAAATTTAAGAATACTGCTTTTTTTTCAAAACTGTCTGTATTTTTTTGTTTTTAGTGTAAAAAAATAAAACCAAAGAGGTGATCAAATACAGCCAAAAGAAAGCTCTATTTGTGGGGAAAAAAAGGACATACATTTTATTTGTGTACAGCATCGCAGGACGATTGTCAGTCAAAGTAACACAGTGCAGTATTGCAAAACATGGCCTTCTTATGAAGGGGGGTAAACTTTTCGGAGCAGAAGTGGTTAAGCAATTCGCTTTTAATTTCAATTTGTTCAATTAAGCTTTGACAATAAAACCTAGAAGCCGAATGGTTATTATGAACAGCTACACCAAATTCTGTATGCCCCAGTTTTAGTAAACCCCCCCCCCCCCCGTAACTATTGTCCTATTCTATCAATTCTGCTCCAACAATATCATTTAGGACTTCTTATCTTTTTACCAGCTTGTTTTTGATTATCAACTATAACATGTTATACAGGTGCTTAAAGTGTTCAAATTCACTCATATGTCTGTATATCGATCTTGTAAAGATCTACTATTCCCCCCCAAGGAACCTAAACAAAGTGGCTATACATCATTGACTAGTGGCTCTGTTGCTGAACTGTAATGCAGATTTGACATCATTATTTATGCTAAATATTAATTATTAATACTTCAGGGAAGCTCATTAGCTGTGGGTGCTGCTGTCAGTTCTTAAGTAATCTAGCTTCAAACCTTTTACTGAAGTGGGAAACCTACTGTAGTCAGTGGCAAGTTACTCATCAGAATGCGAGAGCTCACTTCTGAAAGCATGCTTCAATAATGCTGCCTTTAGGAAATACCTAGTAACATGCTATGATTCAGTTCAGCCGCTTCCTTCAGACAGCACTGCTCTTCACTCAAAGCCCTTGTTTTCTCACTGCTCCTAGCTTCACAGAAACAGGTGCTGCTATACTGTTGAGGTTTTTTAAAAAACAAATTGTACGTATGAAAACTACAGATGGCAAAAGGAAATTAATTTGGTTATTGTATTTTAGGAGTAGACTATTGTTAGAAAAGAAATGCGTTCTTTAGTTGTGTAATAAAAATATTATAACCTCTATTCCATTCTCTTCCATTTTTACTAGTATAATTGATTTTAGAAATAAATGTTCATATAAAGTTTTTTTAGCCCAACCAATAAAAGACGAGACAGCAGTACATCTAGGGACCGTAAGCAACGATTAGAGCTTTACCTTAGTCATCTTTAAAGCGAAGCTCCACCCAAAACGGGAAGCTCTCCTTGTGTGCACCATCCCCCCTCCACTGCCACATTTGGCACTTTTTGTGGGGGAAGGGGGAGGGGGTACCTGGTTTTGACAGGTACTTACTTCCACTTCTGGTTAAGAGCGCCGCACGGCGATTTACCACATACCTCCTCCCCCCCTCTGCTGCTTTCTGGGACCTGTGTGTGTCCCAGAAGATGGCGGGACCATTCAGAAAGCTTGACTCATGAATTCGCAGTAGGAAACCGGCTGTGGGAAGCCTGAAGGTTTCACTGCTGGTTTCCTCTACTTGCAATGCCAGCACCTGCACCCAAAGCCGATGGAAGAATTGTCTTAGGGTGCCAACATCGCAGGATCCCTGGACATGAAAGTGTCCTTATAATAAAAGTCAGCAGCTACAGCATTTCTAGCTGCTGACTTTTATTTTATTTATTTTTCTAGACGGAGCTCTGCTTTAAATACATGTATTTATAAATGTAAAACATATTCCCCTAACAGTTCTACAAATAGCATAAGGGATCAAACTTTTAGCATGCAATACATACATATACTGTATATATATATATATATATATATATATATATATCTATATATATATATATATATATATATAGATATATATATATATATATATATATATATATATATATATATATATATATATATATATATATATATATATATATATATATATATATATATAAAAGTTATAGAAGGGAATAGGCTGTGGTTAATCATGCACAAGGAAAGGACTCCCAGGGGCAATCAAAGCGTTTTTTCCAGCACCTTTATTCAGCAAGGTGGCAAACAAATCTAGTTTCCCTACAGGAGGACTTTGTAGAGCAAGTACATTGCTTGAAACAAGAAAAACATCTGCTTGCTCAAGCCACTAACTAAACTCATGTCAGTTCCTGTCTAATGCTCTTTTCCACTGCAGTGCACTGAATGAACCTCGTGCCACCACACTGCAGTGCAACACACTGCGCTGCTGTGCAGAGACTTGAATGAAGTGTCACTTTGTGCACTTCAAATACATTAAAAGAAAAAGTAAACACTATAATGCACTGAAATGCGCATCACACCATCCTCTCACGTGACAACTGCCCGCATGCTAAACTGGTGCATTTGACATGTGGCCAGTGTGAATGAGCCCCATAGTGTTCTGTCAGCAGTCAGCCTTTTCCTTTTGCCAGCAACAGGATTTAATAGCAACGAGAGAGTCCTAAGCATCAGTCAGCTCACATATAAAAAGGTCTGTGCACAGCTGAGACTAACAATTAGGTCTTACAAAAATAAAGTGTACGGTCTCTCTAAATTACTGAATAATACCAAAGATCATGAATGAACGTGTAAAAAACAAGTTACAAATTGCATAAAACACACATATCACCTGAATGGTTAATAATGTGCAAATATAGTGCAATTTACAAAGTGCAAAAAAGGTTCACAAAATACAAGTCCTATTCCAAAAAAGATGCAATGTGCAAAGATAGTCTATTTGCTGAATATATGTTGAAAAAAGGTGCTTGCTGTGTAATGAATTTCCAAAGTGCTCTTTAACCACTTAAAGGCCGGAAGGTTTTACCCCCTTAATGACCAGGCCATTTTTTGCGATTCGTCACTGCATTATTTTAACTGACAATTTTGCGGTCGTGCAACAAATTGATTTCTTTTGGTGGTATTTGATCAACTGTGCAATTTTTATTTTTTGCGCTATAAACAAAAAAAAAAATGAGCAACAATTTTGAAAAAAAAAAAAAACAATATTTTTTACTTTCTGCTATATAAAATTCCCAATAAAAAAATGTTAAAATCTAATTTTTTCATCATTTTAGGCCAATTTGTATTTTGCCACATATTTTTGGTAAACAAAAATCCCAATAAGTGTATATTGATTGGTTTGCATAAAAGTTATTGCGTCTACAAACTAGAGTAAAGATTTATGTCAATTTTATTACACTTGTTTTTATTTTACTAGTAATGGCGGCAATCAGCGATTGTTAGCATGACTGCAACATTGCGGCGGAAAGATCGATCACCTAACTGACATTTTTGAAACTTTTTGGGGGACCAGTGACATTACTACAGTAATCAGTGCTAAAAATATGCATTACTGTATCTTACTGTATTAATGACCCTGGCAGGGAAGGGGTTAACACCAGGAGCAATCAAAGGGTTAGATGTATGCCTAGAGGGTGTTTTATAACTGTGAGGGGGATGGGCTTATAGAATCCACACAGGGACCTGTGTTCCTAAATAGGAGGAATGCAGGAGCCCCATGTTGATTGCTGACAGAACAACGGTCTGCCGTGTTTATAACTGCAGACTGCAGTTCTGTCTCCCTGGGGAGCGATCGCGGGTGCCTGACAGAAATCGCAGATCAGCTTCCCCTCTCGCGAATCAGCGTTTTGCACAGTCGAGCCCCCTTGCCACAGTATATCTGTGGCGGGTGTTCGGCAAGAGATTAAGAGAGTTAGCCGCCTACACCATAGAGTGGATCCCGAATTACAGGAACCATATAAGTCAACATTCCATCCAACAATGCGTGTCAACAATACTACAAGGGCATCCTGGATCACATACTCCATATATGCAAATTGAAAGAAATTGCTTCCTTCATTTGCTCATCAGCAGTTTTCATACAAAACAAGCAGGGAGAATCTCATAGTGTAATACAGCATACATGTATTAAAAAATGATTATGTTCACTTACGTCAGAGTAAATAAAAATGAGCTTCAAACAAACTCTAAGGCTAAGGCCGCTAATGGCTCTGTCAGCGCCTGGTGATGTCACACACATGCTCTCCTACTGACACGTTTCCCCAAAACTGGCATCATCTGGGATTGGAGGGTTAGGAAAATTTAGGTCTGGTTACCCGGTAAAATGTAGATCAGTGAATTAAGTATTGTCACATTCAAAGCTCTTCAAAACCTTTGAGCACTAGGACCCAGAACAGGACTTAAAGTCTAAAAAAAAATAAAAAAGTGTTTTATTCACATCAGGCACAAACTTCAAAACCCCTTACCATGTGTGCTGTACTTGAGAACTCTTCGTGACACCATTCACAATCCTGCTGACCAGTGCCTCCAAAAAAAAAAAAAAAAACCCAAAAAACAAAGGTTTATTAAGATACACATTTATTATTAAAAATTAGATTTACAAAATTATTTTTTTCATGTCTCACAAATGTGCCAAATTTTGAGATTTACTGAGACAAGCAATGCATTTTTTGCATAATTAAATTACTATATTCAATTAAATGATAAAATTAAAATGATTAAATAATATATGACATTATAATTAAATTATAACACCAATAAAGAATGGGTTATTAATATGCATATTGCTCCTATATTATATGTGTATACTCCACCACCATCTTTATGGATTCTGTCTAAATCAATCAGTGAGCATTTTGTGTATTCCAAATGACATGTGTGTTCAGCATAACCTATCCACTCTATTAGCATAAATGAGGATGTAGACTTGCACAGTTCTCATAATTCAAGCTTCACTGCTAGCTCTTAATTAGCGCCTCGTTAGGCATCTTTTTATGATGTGATAATTATGTACTGTTGGGAAAACAGTAATATCTTGAGTCAAAATAATAATTCTGACCGATAACCAACATCATTCTGTAAAGGTTTGTAGAGCATAGGCAGATAAATAGGGAAGATGATACAGTATTTTCAAGATATATTTTGGTCAATCTTTCAGCCATAAGCCCCCGTTCTCATTGGTGTGACTTCTCATGTGATTTTACAGTTCAAAATCGCATGACAAGTTACAACCCATTGCCAGTGATGGAACCGTTTATATCGCCATGACTCATGTCACAGCGATTATGAAAAAGGCTCCTGTACTACTTTTTATCGATTTTTATTGCAATTTGCCTAGACTTCTGTTGAATGAAGTTCCATGTCGCAAATAAATTGGCAGTGCAAATCGCACTGATGTGCAGCTTTAAAATTAAGCTGAAGTAGTGCCATTTCAAAACCGCAGCAGTGTGAGCCAGGTCTAACTGCTAAAGCTGGTAGGCCAATCTTACTCTTATGGGTTGCTGGAGTTTAAGAAGCCAGAATTGCTGTAAACTCTATCCATTGCCATTTCTTTCCTACAGGACTGTGATATCATCCTCTCATTCAGAGTATTACAATGGCAAATAGTTCTAAATGTTTTTTTATCCAAATGATTTATTGAACATGTCAACCTTTGATTTACGAAATACCTAGGCAAGCTTTTTAACTATATTTTAGGCTTCTATTATATTCTTTCTATGATTCTACTTTAAAAAAGTCTTACTAATGTTGGTAACGATAGCCTTGGAGTAAACGTACTGTTGGTGCACTTATGCCTAGGTGTGCATAAATGTTGCAGTTGCAATGTGGAGCAGAAGTAAATTTTTTAAAGTTTGCTCACGTCACTAGGTCATTTTGACTGTGGACTTGTAATTCAGGTGTACTATAACAGTCATGATATGGAATGGGTGGCACATGGTCATGAAGAGGGTAGAGCTAAAAAATAAGTTGACTAGATCTCAACTTAAAGTGCACCAGTCCACATGCTTAGAAACTCAGACAGAGCAGATAAAAATGGCTAATTTCCTGGGTCGGATTGATCATTAGGCATGTTCCTATCAATAACATAGATGGAAGCAGCTATTCCCTGTATAATTTTTGTATACGGTATGACTAGTCATATTATAACATTTTATTTGTACATTACAATACATTACATTCACAAATAGTTTGTCTGGTTGAAAAAAGACATAAGTCCATCCAGTGTAACTAATGAGAGGGGGAGGGGATAGTAAAATCCCATATACACAATCCTTTACCCTTAGGTGTGTGCACATGGTGTGCCTGGGCACATCTTAATCACCTTGTGTGCATTAGCAGAATTGCTTTGTGTGCAGGTTGGGAGATGGGAAAGATCTCCCTTCCACTGGCTCTTGAGCACTTCTCTTTTACTGTGCCAGTTTGGTTTGAGACTGGTTCGCCAAACTGTACCGAAGTTCAGGTTCCTAATCCAAACCCCATTAAATTAATGGGAGATGAGTCTTAGAAACTGGTGGCCATGCTAATAGGCAAGGGATTGTCAAAACAAAGCTGGGTACTGCCCCAGGGAACATGTACCAAAGCTAAAAATAAATAAATAAATAGAAAAAATACAAAAACAGGGCAGAATTTTTAATAATGCTTAAACGTCAGCAATAAAAAATGCTTAACTCCTATAAATAACATAGCTGAGGGATGCCCTTAACCTGCCTGTTTGTATGATGTTTACAGCCTGCTACAGTGGAACTGATCTTTAAAAAGAAATACAAAAAATGCTGTTTAAGCTGTCGGTATATGACAGCTCCCAGGTGCTTTGTTCTGTTTGTATAGATGTTAATTGAGGACCCCAAGCAAAAGAAAAGGCATATGGTTTGCATAAAAATAATACACACAACCTTAATCCTTGATGAGCATCTGTGGATGTCAAAATTCCATACTATACCAGACCCTTATCCAAACATGCACCCTGACATGCTAGAAAAGGTGGGAAAAGGTGTGCCTCCTGTCCTTATGAACAATACCAGGCCACATTCTTTCAATATGGCAGGTACACTTTGCAAAGGGGAACCCCATGGCCAAGAAATTTTTGCCCAAGTCAACAAGAGCTTCTTCCCCACAACCCTTAATCAGTGGTTGTGGGAGTTTGATGGCAGGGGTTTTATTGGAATCTGGAAGTGTCTTTTAAAAATAAGGGGGCCCCCAGTTACCATCCCCCACATTAATAAATAGTGGGTTCAAAAGATTGCAAACAGTAAAAAAAAAAAAAAAAACACACTATTTAAAAGTCTTTTATTGAACAAAATGAAATGTCCCAAAATGTAAATTCACTAAATGGGGAAATGCTTGGATGTTTGGAAAAGCAATATGTTGGACATAATTTGATTGTACCAATACAGGGAGTGCAGAATTATTAGGCAAATTAGTATTTTTGAGGATTAATTTTATTATTGAACAACAACCATGTTCTCAATGAACCCAAAAAACTCATTAATATCAAAGCTGACTATTTTTGGAAGTAGTTTTTAGTTTGTTTTTAGTTTTAGCTATTTTAGGGGGATATCTGTGTGTGCAGGTGACTATTACTGTGCATAATTATTAGGCAACTTAACAAAAATCAAATATACAGTATACCCATTTCAATTATTTATTTTTACCAGTGAAACCAATATAACATCTCAACATTCACAAATATACATTTCTGACATTCAAAAACAAAACAAAAACAAATCAGTGACCAATATAGCCACCTTTCTTTGCAATGACACTCAAAAGCCTGCCATCCATGGATTCTGTCAGTGTTTTGATCTGTTCACCATCAACATTGCGTGCAGCAGCAACCACAGCCTTCCAGACACTGTTCAGAGAGGTGTACTGTTTTCCCTCCTTGTAAATCTCACATTTGATGATGAACCACAGGTTCTCAATGGGGTTCAGATCAGGTGAACAAGGAGGCCATGTCATTAGCTTTTCTTCTTTTATACCCTTTCTTGTCAGCCACGCTGTGGAGTACTTGGACGCGTGTGATGGAGCATTGTCCTGCATGAAAATCATGTTTTTCTTGAAGGATGCAGACTTCTTCCTGTACCACTGCTTGAAGAAGGTGTCTTCCAGAAACTGGCAGTAGGACTGGGAGTTGAGCTTGACTCCATCCTCAACCCGAAAAGGCCCCACAAGCTCATCTTTGATGATACCAGCCCAAACCAGTACTCCACCTCCACCTTGCTGGCGTCTGAGTCGGACTGGAGCTCTCTGCCCTTTAACAATCCAGCCACGGGCCCATCCATCTGGCCCATCAAGACTCACTCTCATTTCATCAGTCCATAAAACCTTTGAAAAATCAGTCTTGAGATATTTCTTGGCCCAGTCTTGACGTTTCAGCTTGTGTGTCTTGTTCAGTGGTGGTCGTCTTTCAGCCTTTCTTACCTTGGCCATGTCTCTGAGTATTGCACACCTTGTGCTTTTGGGCACTCCAGTGATGTTGCAGCTCTGAAATATGGCCAAACTGGTGGCAAGTGGCATCTTGGCAGCTGCACGCTTGACTTTTCTCAGTTCATGGGCTGTTATTTTGCGCCTTGGTTTTTCCACACGCTTCTTGCGACCCTGTTGACTATTTTGAATGAAATGCTTGATTGTTCGATGATCACGCTTCAGAAGCTTTGCAATTTTAAGAGTGCTGCATCCCTCTGCAAGATATCTCACTATTTTTGCATTTTCTGAGCCTGTCAAGTCTTTTGACCCATTTTGCCCAAGGAAAGGAAGTTGCCTAATAATTATGCACACCTGATATAGGGTGTTGATGTCATTAGACCACACCCCTTCTCATTACAGAGATGCACATCACCTAATATGCTTAATTGGTAGTAGGCTTTCGAGCCTATACAGCTTGGAGTAAGACAACATGCATAAAGAGGATGATGTGGTCAAAATACTCATTTGCCTAATAATTCTGCACTCCCTGTATTATGTCATCAATAATTTATGGCAATGAGACAATTTTACATTGCATATTAGTAATACTATGCAGACATGTGCAAGGGGTAGGAGCTGTCAGAAAGTGACTCTAAATTGTAATACTTGCTACTACAAGAAAATTAAATATATTGCAGTTGACTCCTGAGTGAATTCTGGTAGACAGTGGAGTCAGATCATCTTGTTTGAATCGTAATAAAGAGAACAGAGATATTTGAGTGGGGGAATGAGGTGTGAAATGATTACAATATCATTTGGGATTACAGTAGAACTTTTTTGGATAGAGTTATGGAGGGTTACAACCCTTATTAGGTTTTTCTTCAGTTCCACTGGGGGGATTTCACTTCACTTCTTGTCCCTTATAAAAGACATAAAGTAAGAGGAAATCCCTCAAAATTTAGGGAATCCCTGGTCGTCACCAGGATTACCAGAACTAGTGTCCCTTTTAGTAGATTTCTCCTCTATTCCTGATCATAACAACCCAAAATTAGGGATTTTCTGGGGACTTTTATTGCCTTCTTAAAAGGGGTACCAAAAGCAATAAAAACTGACAAGTGTTCTAATCCTCCCACTCTATCCAAAACTAAAAAACTAAATTTGGATTTAGGACGAAAAGAGCTTACAGACACACCGAAACCTATAGTAAGCACCCCCAAGCGCTTAATGAGGACTTAATCCAAATAATATAAATTGCAATGCTGCTACTTAACAAACAGAATATATGAATAATGGAATGATAGGTGATATTCAAAAAATACACTCTAAATAATCCAGTAGCGCAAAAGATAGTAACCAGAAGTCACCACTGCATAGATGTACAATCTCGACTGCTAGTACACAACACAATCCGATAATGATCAACAGATGTCACAGAAGCAGCAGGAATAATATAATAATAGTAATAATCAGTCCATGATCACTAAACATTAATCCTGGGATGTTAGGTAACCACGTGTAGTTTTCAAGGATCACCACCACCACCGTGCTCCAAGGGGGGAGGAGAATTGCACACTCACCAGCTGCTGTGGCTCAAAACACTCTTGTGAATGAGCAATATAAGCCTGAAGTATAGGTCTTTGATCAGCAAACCCGGCCTGGCTCCACACCAGCTATTCCATCAGACTCGGCAGCATATAAGGAGAAAAGTAATATCCCACTAGTGTGATACCGTTTCAAAAACTTTATTGGACACATAAAATAGGTAATCAACTCACATGGTTATCCATAAAACATCCGCATGTAACGAAATAGGAGGAGGGTACCCTTCGGGGATCCAAGTCCAGGCTCCACGCCGTGGACCGCGCGCCGTCCGGGTGTCCTGAGCTCCTAGTATGCAAGTATGGTTACGCCGCCTGGTCACGCCCCAACGCGTTTCGTACTTCCAACTTCTTCACCGGGGGCGCCTTTCACCAATCCTGTCATCAAGACCAGTGCAAGGTCCGTAACTCTACATCGGATGTGATGACGTTGAGGGACAGTCCACCACAGGAGCATGGGAATGCACCATCTGCCGGGGGTCAGGTAAGTTAAAGTGCAACACTAAACAAGCAGTTAACCCTTGCAGTCCCACAGTCCAACTGCAGGGGACATTTTTTGAGTTTCCTGGAGTTGGGCTTTAAATTTACTTTAAGATATTATTTTACTCTTTAGGCTCTACATTGCTGAATGTTTTATATATTTCTAGCTTTCATAACTATATTACAAATAACCCAGTGCTGCTAGAGTATATGATTGTCCACTTCTGTTGAGATTCATTCCATTATTTGAACAGAGCCTTTGTGTCAGTGTGTCATCAAAAACTTTTCTATTTATTCCACTGTAGATGCTCAGCTGTTGTGATCATTATTTAGCTTAGCACTGTCTGCAAGGGCAAGCCCAAAGGACAGAGTGGAGTGAGCCTGCATGTTAGTTTATTTTATCTGAGAACAATTTGTGGAGGGTTTTTTTTTCTACACAAGACATGCAAGTAGGAGTTTCAGCATCTGAAAGAATTATTGAATTCAAAAGAACAGGATTGTGATTGTTTTTGTGGTAAGTGCCTACTGAGGCAAGAAAGATGTAGAATGGGAAAAGTCGAACGAAGATTTGGAAATAGATTTTTTTTTTATTAGCTAAATAATTTGTAGGTAAAAATATATTTTATTGCACTGTTTTAAAAAAAGAACTATTACTTAGATATGCAGTGCATAGGTAAACAGTACTAAAATAGCCTTTGTGTTTTCTTTCTGTAAAAAGTAATTGCATAATACCACAGTATACAGGGTTTAAACTATATTGCCGTTGTCATCTTCCTTTAGCTTGCAGAGCTCCACAGTACACGAGGGACAAGGACTTGATTACTACATCTTTGTATTTTCACAGTTTATTTTTTCATTGCTTTTTTGGGGTTGTCTACACTTCAATTTAAATGTATATTTTATATATTATCCAGGGCTAAGCTTAAACATCATACTGCATTAGACATTATGAAGAATTACATAGATTTCTAGAGTGAACTATTGGAAGTTATTGCAGGCTGTCTGCTTTAAATGCAAAACTACTTTTTAGTTGAAACGACCACCACACTAGAGAAAAATTATATATGTTAAGCCTATTTCAATAGTTAATTTCAGATTAATGAACATGCCCTCCCCCTTTCCTGCGACATTTCTCTTACTGAATTAGAGTCTCACTAAAAGCAATTTTTTTTTATTAGATTTGAATACAGTGGAGAGAGTTTAGAACACCTGTCAGTTTTTTTCTTTTTCTTTATTTTGGCTGTCTGTGTCCCTGTTAGGGATATTTACTCTCTCTAATTGTCCTGTTTATCATTATCAAGTGACAGTAAAAGAAAATTCCAAATTTTGAGTTGAGAGAAGAACACTAAAAGAGGGGAAACCTTCCACTTGGAACACTAGTTCTGGTGACCCTGGTGACGCATCGGAATTCCCTCATTTTGGTGGGATTTCCTTTTCAGGTTATTTTTTTTCCCATTGTGGAGATTTCCCTTCACGTCCTGTCCCATAGCCAAAACAGAAAGTGAAGGAAAATCTCCCCAATGGGACACCAAATAAAACTGACTGTGGGTATAACTATATTCCATAGTACTCTAAGACCCCATTCACACTAGCGCGACTTGTCAGGCGACTTGGTCGCCTTGCAAGTCGTGATGGGTCACTCGCTATTGATTAGCACAGGACCCGTTCTAATAGGAGCAACACAAGTCGCTCCGACTTAGAAAAAGGGTCCTGTACTACTTTGGGGCGACCTGGAGCCGACTTGCATTGACTTCAATGATATGAAGTCCGTGCAAGTCGCGCCGAGGTCGCGGTGCACGCTGTGCACTGCGACTTCACAGGTCGCCCCATCAAGTCGTGTCGCCCCTGTCTGAACGGGGTCTAATAATCCTATGTCCTATATTAAATGGTTGTTGTTTTTTAT
This sequence comes from Pelophylax lessonae, assembly GCF_965119305.1. Taxonomy (NCBI): domain Eukaryota; kingdom Metazoa; phylum Chordata; class Amphibia; order Anura; family Ranidae; genus Pelophylax; species Pelophylax lessonae. The sequence continues at coordinate 433,950,233 of NC_138769.1, forward strand.
TTATGTATTTGTTTATTCGTTTGCAAACCAAACATTGTTTTCTAAGGGATATAAAGCAGTGACTGGGACATTTGGCAAACATTCAATGCAGTCACATCTTCCTTCTGCATACATTTGTGTAGTAATTACATTAAAATGAAATGGACCAAGCAGTATTGTTTACTTTTGATTAATTTGTTTTGTTTACTTTTTGGTGTTAATCATATCATTGTGCATTTCACCATTTTTTTTTTTTTTACCTACATTTTTATCACAAATCTTCTAGTTTAAATGTTTTATAAAACAGAGAGACATTTAGTGGAAAAAAGAGACTAGAATATCAGAGTAAAAAGCAGTAATGCTGCTGAACTTTATAAATAGGCCACAGTAAAGTACATTTTCGATCTGCATCTAATCAGGGTAAAAACTTGAATCCAGAGTCAAAATATCTCTAATGAGCTTGTCATTAAACATTTGTAGTTTGTACAGCAGACTAAAAAGTCACAATATTGTTAAGTACATAACACGTTCCCTTTTATCTGTGAAAAATATTATTTTAGTATCCAGTTCTGTCAACCTTAAGGTTATTATATATCATTATTTTAATAAATGCAAAAGAATGGCTGGAAAAGATCAAGGTCATCAGCTACAGCTTATTGTTTCTATGCATAAAATAATTCAGAGAGGCTTACTGAATTTACAAATTGTTGCTTGTGCTTGGTATAGTTTTTCACATTAATCCAGATATTTTTCTTTTTCTATAATGATTCTAACAAGTGCTTTTATGGGGATACCTATGAAGAGTGTCAGTGTTCTAAATCTCCATTCTTAAACTTGGAGGTGTTAGCTGGAGGGCAGAATAAGCATCCAGTCATTCAATTATTGATCCATTCAAGAATTTGAGAGAAGAGACTATATTAGCATTCAGGATCACTGAAGTAAGAATTTGTGTATATATATATATATATATATATATATATATATACATATATATATATATATATATATATATATATATATATATATAGTTAAAGAATGAAAATGGCTATTTATATTTGATATAGCTGCGAACCAAATGTATTTATGAGTTCCTCAAAACACAAACATTACACAAAGTACAACACCAAATTAGTGAACACTGATGTCTAAAGGTAACAATGCCTAAAAGATGTTAATTTACAATACACAGCTGTTTGAATGTAAGGATGGGCTCTGTGTTTGAGTCGAACATAAGTTTGACTCGAACATCAGCTGTTTGTGTGTTCGCTGAACACATAAACATATGGGGCGCTCTGTGGGAAGTTCGCCCAGCGATGAGTGCCCCATGATGCACTGCGCTGTTGCAGTGCATTGATTGCTGATGATTGGCCAAAGCATGCACCTGACCTTTATGCTTTGGCCAATCACAGCACAATGTCTTGTCAGAGAAAATTGGTCTGGGCAGGAAGGGGTTGAAAGTGCCCTGCATTTAGGTGGTTAAGGGGAACCCTATGACAGAATTTAAAAAAGAAACGGCATGGAGTCCCCCCCCCCAAATCTATACCAGACTCTTTGGGTCTGGTAAAGATCTTGAGGGGGACTCCACGCCACAATTTTAAAAAAATCCATACCAGACTTATCCGAGCATGCAGCCTGGCAGGCCAGGAAAGGGGGAGGGGGACGAGCAGCCCCTCCCTTCCTGACCCATACCAGACCACTTGTCCTAAACATGGGGAGGTTGCTCTGGGGAGCCCCCCCAAAGCACCTTGTCCCCATGTTGATGGGGACAATGGTCTCTTCCCCACAACCCTGGGGTATGGTTGTAGGGGGCTGTGGGTGGGGGGGCTTATCGGAATCTGGAAACTCCCTTTAACCACTTGCCGACCAGTCACTGGGACTGTACTGTGGTAAAGTGGCTCAATTCCATCCAGCGACGTAGACCTACGTCGCTGGACTCCTCCCCCTGTAGGCGGCGCTCGCGCGCTGCCGGAGGCACGCTCCCGCTGTTTTCAGTCACAGCGGAAGTCGGGCCAGGGGAGGAGCAGCGGCGATCGCCGCTGCTCTTCCCCGATCGTCGGGAAATCGAGTTTGGAGATCCGCCCTCTTGTGTAAACAGAGCGGGCGGATCTCCTAAGTGACAAACAGTGGCAGATTGCAGGGTTCAGCATAGCTGAACATGCGATCTGTCCCTGTGTCACTCAGTCACCTCCCCCCACACACGTTAGTAAGCACCAGGCATACATTAACCCCTCCCTCTCCAATAAAATTAACCCCTTCCCTGCCAGTGTCATTTTTACAGTAACCGTGCATATTTATAGCACTGATTACTGTAGTAATGTCACTGGTAACCCCAAAAGTGTCAAAAATGTCAGTCAAGGGTCCGATCTGTCCGCCGCAATGTTGCAGTCCCGCAAAAGAAATCGCAGATCACCGCCATTACTCGTTAAAAAAAAAACACCAAAAATGACAGAAATCTTTCCCTTAGTTAGTAAACGCAATAACTGTTGTGCAAACCAATCAAAACACGCTTATTGTGATTTTTTTACCAAACATAGGTAGCAGAAAACAAATTGGCCAAAAATTGAAAAAAAAAAATATTTTTAATTTTTTTTGGGGGGGGGGGGGGGGGGGGATTTCATATTAAAAAAATGTGAAAAATATTGTTATAATTCTTCAAAAATTGTCACACTTTTTTGTTTATAGCACAAAAAGTAAAAATCGCACAGGTGATCAAATACCACCAAAAGAAAGCTCTGTTTGTGGGGAAAAAAAGGAATGTAGATTTTGTTTGGGTACGGCATCGCACGACTGCGCAATTGTCAGTTAAATTCGCACAGCGCCGAATCGCAAAAAGTGGCCTGGACGTAAGACAGCAAAATCCTCCGGTGGTAAAGTGGTTAACAAGGGACCCCCAGATCCCCCCCTATGTGAATGGGTATGGGGTACATAGTACCCCTATCCATTCACCAAAAAATGTAAAAAAGGAAAAGCCACAGAACACAGTTTTTGACAATTCGTTTATTAAAAGAAAAAAAAATAGTGTCCCCCGAGGCAAAAGCGTTTTTGAATTTTTTTTTCTATTTTTAGGGTTTGGCAGGTGTTGTAATTGACGATGGATTTACATCGAGGGACACTATTTTTTTTTCTTTTAATAAAGGACTTGTCAAAAACTTTGTTCTGTGCTTTTTACTTTACCAGACCCTTATCTGAGCATGAAGCCTGGCTGTCCATAAAAGGGGGGGAGGGAGCGAGCAGCCCCCCCTCCTGAACCATACCAGGCCACTTGCCCTCAACATGGGAAGAGTGCCCCCCAAAGCACCTTGTCCCCATGGTTGTTGGGGTCTGCAGGTGGGGGGGCTTATCGGAATCTGGAAGCCCTCTTCCCCTTAAAATCAATACAAGACCTCGAAGGGCCTGGTGGGGGGGGGCCTATGCCATGTTTTTTTCATTTATTTATCCGTATTGCTGGGAGCCAACAATAGAAATATATACAGTATTTCACAAAAGTGAGTACACCCCTCATATTTTTGTAAATATTTTATTATATTTTTTTCATGTGTCAACACTGAAGAAATTACACTTTGCTACAATGTAAAGTAGTGAGTGTATAGCTTGTATGACAGTGTAAATTTGCTGTCCTCTCCAAATAACTCAACACACTTTGATTAATGTCTAAACGGCTGGCAACAAAAGTGAGTACATCCCTAAGTGAAAATGTCCAAATTGGCCCCAAAGTTTTGTGTGGCCACCATTATTTTACAGCACTGCCTTCTCCCTCTTGGGCATGGTGTTCGCCAGAGCTTCACAGGTTGCCACTGGAGTCCTCTTCCACTCCTCCATGACAACATCACGCAGCTGATGGATGTTAGAGACCTTATGCTTCTCCACCTTCTGTTTGAGGATGCCCCACAGATGCTCAATAGGGTTTAGGTCTGGAGACATGCTTGGCCAGTCCATCACCTTTACCCTCAGGTTCTTTAGCAAGGCAGTGGTCATCTTGGAGGTGTTTTTGGAGTCGTTATCATGTTGGAATACTGCACTGTTGCCCAGTCTCTGAAGGGAGGGGATCATACTCTGCTTCAGTATGTCACAGTACATGTTGACATTTATGGTTCCCACAATGAACTGTACCTCCTCAGTGGCGGCAGCACTCATGCAGCCCCAGACCATGACACTCCCATTACCATGCTTGACTGTAGGCAATACACACTTGTCTTTGTACTCCTCACCTGGTTGCCGCCACACACGCTTGACAGCTTGACCCCTTCTGAACAAAAAAAGTTTATCTTGGTCTCATCAGACCACAGGAAATGGTTCCAGTAATACATGTCCTTAGTCTGCTTGTCTTCAGCAAACTGTTTGCGGGCTTTCTTGTGCATCATCTTTAGAAGAGGTTTCCTTCTGAGACGACAGCCATGCAGACCAATTTAATGCAGTGTGCAGTGTATGGTCTGAGCACTGACAGGCTGACCGCCCACCCCTTCAACCTCTGCAGAAATGCTGGCAGCACTCATATGTCTATTTCCCAAAGACAACCTCTGGATATGACGCTGAGCACGTGCACTAAACTTCTTTGGTCGACCATGACGTGGTCTGTTCTGAGTGGAACCTGTCCAGATAAACTGCTGTATGGTCTGGGCCATCATGCAGCAGCTCAGTTTCAGGGCCTTGGAAATCTTCCTATAGCCCAAGTCATCTTTATGTAGAGCAACAATTCTTTTTTTCAGATCCTCAGAGAGTTCTTAGCCATGATGTTTCATATTGAACTTCCAGTGACCAGTATGAGAGAGTGAGAGGGATAACACCAAATTTAAAACACCTGCTCCCCATTCACACCTGAGACCTTGTAAACGCTAATGGGTCACAGGACACTGGGTAGGGAAAATTACTAATTGGGCCCAATGTGGACATTTTAACTTAGGGGTGTACTCACTTTTGTTGCCAGCAGTTTAGACATCAATGGCTGTGTGTTGAGTTATTTTGAGGGGACAGCAAATTTACACTGTTATACAAGCTCTACACTTACTACTTTACATTGTAGCAAAGTGTCATTTCTTCAGTATTGTCACATGAAAATATATAATAAAATATTTACAAAAATGTGCTTTGGAGACATTTTCTCTCATGTGTTGAGTTTCCAGAACAAGAACAACTTGTAATTATTCCATATCTAAACAGAATAAAATATGTTGCTACAAGTATACATTTAATGATTGAGTTATTTAGAATGAAGGATAAAAGGCTACTATCAGGGCTCATCTGCCTAAAGGTTATACATTTAAAACAATTGTTGCAAAGTGGAACGATATTTGTTATCCTTATTTGTGGATGGGATGAGGTCCAGGTGACCACTTGACTTGCTTTGTCTTTACTGCTAGCTTTGCTGATGTCTTACCATGGAGCTGATGTTATTGTAGAAAGAAATACTCACCTTTCTTCCACTTCCTCCCTCGGCGGCCGCGGGCCGCGCCGTCACTTCCGGTTTGCAATGATTCCTGGGAGCTGAACGTCATCGCTCCCAGGAATCAATGCAACGGCACCAGCCCCGCTCGTCACTTCCGGTGCGACACCGCATTCCCTGCTAAACAGCTTCTGGGCATGCCCAGAAGCTGTGGAGGAATGCGGCACCGCACCGGAAGTGACGAGAGGGGTCGGTGCAGGCGCATTCTGGGAGAAGAAGACACAGAAAAGGGAGGCAGAAGAGGATCGCGCTGGCTTCAGCTGCCCACAACAGAGATGGCAACGCTGGAGAAGAAATTTTAAAAGTGAGTATATCTTCTTGCAGGTAAGTGCAAACCAGGACAGATCAGAGGCTAGCCATTGTGAAATGTACTAGCCTTGACTGTCCCGGGGGGTATGTTCATTGAAATTTTTTTTGTGGCCAGAACTCCGCTTTAATATCAATGCTACTTTTTAGTATTTGATGCCTTTTCTGTTTCCATCAGATGGAAAGTCAGCAGTGTCTGACAACTATATGGTGTCATAATGAATTGCTTTTTACACTGTTGCCTGGCCTTTGAAATTAAATAATAAGTGTACTTCTAGTAAACCTAATTAAGCAAACCTGCTGTGGTGGAAAGGTGGTTGATGTGTTAAGCTTTCATTGCTATCAGTACAGGCCTCCTAGCAAATGTCATCTGTAGTATTTTTATAATGCTTACTCAGTTTTGCTTTGAGCGTATCAGATGGTAATGTATTTTTAGAATTCATCTATAAGGCATTCATTATAGTAATTATAATCATGTTGATTGACAGCAAAATGTGTGCTTGGTAGTACTGACTGTTGAAGAACTGATTTTTGTTTAAAGTAAGACCTCTCATGTTTTTCCGTGACTTAAATACACTGCAGCATTGTAAAGCAGTAAATAGTATGATCGTGGACCACATGATAAATATATTGCCAGCAATAATAGGTATGGATTTCCCTACTTCACTGAATATTTATATTCTTTGATATTTCCTTTTTGAAATGTCTCCTTTGGAAATAATTTTGTTCTACAGTTGTAAAAGCTACATTGTTAGCGACACAAATGATTCTTTCAAGCAAATTACTTATGAAGAACCAAAGAATGATGGCTTTTTCCCTTCTTACTGGTAGTTCTCGAGGACTAAAGTTTAAATCATTTTTTTAATAAATATCAACTTTAATAGTTTCATTCCTACTTCTTAATGAAATGTAATGATTGTTCTTGGAGATGTAAAGCAAAAAATGAAGTTTAAAGGAAAAAATGTCTTTGATGTTGTACAGTAATTGGTGTCTGACTGGACTGCCAAAAAGACATCAAGATTTGACTTTGCGTGACTAAAAATACAAATCAAGTAATATAAGCTGCCATATGGATTGTGCAGGTTTTAGCAATACTGCTTGTTCTTTTGTAGGTGCAAGATTTATAATAAATAAATTCATTGTTGGAGGTTTGATAAGCGAAGCTTTAAAAATGCACTAGTTAAAAGGAACTGCATTAGCCTCTACTTACACCAAAACTTGTCATATGCAATATAATATAACCCCAAAAAAGTTGAGATTTTTAGAAAAAAAAGCCAAACACAGAAGAAAAGTAAGGGTATGTTTACAGCCATTTCTACTCCTTGGCATGCCAGCATAGACAGAACTGAATTGATGTATAAAAGGAACAAAAAAACTGTTTCCACGAATAATTCATTAATTAATTAATTATCCTTTCTTTGATAGTGAACTAGCACTTCTTTCACATGCATGCAAATGCAGATATTGTTTCTATACAAGTAGATCCAAATGGAAAAAGCACCCAAAGTGACTCGATTTAGCTTGGAGCAACTCAGACAAGATAGCTCATATCAATTCAAAGGCGAATCAAAGAAACACAAAAACAACTGACAGCACAGCATTGGACTGATCCCAACTTTTTTGGAGAACAAGCCTTTTGGAAGATTAATGTAATCATAGGTTGAAATAGGATAGTAATTTAGCTATCCAAGACATTTAACATCAACACAGAAGTAAGGTAGAATAAGAACCGGTTCACACTGGGGCGACTTGTCAGGCGACTTGGTCGTCTGACAAGTCGCCGTGGGTCGCCTGCCATAGATTAGCACAGGACCCGTTCTAATAGGAGCGAAACAAGTCGCTCCGACTTAGTCCTGTACTACTTTGGGGTGACCTGGAGCGACCTGCATTGACTTCAATTATATGAAGTCCGTGCATGTCGCTCCGAGGTCGCGGTGCGCACTTCACAGGTCGCCCCGGCAAGTCGGATGGCCTCAGTGTGAACCGGCTCTAAGTAAAGATACAACACTGGATTTCTAACTTTCCCTCTTAGCTATGGAAACCATGACATGTAACTTTTTTATTATCTTTATTGTTTAAACAAGGCAGACCGCTGTTCTGTCAGTCATAAACACAGGGATCCTGCGATCCTCTTATTTAGGACCACAGGTCTCTGTGTTCATTCAGCAAGCCCATGCCCCACACAGTTAGAAAGCACCCCCTAGAGACACATTTAACCCTTTGATCTCCCCTGGTATTAACCCCTTCCCTGCCAGTGCCATTAGTACAGTAACAGTGCATATTTTAGCACTGATTATTGTAGTAATGTCACTGGTGCCCCCAAAAGTGTCAAAAATGTTAGGTGCTTGATTTATTTGCCGCAACATCACAGTCCCGCTAAATATCGCTGATAACTGCCATTACTAGTAAAAAAAAAATGACATAAATCTTCCCCCTAGTTTGTAGACGTGATAATATTTGCGCAAACCAATCAAGCTGCCATAATTGGGATTATTAACAGTTTGCTTATTATTTTTTTGCTAAAAATATGTAGCAGAATACATATTGACCTAAAATTAAGAAAACTTTGGATTTTTTTTTTTTATTGGGAATGTTTTATAGCAGAGAGTAAAAGATATTGTTTTTTTTTTCAGAATAGTCGCTTGTGACAGGAGTCACTTTGGGCATGGGGGTTGTGGACCCCAAATTCCTTTAAAGAGGTTGGGAGGCACTATGTCCAGCCTTGTGTGGCTTTCTTATGTTTAAGTCACCCTGCATCTTTTATGGATGCAGGGTGACCGGGAGGGTGGTGTACACTGAGAATATGGTTTGGACTATTTCAAATGGGACAGTATATGCATTACCCATATCTCTCAGGAAATATGGAGATCTACCTTATTCCTGTAAACTGTAAGGCACAGGAAGTGCACTCCTAATATGGTCATTCCAGGAAGTCCAATGAGGAGACAGACTGTCTGAGGGGGCTCTCCATTCACCTATTGTCGGGTATGCTAATGTACTTGCCTGCTGTCTGCTAAGAGATGTATTGACACTCAGAGTAATGTGTATTGAGGGCTCGTTAGGGAACCATTGTTCTGTGTCGGGCTATTGTGTACATTGATTACCCCCAGGGGGCTTCTGTCTCCTTGCACATGGCAGTCCTTCTGGTCAAGCTATCACTCATTTTCAAGCCCTCATTTGCATGGCTGGAGAGGACCTTATGGGGAACTGCAGGTACTGTACAATTGACCAATGGGAAAGCGGTTGTTGGGGGAAGGATGTTCCAAATTCTGTATAAAAGTGTGCTGTGTTCTTCCAATAAATGTTGTTCCTGTTTTAACCTCAACGCGGAGCCTTGTCTTGTTATTGGGGGGATTTATTGTATGCTGTTCCAGTTTGACTGCTAGGAGTGTAAACCCTTCATATGGTTTTTCCTATTCAGCTGTATGCAGCATTCATAAGGTTCCAGCTACACTGTTTGCATCATTCCTTGGTTTCCAGTTGGGGAGTTTGGTGTCCTGCAAGTAGCTGTGCCAGTAGCTCTGGAAGGGGAAGATCTCCTAAACGGTTTTAACCCTTTTGTGCTGTATCACAAAAAATGGCCTGGTCATTAAGGGGGTAAAACCTTCCGGTCCAGAAGTGGTTAATAATGTCTGAAGGGTAATAATAAACATGCAAAATGTTTTGCAGTAGTTTGCCTAGGGGGTACACTGAGCCTGCCTGTGAAGTGGTAAATATGTATAATGTAAACAATTTACTATAGCAAAACTAACATTTACAAAGAAAAAAAAATCTCTTTCATTTGCTAGTAATTGACCGCTTCTGGCTGTTTATTGTTTGTAAACAAAGCAACTAAAGATTCCCTTTAACCACTTAAGCCCCGGAAGGATTTGGCTGCTTAAAGACCAGGGGGTTTTTTGCGCTTTTTTACTGCGTGAATTTAACGGACAATTGTGCGGTCGTGCGACGCTGTACCTAAACGAATTTGATGTCCTTTTTTTCCCACAAACAGAGCTTTCTTTTGGTGGTATTTGATCACCTGTGTGATTTTTACTTTTTGCGCTATAAACAAAAATAGAGCGTAAATTTTGCAAAAATAGCAATATTTTTCACATTTTTTTATATGAAATTCTCCCCAAAAAAAATGTAAAAATCAAAATTTTTTAAAATTTTTGGCCAATTTGTTTTCTGCTACCTATGTTTGGTAAAAAAAAAAACGCAAAAAGCGTATTTTGATTGGTTTCCGCAAAAGTTATCGCGTTTACTAACTAAGGGAAAGATTTCTGTCATTTTTGGTGTTTTTTTTAATGCGCAATGGCGGCGATCTGCGATTTTTTTTGCGGTACTGCGACATTGCGGTGGACAGATCGGACCCTTGACTGACATTTTTGACACTTTTGGGGTTAGCAGTGACATTACCGCAGTAATCAGTGCTATACATATGCACTGTTACTGCAAAATGACACTGGCAGGGAAGGGGTTAACTTTATTGGGGAGGGAGGGGTTAGGTGTGTCCCTAGGGGCGTGCTTTCTATTGTGATTGGCTGCGGCTACTAGTGTAGGAACAGGAATTAATGGTCCTACATAGTAGAACCGTCTGAACACTGTTTCTACATAGGGGAGAACGACAGGTGGCTTGTTTACATCAGCCGCCTGACTTTCTCCCTCTGTACCGACGATCGGCGAGTGACCGGCGGACATCGGGTCCGCCGGTCACACGCACGGACTTCCCTGTGAAGGAGCCGCGGCGGGCGGCCGCCTACGCGGGCGCGCCCGCCCGCTATTGGCTCACAAGGAAGTGACAGGCAAGTGATGTACCGATACATCACTCTGCCTGGCCGGGGCTGACCGCCGCAGTATATAGTCGTGCGGCAGTCGGCAACCGGTTAACCACTAGTTCTCTAGAAGGTTTTACCCCCTTTATGACCACGCCATTTTTATTCAGCACTGTGCTACTTTATCTGGCAATTGCGCAATCATGCAACACTGTACGCATATGGAATTTATATAATTTTTTTCACACAAATAAGACTTTTTCTTGGTGGTATTTGCTCACTACTATATATTAATTATTACTACCAGCACTGGGATAGTTTGTGCAGGGAATGCAGCTAAATATCAACCCCTGGAAAGGGTACATATAACAACACTCCAAATTATACAGCAGTGACCTTCTTTACTTTCTTAAACCACTATTAAAAATAAAAAAATAAATGTATTGTGTTAAGAAGTGTATAAGTCACTAAAACTTTATAAAGTGACCATCCAATGTAAAAAAATCAATCCTCTATAAAGTGTCCATGCATTGTAGTAGTCTATTATTGGTGCATAAAAACCCCCTTAATGTGCTATTTTGCTGTGCAAATAAAATCTTCATATTCTGTAAAAATCTTCATTAAAATGCTCCTGTGATCCACCACCATCGTGCTTGAAAACTCTCCAACTCCACATGACCACCCACTACAGGTCAGTCATGTAGCGCTTGTATGCATCAAGTGATCCACAACAATACTGGATGTTCCACCATTTTTGTCATCAATAGGGAATCCCCTTTAATACCAGATTTAGAGAATCCACCACTCCTCTCACAGGGATGGAACTATGTTCATAGATGTCTCATACAGGAGTTGCCATAGTGTAAAATCTTTAAACTTTTATTAAAACTAAAAAAATTAATTTTACTCACTTTTTGTGGTGCTACACCTTGCACCAAAGATAATTCACATATTAAAATGTCTCAGTATTTTTATACTCATACAACCACACACACTTTCTGTATATTACTCTTGATGTTTGTTTCTTCTCAGTCTGGGGTGTACAAACTTTTAACTTCCGGGTGTATGTTGCATGATGAGGTCACTTCCGGTTATGCCCCAAAGTGTTTCTTCACACAGACATTCTTAATGTTGTTTACATTGTTACATTGTTTACATTGTTATCATGTGATTTGCTAAAAACAATCATAGAAACCACATGATACCATATTACTGGAAACAGTAATCCAAGAGAAGCACGCTGCGTGCTCCTAACCCGGATGAGGCAGAATCACGTATAAATAAGTGACTTACCCTGTACCTGCCGCAATAAATGTACTGTGGCGGGGGGGGCAAGTGGTTAATGTATACTAGACACTTAGCCTAGATGAGGGTGTGGTATAGATGTTAATGGGGGTTCCCACACAACAAAAGATAACAGCATGGAGTTCTCCCTAAATATAAATACCAGACACTTATCATTGATGAGGGTCTGTTATAGATGAAAAAAAAACAAAACAAATCCATACCAGAACACTTATCTGAGCAGGTAGGCTAGCAGACCAGAAAAGATGATATAAGCATGTGACCCACACGCTAAACAATACCAGGCCTATTGTCCTCAACCTGTTAATGAGGACAACTCTTACCTGGTGATTATGGGGTAGGGTCTTATCAGAATATGGAAAACAAGGGAACCCCCAGATACAAAATGTTACAAGGGTAAGGAGTAGGGATCGACCGATTATCGGCCGATATGCACTTTCCCCGATATATCGGAATCGGCCCCTGAGGTTACCAATATTGCCGATATTCCAGGAAAGTGCTGTACCGGAGTGATGCCTGCAGCTAGAGGCATCACCCCGGTACCGGCATCCATAGCCGACGGTTGGCTGTCTTGTAATGACAACCAATGCGGCTGAGAAGCCACTCGGCTGTTATTACAAGGGGTGGGAGAGGATGTCCCCCCCCTCCCGCCACTTTCCGTGGCTCGCCCGGGTCTCCAGTCCCACCGGGAGACCCGGGAATCCTAGCTCCATGGCCACCAAAGAGAAGACCCGATCAAAGCCGCATTCGGCTCTGATCGGGTCTCTATGTAAAAACCCGGACGTGATGTCATGACATCACTTCCGGTATTCGGCGCCAGATTTAAAAAAATGACAGCATTCAAAACAGCCAAACTTGGCTGTTTTGAATGCTTTTAAGTGCAGAGGAGGGGTTTGGGGTCTTTTAGACTCCCAAATCCCTCCACAATTGTACCTGTGGGAAAAAAAAATGTAAATGTCCAAAAATATCGGCCAATATTGGCCGATACCGATATCCGATGACCAAAATATTGGTATCGGCGCTAAAAAAACGATATCGGTCGATCACTAGTAAGGAGTACAGAGTACCCTACTTATTCACAAACAATGTAAATAGTAAATAGGTGCCACACTTTTTGACAAGTGTTTTATTAAAAAAAATAAGCTGCATGTTGTAAAACTGCTGTCAATCATGTCATCCATTGATGGTAGTCCTCATGAACTATGATGTATGATGACCGTTGACTCGCTAAGAGAAAAAGCCCACCAACTAGGCACTGCATATAATTGCATCACTCACTTGCCACCAATGACAGCTCCCTTCTCTAATGTAAACAAAGAGACAGCATATACCTGGTGATGTCATTGCCCAAATATGGCCATGTGGCTATATTTGGGCAATATTGTCTGCCACTATCCCAACTGCTTTGTTAACAACCCTTGACAATTGAAGAAAGAAGCTGTCATATTTAGTAATGGTAGAAATAAGAAATAATATTTGGTCAAAATCTGTGTTTTGACTGAGCATGGGGCTTATTCCTGATGTCTGATCAAGACACTTTGGTTTCAAACCTGGCATGCTACGGATATGCTAAAGGAACATTTGGTTTACTTACCCTTTAAAGGTAGAACACTTTTGGTGTTCTTGCCTTAATGAGATCTTTGTAGGTGGTGGAGGAGCCCATTCTTTATCTCCTACTACAGTAGTACCTTGTATACAATGATAATCTACCTCCAACTCAATCAGCAGATCTTTTGGCCTGAAGGCCTTTGTTTCATTTACTTAGCCGTTTGCATTTCTGGTGACCATGCTCTTTTGCAAGTGGGAGATTGTTTGTTCACCCTCTTAAGTCACCTACTGGTTTATCTCCTAGTAGTTTGAATGTTCAAGCTTCTCCTTTTAGGTCCATTTAAACCTGAATATGGCATTACTGTACCCCATAGTGCATTTTGCACATTATACTTGAGTTCCCTGCACCCTGGGATATCTGGTTTGTAGTCTGTTAGAAATCTATACTTTGAAGAGGTCTCCCATTCATACCCATTCTTCTCTCCACAGCAGAGCCTTTTTTTCATCAAGTTGTTTTGCAATGCTTGACTCTCTTTGAACCTTATTTCTCTTGTGTGGGATTTGGTGAACAAAGATAATTTCCTACTATTCCCTTGTCCGACTCTTCAGCATACTCCAAGAGTTTTTGTACCCTACCCATGGCATTGACTGGTATCTCCATCCTAGTGTCCATTTATTCCTTGCCTCTCCTTAGGCTGATTCTTTAGACTCTGATGTCATGGAATGGGATGAATGTGTGAACAACTTTTCACAAGGTGGAACATGATCCCAGGTAAATTACATTCTATATTTTCTACAGTATTTCCTCTATGCTTTAGAGGTTGTCCTGTACCAGGCACATTCCCTTATTCTTGTTTTTGGAATGTACCCATATTACTTCAGTTTGGAGGAAACTAACAACCTTTGCATCTTCAAAAGCAGGTACCCAGATTACTCTGACCCCCATGCACTGCTTTTTATACACCCCTATATTAGAGGTACCCACCTTACAAATGAGACTGATCCATACAATCTGTGTCTCTATCCAATGAATAGTTGCATTTCACAGCTTCCTCAGTTCCACTCTCCCAAGTTAAATTGCGAGTGGAATCTATCTGTAGAGTAGAAAAAGGAATTCACACTCTATACTATACTATGCCTTTTTATGACAAAAAAGTTGAACCCTTGGTTTGAAAACTAATAATTTTGCTTGAATCATTCCTGGTATTTAGTACAGGCATACCCCACATTTAAGTATACAATGGGACCAGAGCATTTATGTAAAACAAAAATGTTTTTAAAGTGAAGCAATACCTTTTTTCACTTCTCAATGCATGTAAATACTTTAGCTCTATAGGAAATCTTGCTCAGCTTGATATGGTACTGCTCCCAAACCATAAGTGACAAGGACACCAAACTCGGAGAGCACGTTAAGAGGACCCAAGACTATGACATGGTAGATTACCTAGGCAAGCTGGCCAGCCACAAAATATTTGTTGTAGTCCTGGTTCCCCTCTCAGTGCTCCCCAAGTTTGGTGTCCCTGTCACTTATGGTTCCGGAGCAGTGCCATGTCAAGCTGACCAAGATTTCCCATAGACGCTAATGTTAGACAGGGAGCAGTGCCATGCCAAGCAGACCAAGATTTCCCATAGATGTCAATGTTAAAAAGCCAGCAGCAGTGCCATGTCAAGTGACCAAGATTTCCTATAGATGCCAATGTTAAAAACCGGGAGTTTTGCCATGTCAAGCTGACCAAGCTGTGTCCGTACTCGCAAGTGTATGTAAAGTGAGTGTACGTAAAACGGGTTATGCCTGTAATGACTATTTGTCAGTTCACATTCTGATGCTCTGTTTCTTTTTGCTTTACTTGGAAATGATTGCATTATCAGTAGCTTCATTTGAAGATGGTCTGTGCCATTCTTTTCATTACACTCACATGTATATCTTGATTTTGTAATTGTATGCTATCTTCTGAGCTATGTCCCACTCAAGTATTGTCTTTATTTGATATGAAATGCTCTTGTTTTTGTACCACATTTTGTTATCCTTTAATAAAAAAAAGTTTGTAAACAAAAAAAAATTGGCTAAAATTTGATCCATCTATCTGAGAGCATTCAATCTACTGATTCACTGCTCATGAATGAGATTACAAGGAGAGGTAGGGGAAGTATTGTGAGGGACCCTGACAATTCTTCCCCTACCTTTCCTTGCCCCCACTTTTTCTTTCTCTTTTCTTTACTTCCATTCTAACTCTTTACATTTTTTATAATACTTAATAATATGACATTTCAGGCTTTATATTTCCTGGATACTTCACAGTTTAAATATTTGGAACACTACCAAGATTACTATGCGCCAACCCCAAGCAATTTCTGGATATAGCTCAATCCTGACACCTAACATGTTATAGTTCTCACTTACTTGCTCTTTTCAAAGCATTTTTGTTTACCAACCTGGATCTTTGTCAGCTTAGATGGTATTCCACACTCATCGTATATATGATACACAGTTCTATGGAAAATTCTTATTGTCTGACTATTGTCTGCAACTCATGTATTATACAGTAGATTTCAAGACTGTAAGATCAAAACTTGCATCTCTGTCTAATGTCATTCTTTCAAATAGTTTTTGTTGTGATAGGTATATATACAGCTATAGCCATCAACAAATGACACATATTTTCAAAGCAATACTGTTGTTTAAAAGTTTAAGGAATTTGTCCTCAAATGTATCATCATCGATAAGTATCCACACAATATATTCTATACAAATTTGTATTTTATAATTACATAGAAAAGGGAAGTAAAGTTATATAGAAGAATAACTAACACCATATACAGTTGTAGCAAGCACCAATTCACTATACTCATACCTCAGGTGCCAGTAACCCAGCCATATCCTAGTTTATTGCTTAGAGACATTTAAATATTTGGTCCCTATATTGTTCATTTATTGTAGAATGCCCCGAGGCCTTGTGTGCAAGAAATTTATTTCATGTGGAATTAACAATACCTCTATAATTTACCTCTGATATATTAAGAGCCTTAATAGACTTCCAGTTATTTGTTATTAATAGTGGGCTACTATTAAAATGTGAATGATAACTGTCCAAAATTGGGCTGGGTAATTGCCAACGGACAAACTCAGTAGTGCTAAGAGGGAGCTGGAGTAAAGAAAACGCCTGTCACTTGTAATATGAGTGAGAACACTGCTTGCTAGAAACTATGGACAGGTTTACACTCTCATGGAATGTGAAGCATGTTGCTCACTTTCTCACAATGCTTCCAGCACAGTGGTGAAGTGTCTGAGAATAGTTTAAATAGTTTGAAGTCAGGTATCCTCTATACAAGATTTTAAGGACATTGTCCCAGTGGTTTACAGTTGCACTGTAGTTAGTAGATAGTGCTTGCTGCCTAATTTCCTAAATATTTCTCTGATTTAATCATTTTGGTAGTTTTATTAAAAGTAATATTATATTACAGTTAATGGTAAAACCAGGATATGCCTCCTTTCTTGGGAGCCATAAATCTAAGATAGTTCCAAACAATGGAGCCTAATGTAATTTGTTTAGAAGGATATTTTGAAAGAAATTTGCAGATTTGTATAAAGAAAAATACCTGAATCCTCACTTTGGGATCGATTTACTAAAGGCAAATAGACTGTGCACTTTTGAAAGTGCAGTTGCACTCTGCAAGTGCAGTTGCTCCAGAGCTTAGTAAATGAACGAGAGCTCTGCTGAATTATATCGTCCAATCATGTGCAAGCAAGAATGCTGTTTTTTTTATATTCATTGCATGTGATTGGTTGTACTTTGTAAAGTGAAGCTTTACCTCATTTACTAAGCTCTGAAACAACTGCACTTTTAAAAGTGTACAGTCTATTTGCCTTTAGTAAATCAACCCCTTTGTCACTAGACAAATCTTGAATAGTAATAAGGCCCTTATCAATCCAGGAAGCTACCCATAATGATGGCAGCAGGCTTGATAAACCTGTAGAGGAATATCTATAAGAAGCTTAGACTGATCTGTAGGAGGGTTTTTAAGGGAAGCCTCCCAGGCTCCCAGCGAGGCAGGAAAGTAGGAGTGTAGACTATTACATCTTTTGTCCTGGCAAGCAATAATGATAGTAAATCGTGAAGCTGATTGAGCAGTGTTGAATAATAATAATTAGTTAGGACAGGGAGACCCACTCTGCCCATATATTTATGTTTTGCCAAAGCTGCATAAGGTATAAGAGATTTTTTTTTTATCTTTCCAGATAAAATGTCTAAGGTCAATATCCACAGAGCTAAATATGCATATAGGTATAGTAAAGCACTATAAGATTTTAGGTACTACCAGCGTTTTGAATGCAGTTACTATTTCTATCCAAGAGAGCTCAAATTTCTCTTTAAGAATGAAATGTTGTTTAATTATATTAGGAGGCAGATAGTTGGCATCATATGCCTTGTTTGTAGGGGTAGTCAGAGCCATACCCAGATATGACAATCTGCTTTTTCCCCATTGATAATAAATTGAGATCTGAGAGACTTCAAACAGCCTAGGTCGATACCCACTGGAGGAATAGATAAGTTGGTGATATTTAATTTGTATTAGGAGATTCTACTAAATTGCTTCAATACCCGTTGAACTGCAAGTAGGAAAGAAGTTGGGTTAGTTAGGGTCAGGAGCACATCATCAGTAAATAGACATTTTTTATGAGAGTAATTTGCCATTTCAATTCCCGTTATTGATGAAATCTTTATAACCTCTCCATTAATAAAGAAAATTTAAGGGTGATAATGGACACCCATTTGTGGGTGCCATTTGTGATAAAAAAAGAGTCTGACAAAATGCTAGAAGTATAAACTTGATCTGAAGATGTAGTATATAATGCCGAAATGGTGTTAGAAATAAAACTTTTCATCCTAAATGCATTAATTAGGGCTTGAAAGTACCCCCAGTGCACCCGATCAAATGCTTTTTAGTATCCAGAGCAAGGAAAACTAGTACCAAATTAAACAATCTTTAATGGGCTGGAAATTCTACTGCTACTGTCTGATGCCTGGCTACCTTTAACAAAGCCTACCTGATCAGCCTGGACCAGTTTTAGGATTACGGTTACCAGTCTATTTGTCAGAATTTTTGCATTGATCTTTAAATCCATATCTAATATGGAGATAAGCCTAAAATGTTGAGGATCATCAGGTTTCTTCCCTGACATAGGTAGGGTAACAATTACCGCCTGAAGCATTTCTTGAGGGAAGAAAGCTGAAGTTGCAGCCTTGTTGTACAGTTTGTTTAAATGGAGTAATAATATATCCTTAAATTCCGGGTAGTATTCAGATGAAAAGCCATCAGATCCAGTGGATTTATCTTTTGGTAAAGCATTTCCTCATCAGATATTGGGAGGTTCAAAGAATTTAGTAGATGGGGTTCTAAGGCAGGCAGTTTTATAGCTGACAAAAAATCAGAGATAGAATGAGCCTTAGTTTGGAAAGTATCAGAATCATTCTTCAGATTGTTTAATGGATAGTAATATTTTTGAAAATCATTAGCAATATCTTTGGGGTGGTCAACTCTGGCTCTATGAAGGATCTATTATTCAGGGTAATTTTGTTTTAGCTTGCTTAGTTTAAATATAATTAGTTGGGAATTTCAATTCCTTATTCCCCTGAGAGTAGTATATTCCTTTAAATCTTTTTAAGTGTTTCTTATGGTTGGTTAAGAGGGGTAATCTAAGGGCATGTCTGCAATTTTGGAACTCTCCCAAAATAAGTGGAGACGTGGACTGCTTGTGTTCAAGATTTTTAAGTTTATTCAACATGTTTTATAAGGTTTGCATCCTCCGCTTCCTCTCCCTCGCTGCCATTTGGATCATTAACCTTTACAATAGGCCTTATCAGAACACCAAAGTGAGAAGATTTTAGTAAGGAGTTCCATTGGAAAAATTATTTATGATTTGAATGAAGTTTGTCGCGATTATGGGCTTTAGAAAAAAAGAAGTGCCATTGCACCAAAGAGAAAGTTGGGTGGACATTACATTCTCTTCTATAAGCATTGTTACTGGTGCATGGTCTGACCAGGTTATAGAGTGGATATCTGTTTTGGATATTTTCTGTAGCAGTGGTTAGTCAGTAAGAATTAGATCTATTCTCGAGTATTATTTATGAGGTGAGAAGTAAGTTAAGTCCTTCTCAAAAGCATATAAGCATCTCCACGGTTCATATAGATCAGCTTCTTGTATAAAAGGAAGAAGGGTGCTTCTAGTTTGGAGGTTATGAGAAGTCATATACAAAAGTCCTGTCGATGATGGAGCTCAAGTCCCCCCACAGCAAAAAGAAGCCCTTTTGGATTTTCATGAGTTTTTTCATAAGAGATCGGAGGAAAGCTAGTTGGTCTGAGTTTGGGACATAAAGGTTTACTAACGTATAGGGAATATTATTATGATCTTATATTAATATAATAAATCTGCCATGAGGGTCTGTGACTTGATCATGCATTTTAAAGGCAAAAGAGTTCCTAATTGCTAAAAGCACCTGTTTTTTTAACTTTCACATTGGCCATAAAAATCTGTGGAATGAGTTTATTTGTGCATCTAGGGGCTTTAAGCATGTGAAAAGGGGTTTCTTTAATAAAAGGAATAGCTCTATTAATTTTTTTAGCCTCCTGCCATAAAGCTCTACTTTTAAATGGACTATTTATGGATAGTATTATGGATAGTATTTTCAGAACCATAGTATTGGCTTCAAGGGATGCTAAGCTTGATTATCAGACTCGGGTACCAAATGTGAAATGCTTAATGCCAGTCATGCCCCTCTGTCTAATGTTTTTTTTTTAAATAATAATAATACATACTATTGAAACTACTATTTAAAAATGCTGCCATCTTTTTATTTGCTTGACAAAAAAAGTCGGCTATACATGGATCGAAACCTGCCAAATTTCAATCCATTTTTGGGCAACCTGGTTGTACAGAAGTCAATCCATTGATCAACTTCTGTACATTCAGACTGTTGGGTTTTTCCCGATCAATCACTGACCCACAACTGCTGATAAGATCAGTTGACGCATTTCAGCCTATAAGGCCTTAGTCATAACCACATTTAGACACAAAACTTTGAAATATATAGTGACTCTACATATCACAGGCTCCACCCATTCATTGTCCCAATTAATTGCAGACAATTGGAAAAAATTAGAATCAGTTGGAGTATATACTAGAGAAACCCATGTATGTGCCACTTAATATCCACAAACTAAACAATGATAGTATACATAGATAAAAATGAAAATAAAAAATATCAATGAAAATAATAAAGAAAAATTAAAGAGACCAAAAGAAGAAGGGAAGAGAGATACTAGAGAGAGACAGTTTAATGTATGTGCAGATCTAGATCCCATCTCAGGTTTAACCCCCGAGGTGTTCTGGAATTAAGTCTAAAAATCCACCATGCCTCTCTTCCTAGTAACCTTCTCTCCCTATCGCCTCCTCTTGGTGAGTGAGACAGCCATTCTATTCCTCTAAACAAAATGAGGAAAGATCACCCTGATGGCATTCCCTAAAGGGACATGTTGCATTGGAAATATTTCTAACATTTAAATTATTTGTGTCACAATAGTGTGGTGGTTCTCAGGGGACATGAGGTGCAGCCTACATATTGTAGGTTGCATAATGTACACATAATAAAATAGATTACACAATTTGTGCCACAGTTAACATATTGTTGTATGGTAAACTCCTCACTCGTAGCTGTGGCAACAAAAGTTTTGCCCGGCACACTCAAATGACAGTACCTACAAGTTTTAATTTTACAAGAATAGTTCCCAGGATATGCCAGCCAGGTGGGTTGGCATTGCATAGAAGAAAAAATGCTGGCTGATAAAACATTTCCTAATGTGGGTGCTTTCCGACTGGAAAAACGACAGGTTGCTTTTAAAATTGGATTTAAACCTTTGTATACAAAATAGGCAAATTCCTTTTTATTATTTTGGTTATTTGATTATATTCTTGAGAAAATGTAGATACAAAGGTAACGGGTTGATCTGTTACTTTGTTTCTAAAAGTATAAGGTTTACTTTTCTATTCCTGGGCATAAGTATAAGGTTCTGCCTTTTCTATTCCTGGGCATATCTGCTAGCAATTCCCCTCTATTCTTCATTAGAGATCTTTTTAATCTCTAATGTATGTTGGGAACACTGTACCCTCTCTCCAATAGGCAATGATGAATGACCCTACACTCCTGTTCAAAGGCTGAATCTGTTAAGCAATTGCCTCTAGCTCTAATAAACTCCCCATAAGGGATGGCTTTGATGGTGTGGGATGGATGACAACTATCTTCAAACAGAGTAGTATTGCCGGAACATGACTTTCTGTAAGTACATCTAGATACACTAGAAATGTTGTATTCAATTGAAAAATATAGATTTAACTGGATGTCATTAACCTGCCTAGTGGTTTCTCCGAGCGTGACTCGGGGTGGATTTTCTATGCTGTTATCGGTATCCCCGAGTCACGCCCGGGGTGGATGTGCAGAGCGCGCAGCGGTGTCTTACCTTCTCCTGGCGATCCAGCGATGATCTCCCATTGCTGTGATCGCCAGCCATCTGAGATCCCCGCCGCTCGTCCGTCCTCCGTCGGTGTGATGACTTTCTAGTTCCATTCCCTGCAGCAGCAATGCTGCATGGGAGCGGAACCAGGGAGGGAAATTCAAACGTTGAACGAAAACATAATATAATATATATATATATATATATATATATATATATATATATATATATATATTATATATTACATAATAAAATTATATTATTGATTAGATTATAATTCATGCGTTTGTGTTTCAAATTTATCACATCTGGGATGTCTACTAGAGTCTTGTTTTGGTCAGGTTTAAGTCAGTAATTACTAAGCGTTGTAGGCCTATAATACATAACGCCAAATTTCCATGAAAAAAATTGTACCGCTTTTGGTACAGAATTCCTGACATAATCATACCGCCAGGGAGGTTAAGATATGCACAGAAATCATGCAATCCTACAGGGTCTTCATCCCACACCATCAGGAGGCCATTGATATAGCGACCATACCAAACAATCTGTCTGGAAAAACAATTGCTGGAGGAGAACAGAAAACATTCCTCCCACCGGCCCATATAAAGATTCACCATTGATGATGAAAATCTTTCACCCATCGATGCCCCACAGCACTGGACATAGTATGCACCATCAAACAAAAAATAGTTATGAATTAATAGAAACTCAATAGAATAAAGTCCTGTAACTCTAAAAAATAACAGCTGTAACACTGCAGGTGATACCGAATAGCCTGTATTCCAGCGCTGTGGGGGATCGAAGAATAGAGTGCCCTACCATTCAAAGTTGCCCATGCATAGGTAGACAACTATTTGACTGATGTAATATGGGATAAAACTGTACTGGTGTCCCTAATGTAACCTGGCAGTCTTTGGACCAAAGGCTGGAGGTGCCGATCTACCCATTCTCCCAAACGTTCTGATAAGGAGCCAATTCCAGCCACAATCGGTCGTCCCTGCAGAGGGCACCGTACCTTGTGAATCTTCAAGAGATGATGGAAGATCGGCACCACAGGTTTATCACAAAGAGGTATTCAGCAGTTTTAGAAGGTAAAACTCCCATATCTTTACCCATCTGTAGATTTTCAGAAAAGATAGATTGAAAGATTTTTGTGGGATTATTGGGTAATGTGGTAATATCACTATCACCACCACTATCCCCCCTTATCTTCTTCCTTTATGACTATCCCTTTATTTTCTTTTAACTTATGTAGGGCCTGTCTTTCTTGTTTAAAGATATTAGTTTGTCTAATAGTTAAACTACGTTGTTTAAGCGCTATCAGCTCCTCCTTAATTACAGCCTGAACGGTGTCTATAATGGAATTCTTTGCCTGTACTATGTAAAAAAATGTATCCCCACGGTGTGAGATTCAGAGTACAATTGTTCTAAAGTAAGTGATGCAGACAAATCCAAAAACATAAAAGAAGAAACATCAGGGCATGTGTTAAAATCAGCAATAGGTTGAGTTTGACCATATCCACTTACCGTCTCTGAGGTCAATGGGTCATCTACCTCCCTGTTGGAAGTATTTACGCAGCAAAAGGTTCCTAACAAACCTATTTGTGTGTAATATGGTGTTGAAAATGTCAAAATGATAGGTGGGTGAAAACGATAGACCCTGAGACAGGAGAGACAGCTCGGAATCTGTAAAAATCTCATCTGTTAAATTACCACTGAGGTAATATTGGATGTGTTATAATTAATTTCCTTCTCCTCTGTGGATAGCGCCGATTTGGATCCCAGATGCATTTTAAAATGAGTAATAATAATTTCATATAAATCAATATTCTGTATGCATATATTGACTGTTCAGCTAAAGATATATCACCAGAGCATGGAATGGCTTTCCACTTGGATTACCTAGAAATAATACTAGTACTCCTGTGTATATATTGTGCTAAAATAGGCCTACACTCAAACCTTAAGGTAAAGAGAATCTGTTATTTTGCCTATATTGCCCCACATGACAGTATTTTGGCCTAGTTATTGACCCTTCAGTGCAGTGAAGGGGAGTATCAGTGAAGCAGGGAGTATTAAAATAATCTGCCATTTTGCCCTATAGGCACAGTGATTAATTCCCTTTAAAGAAACACAATGGCATTGAAAAATCCTCTAAAAGTGGATAATTCTGTAAAACTGGTGATGACCACTTTCTGATGGTTTGACACTTAGGTTAAAAGAACAACTCTGACCTAAAGAAATGTATTTTTGTCATTTACTATATTCAGCAGTTGCAAGAACTAATGGTTTATAAATTATCTGTTATCCCAAACAGGGTTCATATTAAAAAAATGGGGTTTGTCTCTGCTTTAAATTGACTATGTCACCAACTTAACATACAAAGATAAATGCAGAAAGATATTAAGAGTTAATTCCCTAGCACAGTCCTTCCTTCTTCCTGCCACATCATACATCTTTCCTCTTATAGGAGTGTCTTTTTACTGTCTGTGCTGGTTAAGCTCTTCTGCCGTCCCCTTGCTTCCCTACCTAATCTTATATGAAGCTGTGGAAGGAGGAGAAAGAAGGAATTCCATAAAGTTGAGTAGGCAGGCGGTGAGCATATGACCATACAGAGGGCTTGGATAGCCCAGGACTGTGGGTCCATATAATTGGGATAGATGTGCGTATAGGCCCTATTTACCTGCCTTAAGTACCCTTCAGTCTGAGGAGAGGTCAACTCTGCTGTCATTTAGGACAAGTTTGGGGATATACCTCCTACAAACTACACAGAAAAAGGTCCCTTGAGCCTGGCTTAAGTTTTTGCAATATAAATATAACACTAGATTGATTGGATCTGAGGGGTGAACGCACATATGGACGAACAAACCAGGAAGAGGATACCTACTTGCTGAGGGGTGACTATACCCCAAGATGCTCAAGTGGAGCCATATTTAGCAGCTTTGACCTTGATGACACAGCTGGGACCTGATATATCGGATTTTATGCAAGAGATTTCTCTTTGATGCCTATATAGATTATGTATGGTGAATACGGAGGTATTATCTTCCGAACAGCCTATGCATCGCTACAGCCCTGTCGCTTAACACAAGTCACTGTTTAAAAAGGAAACATCGGTCTGTTATGGTCTCTCAGGCCCTGAGGAAGCCTTAAGCGAAACGCGTCGGCTTGCTGGGGACCTACCGTGACCAAATTCAGCTTGAGACCCATCATCCACCTACACAGGCTTTGTTTTTCGCTCTAATCCCTTGTGGGATATGTTTCTATACAAACAGTGATGTTAGAATTTGATTTTAACAATTTTGTATGTTATTTTGTTGCTATCATACATGCATGGTAATCCATGCTTGTTTTTTACTTGCTATAATAATAAAATGTAATTTTGATTTTACAATTGGTTTTGGTTCTGATCCTTCTACTCCCACTGGCCCGCAAAGCCCCGCCTTTTTCTATCCCAATGTTTTTCCATAAAGTTGCACTTGAGTGCCATCTCTGAGTCTGCTGGGGCTGCTTTCATCAAATTCACAATGGGTGGTTTTTGGGTGTCTATACTAATAAGTATTTTACAGGTAAATAACATGTATACACATACAATAAAGGCACATATAATCTTATGGGAAGATTGTTATTGTAAAGAAAGGTCTGCTAACAGGTCACTTTAAGATTATTGGCAGTCAATAAAAGTTATGCTGTGCCGATGCCTATTTTACAAGACAGCTACAGTATGATAGGTCAAGTTGGTGTACCACCTACCAGTGGGAAAAATATGTATTGTTAGGTAAGTACTCTGGGGTTAGGTTTTGAGTTGGAATAATTGCTGTAAACAATGCTTAGCAGAGTTTGCCTGGTGATGAATAGATTTGTGTGTTTATATAGCATCTAAATAACAACCGCCTTTCCTTGCTGTTTATGATCTTGTGACAACAATGCTTAAGAAATCTTTAAATAACATATCAAAACCTTAGAAATTGACTTTTCTTAATTGTGTCTAGAAGTCCTTGTAGCAGTGATTTAGTAAGCTAAATTGATAATTACAGTTCACCTGAGCTCCCCCTCCGATGCATTTTATTGAGTAAGTGGTTTGTTGTAAAGTAAAGAGTAGGGATGATCGAACAGTTCGGGTCGACCATCGGTTCGGCCCGAATATTGGGTGTTCGAGGTTCGGCCAAATTTAGAACTTTTTGCCCAAAAAGTTTGGAATTCGGCAACCAGAACCGCCCAAAATGCAATGCTTCAGGAAATGGGCTTTAAAAGCCCGTGATTGGACCAGAACCATTAGCAAAAGCCAATTGAGGGGGCAGGAGAATGCTAGGAATGTGATTGGAGTGACTAGGGGTTCCCTAGACCAATCATTAGTGAATACGCCCCCCAGTATATAAGATCGCCCCCACCATATTCCTAGCATTGTTATACTGGACATGGAAGAGAGTGGAAGCAGTTCTGTTAATTTTACTTTAAAAGTGTCATTTAGCTATTTTTAGTGTGAGGAAAGAGATATCTAGTGTAGTTAGAGTGCTCCTTTACACTTAAGTTAGTTTCAAAAATTTAGTTTCTGTAGGGAAAGTATGAAGTGTCAGGGGACCGTAGTGTAGTGTAGGGTTAACTGACAGTGACTGCTATGGAAGGGTGACAAAACCCCAACATAGCAGAGTGACCGCCATAGAGAAATGATCATTTCTCTGAGTTGCTTCGGCACAGGCATATGGCTTCTCACCAGCCAAGCATTTTTTATGCTGCAGGGGCTGCCACTGCCAGTGCTTTTTTGGAGGACATGTTTGATGTCAGACATGACATCTGAACACGTGTATAGGGGGTATATATACACATATATGTCTGTATATATACCCGTAGACATATATAGGTGTGATAGTAGCAGAAATATATGCTTGCACTAATGAAATCATTTACAGTAATATATTTCTGCTACTATCACACCTATATATGTCTAGGTGTGTATATAAATATATGTATCTGTGTATATATACCACTATACACAAGTTCAGATGTTTTGCCTGCCTCAAAAGAACCCAAAAAAATGCCAAAAAAACGCTAGCGTCAAAAAAAAAAAAAATGCCCAGGTGTGTTTTTGCTGGCATTTTTTGGGGGGGTTTTGGAGGCAGGCAAAACATCTGAACTTGTGTATAGTGGTGTATATACACACATACATATATTTATATACACACCTAGACATATATAGGTGTGATAGTAGCAGAAATATATGCTTGCGCTAATGAAATCATTTACAGTAATATATTTCTGCTACTATCACACCTATATATGTCTAGGTGTGTATATAAATATATGTATGTGTGTATATATACCACTATACACAAGTTCAGATGTTTTGCCTGCCTCAAAAGAACCCCAAAAAATGCCAAAAAAAACGCTAGCGTCAAAAACAAAAATGCCCAGGTGTGTTTTTGCTGGCATTTTTTGGGGGTTTTTGGAGGCAGGCAAAACATCAGAACTTGTGCACAGTACCACTATACACAAGTTCAGATGTTTTTCCTGACTGCAAAGAACCCAAAAAAATGCCTTCTATTAAACCGGCAGGTGTTACAGCAGCGAAGCCATACTCCTGTGCTGAAAGTTTTCTAATACAAACAATCTTTTTTTTTATGGTTCTGAGCATGCTACAGAGCTTAAACTTCACATGTACACTTTTTAGACCCCCCCCCCCCCCCAATCTGAAATCCAAAGTAAAAATCAGAAAATCTCTTTTTTTTTTTAATTTTTTCAATAATTGGCTTTTTTATCAAAAATGACAATTTTTAAGAACTTTTTTTGTGTGATTTCGTATCTGGGGGGTCTAAAATGTGTACCTGTGAAGTTTCAGCTCTGTAGCATGTCCAGAACCATAAAAAAAAGGATTGTTTGTATTAGAAAACTTTCAGCTCTGGGGGTTAGCTTCTCTCCTCGGTTTTCACACCTTGCCGGTTTCAAAGCAGGCATTTTTTTGGGTTCTTTGCAGTCAGGAAAAACATCTGAACTTGTGTATAGTGGTACTGTGCACAAGTTCTGATGTTTTGCCTGCCTCCAAAAACTCCCAAAAATGCCAGCAAAAACACACCTGGGCATTTTTTTTTTACGCTAGCGTTTTTTGGCATTTTTTGGGGTTCTTTTGAGGCAGGCAAAACATCTGAACTTGTGTATAGTGGTATATATACACACATAATTATATGTATATAGACACCTAGCCATATATAGGTGTGATAGTAGCAGAAATTTATTACTGTAAATGATTTCATTAGCGCCAGCATATATTTCTGCTACTATCACACCTATATATGTCTAGGTGTGTATATAAATATATGTATATGTGTATATACACCACTATACACAAGTTCAGATGTTTTGCCTGCCTCAAAAGAACCCCAAAAAATGCCAAAAAAAAAACGCTAGCGTCAAAAAAAAAAATGCCCAGGTGTGTTTTTGCTGGCATTTTTGGGGGGTTTTTGGAGGCAGGTAAAACATCAGAACTTGTGCACAGTACCACTATACACAAGTTCAGATGTTTTTCCTGACTGCAAAGAACCCAAAAAAATGCCTGCTATTAAACCGGCAAGGTGTTAGAGCAGCGAAGCCAACCTCCTATGCTGAAAGTTTTCTAATACAAACAATCTTTTTTTTTTATGGTTCTGGACATGCTACAGAGCTGAAACTTCACATGTACACTTTTTAGACCCCCCAGATACGAAATCCAAAGTAAAAATCAAAAAATCTCTTTTTTTTTTTTAATTTTTCAATAATTGGCTTTTTTATCAAAAATGACAATTTTTAAGAACTTTTTTTTTGTGTGATTTTGTGTCTGGGGGGTCTAAAAGGTGTACCTGTGAAGTTTCAGCTCTGTAGCATATCCAGAACCAGAAAAAAAAGATCATATAGGTGTAAAAGGAGGGTCCCACATCCCTGTTCTACAGAAAAATTATCTTTTTTTTTTTCATGGTTCTGGACATGCTACAGAGCTGAAACTTCACATGTACACTTTTTAGACCCACCAGATACTAAATCCAAAGTCAAAATAAAAAAACTCTCTTTTTTTTTTCAATAATTGGCTTTTTTATCAAAAATGACAATTTTTAAGAACTTTTTTTTGTGTGATTAATAGTTAATGGGGCATGACCCAGAACCCTAGGCACTTTTTAGGGGCATTTATTGGGTTTTAGGGCTTAAAAATGGTGTTTTTTGATTACCGAAGTTCAGGTCCCATTGATTTCAATGGGGTTCTGAAATCCGGGCCGAACTTTCGGGAAGTTCGGTTATTCTGGCCGAACCAAACTTTTCAAAAGTTCGATCATCCTTAGTAAAGAGCTGGCAATAGGAGAGAATAATCCTATACACATATTAGAAAATCAATCATGCAAAATAAGGGCTCTCACTTGTTACAATGAATCTAGCATTGTCCACAATCACAATTAACCACTTGACCCCTAGAAAGTTTTATCCCCTTCACCAGGGCATTATTTTGCTATTCAACACTGTGCTACTTGATGAAAAAAATGCAGACAATTTTGAATAAAAAAAAAATGATCTTTCTTCATAAATTTAGGCCAAAATGTATTCTGCTACATTTTATAAAAAAAAATAAAAGCACAAATCGGTCTAAATTATTTAGTCGCTATGAAGTAAAGTTATAGAGTTTACATCTATGGTATGTGTATTTGAAAATGTATCAATCCTGATGTACTGAGGCCCTAAAATGCCAGAATAGGTCAAATACCCCTCAAATAACCCCTTTTTTTAAAGTAAACAGTCCAAGGTATTTATTAAGAGGCATTGTGAGTTTCGTGAAGTTGTAATTTTTTGTCCAATTGTTATGGAAAATGAAGATCTTAAATAAAATGTTTTTTTTTTTTTTTTAATGTTTACATACTGTCACCATTGCAGTACAGTGTCATCATATGACTAGTGTGGCGGTGATCAGGGAAACCCCCAAAATGAACTCTTATTTGTAAGTAGACAGTCCAATGTATTTAGTAAGAGGCATGGTGAGTTTTTGAAGTTGTAACATTTTTTTCATGATTTTTTTGGAAAATTAAGACATTCAATAAAATGTGTTTCTTTTTTTTCAACAAAGTTGCTTTTTTTACCAAAGTATTTCTCACGTTTAGCATAGGCATACTTAGAATTACACCTCAAAACACATTCTGCTATGCCTTCTGAGTATGGGAATACCACGTGTGAGTCTTTTTCACAGTCTAGATGCATAGAGGGGTCCAAAATCCAAGGAGAATTGTTTTTCTTTTTCTTTTTTTTTAATCAATGTTTTTGTATCTGGTTTTTCAAATAGAATACAGACGTTCATAAATTGCAGACACAGCCGCTAAGTGTAGCTCGATATGTTGTTAAAACAATTGAAAACATTTGAAACATTTGAAAACCGTTAGCTCTACCAACATGGAATTCTATAACATACGTCATACCTAGATGGAATATCAAACATACATACATACAGATACAGGCATTTAGAAGATAGTTCAACACCATTAGTAATGTGGTTGCATATAAGGAGGAAAAACATAGAAAGAGATAGATCTAGAACTTATGGTGGTCCTGGAGACCAAGAGGCCCAAGGTCCCCATATATACTCAAAAGCACGGAAGGAACTCAAATATGAAATCAATGATTTCTTTATACAAGTAGTGTTGTCCAGTATCTGGTTAGTATTAATTTGGCTGCTAGTAATATAATGGCAACTATCCCCCTAAAATGTGTGGGAAATT
Source organism: Pelophylax lessonae (assembly GCF_965119305.1). Classification (NCBI taxonomy): domain Eukaryota; kingdom Metazoa; phylum Chordata; class Amphibia; order Anura; family Ranidae; genus Pelophylax; species Pelophylax lessonae. The sequence continues at coordinate 433,980,799 of NC_138769.1, forward strand.
GTTCAATGCCCAAATTAAGTAACGCAAGAGCAGGGTTCATAGGAGTAATAATACCGGTCACCTCAGAGATTAGTTGGAAACTTTTCCACCAGAAGCTGTGAATTTTATTGCATTTCCAAAAGATGTGCAATATGGTAGCCGGGGCACCACATACTCGCCAGCAAGCTCAGGACCTTGTTTTAATTTTTTTTGTAATCTGTAAGGGGTGAGATACCACCTATAGTATGTAGGATTTTCAATGCTAGTTCCCAATGGTTGACACAGTGTGTGATTGTGTGGGTGAATTTAATAGCTTGGGTCCACTGGGCATCAGTGAAGATAGAGTCTAAGTATGTTTCCAACTTCTGCATTGATTTGTTTTATGAAATGTCATTTTATCCTGCGGTAGGTTGAATATTAGAGATGTACCTCTAGTTGATTTAAGTGAATTTGTGTAGTATTGCCAGATCTTAGAGTGTGCTCTAAGCTCTGGGGGAGGGGATGCGGACATAAAACTGTAAATGTGGCTAAGATTAAAGTGTGGGGAGCGAGGGATATTATATTTGTCACTTATCACCGCTGGTGTGTGGAGGGTTCCCTTTGTAGTGGTATCTTTTATCAAGCTAAGTCCACTCTTGTCCCATTTCTTGATATTCAGGTCTTGGATAAGATGTGTTAAAGTTGTCATCAGCAATTCCACCCTGTGGTAATTAGGGGATTGTGGTACGAGCTGTGTTATTGATCTCCATGCTAATAGAGATGCTTTTGTTGAAGATGGGGTGGGAGGAGGGTCAATTCAAAAGGTTAACATACATCAGCATAGAGTATGGAGCATAGGTTGCGAGTTTTATTGAGTGTCTTTTTAATGTCGAGCCATAGTGGTTTAGCTGATGGGTAAACTAGTGCTTTAAGTGGTCCACATGAACAGGCATGTAGTAGTCTTGTAAGTCTACCATACCCATACCCCCTATCTTTCTATGTTTAGTCAGAGATGCATGGGAGCAGCAAGATTTATTGCCTTGCCATATAAAGTTTTTCAGTAGAGAATTTAAAGCTTTTAAGTATGTTTGTTTTAGGGGGTGTGTAGAGTCCTAAATATTTGGAAAAGGACCGTCTTCCTATAGGCTGCCAATTTACCCACCCAGGTTAACTAAAGGCTATTTTTCTGAGCTGTTTGTCAAGTTTGGTTAGTAATGGTTTATAATTGGCCTCCTCTAGAGAGGTGCACAAGGGCCTAATTGTGATACCAAGATATGTGAATCCTTTTTCAGCCCATGTGTATGGGAGACGGTCTTTGAGGGTAAGAGTTGTTTTCTTGGGAATACCAAGATTTAGAATTAAGTATTTAGAATGATTGTCTTTATAATATGAGAGTTGGCTAAACTCTGCCAGAATTGTTTGGGTTCTAGGAAGTGAGGTTAAAGGGTGTGTTAGCATTAAAATGATATTGTCCACAATTAAATTGATAAGGTGGGTCTGTCATTAAAGAGTAACCCCGTTATTAGTGGATATTAGTGGATCTGAGCAGGTTCTTTCTGCCAACGGTTCAATCATTAGGTTGAAGATCTTAGGGATAGTGGGCATCCTTGCCTTGTACCCTTTGATATCGAGAAATTTTAGATAACATGTTCTCCGAATACATCTGGGCTGATGGAGAAGAGTATAGGGCTAATGTTGCGGATAGGACTGGCCCATGGAACCCAGACTTACATAAGGTAAGTAACATATAGTTCCAATGAACTCTATGGAACGCCTTCTCTGCGTCTAAAGAGAGCAGCAGAGAAGGTGTTCGGTTGCGCTCAGTCAAATGCACAATATCTATCACTTGTCTCATGGTGTCAGATGTTTTCTGCCCGTGTATGAATCCCATATGATCTGGACGTATCAGCCTAGGAAGTACCCCTTTTAGTCATTGCGTGAGGAGTTTAACGTACAGCAGTAAATACTGAATTTAAATGGGGGACCAACTTAAAGCTAAACGCTTGATAATATTCACACGAAAATCTGTCTGGGCCAAGGGATTCCACTCAGCATGGACTGTATAACTTTTAGTATTTCAGAGTTGGAGAAGGGGCAGTTAAGGTCCTCTAGCTATAAGGAAGTCATGGAAGGAAGGTTCAGTGTCTCCAAAAAGGAGGAAATTGTTTCCGTCGTGGGTTGAGGGGTAGATTGGTCATCTTTCAAGTTGTAAAGGGACCCAGAATAGTCTACAAACGCGTCCGCAGTCTGATCAGGGTTGGTTAACATTTGTTTGGTGGTTGGGTGGTGCAGGAACAGGATTCTGGATTTGGTCTTTCTGGGATTTAGGTCTGGATGCAAGAGACTTCCCGGCCCTGTTGTGGGATGAGTAGTATTTCAATTTGAGGTGTCTAATTAGAAGAGCGTATTGGTAGTGAAGTATGGAACAAAGTTTCATACATAGTTTGGCTAACTTACTGGCATCTGAGGGATTGGGGTTGACTTTATTTTGTCGCTCCAGATCTCAGAGGTTGGACAACACTTTTTGTAAGTTGGTAGATTTAAATTTTTTTGCTCTGGCTCCTAACTGAAGCATGATCCCTCTTATATATATATGCCTTATGGGCATGCCACATGTTAAATACATCAATATTGGGTACATCATTAGAGACAAAGTAATCTTTAAGTGGCGATTGATTGTATCCTTAGTGGCAGGGTCATTGATTATTCTGTTGTTACAGTGCCACAACAAGGTAGGAAAGGTGGCAGGTGACAGGTGTGCCACTCTGAGATTGTGATAGAGATAGCTGCATGGTCAGACCACATGATATCCGCTATATCAGAGCAGGAAACTTGCTGAAGTAGCCACTTATACACCAAGAATAAATTCATTCTAGAGTGTGAATTAAATCTAGTGAGTGATACATAAAATCTTTTCTGAAGCATGCAAATATCTTCATATATCATATAACTTCTCTTTAACCACTTCCCACCCGTCATATAGCAAAATGAGGGCCGCAAAGTGGTTGCCCCACCCTGACTGGGCGTTATATGACGCCCAGCAGGATAGGCCGCTCTGTGCGCACCCGGGGGGCACGCAAAGTGGTGATCGTGGTGCGGTGTGTCACTCTGACACACCGCATCTCTGATCCCGATAAAGAGCCTATGACATAGGCTCTTTACCATGTGATCAGCTGTGTCCAATCACAGCTGGTCACATAGTAAATAGGAAGTGTTGTTGATCAGCTTTCTTTCGTTTGTGCCTGACAGGCGCGAGTAGAGGAGAGCCGATCGGTGGCTCTCCTGACAGGGGGGTCTGTACTGGTAATCAGAGCATTGATTAACAGTGCAGACCCTTGGGGGATGCCACTAGAGCCACCAGGGATTGCCCACACATGGCCACCAGGGATTGCCCACCCATGGCCACCAGGGATTGCCCACCCATGGCCACCAGGGATGCCCACCCATGGCCACCAGGGATGCCCATCCATGCCACTAGGGATGTCAATCAGTGCTCAGTGAGCCTGTCAGTGCCCTCCTCATCAATGCTGCCCATCATTGCCATCTATCAGTGCTGCTCACCAGAGCCCATCAGTGCCCATCAGTGCTGCCTCTCAGTGCCCATCAGTTCTGCCTCTCAGTGCCGCCAAATAGTGCCCATCAGTGCTGCCTATTAGTGTCCATCAGTGCCATCTATTAGTGCCCATCAGTGCCGCCTATCAGTGCCCCTTAATGCTGCCTATCAATGTCCATCAAAGCTGCATATCAGTGCTACCTATCAGTGCCCATCAGTGCTGCATATCAGTTCTACCTATCAGTGCCCATCAGTGCTGCATATTAGTGCCTCATCAGTGCCAACCCATCGGTGCCTCCTCATCAGTGCCTCTCAGTGCACCTCATCAGTGCTCATCAGTTTAGGAAAAAAACACATTTATTTACAAAATGTTATAACATAAACAAAACAACTTTTTTTTTTCAAACTTTTCGGTCTTTTGTTTTTTTTTATTTGTTTAGCAAAATAAAACCTTGCGGTGATCAAATACCACCAAAAGAAAGCTCTATTTGTGGGGAAAAAAATGACATAAATTTGGTTTAGGTACAGTGTTGCATGATTGCGCATTTGTCATTTGAAATGCAATAGCGCTACAAGCTGAAAATTGGCCTGGGCATAAAGGGGGTGAAAGTGCCCTGTACTGAAGTGGTTAACCACTTAAGCCCCGTAAGATTTTACCCCCTTCCTGACCAGGGCCTATTTTGCGATTCGGCACTGCATGACTTTAACGGACAACTGCGCGGTCGTGCGATGCTGTACCTAAACAAATTTGACGTCCTTTTTTACCCACAAACAGAGCTTTCTTTTGGTGGTATTTGATCACCTGTGCGATTTTTACTTTTTGTGCTATAAACAAAAAAAGAGCGTCAATTTTGCAAAAATAACAATATTTTTCACATTTTTTTTATATGAAATTTCCCCCCAAAAAAATGTAAAAATCAAAATTTTTTAACATTTTAGGCCAATTTGTTTTATGCTACATACGTTTGGTAAAAAAATCGCAAAAAGCGTATTTTGATTGGTTTGAGCAAAAGTTACTGCGTTTACTAAGGGAAAGATTTTTGTAATTTTTGTTGTTTTTTTTTAACGCGTAATGGCGGCGATCTGCGATTTTTTTTGTGGTACTGCGACATTGCAGCAGACAGATCGGACCCTTGACTGACATTTTTGACACTTTTGGGGTTACCAGTGACATTACTACAGTAATCAGTGCTATACATATGCACAGTTACTGTAAAATGACACTGGCAGGGAAGGGGTTAACTTTCTTTGAGAGGGAGGGGTTATGTGTGTCCCTAGGGGCGTGATTCTAATTGTGATTGGCTGTGGCTTGAGGTGTAGGAACATGGATCAATGGTCCTACATAGTAGAACCGTATGATCACTATTCATACACAGGGGAGAATGACAGGCTGCTTGTTTACATCAGCCGCCTGCCTTTCTCCCGCTCTAACGGAAGATCGCGAGTGACCAGCGGACATCGGGTCCGCCGGGCACACACGCGGGGGGGTCCATGACCGCGCGGGAGCACGCCTCTGGCGGCGCGCGCTCGCTCCCTAGAGCCTCACAGGCTAGCGGCATAGCCCTACGTCGCTTTGCCTGTGAGGGGCTGACTGCCGACGTAAATAGTCGTGCGGCGGTCGGCAAGCGGTTAAATATCAGATTGGCAAGGGAAAATGAGCTGCGCCTCCTGTTTGAGGTGGAATTAAGTTGGGAATTAACAACTATATTTATATCCCCACCTACAACAAGATTACCTCGTTTGTATTTGGCAATACACTTAAATAATTTGTGATAGAAGGAGCCATGTCTCGAATTTGGGGCATACACTCCTACTATCGTGTATAACCTCCCATTGATAACACATACCAATAAGACATACTGACCATTAGTATCTATGATGGAAGATTGCAACCTGAATGAGATTGAGTTCCTAATAGTGATTAGACACCGGGGGAATTCTGCCGGGAAGATAAATGGGAAGTCTTTACGCTGACTCTTCGGGGCCTCTGATGCTTTAAAGTTGTTTTTTTTTTGTACAATCACTATGTCCGCGTTGGACTTGCTAGCTTCTTTCCAAAAGGAGAAAAGTTTCACCCGGTGATTAAGCCCTCAGGCATTTATAGACAACAGTTTAAGTGACATTAGGGTTGAGGTAGAATCTGAGACTAATAAACTCCTTCCAAGAATTAGAACATGGATTTTGTTGGCAATTCAGGTTAATAAAATAACTTTTTATTTCAGTTCATATAAAAACAGGGAAAAAAGAGGTATTAAATATAAAAATATGGCTTGAAAACAAGCCCAAAACTATATACAACAATGTAGCAGTTATTGAAGTATCAATTCCATACAGAGGTAGAGAAAATTACAAATCCTTAAAGGGGTGAAGATACTTGGCACCAGGAAAGTCCTGCCGATGGATTGCAGAGGGAACAATAGCCGTCCAGCTAGACCAGCTGATGCTGTATTCAATAGATCTTATGCATATGTTCAATTGCTCAACATGTTTCGCCTTTTTCAAAGCTTAATCTGGAGCTTATTAGTGAAATACTCTGTACAGTTTATATAGACCGAGACAAGTGTCTCAACAATATTTGTAATTAACGGAGAGGATGTCGTGGATTTGTCGGAGCCTGATAAAGTGGGTAGATAGAAGAGCCTAAAGAGCCACTTGCTTTGCTGATGACAGCCAGGCAAATAATATTCCTTGGTGGCTACATGTCCAAGGCTCTTCTACCTACCGACTTTATCAGGCTCCGACAAATCCACAACATCCTCTCCGTTAATTACAAAAATTGTTGAGCTACCGCTTGACATTGCATGCTATTGCCTAATCTATCATCAACCAAGACTCCCAGATCTTTTTCCATTTTTGATTCCTCCAAGGGTTCCCCTCCTAACGTGTATTGTGCTTTTATATTTTTAGTCCCCAAGTGCAAAACCTTACACTTCTCCACATTAAACATCATTTGCCATGTCGTTGCCCACTCCGTTATTTTGTCCAGGTCATTCTGTAGGATATCTGCTTCATGCTGTGCAGTTATTGCCCTGCCCAATTTTGTGTCATCTGCAAAAACTGATATCGAACTACTGATCGCGACCTCAATGCTGTTTATGAATAAATTGAACAAGATGGGTCCCAGGACTGAGCCTTGGGGGACCCCGCTTACCACCTAAGACCAGTCTGAGTATGCGCTGTTTATTACAACCCTTTGGACACGCCCTTTTAGCCAGTTCCGTATCCAAGAGCAAACCCTGCGGTCGATACCTGCAGACCTTATTTTATAAATTAAGCGCTAATCTAAGAATATTTAAGAAACAAGGGGGTTATGGTGCGCTTCAGAAGTGAATTAAACTCAAAAAATTAGAATATTTTGTTACAAAATCTGTCTCAGTGCCATGCTTATGGGGTGTTTTATTTATTAGATCAATTCCTAATATCCCTTAAATGTGTGATTGTGCTTTAATAAATTTTGTGATCAAATTTTTTTATCGTGAGGAAAAAACAATCTCTAAAGTGCTAGGTGCTTCAAATCATATGTAAATTCAGAAGATTCAAAAAATATTACAAAGAAATTCAAAAAAATCAAAGAATGTGATTTAAGAAAAAATGTCAGTTTTTCCAAATCACCACAAACAATACAATCAGGTGTGTGACTTCAATCTTGATCTTAAACCACAAGGTGCTTCCGTGCAATTTTGACTTTCTCCTCCACCAGGTGTCACTTCTAGGTGCTCTAAATTCTCACCTCAACAATATGAATAAATCGCCTGTGTTTATGTGTCTTTTCCCTCGGTGTAGTCCTTTACGGCTCCCGGGTCCTTCCTACAGGGTCCTATGTGTGGTCCCAATGTACCTCTAGGGCTCCGTATTGGGGCGCTTTATGTTGTGGTTTCTTTATCTGCTACCACGACCTCAGGGGCTCATCAAATAAAGAGGGCCATCATGGTGCAGTATTAAAAACGATTTATTTCACACAAAAGAAATACACTTACATTCGGTTTGCTTGTTTCTCGGCATAAAACACTCTGAATACCGCTATGGGGACTTCGCTCTGATTTTCAACGTCACTTCCGGTTTTTGGGGCTCCTCCTATGTGTTACGTCACATCACGTGACTTCCTCAGGGAGTGGCACGGCACTGAGACAGATTGTAACAAAATATTCTAATTTTTTGAGTTTAATTCACTTCTGAAGCGCACCATCACCCCCTTATTTCTTAAATTGTCGTGTAGACTGGTTTATAGTACCAGTATCGTGGTGCAGCACTAGGAAGGGATTAAAATCACCTTGATAGCGCAGGAACCACCTACACATTAATCTAAGAATATAATGCAGCCAAACTGCGGTTCAAAGGGGAGAAAAATAATTTAGCTCGGAACTGCGGGTGCTGTCTGCAACTAATGGTTATTGGCCATCTAGTAGATCAGTCCTTCAGGTATGGTTGCCCCTGGGAGGTTTATTCTTGGTGCTGCGCTTATTTGTTGCCTTGTTCCAATCCCAAGACGGTCTTTTCAGTGGACCTGGCTGTGCAGTCTCAGAAGGGTTTTCCAGGACAATTTTTCAATCTTTGAGGAGCCGTAATACTTCTTGCAGGGTGTTAATGAAGATAGTAGAGCCATCACAATATACCTTTAGGGTGGCAGGATATTTCCTCTAATAATTTGTGTTGTGGCTGCATAGGACCTTGGTAATGGAAATCACATTTTTACCCCTCTGCAGGGTGTGTGCAGAAAGGTCTGGAAGAACCTGTACAGAGGCAGCGCGTTTCGGGAGTTGTGTTTTCTTGCGGAAAGCTAGCAATACAATTTCTTTTGCTTGGAAATAATGCAGCCCCAGGAGGACATCTCAGGGAACCTCTTCCAGAAGGAATGATGGTTTGGGAATTCTATGATCTCTGTCGATTGTTAGATCGGTGTTTGACATTGCCGGTAATACTGCATGAAAGAGGTCTCATGCATAGTGAGAAAGCTGTGATGGCTGTATTTACACAGGCATGCCTTTTAATCTCAGATTGTTGTGTCTGGAGAGATCCTTGAGGTCCGCTACATTGGATTTCACCTGAATGGGCCATATGAGCATCCACCTTATTGTTATATGACATCTGCCGTGTACCATTTAAAGCATGCAAACATATTTTCCTGCAGAGAGGAGCGGAGGGAAAGCAGCATGTCTTTCATTACCACATCTGACATAGGTTGACCCACTGTAGGAAAGGAAGTGATAGGATCTGAAATGCACTCACCTGTTATTGTGGAGGGATCACTGACCTTCATGCAGGGGCCCTCAGCTTCATCTGCATATGTGTCCTGCCGTGGGCGAAATTTAGCAGGGCTACGAGAGTCAGGGGTAGCTGGAGATGTTGTTTCTCCCTGCTCTCTTCTCCCCCCTCCTCTCCCATAGGAAAGATGAAGGTAGCCACCATCAACTGTGGGGAGGACCACCATTGGCTGTGGGGAGAAGACTCCTGCTGCCATCTTGGTGTAGCCCTCTGTGGATTGCTGTGAAGAAGTTGGAGAGTTTCTGGAGCTGCGGCTCCTCTTGTCTCCTGCGGCACATTTGTGGATGTTCACCAGGTTGGCAGGCACCCTCAGGAAGGTAGGCTGTGCACTGAGGCTCGTGGATGAGCCAAAAAACTGGACAGCAGAGTGGAGCAAAAAATTCTCGTCGCCAAGCCCCCCTCTCCAAGGAGCACTTTTGCCCCTTTAAGAAGCATAACTTATGTATAAATTGTGCATCTAATTTCCTGACTACCTATAACATTTTTTGGAACATTGGGAACATCCACAAAATTACCCGATCTTGGAAAGCAAACACACCAAGGTATTTTCTGAAAGGCATAGTCAGTCTTTTGAAATTGTCATTTTTCGCAACAAGACAGGAAAAGGCAGGAAAGAAAATAACATTTTTTTTTTTTTTTTACACAAAGCTGTCAATTAATTAGATATTTCTAACATACATCATAGGCATACTTAAAAATACACCCCGTATATTATTATGTATATTATATTATTTATACTGTGTGTGTGTGTGTGTGTGTATATATATATATATATATATATATATATATATATATATATATATGTGTGTGTGAGTGTGTGTGTGTGTGTGTGTATATATATATATATATATATATATATATATTATACTCCTCCTTAGTATGGTGATATCACATGCGTGATACTTTTTCATAGCCTAGCACCTTCAAGCATTTCAGGGACACAAATTATCTAATTTACTGACTATTACATTTTTGGAGGCTCGGGAGCTACAGAACAATAGAAACCTACATTTTGGAGAGTAAACATCCAAAGATATTTTTTAAGAGGCATGGTGAATTTTTTGAAGACTTTTTATTAGCCACAAGTTTTCAGAAAATGTGGAAAGAAAATAAAAATGTATTTTTCTTACACAAAGTTATCAATTTAACTAGATATTTCTCACATGAAGCATAGGCATACCCCAAACACATTCTACTACTCTTCCCAAGTATAGTGATACCACATTTGTGAGACTGTGTCACTATCTGGACAGTGTACTGGAAATATTATCTTGCGTATTACACAAATCAATAAACTGTGTCAAAACCTGTCCCATGTACTGTAATGGTCACCTTTGTATGAGTGGTCAGGGAATATAGCTTAGTGTAGCATCACCTATAACAATCCTTGTTCCTATAAGTCAAGCAAGTCTAGCCTACTGGTATATTGCTGCCCCCAGAAATGCCATGTTCACTGACATGGTGTCTTGCTGGAATGTAGTCAGTGGGATGTGCAGATGGGTTAGTTCAGGCTGCAGGCAGAGACATGGTCAGGAAATTGGTAAAAGATCGGCCCAGGCTTCAGGAAGAAACATGGACAATAAACAAGCCAGGGTTAGCACGGGTGGCATGCAGAGGCAACACTGAACTGCTGTAGTGGTGATCAGAGACACAGTAACTGGTGTGGAGGTGATCAGGGACAATATGACAGGTGTGACAGCAGTCAAAGACAACAGGATTGTTGTGGCAGTGATTAGGGACACTGTGAGTATGGCATTGATTAGAAAAAGATGTAAGCTATTATTTTGCAAGCTTAATTGCCTAATACGTGTATGTCTTTTTTTCTGTCTGTTTTTCACTTTACAGCTAAACTCTTATTAAGCAAAATACATCAGAGGGAAAGCTCCAGTAAATTGCCTGTGTAAAACAAACACATGGCCTTCGATTTGGAGTGCATCTTCTTTTTTCTAGTGGAGATTTTCTATGTGTGGCTAAGGAGTCTAAAATTGAAAAGCTTTGGGATGAGTATTGGATTTGTTTTTATATCCTGCCTTCCACTTTGTGTCTCATATCAGGTTTATATGGTAGTGAGACTTAGAGCCCTGGTACTTATTAGTTCTCCTGCTAAATATTTTTCTCTTATTATATGAATATCCGTTTCCAGTAGTCTTTGTTTTTTGTTTTAGGTAAAATTTTTGAGCATGGTAGACAACAAAGGTTATTACATACACTCTACACATTCTGCTAATTAATTACTAGCACAGTAAAACACACATATTGTGTCTTTATTTCAAGACTTAACAAAAACATAGATAATCTACACATATATATTTTGACTTTTACATCAGTAGGAAAACTGTTGTGTTTAGCTGCCCATATATGTGTCAAAATTTGGCTGGTTCAGCAGCGATTTGTGCCGCTTGATCAGCACTGCAGACTACAGCCAGCAGCGTTGATCAGTGTATTCGTACCTTGGGTAAGTCTCCTCACTGTCAGAATACAATAGAAAGAAAGAATGTGGTCCATAGCACCATAAGTGATGAGTCTCCATCCCAATTATATACAAAAAAAGAAGCATGGGTCAAGAGGACTTTAAATGAGGCTTATGACTCGAAAAATCAATAGTATACATAATAGTAAATTTATTACATGGTATCAAAAAAATAATGTACAAACATTAAACAGTAAGGTAAAAAACATTTCATTGAGCAGCCCCTGGGGTAGACGTTCTCTGATGCCCCACCCACAGGGCTGTCAGATTCTCCTTTTCTCTTTCAATTGAGCTTTCATGTAAGTACTAGGGCCTTTGCCCTTCTACAGCCTCCCTTCAGGGATTTATCCACTACATATATGATATTACTTTGTGTTTTCTTATGTTATAGGATGCATAGAAATGTTTGGATTATTCCAATTTTAATTAATTTTTTTGACATAATATCTTGACATACTATGTAATGGTATTTACATCATATGTGCTTATATATTGTTCTGCGGTGATCATGTTGATTATCGAACATTATGCAGCTCAATGAAATGTTTTTTTTACCTTACTGTTTAATGATTGTACATTATTTTTTGATACCATATAGTGCTAAGAAAATCAGTTCATTCTTTCAGGAACCATAAACCAGACAGAGACAAAGTGTAGTTTAATCACACCTTTAATGAAATGCAAAAATAACACAGTTCAGTAAAGTATCTGAAATGGGGTATGGTAATAAGAGAGACCTCAAGCTCCCCAGATCAAGAGGTGCTCAATGGGATAGGGGAAGGGGGATGGGAATTGTTACTGGATTTTTGGGTACCGGTGTCTATTGATTGTAATTCAACATAACATATAGATAAAAATAGTCTTTTATTTCATAAAAAAGTTAATACACAGACATACATAATGAAAAAACGAAAAACGAGATTGGTATTCAATCGAAATTGACTAAGGTTCATCTGACAAAATATTGAACTGTGGAGAGTAGTCGGGATGTCTCCACGGTTGGTTCTCTACATGTTTCGCGGGCTGAGCCGCTTCTTCAGGAGAAACAATAATTAATTAAAAACGATTCTATGGAATAGAACGAAATTGAATAAGTCACAACATAATTTGTATAGATATTCACATAAACATCAAGATATGGGAGCCCATAACAAAGTGGGGAGAAATGTCCAAGTTACCTGAGGTCACCATAGGGCAGGATTGGCCAATGGGGGCGGCAGGATCATCACAAAGTCTCACCGGCGAGTATGGGAGACCTTAATATTATTGTATGAAATAGATATTTAAGAATATAAATTCGATATTGCTGTAAGTTATATCAATGTATAGGAAAAAAGGGGGGAAAAAAAGGGGAAAAAAAGAGGAGACAGAATAGAAAGGGGAAGGAACCAGGGGGGAAGAGAAAGGGAAAAGGAAAAGGGTTGGAGAATTGGAAGGAGAGAAGGAGAAGAAAATAGAGGGAAAGAGGGAAAGAAGAGGGTAGGAAAAGGGAAAGGAGGAGGGGAAGGGAAGGAAAAGAGGGGGGGAGAAGGGCAGAGGGAGGGAATAGAGAGGGAAGCAGGGAAGAAGACGGAATATACATTGACAACTCATATTAGAATATGATAATAATCACCTTTCAAAGATATCACACAAGTTACAACCATGCAGAGAGGGTGTGAGGACTTGATAGCCGTGAGGTATAAGGGGTAATTTAGTGTGGTCAATAGAAAGGCCTGGGGGGGCCCCCGTGGACTGAGTCTAGCCAGGAGTGACCCCTGAAAATAGCCTATTCTTTGTCAGCCCAAATAGCCATATAATGGTCCGTTAGTTTTCACAATATCCCAAATAATTCAAAGGAGAAGGGAATAATCCTGTAGAGAAATAGGTACACCGAGAATTAGTGGGATATCCCACAGTAAGAGGATAAAGGTAGCATGGGCAATGTCTATATATTGTATTACCTGATGGACTGCCTCACAGTCGTCCTCTCCGCATGGTGCATAAGACGCGATGCCGCCATGATGGCCGCGTCGGCCTCTTATGTGTCTCCAAGCGTCTGTGACGTCATGGCGCCACGATCGCGGCGTCTCGAGTCACGCGCCCAGTCCCTCCTAAGTGCGCATGCACATTGGCGCAATCGGACTCCGCCGGATATCCGGCGGGACCAGCGGATGTCCGCTGGTAGGGGGGGACACATACCCGCCGAAGAGACCGGATCCAGCCGCATGTCCCCAGGGCCCCATATCCAGGCGGCAACAGGAAACATCATAAACCATGGAAAAAGTTTTTAGAACAGTACAGCCCACAATACAACAAAATCATATGGATATGAACATGTATATAAGTGGATATAACATACATTAACACTTGAATTAGTCCAAATACCGAAGTACCGATATTGGAAATTGACATTATTACAATGTGCATAGTTAAGACAAGCGTATATAGTCCATTTTGATTGTATACCAATCTCGTTTTTCGTTTTTTCATTATGTATGTCTGTGTATTAACTTTTTTATGAAATATGAAAAGACTATTTTTATCTATATGTTATGTTGAATTACAATCAATAGACACCGGTACCCAAAAATCCAGTAACAGTTCCCATCCCCCTTCCCCTATCCCATTGAGCACCTCTTGATCTGGGGAGCTTGAGGTCTTTCTTATTTCCATACCCCATTTCAGATATTGTCTATCATCTGGAAGCTGGTACCCTGTAATAGTTGACTATTTATAGGCTTTCAACAGTTCAGAAAAGTAGTCAAAAAACAGAAGCCATGGTTTGGATGCCAGATCAGGTAATCAGACAAGCTGGTGTCACAAAACCAAAAGTCAACATAGTCAGGAGCAAAAATCAGGAACAAGAATCAGAAGGGAAGTTAGCCAAGCCAAGGCATACACAGGAGCACAGGAAGGAACAAATTTAGAGATCATAGACCATGCAGGGGCAAGGAGGAAATTAACTAAGCTGCATAAATAGCAAAAAGGGGAAGACTGTAGACTGGACTAATGAAGCAGATAAATGGTAACCAGGTGACTCACTGTGGAAATAACACAAGGTAATTAACCAACAGCTGAGTAGCTTCTAAACACTGAAAGAAAAGAGCTGCTCATTAGGTAGCAGGAGCTCAGCCCTAACAGATTCAACTTATTGTGTTGATGGGGGAATTCCTCCTGCAGTGCTATTGTGTTCTGTTGGTGGTGGGGAGCCTTCCCAGCTGGCAGAATAATTACTGCTAGTGGTTATAGCCACCTTCAGGAATTCTATTTAAAACATCCAACAGACTGGTTGAACCCAAGTCGATTGATAGATTGGGTACAATCTACCTTCCCATACATGGACAGAATCTTGGCCAGTCCCTGCTGAACCAGCCAAATGTTGATCCATGTATGGCCTGTTTTAAGCCTGGTACAATCTAATCGTTTTTTTTTTTTTTCTGCATTTGATCCAGCTCTGGTCAGAGCTGCTATACTAGCAATCTGAGCTGTTGTGTTCTGACAGGGGGGTGGCCCCCACAAGAATACCCCGCACAGCACTCTCAGCCACACAGTTGGATTCTGTCAGACCGGCCGACATACACATGGACCAAATGTCAGGCATTTTTTACTGAACCTTCCAAGGTCTCCCGACATTCAGCTTGTGTGTACAGGGCTTATGTCTTTCTGCATTACCATACAATGTAAGAAGCCAAGTTTCTAAGCTTTTAGCCCTTTGTTAGGACAGACAATGCTCAAATCTAGATACAATTCATAATGAAAATCTTCCTGCACAGTACAGACAGGGCTAATTATAGCAAATATAACTGCCCATCCCCGTCATGATCACAGTAGAAAGCAATGGCGTCATGATTGGTCACAGCGATCACATGGTACAAAGGTCAATCATAATGGCCCAGTATCCTGATCAGTAATCACATGGTACCAGGGCCAATCACAATTGTGATTGATCGGTATCTTGATCATGATCCACTGTGTCTTGCAGACACAATAGTCACAGAACGCACTACTGCATTGCCCTGAGGTTACGGAGTACAACGCTTGTCCCTGGAAGGACAATGCTTGTCCCATCTGGTTGTTTATGTACAGTGACTGGAAGTGAAGTGGTTAAATTTATCTGTTCGTTTCTTGCTATTAACATGATATAACCCACCACCAAAAAAACCTCTTAGGGATTGTATATGATTTGTTTGTACTGGTAGTAGGGCCAAGAAACAATAGTATGCATATTGCTTTTTCTATCCTACCTAAACACACTGACACTAACACTGACACTAAATAAAAACTTTGACTATGATCCTGACATTTGACACTAAACAAGACCCTGACATTAACCTATCTATATTAAGCTCTTAACTAACTATTTTATCTTTATCTTTTTTATTTTTTTCCACACTCTTCTCCTCTGGCTAGGAGAAAAGATTTATTAAGCTATGTATCTTTTTCTCCATTCAGAGGAGAAAAAGTACAGATTATCACAGCAATAATCCTCCTGACTCCAAATCATTAGTATGAGACCAGAAGCTGTTGTTGACACTCTGGGATTGTACTCGGCAAACAAAGTTATGTCAACATAGGTCATTAGAAATCAAAGACGTATTTTGATTGTCATCTCATATATTGGTTTCCCCCTGGACCCAGAAAAGTGAAATCAAACCTAACAGATTCCAACTGTGTATACTGGAACAGTTCTCATCAGAATGCTTGTTTTCCTGTCAGAAAGGGTATTCAGCGAGGCTAGTATTTTTACCCAAAAAACATACATTATGGGGGATCATTTTTTAAAAGAAATAGAGTATGTTCACTATAGAATGATACCCAAAAAAATAGACTAGGCGCCAGGAGGTTTGGTGACAGTTCTTATGTGATGACCATATGCCCATAGCTGCAAGAGGGGATCATCCTCGGGAACAAGGATGCTGGGAAAAGTCACAGCAAGAAAAGTCTCAGAAAAAGTGCTTGGGGCTGTAGTGAATAATTACACTGGTGCTGTTGCAAAAACTTCCAAAGAAATGTACAATTTATTGACATCAAAGGGGTTAAATAAGGTTAAATAAGGTTAAATCAATTAAAATGTACTCTCCGCTTTACTAATCCTGAAGAGGAGGCCGAGTGTTCAGGCCAATGGATGGAGCCAAGTAGGGGCCAGTCCTGCAGCTGTCAGGAGCAAAAGTTTGAGTGGGCTGAAGGGGAGAAGTTGTTAGCCACTCCTATAGTGCTGTGCCCGTGGGCTGCAGACCGATGGACAAACCGTAGGTGACCATTAGAGCACATGGCCTTTCTTTGATAATCCCTTATCTATTAGCCAAGATTAGAATTACTTATTTCAAAAATCTGGCTCCCATTTATTTCAGTGGAGTTTGGATTCAGCATCTGAACTTCAGTAAAGCTCACTGAACATACTCCAAACCCAGGTACATACTGCTCATCACTTATTTTAAGACTTTCATCTCTTTTAAAATGTTATAATCAAATTACAAGCCTTCAAATTTGCAATCAAACATTAACAGTATGGTGGAAGCAATTCAACCTTAAATAGAAAATGTTGGACAGTGATGTCATGTTATCAAGATAAACTGACAGTTCTACTTCTACTAAGAGAATAGCTTATGGTATAATCTCATCTTCTGTTTAATATCCTTTCAGAAAAAGGAAAATTAAATATGGAACCAGTATTCACAAATTGCCTTACCCTTGTTCTACAAATGTGTAGGTTTTCTGAAAGTCTTTTGGCGCTTTGCTCTCCGTGGGACCTCATAATTGGTCTTAATTGGCTTTAAACAAAAAAATAACCTGCTATGCTTGTAATTATAAAATAATGAAAGATTGAAGCGACAATCACTTTTAAAAAAGGCAATTTTTCTAAAAAAATAAAACGAAACAATTAAACTATAGGTATTTGCCAACAACTGAGCTTCTGAACTCTGAAGTGTATTTACAGTTATTTAACTTGTTTTAACACTGATGGATTTTTCAACAATGTGTGAGTTATGAAAATGAATTTGCTTTCTCAACCCATTCTTTTTCTTTTTTTTTCTACCAAGGAAACCACGATTGGTCAGATGTTTGCATTGGAGCAAATATGTTTTATTTTGAGGTTTAAAGGCACAAAAGGTTGAATATTACTAACTTGTTTTCATAATAAATTTCTTCAATACAGAATCCCATGAAAGTCAAACATGTCTTGTTAAGTCTTCCAAATAACATGTTCGATTGAAGTTTTCTGTCTTAATCTGTACATTATGGTTTAATTACCTGAAAGCTAAAAATTTGAAAATGTTAGAGCCCATTTATTGATGATCTGTGGGCAACATTAAGTTATTTAATATGACTCAAATGCACATAGTTTTGTGACAGAAGGATTTAGGCATACACATACTGTTTTTTTCCATCCATAGTTCACATGACATTTGCAATTGTATTTTGCTTGCAAGGTTCTGCGGAGAACAGTATGGCTCCATTTGTGCTACTGATAAATGGACCCTATTAAAAACAGTAGGAGGTCATATGCTCTGTTGTAAAATGTAAAACTTTTAGGCATTCCTATAGTAGTCTAAAAACATGGTATGTTAATCTTTCTGCTACAAATGAGTGTGTATTTGGCACAAGGTGTGTTATTTTTCCTTGAATATATTATCCTTAAAAACTCTAACACTAAACATTGTATGTTGGAAAACCAAAGTATAAAAAAAAATGTATACCCCTTTGATCCCTCGGGATGTACCTGCCGCAGCGAGGATCCATCCCACCATCGGCCCGACGATTCGAACATGCTCTGTGGTAGTTCTTAGCAAGGGCCTTTCAGACGGGCGATCCCCGCTGTCCCCGAAGTTCCCCCCGGGTTGTGCGGGGGATAGATTTGGAGACCTCCTGCGTGAGGGCTCGTTCCAGGCGTCCCATTTTATCGAGGGTGGGGAGTGGCTAGACCTTTCCTGGCTGACTGCCACAGGTGGGAAATTTCGTCTGTCTCGTTGGCAGGCGCTGGGCCCCCTTCACTGTTCGTGAGAGACTTGTCGCCATTCGAGATTTTTCTGACCACCCCGGGCCACATGCCTCATGCTCTTTCCCAACTGTATGCCCTCCTTTCGCTCCCCCCTGAGGATTTTGTTCTCCCGGGAATCCTTGAGTGGGAGGGAGAACTCCACAAGACGTTTTCTGAACCCCAGAGACGTAACATCCTCCGGTTCTCCCTTAAATCTTCTATATGCACCCGCATCCAGGAATCTAATTACAAGATTCTTACCCACTGGTATTACTCCCCGGTTAGACTCCGTCATATTTTCCCAGAGGCATCTGACAGATGCTGGCGCTGCCAATAGGATGTGGGCACCCTGTCCCGCATCTTTTGGAGCTGTCCTCTGCTCCGGGTTTTCTGGACTGAAGTACACAGGATTTCCCAACTAATGACCGAGTATATTATCCCAGAAGACCCAGCATTCTTTCTACTACATTGCTCTGGGATGGCTCCGAAGCCCTACAAATGATCTGTGCTCCGACATCTCACAGATGCGGCTAAGTCCTGTATTAGCCTCTGCTGGAAAAGTACGACCCCCCCGACGATCTCCCTCTAGTTGCGTAGAGTGAAATGGATTCATGACCTGGAAGACCTGGTACTCTCCGCTCAGGGTAGATGAAAGCAATACTCTAAAACATGGGCATGTTGGAACATGTTTATTCTTTCAGATGAGGGACAGACTCTGAGTGCATCCCCCCCATCGGGCACCACCTGACTGGGGACAGGGTCACCCGCACGGGTTGCTTGTAACTTCTCTTTTTCACCGCTTCCCGTCACCTCCCTTCCCTTTACATTCACCCCCTCCTGGCCTCTTCTTCTTCCATGCTCCATTCCCACTTCTCTTCCCCTATTTTCTTATCCGTCTCTCCCCCCCCCCCCCCCCTGCCTCATATCCCCTCTTTACACACACAGCTACTCCACCTCACTCCACCTTAAGCGTATAAATCCAATGGTTCGGTCTTTCGGTACACGCGCTCCTCTGCCTCTTCTGCTGCTTTTCGTTACCATACTGCAGTGATGCCCTGTACTTAGACGCCTTAACCTCTACGTCTTGCATTTGTGTATATGATGAATCTCTCAGTTCCCTGACATTTATACTTAATGTATGCACTTTATCGTGGTTTTTGCTGATGTGCGCTACCTCTGTTTCTACGCATTTTGTATACTGTGTTTTCTTTAATATTTCAATAAAGTTGAATTTGAAAAAAAAAATGTATAAATCTATCAATTGTACAGAGAATATGTAATTTAGAAAAAAAAAAAGTTTATAATGTATTATGCATGTATAACATATCTAATTTTCCTTTACAATAATGAAAAAATCTCACAAAGATACTCCTTGTAAGGCTGTAGGGTTTAATATTTTAATATAATTATTTATAATTTACTAGATAGAAAAGACTCTAATAACTTTAAAAATCATTATGTATTTGAAGATGCATAACAAAGACAAATTGAAATTTTTCGATCAGATAACCTTTAACAGTAGAATGTTTTGTTTCAGTTTGGGAAACCTCCAATTGAGGATCTATTCAATGACCTTCAAGATGGACGAAGACTTCTGGATCTTCTTGAAGGCCTTACTGGTCAAAAGCTGGTAGGTTGCCATCTTTTATACAAGCTTATCCAGTTATCATTCTTAACATGCAGTCAGAATTCTGTTTTATTTTATTCTATTGGCAAACTAAAACTAGCTTAAAAAAAAAAAAGGCAGGAAAACATAATTTTGAAATTAATGCAGGGAAGTGAATTGCAGGGACCCAAATGAATGTATTCAGTGGGCAAAAGTAAAGTATTGTGTTAGCTATTGATGCAGAAAGTTTGGGGCATAAGTGATACTCTTTTATGACTAGCTTAAAGTTTTAAAGATGATAGCTTTCAGGATGCCTTAGATCCCATCTTAAGACACAGTACAATCATCAATTATATTATGCCTGAAGAAAGGATTTAAGGCACTCTGAAAGCTTGCATCTGTATTGACTTAAGTTAACCAAATAAAGGGTATCACTTAAAACCTTCTTCATTAACTAGTGTGTAGAAATGTGGGTCTTTTTGATGAAGAAAAATGGTCCTGATATTCACCTTTCTAGTATTTCTCTACCATAGGGACATCACCTTCTTTATCTTTGCTTGGGCCTAGCAATTGGTTAAGAGGCCAGAGAACAGTCATGTGGAAGGAGTTCACATGCTCACCTGTACCCATGTGTTTTGTGCTGGCTAATGTAGAGAAAATGAATGTTGCGGGAACAGTGGAAAGGTATTAGTGGGTCAGGGAAACTTTTGCAGACACTGTCACTTCATCCTGAATGGGCAGAGTGACAGTGTCGCTATAATTACTTACTTCAGACAGTACATAATGTTGTCTTCATTTGAGTTGAGCTATACAATGAAATGTGATTTTATTATTTCACTATCCTATTTTCCCTGTGCAGTGCTCTAAACGGAAACATAAAATCCGGTGGTCTTATTTATGAAAACACCACAAACAGAAATTTAAATGTGAAAATTAAAGTTAATCAAGTGAATAAAAAATACCTCACCTTTCAGAGCAGTTAAATCCATCAATTTCTAACTAGTTGCTGTAGGTCATTGCACCTTTTTACATTCTATTTACTTCATTAGATATGCGTCACTGAAAAACTTATGAAATTGCAAATGTTATTTCCAACTGACTGTACTTACTGAGGAACATTTGATTTTCCCCCCCAAAAAAATAAAAATAAAAAACAAATTAAGAATAATGGAGGTTTTAATGGAGAAGAGACTTTAGTTTGTCTGCTTTCCTAAAATAATTTCCTAGCTATTGTTTAAAATGTAAGTTTGTGAAGACTGAAATTCAGTAATGATTTCTGAATTTCTAAAAATGGTTTTAGTAAATAGGCAATATGTAAGTAGATATTTTGTATATACCCCAACAGGCTTATCATTAGAAGATACATTTCTTGAATTTGTCTAATGCTTACCAATATACACAAAATTCTATTGGTACATGCAGCAAGACAAACCATCTTCCACCTTGTTAAACTAACATTATATAATTTACATAAGACCTTGTTAACGCAATCAATCAAATACTAATATTGATTTAGTAAGGAAAAAAAGGCTGTTGGCTTTGCAAGGGAATTCCTTCAGTAAATGAGGTGATGCTCTGCTCACTTCCATCATACAATTATGTGCAAGCAAATATGCAGGTTTTTTTCGTTCCTGACATGTATTTAGGTATTGTTTGCAAATTGAATTTTTACCATATTCACTAAAGTACAAAGTGAAAATTCAATTGCAAAGTGAACAGCGTTTTAGTAAATCAACCCCAATGAGTCCTCCCAAAGTTTTTTCAAACTATCTTTGTACAGTTCATAAGGTGTATGCATTAAGTTTATGATGCCACTTTTCTACAGTGGTGTGGATTCCAAGGTGAATAGAGTGTAGGATCTATGACCTGAAGGACAGCAGCACTACAGAAGTTTGACTTCTAAAAGAGTTGTTAACATTAACTGATATTTAATCAAATATTTTTGAAGATTTTCAGATATAAAAGTTCTTAAGATAAAGATATGATCAGGTGGAACAATATTACCTCATACAACTGACTTTCATATACAGTTTCCCATTTACAATAAGAACAGTACTAAATTTGCAGATTATTGCAATTCAAGCTTTCAAAAAAAAAAAAAATAAATAACTTTGAGTATATTGAGTAAGATTTAGCTAAGCAGACCCAAGTAGCAATTTTCACATATCAACTGCCCATTTTGATAACATGATATTGTGAATAAAATATATTCCCCAATCAATGAGTGTAGAACTATTGAATGTGAATATTGTCACACAGCTCACGCAGAGCTAGTAAGAGCATAGTAAAAGCATAGTAAAAGCATAGTCTAAAACACTGAACATATACAAGTACACTATTCTCATTCTCTTGTGCTGTACTTTATCATTTCATGAATTTCTTTCACGACTTTAAAGTTGTTGTCAAAAGCTAGTTTTGGAAAAGTTCTTTATTAAAAAATAAAAAAATAGTGTCCCCCAATGATCAGTCGCCCGCCCGAAAAATAGAAAAAAAAAAAGAAACTCCTGCTTCTATGGATGCTTCCCGTGCTCCGAGCTGTTTTTATTTTGACAGCTCTTTTATAGGGATGTGACGTCACGAGCCGCCCCACAATGCACTGCTCAGGTGCAGTGAATAAATTACATGAAGCCTGTAATTTATTCAATACACCTGAGCACTGCATTGTGGGGTGGCTTGTGACGTCAGATCCCTATAAAAGAGCTGTCAAAATCAAAACAGCTCAGAGCGTGGGAAGCGTCTGTAGAAGCAGGAGCTTCTTTTTTTTTATTTTTCGGGCGGGCGGGCGGGCGGGCGGTTGACTGATCATCAGAGGACACTATTTTTTTTATTGTTTAACCACTTGCCGACCGCCGCAAGTACATATACTGCGGCGGTCAGCCCCTCACAGGCAAAGTGACGTATATATACGTCACTAGCCTGTGAGGCTCTGGGGAGCGAGCGTGCCGCCGGAGGCGCGCTCCCGCTCCCACGCGATCACGGACCCCCCGCTCGTGTGACCGGTGGACCCGATGTCCACCGGTCACTCGTCGATCGTCGGTGCAGAGGGAGAAAGGCAGGCGGCTGATGTAAACAAGCCGCCTGTCATTCTCCCCTGTGTAGAAACAGTGATCACACGGTTCTACTATGTAGGACCGTTGATCACTGTTCCTACACATCAAGCCACAGCCAATCACAGTTAGAATCACGCCCCTAGGGACACACATAACCCCTCCCTCTCAAAAAAGTTAACCCCTTCACTGCCAGTGTAATTTTACAGTAACAGTGCATATGTATAGCACTGATTACTGTAGAAATGTCACTGGTAACCCCAAAAGGGCCAAAAATGTCAGTCAAGGGTCCGATCTGTCCGCCGCAATGTCGCAGTACCGCAAAAAAAAATCGCAGATCGCTGCCATTACGCGTTAAAAAAAATAACAACAAAAATGACAAAAATCTTTCCGTTTGTTAGTAAACGCGATAACTTTTGCGCAAACCAATCAAAATACGCTTTTTGTGATTTTTTTTACCAAACATATGTAGCATAAAACAAATTGCCCGAAAATGTTAAAAAATTTAGATTTTTACATTTTTTTGGGGCAATTTCATATAAAAAAAATGTGAAAAATATTGTTATTTTTGCAAAATTGACGCTCTTTTTTTGTTTATAGCGCATGATCAAAAAGTCACACAGGTGATCAAATACCACCAAAAGAAAGCTCTGTTTGTGGGAAAAAAAAGACGTCAAATTTGTTTAGGTACAGCATCGCACGACCGCGCAATTTTCCGTTAAATTCACGCAGTGCCGAATCGCAAAATAGGCCCAGGTGAGGAAGGGGGTAAAATCTTCCGGGGCTTAAGTGGTTAATAAAGGACTTTTCCAAAACTGGCTTTTGTCTTTAATTTTTTGTACATTTTTTTGGTGAATGGGTAGGGGTACAATTTACCCAATATCCATTCAAATGGGGGGGGGGGCTGGGATCTGGGGCCTCCTTGTTAAAGAGGCTTCCAGATTCTGATAAGCTTCCCCTCACAGACCCCCACAACCACAGCCCAGGGTTGTGGGGAAGAGACCTCTGTCCCCATCAACATGTTGAGGGCATGTGGCCTGGTATGGTTGAGGAGGGGGGCTCACTCGCCCCACCCCCATCCAGGCCAGCCAGGCTGTGTGCTCAGATAAGGGTCTGTTATGGATTTTAGGGGGAACCCCACGCCGTTTTTCTTTATTTTGGCCCTGGGTTCCCCTTAAAATCCACACCAGACCCGAGGGGCCTGGTATGGGTGGGGGGGACCCCATGTCATTTTTTTCAGCAATACTGACATAGACTGATATAAACTGAAGTGCCTATATATATATATATATATATATATATATATATATATATATATATATATATATATATATATATATATATATATATATATATATATATATATATATATATATATATATATATATATATATAACTTTGTGGTATACACTGCACTATCTGATCTCAACAAACTGATGTAAAAAGCAAAAATCTCTCTTCCTGCCAGCAATGTATTATTAGCTAGAGAATTACACTTACAAATCACCCACTGGCCAAGGGAATCAAGCCCACAACCTCACCATTGCAAGCCTGGTATTCTACCAGCTACACCACCGTAAATCACACTTAGGCTAAACCAACTTTCCCTGCCTAACTAACTCCTATCTCACCCTACACACAGTAGGGTGAGATACTGGTCCAATCATGCAGCCGATTGGACCGAGATCGTGCGATCGGCTGCTTCTCTTGCTGCTGGTGGCCAGGTAAACAAAGGGGCGGGACCGGAAGTGACAAAATACTCGTCTCTTCCTGTTTCCAGGGTTACAGAAAGAGGGGAACAATATCAGTTCCTCTCTCTCTGTCCCAGGCAGCCATTGCCACTGGCCGCATCGCTGCCGACCTCCGTTATTAGACTGGAGAGCCCGGAAGAGGCGGCAGCGGGAGGGGGGTGGAACCACCTTACGCCACCCACAGGAGTGATCAAGTGGCTAATTAGCCACTCAGATCACTTCTGCTTTGTAGAGAATTGCCGCCTGAAAATAACAGTACCAGGATGATGCTGTCCTTGGGTGGGAAGTGGTTAAAGTGTCACTGCCTCTCAGTAACCACATACACACTGTATATTGTAATATTGTTTGCACAACCTAATAAATTAATTGCTACACCTTAGACCTTTTTATGTGAATGAATCCTTATAGTCCATCTACCTGTGATCAAGCAGTAATTGTCTTTGAATGTTTAAACAGTGTTTTACAGCATATAAAGCATGTCAAGTCCATTCAGCTCTCTGTACTGTAGAAAGTCAAGTTGTCAACTAATATATCAGCTGTCAGTTATTCTTTTCAACAATACATTTTATTGCATTATGCTGTTATACATGTTGTACATACAGTGAGGGACACAGAGCAACAAGGGTATCACTGAACCAAGCAATCAAGCTTACAATAATAAAGTACGATCGGTCACTGCTAACACCCTGCAAGTGTTACAATTGTTATTATTATTGTTGTTACTTTCCCATCTGCATTGCTGTATGTACCTCTACTATAGATGCAAATGTGGTAGATTAAAGATTAAGGATTTTGAGCAGTTTAACTTATATTAGGAAAATGCACTAAAGGATGACAAGATTTAATGGGCGAATGGAAGCGACATCGTGGGGTTGGACAACATTAAGATAATGTCACCCGCAAATAATTTAATGATATGTGGACGTTTGTGGAATCAGAAACCAGATTATTCCGGGGTGGGTACACATTGCTTCACCTAGTGGTTCTATAACTAGATTGAAAATGGAAGGGGGACAGTGGACAACCCTGATGGGTACCATTAGTTATCCAAAATGGCCTGGAGAGAAGACATGAAGAGAAGACCCTTGCAGATGGATTGGAATATAAAGCTTTAACGGCAGATAGTATTGTACTGAAAAATGCAAATTTTATTAAGACTTGGTGCATATATCCCCAATGGACACAGTTAAATGCCTTTTCTGCATCTTTGGATAGAAGCAGAGATGGTTTCCTATCCGCTCAGCAAGTGGTTATATTCAGGAGTAAAGAGGGCCAATCTACCCCAGGTTCAGTTTGCACCAGAACGTTCGAACATCGCAAAAGTTTGGAAAACTGAACAACGAACCCAGTGGAAGTCTATGGGACCTGAACTGGAAAAATCAAAAGTGCCTATTTTGAAGGGTTATATGCAAGTTATTGGGCATACTCCTCTCCACTCCTTTAATGGGGGTCCAGGTACTGCCCTGGGGGACATGTAGAAAAAAAAAGCTTGTAAAAAACATCATTTTTAAATGAGCAGCGAGTTACTGATGCTTAAAGTGAAACAATAAAAATGAAAAAAATCCTTTAAATATGGTGCGGGGGGGGGGGCTTAGTCTACCTGTAAAGTGGCACAACTGTACCGTGTATAGAACCTGCAGCATCAACAATTATATTTATAAATCAAAAAAAAATATTTCTGCAAGCTTTCTTTTTTTTTTTAAACAATTGCTTGGGAAGACAGTGTGTATGATAAGGCCACACTTTAGAACACCCAGAATAAGTTTTAAGATCTTTTGAATAAATTCTGGTGACTTTAGATAGAAGTAACAGGTGCGAAAAAATTAGGCTTTGGGTGTCTTCACACTGTAACCCTATAGAGATACTCTTGATGAAAGCAATAACTGGCCTTGCTGTCCAAAATTGAAATTATATGCATCTGTCAATCAGTTTTAAAAAAATTGGTCCTTGAGTGTTACGTGTGCCCATGAAATCTATACCAAAAATTTCTTCCATTTATAAAATCAACACCCACAAATCTAGGCAGTGCAGACAGTCTTGCAGAGATTCCAGATCCAGAAAACACCTAATTAGCAACATCGGCATCAGGGGCTTGAAAGCTGCTGCTAATCCAGGACTGATTAATTTTGATAAATGTCAGCCAGTCAAAGGAGTCTGTGGACTGTATTTTATCTGTCACAAAACCTTCGGCAGCACTGAATGCCCATTCAGAACTCACACTGGATGCAGAGCAGCCCGGCAGCCCGGCAGCCCAGCAGCTCAACTGCATACTGAGCAAGTTCTGGCCAGTGGTCTATTTTTATGACCCAGTAACCCAGTGGATCCAAGATGCAGCTATCCATGTATGTTTTCGTCCCTGGATAATCTCCAACCATAGGATGCAGACACTGCCAATGGGATGTGTAAGCTGACAGTCCTGAGCATGGAGAACCAAGAAAATGTTGGAATACATCACTGAGGCGGCCTCCTTCTCCGCCACTCCCCTCTTGACCTAAAGGAAGCCTTAAAACCAGCTTTTCCATGAGACTGTAACCTACCAGAGTCTGGAAAAGCATTACACAGACGCAAGTATATGGAGGCATGAGAAGCAGAGTCCTCAGGGTCACTGAGGATTACAGTATCTGGGACTGCCCCCTTCCAGTCACATACTACTCCCAAGAGTTCAGGGGAGGGAAAACCATATCTTAAGGTTTGACATATGTCTTCCTGCCTGCTTCAATGTCTCCAAAATGGCCATAATCCTCCTCCTCCTCTTGTGTGTTTTGTGGCATTGCAAGAATGGTGTCTGCATAAAGTGGACCCTAAGAGGAATGGAAGCCCCCCCCCCCTTTCTCCTGCTGCTCTGCCTTGAGTGCCCTGTCCATAATGCCATGCAGTGTCTTCTTTAGCAGTAACACAACAGGGATTGTCACTCATGCATACATTGTCATGGCTTACCATCCTTGTTGCCTCTTCAAATGGTGACAGTACAGTGCATGCATCCTATATCAGCAGCCATTGGCATGGGGGAAAAAAGATAAGCCACTCTGAGCCTTTCATTTTGTCATGCTCACACAGGTACTCTTTTACAGACCTCCACTACACGTGCAGCAGCTACAGCATTGCCAAAGTTGAGTTCCACCTGGTAGGCAGGTCACAAGTTAGGCGGTTTATAGGAAGGTGGAATTCCTGCTGAATTTCAGCCAACTGAGCACTAGCTGTGTATGACCACCTGAAATGGCTACAGACTCTTCTGACCTGCTTTAGCAGATCTTCCAACAATGGGTATTTTTTAATAAATGCTGCACCACCAAATGAGGACATGTCACATGTGTCAAATTCCCTGTGAAGGGTGGACAGGAGGTTAGTGCCATTATCACCCACCACTATTCCAGGCTTAAGCTGACTTGGCATGAATCACTTCTGAACCTGCCCATGCAGAGCTGAAAGAATTTCTACTCCGGTGTGGCTCCATTCAATTAGACCGACAAGCTTAAGTACTGCATGGCATCTGCTAGCTTGACTCATTAAATAGCCCCTTGAACGCTTAGGGGGTACTGGTGGTTCATAGGGAAATTCAGCAGATAAGGGCATAGGAGAAGGAGGAGGGGGCGGAGCTAACAAATCTTGCATAATCACCACCAGCTATATGGAGATGTGGCAGCAAAACAAGCTCTAGCTTTGAGCTCTGTCCTGCATCCTTCCAAGTTGCAAGCAGAGTTACCCAGTGTGCTGTGAACTAAATATATCATCCCTAACCATGCTTGCTGAACCACCTGTCAGCAGTAACATGGGGCAGAGAAATTTGTTCGCTATACTCTACAGCTGGTGGTGTGCTGCTGGCAGACATGCTGAAAGGACCTGCAAAACCCTTCGCTATACCATCATCCCTGTCAGTGGAGGACACTGAGAGGTCATGAGATATAGCTGGGGGGACCTGAAAGGTGAGGAGAGAGGAGTAGCAGAATTACATCCCTTTTGTGTGGCTTTCAGGTGCTCTTGTCAATGGGCTGAGTGGTGGGAAGTTAAATGCCTTGTCAAGCATGTGCTACCCAAATGGCTGGTGTTTTTGCCACACTTGATCTGCTTGAGGCAACGTTTCCACACTTCAAAATACTGCAGTAAAACTGTACTAACGCAATTTAATATACAGCAGTAAAAGTGCACTAATGCAATTTAGTATACTGCTGTAAAAGTGCACTAATGCAATTTAATATACTGCAGTAAAAGTGCACTGATGCACCTAAATATACTGCAATAAAACTGCACTAACTCACTTCAATATACTGCAGTAAACCTACACCAACACACTTCAGTATACTGCAGTAAACCTTGACTAACACACTTCAAAATACTGCATTAAAACTGCACTAACACACATCAAAATACTGCAGTAAAAATGTACTAACTCAATTCAATATACTGCAGTAAAAGGGCACTGATACACTTCAATATACTGCAGTAAAAGTGCATAAATGCACTTCAACATACTGCAGTAAAAGTGCATTGATGCACTTCAAAATATTGCAATAAAAGTGCATTGATGCACTTTAATATACTGCAGAAAAAGTGTACTAAAGCACTTAAATATACTGCAGTAAAAGTGCCCTGATGCACTACAATATATTGCAGTAAGACTGCCCGACACTTTACACTGACACACTTCAACATACTGCAGTACACCTGCCCTAAGACACTAAACTGACACTACAGTAAAAATGAACAGTCGTGCTACACACACGCTGCACTATTATTATACTGACACTACACTCATACTTTACACTCACAAAAGAATCAAAATAGCACACTATCTCACTAGTAGCAATGAACAGAGCCCTGTTCTATTTATCTCCACTCAAATATCACATTGCAAATATTTGCTCTGGGAAGTAACCTTTTATAGTGTGGGGTCAGACAATGAGCAATAATCCATGATTGGGCAGATTCCTCATGACTGGCTCCAATCATGGCTCTGACAGTGCTATGTGCCCTGATTGGGCAAAGCCTTTATTGTTTCAGCCAATCAGGGCTTCCAAAGCACTGTGTGGCATGCAGTGCATTGTGGGGCATTCAACACGCTGAACAAACAGTCAATCTCCCCAACATTTATTTATTTTAATTGAAAAAAAAACATTAAATATTTAAACAAGGGTTACTATTAGTAGATTAACTATTACTGAACATAAACACTTATTTGTAAACCCATTTTCCAATTTCCACTAGTACATATTAAATAAAAAACACCCGTGCTAATTACACAGTCAGCTTAGACACACATTGTGAAGTACTATCAAAGTACAGCTGCTGTAATACAATTATATAACACTGAGACAGGAGACAAAACTGACAGATATCAAATTTCTTTTTAAGCTGTTGCAATGCATCTCTTCTTCAAACTGAATAGAAATTCCAGACATCAAATTCATGTTTAAATTGAAGAAATCTGCATGTTGTAATGATCCTTGTGGTTCTTTTGACTGTAAGAGGACCATGTGAATTGAAATTCTATTCACTGTGTATATTGTTGACTCATTTTTAATGCTTGCTATTTTGAGAACAAATTTGCCGAGTGAATGCCTTAAGCATTATGCAATCAAACAGCCTTTGTCCCCACTTTCATCAGTCATATCGTTGAAGAATGCTTTCTCTGAAGCACAGTGCTGGCCTTGGTATAAGGGCAAGGTGTCCCTGAATAATGGTACAGTTCTAAATTGAAATTCTAGTCATAAGCAGATTCTGCGCTTGGGTAAAATATATACACAGGGTACAAAGGGAAAAAGAAATCTTCACTATGTTCTTCTAAAGGATTCTAAAGTGTTACACTATCCAATTGTTGGGTATATCAAAACAAGGATTGATATTCTTTGGGGTCTATCTGTGAATTGTCTAGCCCTCCTTTCTTGAGTACATTCTCTATATGTTCCTATAGGGTATTCATTAGTGGACATTGAAATAAAATTTTAACGTGTATTTAAATGGTTTAATTAGCTTTTTCTGGAAGTCCTGCTTTAAGCCAAAGTGAATCAATCAGCTGAGAAAGAGATCTGCTTGAAAGCAGAAGTTTGACTATGTTGAAGTCAAACAACCCTAATTTGGTAATTTAACTATGTAGATTTATATCCCTTTTTTTTCCATTGCTATATGCACTCTAAAATTGGCTGGGAGTACCTATTGTGTGGAAAGAGTTGAGAAATTCTGCCACGAAAGATCACTGCAATCTCATAACTTTAGTGCCTTTAAATAATAACAGTTGTATGCATAATACTGTTTTTTTGTTGTTGTGTTTAGACATAATGGTTTGGGACACTATGAACACACAAAAGACCAGGGTTAATGATTTATTTTGATTTAGAAGCCATATTTGGGGGTTCAAGAAGCTCTTCAAGTTTAGTAAAATTCCTAACTTAGAAAGCATTACATACAAAAAAGTATAATATTCAAACAAAAGACAGGCATTCTATCTAGTTTACTAGTAGGACAGTATGCCTACACTGAATGTGATTTTATAAATATTTGCTCTACTTTTTTATAATTGTATTTTATTATGTTTTCAAAATATAACAAGAGAAACATGGATCCAGTACGCAGTTCTGTAACAAAGCATACAGGAAACATACTGAAAATTCCAGAAAGAGAGAAAAAATCACATAATGTAAAGGCACTTTTTAAGTCATAGTGTAACAAATATAGCAAAGATAGCAAAGAAATCCAGCATCAAATGAAAAGTGAGTACATCAGGGTTGAGGTGGATCCAGCCCTAGTCCCAGCACATCTAAAATGAGTCACATACAGATGAAAGTGAAAGAAGAAGGAACTGGGTTCATTATACATGCCAGTGGTGAACATTAAGTGCATTACATATCTCATAAAAGGTCGATATGAAATTGCTAAAGGGGAGGGGGTGGAGGAGCACTATAACTAGACTTGATAACTTAATAACTAAAGAATGAGATGAGATGTCTGTGGATAACTAATGCAAGGGGATTGTTCTCCTAGCAGTGGTTAAGACATAGCATACTAATTTGGAGGGTTTGGAGATGCCAGGAATGGGTAAACCTAAAACAAAATGAATGGGATCTAGAAGTAAAAGACATGCTAAAAAGCTGCTGCAATATTAACATAATTTTTGTTCAAAAGGATTGAATGTGAGGACATTGCCATAATATACAGTATGATAAAGGGAACCATTCCCATGACCAAATCTCCAACAAGCTTTTGATATTGCCGGGTAGTGACCATGCAAAATCTCAGGCATTTTATACCAAAAAAAATCTAAATTATATAGGTATTTTCTCTATATACTATGCAACAAGACGATTTAGAAGCAGACTCCCAGACTTTTTCCCAGCATTTAAGGGGAACAGATTGTTTAAGGATCCATGCCACTTACAAATATATAAATGAAAGTAATCGGTTAGAGAGAGGTTCTTCGTGGAGAATATAGAAATTGAAGGGAATAAATGCAATTGTTGTGGGCCTTGAGTGGGTATAAATTCAAATTTGATGAGCCTCTCAAGAGTTAGGAAGGGCAGCCTAGCTGTGGGATATAATTTGATTTGAAAGTATGAATAGTAAAGGTGGGCAGGGATATGTTTATTAGTGAGCAGATCTTTAAATGGGTGGAATTTATGGGATACTGGATATTAAAATGGAGTAACTGAAAGATTGCAGCCTTAGAACATGGCATCAAAAATGCCCAAAGGACAGCCTATCAGGGAGTACCGGAATATATAAAATGTTAGTCAAGGTAAAGAGAGAAAATACTTCAAAGTGCACTTCTTCCAGATCAACAATGTAAAAGGCATAGAAGCTAGACAGAGTTGTTAACACAATCCCTACATGCTAGGTACATTAACCAATCAGTGAGCAAGTGTGTATGGGATAAATTGCTTTGTTTCCATTTCTGTCCAGTGAATATGTGGGTATTGAGTAGTCTATGAAATGATAAATGGTAAATGCGTAGTGTAATAATTTTTAATCAGATCTAGGACTCCCAATTCCCACTAGATTTCAAGGAAAGGAGAACAGTGTGTGTTTACATGGTGAGTTTTATTATGACAAATAAAGACAATAAGCAATCTCTGCATAGCATATATCCAGTGGGCTGAACCAGAAAAACCTTGCCAACCTCACCATAACACACTGATCAGCACTCGCAGCCATGGGCTGTG
Organism: Pelophylax lessonae; assembly: GCF_965119305.1. NCBI lineage: Eukaryota > Metazoa > Chordata > Amphibia > Anura > Ranidae > Pelophylax > Pelophylax lessonae. The sequence continues at coordinate 434,013,557 of NC_138769.1, forward strand.
AGCACTGATCGGATGCTGGTTTTCCAGCACAACCAGCTTCTGTTGGACAGGGAGCTGTACACATGGGCCAAAAGTTGGTTTGTTCCTGCCGAACTGACCGGTTTTCATAAACTTTTGGTCCGTGTGCCAAGCCTAAGATAGAGATTTTTGATGTGTATAGGTTTTAATAGGCGGGCATGATTAACCCTCTCCTGCCTGGCCTATTGTAATATGATGACTGGGCAGGAGCCCTGTTATCCTGAGAGGGCCGCAATATGACGTCCTTCCAGAATTGCTCTTCACATGCACCCCATGATCTGTCACCCACTCTGTTCACCAGACACAGCCAATGACAGATCACTGTAGCGGCCCACTGCTGGTACCATGTGATCGCTGTGGCCAATCACAGCAGATCACATGGCAATTGTACACAATGAAAGACTTTGATTCATGCTATTCATTGTGTACTTTTGTGAAGAGCTCTGTGATTAGTCACAGTGTTCACATGGTACAGACAGGGCCAATCACAGATCATCTGTACCATGTGATTAGCTGTGGCCAATCACAGTTAATCCCAATGGTAAACAGTGAATAGTTTTTATTCTGAAAAAAATGGTTGCTAATTACTGTAAAATTCACAGTTATAAGTTATCATAGTGTGTACATAAAAAAAAAAATATCATGATCACCTCCTCAGAGCAGTACAGTGTTACTATGGTAAAATATTTAAACATTTAAATTGTATTTTTACATACTGTCACCAATCAGTGTTCCTAATCACTGCCACATAAGTTATATGATGATGCTGTACTGTACTGGTGACATTTTGTACACATTTTTAAAGAATTGTGGAAAAAAATGTTTTTTTTATAAATTTCTTAATTTTCCAAAAAGTTTTGACAAAAAATTACAACTTCAAAAAACTATCCATGCCATGAGGACAGTAAGTAAGATATTGTCAGATTGGAACAAATAATCAGGAATCAATTGAAACAGTCTGGCTTTGAGCTTATTCACATTCCGTGGGGCTTATTGGAATATTCATAAAAAAATTTGTTTAGCCCACATAAGTGATTTAGCTGCCTTTTGCATGTCTAATGCCTTCATTTGCTCCCTAATTAGGGTAACAGCAGACAGGTGCCCTGTGTAATAGACATAGTAGAGCAATTTTAGTCTGAACCGTAATTCAAATGAGTAACCGTGGAAAAACGTTGACCCCTAAAATGAACTTTGTGAGCATCCTGAATGACAGAGATTTGCTCAACAGAGCCTTCGTTAAAGTGAAAGAATTCTATCAGGTCTTGGAAAAGTTGCTCTTGAATAGTGTCCACTTGTAGAAGATGCTCATTTCAGCGCCAGTGACATGTTGTAGTGTGAGAACTGGGAATCACCAGATCTTTGATAGTTTAGGCATAGTCAGACTATGTAATTAAGTTTATTTCATACCAAACCTTACAGGCAATTAAAGAAGCTGAAATAAAAAAAAAAATAGTTACATTTGCTGTTCTTTATTTAGTTACACAGAATGCAATCTACACAGAAATGTTTAGCCTAAGATTTAATAAGTGAGCATAGTGCTGGTGCACTGTATTTGCTAATAAAGTTGGTTAACATCTGCTAAGCATATAAAAAGATTGTGAATTTCATTTATTAGAATTCTAAATTGTGGACTATGGAATAAAAGTGTAAGTGTAAGGCCGTACAGCAAATATCACCACAAAGCAGAGACAAATAAGCATATGGCTTTCAAAGGCTTTTGAGAATGGGCATTAGCACCTAGTAAATGTAAGTGTATTTTTAAGGGCCGGTAGACACCATAGAAACACAGCCTAGATGCATTGTGGATGCTTTTCTGCATGCTTGTTTTTGATGAGTTCTGATGCATTTTTGATACATTTTTTTATGCTATCCGGTGCATTTAGTATAGGTACTACTCAGTGCTTTATGCCCTCAAGGAGCTCATGATCTCAAGCATACACATATAGAACATGCAAACAGTTTCATTGTTGGGATTTGAACCAAGAACCATAGTGCTGAAAGGCAAAAGTGCCCACATCACTAACCACTAAGCCACTATGTCTTTATACAAGAACACCACTTTCAGAGCTCCTCTGGAACAATTTACAACACCACCAAAAACATTTTCCTATTCAAAATTGAACTCCAACAAAGGGGAATTTTTTACATATCTGGTGGGAGTGCAGCAGAATCTGCCCCTTTCGGTCCAAAGTTTTTACCATCTATAACAGGATGTACCAGGAGTCACTGTCACCCTCCCCGGAGGTAGCACCCCTGCTATTGCTCCTGGGTTTGGTAGCTTCCCAGAAACAACTCACTCTGTTTTGCCTTGCTGCATATGTTGCTAATTAGAGATGTCCCGAACTATTCGCCGGCGAACAGTTCCCGGCGAACATCGCTTGTTCGCGCTCTCGGCGGTTGAACATATGCGATGTTCGGTCTGCCCCCTATACATCATCATTGAGCAAACTTTGACAATGTACCTCACAGTCAGCAGACACATTCCAGCCAATCAGCATACCCTCCCTCCCAGACCCTCCCACCTCCTATAAAAAAGCAAGGACAGCATCCATCTTAGATTCATTCTGAAGCTGCAGAGTTAGTTAGAGCAGGGAGAGTGCTGCTGCTGAATTAATAGGGAAATCATTAGCTAGGCCAGTGTTCTGTGTCCACTCCTGCTGTAAGGAGAGCATCCTGACAGCACCCTAAAAAGCCCTTTTTAGAGCTGGTATATCAGTCTGCTTTTATTTTTTTTCTATATATATATACAGACTGTACTGTGTGCAAACCACTCATATCGGGTGGCACAGTACCTTGCAGATAAAAAAGTCATTTCATTTTTACCCTTTAATATAATTGCAGTTGCCTGCCAGTGTGTGTCAGGTCCACAGACCGTACTGTGCCCACTGCCCACCACTCATATAGGGTGGCACAGCACCTTGCAGATAAAACATTCATTTAATTTTTCCTCTGTAATATAATTGCAGTTGCCTGCCAGTGAATGTCAGGTCCACAGACTGTACTGTGCCCACTGCCCACCACTCATTTAGGGTGGCACAGCACCTTGCAGATAAAAAATTTATTTAGTTTTTCCTATAATAAAAAATAAAATTCATCCAGAAAAAACAGGAACTGGCTTTTTCATTTGAATTTCAGTAGTGCAGGGATGGTGATAACCTCTTACCAAATAAATAGGATGATAACATATACCAAAATATATGAATCAGATGTGATAAATATAAGCATAAAATCATAAATACATAAAAGTATGAAATCACATTAATAGAAGTCCAGAAAGTCCATAGGTATAAAGTGCATAGAGCAATGAAAGTGCAAACATGAAGGATCAAAGGTGCGACTTATGGGGACCATCCTTGCTTGCCACCACCACACAGTGCTGGGAGAAGTATCTGAAATTCAGACTCACTATAAATTTACCAGGAAATCTTCCAGAGGAGTCTTTGCAGCACAATTCAGAGATCTGGAGGAAACCTGATTTTACTATATGCTGTTGTTGCCTAGTCCATGAGAGTGGTTAGGCATAGGCGTCTGGTGAGTCTGAATTTCAGATACTTCTCCCAGCACTGTGTGGTGGTGGCAAGCAAGGGTGGTCCCCATAAGTCGCACCTGTGATCCTTCATGCTTGCACTTTCATTGCTCTATGTACTTTATACCTATGGACTTTATGGACTCCTATTGATGTGATTTCATGCTTTTATGTATTTATGATTTTATGCTTATATTTATCACATCTGATTCATATATTTTGGTATATGTTATTATCCTATTTATTTGGTAAGAGGTTATCACCATCCCTGCGCTACTGAAATTCGAATGAAAAAGCCAGTTCCTGTTTTTCCTGGATGAATTTTATTTTTTATTATATTTACTCATTTAAGTAGCAGCAATTTGTGTTATTTGTGTTATTCTGTCAGGTTTGTGTTACCTGTATTTCCTAAAGCGCAGTGGATTACAACATTGTCTACTAATTTAGTATAAGTAGTGATATTTATATATTTCATTTTTCCTCTGTAATATAATTGCAGTTGCCTGCCAGTGAGTGTCAGGCCCACAGACTGTACTGTGCCCACTGCCCACCACTCATATACCGTCGCACAGCACCTTGCAGATAAAAAAATTAATTTAATTTTACCTCTGTAATATAATTGCAGTTGCCTGCCAGTGAGTGTCAGGTCCACAGACCGTACTGTGCCCACTGCCCACCACTCATATAGGGTGGCACAGCACCTTGCAGATAAAAAAGTAATTAAATTTTTCCTCTGTAATATAATTGCAGTTGCCTGCCAGTGAGTGTCAGGCCCACAGACTGTACTGTGCCCACTGAAAATGGACTGTTTGCGGTTGTTTGGGGTGCGTTAAACGGGGAGTTTGGTCTGTCAGAATTTGGTCTGTCACTGTGAAGCGGGCGTAACCCTTACACTAAATAATTCAAAAAGTATTTCTGCGCTAAGAATTGGTGAATAAAAAGTGAATCAAAAGCGGCTAACACAGACCCATAGAAAAAAAGTCCAAACAATACATATAAAACAATTTGTGTTGCGCTAATGTGCGTGCAAAATAGGTTATAAACCAAAAAATTAATGTGGGTTAATAAACACTAAAAATTTTAAAAATCATACAATAACCAGTGACGGTATGATGAGCCTTCAAAACAATATATAAATGTTAATTGTAAATAACAAGTAATAAAGTCCGCTGATGTGATTGAGCCAAAGGAAAAATGAAGAGGATGTGCTCAAATCAAAAGTGAGAAGAAACACCACATAATCCCAGTGACATCCGATGAAAAACAATCCTTGTGTATCACCAGTGGGGAAATAATATATAGAACTGCTTACCAGACCCTTAAGGTCTTCAGGCATATAGGCAACCACTGACAGGTGGATATCACAGGTATGGAGTTCATCAGGAACACACTTCTCCAACCTAGGAGGAAACTAGTCGGGTGGTTCCAGACGTGACGCAGCCACGCCCCCAACATTCGGTCCGAGCTCTCATTGTGCCTGCAGGACGCCGCAGCCCTGTGTATGCTGTTATACGACATGATGTATGCTGTTACACACTGATACAATCTTTGTATCTAGTAAGTGAATTTTACAATAAATAGTGTCACATTTTAAACGGTATCACGCTATGTGCTCCTTCTTTTCCTCCTCAGCCCATGTATGGGCTATATTTATATGAGCAACCCACCACCCTTCTAATATTGGACCCTGGTGCCTTTATGGGAGAAGTGTGTTCCTGATGAGCTCCATACCTGTAATATCCACCTGTCAGTGGTTGCCTATATGCCTGAAGACCTTAAGGGTCTGGTAAGCAGTTCTGTATATTATTTCCCCATGGGTGATACACAAGGATTGTTTTTCATCGGATGTCCCTGGGATTATGTGGTGTTTCTTCTTACTTTTGATTTGAGCACATCCTCTTCATTTTTCCTTTGGCTCAATCACATCAGAGGACTTTATTACTTGTTATTTACAATGAACATTTATATATTGTTTTGAAGGCTCATCATACCGTCACTGGTTATTGTATGATTTTTCAAATTTTTAGTGTTTATTAACCCACATTAATTTTTTGGTTTATAACCTATTTTGCACGCACATTAGCGCAACACAAATTGTTTTATATGTAACCCTTACACTACCTGATCAATACAACATCATACCTGATAGTATTCACACACTGGATGTTTTAAAGCACATTATTCCAAACAATTTAGGAATGTTAGGTGATTTATGCCCTTTATGGATTAAAACCCGACTCTGCGTCAACTACATCATTTTCCATGGGAGTTTTGCCATGGATCACCCTCCGGCATGCCACAGTCCAGGTGTTAGTCCCCTTGAAACAACTTTTCCATCACTATCGTGGCCAGAAAGAGTCCCTGTGGGTTTTAAAATTTGCCTGCCTATTGAAGTCTATGGCGGTTCGCCCAGGTTCGCCCATTTGCGAACATTTGCGGAAGTTCGCGTTCGCCGTTCGCGAACATAAAATTTTATGTTCGCGACATCTCTATTGCTAATCTGGGGTGGGAATTTCCAATTGATGTAAGGGTGTCTGCAGTATCACATAAATCCGTTTGCGCAGATGAACTTGGCATTGATTCAAATCTTTTGTGATCGGCTCCTGTATGTGCTCCAGATGATATATATTTTGCAGCATTACGCCGAAAGAAATTGTGGAGGATGCAACAGCAAAGCACAACTTGATCAATTTTTGATTAACTAGAAGTATACAGAAATTGCCCATTTTTTTCATGATAAGATTTGAACACATTCTGTTATGATTTTTAGATAATACAAGGACTTTCAGTAGTGTTTGCTGGTCTAAGGAATCTTCCAGTGTTATGGAAAATTTCTGTCATTAAAAAGCAAGACAACTGGTTATTTTCTGCTGTTCAGATTTGCTCATAGAAGTTAAAAAATGTTAAAAATGGGAAGTGCCCATACATTCACAACAACTTTCATTGAATACATTCATATCTTTATGGAATTAAAAATTTCCCTGAACTTTGCTGGCATATGGAAAATTGCTGTTGCCAAAAATGTTAGCAATGAAAAATATGCAAGCGAAAAAACGGCATATGCCATTGTTTGTATGATAAGCTGTCATGGAAACCAAACCACATTTGTTGAATGAACAAAAGATAAAAGTACTGAACTGACTGACGCATATCAGCTTCTTACAGAATGCTAGGCTCAATGAAAATAAAATTTATTGCATGTGGATGCAAGAAATAAGTATGTCATTTGAGAAAGGGTTGTCTGATTCTGTCACATGGAATTGCTGTTGATTAATCACAGGTGATGCATGTATCATCTGAGCAGTATGTAAAATCTGGGCTAATTTTTATAAATATAGTTTACATATCTTGTAGAGCTGTTTAATCTTATCTCTTTTATTGTATTTTATTAATTTATATACTACCAACTATTTTTGTCAAATTTAAAAAAAAGGGCTTTAAAAAAGGCTGAACCACTCGTTTTGACACTAAAGGTTCTTATATTTGGATGCTTCATTCTCTTAAACACAAATGAAAAGATTAAAGAAAATCAGAAAAAGCAGTTGGAAGCCACATTCAGCTGGACTTATTCTGTAATGTGGAAGACATTTCACGTGTTTGTTTTATACAAGTTTGTTTTAGAAACTTTCACACCACCTGCCATGTTCTTGGACAATCATTATCTGCCTTGACACATTTCATTACAATGTGGTTGGATCAAAGTGACTAATAGAGTTGGTTAGAACTAGGGATGATCGAACTTTTGAAAAGTTCGGTTCGGCCAGAACATCCGAACTTCCTGAAAGTTCGGCCCGGATTTCAGAACCCCATTGAAATCAATGGGATCCGAACTTCGGTAATCAAAAAACACCATTTTTAAGCCCTAAAATCCAATAAATGCCCCTAAAAAGTCCCTAGGGTTCTGGGTCATGCCCCATTAACTATTAATCACACAAAAAAAGTTCTTAAAAATTGTCATTTTTTATAAAAAAGCCAATTATTGAAAAATAAAAAAATAAAAAGAGAGATCTTTTGATTTTGACTTTGGATTTAGTATCTGGGGGGTATAAAAGGTGTGCATGTGAAGTTTCAGCTCTGTAGCATGTCCAGAACCATGAAAAAAAAAAAGATAATTTTTCAGTAGAACAGGGATGTGGGACCCTCCTTTTACACCTATATGATCTTTTTTTCTGGTTCTGGACATGCTACAGAGCTGAAACTTCACAGGTACACCTTTTAGACCCCCCAGACACAAAATCACACAAAAAAAGTTCTTAAAATTGTCATTTTTGATAAAAAAAAAGCCAATCATTGAAAAATTAAAAAAAAAAAAGAGATTTGGATTTCGTATCTGGGGGGTCTAAAAAGTGTACATGTGGAGGGGCGTGGCGTACGGCGCTGGAGATGGCCGCATAGTCCTGCAGCTCCGTCGGCCACTCGAGACTACAGCCTACATTGACCCCACGGAACGACCCTCTCGCCTCTGTATACCTACTGGTGGTGTCCCGGATGGCGAAGGGCAAGAAGGGAGCCCACAAGTTTGCTCGGATGGACGGATTTCTTATATCCAGCGCCGCCGGTCCCAGGCAACATGGCGCCGGCCCGCCTCAACAACAACGGCCTCCGCGTGAGCGATCCTGCAGCCTGCCAGGAGATGGACCTCTGCCGCTCAGGCAAGTAGCAAATCCCGATAGCGGGAATTCCTCGGGCTCCTCGACCCCGCCATCCCCGACTTTCAATAGCCCTGCCAAACAAAAACCACGCCGGGGCCCCTCTCCCCCTGAGAGTTACGGCGGTGCACACATGGACATGTCTGCTACTCCTGATCAAACCCAGACCCAGCCTGCAGCTATGGCCGATCCCTTTGCGGCCTTCCCAGAGGGAGACCAGCAGGTGTCAGCTTCCCTTTTGAAGGACATGATGAGATCCCTGTGGACCTCCTTACACGCCGACATGGTGCAGGGAATGTCCCAAACGCGGCGCGAGGTCCGCCATCTTGGGGAGCGGGTGGATGCTGTGGAGACCTCCATGGAGAAGTGCTCACTATCCTTGAACACATTGGTGGCTGCCCATAATAGCCACTCTGAGGACATCTCCTGGTTGAAGGACAAAGTTGCGGACCTGGAGGACAGGTCTCGCAGGAACAACTTGAAGCTCAGAGGTGTCCCTGAGTCGGTGCTGCCGCAAAACCTAGAAAAAATGGCCAAGACCCTTTTTACTGCGCTGGTTCCATCTCTCTCAGCAGCTGAGCTTGAGATAGACAGGATACACAGGATACCCAAGCCCGGCTTTATTGCACAGGACCTGCCTCGGGATGTATTACTACGTGTCCATTTTTTTCAGACTAAGGATAAAGTGCTTATGGCATCCAGGAAGTTGCAATCCATGCCGGGAGAGTACCCTCAACTTCAGATTCTTCCCGATCTGTCCAGGCACACCTTACAGAAGCGAAGGAATCTGGCCACGGTGACTAAGGCCCTCCGTAATCACCACATTCCACACAAATGGAAGCATCCGGCCTTTCTGTCAATAACGCACAATGGGTCTACAGTCACCATCTCTACCATGGAGGAAGGACTGGCTCTGTTGCGACGCTGGAATATCATCCCGGTCTCGTCCTCCCTGCCCTCTACGGCTCCTTCACCGACGCCCGTCCCCAGTGAATGGCAAGTAGCATCACGCAAACGCTCCAACTCGGCACAACGTTCGTCTGGAGGTGAGAGTGTCTTCCCACAGACTCCACTATAGTCTCAGGCCTAGGATGACCCTGATCCTCCTGGCCCCTCGTTACCTGTTGCAGGCTCCTCCTGCTTTTGGACTTTTTTTTATGGTTCGGGCTCTGCCCGTTTCGTCTGTTCCTTTCCCTTCCTCCCCTTGTTCCTGCTCCGACAGTGGATTGTTTTTTGCTTACCTGAACACCTCGTTGGTTCCAGTGCTCCTCATCTTGCTGCACCTTGAGCTCTGTTACTTTGCTTCCACCCAGCTTGACCGTCTCCCCCTGAGACACCCACCATGACCATTAAACTGCTCTCTCTGAATGTTAATGGATTGAATCACCCAGTTAAGCGCCACTCGTCGTGGACTGAACTGTGTACCAGTCGAGCTGATGTAGTTGCCCTGCAGGAGACTCATTTTAAGGCCGCCCAGCCACCGCGGTTCTCCCATAGGAACTTTCCACATCTTTTTTTTGCCAACGCTCCGGAGAAGAAGCGGGGAGTCTTGGTGGCGATTAGGGATACTGTGGCCTTCACCCTTAAGGGCCAGACCAGCGACCCAGAGGGTCGGTTCCTAATCTTGCAGGGGGACTTCAACTCTCTTCCTATGACTCTTGTGGTACTGTATGCTCCGAATAGTCATCAGAAGAGGTTTCTCTTGAGACTGCTTAGGCAGGTGACTGCTAATGTGTATGGTAATCTGGTTCTGTGTGGGGATTTTAATACGGTGGTCGACCCAGGGCTTGACACCTCGGTGCCCGCCCGGGGGCGACAATTCTCTTTGCAATCCCTCCTCCACAGGGAACATCTCTACGATGTTTGGCGGTGCCAGCATGGCTCGGAAAGGGATTTCTCCCACTACTCCCCCAGACATCGTTCCTATGCACGTATTGATATGTTTTTGACGGATCTCCCTTTACTGGGTAAGGTCTCCTCCTCGGCTGTCAGAAGCATCACATGGTCTGACCATGCGGCTGTGGAGATGGTCTTGGAGGAGGGCGGACCCAGGGAACGGACTTCCATTTGGCGATGTGACGCCAAGGTCCTTCAGGACACGAGGACGGGCAAGGTTGTGGGGGATCAACTGTCAGAGTTTTTTAACATTAATGCTCCTTCGGTTTCGGACCCCTGGTCACTGTGGGGGGCGCACAAGGCTTTCATTCGAGGGGTGTGCATCCAACAAACGGCCAGGTTGCGTAGGGCTTACAACCAGAGGCTGACGGATCTCCTTAAGGAAATTAAGGAGTTGGAGACCATTCACAAGCGAAGCCCTACCGACACAGTGACTAGGGATCTGACCCGCAGGCGTGAGTCCCTTAGATCCCACCTTATGGAGCGTTATGATCGCCACCTAAACAGCCTTAGACTTCGCTACTATGCTCATGCTAACAGGGCGGGTAAGGTCCTAGCTTCCCGGGTCAAACAACGGCGGGCGTCTGCCCGCATTTCCCACCTAACGCATCATGCCTCCAAAACGAAACTCACGCACCCGAAGGACATCGCAAATGAGTTTGCGAGGTTCTATGGTTCTCTCTACAACCTGTCCCAAGACTCCTCCACCGCCCAACCCAGTACTGAGGCCATCCAGAGCTTTTTGGCTAAACTGTCCCTCCCCTCCCTATCTGAAACCCAACTTAGTACCCTTTCGGCTTCGATAACCGTACCGGAGGTGTCTAGGGTGATCCAATCCCTTCCTATTGGTAAGTCTCCGGGCCCGGATGGATTGGGCAACGATTATTATAGACTCCACAACCATACCCTCAGCCCATTCCTTGCTCAGGTCTTCAATAAAGCGATGTCGACATCCACCTTCCCGCGGGAAATGTTGGGTGCCTACATCACTACCATCCCCAAGCCAGGAAAGGATCCTAGTCTCCCAGCTAATTACAGGCCCATCTCTCTACTGAATAGCGACACCAAAATATATGCTAAGATCTTGGCCACCCGTGTACAGAACGTCCTCCCGTGCCTGATCAAAAATGATCAAATGGGGTTTATGCCTGGCAGACAGACGTCGGATGCCACCAGGCGTATTATTGACCTAGTGCATCTCGCTGAAAGCTCTCATACCCCTTCTCTGCTCCTCACATTGGACGCAGAGAAGGCGTTTGACAGAGTCAACTGGCTCTATATGCGGATGACCTTGGAGAAGTTCGGCTTCTCGGGGGGCATTTTGTCTGCTCTGTTGGCACTCTATTCCTGCCCTTCGGCACAGGTTATCACTTCGGGCGTTGCCTCGGCCCCGTTCGTCATTTCTAATGGCACCCGCCAGGGCTGTCCTCTCTCTCCAGCGATTTTCAATCTGATGATTGAGCCGCTGGCGGAGGCCATTCGTTCTGACGACGGGGTCGAGGGGTTCCGTATGGGCGACACCGTCCACAAGGTTAACCTGTTTGCGGATGATGTTGTGGTGGTCCTAACAAACCCGGTCCGGTCCCTGCCGGCGGTCCACAGGATACTGCTGGCCTTTGGGGAGATTTCCTACCATAAGGTCAATGCCTCTAAATCCCTAATACTCAACATGGGAATTGATCCGAAGGTAGCTGCCCTTCTCCAACTGAACTATCCCTACCAATGGACGGTGGATCAAATCCCATATCTAGGGGTGCGAGTTACCCCGAGTATTGCTAGACTCCTCCCTGCTAACCTAGACCCCTTGCTTAAGAAAATCAACAAAGAAATGGGGGACATGGCTAAGACTGACATTTCCTGGGGCGGTCGGATGGCCGCCTACAAGATGATGATCCTGCCACAAATACTCTACATCTTCAGGGCGATTCCCATCCCCTTCCCCAGGAAATACATGGTTGCCCTATCCTGTAGTTTACGTAACTTTATCTGGTACGGGAAGAGGGCCAGAGTCGCTACATCCCTGTTGATTCAGCCCAAGGCTTTGGGGGGCGCCAAGCTCCCGGATCTCTCGACGTATTACTGGTCCACTAGACTGGATCAACTGAGGGCTTGGTTTGACCCTGGGAACTGCTTCCCCTGGAAGTCTCTGGAGGGTCACATGGCGCCTATCAAAGACCTTCGGTTGTTGCTCCTGAGTGACCTTTGGATACGATGGCAGCTATCGGGGCTCCCCCCGACGTTGCGGGAGGCCCTACTCTCCTGGAGGAAGTTGGGGGAAACCTGCGTGGGCAAAGTTGGAGTGGCTCCCCACTCCTCTTTGTCCTTGCCTGTGACTGTGTTATCCGCACACATACCCTCTCTGTCAGTGTCCCGTTTGCTTGATTTAGGCCTCTCCGAACTTTCACATTTTTATGCGAACGGTGAACTGTTGACCCCTCAGCAGCTGATGCACAACTTTAGGGTGCCCCCCTCCCTCTACCTTCCAATACTGCAGATATGTAGCTTCCTCAGGAAGCATCCCCTGCGGACCGTGGAAATCCCTATAAAAGCATGGGAGTTTTACCATTCCTCACTGAAAAAGACCAAGGGCATCTCTCTGTTTTATGACTTGCTCTTGCGCAGGCCGGATCCTCCGGTCTCTGTCTCTATGCAGAGGTGGGAGAGAGATCTTGGTGTTGCCGTCACCCCGGAACAGTGGTCCAGGGCCCTTTCCGCTACTTACCAGTACTCCCACTGTACTTCGCATTGGGAGATGATGTTGAAGATTGTTAATAGGTGGTATTACACACCACACAGATTGTCAAAAATTTTTCCATCTGTTCCTGATCTCTGTTGGCGTGAATGTGGCCATAGAGGGACGTTGGCACATGTCCTGTGGGAATGTCCCTCGTTGACAAGTTACTGGAACAGGATCTTTAGATGTATAGCGGAATGTACGGGTATATTGGGTCCCCCTAGGAAGGAACTGGCTCTGCTGAACGTGGGTATTGAGTCCTACCCTGCCCAATACAGACAGGTCGTTACCCATATCCTTCTAGCTTCCAGGACTCTGATCCTGCGCAAATGGCGTTCTCTAGAAGTGCCTAATTTCTCTGAAGTAGTATCAACGGTCAACGGCAACTATGTGCTAGAAAAAGCGCTGGCAGTAAACTCCCTTTCATATGGTCACTTTATGAAGGTGTGGCAGTGCTGGAGTTACTATCCCTGAATGTACTTTGAGCATGTGGAGGGGATGCGGGGGCCTCCCCCATGGCAAGTATGTTCCCACGGGGGGCTGTGGGGGCGGCTCTCGCTCCTCCCTATTACGGGCTCTCTTTCCATATGGGATATGCCTACTTTGTATGTTAATACTGGAATCTTGCTTTCTTTTTCCTCTTTTATTGCTGATGGTATAATGTATGGGTCCTTATGTCGGATTCCCTTCCCTTCTCTCCCCCCTCCCTCTTCCCCATTTACTGTTGCATTTTTGTTACTGTTGCAATGTATCTGACTGTGTTAAGGTTGGTTTCCTTGTATGATGTTGAATTTCAATAAAAAAGAACATTAAAAAAAAAAAAAGTGTACATGTGAAGTTTCAGCTCTGTAGCATGTCCAGAACCATAAAAAAAAGATTGTTTGTATTAGAACACTTTCAGCACAGGAGTTTTCACACCTTGCCGGTTTAATAGCAGGCATTTTTTTGGGTTCTTTGCAGTCAGGAAAAACATCTGAACTTGTGTATAGTGGTACTTTGCACAAGTTCTGATGTTTTGCCTGCCTCCAAAAACCCCCAAAAAATGCCAGCAAAAACACACCTGGGCATTTTTTTTTGACGCTAGCGTTTTTTTTGGCATTTTTTTGGGTTCTTTTGAGGCAGGCAAAACATCTGAACTTGTGTATAGTGGTGTATATACACACATACATATATTTATATACACACCTAGACATATATAGGTGTGATAGTAGCAGAAATATATGCTTGCGCTAATGAAATCATTTACAGTAATATATTTCTGCTACTATCACACCTATATATGGCTAGGTGTCTATATACATATAATTATGTGTGTATATATGCCACTATACACAAGTTCAGATGTTTTGCCTGCCTCAAAAGAACCCCAAAAAATGCCAAAAAAAAACGCTAGTGTCAAAAAAAAAAATGCCCAGGTGTGTTTTTGCTGGCATTTTTTGGGAGTTTTTGGAGGCAGGCAAAACATCAGAACTTGTGCACAGTACCACTATACACAAGTTCAGATGTTTTTCCTGACTGCAAAGAACCAAAAAAAATGCCTGCTATTAAACCGGCAAGGTGTGAAAACCGAGAAGCCAACCCCCTGTGCTGAAAGTGTTCTAATACAAACAATCTTTTTTTTATGGTTCTGGACATGCTACAGAGCTGAAACTTCACATGTACACTTTTTAGACCCCCCCCCCCCCCCAAGATACGAAATCCAAAGTAAAAATCAAAAAATCTCTTTTTTTAAAAAAATTTTTTCAATAATTGGCTTTTTTATCAAAAATGACAATTTTAAGAACTTTTTTTGTGTGATTTCGTATCTGGGGGGTCTAAAAGGTGTACCTGTGAAGTTTCAGTTCTGTAGCATGTCCAGAACCATAAAAAAAAGGATTGTTTGTATTAGAACACTTTACACTAGCGTTTTTTGGCATTTTTTTGGGTTCTTTTGAGGCAGGCAAAACATCTGAACTTGTGTATAGTGGTATATATACACACACAATTATATGTATATAGACACCAAGCCATATATAGGTGTGATAGTAGCAGAAATATATTACTGTAAATGATTTCATTAGCGCAAGCATATATTTCTGCTACTATCACACCTATATATGTCTAGGTGTGTATATAAATATATGTATGTGTGTATATACACCACTATACACAAGTTCAGATGTTTTGCCTGCCTCCAAAACCCCCCAAAAAATGCCAGCAAAAACACACCTGGGCATTTTTTTTTGACACTAGCGTTTTTTTGGCATTTTTTTGGGTTCTTTTGAGGCAGGCAAAACATCTGAACTTGTGTATAGTGGTATATATACACACATAATTATATGTATATAGACACCTAGCCATATATAGGTGTGATAGTAGCAGAAATATATTACTGCAAATGATTTCGTTAGCGCAAGCATATATTTCTGCTACTATCACACCTATATATGTCTAGGGGTATATATACAGACATATATGTGTATATATACCCCCTATACACATGTTCAGATGTCATGTCTGACATCAAACATGTCCTCAAAAAAGCACTGGCAGTGGCAATCCCTGCAGCATGAAAAATGCTTCCTGGTGAGAAGCCATATTCCTGTCCCGAAGCAACTCAGAGAAATTATCATTTCTCTATAGCGGTCACCCTGCTATGGAAGGGTTTTGTCACCCTGCCATAGCAGTCACTGCCAGTTAACCCTACACTACACTACGGTCCCCTTACACTTAACACTTTCCCTACAGAAACTAAATTTTTGAAGCTAACTTAAGTGTAAAGGAGCACTCTAACTACACTAGATATCCCTTTCCTCACACTAATAAATGCTAAATGACACTTTTAAAGTAAAATTAACAGAACTGCTTCCACTCTCTTCCATGTCCAGTATAACAATGCTAGGAATATGGCGGGGGCTATCTTATATACTGGGGGGCGTATTCACTAATGATTGGTCTAGGGACCCCCTAGTCACTCCAATCACATTCCTAGCATTCTCCTGCCCCCTCAATTGGCTTTTGCTAATGGTTCTGGCCCAATCACAGGCTTTTAAAGCCCATTTCCTGAAGCATTGCATTTTGGTCGGTTCTGGTTGCAGAATTCCGAACTTTTTGGGCAAAAAGTTCTAAATTTGGCTGAACCTCGAACACCCAATGTTCGGGCCGAACCGATGGTGGACCCGAACAGTTCGATCATCCCTAGTTAGAACATCCCCTGTTCTGTTCACTCCATAATATGTAAAAAGTTTGGACCCGAGCCAAAAACTCTATTAACCAGTTCCTGACCATCCGCCGCCTTTTTTACTGCGGCAGGGTGGCACGGACAGGCAAAGCGACGTAGACCTACGTCGCTCTCCTCAAGGCCGCTAGGGGGAACGCGTGCCCCCCCCATCGTCAGCAGGGAAGCCGATGAGGGTGTCAGGCAGCTCCAATTGCCACCTGACACCCCCGATCTCTCCCCGCTGAGAGAGAAGGATGGTCGGCTGTTGTAAACACAGCTGACCGTCCTTCTCCCTGCAATGATGACAGAGCCCATGTGATCCTGCTATATAGGATCGCATGTCTCTGTGATCATTTCACAAGTCCAACCCCCATGCAGTTAGAATCACTCCCCTAGTATCACATTTAACCCCTTGATCACCTATACTGTTAACCCCTTCCCTGCCAGTGTCATTATTACAGTAACAGTGCATATTTTTAGCACTGATTACTGTAGTAATGTCACTGGTACCCCCAAAAGTGTCAAAAATGTCAGTTAGGGGTCCGATCTGTCCGCCGCAATGTCGCAGTCCTACACAAAATCGCAGATCGCCGACATTACTAGTAAAAAAATAAAACATAAAAAATGACATAAATCTTTCCTGTAGTTAGTAGACGCAATAAATTTTGCGCAAACCAATCAAAATGCGCTTATTGCAATTTTTTTTTTTTTTACCAAAAAAATGTAGCAGAAAACAAATTGGCCTAAAATGTTAAAACATTTTGATTTTTTGAGAATGTCATATAGCAGAATGTGAAAAATATTTTGTTTATTTATTTTTTTTCAAAATTGTCACTCTTTTTTTTTGTTTATAGTGCAAAAAAAAATCACACAGGTGATCAAATACCACTAAAAGAAAGCACTATTTGTGGGAAAAAAAGACATGAATTTTGTTTGGGTAAAGCGTCGCATGACCGCGCAATTTTCCGTTAAAGTAATGCAGTGCCGAATCACAAAATAGGGTCTGGTCATTAAGGGGGCAAATACTTCCGGTCCAGAAGTGGTTAAAGTCTATGGGACCCGAACTTGAAGGGCTTACATGCAAGTTATCGGGCATAAAAAGGGTATGGGTGCCCATGTACTGCCCTGGGGAACATATAAATGCAATTTTTTTTTTAGATAATTTTTACAGGAGCAGTGATTTACTGATGCTTGAAGTGAAATAACAAAAACCTTTAAACCGGTTGCTAGGCAACGACTTTTGACGTAGCTCCGGTCCTCCAAGACCATAGAGTCGAGTGAGGGCCATCTTGCCCTCACTCAACTTCCTGTCTCTGAGGATCCGGGACGGAGAGTTTTCCCCGCTGTCGGCGGGTCCGGTAAGCTGGGAAAACGTCTAGGACGCGGCAGGAGGGGGGAGGCACCTCTTCCCATGCACCGTTGCGGTGGATTCGGCGGCGAATCTGCCACTGGGACCACCCTTATCTGAAAGCCGACCGCCCGCCGTTTACAAAAATACCGGGGTTATGGCAGCTATCTGCTGCCATAATCCCAGTATTTAGCTTTAAATGGCCGATGTATATAGTCGTTAGGCGGTCGGTAAGTGGTTGCATGTATATAGCAAAAATTGTACCCCAAAATACATTCTGCTACTCCTCCTAATTATGGCAATACCACACGTGTGAGACTTTTACATAGCCTGACCACATACAGAGGCCCAACATTCAAGTAGCACCGTCAGGCATTCTGAGAACATAAAATGCACATCTAATTTCCTGACAACCTATCATTTTTGAAGGCCCCTCACATTTTTAGCACATAGCTTGTACATAGCAAGAAATACATTACAAAATACATTCTATAAAGGACAGTGTAAAAAAAATGATTACCTGTGGTTTTAGCAGTGCAGTTGTCCACAGAGGAGAGCATTAGTCCAGGCAGCAGGCAGGGACATGCTTAGCGACGACAATAGCAATTTTTCCAGGCAGCAGGCAGGAATATAGTCTATAGTCAATACTGGGATATTGTCAGCACAGCCGCAGCATTTGTCCAAAGGAATTTTCCAGGCAGAGGCATGGTCATCACAGCCATAATATTGGTCCCGGTACACTGCAGACAATCATTGTACCACTCTTCAGCTAATATCATGCAGCAGGCAGAGGCATGATGGTAGTAAGTCAGCTGAGGGCCTTGGTCAGGTGAGACCTGGGGACAGGGGTAGAGGCTTCTCCCACCCAAATCTCTTTGAAGCCTCCGGACTCCAGACCCTAATCCGGAATTTACGAAACCCAGAGAGAACCAAAAAAATTGGTTTTCTCTATCCGGAAAAACAACTCTGGAGCCCCTCACATATGTGAGACCCCTGTGTACTACAGTAGCAGGGGGAGACAGATCAGTTCAAGCAGTAGGCAGAAGCATAGTCGGTAAAACAAGCCAGGGTCAGTTCACGTGCAAGCAATCCAAGCGGCAGGCAGAAGCGTAGTTGAAAAAACAGGCCAGATCCCTAAGGAGGGGAAAGACCCTGCGGCCTGTGGGAGCTACAGGCCGATCTCCTTATTGAATACCGACCTCAAGCTATTTACCAAAATGGTGGCTTCGCGGCTGCAGCCTCTCCTCCCGGGCCTGGTCCATTTGGACCAGGTCGGGTTCATTTCCACCAGAGAGGCCAGAGACAATACCATCAAGGCCTTGAACTTACTCCATCATGCCAGGGTCACCGGCGTTCCGACAGTGCTACTGAGCACGGACGCCGAGAAGGCCTTTGACAGGGTGAGCTGGCCTTTTATGACTGGTGTGCTGCAACGCTTTGGTTTAGGCCATCGTATGTTGGCTTGGATCATGAGCGTCTATACTTGCCCGCGAGCGATGGTGAAGGCAAATGGGGTCTTTTCGACACCATTTGCCATCTTTAACGGCACTAGGCAGGGGTGTCCCCTCTCGCCCTTGTTGTTCGCCCTCTCCCTGGAACCCTTTCTTTCCAGGGTTCGCCTTAATGCTGACATCTCTGGACTGGCCGTGGGTGCGATCTCCCATAAAATATCGGCCTACGCGGATGATCTCCTCTTTTCCTTGACTAACCCCCTGATATCCCTGCCGAACCTGCTCCGTGAATTTGAACTCTACGGGGTGGTGTCACACTTCAAGATCAATTACCACAAATCGGAGGCGATGGGGATTTCGCTGCCATCTCGAATGCTGGACTCTCTACGCCACAGCTTCTCTTTCAAGTGGACCTCGTCAGCCTTGCGGTATCTGGGGACCCTGCTGCCGCCCAACCCAGCTGACGTTTTCCGGCTGAACTTTCCGCCTCTCCTGGCTGCGGTGCGTGCCCTCCTGAGTAAGTGGTCCGCTGGCCTCCACTCTTGGTTCGGACGCTGTAGTATCCTTAAAATGTCAATCCTGCCGAAGTTTTTGTTTTTATTTCAGACCCTCCCGGTGTTGGTCCCTGCCGCCTTCTTCAAACAAGTGAACGCGGTCTTTACCGAGTTCATTTGGGCTGGTCGCCGTCCCAGGCTCCGGGGGTCGATACTCACGATGCCGAAGTCGCATGGGGGTGTGGCGGCTCCTGATGTCAAACGGTACTACCAGGCGGCCCACCTGAACCGCCTGGTGGACTGGTGTAGGCATTCCCACCTGAAACTCTGGACAACTCTTGAGGCGTCCCAATGCTCGATACACCTCCCGGGCGCCCCGTGGCATATTGCGTCGGTGCCACATGACGTCCGACGTCATCCTGTGATCGGCCCGACTCTCAGGGTCTGTGCCGCAGCCCTGGCGGTGGGCGACTCCCGGAGGATAACTTCACCCATGTTCCCGGTTCTAGGTAATTGGGCCTTTCCATCGGGATGTGACAGCGGCCGTTTCAGGACCCTGTTGGAGCTGGGGTATTTCCGGGTGTCTCACTTTGGCTCTGGTGGCACCTGGCCCTCCCTCACCCAGCTGACGACTCCGGGGGGCCGTTATGAGCTCACCAGGTGGCAGGCTCTCCAGCTGCTGCATTTCCTTCGGGACCTGGGGCCGCGATCTACCTTCGAGAAGCCTTTGACGGCTCTGGAGGCTCTCTTTACATGCGACACTCCCCTTCCGCATGCCTTGTCCCTGATCTATGCCCTGCTTTCGGAACCTCGGGATGATTTCGTCCTTCCCGGCATCGTGAAGTGGGAACAGGAGCTGCAGAGGACTTTTACGCTGACTCAACGTCGGAACATTGTTCGCTTCTCTCTGAGGTCTTCTATCTGTACACGCCTCCAGGAGGTTAACTATAAGATCCTGATGCACTGGTACTATACTCCAACGAGGTTGGCAGGTTTCTTCCCGGAGGCGTCGGACAGCTGTTGGCGGTGTCGCGCGGACCGGGGGACGATGCTCCATATCTTCTGGAGCTGTCCGGTGCTGAGTGACTTCTGGAGGCAGGTCAGAGAGATATCCCAGCGAATGACCGACTTCGCACTCAAGGATGACCCAGCGCTTTTCCTCCTCCACTGTTCCTCCATCAAGCCTGATCACTATAAGAAGTCCATCCTCCGCCACCTCTTCAACGCAGCAAAGGCCTGCATTGGGGCCTGCTGGAAATCCACCGCCCCGCCGTCTTTACGGCTTTGGCTGTCCAAAATCAAGCAGATCGGTGACTTTGAAGACCTGGTGCTGACCTCGCAGGGCAGGAGGGAACTCTACTCAGCTACGTGGGGGTGTTGGAATATGTTTGTCCTGTCAGACGAGGGTAAAGCGCTCCTGGAAACCCACTGATCACACAACTGGCCTCAGTGGCCATCGCCTCGCACGGGGTTCACTGGCCGTAGCTCTTAGCCCATTCTTTTTCCCCTTTCTCTCCTACCAGTGCTGTTGCATGTGTTGCCCTGGGGGCTCAGCGGCGGGCGCTGGACAGGCTTCACGTACTAGTGACCACTGTCCCCCCTTGCTTCCGCCCTGATCCCCTCTGCCAATATTCCCACCTTTCTGTTCCGCTCCTTCCTTCCTTGCCCCCTTTGTTTCCCAGTATTCTTTCCCGAAGTGTTGTAAGCTCCCCCCCTACTCCTCTGTTTTTTTTTTTTTTTTTTTGGTTCTCATGGTGAGAAATGTTTACTCTGGGTAGATCTCCAACCCACGGTTCCGGTTGCCGACATCACTCTGGTGCACGATGTTGTCCACTGTTCACAGGCCCGTTAGGGCTACACTGAATGTTTGATGTTCTTAGTCGCTTTCTACACATTCTCATATGCTACGAGTAGACCTGCTGTATATCTACCCTGCTTTATGTGACGCTGTTTTATTGATGTTTTGCATTCGACTTTCTCACTCCTTTGATGCGATTTGACTCTGTATGCTGCAACACGACTATGTCTGTAAACTTGTATACTACCTGTACTTGTATTTTTATTTCTATTACGTTTTAATAAAGAAGAATTTGAAAAAAAAAAAAAGAAAAAACAGGCCAGGGTCAGTTCACAGGGAAGCAAGCCAAACATTAAGAAGAAGCGTAATCGGTAAAACAAGCCAGGGTCAGTTCACGTGAAAGCAGTCCAAACAGTAGGCAGAGGCATAGTGGAAAAACAGGCCAGGGTCAGTTTATGTGGAAGGCAGTGGCATGGTTATATAAGGAAAATTGGTCAGCACAGATGAAAACGGGGAAATGGGCTAGTAATTTACAAATGTATGGTAACGTGTGAAGCATTCTCCAATGCACAGGCCAGGTTGGGAGGGACAGTACCGGCAATAGAAGCTGGTATCTTTATGAAACCCCCTTCTGCTGCATACACGGCATCTTTTTTGGCGTCTTCGGCCTGCTTCACACGGTGGAAGGTAGTCTGGGAAGTGGCGCTCACTAAGTCGGCTAACAGCCTCAGAGCGAAGGTTTTCTCTGGGGAATCCTTGTGGGTAGATGAGGGTCGTGACATTTTCCTCAATTAATTTTAGGAAGGAGATGGGGCTTTCAGTGGATTTGGTGTAGATTACATAAGCGTTATAAAAGGCCAATTGAAATAAATTAATTGCAACTTTCTTATACCAGAATCGGGACTTCCTTGTGGCTAAGTAGGGGTGAATCATTTGGTCGTTAAAATCCACCCCCCCATGTAAAGATTGTAATCCTGGACACACTTTGGCTTTTCAATGGGACCTCTTCTTCTTCGAACCTCAACTGTGGTGTCGTTATGAATGGTGGACATCATGTACACATTTCTGTTATCCTTCCATCTCAAGGCCAGCACTTTGTTGTTTCTCAAGGCTGCTATTTCCCCCTTTCTCATTTTTTTATTCACCAAGGACTGTGGGAAGCCCTTCCTGTTCTTCCTGGTGGTTCCGCAGGCCAGGGTTCCTTCAAGGTACAGATGTCTGAAAAGGGGCAGGCTGGTATAATAATTATCCAGGTATATGTGGTAGCCTTTCCTCAGCAGTGGGTACGCCAGGTCCCATACAACCTTTCCGTTTGTGCCCATGTAGGCCGGGCAATCAGGGGGATCGAGCTGGGAATCTCTTCCTTCGTATATGCGGAACGCATACAGATATCCCGTAGCTCTGTCGCACAGTTTGTATAATTTGACCCCGTATTTGGACCTTTTGCTCGGAATGTATTGCTTTATTCCTAGCCGGCCTGTGAAGTGTAGCAGGGACTCATATACACATATAGCTTGTCAAAATTTAGATGATTTTGGGGGGGGGGGGGGGCACTGGCTGTTGTCACTGAAATGAAGGAAGCGCATGATAATTTCATACCTGGACCTGGACATTAGGGCAGAATATATGGGCATACTGTGTATGGGGTGGGTGGACCAATAGGCATGTCCTTCATTTTTTTGTAACCCCCATGGTTATTGTGAGGCCCAAAAACATTTTGAACTCCTCCAAGGTTAACTCTCTCCACTCAAACGGACGGGAATAGGAAGATTGGGGGTTGTTTACAATAAACTGCTGGGCATACAGATTTGTTTGGTCCACGATGTATTGCAGAAAATTGTTGGGCAAAAATAAATGGAGAAAATCAATTAACGAAAAAATTCTCTGTATTGGCCTGCACACCTGGCTGTGCGGTAAAAGGGGGAATATTTGCTGATCCCGAGTTGGAGGGCAGCCATCTTGGGTTGGCAAGACCATCTGGGAGGTGGGTAGTGGCCCTGGCTCTTGGGGGATGTGACACTCCAGTGCTGGTAGAAGGGGGATTTGAAATTGGGAGTGATGCCGCAGCGCTGGTGCTGGGCCTGGGCATTCGCTCCTGGGGTGTTTCGCTGGTGGCAGTGCGGGTACTGGGCCTGGGCATAGGATCCTGGGGTGTACTGGTGGTGGCAGTGCTGGTACTGGGCATAGGATCCTGGGGTGTATCCCTTGTGGCTGCCTGGTTTCCAGAGCGCCGTGCCCTTTTGGGAGGGACCCATTCTTCCTCTGAGTCCATCTCCGATCCGCTACTATTAGCGACTTCAAATTCTGAATCGGATTCGGAATTGGATTCAGATACTAATGATAGCGCCCCGGTGCTCTCATTAGTCATAGAGAGGATCTGAAACGCCTCCTCGCTGCTGTACATCCTTTTTGACATTCTGGCTGTGATGGGCTGTGCGACGGGTGACGGTTGACTGTGGATAATCACTGATGGGTGGCAGGTGACTGATAGGTGGCAGGTGACTGATAGGTGGCAAGTGACGGTCACTGATGGGCTGATAGATGACAATGACTGATGGGTTGACAGGTGACGATGACTGATGGGGTGACAGGGGACGATGACTGATGGGGTGACAGGTGACGTTCACTGATGGGGTGACAGATGATGATGACTGATGGGGTGACAGATGACGATGACTGATGGGGTGACAGATGATGATCACTGATGGGATGACAGGTGACGATGATTGATGGGGTGACAGATGACGATGACTGATGGGGTGACAGATGACGATGACTGATGGGGTGACAGATGACGATCACTGATGGGGTGACAGGTGACGATGATTGATGGGGTGACAGATGACGATCACTGATGGGGTGACAAGTGACGATGACTGATGGGGTGACAGGTGACAGTGATTGATGGGGTGACAGGTGCACCACTGGCGATACTGATGGCAGTCTCTGGTGACCGGAGCACTTTATAGGTAGCGATTTTTGGGCACTGATGGTGACAGGTGACTGTTGGGTGACAGGTGCAATTGGGGGGGCTGATGACACTTTTTTTTTGTGCTTTTACACTGACAGGTACACAGATCAGTAACTCACTGTTTCTGGCTCTGCTCTCCTCACACTGGAAACGGTGTGTGAGGGGAGAAGAGCTAGTAACAGTCAGTTACTGCTCTGTGTTTACATTTGTGATGGGCTGTGAATGGATTCCCAGCCCATCACGTGGTGAACAGCCACTGTCATTGGCTGTTTTACACTGTCGGTGACTAGCTGTGTTCCTAGGGAACACATAGCCACCGACATGACTGCGCTGCGCGCTCCCGATCACGCATGCGCGGTCTTCTTCCGGGAGTTACTGTTGTGATCGGCTATGTCATTGAAACATAGCCGATCACGTGGGAAACAGCCATGCCCATTGGCTGTTTCCCCCCTGCCGGTGACGGGGTGTGTCGCAGGGACACGCCGACACCGGCAGTGCACGGCGGCGCGCACGCGATCGCGCGCCTGCCTTGCATTACTGGGATCACGTCATATGATGTCCGCCCAGAACAATGGCCGCACCGTCATTTGACGGCGGGCGTGTGGCAATTGGTTAAGATATTGACTGTATGGAATACTTGAAATTAACAAAATGGGGAGTGAGCTGGATGCTAGTAAGATTTTATTGCCTGCAGATGGTTTCCTTTAGAGGGATCAGCCCAGACTACTATCTGGGTTTATAAAGACCTGTATCTAGAAAACAAATTGATCACTGATGAAAATTTGTCTGTGAACTTTAAATTGAAAGTATTTGAGTTCCAAAGCAGCCATAAAATTCTGTATCTTCAAATGAGCCTGCCCAAATAAGAAGTATATTGTCAATATACCAATGCTAAATTATCACTTTTCTTAGGCTCTCTTTTAAATCATCTGTGGAAAACAGGCTACGCTCCCATCCCCTAGATACAGATCGGTGTAGGATTGGGCACAATGAGTCCCTATCGCTATGCCCTGCAATTGGAGGCAGTGGGATAACCTGAACATAAAGATTTGAGTGAGAATGATATACAGAAAGTATAATTCAGAGAGAAAACTCACCACAACCCGTACTTCCAAATCATGTGAGATTGGGTTATAAAGTGCCTCTACATCAATAGCAACCAGCCAGGCATCTTCAAGAATGTGCATGCTATCTATACGTTTCAGTAATTCAGTGGTGTCCTTGACATGGGAAAACAAAGCCCTAACATGTGGATGCAGATAGTCAACCACAAGTTGGCTTTACAATATAGTCCTTGGTATAGTCCTTATCATGTAACACTTTTAACATGAGCTGTACTGCAAAGGGATAAATATCTTTGATTAGTTCAAAACAATATACCTGTTGAACTGGGCAAAAGGTTAACCCCTATCAAAGTACTTGTATTTTATCAATGGATAAATAAAAGTGGTTGTAAACCTTACATATACCCAGTTGATTGGCTTCAGGTCACCCTGACAAAATAAATTTACAGAGTCCTAGAAATATAATAAATTCTCCTACATAAGTTGTTCCTGTTTACTTGCAGTCTTCTCTTTTCTACATACTTTCAAAGTACTGGATTTATAAAGGTTGTCTGTGAGTTCAAAAAAGAGTGTGGAGAGTTGCAGTTACATTCTGCAGAGCTCTGTAGGAAGAGTTCTGAGAGACACGCCCCCCCCCTCCACACAGCATACAGGAACAGAGCTGAGCCTGTTAATCTACTGGAGGTCCCTCCCCGCCACCTTTTTCCTCTTGGTGTCAGGGGAACTTGTCATACGTGGTTCGTGCTGATATCAGATGATGTTAATTTAACATTATATACATTCTATTTCTGAATTTCTCAAATAATTACATTTAACCACTTCTGGACCAGAAGATTAGGCCATATCTTGCGATTCGGCACTGTGTTTACAACAGCTGACCTTTCTTCTCTCTCAGCGGGGAATCATCACGGGTGTCAGGTGGCAATCAGAGTCACCTGCCCTGTGCATCAGAGTCCCCACTGATGAGTAGGGGCGGGAGCATGCCGGTGGCGGCGCATGCTCACCCTCTAGCTGCAGGCACGTGACCAACGTAGGTCTATGTCGGTTTGTGCAGGAGGGCCGCACTGCCGCAGTAAATAGGTGGCGGGCGGTCGGGAAGTGGTTAATTGGCATATTGTTAACAGAGCAGGTTCATTATTTTGAAGGAACAAGCTTGAAAGTTATCCTCCCAACTCAACATTAGGTCTTGCTCCACTTTTGTTTTCATGAGGAAAAATTTGAATACGTAATACGCAAGCACTTTTTCCTTGGGGAGACAAGTATTAAATGGAAACATAGTGGAGGAAATTTTCCCCTATGTTAATCAGTTTTTGGCTGTCTACATTCTTGCCTCTTTCCACTAGATGGCGACATAACTGTCTGATTGGTTTCCTTACTCCCCGGCTATTCTCTTTGTGGCTGGGTAGTTTGAAAGACAAGATAGTGGCTGCCTCGCACGCATACACATGACATCGTATGTGGAAAGAGAATGTAATTTTTAATAACATTAAATTACATCATTGCTTATGTTGCAATTGTATATGTGATCCTCATTTTTTTTTGAACGTATATGTGTGTGATCCACACTATGGATACTGAAATGTAAAAATAAAATGAAATTATAATAAAGCTGCTGCACCCACTTTAACTACTAGGGTGGTGTCTTGTGTGGAATTTTTTTACAGGAAATGGGTTTAGTGCTTTTCTGTGTGTAATA
This sequence comes from Pelophylax lessonae, assembly GCF_965119305.1. Taxonomy (NCBI): domain Eukaryota; kingdom Metazoa; phylum Chordata; class Amphibia; order Anura; family Ranidae; genus Pelophylax; species Pelophylax lessonae. Next base: position 434,040,401 of record NC_138769.1, read on the forward strand.
CAATAGTGTTAGAACTGACCAATTGTGATAAAGCCGATCATTCACAAGACCCAGAAAAATATAAAAAAAAAAAAAAAATATATATATATATATATATATACTGCAGATAAAAACACAGTGTATCAAAATTAATGTACCATATCTCATAATGAAAGAATAGTGCAAATAATAATGTATTAAAAGTGCTAGTGCCAGGTGAAAGTTCCCAGTGTGGAATATCAAACCTATTACACTTAAAACATCAATCAATCAATATATCAAAATACCAATGGCTGATATAAAGTGATCAGTGCTATAGATGGAAAGTCTATACATAGTAAGCAATAATCCTTCCATTAGTCCAGCATTCCAACCATCATGTGTCAGCACTACAAGTCCTTATAATGGTGCTACTAGAAAAACAATATTTGGTGGTGCTGCTGCAAGGAGAGTTCCTCAGTATCAGCTCCCCCCTTGTTGCTTCATGCACCAGAGAACTCTCATCTCAAAGGGGTAACCAGCATACAAAGCTTCACCTGGCTGTACATGGATATACAGGACCAACACTAGGATGTTTTCTCCTTAATGTTACTTCCAATCCCAAGCAATCTCAATCATACATTTACTGTAAGTGGTAGAAACAAACTCCATAGCCTAATACCATAGATATAAATGTATAAAAAATAAACAGTATTCGCCCAGTGGATATTTTAATTTTTTTTCATACTATATTTTTTCATGAAAGTGAAGTTATTCTGTAGGGAGATAACTAGCATTATGACTATGCTGAATAAAGAGCACCCCAGAGTGCTCATCCTTGTAGACTTCAATGCCTGGGTTGATGAAAAGCAATATCAATTTTGACAAGAATGGCTTCTCACTATAACAGCACTGGGATTCTCTCAAGAAGTATCATCTCTTAATAATATACCGTATAAGGGAATTGTAAATTCACTTGACCTTTTCTTGGACTCCCAGGTCACACGTGACCTTGACCTTGGTCCAAAAAGCCTACCATTAGCATGTATTGTCCATCACTAGTTTAGCAGTCCAAAAATTGTACAGTGCTCTTTCGATACAGGGATATTCCTACACCAACTGTGGAAGCAATTATCAGGCCATTTCTAAAAAAAAAAAAAAACCTTCTTAGGACCTATAATCATTGCCAACTACAGAATTGAGTCAAACCATTCCTTTTTTTAGGATGGTTATTGAAAATGTATTTACTAAAAGTTTGAAAGATTGACTAGTAAATAACAAAATCTTTGACAAATTTAAATCTGGTTTCATTAACCGGTTGCCGACCGCCGCACTATATACTGCGGCGGTCAGCCCCGGACAGGCAGAGTGACGTATCGATACGTCACTTGCCTGTCACTTCCTCGTGAGCCAATAGCGGGCGAGTGCGCGCCCGCCGCAGCTCGTTCACAGGGAAGTTAGTGCGTGTGACCAGCGGACCCGATGTCCGCCGGTCACTCGCCGATCGTCGGTAAGAGGGAGAAAGTCAGGCGGCTGATGTAAACAAGCCGCCTGTCATTCTCCCCTGTGTAGAAACAGTGTTCAGACGGTTCTACTATGTAGGAACGTTGATCACTGTTCCTACACTAGTAGCCACAGCCAATCACAGTAGAAAGCACGCCCCTAGGGACACACTTAACCCCTCCCTCCCCAATAAAGTTAACCCCTTCCCTGCCAATGCCATTTTGCAGTAACAGTGCATATGTATAGCACTGATTACTGCAGTAATGTCACTGGTAACCCCAAAAGTGTCAAAAATGTCATTCAAGGGTCCGATCTGTCCGCCGCAATGTTGCAGTACCGCAAAAAAAATCGCAGATTGCCGCCATTACGCGTTAAAAAAAAAACAACAAAAATGACAGAAATCTTTCCCTTAGTTAGCAAACGCAATAACTTTTGCGCAAACCAATCAAAATACGCTTTTTGCCTTTGCTTTTTTTTTACCAAACATATGTAGCAGAAAACAAATTGGCCAAAAATGTTAAAAAATTTTGATTTTTAAATTTTTTTGGGGGGGAATTTCATATAAAAAATGTGAAAAATATTGTTATTTTTGCAAAATTTACGCTCTTTTTTTGTTTATAGCGCAAAAAGTAAAAATCACACAGGTGATCAAATACCACCAAAAGAAAGCTCTGTTTGTGGGAAAAAAAGGACGTCAAATTCGTTTAGGCACAGCATCGCACGACCGCGCAATTGTCCGTTAAAATCACGCAGTAAAAAATCACAAAAAAACCCCTGGTCGGAATGGGGGTAAAATCTTCCTGGGCTTAAGTGGTTAAAAAGAACAGAAAAAGCACTGGCCTGCCTATTAAATGACCTATTAATGGCTAGATACAAGGGAGAATGCTTCGTCCTTATTCTCCTTGATCTTTTTGCTGCATTTGACACAGTAGACCTAAACATCTTACTGGATCACTTAAAGGGTAACTGCACTTTTGTGGGGGAAATAAAATAGCAAATAAAGAAACAACAATATAGTGTATACAATTGTGACAAAAATCATATTGTAATTGAATGTTAAAAAAAATGACCTTTCTTTTTTAATCTGCAGCTCTGTATTTTTCTGAAAATGCAATGCAATATGGCTACCTGGAGCTGTTCTGTACACAGAATGTGTACTGACCACACCCTAGAAACATAATTTCCTGCTTGTGTGATTGGCTCACCATTTTCCCAGAAGTCTGCACTAAGATACAAGTTCAATTTCTGGCATTCCCTGCAACAAAAATGTCATTTTTGGTGAGATACTCCCAATAGGAACACATCTAAAGGTATGCAGGCCCAGCAGATTTCCTCATTAGTGCTCTGCAGCTGCTCAGCTGATATATAATTATGAGCCACTCCCATTTGACCCACTCAGCACAGATAAACAAGCAGGGATTTCTTCAGAATAATAAAAAGTAGGAATCCAAAACAAAGTTTGTTAAAATCTTTATATTGTACATAGATCACCCAGAGGGGAATGCTTTTTTCTTAACAAAAGTGGAGTTATGCTTTAAAGCTGCTCTTTGGTTTAGGATGGTACAAAACTTAGCTGATTCAAAACATTTCAGTTAGACAGTTCAGAAAAGGTCACAGCAGAAATACACTTATTCTCTTTACCATTATGTTATGGGGTGCCACAGGGCTCCATTCTGCCATTTATTTTATTTACAATAAACATGAGCTACAATTGCTACCATTGCTATGCAGATGACACACGACTCCAGTCTTTCAGACTAGACACGTCTGTGCAATACATAAAATGCAACGCAATCACATATGTTAAGTTGTTAACATGAAAAAATTATTTGACTCCAATATGAATAAAGGTCTTAATGCATTTGTTGCCCCACCATGGGCTTTTAGTTTTCTGTGGTCGTAGGGAATTCAACTCCTGTTTTTCTCTGACTTTTCAACAGCTTTACTTCACCTCAGGTAGGTATACATCTAAAATAAAATACAAAACAAAAATAGTGCTCTGTATAGAACTGTTTTATTTAAAAAAACCTCCTTAATGAATAAACTCCTATTTAAAAAGCACCCCAGGTGCTATGTGTACAGCATCATAAAGACCACCAACGTGCTGTAATGGTGATCTCTTCAGTTCCTCCAAATTCTAGATGATGCATTCATCCACTCCATGTGCATCCAATGCACTCACCTTCCTTATTTGACCTCCCTATGAATCAAGGTTTCAATGCGCTTTTTGCCCTACCATGGGCTTTTAGGCCTCTATGGCCTTGGGAAATGGAACTCCTGTTCACCTCTGTCTTTTCACCAGCTTTAGTCCACCTCAGGTAGGTATGATAAAATGGGACCATAAATAGTGTTCTAGTTACCTAGGTCTTTTAACCTCCCTGGCGGTAATCCCGAGCGTGACTCGGGGTGGATTTTTCATTGCAGGAGCGGTAACCCCGAGTCACGCTCGGGGTAGATGTGCAGAGAGCGCAGCGGTGTTCTCTTACCTTCTCCTGGCGATCCAGCGATGATCTCTCATTGCTGTGACCGCCAGCCGAGATCCCCGCCGCTCCGTCGGTCTCCGTCGGTCTGATCACTTCCTAGTTCCGTTCCCTGCAGCAGCAATGCTGCATGGGAGCGGAACTAGGGAGGGAAATTCAAAAAAAAAAAAAAAGTTGCACAAAATACAAAACACATAACACATTTCATATTATATATATTATATGCATATATATATATATATATATATATGCATATATATATATATGCACCACACATATATATATATATATACCTATATATGTGTATATATGTGTATATATATGTATATATATATATATATATATATATATATATATATATATGCACCACACATATATATATATATACCTATATACACACACATATATATATATATATATATATATATATATATATATATATATATATATATATATATATATATATATATATATATATATATATATATATATATACACATATATATATATAATTATATTATTGATTCGATTATAATTCATGCGTTATATATATATTATATATATATATACACACACACACACACACACACACACACACATATATATATATATATATATATATATATATATATATATGCATATAATATATATAATATGAAATGTGTTATGTGTTATGTGTTTTATATATTATATATATATACACACACACATACATATATATATATATATATATATATAACGCATGAATTATAATCGAATCAATAATATAATTTTATTATATATATTATATATTATATATTATATAATAAAATTATATTATTGATTTGATTATAATTCATGCGTTTGTGTTTCAAATTTATCACATCTGGGATGTCTACTAGAGTCTTGTTTTGGTCAGGTTTAAGTCAGTAATTACTAAGAATTGTAGGCCTATAATACATAACGCCAAATTTCCATGAAAAGAATTGTACCGCTTTTGGTATGTAATTCCTGACAGAATCATACCGCCAGGGAGGTTAATGTTGTTTACATAGCACTCATGGTGCTTGTTAATGTGAGCTTACCCATTGAGGAGCTGTTTAATAAAGTAGTACTATACAGAAAGCACCGTATTCACTAAACTCTGTGTAAAATTCTCTTGCAAAGTGCAACTTCCCTTGCAAGGTGAACATTATATTTGCCTTTAGTAAATTAAACCCATAGAGGGGAGGAGCTGTAACTGGCCTAAACTGGACCCAGACAATACAGAAGTGCTTGTGATTACTTTCTTTAGCACAGAATTTTTGGAAAAAAGTTCACCGTAATTTAAAAAAGCAAATTTAGATATTTGCCTCTAAAGCAGCATTAAGCAGGGGAAATTGCATACAAAACTACATGCTCTGCCCATACTACCTGAATGGGCCATAGGTTGGAGTAACTTTGCTGTGTACAAGGGAGAGAAATATCCATTTTCCATTGTAAATACTCTTTCAGGTTTTACAGCATGAACAATGGAAATTATTTTGTCAATTAATTTGCCAGTTTTTGCTTTCCTGATAAAAATGTCTGTGTATTTTTAGCAAACATTCTACAGTGTTAATGACCATTTTGTCTATAATAGTGAACTTCATTTTTTCAAGTAAAAATTCTAAAGAGATAATACATGTAATGAAATACATTGTTTTTTACCATTGTGGCTTTTTTTCCTTTATTTCTGCATAGTGACATTTCCTGTCTTAGGGTGTCTTCACTCTGGATTGGGGAGCAATAGAGACACCTTTAAAAAGCAGCATTGTCAATCTGGGGCTCCAGCATCATCATGATCTCTACTTGCTTTCGGGTCCCATGCTGAGCAGACAGCCTGATGCATTATGAATAGTGTTGAGCGAACACGGACTGTATTATTCGTGTTCGTACCGAATAATTGGATTTTTTTTACCCGAACACGGACACGGACACTTTACTGTATGTTCGGGTAAAAATCCGTGTTCGGTCGTTTTATTTCCGGGTTTTGCATGCTTTGGCGCTCTTTTCATGGCGGGCTTTCAACAGCCAATCAACAATCGTTTAACTGGTGTGCCTTAAGCCATCCCAGCCATGCCTGCAAATGTCTTAGTAGCTGTGATTGGCCGTCTGAAGCATGTGACCAAGTCTTTATAAGTTCGAGGCAGCCGCCGCAGCAGCGTCATTCTGCTGCTTAGCTAAGGGACAGAGCACACATCAATGTGCTGGCTGCTGATTAGGGACAGATAGGCAGGAAAAAACCATTTGTGTCCGGATAGAATTGAGGGACAGGTCGGAGTGTTTAGGCAGGGCGAGTTGTAGGCATTTTAGGGATAGAGTCTGCTGAATTATAGGGTCAGTGTCTTCTACAAACTACAATCGATATTGCTGTGTGGGGGGTGGGGTGAATCTGCACTCAATCCTGATCTACGATCTCTTCTCAATCCTGTTAGGGACAGAGTCTGCTGAATTTTAGGGAAACTGTGTTCTACAAACTACAATCGATATTGCTGTGTGGTGTGGGATTGGAGATAGGCAGGTGTCAGTGATCCACATCCATTTTTCTGTGTGTGAGCTGCAGTGAACACAATCTTTTTGGGCTGCAGTGAACACAATCTTTTTGGGCTGCAGTGAACACAATCTTTTTGGGCTGCAGTGAACACAATCTTTTTGGGGTGCAGTGAACAAAATCTTTTTGGGGTGCAGTGAACACAATCCTTTTTGGTGTGCAGTGAACACAATCTTTGTGGGGTGCAGTGAACAAAATCCTTTGTGGGGTGCAGTGAACACAATCTTTTTGGGGTGCAGTGAACAAAATCCTTTTTGGGGTGCAGTGAACAACATCCTTTTTGGGGTGCAGTGAACACAATCTTTTTGGGGTGCAGTGAACAAAATCCTTTGTGGGGTGCAGTGAACACAATCTTTTTGGGGTGCAGTGAACACAATCTTTTTGGGGTGGAGTGAACAACATCCTTTTTGGGGTGCAGTGAACAAAATCCTTTTTGGGGTGCAGTGAACAAAATCATTTTTGGGGTGCAGTGAACACAATCTTTTTGGGGTGCAGTGAACACAATCTTTGTGGGGTGCAGTGAACACAATCTTTTTGGGGTGGAGTGAACAACATCCTTTTTGGGGTGCAGTGAACAACATCCTTTTTGGGGTGCAGTGAACACAATCTTTTTTGGGGTGCAGTGAACACAATCTTTGTGGGGTACAGTGAACAGAATCTTTGTGGGGTGCAGTGAACACAATCTTTGGGGGGTACAGTGAACACAATCTTTTTGGGGTGCAGTGAACACAATCTTTGTGGGGTGCAGTGAACACAATCTTTTTGGGGTGGAGTGAACAAAATCATTTTTGGGGTGCAGTGAACAACATCCTTTTTGGGGTGCAGTGATCAAAATCCTTTTTGGGTTGCAGTGAACACAATCTTTTTGGGGTGCAGTGAACAAAATCCTTTGTGGGGTGCAGTGAACAGAATCTTTGTGGGGTGCAGTGAACACAATCTTTGGGGGGGTACAGTGAACACAATCTTTTTGGGGTGCAGTGAACACAATCTTTGTGGGGTACAGTGAACAGAATCTTTGTGGGGTGCAGTGAACACAATCTTTGGGGGGTACAGTGAACACAATCTTTTTGGGGTGCAGTGAACACAATCTTTGGGGGGTACAGTGAACACAATCTTTTTGGGGTGCAGTGAACACAATCTTTGTGGGGTGCAGTGAACACAATCTTTGGGGGGGTACAGTGAACACAATCTTTTTGGGGTGCAGTGAACAACATCCTTTTAGGGTGCAGTGAACACAATCTTTGTGGGGTGCAGTGAACAACATCCTTTTAGGGTGCAGTGAACACAATCTTTGTGGGGTACAGTGAACAGAATCTTTGTGGGGTGCAGTGAACACAATCTTTGTGAGGTGCAGTGAACACAATCTTTGTGGGGTGCAGTGAACACAATCATTGTGGGGTGCAGTGAACTCAATCTTTGTGGGGTACAGTGAACACAATCTCATACTTCTGAAGATTTGAGGGTGCTGCCTGTTCCATACTCCCCCTACTCCTCATCTAGCCTTTTAGGGGTACAAACAATAGTAATTGGGGCCTAGTGTGGTTGTGTACGTGTGATATACATACACTTTTTTTGGATCATATTTTCTATTCCGCTATTTAATCAAAAACCTTTGGGGATCAGTTAAATTGGGGGATAGTCTGTGTTGGTACGTGTGAGAGAGATCCACCTTTCCAAGTTGTTGGGGTTCATCTCATACTTCTGAAGGTTTGAGGGTGCTGCCTGTTCCATACTCCCCCTACTCCTAGCCTTTTAGGGGTACAAACAATAGTAATTGGGGCCTAGTGTGGTTGTGTACGTGTGATATACATACACTTTTTTTGGATCATATTTTCTATTCCGCTATTTAATCAAAAACCTTTGGGGATCAGTTAAATTGGGGGATAGTCTGTGTTGGTACGTGTGAGAGAGATCCACCTTTCCAAGTTGTTGGGGTTCATCTCATACTTCTGAAGGTTTGAGGGTGCTGCCTGTTCCATACCCCCCCTACTCCTCATCTAGCCTTTTAGGGGTACAAACAATAGTAATTGGGGCCTAGTGTGGTTGTGTACGTGTGATATACATACACTTTTTTTGGATCATATTTTCTATTCCGCTATTTAATCAAAAACCTTTGGGGATCAGTTAAATTGGGGGATAGTCTGTGTTGGTACGTGTGAGAGAGATCCACCTTTCCAAGTTGTTGGGGTTCATCTCATACTTCTGAAGGTTTGAGGGTGCTGCCTGTTCCATACTCCCCCTACTCCTCATCTAGCCTTTTAGGGGTACAAACAATAGTAATTGGGGCCCAGTGTGGTTGTGTACGTGTGATATACATACACTTTTTTTGGATCATATTTTCTATTCCGCTATTTAATCAAAAACCTTTGGGGATCAGTTAAATTGGGGGATAGTCTGTGTTGGTACGTGTGAGAGAGATCCACCTTTCCAAGTTGTTGGGGTTCATCTCATACTTCTGAAGGTTTGAGGGTGCTGCCTGTTCCATACTCCCCCTACTCCTCATCTAGCCTTTTAGGGGTACAAACAATAGTAATTGGGGCCCAGTGTGGTTGTGTACGTGTGATATACATACACTTTTTTTGGATCATATTTTCTATTCCGCTATTTAATCAAAAACCTTTGGGGATCAGTTAAATTGGGGGATAGTCTGTGTTGGTACGTGTGAGAGAGATCCACCTTTCCAAGTTGTTGGGGTTCATCTCATACTTCTGAAGGTTTGAGGGTGCTGCCTGTTCCATACCCCCCCTACTCCTCATCTAGCCTTTTAGGGGTACAAACAATAGTAATTGGGGCCTAGTGTGGTTGTGTACGTGTGATATACATACACTTTTTTTGGATCATATTTTCTATTCCTCTATTTAATCAAAAACCTTTGGGGATCAGTTAAATTGGGGGATAGTCTGTGTTGGTACGTGTGAGAGAGATCCACCTTTCCAAGTTTTTGGGGTTCATCTCATACTTCTGAAGATTTGAGGGTGCTGCCTGTTCCATACTCCTCCTCCTACTGCTCAACCATCCTTTTAGGGGTACAAACAATAGTAGTTGGGGCCTAGTGTGGTGGTGTACGTGCGAGATACATACACTTTCTTTTTGATCATATTTTCTATTCCGCTATTCAATTAAAACCTTTGGGGATCAATTCAATTGCGAGATAGTCTGTGTCGGTACGTGTGAGATCCACCTTTCCAAGTTGTTGGGGTTCATCTCATACTTCTGAAGATTTGAGGGTGCTGCCTGTTCCATACTCCTGCTCCTACTGCTCAACCATCCTTTTAGGGGTACAAACAATAGTAATTGGGGCCTAGTGTGGTTGTGTACGTGCGAGATACATACACTTTTTTTGATCATATTTCCTATTCCGCTATTCAATAAAAACCTTTGAGGATCAATTGAATTGCGGGATAGTCTGTGTCGGTACGTGTGAGATCCACCTTTCCAAGTTTTTGGGGTTCATCTCATACTTCTGAAGATTTGAGGGTGCTGCCTGTTCCATACTCCTCCTCCTACTCCTCATCCATCCTTTTAGGGGTACAAACAATAGTAATTGGGGCCTAGTGTGGTTGTGTACGTGCGAGATACATACACTTTTTTTGATCATATTTCCTATTCCGCTATTCAATAAAAACCTTTGAGGATCAATTGAATTGCGGGATAGTCTGTGTCGGTACGTGTGAGATCCACCTTTCCAAGTTTTTGGGGTTCATCTCATACTTCTGAAGATTTGAGGGTGCTGTCTGTTCCATACTCCTCCTACTCCTCATCCATCCTTTTAGGGGTAGAAACAATAGTAATTGGGGCCTAGTGTGGTTTTGTACGTGCGAGATACATACACTTTTTTGGATCATATTTCCTATTCCGCTATTCAATAAAAACCTTTCTAGGGCAAGATCTTAAATTACAGAAATATGAGGAGACCGTCAAATAAGGGCCGTGGCCTGGGTCGTGGTGCTGCTGGTAGAGCTCCTGTTGCAAGGAGAGGACGTGGTCGATCTGTGCCAGCTACACGCACAAGTGAAACACCTTCCTCAAGTGTGAGTAGGCGACAGAACCTGCATCAGTATTTGGTAGGGCATCAAACGCCCCTAGAAGTGATGAGGCCAGAACAAGTTGAGGCGATAGTAGATTGGTTTGCTGCTGACAGTGCCTCCAGTTCCTTCACATTGTCTCCCACCCAGTCTACTGCAGAAAGGTCAGAGTTGGCACCTGCAGCCAATGTCCAACCGTCTTTCACCTCACCCCCTTGCAAATCAGGCCAGCAGTCTGAGCCCCAAGCCATACAGCAGTCTCTTATTCTTTTTGAGGACTCTGTCAGCAGGGTTTCCCAGGGCCATCCACCTAGCCCTGCCCCAGAAGTGGAAGAGATTGAGTGCAGCGATGCCCAACCACTTATTTCTCAAGATGAGTACATGCAAGGATCATCGCAGCACGTCTCCGATGATGACGAAACGCAGGTGCCAACTGCTGCGGCGTTCAGCATTGTGGAGACCGACAAGGAGGGCAGGGGTGAAGACTGGGTGGAAGATGATGTGAAGGACGATGAGGTCCTCGACCCCACATGGAATGAACGTCATGCAGGTGACCTGAGTAGTTTGGAGGAAGAGGCGGTGGTCGCACAGAGCCACCAGCACAGCAGAAGAGGGAGCAGGGTGCAGAAGCGGAGCGGCCGTGCCCTAGACACTACGCCCGCTACTGCCCAACGCAGCAAGGGAACGAGCGCACCAAAGTCAGCTCAAAGGAGTTCTCTAGCGTGGAAGTTCTTTAGAAAATGTGCTGATGACAGGACACGAGTGGTTTGCACCCTGTGCAATCAGAGCTTGAAGCGAGGCATAAACCTTCTCAACCTGAGCACAACCTGCATGATCAGGCATCTAAGTGCAAAGCACGAGCTGCAGTGGAGTACACACCTTCAAAACCAAGAAACGTCTCTGGCTCATCCTGCTTCCTCTTCTGCTGCAGTCTCGGCCGCTCCAGCCACATCTGTAGTGATACCGGCACCTGCCACCCCGCAAACAGACGATCTGTCAGCAACACCACCACCTGGGTCACCAACAACCATCTCCACAATGTCCCGTGGAAGCGTTCAGCTTTCCATCTCCCAAACACTTGAGAGGAAGAGGAAGTACCCCCCTACCCACCCGCGATCCCTGGCCCTGAATGCCAGCATTTCAAAATTATTGGCCTTTGAAATGCTGTCATTCCGTCTGGTGGAGACGCACAGTTTTAAAAACCTTATGTCGGTGGCTGTCCCACAGTACGTCGTGCCCAGCCGCCACTACTTTTCCAGGCAAGCCATCCCTTCCCTGCACAACCAAGTGGGGGAAAATATCAGGTGTGCACTGCGCAACGCCATCTGTGCCAAGGTCCACCTAACTACGGATACGTGGACCAGTAAGCACGGTCAGGGGCGTTATATCTCCCTAACGGCACACTGGGTAAATGCAGTGGCGGATGGGCCTGAGGCGGATAGCAATTTGGCGCATGTCCTTCCACCACCGAGGATTGCAGGGCGCTTCAGTTTGCCTCCTGTTCCTAACTCCTCCTACTCCGCTTCCTCATCCTCTACCGCCTCCTCATCCGGACAGCGTAACACCTTCACCACCAACTTCAGCACGGCCAGGGGTAAACGACAGCAGGCAGTTTTACAACTTGCCTGTTTGGGGGACAAACCACACACCGCGCAGGAGTTGTGGAGGAGCATGGAACAGCAGACAAATGAGTGGTTGCTGCCAGCGAGCCTCAAGCCCGGCCTGGTGGTGTGCGATAACGGGCGAAATCTCATAGCAGCTCTGGGCCTAGCCGGTTTGACGCACATCCCTTGCCTGGCGCATGTGCTGAATTTGGTGGTGCAGAGGTTCCTTAAAAACTACCCCGATATGTCAGAGCTGCTGCAGAAAGTGCGGGCCGTTTGTGCGCACTTTCGGCGTTCTCACCCTGCTGCTGCTCGCCTGGCAGCGCTGCAGCGTAACTTCGGCCTTCCCGCTCACCGCCTCATATGTGACGTGCCCACAAGGTGGAACTCCACCTTGCACATGCTGGAAAGACTGTGCGAGCAGCAGCAGGCCATAGTGGAGTTTCAGCTGCAGCACGCACGCGTGAGTCGCTCTGCGGAACAGCACCACTTCACCACCAATAACTGGGCCTCCATGCGAGACCTGTGTGCCTTGTTGCGCTGTTTTGAGTACTCCACCAACATGGCCAGTGGCAATGACGCCGTTCTCAGCTTAACTATCCCACTTCTATGCCTCCTTGAAAAAACAATTCGGGCGATGATGGAAGAGGATGTGGCACAGGATGAGGAGGAGGAGGAGGATGAAGAGGTAACATTTCCAAGGCTTTCAGGGCAGTCATTCGCAAGGGGCTCCGAGGGTGGGTTCCTGCACACGCAAACGCCAGGGACGCAATTGTCCAGCAGGGGCACAGTTCTGGAGGATGAGGAGGATGAGGAGGAGGAGGAGGAGGAGCTGGAGGAGGAGATGGAACCATGTTCACAGCAGGGTGGCACCCAGGCCAGCTCATGGCCATCACTGGTGCGTGGCTGGGGGGATACAGAGGACACGGACGATACACCTCCCACAGAGGACAGCCTTTCGTTGCCTCTGGGCAGCCTGGCACACATGAGCGATTACATGCTGCAGTGTCTCCACAACGACCGCCGAGTTGCCCACATTCTAACTTGTGCTGATTACTGGGTGGCCACGCTGCTGGATCCCCGTTACAAGGACAACGTACCGTCCTTAATTCACTCACTGGAGCGCGATCGCAAGATGCGCGAGTACAAGCGCACGCTGGTAGACGCCATGCTGCTGGCATTCCCATCTGACAGCGGGGCCACAGTGGAAGCACAAGGCAGAGGAGGAGGAGGAGGAGGAGGAGGTCGCCAACGCAACCAGGGCACCGCCAGCACCTCAGAAGGCAGGGTTAGCATGGCCGAAATGTGGAAAAGCTTTGTCAGCACGCCACAACAAACAGCAGCACCAGCAGCTCAGATGGAACGTCTTAGCAGGAGGCAGCATTTTACCAACATGGTGGAGCAGTATGTGTGCACACGCCTACATGTAGTGAATGACGGGTCTGCCCCCTTCAACTTCTGGGTCTCCAAATTGGGCACATGGCCTGAGCTTGCCCTTTACGCCTTGGAGGTGCTGGCGTGCCCTGCAGCCAGTGTATTATCTGAACGGGTATTTAGCACGGCTGGGGGCGTTATAACAGACAAGCGCAGCCGCCTGTCCAGAGACAATGTGGACAAGCTCACGTTCATTAAAATGAACCAGGCATGGATGCCACGGGACTTTTCCGTACCTTATGCAGAATAGCAATGGATACCGACCTTACCCACCCATTGTTCCATTTTTGCTCTTTCTCACTCTTTTGGGGTGTACCCTCATTTAAAATTTTTGAAAAGAAGCAGTGTTGGCTACCTCGTCCTCCTCCTCAGGGCCAGATTAATGTAGGGGCTATTGGAGCTGCAGCTCCAGGCCCCTACCTTTTATATAGGCCCCGGGTTGGCCATATTCACTGTTACCGCTCTTCTGTCACTTGTAAACACAGAAGTCTGGCTTCTATGCTCGCTTCCCCAGGCAGCACCCTCAGAACCTCCCCACACAGCGTGAAGGCCGGACAAGGAGGGACAGTTGGCGATGCATGGATGTGTTTATGGGCTTCAGAGACAGCATCCCATGTTGAATTAGGCATGCATGGCTGCACCCTTCCTCCTCTGGGTGCATGGCAAGGCACGGCCCTTAAGGCCCTTCAAAATCCTCAGCACCAAGCCCATGATGCTGTTAATCCGGCCCTGGTCCTCCTCCACCGCCGCTTCCACCTACACCGCCCATAGGTGTGCGCAGCCTATTGCATTAAGGTGTGCACCCCAAAGTTGAAATACACATGCATGTGTTTGCCAGCAGGGAGAGTAATGTATCGGGGCCATGTACCTGTAGGCAAGGAGAAATAGAGCAGAGCAGGTCCCAGGGAGATCTTTCCCATCTCCTCACTGGCAATGCTATGTGCCCTAGGTGATTAGGGTGTGCCCAGGCACACCCAGCACACCCTGTGCGCACGCCTATGTCACCGCCACATCCACCACCACCTCAACCTCCCTCCTACTCCATATGGGCCTCGTCCTTCAGAGATGAAGAAGAACATTGTTTTATTTTTCTGTTTTTTTTTGTTGTTTTAAGTTATTTCCCTATCCACATTTGTTTGCAGAGCACTTGCCATGCTCTTAATTACGTTTTGCTGCCATTTGCAGCACTCTAGCCCTTTCCTTTGGTGTTTTAGAGCCATTTTAGTGCCTTAAAGTTCGGGTCCCCATTGACTTCAATGGGGTTCGGTGTCCGGGAAAAGTTCGGTAAAAGTCCGGGACACGGACCCGGACTTTTTTTTAAAGTTCGGCCGAACCCGTCGAACACGGACATCTAGGTGTCCGCTCAACCCTAATTATGAACACAGGAGGTCAGCTGTTCGGCATGGGCACTATTCGGAGAATACTTTGCATTTTCTGAAGCCCAGGTTCACACTGAGACCGTTTTGAAATTGTGTGAGTTTATCTGAATTTCAGACAGACTTCGGGGGGTGATTGCACAGACATCTGTGCTGGTTTCTGCACAGATGTCTATGGAAATTGCCCCCCAAAGTCGCCAAAAGTAGTACAGAAACTACTTTTGGGAATCTGTGCGGTGCCGCAAAGCCGGCGTCACGCTGATTCAGAAAATGCAATTGCCGGTAAATTGGCTCTGATTTGACATGTCAAATCGGACCAATGTGAATGTTGGCTATAACCCAAACTCCCGCAAACACCTTTTTAAGTAGCTACAGCAACAGTTTTTTTTTTCAACATATTCAGTACTGAGTACATCATAGACTACAAAGAAAATTACTAAACTCACAGTAAAGGTATGTGGCTAAAAAAATAACATTTAAACAGAACATAGAAAACAAAATGTATGTTTAAGTCCCACAAAATATTACTTAACCGCTTTACGACAGCCCGCCGCAGTTATACTGCGGCAGGCAGTCGCTCCTGGGCAAACTGACATAGTTTTACATTGGTCGCAAGCAGGAGGATAGGGGGCAAGTGCACGCCGCCAGTGAGGCGCTCCCACCCCCGCTCGTCAGCGGGGAAGCCGATGCAGCAGGCAGGCGGCTCTGATTGCCATCTGACACCCGCGATCGTTCCCCACTGAGAGAGAAGGACGGTCGGCTGTTGTAAACACAGCTGACCGTTCTTCTCCCTGAAATGATCATAGAGCCCATGTGATCTTTCTCTATAGGATCACATGTCTCTATGGTCATTTCAGAAGCCACCCCCCCCCCCCCCACAGTAAGAATTTAACCCCTTGATCACCCACAATGGTAAACCCTTCCCTGCCAATGGCA
This sequence comes from Pelophylax lessonae, assembly GCF_965119305.1. NCBI lineage: Eukaryota > Metazoa > Chordata > Amphibia > Anura > Ranidae > Pelophylax > Pelophylax lessonae. The sequence continues at coordinate 434,056,268 of NC_138769.1, forward strand.
TTATTATTACAGTATCAGTGCATATTTTTAGCAATGATTACTGTAGTAATGTCACTGGTTCCCCCAAAAGTGTCAAAAATGTCAGTTAGGGGCCCGATCTGTCTGCTACAATTTCGCAGTCCAGCAAAAAGTCGCAGATCGCCGCCATTAATAGTACAAAAAATAAATAAATAAAAATGACATAAATCTTTCCCGTAGTTAGTAGATGCAATAACTTTTGCGCAAACCAATCAAAATATGCTTATTGGGATTTTTTTTAACAAAAATATGTAGCAGAAAACAAGTTGGCCTACAAATGTTAAAACATTTTGATTTTTACATTTTTATTGGAAATGTCATATAGCAGAATGTGAAAAATATTGTTTTTTTTTTTTTTCAAAATTGTCGCTCTTTTTTTTTTGTTTATAGCGCAAAAAATAAAACTCGCACAGGTAATCAAATACTACCAAAAGAAAGCTCTATTTGTGGGAAAAAAGGACATCAATTTTATTTAGTTACATCGTCGCACGACTGCACAATTGTCCGTTAAAATAACGCGGTGCCGAATCAAAAAAACTGGCCTGGTCATTAAAGGGACAAATCATTCCGGTCTTAAAGTGGTTAAAAATGGAAAAGGAAAAAAAAAACTATACTAGTTAGAATATCAGCCCAAGTTAGGTTTGAACATTTAGAAATTATCTGGCAGGATCTTGATAGGTTAACCAGTTATCTCAAGCCGAATAAAATTATTTTTGTCTCCCATTTTGGTAGGCTATTTGTTTTTCATGTCAAAATCAGGTACTTCAGATATATTGGGAACTAAATTGCCTCTCTGTTTTCTAAGGATGCATAATATAGCTATATATAATATTTGCATATTCACAGGGTTGAATCTACATGGGAATCTGTTTGTGCCCACACTTAGTAACAGGTTTCATAAGGCAGTCCGTGATACTAGAGAGTAATCTTAGTACTGCATTCTAGAAACATTTTGTATGTGGATAGCTCCATAGTATATGGTGCAGTGTACCTTCCTGCTCCATATATGATTATTAAAAGAGAAGTTGACTTGTTGTAAAAAAAAAAAAAGAGAAGTTAAGTATTTTTTTAATCATACTCGGTCCGATGCTGCATCTGTCCCTTGCTGGCTTGAAGACTGAGAACGGAGCAATTAGACACCACTGATCGCTTGGTTCTCAGTGCTTCATGAGCAGAGAGCTGGTGACTGTCCGACACTGGCTCCTTGCTCTGCTCTGCCCCCCCCCCCTCGCACTCACTGGAGCACTGGGCTGAGGAGGGGGCCGGAATAGTTGGCTCAGGCTCAGCGGCTTGCTGAGAGGCTGAGCCGGGTGCTGGTTCAGGCATCTGAGTGGATCCTGACTAAATCATACCCCACCCTGAACCGGCTCTGTGACGTCAGTAGACAGCAGGCTTTAGTCTGCTGTCTACTGAAAACAGATCGCCAGAGTGCAGAATGAACTACACTCCAGTGATCCATAGAAGTACAGCCAAATGAGCTTTGGCTGTACCTCTCCTTTAACCACTTTACCACCGGAGGATTTTCCTGCTTTACGTCCAGGCCACTTTTTGCAACTTGGCACTGCGCGACTTTAACTGACAATTGCGCGGTCATGCAAAGCCGTACCCAAACTAAATTTACGTCCTTTTTTCACACAAACAAAGCTTCCTTTTTGTGGTATTTCATCACCTCTGCTCTTTTCATTTTTGGGATATTAATAAAAAAAGAGCGAAAATTTTGCGAAAAAATTGACTTAAAATTAAATTTTTTGTCATATATTTAGGCCAAAATGTATTTAGCTACATGTCTTTGACAAAAAAATCCTCAATGAGCGTATTTTAACCACTTTAGGACCGGAAGATTTTACCCCATTCCTGACTAGGCTATATTTTGCGATTTGGCACTGCGTTACTTTAACGGACAATTGTGCGGGCATGCAACGCTGTACCCAAATTAAATTTATGTTTTTTTTTCCCCACAAATAGAGCTTTCTTTTGGTGGTATTTGATCACCTGTGCGATTTTAAATTTTTGAAAAAAAGAGCGACAATTTAGAAAAAAAACAAAACAATATTTTTTACATTCTGATATAGAACTTTCCCCCAAAAAAATGTAAAAATCCAAATTTTTTAACATTTTAGGGCAATTTGTTTTCTTCTACATATTTTTGGTAAAAAAATCATAATAAGCGTAAAGTTATCGCGTTTACTAACTACGGGAAAGATTTGTAATTTTTATTGTTTATTTTTTTTTTACTAGTAATGGCGGCAATCTGCGATTTTTTTTGCGGGACTGCGACATTGCGGCGGACAGATTGGGCCCCTAGCTGACATTTTTGACACTTTTGTGGGTACCAGTGACATTACTACAGTAATCAGTGTTATAAATTTGCACTGTTACTGTAATAATGGCACTGGCATGGAAGGGGTTAACTTTATTGGTGATCAAGGGGTTAAATGTATGCCTCATGCTTACTGACGTGTGTGGGGGGAGGGGATTGTGTGACACAGACACAGATCGCAGGTTCAGCTATGCTGGATCCTGTAATCTGTGACTGTCTGTGACAGAGGAGATCCGCCCGCTTTGTTTACACAAGTGGGCGGATTTCCTCACTCGATCCCCGACAATCGGGAAGAGCGGCGGTGATCACCGCCTCTCCTCCCCTGGCCCGACTCCCGCTGTGTCTGAATACAGCGGGAACCAGCCTCCAGCGGCACCCGCGCGCCGCCGAGAGGGGGTGTTGTCCAGCGACATAGGTCTACATCGCTGGACGATAACGAGCCACTTTGCCGCAGTACCAGCTCAGTGAGCGGTCGGCAAGTGGTTAAGCGAGGAGAACTTAGTAATCCATCATGGAGTCATGTACCATCAATGTTGAATTTTTGGGAGAGAAAATCTATGGTTATTCTGAATAGCATTCACCCATTGAATTACTGTAAATGTTACCTGCAAGTCCCTTTCCCATTTCGCTATTGAGGGAGTTTTTTCATTGCCACTTTTGCTGGATAACCTGATCTGTTAAAGAAAGTTAACATATAACTCATTTACTATCAGGATCACCAGATGAAAATTTTTGAGAAAAACCTTAAAAAAAAATAAAAAAATCAATGCAGCAACCACACCTAATAACTGATCAGCTACAACATAATACTGTTTTTAATACTGTTCTTAAAACTGCTGCAATAGAATGGGGTTTGTGTTGGGCATGCTTTGTGACCACTGTGTCCTTAGGACACAGCTGAACACAGATTGTGGAAAAAGGACAATCACAGTGGCCCTTTGCCATGTAATCGGCTGTGTCCAATCACAGCTGATTACATGTAAGCAGACTTGCTGGTTTACGGCAGTCCTTTCCTCACACGCTGTCTCTGTGTGAGGAAAGATGATAACCAGCAAAGCTGTCAACACAGTTTACACTGATAATAAGGGCACTGATTATCAGTGCCCTGATTATCGGTGCAGTCACATCTGTGCAGATCAGTGCAGCTTATCAGGGCCACCTATCAGTGCCCATCAGAGCCACCTATCAGTGCCCATCAGTTCAGTCTCATCAGTGTCCATCAGTGCAACCTCATCAGTGCCCATCAGTGCAGCCTCAAAAGTGCACATTAAGAGATAGGAGAAGAAAAGCAGCGCCACCTCAGTGTAGATTAAAAGGTTATTTATTACATAAAAACAATGTAGTAACTCACACAGAGGAAATAGTTGATCAGCAAATGGTGATGGTTCATCTGCAACACTGTAGGGATGTTAGGGAAGTACACTGTGGTGGCCGTGGTCCTGGCTGTGCCGGTGGAGTTCGACACTTCCTGTGTTCCTGGCAGCATTCAGTATCCAGGCTTACATCCAATAGTGGCAGGGGGGTGCCAGTCAGCCTACTGTCATGTACCTGGTTCTGAAGCCGAAATGCTGAGAGGGCTCTCCTTGTGGCTGAGTTCTCGGTGTCCCTGAAGGTGGTAACAGGAAACACGAAGCCCAAAGTAGCAGGGATTGCCAGCTGTGCCCCAGATGAGGGTTGGTGGTAGGGAGATCTTTCTGCAGGTGAACACCAGAGGAGGTGAGCACTAGGACCCAGGAGTGCTGAGGATGTTGCAGACTGCACATGGCTGGAAGTAGTTTGTAATGGAAAGTGCAGCTGGCAGGATCAACAGGTAAGTACTGGAGGCAGGTACTGCAGGCTGGGTACAGCAGGTGGGCACCAAGGCGGATCACAGCAGACAAGGCACAGCCGAAGGCATAGTTGGGGACAGAAGCAGAGGTCAGTAAGCCAGTGGTAAACAGATCAGATAGCAGAGTTGTGGTTAGGCAAGGGGTCATACACAGGGCACATGACAAGAGAAGATCCGTGAACAATCCGAGGTCAGAGCGGGGGGCGAGACAAGACGAATCCAAGAGCATGCCCGGTTGACAACAGGTGATCAGAAGCAGCAGCAAACACAGGAACAGGAAGCAGGAAACAGGAAGATGAAGACCAGTCAGCAATGTTCATGTGCCACAGATATCCTTTTAAAGGCCAGAGGGTGCTGGGATTGGACGTCCACTTTGTGGGCCAGCATGCACACGTCTTCGCCCTAGCGAACGTGCGCTTGCAATACGTGTGTGCGTATTCATGCTGGCGCGGCCATGTTGAGAATTGGCTAATGTGCCAGGTCTATATGATCGATTATTCTCCGGCTAGTTCCCTGACAATCAGTAAAGAAGAAATATTAATCATTTGCAAAAGTTTATACCAGACACTAAGAAAAAAATGTTTTGTTTGTTTGGCAAAAAATAAAAAGCTCAGTGGTGATTAAATACCACCAAAAGAAAACTCTATCTGTGCCAAAAAAATGATAAAAATTGCACGTGGGTACACAAAGTGCAACAGGACTGAAAGCTGAAAATTGGCCAGGGCAGCGAAGGGGGTGAGAGTGCCCAGTACTGAAGGGGTTAACAGTGTTATAGCTTGACCTAACCAATGTCCCTTAATAGCTTTGTTAATATGTATGGCGAGGGAAGTATATTCATATACTGTATATTGTCATTACATGTATTAACCATATACAAATATCAGAAAGAATTTGGTTGATTTACTAAATTATAATAGACTGTGCCCTTTGCAGGTGCAATTGCACTCATTTTCCTCAGAGCTTAGGGAATGCTGCGAAGCTTCACTTTGTAAAGAATACCCTATCAGGTGCAAGGAAAATGTATTTTTTATTTACAGGTACTTATGTAGCATCATTAATTTACACCGAGCTTTACACACTGCCCTCAAGGAACTTACAATTTAAGGTTCCTTACTCACCTGAATCATACATACACATATTAGGGCCAATTTAGGCAGGATCCAATTAAGCTACCAGCATGTCTTTTGAGTGTGGGAGGAAAGCCGAGTACCTGGAGGAAACCCACGCTGGTACAGGGAGAACAGGCAAACTCCAGACAGGTAGTTGCCATGGTTGGGATTTAGTGCTGCTAGATATAAGTGCTAACCACTAAGCCACTGTGCTGCCTGCAATAAAAAAATGCATTTTTGCTTGTACATGATTGGATGATGAAGATCAAAAGAGCTTTACCACATTCACTAATGTGTAATCTGGGGAAAATAAGTGCAACTGCACTTGTAAAGTGCACAGTCTATTTACAAATCAACCCCAATATGTTTTGGGATGCTGGTCCTTTAATAGTTGCATGTAATAAAGACCATTTGGAAAACAAACTAAAATAGGAGTGACCACTGGAAATCACTTTCAAAGGTCAATATTAAAGTAAAATGCAGTGTTTCTAAATAGTAACAGGCATAATATAATCAAACTGATACACAAACACTGTTGTTCCAATATCATTCCTATATGGAAATATAACTTCTGATTTTCTTTTTTTAGGTAAAGGAAAAAGGCTCCACCAGGGTTCATGCTATAAACAATGTCAACAAAGCACTTCAGATCTTGCAAAAAAATAATGTAAGTACTTACAAAAACCAAATATTGAATAATTATGTCCTTATATTTTTTATTTGGACCTTGATTTTTTTCCATTTAACTATCCAGAAGAGTTCATTATCAGGGTGGAAATACACTGTCTGATAGCAGCTCCTTTCTCTTTCTGTATATTGGGTTGGTGAAATTCTCGCGCTGTCACTCTATATGAATCCTTAATTCCTTTAAAGCTGCAGGTACTGTTATTGGTAACCTACGCAATTCAGAAATTTATAACAGGGGGGAGTACCGCGCTTAAAAGGTGCTTAGTGCATGTTATTCATACTAATTACATTTAATAAATTTACTTTCAGTGCTTTCAAATGTTTATAATAAAATCCCTTGTGCTAAAATTATATAGATATTCTCCAGTGCATAAAATTATATAAATATTCTCCAGTGCATAAAATTTAAAAAAATTCTCATTAATAAATAAAATATTTCTTACAAGTGATGTAAATATGTGCTATAAACAATCCTTAAATATATCAAAATTTGTTAAAATAAAGTACCAGTGATAAATTATGTGCTTATAAGCTTCCAATAATTAAATAATTCAAAAGTGAAAAAGTGCCAAAGTGTCCTTATATATATAAATAAAGTGGTGTATATTCAGACGCCTTTTCTTTCCCAAAATTCATGCAGGTGCTCTTCCATGCAGTGGCCACTAGGTGTCCTAAGCGCTCACCTCAATTGGCTTTATAACCAGCTTTGTATGGTATCATATGTGATATTTCCTCCTTTTCTATGGTTGATGGATCCGGTCACTAATTCTCACACTTATCCCTTTTCAAACGATATTCCAAGGGGTGTGTGTGGAGCCTTTGAATCTCCAAAATAAATGGGGCCACAATAGTGAAGTACCGTTTGGTGATTTTATTAAAACAGATTTAAAATAACAGACTCACATTTTCCTTCGTCTTTGCCAATGCATAACAATCGTAATGTCGCTACGTCACTTCCGGTTTGGCGTCCTACGCGTTACGCTGCGTGCCCACACAGCCCCATTTATTTTGGAGATTCAAAGGCTCCACACACACCCCTTGGAATATCGTTTGAAAAGGGATAAGTGTGAGAATTAGTGACCGGATCCATCAACCATAGAAAAGGAGGAAATATCACATATGATACCATACAAAGCTGGTTATAAAGCCAATTGAGGTGAGCGCTTAGGACACCTAGTGGCCACTGCATGGAAGAGCACCTGCATGAATTTTGGGAAAGAAAAGGCGTCTGAATATACACCACTTTATTTATATATATAAGGACACTTTGGCACTTTTTCACTTTTGAATTATTTAATTATTGGAAGCTTATAAGCACATAATTTATCACTGGTACTTTATTTTAACAAATTTTGATATATTTAAGGATTGTTTATAGCACATATTTACATCACTTGTAAGAAATATTTTATTTATTAATGAGAATTTTTTTAAATTTTATGCACTGGAGAATATTTATATAATTTTATGCACTGGAGAATATCTATATAATTTTAGCACAAGGGATTTTATTATAAACATTTGAAAGCACTGAAAGTAAATTTATTAAATGTAATTAGTATGAATAACATGCACTAAGCACCTTTTAAGCGCGGTACTCCCTCCTTTCTCTTTCTGATCAAAAATTATTATAGAATGGGAAACTAAATACTGCAGACCTGTAATTGGCTAGTAGAATAGATTCCAGGTACTATCCCCCTCCTGCCTCCTCCTCTTCAACTTCCTGTTAACCCATTCCTAAAAGCAATATGAGGGCATGAAAGCTACTATTGATAACTTTCCTCTGAAAATACTACTTGTCTGGCTGCCATTAGGACTTATCATCTGACTCTGATGCTTTATCAGTCACTGACCTAGTCAAAGTCAGAGCCGTCTTAATGCATGGGCCAACCTGGGCCCTGCTCTGGGCCTATTAATCCCCATATGGGATGAATAGAAGAGGAGAGCTGGCGGGGATTGGAGCAGTAGACATCCCTCCAGCATAAGCAGCAGTGGTAACATCATGCCTGAATCTAGGGAGGTACTGGAGAGGGATAGCCACTCCAAGCCCTCCACCACCCCTGATGCTTGCCAGCAGTCTCCCATCCCTGCATGGTACACATCTTGAGCACAGCACTCCTCCTTCCCATCCGATTTCCTTACAGCTACGATGTACACAGTGGATAGTGAGCTACTGCAGCTAAGTTGCCGTTCCGAACATGGAATATCACAAGTTGGAACTGCAACCATTAGCTAGCTATACACTGTGCCCATTGTAGCTGTGTATAAGGGAATCAGATTTCAGCTCCAGTGTGTGCTGTGTGGGGAGCAGGAGCTCTTAGTGCCTGTGTTCAGGCTGTGTGCATTGCAAGGATAGGAGAAAGAGCTCTGCCTAGTACATTGCCATCAGTGATCCATGTACTGTGCCCTCCTGCCTGTCCCTGTGCTGTGCCCTCCTGCCTCTCTTACTGTGCCCTCCTAACTCCCTGTGCTGTGCCTTTCTAATTCCCTGTACTGTGCCCCTCTGCCCCCTGTACCCTCCTGCCAGTTCAGTGCTATGCCCCCTGCCTGCTCTGTGCCCTCTTGCCCCCCTGTACTGTGCCATCCTGCCCACTCTGTGCTGTGCCCTCCTGTCTGCTCTTTGCCCTCCTGTACTGTGCCCTCATGCCCACTCTGTGATGTGCCCTCTTGCCGGCTCTGTGTTCTCATGCCTGTCTTGTACTGTGCCCTCCTGCCCATCCTGTGCTGTGCATTTCTGTCTGCTCTGCTCTGTGCCATCCTGACCACCCTGTACTGTGCCCTCTTGCCCACTGTACTGTATCCTCCTTCCACCTTGTACTGTGTCCTCCTGCTCACCTTATACTTTTTCCTCCTGACTCCCACACTGTTCCCTCCTGCCCCACATACTGTGCCCTCCTGCCCGCCCTGTAATGTGCCCTCCTGTCTGCCCTGTTCTGTGCCCCCTTGTCTGCCCATTACTGTGCCCACCTTCCTGCCCTGTACAATGCCCTTCTGCCCCCTGTACTGTTCCCTCTTGCACCCCCCTGTACTGTGCTCATCTGCCCCCCTGTACTGTGCCCTCTTGCCTCCCTGTGCTGGCATAAGCATTTATGAAGGAGGGGGAGTGTGTACAGTTAGAGCGCTAGTGTAAAAAGTAATGTGAGCAATATGTACAGGGTAAAAGAGGGTCAGTGTATAAAGGGGGCAGTGTAAATAATGGGGGGAAGTGTGTAGAGAGGGTGGGGCAGTGTGTACTGGGGGTGAATTTAATTTAAGATAATTCTCTTCCATGTGTTTGTTATTTCTAATCAGACTAAAAAGCCATCCTCAATATGTAGCATAATTTAGCCAATGCCTGATCTTTGCCGCAGTGCGCTACCATCTCCCTGGTAGGGGTCCAGTGCATTACTTTGCCCAGGGGCCCATGTCACTAATAAGATTGCACTGGTCAAAGTCCTATCAGCACTTTGACTTAACTTGATGTGCATTTGTTCTAGGTAATTGACACAAAAAATTATGCCAGATGGTCAGCATGAGAGCCAAGCAACTAGAATTTTCAGAAGGAAATCAGTAATGAAAATGTAAATGTTTCTCTCATAACAGGTTTCCTATATCATGAAGGGCAATGGTCTAAGAAGATCTCCTCATTCTGCTACTCGGAGGGACCCTGTGTTTATGCACATGTTCACCTTCTGAACATGTTACCCAAATTTATGGTATAAAATGCAACATGGTCAGCAACAGAGCCATCCCCCCTGCTTGTCCCAGGGATCTTCTCCCCATACTCACTGCCACAATTCAAAGAGCGTGTGGCCGTGTAGGGATCTGCCCACACAACCGGGTCATTAATTCACAGATCCCTGTGATTTAATGAACTACAAGTACCGACAGCCTTTGTGGCTGTCAGCTTGTAATCCTGAATGAACTTCCACTCTGCTGATGAGCGCTGTGGTAGTTCATTAATTCTTCGTGTCAGTGTAAAACTGCCTGCCTGTAGGAGCAGACAGCTTACACTGACAGTCTGCAGGAGACCTGTATGGTATTATATCTTTGCTAATCCCTGCTGCAATGCTTTCCAGGCTCCTAAAACAAACAAAAAAATAGTAAACGCACATTTTGTTTACCAGCAAAATGTGCATTTATTTGTTTTTGGTAAAATGTAAATGCATCCTTTAACCTTGCAAATACATCTCAGAACATCTTTTTTTTTTTATCCTTGGGTCACTCATTAATAAACAGTTTGAGTCCTTTAGGCAGTTCTAAAAATTATATTAAAGGGAAAAAAAGGAAACGCATTTGTTCACCATGTTTCTCCCTTTCTTTATCCGATTAACTGCTGAAATTACATTTACATATAAGTGTATTTTTTTCCACTAAATGAAGAAGAATATGAGTTATAAAAAATCTTCTATGTGTTTGTTTTATTTGAGAGTTTGTCTTTACTGCATTAGCAGGTGGATTTAAATGGCTCTGCAGTATTACCTGTAAGATAAAGTTAAACAGGCATTGCATTTACTTACCATATTAGTCCAAATATACAGTGATGTAAATAAGTTACCCTACTAGCGGTACTTAAAACTTCTACAATAACCTCTAAAATATGTTTTCATAGTTTTCATTTAAACTCAAGGATAAATTCAAATGAATGACATTATTTCTGAAAGAATCTTGTTTCAAAGTAGCCAAACACAAGAAAGATAAATGTTCAGCTGCCTGACATATTGTAATACTTGATAACTTTACTAGGACACTGCTTAAGATGCGTCTCTACTATACTGTATATTGATTTATCAGTCTGTAAAGGACATATTTGGAGCTTGCATAGCCTGAAATATACTCATAAATCTTTGTAAATTTATGAATTGCTAAAGTGACCTAGATTATCATGTCAGAAAGTTACATTCTGCAAAAAGAATGTTTTCTGGCTACCAATGAAGGCCAACAACATAGATATTTGAAAAATATACAAACCCCTTATGCAGAAAGGCTTAAACTGACTGTATTTCAAGTTAATACGTAGTGTGTTCCATTATTCCAATGGACACAATGTCAGCTTGGTTCCATCTGCACATTGCATCTTCTCAGGGCCGCTGATAGGGCAGTACAACCAGCCCTGTTGTACCGGGCCCGGGCTCCATCAGCTCTACAAGGGGCCCGGGCAGCATCACAGTAAATTTCTGCATGTTCAAAAAAAATCGTTTTTTCTAAACCTTTTCCTAATTTGTAATTTCTTGGGGGTGTAATTACATTTTCCTGGGCCCTATAATGACAGCAGAAGGGCCCAGGAAGTGAGTGCAGTGGCGGGACTTTTTTTCCATTTTCGGGTCGCATGTATACATAGGATTTAGTTCCATGGTGATTTGCTGCAATATAGTCCTGGCTGCTGCTGTCCACTGCTTTGCCTGGCGGAGGGATACAATAATTCTCTGCTCAGCCCCGCCTCCCCTTACTCAAGTGCAGAGTGTGATCATGTACGGAGGCAGATTGCTCAGCAGCTGACAGGGAACAGCAGGAGGACAGCGTGGCTGGATTGGACACAGTGAGTGAAGAACAGAGGATAGAGTCCTCACTGTGTCCTATGATCTCAGCATAAAAATCACACAGGCTACAGGTGCCCTGTCACAGTGTCACATGAATGCTGGGGATGCTGACTTTAAGCTATGACTGTAGTGAGTGTTACTGCATAACAAAGTCAGCATCCCCAGCATCCATATGACACTGTGACAGGGCACCTGTAGCCTGTGTGATTTTCATGCTGGTGATCATAGGACACAGTGAGATGCTACTTTAAACTTGTGTTTGGGGGACAGTAAACATGTGCAGTCAAACCACTCCCCTTTAACCTCTTCCCGCCCATTGATGTATCAGTGTTCTGTCAGAATAGCGCTACCTATCAGATTCTGCTAGCAGAAGTGGCATTCGGAAAGAACAACTTACTGCGCATGCACCATGTGTTCCAACATGGCGACTATGCGTTCCAATAGGTTTCCTAATGTGACAGAACACCAAGCAGCAGCGGACATCTTCTTACACCCACGAAAGTCTGGAGTTTTACATTTATTTTAGCAGTAAACTCACCTTATATACTGAAATAGACTATTTCACCGCAGCCGAGTGGAACAGTCTATTTCACTATATAATCAGTTTGTCGCTGAGCAGTGCGGGGTGTACCAAGGTGGCCGTCACCACATTGGCCGCAGGTTTCTCGCTATATTTACTAGAATACAATAATAATACAAATGTAATACTGTGATTTATTCTATAAGGTCAGTTTACTGATAAAATAAATGTAAAATTGAAGACTTGCGTGGGTGTAAGAAGATGTCCACCGCTGCTTCGTGTCATTAAGAAAGCTATTGGTATGCATAGCGGCCATGTTGGAATGCATGACGCATGCGCAGTAAGTTGTTCTAGTCTGTATATTACTTCCGGTAGCAGAATCTGATAGGTAGCGCTATTCTGACAGAACACTGGCACGTCCCTGGATTGGAAGGGTGATATCTTGGTCATCCCTGCATCATAATAGCCCCAGCAACTTTGCACAAAGTAACATAATTAAAATAAAATGTAAAACCTTTTTAAAGCCCCCATTCCCCCTTGTTCATGAGTAATTGCAAACATGCATGTTGGTCCCGCACATATATACGTAAACGGTGACAAACCTGCATTTTGTTTTGAGGCGGGGCCAGGGATGGGGTTGAAGGGGGCCCCATCAGGTAGGCTGTACGGGGCCCCATCATTCCTAACAGCAGCCCTGCATCTTCTCCAATGTTTTTATCCTAAAAGTAGGTGTTTAATAAGATCACCATTACTATCACAGAAATAAAATACATTGCACATTGTAACCCCTGGTATAGATTTTAATGACACACTGAAAATGCATTTGGTATAGACTGATTCACATCACAATTTCAGCATCCCAGAGGCTTTTTTGCATGCAACTTTAGACACATTTCTGATGCATCTTCAATGTGTTGCAATGTAAAATCTTAAAACAATTGTTTCTTTAACCGCTTCCATACAGAGCAGTTAGACCCCCTTCCTGCCCAGACCAATTTTCAGCTTTCAGCACTCTCACACTTTGAATGACAATTGCTCAGTCATGCTACACTGTAACCAAACAAAATTTTTATCATTTTTTTCACACAAATAGAGCTTTCTTTTGGTGGTATTTGATCACAACTGGGGTTTTTTTTTTGTGATATAAGCAAAAAAAAAGCAAAAATTTTGCAAAAAAAAACACTTTTTTTTAGTTTCTATTATAAAATTTTGCAAAAAATTAATTTTTCTTCATACATTTGGGCCAAAATTTATACTGCTACATATCTCTGGTAAAATTAACCCAAATTAGTGTATATTATTTAGTCTGTGTGAAAGTTATTGAGTCTAGAAGCTATGGTACCAATTACTGAAAATTGATCACACCAGATGTACTGATGGCCTATCTCCTTTCTTGAGGCCCTGAAATGTCAGGACAGTACAAATACCCCCCAAATGACCCCTTTTTGTAAAGTAGACAGTCCAAGGTATTTAGTAAGAGGCATGGTGAGTTTTTTGAAGTTATAATTTTTTCCCACAATTCTTGGGAAAATGAAGAAAACATTTTTTTTTTTTCCCAAAACGTTGTCAATTTATAAGCTATTTCTAACACATAGCATGTACACAGCAAAAATGACACCCCAAAATTCATTCTGCTACTCCTTCTGAGTATGGTGATACCACATGTGTGAGACTTTTACACAGCCTGGCCACAAAAAGAGACTCCACGTCCAAGTAGCACCATAAGGCGTTTTAGGAGCATAAATACACATAAAACTTTCTTACTACCTATCACACTTTTCAAGGCCCTAGAGCACCAATACAATGGAAAAGTCCACAAAATGACCCCATTTTGGAAAGCAAACACTCCAACGTATATTCTATGAGGCATTATGGGTCCTTTGAACATGTCATTTTTTTCCACAAGTTTTTGGAAAATGTGGGAAAAAAATAAAAACTTTTTTTTTTTTACACGAAGTTGTCAATTTATAGGATATTCCTAACACATAGCATGTACATAGCAAAAATGACACCCCAAAATACATTCTGCCACTCCTCCTGAGTATGGCAATACCACATGTGTGAGACTTTTTCACAGCCTAGCCATATAGAGGGGCCCAACATCCAAGGAGCATCATCATGCATCCTAGCCACTTGCCTAGGCCTATTTTTGACATTTGGTGTTTACAAGCTAAAATCAGTTGTTTTTGCTAGAAAACTACTTAGAACCCCAAAACATTATATATTTTTTTTTAGCAGAGACCCTAGAGAATAAAATGGAGATTATTGCAATATTTTTTATTACACCGTATTTGCGCATCGGTCTTCCAAACGCCATTTTTTGGGAAAAAATTCACTTTTTTTAATTAAAAAATAAGAAACTAGTAAAGTTAGCCCAATTGTTTTCCATAATGTGAAAGATAATGTTACGCCGAGTAAATAGATACCCAACATGTCATGCTTCAAAATTGCGCACGCTCACAGAATGGTGACAAACTTTGGTACTTAAAAATCCCCATAGGTGACATTTTAAAAATTTCTATAGGTTGCTATCTTAGAGTAACAGAGGAGGTCTAGGGCTCAAATTATTGCTCTTGCTCTAACGATCGCGACGATACCTCACATGTGTAGTTTGAACACTGTTTACATATGTGGGCGGGGTTTCCGTATGCGTTCGCTTCTGCACGCGAGCTCGCGGGGACAGGGCGCTTTAATTTTTTTTTTTTTTTTTTTTACTATTTATTTTATTTATTATTTTTTATTTTTACACTGTTTTTTTAAAAAAAAAAATTGATCATTTTTATTTCTATTACAAGAAATGTAAACATTACTTGTAATAGAAAAAGGCACGACAGGACCTCTTTTTTGTGAGATCTGGGGGTCAAAAAGTCCTCAGATCTCACAAGTACACTAAAAGATAGAAAAAATAAAAATAAAAAAATAAAAAAAAATTAAATAAAATGAAAAAAAAAAGGGTATTTAGGTTTAAACGGAGGACGTATATAAACCTTTTTGGACTTAGACATGGTGGCTGTATGAAGGGTGACAGGTACTCGGGTACTTTGCTGGGCAGGTGACAGGTACTCTGGTACTGATGAGCAAGTGGCAGGTACTCGAGTACTCCGATAGGCAGGTGACAGGTACTCGGGTACTCTTATGGGCAGGTGACAGGCAGGTGATAGGTACTGATGAGTAGTACTGATACTGATAGGTGATACTGATACTGTACTGATGGGTACGGATGATCAGTACTGATACTAATAGGTGATAGGTGCTGATGGGTACTGATGAGTACTGATGAGTAGTGATGGGTACTGATGAGCAGGTGGCAAGTACTCGGGTACTTCGGGTGTCAGGTACTCTGATGAGCAGGTGGAAGGTACTCGGGTACTCTGTTGGGTAGGTGACAGGTACTTGGGTACTCTGATGGGTAGGTGACAGGTACTCGGGTACTCCGATGACGGGTACTTGGGTACTCCGGTGACGGGTACTCAAAGTACCAGAGTACCTGTCATCAGAGTACCCGAGTACCTGTCATCAGAGTACCCGAGTACCTGTCATCAGAGTACCCGAGTACCCGTCATCAGAGTACCCGAGTACCTGTCATCAGAGTACCCGAGTACACGTCATCAGAGTACCCGAGAACCCGTCATCAGAGTACCCGAGTACCTGTCATCAGAGTACCCGAGTACCTGTCATCAGAGTACCCGAGTACCTGTCACCAGCCCATCAGAGTACCTGTCATCAGCCCATCAGAGTACCCGAGTACCTGTCATCAGAGTACCTGATGGGCTGGTGACAGGTACTCGGGTACTTTGATGGGCTAGTGACAGGTGCTCTTTATTGGGGGGGGGGCAATCAGTGTGGTTGGGGTGCACTGTACTTGGTAACTAGCTGTTACCGCACTCTCTTCCTCACACAGGATCAGTGTGTGAGGAGGAGAACACGGTGACAGCTAGTTATTGTGTTCTCTGATGACATTTGTGACCGGCTGTGATTGGACACAGCCGGTCACGTGGTAAAGAGCCAATTTCATTGGCTCTTTACCTAGATCGGGGATGGGCTCTGTCCGAGGGACGAGCCTCGTCCCTGATCGCCGCGCTGCGCGCCCCCGGGGGGCGCGCATTAAGGAAGGAACGAGCGGCTCGCGCTGGAGCCGCTCATGTGATCGGCTGTGATTGACACAGCCGATCACGTGGTAAACAGCCAATTTCATTGGCTGTTTACCTTGATCGGGGTTGGGCTCAGTCCGAGGGACGAGCCTCACCCCCGATCGCCGCGCTGCGCGCCCCCGGGGGCGCGCAGTAGCTGGGAGGTCCGTACGCCGTCATATGAAGTCCGCCCGGATCGAGAAAGGATTTGTGCCGACGTCTTTTTACATGACGCGGTACGGAAGGGGTTAAAGAAAATACTTCCTGATTCCCCAAGAGACACTCCAGATATTCACTGGATCAACTTTACCTATACATATTAGTATCCAGTTATATTAAGTGTATCTAGGAAAGAATCCAGGCCTTTCTTAAAACAATCTACTAAGCTGGTCACAACCAGCTCTTGAGGGACACTATTTCACATTTTAAGAGTTCTTACTGTGTAGAAGCCTTTCTATATTTGGAGATAAAATCTCTTCTCCACCAGGCATAAAGAGTGCCCCCTTGTCCTCTGTGATGACCTTGTGAATAACTCAACACCAAGTTCACTATAGTTACATAGTTACATAGATAGTGAGGTTGAAAAAAGACACCAGTCCATCCAGTTCAACCTATGATGTGTGTGTGTGTTTGCTGCTAACCGTGCATTGTATACCCCTGTACGTTGTGGTCTTTAAGGTGCCCATCTAATAGTTTTTTGAAACTATCAATGCTCACTGCTGATACCACTGCTTGTGGAAGAGAATTCCGCATCCTTACTGCTCTTACAGTGAAGAACCCCCTGCATATTTTAAGGTTAAACCGCCTTTTCTCTAGTCTTAGTGAGTGGCCACGTGTCTTATTGTATTTCCTTTCTCTGAATAGGTTTTTCCATATGCTAGGGTTGCTAGTACAATATTTGTACATTGATATCATATCCCCCCCTCAATCATCTCTTCTCCAGAGAGAATAGGTTCAGTGCTTGTAGTCTTTCCTCATAGTTGATGTCCTCCATTCCCCAAATTCTTTTTGTTGCCCTTCTCTGGACTTTCTCCAGTTCCAGCACATCCTTCCTGAGGACCGGTGCCCAGAACTGGACAGCATACTCCAGATGTGGCTAGACCAGAATCTTGTACTATATGGACCACTTATGTATTTTTAGATGTTAATCAAATCTCCCCTTAATCTCCTCTTCTAAATAGAGAATAAATTCAGTTCAGCTAATTGTTCCTCATATCTGAGCTCCTCCATGCCTCTTATCAGTTTGGTTGCCGTTCTCTGCACTTTTTCCAGTTCCCCAATATCCTTTTTATGAACTGGTGTCCAAAACTAAACTGCATATTCCAAATGAAGTCTTACTAAAGATTTATACAGGGGTAAAATGAAATATTTCTCTCTGCAGTCCATGTCTCTCCTTATACAAGAAGAGATTTTGCTTGCTTTGGAAACTGCAGCTTGGCATTGCATGGCCATTATTAAGCTTATAATCTACCAGAACAACCAGATCTTTCTTTACCATTGACTGCCTCAGCTGTTCTCCCCTTCAATTATGTGTAATGCATGCATATTCTTAGCCCACCAAATTCATTACTTTACATTTATCAACATTAAACCTCATTTGCCACACAGTTGCCCAATGAAACAGTGCATTAAGGTCAGCTTGTAAGTTGGAGACATCCTGTACATGCATTTCCACTCAATTATATACTTTTTCATGCATTCTGTAAGAAAAAATAATACAGCAGGGTGTACTTTTTTGAAAGCATTGAAACAAACTGCACTAGTGTAAATTAGGGCCAAAGGAAAACATGGCAATTACTGTACAAGCAATCTGAATGCATTTTTAAGAATCCAATGAAAAGTTTTGGGTGTATACCAGCCCTTAAAAAGGATCTTAACCCCCCCCCCCCCAACAAAAAAAGGCATTAGAAATATTAGGGGGGAAGAGGAACAGTGGAACTCCCCCTTTTAGGTGAAGTTCCGCTTTAAGGTGTCTATCCAACCAAAACTTTTTTTGTAGGAAGAAGGTTAGAAAACTTGTATTTTTACTGCTATTTATGCTTTTATTAGATAGTTTTACCCCCACTTTTGGTCCTACTGAAAATGGTGTCATGAGACAGAAAGTAAGCAGAAATTTCCTAAAGCAAAATAGACCAAAAAAAATATAAAAAACTATCTGTTCTTAAAGAGTTGGGAAAGAGTAAGGCCTGTGTTGAAGGGCTTTGTGTGGATGTATCTCAGAGCATTCAGAATGCAATGACAAGTGTTAAAGGGAACAAACAGCTATTGAAAGTGACCCTCAAACCCCTATCAGATTTATTTTTGTTTCTATAACTGCTGCAGATTTCGCTAACTTTCTGTCTGGTAGAGCTGGTAACACTGCAACAGAAAGTGAGGGAAAATCTTTCTAACACAGCCAAAGTAAAAAAAAAAAAAAAAGGCAGGGGTTGCAACCCTTACTTGTTCTATCCAAAACTTAAAAGAAAAGTTTTGGCTTCATTTACATGTAGACATATGCTAGATTTACAAGACCATGGGTCAAATATAAAAATATTGTCTCAAACCCTCATTTTTAAAACTAATAACCTTAACAGGATGTTAAACGAAGGGGATATATTATTCCTGATAATGCACAAACTAAAGCTACCTTGAGGCTTAAGGCCTACTTCAAAATCAGCTGGTTATGATTAGAATGGGAATAAATTGTCTTTAGGCACATCTTGGCTTTACTAAGCAACCCTTGACACCATCTTCACAGGAGAACAACAGACTGATTGAGTATGGCTATCCAAGCTAATATGCACTGGGATAAGCCAATGCTTGTGGTGTCTGAAAAATCTCTCCTCTTCCTTTTCTAAAAAATCTAACCAACATTGTCTGACAATGTCTCACTATAATTTACTGTTTGTAGGTAACTTAACAAACATGCTTACAAGCAAAGAAGAACATTTATGAGTGGATTTAGACCGACTAAATTTGATGACCTCAGATATTAAAAGATAGGACACTTGCAGTGAGGGACCAACTAAAATATTTGAATGAATGGCTTCTAAATCTTGATCCTGAAACTACCCACTCTCAGAAAAACTGAAATCAAGATGGACAATTGACAGTTAATTGGTATTTTTTAATTTGCATATAAAACTATTGTATGAAATTTCCCCTTAACAAATCTTCTTTGAGTTTGCTTCCAAGCAGTTATTATCTACCCTTTACCATCCAGGTAAAGTATGGTAAAATGAAAGGAACTAAGGTTTGTGCTCTTCTCGATTTTCTCTCTCTGATTACCTCAGTAGTTTCAAGCAAAGAAAGCAATGCCTATGTGCAATCCTTTATCATTTAAAAAACATCTCCCAATTAACCAGCCGCTTTAAAATGAAGGAGCATTATAAATATTAAATAATTAAACATGTTTTAAAAGCTGGATCTGAATGTTTGTCTATTCTCTCATTTCACTTTTATTCAAGCAAGGGATTGTGTCTTTGTATGGATACAAATAAGATACAAGCTTATTTACTATTATATTGTGAAACCCTGTGATTTTGTTCAGTAAGCCACAGCAACCATTAAGATTACTTTAATTTAGAACAGAAATGATAGCGGATAAGTACCTTCAGGTGTCTGGGTTTTGCTCAATTCAACTGGACTGAACTTTAAAATAATTCCCCTTTAGAAAGGTCTACTTTTATTGTTACCATCGTATTGATAATACCACTGCAAAACAAACTGTAGTGCATGCTGCACTCATTCAGAGTTACAAGTAACTCTTGCTTAATCAACATGCATCATAACAACTTTACCTTCTCTGCTGGGTGCTCTAGAATGAAAATCTGAAACTGTTCAAAGGTGAAATGTATTAACGTGGAAAAACATTTCATGTTTTAAAACTTATTAGTCACACATTTCAATTACTAATCCAAACATATTAATAAATGCACTTTAGACTTTTAAGGGATTAGGGATTTTTGTTATTTCTAACTTTATATGACTTTGAAAAAGGAGAATAAAATATGAATCTTAGTGATCACAGTAATCCTTGCCATTTATTGCTTTAATTACCTATGATTACTATGGTTAAGGGAAGTATATAGTGTAAAATATTTGATGTTAGTGACATATACATGAATGCAGGAATTAATAAAACACCAAAAATTGTTAACGGAACTTTACATATGCCTCTGATAATAGACAGGCAAAAAAGAGGGATTGCAATTAAAATATTACTACTGTGGCCATCAAATAATGCTTACTTGATTCTTAAACTAGAAGTTCCAATGATTATTGCCTATATATAAGCTGTCTTTTTAATAGCATAGAGTACAAGCATTTTTGTTGTTGTTTTTCAACCTACTGCTATGACATTGGCATTCCTTAGCATGCAACTGTGATACTTATAGTGTTATTTTGCCTTTTCAGAAAAAATGCAAAAGTGAACTAACACCCTACATCTTCCCAACCCCCTTAGTCCCCACTGTACTTACCTCAATAGATGATGAGCTGTAAGTGCACACACAACCAGTGTAATGGTCTAGGGATTTGAAATACCTGTTCCTCTTCCCCCTCTTTTTGTATGGCTTTTGGGACAGATCAGAGCAATTCTGATTTATCAGCACCAGCAATTGACCACCTTGAGCAATTGTAATCAATTTTTATCTTTCCTGGAAGCCCTACCAAAAGAAAGGGAAGAATAGAAGGAATTTCAAATCCACAGGCCGCTACACCACTTGCCTGGGCACTAACAGCTCATCACCCATGGAGGTACTGTAAGTACAGTTAGGATCAAGGAGGGGGTGGATTAGGGTTCCACTTTTTCTAGAAAAGGAGAACTTACACTTTAAATCTAGGACTGCACTTTGTGCATTGAATATCAGTGTATGTATTGTTAGATAGTGTCAGTTTGCAGTGCTCAAAATACTAGCATACACTAGTGACCGTGCCTGCTCTTGTAAGAATATTTTTAATAAAACATTGTGTTTTTACTTCATTTCATTTATATACTAAATGTAGCCAGTACCGAATACAGAACCATGTTTTCAGTTTAATTAGGTTATATCTTGTGTATCTCTCAGACTGTCCATTAATATCTAAAAATAATTTCCATGCACTAATAACAATATAGAGTTCCTTCACAGGTGTTTTTGACCTTATGAGTTGCATAAAGCTGCTTTGGCATTTCTATTAGTCTAGAATGGGGGAAAAAGCAGTTCTGATAATAAATAAAAGCTTGTGTACACAAGCCCCACGACAGATTAAACATGCTCAGATCAAACAGGATATATTTAAGCATAGATTAGGAGAGGATTAGGGATTAAGAAGAGTTTTTTTTTTTATAATAGATTTTCTGAGAAGCATGCTATATTTGTGTAAATTACTTTTACTCCTTAATTTTTTTTATGCTATTACTTAGAAATTACCAGTGACAACCCCATCTTTGTGCATGATAATACATTTTGTATTTTGTTGCGACATTATACTGTGTATTTTGTTGCGATATTATATATTGTGGTTTATTTTAAAATATTTGTCTACCTTTAACAATATTAAACCTAAATGTATTGGTGTCATAAGTGTTGGACTTAAAGAAAATTAAATATATGGTTTTTGGATGGAGTTCCACTTAAAGTTCAACTTAAAAAAAAAAAAAAAAAAAACCTCTATACCCTTCAGGCTGGTCAAATTAAATCTTAGCATCCCATTCCTCTTCTTTAAGTGTAAACTTAGATTGCTCATCCATACTGCACAGAGTAGCTTCATGTTATAAGTAGTTGCTTACTTTCATTGTAATACTGCACAGTAATAACAGGCTGACATGGTGATATCCTAGATGTTGTGGTCATGGAGACCTGAGCTCACAGGAAATAGGTTGAATGATTCTGATTGTCATTTACTCTGGAAGAGGACCATACGCCAACATAGGATGATGACTAGGAATAAGTGAAAAGTTTAATCAAAATGTAAATTTTGTGGGAATCACTACACTGAATTTACCATAATACATTGCAATCAACAGACTTTGGAGTAAGTCTCCCACTTGACCAGAAGTATAAAGGCTGTTGTCCCAGCAGCCCTTTGTCATTGTGTGAGATTTGAGTTTGGGGGACAATTGGTAATACTGCAGAGAAAAAGAGTTGCTAGTGTAGTGTGCTACTACATCTATACAGTGCTGTAAATATCACTATATTTAGTGGTATATATGTCCACTGATCCACTGATACTCTGGAATAAATTGCAGTTTGTGTGGCTAAGGAGAGTGAAGTGTATACCCACCTGTATTCAATGTTCTTTTATAACACTCAATGGTCCGTATAAGAACATTTTTTTTGTGTGTGCCAGCAATAACATCTGTTGCTGTTGTTCCCCTTTGTTTTTTTGTTTGTTTAGTTTTGTTTTGTGGGGGTGCTTAATTTTGTCTTTAATTGTATGTAGAATTTAATTGTTTTTCTTAATTTAAAAAAAAAGGGGGGGGGTAGTTTGCTTGTTATGTTTTAGAGTTGCTGTTTGGGTAAATTTTTCTAGTGATGAGCATGCATTAGGACAACTAAAAAAAAATTAAAACGAAAAAAAAAAAAGTAGTTCTATTTTAACATTTGGCTGAATTAAATTTTGTTGCCATTTCACATTTTATTTGGTTGTTAAAATGAGGGAGGGTATATTGGGACTTTAAATGAGACTTGGGGCAATTTGAGCCTCCATCCCTGTTTGCAACAAAAGCAAAGAAACAAAATAAAATTTGGAACTTTGAATGAGGAGTGACTAGTTTAAAAATAATGAATATGGACACATGTAAACAAGGAAAGAACAAATGACTGTATAAAAATCGTATGTTTATTGATACATCTGAAAACAAATAATAGTAAAGCCAATTAGTGGTAGACGAACATCGGCCAGGGTGGTTCGCGAACGTCAGCCACAAATTTTCTCAAAAGTCCACGAACCGCGAGTTCGCAGCGGGCCCCATTGACTTTAATGGGAGGCAAACTTTAAAAACCTTTAGGTCATTTTTGCAGCCACAAAAGACGTACTAGATGTGCACAAATAATCCCAGCACATGCACAATGTCATAACAGAAGTTTTTCAATTGAAAAAGTTGCCCTAAATGTTTTATTTTTTTTTTACAGCAAAAAATATATATATATATTTTTTCATAAATCAGCCAGAACTGACAGCAGCTGGTAAATACATTGTCTAATACATATAGGGTCCATTCACACATCTGTAAAATGGGTCCGCATCCATTCCACAATTTTGCAGAACCTTTACAGACCCATTGTTTTTCATTTCCAGTCTGAAAAATTAGGCATTCACAGGATAAAGAAGTAAGTGTCGGCCATTCCAGGCCCCAAAAATTAGCCCACATGCGTTTACCTGACAGCTCAGAACGTAGTATTCTGTGCCTGAAGGTACATTAGGCATTCACAGGATACAGAAGTGTCGGCCAGTATAGGCCCCAAAAATTAGCCCACATGGGTTTACCTGACAGCTAAGAATGTAGTATTCTGTGGCTGAAGGTACATTAGGCATTCACAGGATACAGAAGTGTCGGCCAGTATAGGCCCCAAAAATTAGCCCACATGGGTTTACCTGACAGCTATGTACGTAGTATTCTGTGGCTGAAGGTACATTAGGAATTCACACAGTATACAGAAGTAAGTGTCGGCCTGTATAGGCCCCAAAAATTAGCCCACATGGGTTTACCTGACAGCTAAGAATGTAGTATTCTGTGGCTGAAGGTACATTAGGCATTCACAGGATACAGAAGTAAGTGTCGGCCAGTATTGGCCCAAAAAATTAGCCCGCATGGGTTTACCTGACAGCTAAGAATGTAGTATTCTGTGGCTGAAGGTACATTAGGCATTCACAGGATACAGAAGTGTCGGCCAGTATAGGCCCCAAAAATTAGCCCACATGGGTTTACCTGACAGCTAAGTACGTAGTATTCTGTGGCTGAAGGTACATTAGGAATTCACACAGTATACAGAAGTAAGTGTTGGCCTGTATAGGCCCCAAAAATTAGCCCACATGGGTTTAACTGACAGCAAAGAACGTAGTGTATTTGATGGCTGGAGGTACAGTAGGCATTCACAGTATACAGAAGCAAGTGTCGGCCTGTATAGGCTGCAAAAATTAGCTCACATGGGTTTAACTGACAGCAAAGAGCTTAGTATTTGATGGCTAGAGGTACAGTAGGCGTTCACAGGATGCAGAAGTGTCGGTCTGTATAGGCCCCAAAAATTAACTCACATGGGTTGAACTGACAGCAAAGAACTTAGTATTTGATGGCTAGAGGTACAGTAGGCATTCACAGGATACAGAAGTGTCGGCCTGTATAGGCACCAAAAATTAGCTCACATGGGTTGAACTGACAGCAAAGAACTTAGTATTTGATGGCTAGAGGTACATTAGGCATTCACACAGTATACATAAGTAAGTGTCGGCCTGTATAGACCCCAAAAGTTAGCTCACATGGGTTGAACTGACTGCAAAGAACATAGTATTCTGTGGCTGAAGGTACATTAGGCATTCACACAGTATACAGAAGTAAGTGTCGGCCTGTATAGGCTCCAAAAATTAGCTCACATGGGTTGAACTAACAGCAAAGAACGTAGTATTTGATGGCTGGAGGTACAGTAGGCGTTCACAGGATACAGAAGTAAGTGTCTGCCTCTAGGCTCCAAAAATTAGCCCACATGGGTTTAACTGACAGCAAAGAACGTAGTGTATTTGATGGCTAGATGTACATTAGGCATTCACACAGTATACAGAAGTTTCGGCCTGTATAGGCTGCAAAAATTAGCTCATATGGGATGAACTGACAGCAAAGAACGTAGTATTTGATGGCTAGAGGTACAGTAGGCATTCACAGTATACAGAAGTGTCGGCCTGTATAGGCCCCAAAAAATAGCTCACATGGGTTTAACTGACAGCAAAGAACTTAGTATTTGATCGCTAGAGGTACATTAGGCATTCACAGTACACAGAACAGTAAGTGTCGGCCTGTATAGGCCCCAAAAATTAGCCATTCAATGGACATGAAATGCCTTTTATGCCGCTGTATTTAGCGAAGACAAGGACCAGGAATTATTGTGGGTGGATGGCGGTCTGGCAGATATCTGTGGCCTGTGATGAGGAATTTCAATAAAACATGGTCTACTGGTCACGTGTTGAATTCCTCAGAGATCCATGCCTCATTCATTTTTATAAATGTGAGGTAGTCTACACTGTCATGAGCTAGGTGAGTGCGCTTATCAGTCATGATCTCCCTGCTGCCCTGAATGTCCTTTCGGAAAGGACACTGGATGGGGGGCAAGCCAACAGTTCCATTGCAAATTGGGCAAGCTCTGGCCAGAGGTTAAGCCTGCCCACCCAGTAGTCCAGGGGTTCATCACTCCTCAGAGCATCCACATCTGCCGTTAACCCGATGTAGTTGGACACCTGTCGGACACCTTTTTTTACGCTCCAACACTTGAGCCACAGAAGCCTGCCTTTTTCCAGAACAACGTGACGACAGCATCATGGAAGGTGGAGTGTTGGACAACTGTGAGGAGGCAGGAGAAGGAGAAGAGGCTGGACGGTGAGAGCCTGGAGTGTGGCTTTGTGGGTTCTGACGGTGTTGCTCCCACTGGGCTCTGTGATGGGATTTCAGGTTCCTTCTTAAGGCGGTGGTCCCTAGGTGAGTGTTGGGCTTACCGCGACTTATGTGTTGACTGCAAAGGCTGGAGATGGCAACAGTGTTGTCAGCAACGGACACATTAAAAAAAGCCCACACTGCGGAGCCATGTGACAGCGTCCTGGGAGCGCCAGATGTGACTGTACATGGTTGATGGCTCGCTCCTGATACATTTGCAGTCTGCTTTGTACCTCTTGTGCAATGCAAGTTCTGCCTGCCTCTCCTCCCTATCTGCCGGTCTGTCAGTCCGCCAGTTCTACAAATAATTGGCCAGGAACTGTTGTCACTGTGTGTAGCACAGTTAACACAGCAAAAGAGGCCAAATTTTTGCAGGACTAAAATACAATATTATAAAAGTATACTGTTAAATAACACTGGTCTATCACAGCAGTTGAAAAAAATTGGCCAGTGAGTTTGGCACTGTGTGTATCAGACTTCACTCAGCAAAAGAGGCAATATTGTTGCAGGACACAAATAAACATGTAAACCAATACTCAGATAACACCCCACTTCAATATGTGGTATTGGGGGGGGGGGGGGCAATTGGTCTATCACACCAGTTATAATACATTATAAGTGCATTTGTCACTGTGTGTAGTATTGTTGCTGCAGAAACGCTCAGTCTCACCATCACACCTGTCACAATGCTGCACAGTGCACAATAATACTACTAATCCACTATAATATGCTTTCTACCAAGTATATTATACTGTGGATTACCCCCCCCCCTTTTTAGTGCACTGCACAGCAATACCAAAAAATTTGCAGCCCTTTAAATTACTTTTGTGGACATTAACAGAGCGATTTGTGTCACTGCTGACGATCTCTAACTGCCCGTACAGCACAGACTGGATACCTGTCCCTATACTCAAGAGACTGTAAAAGACCTATACCGACATTAGAGCCCTTTAAATTACTTTTGTGGACATTAACAGAGCGATTTGTGTCACTGCTGACGATCTCTAACTGCCTCTACAGCACAGACTGGATACCTGTCCCTATACTGAAGAGACTGTAATAGACCTTTA
Organism: Pelophylax lessonae; assembly: GCF_965119305.1. NCBI lineage: Eukaryota > Metazoa > Chordata > Amphibia > Anura > Ranidae > Pelophylax > Pelophylax lessonae. The sequence goes on from NC_138769.1 coordinate 434,083,073, forward strand.
CCGACATTGCAGCCCTTTAAATGACTTTTGTGGACATTAACGGAGCGATTTGTGTCACTGCAGATGACGATCTCTAACTGCCCCTAAAGCACAGACTGGATACCTGTCCCTATACTGAAGAGAGACTGGACCTATACTGAAATACCAGCCCTGAAAAGGACTTTTGTGGACATTAACAGAGCAATTTGTGTGACTGCAGCCTATCTCTAATTGCCCCTAAAGCAACGACTGGATACCTGTCCCTAAGCTCAAAAGATACTAGTAGACCTATACCGTAATACCAGCCCTGAAAAGGACTTTTGTGGATCTTCACAGAGCTATTTGTGTCTAGCAAACTCTCCCTCATGAGCACAGCAGACCTCTCCCTACACTGGCAGGAAGCGGAGTGTGAAATAGGCGACAGCTCAGGTCTATTTATAGGGTAGGGGGAATGTCCATGTGCTGAAATGTTTCAATTGGCTGTCCCGTTCCACCTGACGGCTGTGTCATGGGTCAAAGTTCTCCCCAATGTAAACTAATATGGCCACCGCGAACGACGCCATGTGATTGCAAATTTGGCTGGTAGCGAACAAGCAAAATTTGCCGCGAACCGACCGCCAGGCGAACCACAAGGCCATCTCTAAAGCCAATACCTCTAGATAAAAACATGTAACCAATACATTGAGATAGACATGAATAATAAACATGTAGATATGAATGGTATAGTAAAACCATGACTATAGTACAAGGTAATGAAACAATGTCCTGATAGTAGATATTGGCATTAGTACATATATTGGAGAATTGATAAAAGTATAAACAGTTGAATGCATGATGAAACTTGTGATTGTTAAAATTACCTCCTATTAGGCTCAATGCGTTTTGGGAAAAATCACTTCATCAGGAGAAGGCACAATTCAAGTATCTAAAAAAGAGGGGGATACATACGCATAAATAACAATATATCCAACAAGTAAGCAAACCTAGATATCCTTTCAAAAGTATAACTTACAGTTGGGTATCAACTGTTTTGGAGGTTGCAAATCGTCTGAGGGTGTGTCTAACCCGGGAGCAAGGCCTGCATGCATCAGGCAGGTGTGTGGGACCTATGTGCAAAGTAAGAGTCTCCATAGAGGCTTAGACACAAACCCTCAGACGATTTGCATTCTCCAAAACAGTTGATACCCAACTGTAAGTTATACTTTTGAAAGGATATCTAGGTTTGCTTACATGTGTACAAACTTATTATTTTTAAACTGGTCATTCCTCATTCAAAGTCCCAAATTCTTTACTTGGTTGTTATTTATGTTGATTATAGTATTTCATATACAAGTTTGAAAATGCTCCATCTAGTGGTTATTTGTATAACAGGAAATAGGTTCATTTTATTATTATTTTCTATCCTGATAATTTTCTCTCTATTTTTCCCTTAAGAGGCAATGTTGAAAGGCTTTCTTCTCTAATAATTCACATTTTCTCAAATGGTGTTGTATTAACTTCACCATTTCAAACATCTCCTGTCTACCTGTCTCAATAGAAACCTGATTGAAGCTCACAATCATTGCTAGTTTGAAGCTAGCAGTAGTTGTGGCAACAAAAAGCCATTTAATAATGCTGTAAATGCCTTAAATAATTTGAAATATCAATTTTCAATCATAAAGAGCAAATAGCACAAATAATGTAAATACAGCAAGTACTATGAATTTGTTAATAAAACCTAATATAATCAGTGTACCTTTGGGACTGCTGGGATGAGTTTAGGTAGTCTTAAAAAATCCATTGTATTCATTTAGGTCAGACCTGCCTCACTGAGCAACAGGAGCAGTGAAGAACAATTCTTGTTAAATAATATTCAGCAGGTAGCTAGTAAAGCTATAGATATAATAATGCTATAGAAACCTTTTAAGCAGAACATTTTATATGTAGTGAGCAGCATGGATGCTCTAGTAAGCATATTATAAGTTCTTATAGATAGGTTACATTCAGTCATTTGTGTACTAGTATTGGGCATAAATGAGCTAAACTGAGAGGGTTTATCTTCCCTAAATTGAAATACTTCGATTAAATGTCATTATGTCTATTAAATACAGTTCCTTGCGAAAGTATTCGGCCCCCTTGAACTTTGCGACCTTTTGCCACATTTCAGGCTTCAAACATAAAGATATAAAACTGTAATTTTTTTTGATGAATCAACAACAAGTGGGACACAATCAAACAACAAGTGGGACACAAAAGGAGCACTGTGCAAGTGATAATATTGAAATGGAAGGAGTATCAGACCACTGCAAATCTACGAAGTCCTGGCCGTCCCTCTAAACTTTCAGCTCATACAAGGAGAAGACTGATCAGAGATGCAGCCAAGAGGCCCATGATCACTCTGGATGAACTACAGAGATCTACAGCTGAGGTGAGAGACTCTGTCCATAGGACAACAATCAGTCGTATACTGCACAAATCTGGCCTTTATGCAAGAGTGGCAAGAAGAAAGTTAAAGATATCCATAAAAAGTGTTGTTTAAAGTTTGCCACAAGCCACCTGGGAGACACACCAAACATGTGGAAGAAGATGCTCTGGTCAGATGAAACCAAAATCGAACTTTTTGGAAACAATGCAAAACGTTATGTTTGGCGTAAAAGCAACACAGCTCATCACCCTGAACACACCATCCCCACTGTCAAACATGGTGGTGGCAACATCATGGTTTGGGCCTGCTTTTCTTCAGCAGGGACAGGGAAGATGGTTAAAATTGATGGGAAGATGGATGGATCCAAATACAGGACCATTCTGGAAGAAAACCTGATGAAGTCTGCAAAAGACCTGATACTGGGACGGAGATTTGTCTTCCAACAAGACAATGATCCAAAACATAAAGCAAAATCTACAATGGAATGGTTCACAAATAAACATATCCAGGTGTTAGAATGGCCAAGTCAAAGTCCAGACCTGAAACTAATCGAGAATCTGTGGAAAGAACTGAAAACTGCTGTTTACAAACGCTCTCCATCCAACCTCACTGAGCTCGAGCTGTTTTGCAAGGAGGAATGGGCAAAAATTTCAGTCTCTCGATGTGCAAAACTGATAGAGACATACCCCAAGCGACTTACAGCTGTAATCGCAGCAAAAGGTGGCGCTACAAAGTATTACTTTAAGGGGGCTGAATAATTTTGCATGCCCAATTTTTCAGTTTTTTATTTGTTAAAAAAGTTTGAAATATCCAATAAATTTTGTTCCAAAGAAAACTCAAATGAAATACATGTATCTGCTTTAAATCTTGACAATTTGTCAGCAAAAATCTATTTTGCCAAATTCACTCTGCTTAACACTAATGTTGGGTATGTCAGCCAGATAGGTTTGCAAAGTTTAATACAGTCACAAGCAGAACTCTACTTGTATAGTATGAAGTCAGAAATAATGCCAGTAAATGTTTGGGCATAAATAAAATGCAAAAAATATTTTTTTCTACTAACATTAACTCTACCAAGATAAACACAAAAGTTGTGCATATGAAGGGGGAATAGCATAGGCAGATGCTGCCAATGCTACTTATCTTGGGTTAAAACAAAATACCTTAAGTCAGGCTTTGTAAACAATCCGTTAAATGTTCACCTAAAATCTGTAATCTAGAGAAAACCTGTCTGTGACCTCAATGTAAGATTGTTGGTTAGTCTGGCTCAGTGTTATCTAATGTTAATGCACTGCTTTATTGTAAATAAAAATGCACATCTGTTTCTCATTCATGTATTATTTTTGTAATAATAGATTGATTTGGTGAACATTGGAAGCGCAGACATAGTGGATGGAAATCATAAGCTGATCCTTGGTTTGATCTGGAGCATTATTCTCCATTGGCAGGTGAGTTTTTAACCTGTACAGTGTTTATTGGAAGACAATAAATTACAGAGTAAGTCATATTTCCAATGTAAGCGTTACATTTGCAAAATTAAAAAAAGCTAATTTCATTGTGTAAATTACTATTTTAAAATTATTATTTGACCTTTTTATAATGCTAATCACTACTTAATATACACCCTCTTAAGTGGGGCACATACCAAATCTATCCATGCATTTGCAGCATAGGGTAACACAAAAAAAAAACTATTTTGGTCAAATGGCAGCTTAAATTAAGTATTAAGTATACAAAACTAAAAAAAAATAAAAATGAACATAAGCCAGCCATACATGCGTTGAATCTCAGCTAGTTCAGCAGGGACCGGTCGAGATTTGATCCATGTATGGGCAGTCTGATTGTACCCAAGTTGATCCATTAGTCAACTTGGGTACTACCAGCATTTTAGATTTCTAGCATGTAATTATTGCCAGCAGCTATAGTTGCTAACAATAATCACTGTGTTCTCCCCGCAGGGAGAACACAATAGCTCAGCATTAGGGATATCCCCCATCAACTTCAATTGTGTTGATGGGAGATTTGAGCTTCTGTATTACTTGACACTTTATGGAGCTTAATTTCAGTTTACTTTATTCTAGCCCTGTAATGTCTTTCACTAGCAAACTTATATTGGAAAAAGTCTAAAGATAACACTGCAACTTTGAAATCGAAGTATGGTACTTGTACTGTATAACAGGTTTATTTTCATTTTCTACTCCAGAGGCAAAACATTTGGATTGTAATTTTTTTATGTTATGTCATGTCTGAAATAATCACTGAATGCTTCTTTCTGTAGTCATTGTAAACAGTAAATTTTAATAAGAAAAGCGACACCAAGGAAACGTTGAGACAAAAAAGGAGTGATTTTTAAATATATTGCATTTTTTTTAGATATATTGATTAAAAACAATATGTGGGTTACCTAAACTTGTAGTGTGAATTTATTTAGGAAAAAATAGGCAATTGGATAGAAAGTTTCAAACTGGATTGTCATATTTTACTAACTCAGACCATGATGTCTACTGTACATAGTCTCCCCATCACTTAGTACTAAATTTGTGCAGTTGACAGCTTAAGGCTAAGAGCACCCAAAAGCAGTATTAAGCTAAAGGGAATATGGTGCAGTTAACAAACTTCAAATGTGATGGCTATATTTTCTTTTATTATGCTTATTTGCATTTATTTTCACCTGGTGATCTGGCTAGTAACACACTTTCCCTCTTATTGTGTCTCCACTCTGGATGGAGGAGCATTTAAGACAAGTATGGACAACAGTTTTGTTAATCTGGGGAGAAGGTAGTGTTAGATGCACTAGCACATTTAGATTGACTTGGCTGACAAATTAAAGTGGAACTCCAGCTATCAATTTTTTAAGCAATTACAACAACAATTTTTCTTTCCATGAGATAAAGAGTTTACATACATGAAACAATCTGACCATTATAAGTAATGGAAAATGGTTTGTCTCAACCTCTTAACTACCCCTCTTGATAGATAGCTTGCTCTGGCTACAAAATAACCCATAACTGCCAGGTAAAAATAAATGTAAAAAAGATGCATTAAGAAGAAAATACATGCAGCCACCACATTTAGGAATTGATAGGCTGCAATGTAATAAATGTTTGCTTTAAGGGTAAATACCAGTTTAAGTAGTGCAAAGATGGGACTTTTTGGGGTTGTTTTATAGTCTTGCTGGGTTGATGATACAATCTTTTTACTGTAAAATGGGTTTGTACAAAAAAGTAACAAAAGTAAATATGATGTAAGATCAGATTGTAAATATTTTTGCTTATGTATGGGTTCATAATTATATACCATATTCCAGATGTAAACAGTACAGCAAGGACAGTACAGTAAGTTGTTCTCGTCATTAGGATGGAAAATATGCAGGTGTAAGTAGATGTAAGATTGTACTATAAACAGAAGTCCTTGTTTTGAAATCAATAGATCATTTTAAGAGAAAAGTGAGCTTGTTTGCTCATCCCTAGCTGTTAATAATTTTTTAACCTAGCATACCTATATGGGGGATGAATTTACCTCTAAACAGTAGTATACTGGTTTCTACATTAGTCTTATTTTCTCCTCTTCCTGTTATTTTATTGAAAAGTGAGAGCAGGGGCTTATATGGATGTTCTCTGAAATAGGGGACCATGGATCCCTTAATATAACACCGTCAAGAGGGATTTATGAGGACTGCCATTGCATTACAGTGTTTTCTGTACTTGCTATAAAATGTTTTTAGTCTGAAATAAACTAATTTTGCCATCACATCTAAAGACTGGTAAGCTGTTTTTTTTTTTTTTTTTTTTTGCTCTTTGGTTTATACATCCTTTAAGGGCCCTTGAGTCACAAGCTTCAGTATTGCAGCCAAATAATTGACATTTTTTAAAGCATATCGATAGCACATTCCATGACTCTCACATGACAGATTCCCCTTAAGGAAGAGGAAAGGCAGGTAGAGTGACTCGAAAGTGGAGCCCATTTAAAATACTTCTTCAACAGGGCTACAACATCAGAATGCACAGTCCTAATTCTGCCCATTGGACTAACATACATGATGGTGCCCCTCACCCACTTGCGGCCACTGCACTGCTAAAATGGTCACCTTAGACCGCCTCTTTCTGGTAACACTCTTCTTTGTGCTGATTCTGGACATCCCAACCATGTTATTCGAGATATACCAGTGGGACAATTTATAACATTATAGAGAATATGCAGTGAAGATGAGGAATTTGCAAGGGAGAAGAGAGAGATGAGTGAGTTTTTTTTTACCGGGCTACAGTACTGGTACTCTTCATAGACCAGTGGGCATTGTGGATACTGTCCAGAGGGGATCACCCTGACAGAATAAAAAGCATGTTCCAGGTTTTTCCACCCCATATAGTCTTGAATTCAAGAAGATCAAAAACATAGCTGAACAGCATATCTCAATATTATACAAGGACGAAACATATGCTAGAATTTTATCTAGGGGGTTCAAAACAATATTTCAACGGACGCCCTCTTTAGGCAATGCCCTATCACCCAATGATTTTAGTTCACACTTTTAGTTCAACATCAGTAACAGAACCTACAGTATCAAAACATTTATAACCTGCAATACCAGAAATGTGATTTATTTAATTACTTGTAAAGCATGTGGGATTCAGTACGTGGGTTTGTACCACGAGAAAACTTAGAGATCAGTTACACAATCATGTTTATGATACCGAAAAGGAGCATGATACTAATGTTGCAAAACATTTTAATGAGGCCCATGATGGGGATACCGCTCTAATACAGATACAGGGCATAGAGAAAGTCTCAATACCCAAAAGAGGAGGTAATTAAAGAGGAGGTAATTGTTTTAGGATTTTATGTAAACGTGAAGTATTTTGGATATTCACCCTTCAAACTAGGATCTCAAAGGGCTTGAATTTTGAGTGGGATCTGACCCACTTCTATAATTAAATTCTGAATCTCTTAAAATTTCTTCTTCCCCTTTATTTTTTTTTGATCCTGTCTATGGTCAATTTTGTCAGAATATTTATCTATATATGCAGTCGCCATTGATCATCCTCTTGTTGACTCAGTCTGGATATATATTAACAAGTCTTTAATGAATGAGATCTTCATAATGGTGTGTATCTTTCTTCAGTTTGTTTTGTTTTTGGGACACAGTACTATACCTTATAGCTTTTTCTTTTCTTTTTGTTTTTGATTTTTTGTTACATTTAATGTCTTTTTAAGGTTTTACTCTGACATGTTGATTATTCAATGGTACGCATGTCATTTTTAGTTTGTATAACCTTAGAGCTTGCAGCAAGGTCTGCAATCACCATATTGGAAACACTTGTGCTTGTTTGTGATTTCACATATATAGTAGTGAATGGTGACTGCATTCCCAGGTGGTTATGATAAAGCACAAACTCTGTGTGAAATGCGTCAACCTTTCTGTCTCCCCCTTAGCTGTCAGTGCTGGTTGTTTTTATGGATATCTGTATACTTCAAAAAAGCGAATATTGCATTGTGTGGGAGTGCAGCCACGTGATTTATTTGTTCATGTCTATTACTGCAGCAGTGGCAGGGAGTGTACCCCACAGTTTTCATTGCATTATGTGGATCACGGCCATATGAAATCACTTGTGAGCAGCGGTATCCTGCTATATATAATGGTCACCACCCTTACCTCATGCTCAGGAAACATGATCCCCACTTTTCAGCACTGCATCAGCATGCACCTTTATTTGCTCTCTGTCCCTGGACTGACACATATTTATGTATTTATAAATGGGAACACTTTTTCTAGTTAAAAGAAAAAAAAAAGTATGAAGAAAAACATATCTTTGAGACTGCGCCTGCGTGTCAAACTGCTATCTTTTTTCTCTGTCCAGCTTCATTTTCCTGACAACAATTCTAATACCTGTGCATGTTAAGATTTTTACTCAGATAGCTCTGTCTGAAGAAGAACACATGCTTTCTTATCTTATCCCTTAACTCTCACTTTTCACAGATTAGCATTAGGGCACACAGTGCATTATGAGTAAATGCTCTATCCACAGACAATGAATTAATATTTCTTTGGAATATTCCTTTCTAATAGCTGTGAAATATTCTTATTTTATTCTATTTCACCTTAAATCCTGATAATCTGGCTGACACAGAAATAATTTATTCCAAGAGTGGGTTGATTATTTACTAGCTATGCCTGTTGATTAAATATTTATCTTGATCTACAGTTTTAAACACTGATGATTGTATTCCTTGTTCAGGTGAAGGATGTAATGAAAGACATTATGGCTGACTTGCAGCAGACGAACAGTGAAAAGATCTTACTTAGCTGGGTGCGCCAATCAACTCGCAATTACCCACAGGTCAACGTTATCAATTTCACCAGCAGTTGGTCTGATGGAATGGCTTTTAATGCACTCATCCACAGTCACAGGTAAGAGTTAAAAATTTTAGGCTTTAACGAACGTTCCATTCAACCTTGTATCAATTTTACTTTTATTGATCTTTGTGCAGTTCAGCATCTGTTGAATAGTATTTACTATGCAAAATAGATTTTTAATTTACTATTTGAAATTTGGGGACATTCCTCTGAATAAGTACTGGTGACTCTGATGTCATGTTGAGATATCTTGCATTTTTTAATATTGTATAGTGCCACCAGTTTGTGCAGTGCTTTACAGAATAAAGGGAGACAGAACTTACAAAATAGAAGGAGGGGCAAGTGATACAAAAAGTAGTAACTATGAAGGATGATCAGCAGGCAGTGGTCCAATAGTTAATGTCAATTTATTGAACATACTGTATGTAAAAACCAGGGATTTGCAAGCACATTACCACATAGGTCTGGATGGCGGTGAGGGCATTGAAGAATGACAAATGCCAATAATAAATCCGGGGGGGGGGGGGGGTGATCCAACGCTGTACCTCTTGGAGATGTGTAAATGGCCAGGGGACAGGACCCACCATGTAGCAGGAAGAGGATCCCACCCAGACGTCACCGGCACGTGTGCAAGCTGTAACCCTGAAGCGCAGAGGGAAGCATGGTGTCCAGAAATTACGTCACTTGATTGGAAGAAGCCAAGTGCAGGAACCAGTGTGCAACACAGGTAAGACCATTGCCTTGACCATGCGTTACGCTTGCATGCACTTTATAAAGTGGACTTGATAAAGCGCATGCACGTGAAACGTGTAGTCACGGCAACGGGCTTGCTTGCGTTCCACGCTGGTTCCTGAACTTGGCCTCTTCCCATTGAGTGATGTCACTTCCGGGCACCACACTACCCTCAGCACTTCAGTGTTATGGCTTGCACACGTGACGGCGGCGTCCAGTTAGGATCCTCTTCCTGCTACATCTGGCCCTATTCTACGCTCTCTAACCCATATCTTCAATCTCTCCCTCTCTTCTGGCATCTTCCCCTCTCAACTCTCTAAAACATGCACTAGTTAGCCCCATACTTAAAAAGCCCTCACTGGACCCAACCGATCTTAACAACCTACGCCCTATTTCCTTGCTCCCCTTTTCATCCAAACTCCTCGAACGTCTAGTCTACAACCGACTGTGCGACCACCTTGCCGAGAATAGCCTCCTTGATCCCCTTCAGTCTGGATTTCGGCCTCAACAGTCCACTGAAACTGCTCTCCTAAAACTGACAAACGATCTACTAACGGCCAAAACCAATGGACACTATTCTGTACTCCTACTTCTGGACCTTTCTGCCGCCTTTGATACGGTTGACCATCTCCTCCTCCTCAAAAAACTCCATGCCTTTGGTCTCCGTGACTGTACTCTTCACTGGTTATCTTCCTACTTATCCAACCGCACCTTTAGCGTTGTGTACAATTCTACTTCCTCCTCTCCTCTTCCCTTCTCTGTTGGGGTCCCCCCAAGGCTCTGTTCTTGGACCCCTCCTATTTTCAATCTGCACCTCCTCTCTGGATCAGTTGATAGCCTCCCACGGCTTCCAATACCATCTCTACGCTGACGATACCCAAATCTATTTACCCACCCCTCAGCTCTCTCCCTCAGTCTCCTCACGTATCACTAATTTACTATCAGATATATCGGTCTGGCTGTCTCACCACTTCCTCAAACTTAATCCATCCAAAACTGAGCTTATAATTTTTCCTCCACCACGTGCCCCTTCCCTTGATTTCTCTGTCAATATCGATGGCATTACTATCAGCCCATACCCGCATGCCAAGGTCTTAGGTGTTGTCCTGGACTCTGAACTTTCCTTCAAACCCCACATCCAATCGCTGTCCAAATCTTGCCGCCTCAGCCTCCACAACATCTCCAAAATACGCCCCTTTCTAACCAAAGACACAACAAAGCTCTTAGTTCACTCCCTGGTCATTTTGCACCTCGACTACTGCAATTCCCTTCTCATTGGCATACCTCTACAGAAGGAAATCCCCCCTTCAATCCATCATGAATGCTGCCGCCAGACTCATCCACCTTACCAATCGCTCAGTGTCCGCTGCTCCTCTCTGTCAAGCCCTTCACTGGCTTCCGCTCACCCAATTAATTAAATTCAAAATACTTACAACATCTTACAAAGTAATCCACAGCTTAGCCCCTAGCTACATCACTAGCCTAGTCTCAAAATACCAACCTAATCGCTCTCTTCGTTCCTATCAAAACCTCCTGCTCTCTAGCTCCCTCTTCACCTCCTCCCATGCTCGCCTCCAGGACTTTTCCAGAGCCTCTCCAATCCTATGGAACTCCTTACCCTTATCTGTCCGATTATCTCCTACTCTATTAGCTTTTAGGCGATCTCTGAAAACCCTCCTTTTCAGAGAAGCCTATCCTACCCACGCTTAACAAATATACCTCCATTTTCTCCATCAACCCATCCCCCACGGTTATTGCCTTTTGTTTCACTTGACCCTCCCTTCTAGATTGTAGCGCATATATATATATGTGTGTGTAAAATCATAAACAATCATGTAAAAATAGGCAATAGATAATGAGTTGACAAGTTACAACCCAGTACAGGGGAAGTTGCAGCATAGTAACCATGCATAATACAGTATTTAACATATGTAATGATACAAAAAAAATTGTCAGAGACTGCAGACTTATGAGTGGGAAAGGTCAGAAATTACAGACATGCTACAGGTGTATACTGAACAAACCACCCAGCAGCTGAACACAAATATCAACCTGACATTTTAAAATAAATTAAAAATAAAGTCTAATTCCCTTTATATAACTTGCCCAGGGGTTGTCCTTTGCCAGCCTGTGAATGAGAGCATCTCGGTGATGTACAGGAAGTGCTGTAGCAGCACTGACATTTATTAAAGAATAAAGTTTTAAAACTGCCATGAATGGCTTTGACAGTATCCATGTTTTAAAAAAAAGAACACACAGGGGAGGAGTGTGTCTGTCATTTGACAGCATTTTAAACTGTTTTTTTTTTTTATTTTTTATTTTATTTGTAAACGTAGTTTTTTGCTGTTTTATACAGCAAGAATGAAAAAGATTGTAGAGCCCTCCCAAAATAATTACCAGATCCTCTAAGCCCATTATGGATGTCAAGGGAATTCCTCACACCAAAAAAAAGTGAAGTCCCCCAGCAAGATAGGCAACAGTTTTGTGCTTCCAGGTTTTTTTGGGTAATTTTATTAAGGGGCCTTGGTAGTGTTAATAATGTGATCTCCATGGCTTTTAATATAGGGAAGCCGTATAGCAGTCAAATTACAATAATTTAACGTATTCACAATTCACAATTTATTTTAAACATTAATAGGTATCCCTGAAAACACTCAATCAGCAGCCTCAATCAAGAATACGGTTCCTAAGTTCCTAATTTAGGGTCAGAAATATAGGTAAATGAGAAAGATCATTATAAAGGTTTTTTTAATTATTTTTTAGTGTACATGCTTTGTGCACTGGTCCAAACCATTTGGTGGAAAGGGGCTTATGGTATGGGGTTGCTCCTCAGGGGTTTGGTCCCTTAGTTCCAGTAAAGGTAAATCTTAAGGCATACCAAGACAGTTGGGAGCATGAAATTGTCCAAAATGTCTTGGTATGCCTTAAGATTTCCCTTTACTGGAACTAAGGAACAAAGACCAACCCCTGAGGAACAACCCTATACCCTTACCCTCCACCAAATGGTTTGGATGAGCAAGTCCTAAACTCAACCTGACAGAACACCTTTTGATGAATTAGAGCAGAGTCTGGGAGAAAGGCCTTCTCGTCTAACATCAGTGCCTGACCTCACAAATGAGCTTCTGGAAGAATGGATAAACATTCCCATAGACACACTCCTAAACCTTGACGACAGTCTTCTTAGAAGAGTTGAACCTGGTATAGCTGCAAAGAGTGGGCCAACTCAATATTGGACCCCTGCGGACTAAAACGGGGATGCAATTAAAGTTCATGTGTGTGTAAAGGCAGGTTTTGACCATACAGTGTGTGTGTATATATATATGTGTGTATGTATATATATATATATATATATATATATATATACAAACACATACACTGGGAAGTTTATTCACTAAATAAGCTGAGAATACTTTTAGTTTTTACATGTTTTGATAATTGAAGTGAATCTTCTCCTTCATTAAATCAACAGCACCACGTGTAACTAAATATGTTGTGTTTAGGGTGCTTGTATATGCTACTCCATGTCTTACATTCTTGTGGCAGCAAAACTTGCTAAGTTGGAATGACAGTAGTTGTTAGAAGTGAAGACCTGTACTTGTAAAAACTGATTTCCTTGAAAATGTTCGTGAAATTTTCTAAGCTTTATAGATTAAAATCTAGAAAGCAGTATAATGAAATTATAACATGGAGGGCTCCTTCAAATGCATGTTTTTATGTTTGTCGTCTAGATATATTAAAATGTATAGCTAATGTGCAACTGCTCAGTAAGTATAAAAAAAACTTTAAGTAAGTACAGGCACAAGATTAAACGAAGATAATATGCTAAAGCATTCTCCACAAACTGTGGATGATTAATCCATTAAGCATGTTCTCTCTCTTTTTCTTTTCTTTTTTTTTTTTCCAAAGTTCTTATGCCTATTACTTGAATCACTCTTCAATGAGAAATTCCTGTGTAAAAAAAAAATAAATAAAAAATTACGTTGATTAACAAGTGAGTTGATAAGGTGAGACCTGTACATGTAAGGTAGCCAGACAAAAGGCAAACAAAAGGCGTAAAACACAATACAATTAATTTGCCTTTTGATTACTAATGGTTAAATTTTATCTACAAAGCATATACTGCCAGACATGGGTCATCAGTTTTCTATTTATAATGTTCAACGAGGTGGTACTTAATTTTATATATTTTTTAATTAGAAAATTGATTTAACAAAACGTGTAGCATAATTAGCAGCACTCTGAAAATGTTGTTTTACTCCAGCCTAATCAGAGTATTTGTTACAGAGTTGTAATCAAGGTCTGATTTAGAATTAGACACAGAGGGGCTGTACCCAAAGGAAGAAAAAGCTAGAAGGTAGTCTTTAATCTGTGCAGCACACGTAAGGAACAAAGTATATTACTTTAATTATCAAAAAATTGGATATGTACAGTAGGCCTCAACTCTGTAGGGCCTTTTACTTTATAATCAGAAAGAAAAATATCTCTATGTTTGTAAGGTCTGTCTGTTTGTTGGATGTTAACAAAAGTAGAAGGAAAAAAATGTGTGTAAATTATCAAACAAGAAAACAACACCCTTCACAAATTTCATGAAATCAGAAGACAACGGCCTTCAATATAACATTTTATCATTTGCAGACTTTTTGAATATCACCTTTCTCTGTGTGTGAATAGAGGGATCCAAAGACAGATAGATAGTTTTAGTCCTTCCACCCCCTCCAGTCAAAGGTGCAGCCTTTAAAAAGTAGGAGGGAGTTACAGGGGTTGGAAAAAAATATGGAAACACTGGGTAAAAGAATTAGATTTTTACCCTATATGGCGTTGGGCTACCTTTGGCATCCATACTGCCTGAATTCTCCTGGGAATTGAAAAAAATAAGTCTTGGATGGTGGATAATCGAATCTGATACCAATCTTCATGCAAAAATTGTTCTAGTTTTTGCAGAGATGCCGGAGGCAGAAAATGAGCTCCAACATTGACCATAATGGCTCCCCTGCCAGGGAAGGTGCAAGACTTTATCTGCATGCTCAGAAAAAAACATGATTTAACAACATCAGCTGTGTGAATCAGAGCAATATGGTCTTGGTAAATGGCGCTGTCTTTGGGAAACAATGTCTGCACCGTGGAATGCATATGGTCGGCCAAACTTTGTACATAGTCGCTGGCAGTGACTCCACCCTTCAAGGAAATGATGGGACCTGCAGAATACCAAGACATGGTTGCCAAACCATAATTGAGTCGCTACTATGCTTTACTATTGGCACAAGACAGTCTTGATTGTAAGCTTGGGATAGTGTTGTAAATGCATCCAGTGGTTGGGAACAGTGTAAAGCTTGATTCATCAGACTGTATTACAGTTTTTAATCAATCGTCCATGATTTATGGGTGTTGCACCACTCTCCCTACTTCTGAGCATTAATATCAGTCACTAGAGGTTTCGCAATTGCAGCTCGCCTGTGAATGGTTTGCTTATGGAGTTTGCTCTGCACAGTTTTTGTGGAAATGGGCTTTGGAAGACTAAGATTAAGCTCTGCAGTCACTTTTGCGGCAGTTGTTTTTTTATTCTGGGTCACATTAATGCGCAATGTCCTTTTGTCTCTTTTGGTCAGTTGACCATGTTGACCATGCTTATGCGTATCAGTTGACATTTTCCTGGAAACTGTATATGCCTTCATAACCTTTGATACTGTACCTCGTGACACCACAAATAAATTGGCAAGTTAAGTCACTGCAGCACCAGCTAAGTGCGCACCAACAATTTGCCCTCTTTGGAACTTAGTAAGCTCTGTTTTACTAGCAAGGCATGCAGTGAATGAGGAAAATGAGGCTTCCCACCTGTTAGCTAGGTATCTCATTACACAGTGAAATCAAAATATTGTTACATCACTTGAGTTTCCAGGTATAGGTCCAGAAGTTATCAATCTGAGGGGTTATAGCATATTGGATTGTCATTGCAGTTTGTTGGTAAAGGTGGGGTCAGGAGTAATCTTTAGTAGGTAATAGTAGGTATTATTTATTTAACCACTTAAGGTCCACCCTATTTATCAGTTTTACTGCTACATGGCAGCACCTCAGTTCCAGTTAGTAGCGCCGGTGGAGTCGAGTGGTGGGTACCACAAACTCAATGTCTTCCACCACCCTCCAATCCTTTGGTACACAGGCAGAACAGTGGTCTGCCTATGTAAACAAGGCAGATTGGCATTATGTCGGGAGTAGAGAAGGCATAGATCCTGTGTTCCTGCAAAACAGGGACAAGGATCCATGTCTCCCCCAAGTTAAAGCACCTACCATGGTACACAGAAACCCTAGCCAGGCAAAGTTACCCCTTTGATCACCCTTGATGTTAACACCTTCCCAGCCAGTGTCATTAGTACAGTGACAGTTCATTTTTTTTAGCACTAATCACTGTATTAGTGTCACTGGTCCCAAAAAAGTGTCAAAAGTGTCAGCTAGTGTCAGAAAGTCCACTGCAATATCACAGTCCCATTGTAAGTCACTGAGCGCTGCCATTACTAGTAAAAAATAAATAAATAAATAAAAATATCCCATAGTTTGTAGATGCTATAACTTTTGCGCAAACCAATCAATATGCGCTTATTGGGAAATTTTTTACAAAAAAATATGTAGCAGAATACATATTGGGCTAAACTAATGAAGATATTTGATTATTTTTCAATTATTTATTGGCTATTTTTTATAACAGAAAGTAAACAATTTTGTTTTTCTTTTTTCAAAAGTGTGAGTCTTTTTTTTGTTTATAGCGCAAAAAATAAAAAACAGAGAGGTGATCAAATACGACCAAAAGAAATCTCTATTTGTGGGGGAAAAAGGACATGCATTTTATTTACATCGCACAACAGCGAAATTGTTAGTTAAAGTAATGCAGTAACGTATCAAAAAATGGCCTGGTCATGAAAGGGTGTAAATCTTCTGGAGGTGAAGTGATTAATATGGCCTCTAGGGGATCCTAATGTAAGTTATAATTCATAACTACAACATTGTATACATTAGAAAGTAAACCCAGATCCACTGCCTTTCTGTCCTTTGGGCATAACTACCAAACATATACCATCTTGTTCACAGCACTGAAACCGAACAGTTGAGTATTGAAGTACATATTTAGCAGTCTTAGTGATAGTTAAATACCAACAAAATAGGACTTTATATGAGTTCTCTAAGGTAAATATGTTAACCACTGGAAGACAGATATGTTAAACCACTTTCCAGTTCAGACCATTTTTCAGTTTTGATTGCTGTGACATTTTGAGTGAAAATTATACAGTCATGCAATGCTGCACCTAAAATAAATTTATATTTTTTTAGACACAAGTTTTTGTAAAATGTGGGAAAAAAAATTTCTTACACAAAGTTGTCAAAATATTAGATATTTCTAACACACATCATAGGCATATTTAGAATTACACCCCAAAATATAATCTGCTAATCCTCCCAAGTATGGCGATGCCACATTTGTAGGACTTTGGCTAAGGAACACCTTATGGCTTTCTAGGGGCAGAAATCTAATTTTCTGACTACCTTTTAGATTTTTGAAGGCCCTGGAGCACCAGGACAATGAAAACTCCCACAAAATAACCACCTTTTGGAAAGCAAACACCCCCATGACTAACATAACATCTCCAAATAGCGATGTGAAATGTGCATAAATGGTTACTATTATTACCACACAAATAAATAAATGGTTGCTAATAATGTCATAATAATTAAATAAAATAAAAATGAAGAAAAATATATTGCTGCTGACACTAAAAAGTATTTACACCTACACCCGTGTATCAAGAAATATATTAATCACTTCAATACAGGGCACTTTCACCCCCTTCCTGCCCATGCCAATTTTCAGCTTTTAGCACTGTTGCATTTTGAATGACAATTGTGTGGTCATGCAACACTGTACCTAAACCAAAGTCATGTCATTTTTTTCCAAAAAATAGAGCTTTCTTTTGGTGGTATTTGATCACCGCAAGGTTTTTTCTTTTTTGCTAAAAAATAAAATAAAAAAAAGACTGAAAAGTTTGAAAAAAAAGTTTTTTTGTTTATGTACAATTTTGTAAATAACTTTTTTCCTGCACTGATGAGCACTAATGAGACTGAACTGACATGCACTGATAGATGGCACTGATAGGCCCTGATGGGCACTGATAGGTGGCACTAATGGGCACTGATAAGCGGAACTGATCGGCACTGATGGGCATTGATAGGCGGCACTGGTGGGCAATAATGGGCAATAATGGGCACTGGTGGGCAGCACTGATAGATGGCAATGATGGGCACTGGTGGGCAGAACTGATGGGGGAGGGCACTGGTGGGAAGCACTGATGGGGAGGGCACTGGTGGGCTCCCTGAGCCCTGATTGCCATCCCTGGTGGCCATGGTGGGCATCCCTGGGGTCATGGGTGGGCATCCCTGGGGTCATGGGTGGGCATCCCTGGTGGTTCGAGTGGCACCCCTCCAAGGGTCTGCACTGGTAATCAATGATCTGATTACCAGTGCAGACCCCCCCTGTCAGGAGAGCCGCAGATCGGCTCTCCTCTACTCGTGCCTGTCAGGCACGAACTAAGGAAAGCCAATCAACAGCTCTTGCTGTGTACTATGTGACCAGCTGGTGGAGAGCCTACGTCAGTAGGCTCTTTACTAAGATCGGAGATGCAGTGCGTCAGAGTGACACGCCACATCACAGATCGCCGCTCTGCGCATTATCCTGCCGCTGTCATATGACGTCCAGTCAGGATAATGCAACAACTTTCCCACCGTTAATAGCCTATAGGGCGGGTGGGAAGTGGTTAAATTACAGTCCCTGCGCAATATACTCCATGTACACATTAAACAGAGAGGGTGCACATTCAAAGCTGCCATGGACTAGGTAAGTGAAAGTGGAGACGCTTAGCTGTTATTGTGCTTGTGTAAATACACCAATTTCACTTTTAGATTCCATTCACATCTAGTGTAGTGAGAGAGCATGTTTTTTTGGCTCATTTTTTCAGAGACACGCATAGTGCAGCCTACTGATTTCAATGGGCTGCCCTATGCATGACAAACGAGGCAAAGTAGCTCATGGGTCATTTTAGTATGTTTGCACATTTTTTACCATGCATTTTTCGGCATTTGTGTTTTTTTTTTACATGGCAAAATACGGGTTTGCTTCCAAAGCATGACGCGTTCATTTTAGGTGTATTAAGAAGGCCATACACTATACAATCTGACGGTACAATCTCCTTTAGATTTACCAAAACTATTTAATAAGAGGACACACTTATCTATCCAATCACTCTGTATCCAGTTAGTCAGGTCCTTGCACTTCATAGTTGATGGTAGATCTAAAAGAGATTGTACAATCAGATTGTATATAGTGAGCTTTTCAGACTTCCAGGGACACACTTCTCCTGTTTTCAATACTACAGCTCTGCTCCACATAGGCTGTTATGTGGTCACTCAGCTCCTGCGTACTCTGTCAAATGAACGATCTATGCAAGAAGAAGGTAAGGTACAGAACAATTAAATCAGCAGGGGAAGGCACTAGCTACGTATTGAGGAAGATTGGCACTCACTGACAATGATTGCATAGGAAAAGCATGTAACTGCAGAGATGGACAGAATCAGTCTCCTAGAGGGTGAATGCAGATGAAGGATGTGTTTTAAAGTTGCAGTTAAGTCCAGCTAGAAAGAAAAAATCCAGTTCCCCTGTAAGTTAAGGCTATAATGTAAACGTAGCTACCAAAGTGCAGATAAATGAATATTCAATCTTCTGCACTTTGGTAGATATGTTGTCATTTCTTTTATGTTAAAGTGGCAGCTGCTCACAGACTTCTATCCATAAAACCTTATTCCATGGCACAGTGGTAGGATCTTTTTATATGTGCGCTTTGATCACGGGTCGTGTGGTTGTTTGCATTTTTAAAGCCATAACATGCTAGTATGTGATTCATATTATCAAAATCTTCCCTCTAGAACGAATCCCTCCAGGGGTGCATTGTCACAGCTCACCCGGTCTTCCTTCCGGGTTCTCAGGCTCTGGCTATTTAAATGGCTGAGCTGTGATGATTTAATTCCTTAAAAACGTACCTGTAGGTAAAAGTAACAAACTAGAGTTTACTATCGCTTTAATGAGGTCATGTCTGAAGTACTTCCTCATTCCACTAGCATTTTTCCCATCCTAAAGGACAGATACCAGGAAATCATGAAGGAGTTTTCTATAGAAGAAACTGGAGGCTGAGGTAGGCTTGCCTTAGAAAATGCGTTTTCTTTTCTGCAACAGAGGTACAATAATGATATATTGGTAGATACAGAATCTGGATCTAGAAAAAATGATGTTTCTGGTGACACCGGAAGTAGCTCTCCTATCAATGATCCCCTGTTCCATCAAGCACATTAAAAAAAGCCTCTTCATATTCCTAATTATGGTTGGCTGTGCCCTGATTTCTAGACACTGGAAGTCCCCCACAACTCCTACTG
Source organism: Pelophylax lessonae (assembly GCF_965119305.1). Classification (NCBI taxonomy): domain Eukaryota; kingdom Metazoa; phylum Chordata; class Amphibia; order Anura; family Ranidae; genus Pelophylax; species Pelophylax lessonae. Next base: position 434,103,007 of record NC_138769.1, read on the forward strand.
TCTGGGAACAAGTAACTGAACTAAATTACATAATGAGAATGGAGGGGCCACTGGCCACAGCCAATGAAAACTTGGGATTTGTGGTTTCCTTGGATTTTCTGATTCTTCCACACTTTTGCATTTCCTACACAACTAGGAAATCTTCATTGCTCTTTGGAACTGTGCTGGACTGACCCTCCCATCAGACACCCCTTCTCTTTCTTCTGCCTCTTCTTTTTCCTTTCCTCTCTCTCCTTTTATGGTTTCTCTTATCCCCCATTTTACATTGAAAAAGTGGCACCTAATGCACCATCTTGTCAGACTTCTAATGATACCCAACTTCTGAGGAACAATGTGTTTCTTGCAACATACACTAAATCTGCACTAGTATTGGGTTCGGCTTCCTTCTTCCCCCTTGGATAGCCCCCACTACTAAGGCCAACCAAGTAGATGCATTTGTTTATAACTGGCAGAATTTTTTGCGATTCTTTATCATCGCTTTTTTGTGCTGTTAGCTATTATTTGCTGATAATAACCATTGTCCTCTCAATTACTGTTGTCATTATAGTACTTTGCTGACCTTTCATTGGCAGCATGCTATACTTTTTAATAAAACTTTATTCTAAAAAAAAACACAAAGTTGTCAATTATTATGATATTTCTAACACACAGCATAGACATGTGAGATACCACATGCCTAAAACCTTTTCAATGTTTCGACTGATTATGTACCCAGAATTGCATCTTGTGTATCACAAAACCCAACCAACACTGTATAGAAAACAATTTACTGTAACGATTGCCTCTGTTCAAGTGATTCGGGAATAGAGTTTAGTGTAGCTTCACCGACAGCAGTTCTTTTTCCAAAAAATCCAGGTAGGCCTAACCTACTGGTATGCAGCTGCCCCATAGCACAGTTCTATGTTCAATGGCCAGGAAATACTGGAGGTTGAAAATGGGTGAACAAAAGAGGACCCATGGTTACAATAGTGCAGTTGTCTGCAGGAATATAATGAGTGAAACACGCAGATGGGTCAGTACATGTAACAGGCAAAGACATGATCAGCAAGCAGGCAAAAGATTTATCAATTTTCAGGACAGGGTCAGTTAGGATGGTATGCAGATGTGTGGTCAGTATGCAAGCAAAGGATCATTCCAGGCGGCAGCAGAAATGTGGTCTGCACAAAAACTTTGGAACAGTACAGGCAGAAGGCAGAGACATGGTTAGTATGAAGCTAAAGGATCAGTCCAGGCAGCAGGTGAAACATGAATTAACAGACCAGGGTCAGTTCTATGTACAGGTAGTTGCACTTAGAAAACGGAAATCACACTGTATATGTTTAAAATAAGATTTATTAATGCACATAGCACCAATTAAACACCAACAGACCATAAGGAAAGCAAAAGTGAAAAATAAACATGACAGTGAAGCAAAACCTAACCAACAACCTAACTATATGCACTTTATACAAATAAAGGGGGGCTGACATAGCAGGGCATAAGTCAGACTGGGAATGGAACAAGGGGAGAAGAGATGGGGGTAACAGGATAAAGGATACTGGATGTATGGTACAGGAAAAGGCAGGGGTCAGCAAGCAAGAATATGGCTAGCAGGCAAAACACTGAAGCAAAATGGAATAACAGGGAAGGGGCTAAATACCCTCTCAGCAGCCAGCATCAAGTGAAGACTAGTTGCTAGGAACTGCTGGCAGTTGGGAGACACCTGCTGGCGGACACTAGAACTACAGCCTTCAAGTATGAGAACAACGGTGCCACCGGCAGGAAGGCAGTTCCTGGAAGAAATGGTCAGTCCAGGCAGTAAGCAGAAATGTGGTTGAAAAAAGAGGCAAATGGTACATAGGTGATACAAGCAAACTACAGTCAGTCAGACCTAAGAGAAACACCTTCACCATTATCATAATGGGGAATAGTAGAAACAAAATCAGTCCTTTATACAGAGTCCAGGTTGTGAGGGTAGGTCGGGACTATAGTAATGTTTGTCGCTCCTTTTTCCATCTTTGGAACATACACAGCATTTTTTGTGGGGTTTTTAGCCTGTTAGAGAGAGAATATCAGAGAAGTGTATCTCATGCAGCCTGTTGACTATATCAGTATATAGGTTTTTGGACCAGACCGTGCCTTCCCTGAATTTCCAGTGTGGTGTCTTGGAAGAAATGACATAGACATCCTGCTTATCCTTCCATTTATGGGCCAAGAGTTCCTCATTGTACAACCATGCTGACTCTCCCTTTTTTCAACTTTGTTGTGACCAGTCTTTGTAGAAAGCCCTTACGATTTGGTCCCATTGTACCATGAGCTATAGTTTACTGCAGAAAGAAGTGTAGAAAAAATGACATGCTGCTATAAATAGCACATAGAGGTGGTATCCCTGATGAACCCCTGATGGAACAAGGGTGACATAGGATCTATAACAGGAAGCCAGAATAACTATGAGTTGTGTCCAGGATGGGAGATTTATTTGTCCCAGGTTCATGTTGTACATTAATTGCTTTTCTGTTTGTGCTGTGTAGTGAGCCTGTTTGAGCTCAAAGAGGGGTTAACAAGCTCAGGTGTAACAGGTTGAGTACTGTTGGCTCTATAAAACTCCCAGGCTGCTTAGAGAAGATGCTTTGCCCTGGAACCAGATTCCTCTGTAGGACTGGGGAGCAGCATTTTCTCTGAGTAGTGAGATTAAAGTGATTGTAAAGTCTAATTTTAAATAAAAATAACAAACATGTTATACTTACCTGCTCTATGCAGTTGTTTTTGCACAGAGCAGCCCAGATCCTCGTCTTCTCAGCTCCCTCTTCTGCCCCCCTGCCCCCACAGCAAGCATATTGCTATGGGGGCACCTGAGCCGAGTCACAGTTCCCTGTGTCCATTCAGACATGGAGCTGCAGTCTGGCCCCATCCCCTTTCTCTCCTCATTGACTGACTGCTACTCCTCATTCTACCGTGCTTCCATCACGGTCACACCTCGGTCTGGCTTTGCCTTAGATCCTCTGACAAACTGATACAGCCCTTTCATTATCTCGCTCTCACACCTGAGCCTGCTTTTTGATTTGGACTCCAGCCGCACACAGCTTCCCATGGATGGGTTTATGTGAGCCCTACACAAAACTTGAAAGGGGCTTACCCCCCTAGATACAGGTCTTCCTGACCTTGTAGGCACCTGTCTATGATCTACACCCCCTAGTGGACATACGAGGACAATGCTGAGCCTGCTGAACTGATTTTAAATCTATGCATGCAGAATTTCTTCTTATACAGACAGAGACCTTACAAAAATTTATGTGCAATACTTTACACTACCCCTGAAGAAGAAGCGAATAGCTTCGAAACGCGTTGGGTATTTGGTTGTGAATCATATTGCACGTCTCTGTGGCTGTACTGTATTGTATTTTCTGTCTGCTTATTTTCTATGTACATGTAATATTTTGCTGTTTTTAGACTTTTCATGGTTGTTTAATAAAAACTTTGATATTTTTTTAACAAACCTTACTATCTATACTTGTTTCATACTAACCTAAGTGCCTAAAAAGTCCCAACCCCTTAGGGGAACCCCTTTCTTTTGCTGCATTGAGTGACTGCAGGGGCCAATGGCGCCACTGCTGTGTCCCAACCAATCAGGAGGGAGAGTCCCCAGGACGACTGAGGCATTCATAGACATTGCTGGATAGAGGTGGGCTCAGGTAAGTATGAGGGGGCTGCTACACACATAGAATGCATTAGGATAAAAAACCTTCTGACTTTACAACCACTTTAAGTCTGTGTGACTAATAGACTCTGTTGACACTTGCAAGTGTATGGTGGTGATCAGGAACACTGTTGGTGTATACTGGTCTGGCATCACTGAGACAGGTATGACAGCAATCAGGGACATTGACTGGCTGCACTGGTCTTGGGACACTATGACTGGTGTCACTAGAAATAAAGTACACTATTGCTGGATGTAGTAGTGCTACTGGGACAGGAGTGACACTTTACAGTGGGACAGGTGACTGACTGCACTGCTTTATTGACACTTTACAATGGTGTGGTTAGCGATCATGGACACTCTAAACTGGCTGTACTGATGTTTGGTGTATAAAACTGTAACAGAAACCAGAAGACATTCACAGATTACTGAAACTAGCTCTGTCTCCTCTCACAGGCTCTCCCTGTGTAAGGAAACAGAGCCAATGCCTTCTTTGTTTACATTTGTGATCGCTGTGATTAAACACAGAGATCACATGGTACAGCATTGGCCCTTTAGATGAGCGAAGGGGTAATTGGCTGTCCAGTGAACTGTCCAGCAAACCATGGGGGTTGATTTACTAAAACTAAAGAGTGTAGAATCTGGTGCAGCTCTGCATGGTGGCTAATCAGCTTCTAACTTCAGCTTGTTCGATTAAGCTTTAACAGAAAAAGAAAACTGGAAGCTGATTGGTGTCTATGCAGAGCTGCACCAGATTTTGCACTCTCTAGTTTTAGTAAATCAACTTAGTAAATATTCCCACATATTCCCTTCACTAACAGCCTCTCCCCCCCCCCCCCTTTTCATTGTTAATTTAATAGTAGATTCACAAATAAGCCATGTTTGGCCAGAGTGTGATGGACTTTTAGGGGGAGATTTACTAAAGCTGGAGCACTCAAAACCTTGTGCAGCTGGTACTCAATCAGCTTCTTACTTCAGCTTGTTCAATTAAGCTTTGACAATAAAACCTGAAAACTGAATGGTTTATATGCAGAGCTGCACCAGATTTTGCATTCTATATTTTTAGGAGATCTACCCCATATTGTCTTAATGAATTTGAATCAATATGCAGTATCTATTTTAATAGTGGAACATATTGTAAAATACTTGGGCACCCTCAAAGTCCTATATACTGTATAGTGGATCCTCTTGTTGTTACTTGCAATTTGAGGAATGTTGGTGCCCATTTATGTAATTCTGGCAACAAATATTTACAGGATTATCTCATATCCAGTATGTTTAATGCAAACACAATACAAATACAATATAATACAGCTTACAATGGCATTCAAACGGCTATTCTAAAACCAGACAGTATCACAAGACATTAAATCCAAGTTTAGTAGTAAATTATAGTACAGCTTATGATAACACATGAAAAGAAAGCAGGCTATTTGCACAAGCAGGTTTAAATGGAAATAAAATATCCTTTAAAGAGCACAACATAAGTCCCTGGGAGCACAGGTGTTCTAATTCTCCTAGATACAGCTCCTTCTGTCTCTGGTTGCTGTGAGCAACATATCCTTAAGACCTTTGATATACCTAAGCCTATGTAGTAGAAACACATTTATTGTGAGCTCTGTTATTTAATACAATACGTATATTATAATGTGAAAACCAATGGAAAATAATGAATTGTGAGCCCAGCTTTTTTGACCATATGTTGCAATGTGAAATTCATATATTATGTCATGCACAAATAAATTTCTATACCAGCACTTTAATAATTGTGACAGCAGGGTTCTTTCTTTTCTGCTTTGTATTTTATTTTCACATTTTTTTTGTGACTTTGGTTGTTATTGTTGACCATAGCATTTCTTATTTAAGTCTCACTTAACCCATGTAAACTTTCTCTTATAGCCTGAGTTCGGAAGTAATAAAACAAGTGTGCAAAACTAAAATGGTGAAAAATAAATTGGTTTTAAATGCGTAAAAACCTGTAAGCTGCGAAAGCCAATTGTTATGTGAACACATGGGCATCCGCAGGTAGGGGCAAGGGGGGGCAAATGCCCCCCCCTGGAATCTCAACTTCCCCCTTTCAAGTGATTGTTAAGCCATTTTATACCATCCTGTCTGGTCTTTTTAATAATAGGGGGAACAAGAAAATACTGCGCTACCTAATAAGTGAAAAAGCAGCTAGCACCAATCACTAGACAAAAAAGTGACCAATAATACAAAAATAAAAAGAAATGTGCAGCGCTGGTATTGATGAATATGTGTAAACAAATAATACATAAAAGTCCAAACATAAAAAGTTCATCAAAGAAATCCCAAGTGAATAATTGTGATGAAATGAGTCCAACAAAGGATAATGTGATCCTAATGTGCAGGCATCTTCTGGAAAAATTGGTGACCCAATCACACAAGCAGGAAGTGATGTTTCTGGTGGTCATTCTGTACACATTCTGCAGCTAGCCATATTTCATTGCGTTTCAGAAAATTACAGCAGCTGCAGATTGAAAAGGTAAGTATTACACTATGTTTGTCCCCCCTTTGGTTTTTATCTATAACCGTGTTGGAGTTGAGATCTGGAGTGTCCATACTCGTTGCTGATCTATATGGAATCCATTGAGGTCGTTGAATCCAGCTGGGACATTCTACAAATATCCCCTTAAGCCTGTATGACCCATATACTATATGGTATCTGGGTCCCATCCATCTGGTGAGCGCAATCCACTTATCTTCATTGGTGTTGGGATTTGCTGCACATTAAGATCACATTATCCTTTGTTGGACTCATTTCATCACAATTATTCACTTGGGATTTCTTTGATGGACTTTTTATGTTTGGACTTTTATGTATTATTTTTTTATACATATTCATCAATACCAGCGCTGCACATTTCTTTTTATTCTTTTTAATAATACTGTTTGCCCCAGAGTCTGTGTTTTAAAAAAAATAAGCCATTCTTTACCAGTTTTCAGAGGGCTGAGGCCGCTCACGTGACCCGTTGTCCCTCTCCTCTCTCCTCTCCCCATCTGACAGCTGCCTGCAGCGGAGAGGACAGAGGAGGACAGGAGAGCTATGGATGATGGAGGCACGTAAACTGACCACAGTGTCGGGGCTTAGTCGCCATGGTATACCGTGGTCAGTTTACAGAGGGGAGGACATAGCCAGGCAGGATCAGCCAGGTATTTTAGGTGATAGAAGGGGCCAAATTACACAGCACAAGCACTGTGTTGTGTAACATGCTTTAAGGTAACAGGATCAATTTTTAGGTTAACAATTGCTTTAAAAATAAATGCTCCTGTTTGCTCTTTAAAAATGAATACTCAAAATAAGTATACGGAATAAGCCTCTCCCCTTCATGACATTGTTGAAAAAGGGGTGGAGCATGGTGACCTTAAAATGTTGCCCCCCCCCCCCCCCCTGAAAAAAGTTCTGCGGACGCCCATGTGTGAACAGACAATCAAAAACATTTATGTGTAGTGAAAACACGGTATTAGTGATAGCAGCCAGTCTTCATATTCAGCACCTTTGGTATGCACATTTTTTTAGTTTTAGTTCATTTAGCACATTGATTTGCGCTGATTCATTTTAGGTGTTATTTGTTATGTGAAGGCTGCTGCTAGAAAACAACAAAGCATTCTAGAATTACTGTATGTCTTCGGTTCCATCCATTATTACCATGTTAGAGTGCAAGGATGGAACAGATGTGAAATATGAGTCTTAATAACATTGAAGTTTTTAATTAGTTTGAACACCTGCATCAAAACATGGCTATCTTTTCAGTCTCAAGCCACTCAGACAGAATAATCACAATCAAGTGCAATTGGAATTCGTCTAGATTAGATAGGATCATATGTTTAGCATCATGTACAGCTATAACAAATCAGGGACTTGCATGATTTAAAGTACACAGCAAGTCTCATTTTTTTTTCCCCCAGAGATAATCCCATATTTTTTTTTTTTATCACGGCTCTTAATTGATTTTTTAATGTAGTTAAGACCCTTCTTGTCACTTCTGTTTTCCAGAGAGCTGCAAAAGATTTCTTACAGAGGTTATTTCAAGAAAAGTAATTGCTTCTTCTTTCTCTTAAAATAAAGAACAAACACTACTTACAAATCACCATCATCACAGCTACACCAGCATGACAATTAAGCTACATTAGGAGCCATTTTAGGAACACCACAAGGCCGAGCAATAATTACTAAAATTGTCAGTTGAATCACTTTAAATATGGCATGTTTACATTAACAGAAATATTTTCCACAGACTATTCTGACACAAAATTTTACCACAGTTTTTTTTTTTTTTTTGCCACACTTGTCCTGAACTAATACTAATGCATTAGTTCAGAAGCAGCGTAGTGTATTTGAACTTAAACAGTGAGTAACATGTTGCTTCAAAACAATAAGGCATATACAAACACGGAAACAGAATTTTAATTATTCCAATGTACTGTATCTATAGAGGAGCAGTATTGTCACCCTAGAAAAGTAAGTGCGTTAGGACTACCCCCTATCTTTATCTTTGTATACACACTCAACAGCCACTTTTTTAGGAACTTCTGTCCAATTGCTTGGTTACCCAATTTGCTAATCAGCCAATCATATGGCAGCAACTCAATGCATTTAGGCATTTCGATGTGTTGAAGATAATTTGCTGAAGTTCAAACCGAGCATCAAAATGGGGAAGAAAGGGGATTTAAGTGACTTTGAAAGTGGCATGGTTGTTGGTGCCAGATGGGTTGGTTTGAGTATTTCAAAAACTGCTGATCTACTGGGATTTTTTTAAGCACAGCCATCTCTAGGGTTTACAGAGAATGGTCTGGAAAATATAAAATATTCAGTGAGCGGCAGTTGTGTGAACGAAAATGCCTTGTTAATGTCAGAGGAGAATTTTATCAAGTAACTCAAATAATCACTCCTTACAACCAATGTATTCAGAATACCATCTCTGAATGCACAACACATGGAACCTTGAAGCAGATGGGCTACTGATGCAGAAGACCACTACGGGTGCCACTCCTTCAGCAAAGAACGGGAAACTGAGGCTACAATTCACATTGGAATTGGAGTGGGGGTCCCCCCAAAACCAATACTTGACATTCAGACCTGGTATGCATGTTGGGGGCAAAAAACAAATAAAATTTGTAGTGCCCCCCCCCCCAATACACAAAAAAAGCCCCTTACACAAAAAAAAACAGAGAATGGGGGCTATGAAAACCAGACCCTTAATTCAAGCATGCAGCCTAGATTTCCAGGAAAGTGGGGGGGGGGGGTGAGGAGCATGCACTCCAAAATTTCAGAAGCTCACCAGGCAACATGACCTCAATATGGAGGTATCTCCTGGAAAAAACCCTCATCCTCATGTTGATGCATACAAGAATCTCTTAAAAAAAAAACACCCTTAGACCCCCCACAACCACTGAGTTAGGGTTGTGTGGGTGTGAGGGTGGGGGGTTATTAGAACCTGAAAGCCCCTTTTAACAAAAAATGGAAACCCATTTGCCATCCATTTGCCAAGTCCTTTATTTTAAAACAGATAATGATAAAAAAAAAACTCCCTACCAAAAGAAAAATCCCAGATGCAATAGGGTTGATTTACTAAAAACCAATAGACTGTACAACTTTCAAGTGCGGTTGCACTCTGCAAGGACATTTGCTCTAGAGCCTAGTAAATGATTGGAAACTCTGCTAACGTCCATCATGTAATCATGTGCAAGCAGAAGTACAGTTCTTTTGAGTTTGATTGAGTATTTTTTGCAAAGTGAAGCTTTACCTTATTTGCTAAGCTCCAGCGTAACTGTCCTTGAAGAGTGAAACTGCACTTGCAAAGTGCACAGTCTATTTTTCTTTATTAAATCAACCCCGTTGACTGCTACCCAATCTGTTATTGACAATATGACAGACAGGGATTGCAGTGACATATTTGCCCAAATATGGCCAAGTTGCCATATTTAGGTAATTATATCACTTCCTTTCCCAGCCATTTGCTTACATGGCCAGGGATTCCAGGCCATGTAATCAAATGAGGCCATGTGATGTCAGTGGTTGCCAATGATGCAGCAGATTACAGGCACCCACTGCTTTCTTAAAGGCTATTGACAGCAGGAAGATGTCATGTTTGTCTACACTGAACACCCTAAAAGTTCAAAGAAACAGAGAAACACTTAGCTCATCCCTACTAAGTAGTAACTGGATGATTTTCTACAAAAAGTGTTACTCTAGTTTAAAATTGAAATTTAAAGGTGCAAACATGGACCATAGTCTGCCTGATTAGTGCTGCCGTTTTTCATCCAGACATTGCTGAAGTTCACTAGTTTATGTTCTTTATTGTTGGTAACAAGATAATCTGATAGTGATATAAATTCACACACACCAACTGCATGTTCTTTGCTGTCTCCCAAGTACATGGCTAAATTAATAAAGAAGTTGTGAATCTTCACCTAAAAGTACATGAATATTCACATAAACTATCCAATTTTGTGAAAAACATCTGCACCTGATTGCATACAACCCCCGCCCCCCAAAAAAAAATGGAATTTGCTTATACATGATTGGATAATGAAGTGAAAATTCACATATATTGTTTAAGTGAAGATTCTGGACTGCTTTAGTAACTTAGTCTCAGTGAGCTCAGTGCCATACAAACATCCAAGAGTCCAAAGTTTTTTGAAGATAAATTGGCTCATAGAAAAAAAGTCCAATGCATTTTGGAACCAAACAGACCCTCTTATTAATCAGAGCTTAGGAATGTTTAAGAAGATAGAGGTGACCAGCGCTATGGAGTGAGAGATCCTGAACAATTGAAAAGGTGTAAGCTGCCAACAACCGAACCCACAAGGGGTTAAAGAGTGAAATAAATACAAGGAGGTTGTAACCTTTAACCACTTAAGCCCCGGAGGATTTTCCTGCTAAACGACCAGAGGGTATTTTGCTATTCGGCACTGCGTGACTTTAACAGACAATTGCGCGGTCATGCGACGCTGTATCTAAACAAATTTGGCGTCCTTTTTTCCCCACAAACAGAGCTTTCTTTTGGTGGTATTTGATCACCCGTGCGATTTTTACTTTTTGCGCTATAAACAAAAAAAGAGTGTACATTTTGCAAAAATAACAATATTTTTCACATTTTTTTATATGAAATTCCCCCAAAAAAAATGTAAAAATCAAAATTTTTTTAAATTTTCGGCCAATTTGTTTTATGCTACCTATGTTTGGTAAAAAAAATCGCAAAAAGCGTATTTTGATTGGTTCGCGCAAAAGTTATCGCGTTTACTAACAAAGGGAAAGATTTCTGTCATTTTTGGTGTTTTTTTTTAACGTGTAATGGCGGCGATCTGCGATTTTTTTTGCGGTACTGCGACATTGGGGCGGACAGATCGGACCCTTGACTGACATTTTTGACACTTTTGGGGTTACCAGTGACATTTCTACAGTAATCAGTGCTATATATATGCACTGTTACTGTAAAAATGCACTGGTAGTGAAGGGGTTAACTTTATTTGGGAGGGAGGGGCTGTGTGTGTCCCTAGGGGCGTGATTCTTACTGTGATTGGCTGTGGCTCTAGCTGTAAGGACACTGATCAACGGATCTACATACTAGATCCGAGTGATCAGTGTTTTTACAGCGAGGAGAATGACAGGCAGCTTGTTTACACAAGCTGCCTGACATTCTCCTTCTCCCCCGCCGATCGCCGAGTGACCGGCGGACATCGGGTCCGCTGGTCACACGCGCGGGGGGATCCGTGACCGCGCGGGAGCCTCACAGGCGAGCGACGTAGACCTACGTCACTCTGCCTGTGAGGGGCCGACTGCCGCAGTAAATATACTGTGAGCAGTCGGCAAGCGGTTAAAGTGAATAAGTGCTATATAAGTGCCAACTTAGAATAAAGTGCCAGTATATTAAAAATTATATTAAAAAATATACCATATAAACGTTGGGTCCAAAGTAAAGTGCACTAGTGACTTGTGGTGTGACAAGGATAACCAATTATTTATCCTGGACCCAAGAAGTGCAACCTTATAAAGTGTTAGTGCTGTGCTGTATATATACTAAATAAATATAAACAGTGGATTCCAAAAGGTGCAATTTATTAGTGATAAATGCTTTTGACTTCAGCAAAATATAATTGAGTACATAAACGAGTGATTATAAATAATATCTGTGCTGTGTGTGGTGTTTTTATATTACCACTTAGTGAAGAGTGAACAAAAAATGAAATAAAGAGTGGGGTTGCAATTTCTTCATACGTCCACTAGGTGTCACCCCTGATATACGACCTGTATTTGCTGTAAGGTGGTAGATTATTTCCGGGGTTCTCCAGCGGAATGGACGTGGCTTTAGATCCCTCAAATAGAAGAAAAGGGCCCCATGATGTCGTATACAATCTGTAGTGTAGGACAAAGAGAGCAAAAGACTCACGTTTAGGCTGTCCAAGATCAGCGACAACGGCCGGGAAGCTTCCGCGTTCCACGGCCCAGGCTCCGAAGCCGGAAGTGACGTAATGACGTTGCGACTCCGTTTGTTTGAATGTTTGACTGCAATTAAATAGGCTCAGGTAAGCAGATACAAAATAGACCTGTACTGCTTGGAACAGTTTGAGACGGGCAGGTCAATCCTTTGTTAATGAAAACAGCAAAGTTTGCTGTACTAATTAACAGTGTCTTAAGCCTTAAAGGATAAGTTCACTTAAAAAAAAAAAAATAAATAAATACATGCACATTTTTTTTGCAGTAAATGTATGCTTTTATTTTTTGGGGCCTGGAAAGCATTGCACAAGTGATCAGCAGATTGCTGGTGCCATGCAGGTCTCCTGCAGATCTGTCAGTGCATCTTATGTGCCTATACATCCCGCATGGGCAAGCAGATACACTGACAAGAAGAATCAATGATCTACCTTGGCGCTCCGCAGAGCCGTGGTAGTTCATTGAGAACTATAAGCCAACAGCCTCAAAGGATGTCTGGGCTTGTTTTTTATTCACACACAGAGCTCTGTGAAGGAATAACATGTGGGCAGAGCCCTGCACAGCCGTGCTAATTTCAAAAAGTGACAGGCAGTAGGGGGAACTTCTCCCCATACTGCTTTTACAGGGAGGGGGTTTGGGCAGTGGTTGCTGCATTGGGAACATGTTACATGCCCCCTCCCCTAAAAACAGGTGTAACATGTAACATGTTCCCAAAGGTGAACTTATCCTTTAATGAAGGAGGGGTCTGTTTGATCCCTGAAATGTGTTGGATTTTTTTTTCTGCTATGAATTGATTAAAAATGTAGATGTGCTAACTTCACCAATATTTGATGAAATAGGTAAATAAAATTCAACACACTAAATCATATGCAAAATTATATATACACATTTGTGAGTGAAGCAAATCTCCTCCAGCCTGTTCATAGGGACTTAATTTCTTCAAAAAAACTATGTATATGAATACTACACAAACAAAGGTTTTTTAGTAGACTGGAAACATGCCTCTTATCAAATACCTTGGGGCATCTACTTTCCGAAAAGGGGTCATTTGGGGGGTTTTGTGCTATCTTGGCATTTCATTGCCTCTGAAACTGTGATAGCTAGTGAGGAGTGCAATCAGCAATTTACACCCTTAGAAAGCCTGAAGGAGGTGATTGGTTTTCGGGGTCCTGTATGCTGCTAGACTGCCAAAAAGTCTCACCCATGTGGTATCCCTGTACTTAAAAGAAGCAGCAGAATGTATTTTGGGGTGTAATTTCACATATACCCACGGCATGTTTTAGTAATATATCATTTAAGTGACAATTATGTGTAAAAAAAAAAAAAGAAGAAAAAAGTTTTTGTCATGTCTCTGAAGCCTTTGGCAAAATATAAAATATTCCATGGACTCAACATGTCTCTTAGCAAATAGCTTGGAGTGTCTACTTTCCAAAAAGGGGTCTTTTAGGGGGGAGGGGGGTTGTGCTATCTTGACATTTCATCTTGACTAAACTGATAGGTAGTGAGGAAGTAAAATTAGCAATTTATGCCCTTAGAAAGCCTGAAGGTGGTGATTGGTTTTCAGGGTCCTGTACATGGCTAGGCTCCCAAAAAGTCTCACACATGTGGTATTCCTGTATTTAGGAGAAGCAGCAGAATGTATTTTGGGTGTAATACCCATGGCATGTGTGAGCAATATATCATTAGGTGACAACTGTGTAAAAAAAAAAAAAAGTGTAATTTTCCCAAAACGTTTGGCAAAATATAAATTATTCCATGGACTCAACATGTCACTCAGCAAAAAGCTTGGGGTGTCTACTTTCCAAAAAGGGGTCATTGGGGGGGGGGGGGGGTTGAAGTGTCCTGGCATTTTATGCCAAATATTAGAAGCTTATGCCACACATCACCCACTCCTCTAACCACTTGAAGACCAAGCCCTTTTTAACACTTTTTTTTGCTAGAAAATTACTTTGATCCCCAAACATTTTATACATTTTTTAAAGCAGAGGCCCTACAGATTAAAATGGTGCACTATACTGCCCAAATGTTTGGTAAAATATAAAATATGATCTTATACCAAGTACATAGATACCAACCATGACATGCTTTAAAATTGTGCACGTGCAGGGGCGACAAACTACATACATTTTTAAAAGCTTTTAAAAACCTTTACACATTGCCACTTTAGATTTACAGAGGAGGTCTACTGCTAGAATTATTGCCCTCAATCTGACGTTCTTGACGATACCTCACATGCATGGTGCAGTTGATGTTTACATATGACACGAGACCGATGCTTGCACTCGACTTTGCACGCAAGCAGGGGGGGGGGGGGGAGGAGTGCTTCAATTTTTTTTAAATCTTTTTTTGGGGGGGGGGGGGGTTTTGTTTTTTTACACTGTCCCTTTTATTTTTAATTTTTTAATTTTTTTAATAATTTTTATTGTTATCACAGGGAATGTAAACCTTCAAGCAGGCTCTCTCCACTGACTAAGTGGAGCATTTACAAGCCATTGCAGAAAGCCCCAGTGATTAGATGTGCGGTGCTATATGTGCCAATTCCTAATTGAAAGAGGTGTCTAAAAAGTGAAACGCTTGTATAGAAGTTGCCCACGTATAAATGGTACCCCTTTCCAAATAAGGGTGACGCCAAGTCCCAAATAATCTTGCCGCTGCTCCCTATGTAGTCTGGGCTGTTGGGGCGGCTCCACACTGCTATCTTTTTCCTTGTAAACCAGGAAACTACATGTATAACCTGTTGCCCTGTCACAGATCTTACACATCTTGACCCCATATCTGGTGCGCTTTCTGGGGAGAAACTGTTTGAAAGCAAGGTGGACAGAAAACTTAATTAGGAACTCGTCAACGCAGACATCTTGTAGAAGGATAAACCAAGCTGCAAATTTTTGGTTGAAGTGGTTTATGAGGGGCTGAATTTTGTGGAGCCGGTCATATTCAGGATCACTCTGAGTTTATTGTCATTGAATTACATGAACCAAAATATTTGCTCGTATCTCGCCCTGGCCATGGCAGAAAAGAACACGGGCATATGATGAATTGGGTCAGTGGACCAATATGACCACAACTCACTCTTTTTAGTAATGTCCATGTTGAGGGATAGGCCCAGAAAGGTCTTAAATTCAGGAACCATTATAGGTTTCCAGCCAAGGGTCAAATTTGGGTTTGTGGCTATAAATTGATTAGTATACAAATTCCTTTGGTCCACAATTGATCTGTACAGATCTTCAGTGAAAAACAGCTAAAAAAAATCAAGGTTCAAATTTGGGTTTGTGCCGATAAATTGATTAGCATACATATTGCTTTGGTCCACAATAAATCTGTACAAATCTTCCACGAAAAACAGCTCAAAAAAATTAAGGGGAGTAAAATTAGCTGTTTCCACTTAAATTTTGGGTTGACCAGTGAATGGGGGAAGTATGAGCGCTGCAGAATCTGAGGGCTGCCAAGCAGGATTTGCAAGTGCATCAGGTAGGGCACTATGGGCTCTACGGGCCTGCTTTCAAATTCTTGGTGGCTGCGGGCCACTACTTGTGCTAGCCACATCTTCAGCTTGAACTGTACTTATGGGGCTCACATAAGTGATACTGCAGTGCTGGTTTGTCTATGACCAGGGTGTACTAAGCTGCTGGTGCTTGCAAATTCACCAGAAGGTTGAGCGGGGAGATCAAGGGGTTAAAACTTTATTAGAAAAAATGTGACGGGACCCTGATGCTATACTAAGACAGTGATCAGAAATAAAAATCACTGTGCTAATGAAACTGTGATAGGGAGTGAAAGGGTTAACTGGGGGGATCAGGGGGTAAAGGTTTATTAGGGCGGGTACCCTAAACCTATCTGGGACTGATAATACCTACCGTTAACTTTGGCTGGCGCTAACTGGCGTCACCAGTGACATCAAAGACAGTGACCAGTAAATTATCTGTATACTGTATATAGTGACACTGTGACAGGGAGTGAAAGGGTTACCTGGGGGGTGATCAGGGGTTGAAAAATGTGCCCATGTGTACTGGTGTCAGTGTAGTACTTGTGTACTCACTGTAATGCTCTGTCCTTACAAGCTGGACCCAAAAAGGGCTCCAGTAGGGGAGATGGCATCATTTCATTGTGTTTACATTACACAGGCGCAGGAGGTTTTTCCATTGATCAAAACGGATCACCAGGTCCAGGCCATAAATCATTTGCCTGGACCGGATGATTGATCGGTTTTGAACCAAATCAGATTGCTGCGGAGATGGCGGGAGCGCACGCATCCCCTACCCATGGGCACGCATCACTTACCTAATAAAAAATTCAGCCAAGCACTTATTCAGAAGGGTAAGACTGGCGTGCTGCTCTCCTCAGGCAGGGAACTCCAACATGGGTACATAAGAAAAAGAGAGAAAGGAGACACAAACACCTAGTGCATTACCCGTGGTCACTGTTTGTATAATTTTAATAAAATGGCAAATGCATACTCACAGACATGAGGATAATAAAAGCGTGTTACAAGAATCCACCATACATGAACTGGAACATGTCTTTGAAGTCAGGACCGCTAACGCATTTTGGGAGTCAAGCCCCCTTCCTCAGAGCTGGTCTTACCAGTAGCAGATCAAAAATATATATAGTAGCTTCAATTGTATCGGTTAACCCCCCCCCCCCCCCGGAAGTAACATACATCACAAGAAAAGTGCTGTTCAGAGAGCAGCAGTAAATGTCTTCACACGAGGGGCCACAATCATGCTAAAATCAGGGTCGCTTGAGCAGAGAGGACAGGGGAACATCAAGGAGATCTGAGCGGGGTATGTTCCAAATAAACTTAACCCAATAAAATACACTTAACCCATTAATCTGCCCACTAATAAGTGCTCATTCCACCTAGAGCATATACATATTGTTATGATAATAATAATTTCCCTACATATAACAGTTGGCTATTTTTTGGCATATTTTGGGGTTTTTCTTTCCTGGTCTGCATTATATGATCTAATGCATGCATAAAGGGTTAATGTTCATCTAAGGCGGAGAGGGCCATTTTTTGAGGCACTGGATGGTCCTGCCCACTCCCTCTAGGTGGAGGGGGGCTGAACCGATGCAATTGAAGCTACTATATATATTTTTGATCTGCTACTGGTAAGACCAGCTCTGAGGAAGGGGGCTTGACTCCCGAAACGCGTTAGTGGTCCTGACTTCAAGGACATGTTCCAGTTCATGTTTAGTGGATTCTTGTAACACGCTTTTATTATCTTCATGTCTGTGAGTATGCATTTGGCATTTTATTAAAATTATACAAACAGTGACCACGGGTAATGCACTAGGTGTTTACGCCTCCTTTCTCTCTTTTTCTTATGTATGCATCACTTACCTGTACGTGGTTTTGCACAGCTGTGCCGCCCTGCTCTAGTATATATGCAGTGGGCGGTCTGGAACTAGTTAAAAGGTATGTCTTCTCACTACCACCAAAGTGAAGCTTCTCACTACCACCAATCAGTTTATGACCTTTTTTTTTTTTTTTAGTTTCAATAATTTTTATTAGTAAATCAGTAACAATAACAGTACGCGATAAGCCGCAAGGCACAGTTGAGTAGTTACATTGAGCAAACAAATATTCACAATGTGCAGTAGACAAAGGAACCAACTAGCAGTATCGCAGTTAACAGAATGAACAAAAATGCTTATACTGGAACGAGGGATTTCTGCCCCCCCTGGGCACCCCAAAGGGAAGTTTATGACCTTTTTTTGAAGCTTGAGTATAATTGGTGATACTGGATACAAAGTCAGAAGAAGTTTTAGAACTAGGAACTATACTTCTAGTTCTGCAATTTTGCTGTGGTAGTTTACAGACGTTAAGATAATCTGGACAAGTGTTCTGATTCTGGAATAGTTTCCCTGTTTACTGGATAATCTTTTGTCCCTTACTGATTCATTTCACATATTGTCTGTCCCTTTACCTACAGCAACTGATAACATCATTGGGATATAAGTAATGTTACTTGTACACAATTCAAAGCCCCACTCCCCCTGCTCTGTGCAGTGGTTTTGCACTGAGAAACCTAGATCCTTCCTCCTCTTCTTGGGTCTCTCTTTAGTGCTCCTGGCCCCTCCCTCCTGTTGGGTGCCCCCACTGCAAGCAGCTTGCTGTGGGGGACCTGAGCCAAGTCACAGCTCCCTGTGTCCATTCAGACATGGAGCCGCAACCCAGGCCCATCCCCCTTTCTCTTCTCATTGGCTCACTGACTTTGATTGACAGAAGTTGGAGCCAATGGTGCTGTCTCAGAAAATGAGGAGGGGAGTGTTGGACAGCCGAGGCTCAGGTAAACATTAGGGGGCTGAGGGGGCTGCTGCACACAGAAGGTTGCAGGAATGCATTAAGATAAAAAAAAAAACCTTCTGCCATTACAAGCACTTTAAGTACAGAGCAAGAATGTACAGGTGCATATTTGAGATTTTGACTGAATTTCCACCAGCCTTTCTCTTCTTTTGTGTTTTTCTATTGATTAACTTGTGAGTCTTTATAGTCTCAGGTATTGTGGAAGAATAGATATGCCCCCTGTGGGGGGTTGTTTCAGGAGTTCTAATGACTTTGCCCTTTTTATTGCATTGAAACTGATTAATGATGAAATTACCATCTAGGGAAATAGTTTACTAAAGTAGTAATTTCTACACTGACTGGTGTTGATTTCAAAGACTCAATCAGTTTGTTTCATCCCTAGAATGGATCGTTTGTTATTGACTGAATTGTGCATGCTTGGAATGCTTGTACATTGTGGCTTCATTTAATTTTAACTTTCATTAATCTAAAGAATATTTAAAGAAATAAATTGCTGCATTATATAGTACAGTTGTGATATGTCTATTTGGCCTCAGATGAAAACTTATAGAACTCAAGTGATCATGTTGTTAGATGCATACGTAATTGAATTTTCAAAAATAGAGCATGATAATAGTTATATTAGGTGCATTAGTTATACTAGGTAAACAATCAAGATCTGCAGACAATGAATTTAGAGGGACAGTTTGTCCATACTAATACAGCCATTTGCTCTATATAATTTATAATAAATATGCCACACTTCATTGGCATGGTAATTTTGTTTTATAAAACTCTTTAAAGCTTCATCAAGTTTTTTTTTTGTTTTATGTTTTGCAGACCAGACCTGTTTGAGTGGAACAATGTTCTCAGCCAACAATCTGCTGTTCAGCGGCTGGATCATGCATTTAACACTGCCCAGCAACACTTGGGAATCGCAAATCTCCTCGATCCTGATGGTGGGTAAACAAACTTGTGCTTTTAACTTTCATTAACACTTATACATTTTCCCAGTGGAAAAGATGCATTATGCTTCATGTACTTTGTATGCAAAATGATCGCAGCATAAGGCCTAGTGGGACATACGAGGGGGGATTCATCATTTTCTCTGGTTAGTGTTAATTCACATGCATGCTTTCAGGAGCTGTACTTCTAATTAATGCACTTTTTTTCTCTTATACATGCAAATTGAAAACAATTTGCAGTCATTCAAATAGTCAACAAGTGAACTCTTTTTGAACATATTTGTGTATGTTTTCCTCAGGAAAAAGTGCATAAAGAACAAAGCTATTTTTAATAATTTTAAATTGTAAATAGGTTGTTCATCAATGTTGATTCAGTGACAGTGGACCTGTCATAGTTTTGTATATAAACTGTAAAAATTATGTTTTTTTGCATTGCCCTATGCAGTGTTTTTAAACAATCAGTTCATATCCCATAGTGATATCCTTGTACATACGTGATCATCTTGTTGATTTGCCACCTAATAAATGAGTACTAAATTTGGCCATTTAAGGGTTTCTTGCATGTGTGAACACTGGCCAAATATTTGTCAAATTTAAAGTAGATGTAGACCTTTACTGAATGATATTTAGTTTGATAATGCAATGTGTAGTATAAACTTTGGCCAATTTATTTTCTTTACTTGCCATTTACATATTATACATGAAAAGGTGAATTATGCAATGCAGATTACTGGTTGATGTTGTTTTTCTAAAGTTCTCTTGCTCCCCCCCTTGCACATGCATGAGCACTGTACTGTGAGCACACTGTTCAATGGTTCACAAACAAAAGGTAAAGAGCTAATTCATTTTTTACTTTTTCTTTATTTATTTATTTTTTAATTTAATTTAAAATAGTGACACTACAATAGAAAATAGCTTTCATAAATGCACATCGTGTTTAACTGCCTTGTTAACACATCAATCTGCACACTTCAGAAGCACCAGAACATTGACTCAACTACATAGCTATGAGACAGTGAATGAACAGACACAAGTACAGTGGTATCAGACTAGAATTCTCAATATGATCCCTTGATGTACCCATCTACATTTGCAGACCAACCCCATGAAATAAGTCAAAAACAACAATTGAAAAAAAAAAAAAAAAAAGTTGAATGTGTTTCTGTGTCTGGCTTGTGCAGTTAGACAGAACCAGCTAGAGGGCAGCACTGCCCACTATTCAAGCTGAGAAAACCATAGAACAAGTTAATGCATTGGCTGAAAAGCACCCTGGAACATGTTACCAACATCATACAAATAGCAAAAAAAAGCACCTGCTGTCCCTACACTGATGTCCCTCCTTTATGCAGGCAGCAAAGGGCAGCTTTGATCATAAACATTTTTTTTCTGTTCCTCATGATTGCTGTGACCAATCACTGCATCACACAATGTAAAAATCTAGCTGCCTTTGTCAGCCACCTTTCACTTTCCATCTATTACTCTGTTATTCACCCTCTACAATATACAATATGTCAGCTAAATCCTGTCTCTGATCTGACCTCCTTATTAGGGATGATCGAACTTTTGAAAAGTTCGGTTCGGTCAGAACACCCGAACTTCCCGAAAGTTCGGGTCAGGATTCCAGAACCCCATTGAAATCAATGGGACCTGAACTTGGGTAATCGAAAAACACAATTTTGAAGCCCTAAAACTCAATAAATGCCCCTAAAAAGTGCCTAGGGTTCTGGGTCATGCCCCAGGGACTATTAATCACACAAAAAAAAGTTCTTAAAAATTGTCGTTTTTGGTAGAGAGCCAATTATTGAAAAAATTATTGAAAAAATGGTTTTAGTGTCTAGGGGGTCTAAAAAGTGTACCTGTGAAGTTTCAGCTCTGTAGCATGTCCAGAACCAGAAAAAAAAAAGATAAATTTTCTTAGAATTTCAATAGCGCAGGGATGGGGCTACGCTCCTTTTACACCTGGGCGTTTTTGTTTCAGGCGCTTATTGGGCATTTTTTGGGCGTCTTTGGAGGCAGGCATGACATCTGAACTTCTGTATAGGGGTATATATATATATATATATATATATATATATATATATATATATATATATATACATATATATATATGTAAATATATATATATATATATATATATGTGTGTGTGTGTATATATGTATATACATATATGGAATCAAAAAACACAATTTTGAAGCCCTAAAACCCAATAAATGCCCCTAAAAAGTGCTTAGAGGTTCTGGGTCATGCCCCAGGGACTATTAATCACACAAAAAAAGTTCTTAAAAATTGTCGTTTTTGATAGAGAGCCAATTATTGAAATAATTATTGAAAAAAGAAAAAAGAGATTTCTTTGGATTTAGTGTCTGGGAGGGAGGTCTAGAAAGTGTACCTGTGAAGTTTCAGCTCTGTAGCATGTCCAGAACCCGAAAAAAAAGATCATTTTTCTTAGAATTTTTATTAGCGCAGGGATGGGGTTCCGCTCCTGTCAGGCGTTTTTTGGACATTTTTTGGAGCGTCTTTGGAGGCAGGCATGACATCTGAACTTCTGTATAGGGGTATATACACACACACATATATATATATATATATATATATATATATATATATATATATATATATACAGATACACACATATAGGTGTGAAAGGAGCAGAACCCTATCCCTGCGCTACTGACATTTTTTGCAGGTTATGGTGTTACCCTCCTTTCACACCTATATGTGTGTATGTGTATATATATTCATATATATATATATATATATATATATATATATATATATATATATATATATATATGCGTGTGTGTGTGTGTGTGTATATACCCCTATACAGAAGTTCAGATGTCAGGCCTGCCTCCAAAGACGCCCAAAAAATGCCCAATAAACGCCTGAAACAAAAACGCCCAGGTGTGTTGTTTCAGGCGTTTATTGGGCATTTTTTGGGCATCTTTGGAGGCAGACATGACATCTGAACTTCTGTATAGGGGTATATATACACACACACACACACATATATATATATATATATATATATATATATATATATATATAATATATATATATATACACATACACACATATAGTTGTGAAAGGAGGGTAACACCATCCCTGCAAATAATTTCAGTAGCGCAGGGATAGGGTTCCGCTCCTTTCACACCTATATGTGTGTATGTGTATATATACATATATATGTGTGTGTGTATATATACCCCTACACAGAAGTTCAGATGTCATGCCTGCCTCCAAAGATGTCCACAAAAAAGCCCAATAAACGCCTGAAACAAAAACGCCCAGGTGTACAAGGAGCAGAGCCCCATCCCTGCTCTACTAATAATTCTAAGAAAAATGATCTTTTTCTTATGGCGGTCACCTTGACATGGATGAGTTCTGTCACCCTGGCATAGCAGTCAGAGTCAGTTCACCCTACACTACACTACGGTCACCCTGACACTTAACACTTTCCCTACAGAAACTAGATTATTGAATCTAACTATAGTGGTATATAGTACCCTAACTACACTAGATATCCCTTTTCTCACACTAATAATTGCTAAATGACACTTTTGCAGCAGGGGTAACAGAACTGCTTCCACTCTCTTCCACAGTCCCTGTATTACAGTGCTAGAGATTTGGCGGGGCTATGTTATATACTGGGGTGCGTATTCACTACTGATTGGCCTCTGGACCCCCTAGTCACTCCAATCAAATTCCTAGCAGACTCTTGCCCCCTCAATTGGCTTTGAAGCCAGTGATTTCTGGTCCAATCACTGGCTTTTAAAGCCCAGTTCCTGTCCCATTGCATTTTGGGCGGTTCTGGTGCCGAATTCCGAACTTTTACCGCAAAAAGTTTGGAATTTGGCCGAATTTTGAACAGTCAATGTTCGGGTCGAACCAATGGTCGACCCAAACCGTTCGATCATCCCTACTCCTTATTAGCCATTCACTTAATTCACAGCTCAGTGTAGAATTTCAGCAATGCCGAGTGACTGAACTCCAGCACATGCACGGGAGTAACATCAGCTCAGGCCAGCCAATCAAAACAGTTAGGGATTGATACCCAGAAACCTGTCTGAAGATATCAGTGACCAGCGGGGAGCTCCAAGGGGTCACAGCACTAAAAAAAACAGAAGAATATGGGTCTGCTTTAGGTTATATTCCCAACAACAGCTTTTTTTCAAGGACAAGAACATTATTAGCAAAACAAGTATTTTAAAAGTGAAGATACTTCATACCCTCCACCTTCAAATACAATTTGTAAAAATGAACCAGCAGCCATGTGATTTATTGATCATGCCTATGTTCCTATCAATGAAACCTTTGCCAGTGAAAAAATAATTTATAACATTTAAATGAGCAATTTATTTTACTAGGTCTACTGCTAAAGAGGAATGTAAAACTGAATGCCTTAACATTTTTACAAAAGCAAAAATTGGCGACTGTGTAGTATTTATGGACCCACTTGTGATCCTTTTTTTTATAGTATACAGATGGAATTTCCTGTGCTCTGGTGATTTTATGTCTGAGACATGCCAGTATAGTGGAAACCATAAAGCCATCATTTACATGTACAACATAATAATAATTTTGTATCATTCCCTATAGTAAATATGGCAATCTATGATATAAATAAATAAAGTTGGAAAACCCAACTTTGCAGGTAGAAAAATGTTCTGTGTCCTTCGGTAACCAATTTATTTTCACACTTTGAATCTCATTTCCAAAAAATATTTTTTCAAAATTGGATTGGAGCACCAATACTTTCCTCAGCAAATAAAGTCTCTGATCTTGCTAACTATTTTTTTTTTTATATCTGTGCACATAAATGTGCAAAAAGTACTTTAACATTTGGGTATTTGAGATTTCCCTCTTTTATACATTATTTTACCAATAAGAATTAATGGGGTTCATACAGACCTGATATTAGCAAAATGCGGTATGACAGTTTACATCAGAACAAAAACCAAGTGCTCTGAAATAATAAATAGGTTTGTGCACATGTTCAGATATGGTCCAAACTCTGTGCATCCTATTTCTGTGAAAACGTTGTACATATCCAGTATTTTGCAAGGTTGGACAAGTAAAGGCAAAGATTGCTGCAGATCCTGAAGGTATTGTGATGCAAGAAAGGATGTGTATTTTTCTCTACATGGGTCTTTCTTGATGAGGGATCAGCTTGTTTATAACCAACCCAAGAGTTCATTTGAGCAGAATGTGTCAATACTGATAACATTGTGTTAGCTTTCTTGAAAATTTCTGTTGCCAGTCTACAAGTAGGAATAAAAAATGCCTTCATAAAGGTCCTACTGCAGTACCTTTAAATGTTAGAACACAGAATATTATGTGGAAATAAATAAAAGCTCCTCGTTGTTAAAGAATTTGATATATTGATTTCTGCCCTGTGTAGAGATAGCCTAATTCTATTCATTCTAGAGGTATGCATGTGTTAACCACTTCAGCTCCGGGAAGGTTTTACCCCCTTAATGAACAGGCCATTTTTTGCGATTCGGCACTGCGTTATTTTACCTAACAATTGCGCAGTCGTACGATGTTGTACTCAAATACAATTGATGTCCTTTTTTACCTACAAATAAAGCTTTATTTTGGTGGTATTTGATCACCTCTGTAGTTTTTAGATTTTGCACTATAAAGAGCAACAATTTCTGCTATAAAACATTCCCAATAAAAACTTTTTTAAAAAATTCTATTTTTTTTAACAGTTTATTCTGCTACATATTTTTGGTAAAAAAATCCCAGAAAGTATATTTTAATTGGTTTGCACAAAAAGTTATAGTGTTTACAAACTATGGGATATATTTTTGTACTTTTTTTTTTTTGTTGCTTATTAGTAATGGTGGCGATCAGTGAGTTTTTAGTGGGACTGCGACATTGCAGTGGACAGATATGACCCCTAAGTGACATTTTTGACACTTTTTGGTGACCAGTGACATTAATACAGTAATTAGTGCTAAATAATATGGGTTAATACTGGGGGTAATGGGATGACTGGTGGTTAAATGTAAGCCTAAAATGTGCTTGCTAACTGTGGGGGGGGGGGCTCTGTGACAGGCGCTAAGCTGAAACACACAATCTCTGCCTGTCTGACAGAAGAGCTGCCTGCTTTGTTTACATTGGATGGTGGCACTCCTGTCAGTTCCTGAGAAGATGGCGGGAGGCCTGCGTTGATCGTGTCTAATCACAGCGGGAGCGTGGCTCCGGTGGCGCACGCACGCCGCCGAGGCAACGTGCACATAATCATGTACATGTATGTGATTATGCGCAGCTGAGCTGCCGTGCCGCAGTAAATCGGGTTGTGGCTGTTTAGTAGGAAATTCTAGTGTTTCCCCTAGAAATGCCCACCCAGTCTTCCCTGAAATATTTATTATGCAGTAGCTCACCTAATGTGTTTTTAATATATAGCAACTGATACATACTTTTGTCATTTACTCTTCAAACAACATCCTTCAGACTCAACTTACAGGGATTCCTACTTAATCATGCAGCACACTTGAGTCTTTTATTATTTATTCTGAACCAGGGGAACTACAATTTTATATTAGTGCATGTTTAATTTTAATGCTTGAAGTCACAGCATTACTGATAATAAATCTGTTCTCTTATCTGCAATGGAATTTTTGTTTCAAGGAAACGAAGATGACAATGCCTTATTTAGATTGCATTTTAGTGCATCATAATTTGTTGATCTCATGAAAATTTACTATTCTAAGGGTGATACAAGAAAAAGAGATTTCAGTCCTTTGTCTTTGTCACTTCTTACCAAATATGCAAACACTCAGCACAGCCCATTCATTATAACAGGCAGGCTAGTGGAGAGTTTACAACCACTTCAAAGGATGAAAAATTCACCAGTGAATCATCATATGTAAATCAGTGAAGATGAAATAATTCTACAGTCACTTCAGTTTGTATTTAACTCTTTTTTTCTCTTTTGCACAGTCAGACAACAAATTGATCAAGATATGAAACTGCTTATTTTGTGGCACTTGTTTTGGCTAAGAAATTAAGCTAATTATAGTAAACACCAGTGAATAGCAATTAACCAACAAATATGTGGAGATGAAATAATTATACAGTCACTTCAGTTGTATTTAAAGTGTTTGTGACCTTAAAAAGTAAATCACTGCCAGCCCCGCTCTTGTGTCCAGCCATAATGCACAGTGTAAGTCTTTATTGAAATTGATGCCTCTAAATACCTTTTTTTCAGAGATCTTAAGGCCATTCCATTCACTCTCCTACTCCCATTTAGGGCTACAGTGGGAGGGGCTGAGATCTCCCTCTGATGTAAGTTGGGGAGGTCACGTGACCACCGTGCTGGCTGGCCAGCCGCTCCTGCTTTAGCACTGTCACATCCGGGAGTCACATGACCGACCTAAAGAGCTCTGAAAAAGATATTTAGAGGCTTCATATTACAAAAAACACTTACACTATTCATTATGGCTGCATAAAACAGAGGGGCTGACAGTGACATTTTTTAAAGTTTACTTTTCCACTAATAGTAGCAGGAGGGGGGTGGAGACACAGACCATACACATGGAGCTGACAGGCAGGGAAGGGAAGGAGAGGGGGAGAGCTGCAGGATGATGGAGGCACATGAACTGACCACGGTAAGGGCTCAGCAGCCATGAGTATAGTGGTCAGCACACAGAGGGGAGCACAGGAACTGGCAGGATCAGCCAGGTTTGTTACAGCTTAGAAAGGGGCAGATTAGACATCACAAACACAGTGCTGTTTAATTTGCTATAGGGTACTAGGAGCTTTTCTTGATGCCATAAAAAAATGTAAATCCCTTGAAGTAAAAAAAATTACAATTTGGTATTTTTCAGTTTCCAGGGGCACATGTCTCAATCTTCTTCAACATACTGTAGGTGCATTGTGTTGTTTATTTGGCACACCTATTGTGCGCAACACACTTCCTCCCTAAAAAAAAAAAGTCAGAAAAACAATTATATCTTTACTAGGAATGATCGAACTTTTGAAAAGTTCGGTTCGACCAGAACACCCGAACCTCCCAAAAGTTCAGCCCGGATTTCAGAACCCCATTGAAATCAATGGGACCAGAACTTTGGTAATCAAAAAACACAATTTTGAAGCCCTAAAACCCAATAAATTCCCCTAAAAAGTACCTAGGGTTCTGGGTCATACCCCAGGGACTATCCATCACACTAAAAAAAGTTCTTAAAAATTGTCATTTTTGATAGACAGCCAATTATTGAAAAAATTAAAAAAAAAATGTAAAAAAAAAAAATTTCTTTGGATTTAGTATCTGGGGGGTCTAAAAAGTGTACCTGTGAAGTTTCAGCTCTGTAGCATGTCCAGAACCATAAAAAAAAAGATTGTTTGTATTTTGTCACTTATAGAACAGGTTAGTGGCTTCTCTCTTTTCACACCTTGCCGGTTTAGTAGCAAGCGTTTTTTTGGGCATTTTTTGGGGTCTTTTCAGGCAGGCAAAACATCTGAACTTGTGTATACGGGTATATATACACACATACTTATATGTATATATACACCTAGACATATATAGGTATGATAGTAGCAGAAATATATGCTTGCGCTAATGAAATCATTTACACTAATATGGCTCCGCTCCTATAACACCTATATATGTCTAAGTGTAAAATACATATAAGTATGTGTGTATATATACCACTATACACAAGTTTAGATGTTTTGCCTGCCTCCAAAGAACCCAAAAATACACACATACTTATATGTATCTTACACTTACACATATATAGGTGTTATAGGAGCGGAGCCATATTAGTGTAAATGATTTCATTAGCGCAAGCATATATTTCTGCTACTATCATACCTAAATATGTCTAGGTGTATATATACATATAAGTATGTGTGTATATATACCCGTATACACAATTTCAGATGTTTTGCCTGCCTCCAAAAACCCCCAAAAAATGCCTGCAACAACACACCTGGTCGTTTTTTTTTTTGGCGCTAGCGTTTTTTTGGGCATTTTTTTGGGGTTCTTTGGAGGCAGGCAAAACATCTGAACTTGTGTATACGGGTATATATACACACATACTTACATGTATATATACACCTAGACATATATAGGTGTGATAGTAGCAGAAATATATGCTTGCGCTAATAGAAATCATTTACACTAATATGGCTCCACTCCTATAACACCTATATATGTCTAAGTGTAAAATACATATAAGTATGTGTGTATATATACCACTATACACAAGTTCAGATGTTTTGCCTGCCTCCAAAAAACCCAAAAAAATGCCTGCAACAACACACCTGGGCGTTTTTTTTTTTGTCGCTAGCGTTTTTTTGGGCATTTTTTTGGGTTCTTTGGAGGCAGGCAAAACATCTGAACTTGTGTGTAGTGGTATATATACACACATACTTATATGTATTTTACACTTAGACATATATAGGTGTGATAGGAGCGTAACTATATTGGTGTTAATTATTTCATTAGCGCAAGTAGTGTTTTCTGCTCCTTTCACACCTATATGTGTGCAGGTGTATATATACATATATACATACATGGGTGTGTATATATACCCCCTATACACATGTTCAGATGTCATGCCTGACTCCAAACATGTGCTCAAAAAATCCCTATAGACTCCTGCAGCCAAAAAGCAAGCTGACAGGGGCGAAGCCCTATTACTGCAGCGAAAGTGACTTCAGAGAAACTAGCTTTTCTCTATAGCGGTCACCCTGATATGGAAGGGTTTGGTCACCCTGCCATAGCAGTCACTGTCAGTTCACCCTACACTACACTACGGTCACCCTGGCACTTAACATTTTCCCTACAGAAACTAAATGATTAAAGCTAACTAAAGTGTAAAAGAGCACCCTAACTACACTAGATATCCCTTTCTTCACACTAATAAATGCTAAATGACACTTTGTAGCAGAAGTCCACGAACTGCTTCCACTCTCTTCCATGTCCCTGTATAACAATGCTAGGAATTTGGCGGGGGCTATCTTATATACTGGGGGGCGTATTCACTAATGATTGGCCTATGGACCCCCCTAGTCACTCCAATCACATTCCTAGCATTCTCCTGCCCCCTCAATTGGCTTTTGCTAATGGTTCTGGTCCAATCATGGGCTTTTAAGCCCATTTCCTGTCCCATTGCATTTTGGTCGGTTCTGGTTGCCGAATTCCAAACGTTTTGGGCAAAAAGTTCTAAATTCGGCCGAACCTCGAACAGCCAATGTTCGGGTCGAACCGATGGTCGAAGCGAACCGTTCGATCATCCCTAATCTTTTCCATTGTGATGAAATTCTCTGCATATTACCTTTGCCCATAAAAAAGCAAAAAAAAAAAAAAAACACTTAAAGCTATAACTGTTTAATTCATTTTAGCTAGGGTAAGCATTGATAAAAATGTATGTCATTGTTTAATACCATAATCAGGTTTTTACTTCCACGGTGAAGGAAATCTCCTCAAACAGATCTGTTTGATCGGCTGCCTTGGAGGGCAGAGAAAGTATCAGGGGTCTAATAGACCCCAGATCTCTCCGTAAAGAAGACCTGTCACTGTACAAGCTATCACAAGAGATGTTGTTCATCCCTTGAGATGGCAATAAAGTTGAATGGAATAAAATGTAAAACAGCAAAACAAGTACATTTAAATACATTTAAAAATTTTAACATTCAAAAGCACACCCAGGCCCCCCATGCTCATGCATAAATGCAAACATTCATGTAGATCCAACGTGCATATTTAAATGGTGATTGCACCACACATGTGAGGTATCATCATGAATGCCAGAGTGAGAGCCATGTGCCAGAGCTCATGTTTAGCTCCAAATTGGTGACACGTGAAGGAATTTAGAGAGTTGTCAAAGAATGTTTTTAGATACTTTTACTTGGTGTAACATCATCTTTTATACAGTGCATCCAGAAAGTATTCACAGCGCTTCACTTTTTCCACATTTTGTCATGTTACAATCTTATTCCAAAATGAATTAAATGTATTATTTTCCTCAAAATTCTACAAACAATACCCCATAATGACACCGTGAAAGAAGTTTGCTTGAAATCTTTGCAAATTTATAAAAACTTTAACACTCAAAATTGAGCTCAGGTGCATCCTGTTTCCACTGATCATCCTTGAGATGTTTCTATAACTTGATTGGAGTCTGCCTGTGAAAAATTCAGTTGATTGGACATGATTTGGAAAGGCACACACCTGTCTATATAAAGTCCCAGTTAACAGTGCAAGTCAGAGCATAAACCAAGCCATTAAGTCTAAGGAATTGTCTGTAGACCTCTGAGCCAGGATTGTATCAAGGCACAGATCTGGGGAAGGGTATAGAAACATTTCTGCAGCATTGAAGGTCCCAATGAGCACAGTGGCCTCCATAATCTGTAAATGGAAGAAGTTTGGAACCACCAGTACACTTTCTAGAGTGGGCAGCCCGGCCAAACTGAGAGGTCAGGGGAGAAGAGCCAGGGAGGTAACCCAGAACCCGATGATCACTCTTACAGAGCTCCAGTGTTTCTCTGTGGAGAGAGGAAAACCTTCCAGAAGAACAACCATCTCTGCAGCACTCCACCAATCAGGCCTTCATGGTAGAGTGGCCAGACAGAAGCCATTCCTCAATAAAAGGCACATGACAGCCTGCCTGGAGTTTGCCAAAAGGCACTTGAAGGACTCTCAGACCATTAGAAACAAAATTCTCTGGACTGCTGAAACTAAGATTGAACTCCTTGGCCTGAATGGCAAGTGCCATGTCTGGAGGAAACCAGGCACCGCTCATCACCTGGCCAATACCCTCTCTACAGTGAAGCATGGTGGTGGCAGAATTATGCTGTGGGGATGTTTTTCAGTGGCAGGAACTGGGAAACTAGTCAGGATCAAGGGAAAGATAAATGCAGCAATTTACAGAGACATCCTTGATGAAAACCTGCTTCAGAGTGCTCTGGACCTCAGACTGGGGCGAAGGTTCATCGTCCAAAAGGACAACGACCCTAAGCACACAGTCAAGATAACAAATAAGTGGCTATGGGACAACTCTGAATGTCCTTGAGTGGCCCAGCCAGAACCCAGACTTGAACCAGATTGAACATCTCTAGAGAGATCTGTGCACCGGCGCTCCCCATCCAACCTGATGGAGCTTGAGAGGTCCTGCAAAGGAGAATGGGGGAATCTGCCCAAAAATAGGTGTGCCAAGATTGTAGCATTATACTCAAAAAGACTTGACTGTAATTGGTGCCAAAGGTGCTTCAACAAAGTATTGAGCAAAGGCTGTGAATACTTAGTGTACATTGGATTTGTTTAATTTTTATTTTTTAAAAATTTGCAACGATTTCAAACAAACTTCTTTTATGTTGTCATTATGGGATATTGTTTGTAGAATTTTGAGGAAATTAATGAATTTACTCCATTTTTGGAATAAGGCCACAACATAACAAAATGTGGAAAAAGTGAAGCGCTGTAAA
Organism: Pelophylax lessonae; assembly: GCF_965119305.1. Lineage (NCBI taxonomy): Eukaryota > Metazoa > Chordata > Amphibia > Anura > Ranidae > Pelophylax > Pelophylax lessonae. The sequence continues at coordinate 434,134,833 of NC_138769.1, forward strand.
TACTTTCCGGATGCAGTTTTTTACCCAAAAAATTGGGTATTATATTGTATTCATTTGCACTTTTTTTTGCATTTGCTGAATTGCTGTGAAAATACTGTGCAACATAAAAAAATGCAATAACCACCATTTTATTCTCCATGGCCCTTGCTTTCAAAAAATAATGTTTTGGGATTCTACATAATTTTCAAATTACAAAATGCTGATTTTTAACACGTATGTGAAAAACATGAAAACTAGCCCAGACAGCACATGGGTTAATAAAGACCTCGGAGTTACTATGCCTCTTTACCCCCAGGCCAATTTTGACATTTCTCATGTAAAAATCAGCATTTATTTTGCTAGAAAGATTTTCAGAACCCCCGAACATTATATATTGTATAATTTATCTAAAACATGGTGTGTGTTGCAATTTCACACGATATTTGCGTAGCAGTTTTTTATCCATAGACGGAGTTTTAAAAGCCTTTACAGGTTACCAGTTTAGTTAGGAGGTCTGGTGCTAGAATGATTGCTTTTTATAAATATTTATTTTATTTACATTTACTTTTTTACATTGTAACTTTATTTATTTTTTTGGATCAACTTTATTGCTATCACAAGGAACAAACAACATACCTTGTGATTGCATGGGCTATGACAGGTTCTCAAACTGTGACTGGTTTAATGAGATGTTGTTCAAGACAGTAATGGTTTGCGAACAAACAAATTGAAACCGGAGGTGACAAAATCCTCATCTCTTTCAGTTTTTGACATCAGAGAAGGAGGGAAGGTACTTCTCTTCCTTCCAATCTTATCGGTCTATGTGATTAGACTGGTCACATTGGTTCAGGGCTCCCTGGTGGCGGTGGTGGGGTTGATCCCCTTCCACCACCTATAAAAAGGATTGAACAGCTCTATAGATGCTCAGATCACTTTTACTAAAAAGAGAATCACTGGCTTTAAAAAAATTCCAGGGTCATGGTTGTAGCTGCAACTATGGTCTTAGTATAATCACCTCAATACACGGCCATACAGTATGTATACAGTAGTATGGTGGGTGTTACAAATGACAGTTAATTTATCTTTTCTCCTGTTTGAGTGCCCCTGACAAACATAACTTTAGATTGCTGAAAATCATTATACATGAATATATTTTGGATCCTCCAAGAAATGTTGGCTAAATTGAATGAAAAGAAAACATACTGAGCCCCTACTGAGATAAATGTATCTTTAAATGTTCCCTAGGGTTCTCAATCCAAAACTTTTAACTTGACTTAATCAAATCTTAATCATGTGATAATGGGCAACTCATAACCTGGCAACCTCTGTTCAGTTGGCTAAGCTGCTAAGTCTTTGTTCCTCTGAAAAGAGAATTGTCTTAATTATCTGACTTATTGCTTAAGTCCGAACAAAAGCTATAGCTCTTCTAGCTGGTTTGGTGTTATCTCTGCTAGCATTTTAGTATGATTCCACGGCTTTATATCTAGATCTACTGTTATCTTTAAATCCATAACTGACCCTAAAGGGAACTCCAGTCTGCTAAATTTGCCTTTTTTACATCATTATAGTGATTTCACTCAATGGTGAGGTGTATTAGGAAGGATTTCCATCTTGGTCTACACAGTAGATAGCTTTTGCACTTTACAGCTTATGTAACACATTTAAAATATAGTGCAGATTTCAGAAGTGGAAAAATAGAAACTTTTTTCTACTTTGCTATGTCTTCCCTTTCCATTTTTATATCATTCATTTTATAGCAGAATTATTGAGATGATTGACCTCTATGTCATTCAATTCATTTAATCTTTAACAACTGTACAGCATATGTCTTTCAAATACTGTTACTGAAACTAGGTTGAATATGACAAGCTTCTAAATCCCAGTTTAATACTTATATATAGACTTTAAATCCTTTTCTTATTGTAGCAGAAAAAGGTGGCACCTGTTCTCTATCATACTTGAGAGAGAATCTAAAATGTAATATTCCTTATTGCTTTTTTTTTTACTTTTTGTAATTATTTTATTAAAACCACAGCGATCAAACTGTTGATTATATATATTTTTGTTTAGGAAATTTGCAAAGCAAATGTTTGAGATTATGACGTTCTGAGGTGGTTTTAATTTCCACAAGACACCTAATGTGTATGCGATTCCTGACAATGAACTTTGCTTATTTTCTCCTTTTTCATCTATGAAATATTCTATTGAAAGTGTTTTGTTATATCTCTTTAATGAGTGCAAAAAAAAAAGCTCACAGATCCTGCCAGATCCCTGTGAGCTTCTAATTTATGTTTTGAGCTAACTACAGACTGCCTGTGCTGCACTAAAATCCCCAAAATGCTGTAGTCCAAATCAGGAAAGAGCAGTCTAGGGTGCCAATGTTGCTTCTCCATAGATACAGTACAGCAGAGTAAGGCCTAATTCCCACAGCCGTTGATAGAAAAATAATTGTTTAATGCTCCTTTAACGCCTATAGAATTAAGACCCCTTTAGTAATGTAATAGTAAAAGTAATGTAAAAGATTTTACCTAAAACTTTCCAAACACCCCCTTTATTTTGTTTAAAGGAAAATGGTGTACAGGATGCTTAGGCCACAAGGGCCGAGGAGAGGAGAAAGCGGGACTTCGATGAAGCCAAGACAAAATATACAATTATATGGAAAGAATTTTTTTATAAAACAATACAATCGTAGCCTGAACTGTGGCTGCCGACATCTTGGAAAAGGGCGGCTATGGTCATAGACGGCGCAGACTCTGGAGGCAGTATTGGGTGACAAAAATTGCCTCCCAACACACCAAGGAGATGGAGGGTGCTATACAGCAACCCCACAACCTCCAAAAAAGCCCCCCTGGAAAAACCAGAGAGGGACACCAGTTCTGAGCACCAGGGATCACTGAACGGCCAAGGGGCCTGGGGGAAGGTCCACACAGGGAGTGTGAGCCTGGGAGGGCATACATGTCCACCTATGGACATATGGACTCAGCACATTACAAATGATTGCACCTTGATGTGTATCCATATTGTTAAGTCTATGTTGTGACATGATACATCGGTTTATGTGTTTCCTATCTACTCTCATCTTTGAGATAATTTAATAGGGTTTGTTACCAATAAAACTTGTATTGTTTTATAAAAAGATTATTTCTATATAATTGTATATTTTGTCTTGGCATCATCAAAGTCCCGCTTTCTCCCCTCCTCAGTCCTTGTGGCGTAATATACTAACTAATTGTTACAGATGCCCCTTTTTTTTCCATTATTAAGAACATTAAGCCACTAGTCAGATGGTTGCCAGTACTGATTTACAGGAAGTGACCTGCTTTGAGGTGTAGTTAGTTTGTGTTCTGGTGCTTTTTTTCTTTTTTGGTGCTTATAGACCAAAATTACTATTTTTAACTTCTCTTGTAAAGTTTGTTGCATGTCATACTCCTGTGAACAATTAAGACTGGTGATATTGTCATTCTTTCATATTTTTTTTTCTGTGAAGAGACTCATAACAGATTTATTTACTAGTTAAATATACTGTGCACTTTGTAAGTGCAGTTGCACTCATTTTCCCCAGAGCTTAGTTAATGTGGTGAAGCTCTGCTGATTTCCATCATCCAATCATGTGTGGACAAAAATGTTGCTTTTTGTTGCACCTGATTAAATTTATTCAACTCTGGGGAAAATGAGAGCAACTGCACTTGCAAAGTTCACTGTCTATTTGCCAACCCCATATAATTGGTCTCTTGTCTCTCCCAATATGGTTTTGATGCTTGCTGTATATCCTTTTTCTTATTTTTTGGCTCCTTAGATTTTCACACTAGATCTTTCCTGGCCTTCTTTGTCCTGGATTCATCATCAGTGCTTGAGGTTGACTGCATGGGCGATGACTGCCCAGAGGCTATAGTCTTTGTATCTTCCTCCTCTTTATTTAATTCCCCCACTTCATTGGAGAGATTTACCATTTTTTAAGCTCCCCAACAACAACTCAGACAGCAATAAAACTCAACAGACGCTGAAATGAAATGGAAAAACGCGTATGGACTTCTTTTCATGACAGTCTTCAAAAATTGCAACTCCTCAAAATATATGTGTGTTCTCACATGCCCAAAATCTAGTCAGCTGTTTTGCAGTCAAATTGAAAAAGTGCCTGGTATGGATTGACTATCTATCTAACTATGCCATGCTTTTCACATTTTCGTATTGCTTGCAATGTTTTTTTTTTCCATTCAGCTGTTAGTGCGGAATCCCGTTGAAAGCCGATGACTCATCCATTGTTAAGGACTTAACAAATAGCTTAACAAATAGCTTTTCACTGTGCCCTGATTTGGCAAAGCCTTGCAACTGACCAGCGGACAGGGGCGTTGCTTCAGTCAATCAGGGCTTAGAATTCACTGTGCAGCATGCAGTGCATTGTGGGGTGCTCAGCAGGTGAACATACCCGTCGAGAGCCCCACAAATTCAGATGTTCGCTGAACAGGTGATCGGGCTATGCTCATTCGGGAACTGCTCACCCAACACTATTTGAGACATATAAATGGACAAATGCACTCCTTATACTACTAATCCCAATAGGCACTGTCCATTGGGAGGAATGAGGATATGATACAACATACCTAATGGTATATAGATAGAAATGATGTTTCATATGGCTTTGACCAATATCAACAGTATGAGGTTCATATAATAAAGGAGAATAGGCTGTTCACTTTGCAGAAACATTTTCCCCAGACCTTCGTGAATGTGGTAACATTTCACTTTGCAAACTTCACCCAATCACATAAGAGGAAAAAAGAAACCGGATTTTTAAAATAAAAATTTTATGAAATACAGTAATAATTATTTCTATTATTAACATCTTTACTGCGTTATGCTGCTGTTAGTGCTCAATTGCCTACATCCTATTTAAACAAGATGCTTTCTGTATTTTTTTTTCTTTTGGTGTACACTATCTAACACTATGTATGATTCATTTGTCAAAGTATTGACATAAACTGTACTTTAACTTGTTTTAAGAATTGTATAAATCAATGTTTTCCAACCTTTGCTTGACCATGTGTAATATTCCCTTGTCAAAATGCCATGTGAACAAACAAATAATTATCAAAAACTATTTGACTGTAGAGAGAAATAATAATAATTGATTAACCTCAACAGAAGTCTGTTTTTTAGGTTTTACACAGTTAGAAACAGAATAAAAAAGTAAGGATGTTTAGAGATTTATAAATGTATCTTAAATGGGAAAATTCCTTCAGTATAGCTATTTTATCTTTTTTATAGTATGATTAAAGTGAACCTGTGCTTCACCAATGCTAAGCAAAGTAACAGGTTCACTTAGTTGTGTTCCCCATACATATATAGGTGTAGGATAAAAAGAAAAGGGGGAACACAAATGGAAGTTGCCCTCGACCTACAGTACAAGTGGACAACCAAGAGATTTACAAAAAATGGAGCTTGGATTGTAAGGCCAGAAACTATTCTGTAGTGTCAAACTATACTATTTTAGGAAGCTGCTTGTTTAAAGAAATGAGTTGCGTTCTTTTAGATTATATCATCAACTTATATCATTAAATTTGCTCTAAATTGAGTAAAATATTTAACCCCAACATGCTTATTGTTATTTGTGAGCCTAAATCAAAACTATCATGCATTGTTAGAAATTACCATAATGTGTATATTGTATGATAAAAGCTATATTCTCACTTTTATGCTGTGGTAACAAGCGTGTTATCACAATGTTCAGCAACACATGTTAAATTGTGAATGGCACCCCAACACATGCATTTGAGTTAGCTTACTAAAGGGAATTTACACCTTGAAAGGGGATTTTTCCCTTAGCTTAGTGAATGTGGAAACAAATCTGTTAAAAAGAATACCTAATCATAAGCAGGGAAAAAAAAAACTTTATTTTTGATTACACATTATTGGATAAGTAAGAGGAAATATGAATCGTCGCTATTTCCTAAGTGAGCAAAAGCCCACTAAGATTAATAAAGTTCCTATGTGTTCAAAAAAGTATATGCTCCTTAAACGTGTTGTAAATCATATGACATAAAATAATTATATCACAAATAAAGTGATTAAGTGCAAAGTCAGGGCAAATCCAAAAGGTAAAGAAGGTGTCAGTGCAACACTGAATTTCCCAGAAACAAAACGTAAAAAAAATGTGCGATCCAAAATAGACATAAACATATAATAGAACTATATTGCACTAGGTAGGTAAACAATCATAAAAAAGTGTCCATGTGCACAGTGCAAGATAAAACAATATAATATATTGCACTAATATAACGATAAAGTGTCCATGTGCACAGTGCAAAATAATTGATGAATTAAGAGGGTGCTCCAGATGTATAAGACTCGTGGATCTTTAATTTCCACAGGGTGTGTCACCATACAAGTGTATCCCAAGACAACTTAATCCTAAAATGAGTGAAGGGGCGGCTCACCTCCAGCAACACTCAAAAGAGCGTTGTTTATAAAGTAGAATGTTCTGGATACTCCTCTCTGTGGGGACTGGTAGGGCCTAATCCTCAATCACTCACTCCTAAGTATGGATTGGTTCAGCAGCTGGTGTCACACCACTTCCAGGGACTCACAGAACAACTTCCTTCATATTACCCTCATGGTAAGGACACAAATGGGGACAACCTCATGGTGCAGTATGTATAACGTCATGTTGTAGTGATGCAACGCATTGGGAGGAGCCGAGTGACATCACTTCCGGTCTACGGCCATGACCGGAAGCATCGGATCTACCGCGATTTGTGGTGTTTGTACCTGCTTGTCCTTACTAAACTGTAAGTCTACACTCGTTTTTTTTTTTAAATGAAGTTTGTTACATACTGCACCATGAGGTTGTTCCCATTTGTATCCTTACCATGAGGGGAATATGAAGGAAGTTGTTCCGTGAGTCCCTGGAAATGGTGTGACACCAGCTGCTGAACCAATCCATACTTAGTGGGTGATTGAGGATTAGGCCCTACCAGTCCCTACAGAGAGGAGTATCCAGAACAGTTTACTGTATAAACAACGCTCTTTGAGTGTTGCTGGAGGTGAGCCGCCCCTTCACTCATTTTAGAATTAAGTTGTCTTGGGATACACTTGTATGGTGACACACCCTGTGGAAATTGAAGATCCACGAGTCTTCTACATCTGGAGCACCCTCTTGATTCATCGATTATTTTGCACTGTGCACATGGACACTTTATCGCTATATTAGTGCAATATATTATATTGTTTTATCTTGCACTGTGCACATGGACACTTTTTTATGATTGTTTACCTACCTAGTGCAATACAGTTCTATTATATGTTTATGTCTATTTTGGATCGCACATTTTTTTTAGACATTTTGTTTCTGGGAAATTCAGTGTTGCACTGACACCTTCTTCACCTTTTGGATTTGCCCCGACTTTGCACTTAATCACTTTATTTGTGATATAATTATTTTGTGTTGTATGATTTACAACATGTTTAAGGAGCATATCATTTTTTGAACACATAGGAATTTTATTAATCTTAGTGAGCTTTTGCTAACTTAGGAAATAGCGCCAATTCATATTTCCTCTTACTTATTCAGTTGTGGTGACACTACACAATTGGCTGCTTTTTCTATAGATTATCTACTTGTTTACTTATTTAGATTTATTTATTTATATTTTATATACACACCCTACACCTCTCTTACCCCATCAGTAGCGCATTTGGCCTTCCTTTTTTCTTTTTACCACATTATTGGATGGTGAAAGTCTTCAGAGCTTCACATTATTCACTAAGCTAGGGGGACATTTTCTTGCAAAGTGAACAACCTTTTATCCTTTAGTAATTAAACCCCATTGCAATTGTGCACTTGGTTCTTTAGAAAGCCTATTCAAATGATAAGGCTGCCATAACACACAGCATGACAAGGTTTAACACATGTACATTTTTCTCCTAGAGAGTAACTAAGTATTGTGAGTACAGGTGCAGTAATTTCTGTTATACTATTTGTTTTTTACTATCCACAATACAATAATAATGTCGATTTAAACAGCTCAATTACATAATTTTTGGAACATAGTGGCTGCTGTAGTTTTATACAATGAATCTGCATCCACATTTTGATTTCAGTATCACATGTACAGACTTAAAGTGGTGATGTACCAATTACCAATAGTTGCCACAAATCTGAGCACTATTTGTGTTGACTGGTCCGTGTAAGGATGTACTGAAGATATGCATCTCTGGAATATCACCTCACAATGGATAATACTTCAGTCTAGCTTTATTTCACATATTTTCCAGAGAGAATTTCCTGAAAGTCTCCCTACCTGTATACCCTACCTTTATTTTTTAGTGAACTCTCTCATGGGGCCCTACGCATGCTGACAAGCACCACAGTCCCCTGGCTGATAATGTCCAGGAGCACAAAACAGTAGTGTGTTGGTCAATGTTCTGCTAAAACACAGTCCATGTCATGACTTTAAAATGTATTTCCACTTTTGCCATTTAGTATGAGAAAACCCCACTATATGTTTGTTATGTGCTTCCATTCACACATTACACCATTTTTTTATATAGAATTTCTTATCTTTTACATGTTTCTCAGGAGAAGGCTCAATGGCTGACTTCAAGAATTTTTGAACAATGTCAGAGTGACTCTGTTCCAAAGCAAGGCTGAGTCTCCTATTATCATAAAATGGGCTCTAAACCTTTAATCCTTTGTTAGTAGCTGTACTTCTACATGAGTGGTCAGCGAATATACCTTAGTGTGGCATCACCTATAGCAGCCCCTGTTCCTATAAGCAAAGCAAGCCTTGCCTACTGAAATGTGGCTGCTCCCAGGAATGCCATGTTCACTGGCCAGGAAGTACAGGAGGCTAGGAAAGGAAGAACAAAAGCGCTCCTGTAGTGCCAGGAATGCTGTTGTCCACAGGGGATGGCTGGGACTGGTGTCTCACAGGAACATAGTCAGCGGGATGAGCAGACAATTGTTGTGCTCATTCCATTTACTACTGGTACTATCGACTGCCCTTATCCAACATCTATCCTCATATTTTTTGTTCAAGTTACTATCAAGGCGGTCGCATCCACTTTATGACTAATATTATTTGCTATGAGCTCATTTCTATGTTATATGTTAATTTATTATCCAATAAACATATTTAAAAAAAATAAATAAAGAAACAGGTCAGTGTTAGTACATGCCTTGGCTGTGATGCTTTGCAACTGTGGCAGGAATTTTGCCCCTCTACTCCCACCGATCAGGGTTCAAAAGGTTTAAGAAGGTGATGAGGAGGCAATATAATTCCACCTCACTTTAGTTTAGTAATTCTTTAGTAATTCTTAGTAAAGAATATTATAGGAACGAGATGGCACGTTTACTCTTGGATCGCGACACGTATGACATCTTACGGAGTGATCCACTTCCTGAATATAAGGGTGAGTTAAACAAATTGGTTGAATCGGGCAAAAAGAAGGGGGTCTTAAATAAAAAGGAATCCTTATATTTGGACCTATTATTTTGTCGTACCCCCATCATCTATTTTTTGCCAAAGATTCATAAGGATAAAGAGCACCCACCGGGAAGGCCGATAGTTAACGGCATAGAGTCAGTGACCTCTAGATTAGGTCAATTTATTGATGTTCATCTTCAACCCTTGGTAGTCAATACAGATGCCTATTTAAAGGATACCAAACACATCATACAGATATTGCAAGACCTACCTTGCACGGCCTCATCGATACTGGTTACAGCGGACGTAGGCTCCCTGTATACCATTATCGGGCATAATGCAGCAGAGGCAGCCGTGAAATGGGCCTTCGTAAACTCAAGTCTCCCTAGGAAGTTAAGAAGCTTTTTATTGAGTAGTCTTTGGTTTTGTTTGTCCAGGAATTACTTCTGGTATGACAACACTTATTATTTGCAAACCAGGGGTGTGGCGATGGGGGCACGGTTTGCTCCCAGTGTGGCCAATTTGTTTATGGCCCACTGGGAGGAAGAAGTCGTGTTTAAGAATCGCCCCACAGAGTTGCTATGCTACAGGAGATACATAGACGACCTGTTCCTGATTTGGAATGGGGACTCAGATGGCCTGGTAATGTTTATGGGTAAACTGAACAGGAATAATAAAAACATTGTTCTGACATGGACCACTAGTCAAGAAAAGGTAGTGTTCCTGGATCTAGTTATTTCTAAAAATGGTAATAGGTACACTACTTGGTTTGTCTAAAAAGGGTACTGTAAAAATAAGCTTGAAAAAGACAGGATGGCAAAAGAGATACCCTATTGTCTAATGTTCCTAAAGAAACAAACACTAAGAAAGAGGAGATTAGGATTATAATGGACTATAATGTTCAGTATAAGAAAATTGAAAAGATTATCAACAAACACTGGCCAATCCTACAACAAGATAAGATTTTAGGAACCAAACTACCGGCCAGACCTTCTTTCGTGTATAAGAAAGCACCGACACTTAGGAACCTCATAGCCCCTGGTGTAGTGGACCCACCGGTACAAAATAATAATAAATTATTTTCTTTTCTATCAGGGTTTTATGCCTGCGGAAAATGTGTGGCGTGCCGTACAGCTAAATCTAACCTTAAATGAAGGAAGGAGTTTACAGCTAATACCACAGGGAAGAAATATGTGATAAAAGATTGGATCACATGTTCCACCACAGGCGTTGTCTACATGCTTGAATGTGACTGTGGTTTACAGTATATAGGCAGGACATCCAGGGCCTTACAAATCCGGATAGCAGAGCATGTAAGGAATATCAAAAAGGGAAAAACCCCCCACCATGTAACCCAACACTTCAAAAGATACCATAATAAAGACCCACAAGGTCTAAAATTCTGGGGAGTAGAAAGGGTTAAAAAACACTGGAGAGGAGGAAACTTTATTCAGCAGCTTAGCCAGCGAGAATCCTTTTGGATCTATGAGACAAAAGTAGGAGTCCCTCGTGGGTCAAATGTAGATTTCGACTTAAATTGTTTTATTTCTGACCGTTAAATTATGTCGCATCCTTGTAATATTGCTTTTAGTAATTTTAGGTTTTATTGAGATTATATACTGTTTTTTATTGTATATTTATTGAGTTTTTATTCTGTAATCCAGATGACAGCGGGACGTCGATAGCTCCCTTATTTATTATATGGTGAATTTTAGTTCTATATAAGGGATGTATTTATTATATTAGGCATAGTAAAGAGGAATAAGTATTCTAGATTCCCTCTATGCATAAAATTCATTTTAGTGTTTACTTACAGACAGCGTCTGTGTAGGCAGTTTTCCCTTTAGAATCACGTACGGCTTGAGGACCATTGCTATTTACATGAGCAGTGCCTTCGTAGCCATGGTGATGGTAAACTAGCCTATCACAATTTAATTTTCATTATAGCATTGAGCGATTGGCTGATTATCCCGGCATCGGCCCGTTTACTTCCGCTTTTAGCGGAATGCGGCGTCTTAGTTGCCATGACTATCGGGATCAGCCAATCAGATGATCCGGACTGCTCGGCCAATCAGCGGGCAGTTCGGCTTTTATAAAGGGTGACGTCTCGCATAGCCTTCAATACCGCTGAAGAAGTCTCCGCCCATAGGGGGACAACACGCGTACAGGGGGAAGGTGGAGCCGTTGACGTCACCCGCTGCCGTCTGGAGTCTGGCGAGGTCCGTGTAGGACTCGCCGGTACGATACTGCTGTGATATTTACCTGCCTACTTTCTACCTTCTAAAAGTAAGAGGCTGACTTTTTATGCACTTTATTAATAAAGTTTATCAGTATTACACTATGGGCTTGCCCGGTTTTATGTTTCCCACAACATGCAAATGAGCGGAGCTGCCGAGTGTAGCTGATCCAGGAGTGCTGCTTGCTTGCTTTGGAGCGATAGATTGTGGCTGATCCATTGTGTCCATTAAGTGGAGGTTCGATCCAGGATTGCCTATTGTGAGAGGAGTGTTAAGCTTAATACAAGTAGACTTAAGGTGAGAGGCCAATCTAAAAGGTGGTGGTCGTTAGTGCACTAAGAGCACCTGCATCCTCATTAAGGATTATTTTGATTCACCTTCATCTCACGGGCATTGCATGGACTGACTTACTCTCACCTCATTACCTATCCTATTATGTTTTGGTTTGATGTAAATTTGATGTGATTATAAGCGCTGCACTATTATTTCTGAAGATTTGTTTATACGGGTGTTGTATTTTGACCTGAGTGTTCAGCTGCTAAAATTGTTATGATTGTTTTTTCCATGCTCTAATATTGCTTTATTTCGTTTTATAATTCCTCCTCACTGCTTGTGAAATGCTCTCTAAAGAGCAGTCTGAATATAGCATTGCACACGTGAATATATATTTATGGCAATATTAAAACTGCTGTGGTGGTGATCAGGGTCACTGTAAGTGATCAGGGGCAGTGTAACTGGTGTGATGGTTATCAGAAACACTGTAACTGGTGTGGCTGTGATCAGGGACACTGTAAGGCCCCTTTCATATGACTGAGTTGGTTCAGCCACTGGATTCCTGCAAATTTTTGTTGCTGGAATGCCTAGGTTATATGATCAGCAGCCGTTGCTCAGCCTATTTAAACTAATGTCAGGCTGGCAGCGGGCACTGCTGTTTGCATGTAGCTGCACACAGGGCATTTAGCTGCAGTTTGGGACAGATGTCCAAACCTGGATGAAGTTGACACTGTAATGCTCTTGAAAAGTGATCAGGATTTTTTCTTTTACACTGTGACTGCTTGTTACAGTGATGATCACTGTAACAGCAATCATTTTTACTGTCATAAATGGCTTACTTTCATGACTCGTTTTACTCTTGTCCTTTTTTTTGATGCTGTAAATGGTCACAGCTATCACACGGTACATTGGCTTCTATAATTGGCCCTGTACACCATGTGATCAAAGACCAATCATAGCATTACAATAGTTAATAGTGAATCATGAATGGTTGCCATTCCTGGAAATTATTTACTTGATGAGCATGTGAATGCTTTGCTTGGTCACAATGATCACATGATACCTGGGACGATCAAAGCACCCTGTTATGGATCGATTAGTCGTAGATCCTGCTGCTGCATGCACCAGGGGGCATATAAATGGGAGGATATCATGAGACATCCACCTGGGTTAGGAGAGCTCCTACTCAGCCATCATTTTACTATAGGCCAGTAGTTTGCCATTAAATGTAATCTGATCTTCATCTAAGTCACAAAAATAGACAATCACAACGTGCTTAAGCCCATAACACAAAAACAATTCTAATTTCTTGTGTCCCTATTTACCACCCCGATTAAAAATTCACAGTGCTGGAGGAAAAATAAGTAAACCCTTAGATTTAATAGCTTGTCAAACCTCCTTTGTCAGCAATGACTTCAAGCAAGCGCTTTTAATAGCTCTGGATCAGACCTGTCCAACATTCAAGAAGAATTTTTGACCATTCCTCTTTATAAAACTACTTCAGCTCAGACACATTTGTAGAATGTCTGAGAGAAGAGAGAAGACTAAAGGGCCATACACACTATAAGATTTTCTGAAGACTTTTTCCTTCAGATTTACATTTTCTATGTAGTGCAAGGGCTTGCCAGATTGCATACAAATTGAAAGTGTTTAGGTTTGACCTCATATTATCTGGTTTTGGTAAGTCTAAATGAAAAAAGTCTTCAGAAAATCTTATAGTGTGTATGGCCCATAAGAGAGAATTTAAAGGCTCAGGAAACCTTTACAGGTGTTTTGAGTTAATTAGCTGATTAGAGTATGACACAATGAGTCTACAATATTGAACATTTTTACAAAATTCTAATTTTCTGAAATACTGAATTTTGGGTTCTCACTAGCTGTAAGCCATAATCATCAACATTAAAAGAAAGAAATGCTTGAAATATATCACTCTGTATGTAATGAATCTACTGTATATAATATAAATGAGTTTTACTTTTTGAATTGAATTACTTAACCACTTAAGCCCCAGAAGATTTTACCCCCTTCCTGACCAGGGCCTACTTTGCGATTCGACACTGCGTGACTTTAACGGACAATTGCGCGGTCGTGCGACGCTGTACCTAAACAAATTTGACGTCCTTCTTTTCCCACAAACAGAGCTTTCTTTTGGTGGTTATTGATCACCTGTGCGATTTTTTGATCATGCGCTATAAACAAAAAAATAGTGTAAATTTTGCAAAAATAACTAATAATAATAATTTTTCACATTTTTTTATATGAAATTCCCCCAAAAAAATGTAAAAATCTAAATTTTTTAACATTTCAGGCCAATTTGTTTTATGCTACATATTTTTGGTAAAAATCGCAAAAAGCGTATTTTGATTGGTTTGCGCAAAAGTTATTGCGTTTACTAACTAAGGGAAAGATTTTTGTCATTTTTGTTGTTTTTTTTTTTTAACGCGTAATGGCGGTGATCTGCAATTTTTTTTGCGGGACTGCGATATTGCGGCGGACAGATCTGACCCTTGACTGACATTTTTGACACTTTTGGGGTTACCAGTGACATTACTACAGTAATCGGTGCTATACATGTGCACTGTTACTGTAAAATGACACTGTCAGTGAAGGGGTTAACTTTTTTTGAGAGGGAGGGGTGGTGTGTGTCCCTAGGGGCGTGATTCTAACTGTGATTGGCTGTGGCTTGAGGTGTAGGAACAGTGATCAACGGTCCTACATAGTAGAACTGTATGATCACTATTCTTAGACAGGGGAGAATGACAGGCGGCTTGTTTACATCAGCCGCCTGCCTTTCTCCTGCTCTAACGGATGATCACGAGTGCCCGGCGGACATTGTGTCTGCCGGGCACACGCACAGGGGGGTCTGTGACCGAGCGGGAGCGCGCCTCCGGCGGCGCACGCTCGCTCCCCAGAGCCTCACAGGCTAGCGACGTACCCATACGTCACTTTGCCTGTGAGGGGCTGGCCGCCGCAGTATATGTACTTGCGACGGTCGGCAAGTGGTTAAAAAAAATTACTTTTTGATGATATTCAAATTTTTTGAGATGCACCTGTATATATTTAATTATATTTTTCTTGCTTTTTCCTTTTTCATCGGTAGGAGTGTGATCTCCGACATCTTGTAATATATTGCAAGATCATTGGTACAACTCTCTTTAATCCTCACACTGCAGCTGTACACAATGTATCACATTCTCTTCACTTATCTCCCCTGAAAACTTTTTACCTGGTGTACAGCCATGATGTGAGGCAGCCGGGTTTGCTGAATAATAAATGGCCACCTCAGTGAGTTGAAAATTCACTTGCAGCCCTGTTGTGTAAAACTTTACCTGAAGGTCTTTTAGCTATTGTTATTTGCATCCATCTTCTAGACAACATTACCTGAAAGTAACCCTACGTGTTTTTTGTCCTATAGTGAATTTAGAAATATTGTTGCAACATATTTATGTGTATTTGATACTGGCTGTAAGCTTTTGGTGACTGATCCCGATTGCTACAGAGACATACAGTACATCACATTTTTGCATGCGGCAGTGTTGATTCACATTGGACAAGGCACCTGATGCACATGAAATATTTACTTATTAAGCTGTAAATCAGCTCTCAATTCAAATCTGGGCACATGCGGATCAGCTCGCAGCCACAGCTTGTACTCTGAGCAAAACAAATTCTAACCCCAGTGTAATTAGAAGTGGAAGTCTTAAAAATAAATGCCTCAGGCTTTCTTTAGCTTTTCTGCATCAGTCAGGAAGATGAAAAAAGTATGTTTATTTTTACTTTACTTTTAATGAAGCCTAAAAGTTTTATTTTTTTTTAAATACAGTTATACAGGTACAGAACAAGGTGGATGAACTACCTAATCAGACAACAAGAAACATTAGCTGTCACCCAAGTCTGCTTTTTTCTTTTGAACGTTTTATATCCTACAAATGTTTTGCTCTTTTAACAGCAACAAAAGCTTTTTATGTATGCAGTGTTTTAGGCAGTGCTTTAACTATCACTCATGTTTGCATTTTTCTTTTAAATGTTTTATATGCTACAAAAGTCTGTTCTGTTAAGAGCGACAAAAGATTATTCCATATGCAATATTTTAGGCACAGTTAGACATGCATGCAATAACTCTTAGCACCTAAAAGACAGGGTACTTAACCACTTGCCAACCAGCCGCCGTAGTTTTACTGCAGCAGGTCGCCTCTGTTATGCAAAACAACATACCTGCATGTCACTTTGTCTAACAGATAGTGGTTATGCGCATGCCAATTGGCCAGAAGGTGAGCCAATCAGTGGCTCCCCATGTAGACAGAACGGCGGTCTGCTGATGTAAACAAGGCAGACCACTGTTCTGTCAGTAATAAACACAGGGATCCTGTGTTCCGCCCATTTAGGAACACATGTCTCTGTGTTCATCCATTAAATACAACCCCCACACAGTTAAAAAGCAGTCTCTAGCAGCACACTTAACCCTTTGATCACCCCTGGTGTTAACCCCTTCCCTGCCAGTGTCATTAGTACAGTACCAGTGCATATTTTTAGCACTGATTACTGTAGTAATGTCACTGGTCCCCTCAAAAGTGTAAAAAATATCAGTTAGGTGACCGATCTGTCTGCCGCAATGTTGTAGTCCCATTAAAAATCACTGTTCACTGCCATTACTAGTAAAAAATAAATAAATAAATAAAAATTACATAAATCTATCCTATAGTTCGTAGAATTGATAACTTTTGTGCAAACCAATCAATATACAATAATTTTTGTTTTTACCAAAAAATGTTTTCCCAAAAATATGTGGCATAATACATTGGCCTAAATTGATGAAAAAAAAACATTTTTATTTTTTTTGGGAATGTTTTATAGCAGAAAGAAAAAATACTGTTTTTTTTTTCAAGAATTGTCGCTCTTTTTTTTTGTTTATAGCGCAAAAAATAAAAACCACCAATCAATTTTATTTGGGTACAGCGTCACACAACCGCACAATTGTCAGTTAAAGCAACGCAGTGCCGTATCGAAAAAAAATGGCCTGGTCATTAAGGGGACAAACCTCAGAAATTAAAAAAAAAAAAACACCTGAAAGACAAACACATAATGAGCTAGTATGCATTGCATAATAGCTCATTATGAAATACAGTAAAACCTTGGTTTGAGACTAACTTGGTTTGAGAGCGCTTTGCAAGACAAGCACATTTTTAAATAAATTTTGACTTGATATACAAGCGATGTCTTGATATACAAGTAGCGTCATGTATAAAAAAGAAGAGAGGAGCCTCTAAAGTGTAGCAAAGCAATATGGTTACATTTAATGAAGGTTCAATATTTAGCAACTCACATGGTTGATGATTAAAAAAGGAACATCTAAGATTGCAGGCATCTGGGGTAAAGCTGTCCACATAGACCATCCTCTGCACAGCCATCTTCATCATCCCTTCCCCGCTGCGCTCCACTCTACTGCAGGCTATTCTTCCCGGTCACGATTGCAGACTGACAGTGGTGAGAGTCGGTGGTTCAGAAGATGGTCTATGTGGACAGCTTTACCCCAGATGCATGCATACTTAGGTGTGCCTATTTTAATCATCAACCATGGGAATTGCTAAATGTTGAACCTTCATTAAATGTAACCATATTGCTACACTTAGAGGCGCCTCTCATCTCTCTTATATTCTTATATACTGCAGCTCTGCTAGATTTTGCTTCTAATCCCCTTGGGGAGGCTGCATATTGTGGATGGACATTTTATGGTTACACAACCTATCACATTGCTATAATCTTTGTATATAGACTGTAAACTGAAGGACTTGTGGAACGAATCATCTGAGTTTCCATTATTTTTTATGGGGAAATTTGCTTTGATATAAGAGTGCTTTGGATTACAAGCATGTTTCCAGAACAAATTATGCTCGCAATCCAAGGTTTTACTGTACTTACCTTAGAAAGAAGCCCCGCAGTGCCGCCCGCTCACCTCTCTCATGGGTGACATGTTTGGTCGCCCTTCTTCCGGGTTTGCGGCATCCGGTCACCTGATTGGCTGGAGCCGCGATGACGTCACTCCTTCGCATGCACGCGGGAGCTGACATTCACGGCACAGGGCTCTGAAGGAATAAAATGGTGCATGTTTATGAGATAATTACAGTACCTATAGGTAAGCCTTATCATAGGCTTACCTATAGGTACAAGTTGCAGAGGAGGGTTTACTTCCTCTTTAAGTGGTTAAAGACTAACCCCAACAATGCACTTATATACCCTTAACCTCCTCTAATTATTTTAACTTACAAAAAGGAACAAAAAACCCTTTGTTATATATTCTTCTGTGTATTCATACTCTTCCATGCCCCTCTGATGTGGTTTTGCCATGCTTTCTTGTTTAATTTCATTATTTATCATCGCCTTCAACATCTCGAGGTACTAAGTTAGATACTTCATTAGAAATTTACTTTGGCTTCTGAACCTCCTTGCTTACCCTCTTCTTGTCCCAAGATAAAACAGTAGTGTGACACTTACATACCAAGACTGAAAAGGCAAGTGGATCAACCATACATTGGGCCTTCTTATTAATAGGATAGGATGGGTATTTTTCCCAGGTCCACACATTTACAGGGACTCACGTGTGTTGATAAAATACTCACATCCACAGTTTTGTCAGATAAGCGGAGAACAACTGGCACAAATCATTTCTGTAGAAATTAGCTAGTTTGAGGTGGAGGAACTTGACTGGCCTGCACTGTTCTGATCTCAACCGGATAGAACATTTTTGGAATGGAGACTGTGAGCCGGGCCTTCTCGTCCAACATCAGTGCCTGACCTCACAAATGCGCTTCTGTAAGAATGGTCAAACATTCCCATAGACACACTCCTAAACCTTGCAGACAGCCTTCTTAGAAGAGCTGAAGCCATCTAGGCCATCTTTATGTAGAGCAACAATTCTTTTTTCAGATCCTCAGAGAGTTCTTTGCCATGAGGTGCCATGTTGAACTGCCAGTGACCAGTATGAGAGAGTGACAGCGATAACACTAAATTTGACATACCTGCTCCCCATTCACACCTGAGACCTTGTAATACTAATGAGTCACAAGACACTGGGGAGGAAAAATGGCTAATTGGGCCCAATTTGGACATTTTGAATTTGGGCTGTACTCACTTTTGTTGCCAGCGGTTTAGACATTAATGGCTGTGTGTTGAGTTATTTTGAGGGGATAGCAAATTTACACTGAAGCACCTCCCAAGTTGGATTGGCTTGATGGGCACGTCTTATGTACCATACGACCAAGCTGCTCCAACAACAGCTCAATAGGGTAGGGATATGGTGACTGCGCTGGCCACTCCATTACAGACATAATACCAGCTGACTGCTTCTTCCCTAAATAGTTCTTGCATAGTTTGGAGGTGTGCTTTGGGTTATTGTCCTGTAGTAGGAGGAAATTGGCTGCAATCAAGCCCTGTCCGCAGGGTATGGCATGGCGTTGAAAAATGGAGTGATAGCCTTCCTTATTCAAAATCCCTTTTACCTTCCAAACACCTCAAACTTAGATTCATCTGTTCAGAACACTTTTTTTTTCAATCTTCCGCTGTCCAATGTCTGTGTTCTTTTGCCCATCCTAATCTTTTCCTTTTATTGGCCAGTCTCAGATATGGCTTTAAATCCAGAGGGGGAGGATCATTGGTGCAGGTCATCATGTTTGTGTCAGCAGGTCAACAAGTGTGGTTCATAATGATTGACAATAGAAATTTACCACTTGACCACATGATTTACATCATGGGATGCATTTTTTTTCTTATTTTTAAAATTATTTTACTATTATGTCTGTATGTTTGTCAATTTATTTTTCTGTGAATGAGTAACGTGGTATACTATTTCCCTTATAATGATTCACATGCAGTTAAGCTTCCAGAAAAACAGGGTACCTTGCAAAAGGGGCCCTCCAAATGTGCCTCTTCTATTATTGACCAGACAGTTTGCATGTCTGGATAAGCATCTGGTATGATTTCTTTTTTTTTTGAGGGGGTATCTTTTTTTTAATTTAATGCGTGGGGTCCACAATATTATTCCATACCAGACCCCTATCTGAGATATAGGTCTAGTATAGGTCTAGTATAGAATTTTAGGGGACCTAAGTTGTTTTTGTTTGTTTTTCTCATAGGTCCTCCCTCCTGAACCATACCAGGTCACACAATTTTAACATTGGGGATACCCTGCCAGGTTCCCCCCCTAGCAAGACCCCTTTATAGCCATATTAATAATAACAAGAGCCTCATCCTCACATCCCTGGCCAGTGGATGCCGGATGTCTGCAGGGACATTTATCAGAATCCAAAAGCCCCACTTAGAATAAGAGGCCCCAGATATCTTGCCCTTCTCATACGAATGACTGAGGGGTACATAGAACAATTTGTAACTCATTCACAAAAAAAATTGACAAATTAAATAAATGCACAGATATTAAAGGAATAGTATTTAATAGAAAAGTCCCACAATATACATCAAACATTAATCATGTCATTCAGGGATGTATATCTATTGTCAATCATGATGAGCAATGCTCATTGACCAGCCAACATGAACACTATGGCCAGTGACGCAGTGTCCCACTCACATTGCAATTCTCACATTGCAATTCAGTTGCGAATTGCAACTGGCAATGCTGGCTGACATCATTGACCACATACAGTTATGACCCTACAGTATATGGTCAATGACATAATCTGAATTCCCCAGGCCACTTTGTTAATTGCAATACCAGGGGCTGGGGATCTCAAATGTCATTTAGCAGTTATTACCAAATGTACGTGTAACAAGATAAATATATAGATCTTTTAAACCGTATCCTTTTTTTAATTATTGCTGTAATTGTTAATCAATTTGTTGCAGTGATCAAAGTGTGCAGTATGTATTTGTAATATTGTTTTATTACATAACGGAGTTGATTTACTTTAACTGGAGCATGAAACATTTGGTGCAGCTGTGCATATTAGCCAATCAGCTTCTAACATCAGCTTGTTCAATAAGTTTTGACAAAAAAAACCTTGAAGCTGATTGGTTTCTTTGCAGAGCTGCACCAGTGTTTGCACATTCCAGTTTTAGTAAATCAACCCCAAAGTTTGACATGTGTTTGTTATCCAGAAATATTTATTATTATGGTAACTAATCATATGCCCTTATCTGCATGTTTTAAAATGTATTCATTTGCTTGGAGTGATTTTGTACTCTGTGACCATTTAGTTTATGGCACGGGTAATAATATCTGCATCATTTAATTCCAGTCTCTGCAGTCCTAAGTTTGATGTGATTATTTCATTACGAACATATGGATTGATACTTATCCTTTGGAGCATGTGAATTAGATGGTTTAATGAAACACAGCTGGATCTTTAATGGCTGGCCCTAGCATTAACTGTACTGCATCCAATGGAATTAAACTTTCTGTATCTTCTATTGGAAAGCAAAAATGGCAGCAGAATAAGACTTATTTACTTTGTTGAGAGCTGTAAAGACTTGAATTTCAGTACTACTTTGCTTCCGTTAACCATAGCTTTTTTTTTTTTATCTAGTGTGTCAATCATAATTTAAAAGTTAGTAAAGAAGTAGTGAGACTTATTTGCTTTTGGACACATTAGAGACCGATAATTTGTTGAGTAACATGAAGAGTATAGGATAGGATCATAAATGTTTCTGACTGGCCAATGCTTGAGCATGCTCTGTTTTGTTACACATTTACTTTTTATAACCCTTGATTATTTGATATTTCTTTCTTTTCTTTACAATCTGTATATGTTCAGCAATAGCAGGAGGATCATTCCTCTGAAAATGTATGCTATACACTTCATGATGCATAATATAATATGTCAATGTTATGCCTGGCCATACGCAGAAGGAAGTTTAGTCAATGAATGGCCCTCTTGGCACTGTCCTGCCCATCATAGTTAGCCTAAAATATCAAACGAGCCAGGGGGAAAATTGTCAGAAAAAAAGCACCTGCATCAAATCAGAGGCAAGCACTGTTCAGATATTTTGACAGACAGCGGCACTTACAGTCATATTACAATAACCTCAGTGTGAGATTTGTCCATCCACATGGTTTAGCATAGATGGAGAACACTGTTAGATGTTTTTTTTTGTTCATCCCGCAGGCTGAACAGAAAAATATAATTAATAAACCAATGCATGTATGGTCAGCTTAAGTCTTGCTTTTTATTTACAACTTTTTGCAAATAGTTTTTTTTTTTTTTTTCTGTAAAGTGGTTTGGCAAGCTCTTTTGGTTCCTTTTCCTATAGAGTCTAATCTCAAGTACCCAGGTAATCATTGTCACCTATATAGTTTTATCTAAAAATAACAGTGTCATGATCTGGTATCTGATTCAAATAGTAAGAAGCAGGAGCTGGGCAACTAATATTCTCATAGACACATAACTCTTAGTTAAAGATTAACTGAAAGTTAAACATAATTCCTCATGTGACTTCCTCACCTTTTTAACATTTCTCTGAATGCAATGTCCTCTCCAATTCAGGTCTACCCCTGTTCCCGCTTCTGCAGCTTTTCTGTGGCCAGTCATATTTTGAAGTTTAATTGAACCAGAGTTCTATGAGCATAGAATGCAAATAAATCACTATTAGAATGAATGGACTGCCTGTCTATCTGCTCAGCAATTTAATAAGCATATTGGCAGTAGTATGTCCGTCTGCAGACAACCATGCATGCACTATAGTTTACAGTTTAAAAGCTTCATGTAGACTTAAAAAAGCATTTTGCCTGTTTTGGTTCTGCTGTTGTAGATCGAGTTTAGTTAAAGGGAGAGAGGGGGTTATATGCTAGGGAATCAATTTTTGATTTCAGACATCCATAAAAGAGAGGGGTATGTGAGTACATGAATTTTTTTAATTTTAACCATAATAACTTTAATGAGCTAGTGCTTATGGCACTAAGGGTTCTCAGGGGTAGCAAGAAGAATACAGATTTACAAATGATAACTACTTTTTTTTATTTTGTTTCTCTTTTCTGTCTACCACTGGACATTTTTGACTAGAGGTTAAGGGGTACAGAGCATATTTAATGGTGCCATCAGGGCTTTTATAGTTCAGAAAATGTAAATCTCTCCTTTACACTGTTTTAATGGCTCTATGGTTAAATAGTTTTCATAAGGAGCGTCCAACGATGCATTCTAGTTCTTGCTTGCTAGTCGAGCATATGAAACAAGTGTATAAGAGGGCATCAACGTTCATGTGAATCAAGGGCAGCTAGATGTCTAAATATTTCCTTGATCAGAAAGCACAGAACGTTCATAGTACATAGGTAGACAGTACATATAAGGAACTAACAACAAGTATAGATTGCAAGCAGAAGAGCACTTGAAAATGATGTCCCAGTTTTGTACTTCTCTGCCAAGAAATCCTTATAGAAGCATTCAAATTAGTAGCTGTTGAGCATTCTAGAAAACACATTTTAGAACAACTACATATTCGGGATTGAATCTTGACAAATTGTATTACATTATATGACAATGCAAAGTGTAATAACCCAAAGCAGTCAATCAATTTCATGTTACTTAAGTCAGATCATTTAGATGAAAATCTTTTGTTATGGGCCACAACACTTTTTCTTGCCTTGAATGTCAATTTATTCCAAGACTAATTGTCATTCCAAGAGAGAGAAATACTTCCCCGCTGTCAGAATACACTGATCAGTGCTGTTGGCTATAGACTGTGGCACTAAATGATTGGGAAAAACCCAACAGGGTGGATGTACAGAAGTAGATTGGTAGAGCAACATCTGTACAACCAGCCTGTCCATACATGGATTAAAATGCAGCTGGTCCCTGCTGAACTGGCTGAATTGCAATCCATGTATGGCCTGCTTAAGCTATAATGGTATTTTGAAATATTCCCTTGATTGCAGTTGGATCCCAAGATTTTTTACTACTTAGATGAATTTGACAGAGAAGAGATTAGAGGAACAGTCAAGGGGCAGAACCAAAGCTGCTAGCGTGAAAGCCTCTGATCTTCCAAATAATATTACAGTGGATAGATTGTGGAATTCTCAATCAGCACATTGGAAATAGGTTGTTGGAAAATCATGGACTTTAACGGCACTGAATATGTTTCAAATATAGCAATTTTATTGGTTTACAACTAATAATACATTAACAACATGGGTAACAATAGGTAACGTTAATATGTATAACCACCATAACCACCATAACCACCATAAAATGATAATAGTATACAAATGTAATCAAAACAATAATGACTGCAGTATTTCTGAATACTTCACATGAAACGGATCTCACAGATGATGGTAAGTACGTGTGTTGCCATCCATCTAAATCGGTTGATGTGATACAGGATAAGCAGATAATTCATAGAGCCAGATTGCTCAGCATGTTTCGCTTGAAACAGCGTCTTCTGGAGCTAATGATTCAATGCTCTGAGTATACTTAAGAAACATCATCATGGTAGGAGGCATAAAGCCACAGTATAGTAAAGGGAAAGGTGGAGTCAACAGTCATAAGCGCCTTGAAAATAATTGGAGCAGGTGCAAATTATGTCCATGCACACTATCCGCCTGTAGTTTTTATCAGGGTAAGGTAGGTCAGACAATATAGTTACTTAGTAGAGAGCCGTATAAGGTAAAACTGCCCAGAAGGGGGATCTGCAAACATTCACAGCAGGGATTGTTGCCATGCAGACGCCTGACGCACATGTCTCCACCTTCCCCGGATGGGGATAAACCACCTCAATCAACACAGTCAAATATTTCAGTAGCTTCGGTAGTAACAGGATAGTTTGCAATTCATAGTGCGAGTGGGAGTGGCCCAACAAAGTGCAAAAATCTGAAAAAAAGAAAAAAAAACAAGTCTGTGCACATATTGTATGCATTTTGAGACATCATTTACCATTTTTACAGAAGTAAATCTTTAAACTTAGCTCCCCATATTGGCACAGGAAATTAAAGCTTTATAATGTTACAAGAAAATATTCATTACTGCCATTCCTACTCCAAACACTTTAATTAACTCAACCAGATAGGAATAATTTCAAAGTTTTCAGCTAATATGCAATAAATGCTGATAAATTAAAATGATTGAATTAAAAAAAAACTAAGACTCAATTCCTAGATCACAACAAGCTGCTCCAAAGGCTTTGTCGGTGTGCTGCTGGTATTACTGTAATGGAAAAATAATTAGGATGATTTTTCAGTAGGGCTTATACCTATAAAATGATGGTGATTTTCCTTCTTGGTAAGATTGAATAGCCTTAAATATCAGATTGCTTTAATTAGATGCACTTCCTCTAAAAAAAGTAGAGATAACTAAGGAACTGGCAAGTGATTTAGCGTAGGCACCCATGATTAGGGTTGAGCGGACACCTAGATGTCCGTGTTCGACGGGTTCGGCCGAACTTTAAAAAAAAGTCCGGGTCCGTGTCCCGGACTTTTACCGAACTTTTCCCGGACACCGAACCCCATTGAAGTCAATGGGGACCCGAACTTTAAGGCACTAAAATGGCTCTAAAACACCAAAGGAAAGGGCTAGAGTGCTGCAAATGGCAGCAAAACGTAATTAAGAGCATGGCAAGTGCTCTGCAAACAAATGTGGATAGGGAAATAACTTAAAACAACAAAAAAAAACAGAAAAATAAAACAATGTTCTTCTTCATCTCTGAAGGACGAGGCCCATATGGAGTAGGAGGGAGGTTGAGGTGGTGGTGGATGTGGCGGTGACATAGGCGTGCGCACAGGGTGTGCTGGGTGTGCCTGGGCACACCCTAATCACCTAGGGCACATAGCATTGCCAGTGAGGAGATGGGAAAGATCTCCCTGGGACCTGCTCTGCTCTATTTCTCCTTGCCTACAGGTACATGGCCCCGATACATTACTCTCCCTGCTGGCAAACACATGCATGTGTATTTCAACTTTGGGGTGCACACCTTAATGCAATAGGCTGCGCACACCTATGGGCGGTGTAGGTGGAAGCGGCGGTGGAGGAGGACCAGGGCCGGATTAACAGCATCATGGGCTTGGTGCTGAGGATTTTGAAGGGCCTTAAGGGCCGTGCCTTGCCATGCACCCAGAGGAGGAAGGGTGCAGCCATGCATGCCTAATTCAACATGGGATGCTGTCTCTGAAGCCCATAAACACATCCATGCATCGCCAACTGTCCCTCCTTGTCCGGCCTTCACGCTGTGTGGGGAGGTTCTGAGGGTGCTGCCTGGGGAAGCGAGCATAGAAGCCAGACTTCTGTGTTTACAAGTGACAGAAGAGCGGTAACAGTGAATATGGCCAACCCGGGGCCTATATAAAAGGTAGGGGCCTGGAGCTGCAGCTCCAATAGCCCCTACATTAATCTGGCCCTGAGGAGGAGGACGAGGTAGCCAACACTGCTTCTTTTCAAAAATTTTAAATGAGGGTACACCCCAAAAGAGTGAGAAAGAGCAAAAATGGAACAATGGGTGGGTAAGGTCGGTATCCATTGCTATTCTGCATAAGGTACGGAAAAGTCCCGTGGGATCCATGCCTGGTTCATTTTAATGAACGTGAGCTTGTCCACATTGTCTCTGGACAGGCGGCTGCGCTTGTCTGTTATAACGCCCCCAGCCGTGCTAAATACCCGTTCAGATAATACACTGGCTGCAGGGCACGCCAGCACCTCCAAGGCGTAAAGGGCAAGCTCAAGCCATGTGCCCAATTTGGAGACCCAGAAGTTGAAGGGGGCAGACCCGTCATTCACTACATGTAGGCGTGTGCACACATACTGCTCCACCATGTTGGTAAAATGCTGCCTCCTGCTAAGACGTTCCATCTGAGCTGCTGGTGCTGCTGTTTGTTGTGGCGTGCTGACAAAGCTTTTCCACATTTCGGCCATGCTAACCCTGCCTTCTGAGGTGCTGGCGGTGCCCTGGTTGCGTTGGCGACCTCCTCCTCCTCCTCCTCTGCCTTGTGCTTCCACTGTGGCCCCGCTGTCAGATGGGAATGCCAGCAGCATGGCGTCTACCAGCGTGCGCTTGTACTCGCGCATCTTGCGATCGCGCTCCAGTGAGTGAATTAAGGACGGTACGTTTTCCTTGTAACGGGGATCCAGCAGCGTGGCCACCCAGTAATCAGCACAAGTTAGAATGTGGGCAACTCGGCGGTCGTTGTGGAGACACTGCAGCATGTAATCGCTCATGTGTGCCAGGCTGCCCAGAGGCAACGAAAGGCTGTCCTCTGTGGGAGGTGTATCGTCCGTGTCCTCTGTATCCCCCCAGCCACGCAGTTTCTGCAGTAGACTGGGTGGGAGACAATGTGAAGGAACTGGAGGCACTGTCAGCAGCAAACCAATCTACTATCGCCTCAACTTGTTCTGGCCTCATCACTTCTAGGGGCGTTTGATGCCCTACCAAATACTGATGCAGGTTCTGTCGCCTACTCACACTTGAGGAAGGTGTTTCACTTGTGCGTGTAGCTGGCACAGATCGACCACGTCCTCTCCTTGCAACAGGAGCTCTACCAGCAGCACCACGACCCAGGCCACGGCCCTTATTTGACGGTCTCCTCATATTTCTGTAATTTAAGATCTTGCCCTAGAAAGGTTTTTATTGAATAGCGGAATAGGAAATATGATCCAAAAAAGTGTATGTATCTCGCACGTACAAAACCACACTAGGCCCCAATTACTATTGTTTGTACCCCTAAAAGGCTAGATGAGGAGTAGGGGGGGTATGGAACAGGCAGCACCCTCAAACCTTCAGAAGTATGAGATGAACCCCAACAACTTGGAAAGGTGGATCTCTCTCACACGTACCGACACAGACTATCCCGCAATTCAATTGATCCTCAAAGGTTTTTATTGAATAGCGGAATAGGAAATATGATCAAAAAAAGTGTATGTATCTCGCACGTACACAACCACACTAGGCCCCAATTACTATTGTTTGTACCCCTAAAAGGCTAGATGAGGAGTAGGGGGGGTATGGAACAGGCAGCACCCTCAAACCTTCAGAAGTATGAGATGAACCCCAACAACTTGGAAAGGTGGATCTCTCTCACACGTACCGACACAGACTATCCCCCAATTTAACTGATCCCCAAAGGTTTTTGATTAAATAGCGGAATAGAAAATATGATCCCAAAAAAGTGTATGTATATCACACGTACACAACCACACTAGGCCCCAATTACTATTGTTTGTACCCCTAAAAGGCTAGATGAGGAGTAGGGGGAGTATGGAACAGGCAGCACCCTCAAACCTTCAGAAGTATGAGATGAACCCCAACAACTTGGAAAGGTGGATCTCTCTCACACGTACCAACACAGACTATCCCCCAATTTAACTGATCCCCAAAGGTTTTTGATTAAATAGCGGAATAGAAAATATGATCCCAAAAAAGTGTATGTATATCACACGTACACAACCACACTAGGCCCCAATTACTATTGTTTGTACCCCTAAAAGGCTAGATGAGGAGTAGGGGGAGTATGGAACAGGCAGCACCCTCAAACCTTCAGAAGTATGAGATGAACCCCAACAACTTGGAAAGGTGGATCTCTCTCACACGTACCAACACAGACTATCCCCCAATTTAACTGATCCCCAAAGGTTTTTGATTAAATAGCGGAATAGAAAATATGATCCCAAAAAAGTGTATGTATATCACACGTACACAACCACACTAGGCCCCAATTACTATTGTTTGTACCCCTAAAAGGCTAGATGAGGAGTAGGGGGAGTATGGAACAGGCAGCACCCTCAAACCTTCAGTATGAGATTGTGTTCACTGTACCCCACAAAGATTGAGTTCACTGCACCCCACAATGATTGTGTTCACTGCACCCCACAAAGATTGTGTTCACTGCACCTCACAAAGATTGTGTTCACTGTACCCCCCAAAGATTGTGTTCACTGCACCCCACAAAGATTCTGTTCACTGTACCCCACAAAGATTGTGTTCACTGCACCCCAAAAAGATTGTGTTCACTGCACCCCAAAAAGGATGTTGTTCACTGCACCCCAAAAAGGATGTTGTTCACTCCACCCCAAAAAGATTGTGTTCACTGCACCCCACAAAGATTGTGTTCACTGCACCCCAAAAAGATTGTGTTCACTGCACCCCAAAAATGATTTTGTTCACTGCACCCCAAAAAGGATTTTGTTCACTGCACCCCAAAAAGGATGTTGTTCACTCCACCCCAAAAAGATTGTGTTCACTGCACCCCAAAAAGATTGTGTTCACTGCACCCCACAAAGGATTTTGTTCACTGCACCCCAAAAAGATTGTGTTCACTGCACCCCAAAAAGGATGTTGTTCACTGCACCCCAAAAAGGATTTTGTTCACTGCACCCCAAAAAGATTGTGTTCACTGCACCCCACAAAGGATTTTGTTCACTGCACCCCACAAAGATTGTGTTCACTGCACACCAAAAAGGATTGTGTTCACTGCACCCCAAAAAGATTTTGTTCACTGCACCCCAAAAAGATTGTGTTCACTGCAGCCCAAAAAGATTGTGTTCACTGCAGCCCAAAAAGATTGTGTTCACTGCAGCCCAAAAAGATTGTGTTCACTGCAGCCCAAAAAGATTGTGTTCACTGCAGCCCAAAAAGATTGTGTTCACTGCAGCCCAAAAAGATTGTGTTCACTGCAGCTCACACACAGAAAAATGGATGTGGATCACTGACACCTGCCTATCTCCAATCCCACACCACACAGCAATATCGATTGTAGTTTGTAGAACACAGTTTCCCTAAAATTCAGCAGACTCTGTCCCTAACAGGATTGAGAAGAGATCGTAGATCAGGATTGAGTGCAGACCCCACCCCCCACACAGCAATATCGATTGTAGTTTGTAGAAGACACTGACCCTATATAATTCAGCAGACTCTATCCCTAAAATGCCTACAACTCGCCCTGCCTAAACACTCCGACCTGTCCCTCAATTCTATCCGGACACAAATGGTTTTTTCCTGCCTATCTTTCCCTAATCAGCAGCCAGCACGTTGATGTGTGCTCTGTCCCTGAATCTAAGCAGCATAATGACGCCGCTGCGGCTGCCTCGAACTTATAAAGACTTGGTCACATGCTTCAGACGGCCAATCACAGCTACTGAGACATTTGCAGGCATGGCTGGGATGGCTTAAGGCACACCAGTTAAACGATTGTTGATTGGCTGTTGAAAGCCCGCCATGAAAAGAGCGCCAAAGCATGCAAAACCCGGAAATAAAACGACCGAACACGGATTTTTACCCGAACATACAGTAAAGTGTCCGTGTCCGTGTTAGGGTACAAAAAATCCAATTATTCGGTACGAACACGAATAATACAGTCCGTGTTCGCTCAACACTACCCATGATCATTCATTGCATAAATATGCATGATATTGTAAAGCAAATGCACTTATCTTTTTTTAAAACAAGTCAACTTACTATTAATAAAACTTTTTTGGTACCAACAAATTACCATTTTTCTTGGACCTTAAACTATTATTCCATTCCAAGGTTACACTATATATAATGATTTTTGGAACTGCAATAATTTATCATGAGCCCCAAATTATCTGAAAGTGTACCTACAGTTTCTTTTTTTTTCCGTAAAGTTTATTGAAAAACAAACATGGAAAATCAAAGTTCACAGTAAGTAAGGACAATTCGTACATTTATGTTTAAACAGGCTTATTTTGTACTAAAGTAAAGATGTCCTGTAACTAAAGTAGATTTGCAATAGCCTTCAATTTCTACTGGGAAAGGAAAAACAGTCATGGTGTATAACTTTAAACGAAGCAATTTTGAAGCTGAAAAATGCGAAAAACCTATCCTTATTCTGGTGGTTGATTGTACAACCGTATTTTCGCTATTGTTTTCTCAGTCTGAAGTGAGAATGATATGTGTTAGTGTCGAGTTCGTGAACATCTAGGTATATGCCTCTATGTGGCCTGCACATAGTAAATGGTAAGAGTATGTTCTATGAGCGAGTAGGTAAGTGAAGGGATAAGTGTAACGGGAAGTACGGATAGGGAGGGAACTAGAGAGAAGAAAGGAAGAAGAGGAAAAAAGAAAAGAAAAAAAAAAAAAAAAAAAACGGGATTTTGATGTAAATAATGGTCTCTTAAATAATGTTTCCTTTACTAAGAGATCTGTACTGACATACAGAGGCATCTCAATAATCCAAGCGTGGAGTGTGTATGTGTTTTCTACCTTTGTGTTAGGCTAACTAACATTGGAAAGATAGGTGTGTATGACAGATATAGAACTAAAGGAGGGGCATCAAGGCAGGATGCCCATCACTCTTTGATATTCTGCTAAAGACTGATACTGAAACCAAGTGGCCCAAGTGGCAATGTATTTGGTATGAGTATCTTTAGCTACTGCTATTAATTGTAGTAGTTTCTAACAATAGCAGCAACCTGTCATACTGGGAACCTAGACTTTATTTATTTTTTTTGCATTGCCTTGTTATTTTAAGATGATATCCTCTCATATGAATTTTCTAATGCCTGGAGCCACAAAAGACCTTTTTTTTTTACAACCTGTACACACTTAAAATATATTCAACAAAGCCTGTATCCTTGGTGATTGCTTTTGATTGAAAATATAATGGAATACTATGGGAGATCTTCTATAAAATTCCAACTGGATTTATCTGTTTTGAGCTGTTGCTTTGAAGTTTCTGTGACAATCATCTCTAAATGTTAGTGTTAAAGCTGATCTTCAGCTTTACTTTCACTATAACTAGTTTGTTTGCCAAATGATTCTCTGAATGAATACAAAGCTTCCTCTGATTGACTGAGGTGGAAATTGTGGTGTCATC
Source organism: Pelophylax lessonae (assembly GCF_965119305.1). Classification (NCBI taxonomy): domain Eukaryota; kingdom Metazoa; phylum Chordata; class Amphibia; order Anura; family Ranidae; genus Pelophylax; species Pelophylax lessonae. Next base: position 434,166,503 of record NC_138769.1, read on the forward strand.
CATCTACCTCTCTGGCTCAACCAGTCAGAGGAAACTTTGCATTCATTCAGAGAATATAAAACTGCCTGTGAATAGCTCCGAGCCACTTAGCCCAACTCAATTTTGTTCCAGTTCTGGAACGAGATGTTCACATTTAACAGCCAGAGCACAGTGCTGTATACTGTATTTATGTAGCTGAGGCTGGATACAGTTTATACAGTACACCTAGCGGGTGCATGTGTTAGTGTAGGAAATAGTTAATTTGGGCCAGCTTGGCCCAATCAAACTATTTAAAGTGACAGTAGACCTAGCAATCGGATTTAAGTTCTGTTCAATCACCAAGAATAATATTTGTCATGGTGCTTTATAATGTTTGGAATAAACACTATGCTTAAAAAAGTGAAAATAAATTATTATTGGAGAATTGGACACATCATAAGAATATTATATGGTGGACTTGCATTTGTTTATAACATGCAGGTGCATTTGTAAGAGACAAAAGGTTAGTATTTTTCTGTTAAATGTTGTTTAATTCCTAGAAGTCTATTACTACCACCCTGCCACAGAGAAATCAGTAGAGTTGCAGCACTAACATTTACTGAGTGAGCAAACATTGTTAGAAAGGCCCACAATCATGACTATGTGCCACTATAGGTACAATTAAGTGCTGTGTTTAAAACACAGTTTTAATAACATGGCTGATGTTTCCTGTAGTGAAGATGGAATGTACACCTTCAAGATTTATAATTCAAGTGTGCTGCAGTGACAAGGCAACCAGGCAATTCCTAAAAGAAAAAGTGTTCTATAAGAAACTGTTGAACCAAGCTGAATATTTATCTTTTACATACATGTGTTTGCTATAATGACCAGGTTAAGTGTCGCTTCACACAATGGCGATCTTCGGCGCGACTTGCACGGACTTCCCATAATGGAAGTCAATGCAAGTCGCTCCGATGATGCCCCGAAGTAGTACAGGAACTATTTTCAAAGTTGGAGCGACTTGAGTCGCTCCTATTAGAACGGTTCCCGTATCACAGAATGGACCTTGACTTGTCAGGCTGACCAGTCGCCTGAGAAGTCACGGTAGTGGGATCCGGGACTTAAAGTTTTATTTTTCTTTTGGTTATAACACTTTCTCCATTTTACAATAATTGCTCAATTCACATTCTTGCATGTAATGCATGTAATTTTCTAGAAATTGTAAGATATCCCCAGGCCTCCCAGAGCCCTCTTTTTCAGCGTACTTTTCCCTGATGTTTTGAGACTAGTCTTCATTATCAGATCTTATCCAGAGTAGGGCATTCCTCATAGATGCAAGGAGTAAGGATGAAGTGATGCTCTCTACATCATTTTATGTAAATCTAGTATACAGCAGTGAGGCCTCCTCAGGGGAGAGGTCCACGACTCCCTGCAATCAAAAAGTATCCTCAGTCAATGGATTAAATGACACCTGGCATTTTTCAGCCCTGGAGTTTTAGGACATATAGAGGCAGAAAGAAATTGCTGTAGGGGAGAACTCCAGAGAGGAAAGTCAATTGCATAGGTTTAAGCAATGTATCTATAACACAATTTGTATATTTAGACCTTAAATGCCTTCTTTATGATAGCTCTTTTTAAATTGATTTAGTACTCCCATTAAGAGGGAGAAAATCAACAACTGATTACAGCATGTACCCCCAGGAGTTTACAGGATATGCAGTAACTACATTTATATGACCTGAAGTATGTACAGCTCAGTTGTAGCCTACAATATGAAAATGCTGATTTGTTTTTAAAGGATAATGGTACTTTTGAAACATGTTATCTCTTTACATATATGAATCTGAAGACATTTAGCAACGTTGTAGTTAAAGCCTTATACCTGTGTATTTTCCTTCCATGTGCTAAGATGACATAACAGGCCCAAAGCATATTGCTTTGTTTATGTTAACACTGCCAGCAGTTAACACTGATCAAACACACCACCCTGAGAATCGGTTCACACTAAGGCGACACCACTCTGTACTACTTCGGGGGCGACTTGTGCATTGCCATGCACCACGACTTCGGAGTGACTTGCAGGGACTTCACATAATGGAAGTCTATGCAAGTCGCTCTGAGGCCGCCCGAAGTAGTACAGGACCCTTTTTCTAAGTCAGAGCGACTTGTGTCGCTCCTATTAGAACGGGTCATGTAGCGGTCAATGGACCGCGAGGGAGCGCGACTTGTCAGGCTGACAAGTCGCCTGACAAGTTGCGCTAGTGTGGACCGGCTCTTAGAGCAGAAACTTAATGGGGTTAATTCAACAAACGATCTGGTAGGTTCACATGAGGTTGAAACATTCCCTTAAAAGACAAGTTCCCCTTTTCTGGATTTTCACTTTTTATAATAAATAGAAGCCTTTTTAATGGTAATTCTGGCCCAGCCATCCCAATGTGCTTTTCTCTCACTTACCTTATTCAGGAGGTTTAAAATCTTGTCATGTTATTTGAATTTTTAAAATGATTTTCAGATCCCATCACTTCCTGTAGATCGCCTTTGCTTCCTTGTTGCATCACAGAAGAGGGCGTGATAGGGTGTGTTTACCATTCTGGACCACATTTCCCTCATTACAATACTACCTTCCACCCACTTTCTTTACAATCTGATTGTACAATCTCCTTTAGATCTCCCATTAGCTATGTAGTACAACAGCCAGCCTGGTTTGATACAAATTTAATAGATTGGTCAGGTGGGTCATCCTATTTCATAGATCTGGTATATCTGGAGGACATTGTACAGAGATTGTACAATCACGTTGCCTTGTGTATGACCATCTTTATAAAAGTACATGGAGTGGACGGATACACTCAGTTGTCAGGCCCAGCTCACAACTCGAAGTAGTGAAAACTCACATTCCTGCATGCACTTGAAATGGGCTGCCTTATGCATGACCCAGAGAAGCTCCAGAACTTTTTTTTAGAGTGGAACATGATGCATTACCCCTGTTTGTAGTGCCTTTGCTGCACCTGGGGAGCCTTTACCATGTAATGACAACACAAACACAATTAACATTTTCAGTATTTCTGAAATGCATGGCAAAGAGTGCATGTTTTTGGCTCATTTTTCCAGTTGATTTCAATGAGCTGCACAACACATGGCAAAGTAGCTCATGGGACATTTTGGCGTGATGTGAGTTTGCTGAGTTTATCACTCATTTTTTTCATGTGGCAAAATTTGTGTCTGCTTCTGTATTTGCTTTGTGTGTCATTAACAATAATGATACCGAAAGCACAACTAGGTAACTTTAGGTGTATAAATGTGGCCATACACTCTACAATATGATTGTACAATCTCTGTGCAATCTCCTTTAGATTTACCAAAACTTTATAATAGGAGGACACACCATCTATCCAATCACTTTGTTTCCAATCAGGAAGGCCCTTACACTACATTGAGGGTGTCCCTCCCGGGGGCTGCATGCAGCCCCAGGGAGTTTGGTATATGACCTGGGCCCGTTTGGAGAAACACTAGGAAAACCAGGCAAAGTCATGTGTGGAGAGTTGTCAGGGATGCTGTGCAAATATAGATGATGGGTGAAGGGTGTTTACTAATGAGGTCAGCTGGAAAAATCCTTCCTGTGTCTTACTGGTTCTTCCGTCCCAAATCAACATGCCAGCAATGTTAAAGCTTTTTAAGAAATGCAGCATGTGCTAAGCTAAGGTAAGACCTTGTTCTTAAAGTCAAAGAAAGTTTGAATTTTTGTGCAACCAAGGTACGTTAATGGTATAAAAGAAAAGTGAATTTAGCCTTTAATTTGACTACTGAAGTGAGGTTATGTTCGCTTTAAATACTCAAACATTTACAGGATAATACAAAATGACTTTCTTCATACAAGATTGGAATTAGAATGAAGTAAACAGACTTTTACTTTATTTATTGATTTAGCCTAAAATTCACTTCAATAAGTGAACATTCTCTACATTCGCTACATTCTATATTCTTTTAGTAAATCAACCCTAACATCTTCTTGATCATAATCCATAGATAATAATTTCTATATTGCACTGCACTGCTATAACCAAGGGAGAAACATCCTGTTAATTAAACTGAAATATTACACAATTATTATCTCCCTTCCAAGCTATCTTCTATAAACTATAGTAAATATGTTTGCAGTCCTGTCCTGGAGTGACAAGCATGGCTCCCTCCACAGATTGACAGAGGAGTGAGTGAGTGTAGCCACCCAAGGACGAGAATTATGTTATTCACAAGATTAAAAGGTGTAAATGCAGGAAAAAGAACCTTAAATAAGGAAACTAAGATCTATGGACTGGTAGGTGCCAATTTATAGAGTTTTTGTTGTAGGGTTTACATATGTTTTAATATTTTCCTTGTTACCTGTTCTGGTCCAGTCTGCTTTCTAGACTGTCCATTGCACAACCAAATAAATGTAAACATAGCTGTGTGCATCTGTGAATACACGTCCTTAAGGTTGGGAAAAGGCAAGTAAAAAGGCTATATATGCAAAGCTAGTAGGTGTCTGAGAATACATTACAGCTAATGTGTTTATAAATTATAGTTATCCATCTTGTTTGCAACATAAAGGATCATTTAAAATGATCAAGAGAGAAAACTTTCTGTTGGACCTATAATCATGGACAGACTTTTGTTCTTACTATTTCAGGACATATTATCATCTGGAACTTAGCACTTTACTTTTACTAAGGTAATTGGCTAGATATTTGAACAATATCACTGGTCCACATCACTCTTGAACCTGATAAGGCAAGAACAAGTCACAAGGGTATTTTTACACTTGTTTTGGCAATCAGTAACACAGTCATTTTCTTCACTGCTCTGTGTGTAGTTTGCTTGCAGGATATTTGTCTTTGAGTATGAGTCTCAGGATACAGATTTGCTTGAATCAAATCTGTCCCTTTATAGTAATTTCCTGTGATTTAGCTTTGGATTCATGTAGATATTTTACCATGTTGTCTGCTGCACAGTTCATCATTCTTACTGCTCAGAAGTTAAAATCAAACCCTGTCCACCTTCCATAAGGCTTTCGGGCATAGACATAGAACACACAGCTTCCATCCATACTACAACCCTTGTTTATGGGCGCAGAAACAGTCAGCAAAACACAGCTAATGCATCAAATAATGTAGCTTGTCATATGCTGTTTATTAGGATGCTAAGGAAATTGCAGGTTTTTTTTTTTTTATAATAGGTTGCATATTTCCTAAATTACATTTTTACTTCCTTTAGAATTGATGCTGTATTTATGTTGCAGTTTACAGTATATTTAACATTACAGATAATACCGTAATTCAGTTAACTCCTATAGTATTTGAATATGTGATTAGGAAAACCTTTATTAAGAGGCAAAAAAGCTGACTTTTAATATGGAGTTTACACACAGTGTTAGTAGCATGCAGGTTAAAAGAACTTTTTGTTGTCAAAAGCAGTTATTTATTATTTGTAGTAGTATTAGTATTAGAGATCGACCGATTATTGGCATCACCGATATATCGGGGGCCGATATGCACTTTCCCTGATATATCGGAATCGGCCTTTTGATTTGGCGATATTGCCGATATTTAGGGAAAGTGCCTGCAGCTAGAGGAATCCTCCTGGTACCGGTATCCATAGCCGACGGTCGGCTGACTTGTAATGACAACCAATGCGGCTGAGAAGCCGCTCGGCTGTCATTACAAGGAGTGGGAGGGGACGTCCCCCCCTCCCGCCGCCTGCCGCCGCTTGCCCAAGGTCTACAGTCCCACAGAGAGACCCGGGCATCCTACCTCCACCGCTACCCTAGAGAAGACCCGGGTCTCTGGAAATGATGTCATGACATCACTTCCGGGTACTCGGCGCCGAATTAAAAAAACTGACAGCATTCAAAACAGCCAAACTTGGCATTTTTAATGCTTGTAAGTGCTGAGGAGGGGTTTGGGCTCCAGAAGGTGTTACCCCCTTCATGATCAGGCTATTTTTTGCTTTTTTATCAATGAAAAACTTTAACTGGTAGTTGTGTGGTCATGCAACACTGTACCCAAACAAAATCGATATCATTTTTTTCAAACAAATAAAGTTTTCTTTTGGTATTATTGGATCACTACTATATATAAACTATATATAAACAAAAAAGATCACACATTTTTTTTTTAAAACTATATTTCTTTACTTTCTGCTATAAAATATAACCAATAATAATAAAAAAATCTTCATAAATGTAGGCCAGCATATATTCTGCTACATGTCAGGTAAAAAGAATCCTAATAAGAGTATATTGGTTGGTTTGCATGTAAGTTATAGCATCTACAATTTGTAGTATGTATACTGGAATTTTTTCTTCATACTACTAATAACAGTGACTTACAATGGGCCTGTAATAGGTAATCTGACACTAACTGACACTAAGTAACTGCTAACTGCCTGTGGCACAAATATAGTGTTCAGTGCTAATACTATACACTGTCACTCAAATAATGACACTGGCTGGAAAGGGGTTAACATCTCAGGTAATCAAGTGGCTAAATTTGTACCTAACAATGTGTAATGTGTTTAATGTGTGCTGATTTTTACTAAAGATCTCTTTGTTTCTTATCCCTACTTTGCAAGGATAAGACATAGAGAAATTGTTTCCTCTGTACAGAGCCCTGTGTTGATTGGCTACATAGGGCTCTGAGCTGTGATTGTACACAGCTGATAAGCAGGTCCTGGCCATGAATCATTTTCCTGAACCTGTTGACAGATAACAGTGGGTATCAGCGGGGGGGGGGGGGGGGGTTGTGCATGCACGTGCCCTAAACTTGGAAACCGGAAGCGACTTACCGGTATGGGTGGGCAATCCGCATATAGCAAAAATAGTGTAATGTGTATTTAACTTTAAGTCTGAAAATCTAGAACAGAACTGCGAGCATAATAGACTACAATCATCAACAACTTCAACGTTATGTCAAATGATCATTATCATCATCATCACCCACTGACAGTGATCAACCAAAAAAGTGATCACTTTTACTGGTACCTAGAGTCCTGACTATGACTTTTTTTTCTCAGATCCAGAATGTATAAACTAGCCTAATGCACAATCAGAACCATTTTTTTTTGCTGTTTTTGAACAATACGTTTTTATTGATTTTCAAAAAAACATACACAGGGAAGAGCGCCAATGCAACAGGCATTGACTGCAAACATTTTCACAGGTATACAAACAACAGCCACGTTATGTAAAGAAGGAAAGATTGCCATTATATTATTTCTTCATAGCATGGGATTCATGACCTTGGAGAGGCAGAACAGTAGGGTCCACACCTCCCACCCCCACACCCCATCTGGGTGCAAACTGTGTGGGGGATGGGAGGACGCACACCCCAGCCGCCAACCATGAAGGGGTGAGAAAAATACATTCAACACATTTTCTCAAATCAGAACCATTTTTGAGACAGAAGACTCAGCACCTGGAAACAATACACATACATATAAATCCACTACACAGTTAATATATTTAGTTACTAGTTTGTCTATTAGATATGTTACTGTGTATGTGTTGCCAAAAATATTTTTATTTTTTTTTTAAACATTTATCTTGGTGTACAGTAAGAGCCCATTCACACTAGCACGACTTGTGAGGCGACTTGTGTAGCCCCAGGTCGCTTGACATAACAAAAGCAATGTTAATCAATCAGTGCCGTCTTAATTGGCACTACTGAAGTCGCTCCGACTTCAGAAAAGGGTCCTGTACTACTTTGAGGCGACCTGTGATCCGACTGTCCCATATACTTCAATGGGAGTCGCCTCCTTATCTTAATTGAAGCGATTTGTTATCAGACTTTGCAGGAAGAAGAAAGAGATTAGCCAGGCATTCCCCACAGACAAAGTCGCCCTTCTCTTCAAAGTAGTGCACAAGTCTCTAAACAAGTCTCTTCCAAGCCTCTTCCAAGTCTCTAAACAAGTCTCTTCAAGTCACGGGGCGACTTTCTGGTCGTGGTAGTGTGAACCGGCTCTAAGAAGAAAGATTTTTTTTGCTATGAATATGACTTGGCAAATACATAACAACAGGTGATAAGTTTGACACTAATTGATGTCAAAATGTAAACAAGAATAATGTAGTCAGTAAATAATGTTTTATTTTACTGGATATATATTGGTTGCATCACTCCCACTATTTCAGTATAGGTAAATTAAAAATAATGCTAATGATGGCAGACAGTGGGAAAGGCATGAAAATTGTTGTAACTGTAATTACTATGCAAATTGATTGCCTTTCTGCAATTTAACATTTAGTGGTCCACATGTGGCAGTAATCTCTTACCAGCTACAAAAGAGCTCCAGTAGATGCACCAGTGTTAATTTATATAGACTTAGTATAATCCCACTATTTATTATGTTAAAAAGTGCTGATTTCATTGTTATTAACTTATGAACACCACTTTGTAGAAAAACATACACATATACCACTATAACATCTAAGGTTGCATACTACACTACAAGTGCTTTTAAAAGATTATTTACTTAAAATGATGTATTTCACATTTTTAATTGCCTGTATTTTGGAAATGTTTCTGCTGTAAGACTTAAATCTTTCAAGCAGTCACTGGACTGTGTCTGCAGTATAATCTCTGTACTAAATTATCCTCATATGGTTGTCTGCAGCTCTCCCACAAAATGGACCTTTAAGCCTCGTACACATGCACAGATTGTTGGCCGACCGATCGGCCGTCTTTTGTCCAGTGTTGTTTGTTGGTTGAAATGTGCTCTAGACTTGCACTGGACTTTTGTTGGCCAACAAAAACCAACTTCAGAAGTGATGTCATGTGATGGTTGACTTTCCGTGTGTTTTTTCTTCTCTGAGCATGCCCAGTCTTGCTCATCTGATTTTTGTCTGCCGAAATCTGTACTGACTGAGGAACAATCGCCCATTCTGTTGTTGGCCAACAAAAATTTTATAGCATGCACACCAGATTTTTTTCGGCCGAAAATTCGCAGTTGGTTGTCGGAAACATCATACTAACAAGCCTACAATCGGCCGATCGGACGTTGGCCAACAATTTACGGCCAACAATCTGTGCGTGTGTACGGGGCTTTAGACACATACACTGGAAACTGCAAAGCAGTCAGCCCAAGGTGGACAATACTGATTACCTAATAAACCACTTCAATGCAGGACACTTTCACCCCCTTCCTGCCCAGGCCAATTTTCAGCTTTCAGTGCTGTCGCACTTTAAATGCCAATTGCGCGGTCATGCAACACTGTAACAGTATGACATTTTCTAAAAACATATAGAGCTTTCTTTTACTGGTGTTTAATTGCCACTGTTTTTTTGTTTTTTTTTTTGCTATACAAATTAAAAAATACGATACGTTTAGCAAAAGATAATTTTTCCATTTCATGGGTGTGTGGTTGCATTGATGGGCACTGATAGGGTGCACTGATGGGCACTGATAGGGTGCACTGATGGGCACTGATGAGACTGCACTGATGCAAACTGAAAAGGAGGCATTGATAAGGCTTTACTGATGAGACAGCATTGATGGGCACTGATAGATGGCATTGATACACACTGACAGGTGGAACTGATGGGGACTAATAAGCTGCACTGATGGGCAATTATGTGGCTGCACTGATAATCAGTGTAAACAAAGTGCTGATAGGCTTGGGAGATATTGGCTCTACTTTGCTCACACAGACACAGCGCATGAGGAAAAGACTGCTAAAAACAGGGAAGTATGTTTACATGTGATCAGCTGTAATTGGACACATCTGATCACAGGCTAAAGGGCTATTGTGATTGGCCCATTAACCCCATATGTAATCATAAGTCACAGAGCATGCCCGATGCACACACCAGGAGGCATGGAGGGGGAGTGGTTCTGGGAGGATGTCCATGGACGCCCTCCCAGAACCAGACAATCGCGCTGTGGCTGTCTTTTGGCTATAGCATGGTACTAAAGTGGTTAAGAAAATATTTTTCTTTAATTTCTTAAGCTGTCCCTAGTGCATTCTAATATTCATGCATGATCTATCTATTATCTGGTATCAGAATTAGATAGCACTCACATGAACACAAATGTTTGTCTTGGCCGTATGTTCACATTCAGATCAACAGACAGGGGAGTAATTGTGGGAGTTATGACTGAAGAATCATGGGCAGACACAGTCAGTGCTGTTTATCATAAAGGAGAACAATATGTATTGGAATAGGTATCCTGACCTGCCTGATCAATTTTTCTCTCTGACAGTGTTCATCTGTCTGGTCCTATAATCATGATCATTGCCACCTAATCTAGTTGAAATGGATTGAAAAAGGGTTACTTCCAGACTAATGCACTCCTACCAAAGAAATACAAATAGTAAGGCCAGATTAAGTAATTAAATTCCCTACAACAAGGACCTTAAGTAAAATTACCAATGCTGTCTATGAACTTAAGATAATCACTATTCAGTTTGGCCATGTTTTGGTCAGATCAGATAAAAATGCAATGTACATCCCCTGGCTTACTATTATCCAGATGAAATATAATTTAGACAATAGCATATGCTTTCTTCCTTTACCCTAATTTCCTCCCAACAAAGCCAAGTCTATATTCGTTAAGTTTACAGGATGTGATGACTGGCCAAAACACATCTATGTGGGTAGTCAGATTGTGCAAACAGCCAAGAACACCATTAAATGTTTTTGACCAACTTAACACTAGCAAAAACATTACAAGAATCTTATGGAAAAATAAATGTTTGTAAATCTATGCTTTAATATGAAAATAGCCAAATGAAGTAGGAAAGTATACATGACTTTTCACTAATGTAAATGGAAAAATAGTAATATTGTTTTAAATGTAAAAATTATTGAAAACCTGTTAGTAGTGTTGAGCGAACACGGACTGTATTATTCGTGTTCGTACCGAATAATTGGATTTTGTTACCCGAACACAGACCCGAAAACTTTACTGTATGTTCGGGTTTAAAATCCGTGTTCGGTCATTTTATTTCCTGTTTTGTATGTAATGGCGCGCTTTTAATGGCGGGCTTTCAACAGCCAATCAACAAGCGTTTAACTGGTGTGTGCCATCACAGCCATGCCTACTAATGTATTAGTAGCTGTGATTGGCCATCTGAAGCATGTGACCATGTCTTTATAAGTTCGAGAGCCCCAGCGCGCCGCGTCATTCTTCTGTAGTTTAGGGACAGAGCACACATCATACGTGCTGGCTGCTGATTAGGGACAGACAGTGATTCTGTGAAAAATTGTGTCCGAAAAGAATGCAGGGACAGGTCGGAGTGCAGGCAGGGAAAGTTATTAGAGCATTTTAGGGCGAGGCTGGAGATTAGGCAGGGTCAGTCTTCTACATCAATTTTGCTGTGTGGGGGGTGGTGCAGTGAACGATCTTATTGAGCATATTAGGGACAGGCTGGAGATTAGGCAGGGACAGTCTACATCGATTTTGCTGTGTGGGGGGTGGTGCAGTGAACAATCTTTTTGCCCTCACTTGAGCCCACTGAGGAGGAGGAGGAGGGAGAAAAAAATCTATTTTTATCAGTCTGTTGTGTGCAGCGTTCAGCTATATTTCACAACAGATTGCTGTTCTAATCTGCTATTAAAAAATTAATTTAAAGGGGAATTTTTTTAAGAGCACTTGCCATGCTCTTAACTACATTTTGCTGCCATTTGCAGCACTCTAGCCCTTTCCATTGGTGTTTTAGAGCCATTTTAGTGCCTGAAAGTTCGGGTCCCCATTGACTTCGATGGGGTTCGGTGTCCGGGTAAAGTTTGGAAAAAGTCCAGGACACGGACCCAGACTTTTTTTTCAAGTTCGGCCGAACCCGCCGAACACGGACATCCAGGTGTCCTCTCAACTCTACCTGTTAGTAAATGCCAAACATGCAGTGCATTTTAGATTACCTAACATTTAAGGTTTTGAGCTGAAAGCGTTGAGGGGAGGAGTGAAAAGATAATCTTAGGTATATTTAAAACAAACAGGTGCTGCGCCAGAAAAATGAATAGTAAATATGTAAAAAAAAAAAAATTATATGTATAATGACAATATGTGTAAATAATAACCAAACTCAATAACCTTAAATCATAAGAGCTTCCCAATATCACACAAAAAAATCAGGAAATAAATAAGTGTCAATGAATCAATATGTGCATACACTCAAAATCATGAAATAAATGTCCATAAATAGGTGCATTCCAATCCTCAAAGTAATAGCCACCACAGACGTGATTAACCACTTGCCTACAGTGCACTTTCACCCCCTTCCTGCCCAGACCGATTTTCAGCTTTCAGCGCTCTCACACTTTGAATGACAATTACTCAGTCATGCAACACTGTACCCATAAAAAATTGTGTCCTTTTCTTCACACAAATAGAGCTTTCTTTTGATGGTATTTAATCACTACTGGGTTTTTTATTTTTTGCGCTATAAATAAAAAAAGACTGAAAATATTGTGAAAAAACGCATTTTTCTTTGTTTCTGTCATACAATTTTGCAAATTAGTAATTTTTCTTCACAAATTTTGGCCAAAATTTATACTGCTACTTATCTTTGGTAAAAATAACCCAAATAAGTATATATTATTTGGTCTTTGTGAAAGTTATAGAGTCCACAAGCTATGGTGCTATTCATTGAAAATTGATCACACTTGATCACACCTGATGTACTGAAGGCCTATCTCATTTCTCGAGCCACTAAGTCAGGAAAGTACAAATACCCCCCAAATGACCCCTTTTTGGAAAGTAGACATTCCAAGGTATTTAATAAGGAGCATGGTGAGTTTTTTGAAGTTGTAATTTTTTCACACAATTCTTTGTAAAATGAAGAGTTGTTTTTTTTTTTACAAATTGACGTATTAACAGGTTATTTCTCTCACACAGCATATGTATACTTGCAACTACACCCCAAAACACATTCTACTACTCCTCCTGAGTATGGTGATACCACATGTGTGAGACTTTTTCACAGCCTGGCCACATACAGAGGCCTAACATCCAAGTAGCACCGTCTGGCATTCTAGGAGCACAAATTTCACATATAATTTCCTGACAACCTTGGACAATGGAAACCCCCATAAAATGACCCCATTTTGGAAAGCAAACAGCCCAACGTATAATTTTTTAGGCATAATGAGTCTTTTGAATATGTCATTTTTTTTCCACAAGTTTTTGGAAAATGTGGAAAGAAAATGAAAACGCATTTTTTTTTACACAAAGCTGTCCATTTATGCAATATTTTTAACACATAGCATGTACATAGCAAAAATTGCACCCCAAAATACATTCTGCTATTCCTCCTGAGTATGGCGATACCACATGTGTAACACTTTTACACAGCCTAACCACATACAGAGGCCCAACATCCAAGTAGCACTTTACGCAAAGTTGTCCTTTTAAGACTGGGCCTATTTTTGACACTTGGTGTTTACAAGCTAAAATCATTTTTTTTGCTAGAAAACTACTTAGAACCCCCAAACATTATATATTTTTTTTAGCAGAGACCCTAGAGAATAAAATGGAGATCTTTGCAATATTTTTTATCACACAACATTTGCGCAGCAGTCTTCCGAAAGCAATTTTTTTTGAAAAATATTCACTTTTTTTAATTAAAATATAAGAAAACAGTAAATTTATGTGAAAGATAATGTTAAAGAAAATTGCGCACGCTCACGGAATGGCGCCAAACATTGGTAGTTAAAAATCCCCATAGGCAACAGTTTAAAAATTTCTACAGGTTACTAGCTTGGAGTTACAGAGGAGGTCTAGGACTCAAATTATTGCTCTCGCTCTAACAATCGCAGCGATACCTCCCATGTGTGGTTTGAACACCGTTTACATATGTGGGCGGGACTTGCGTATGCGTTCGCTTCTGCGCGCGAGCTAACGGGGACAGGGCGCTTTCATTTTTTTTTCCATTTATTTTATTTATTATTTTTTTATTTTTACACAGTTTAAAAAAAAATGTTTTGATCATTTTTATTCCTATTACAAGGAATGTAAACATCCCTTGTAATAGAAATAGGCATGACAGGTCCTCTTTATTGTGAGATCTGGGGTCAAAAAGACCTCACACCTCACAACTACACTAAAAAAGCAAAAAAATTGTAGTCCGAGTCCATCTCCGATCCGCTACTATTAGCGATTTCAAATTCCGAATCGGATTTGGATATGGATTCGGATACTGATGAGAGCTCCCCGGTGCTCTCATCAGTCATGGAGAGGACCTGAAGGGCCTCCTCGCTGCTGTACATCCTTTTTGACATGCTGGCTGTGATGGGCTGTGCGACAGGTGACGGTTGACTGCGGATGATCACCGATGGGTGGCAGGTGACTGATAGGTGGCAGGTGATGGTCACTGATGGGGTGACAGATGACGATGACTGATGGGGTGACAGATGACGATGACTGATGGGGTGACAGATGACGATGACTGGGTGGGGTGACAGATGACGATGACTGGGTGGGTTGACAGATGACGATGACTGATGAGTTGACAGGTGACGATGACTGATGGGGTGACAGGTGACGATGACTGATGGGGTGACAGATGACGATGACTGATGGGGTGACAGGTGACGATGACTGATGAGGTGACAGGCGACGATGACTGATGGGGTGACAGGTGACGATGACTGATGGGGTGACAGGTGACGGTGATTGATGGGGTGAAAGGTGACGGGCGATGGTCACCGATGGGAGACAGGTGACGGGCGATGGAGCACGGCGGTACTGATGGCAGTCTCTGGTGACAGGTGAACTTTAGGCTACGTTCACATGTGAGCGTAGCGATCGCGGGCATAATCACTGCGATTCTGCCCACGATCCAAAAATCATTGCAAATCGCGGGGCGCCTGTGCGTTGCCCGTGATTTGCAATAGCACCCCAAATGCTGTGCGATGTTGCCGCGATTTCTGCTTGCTGAATCGCGGTAACATCGCGCAAACAACGCATGACGCCACAAAGAAACTCTTGTACCTTTTTTGGGCGTCATGCATTGTTTGCGCGATGTTACCGCGATTTGGCAGGCAGAAATCGCTGCAACATCGCACAACGTTTGGGGTGCTATTGCAAATCACGGGCAACGCACAGGCATCCCGCGATTTGCAATGATTTCCGGATCACCGGCAGAATCGCTGTGATTCTGCCCGCGATCGCTACACTCACATGTGAACGTAGCCTTATGGGTGTCAATTTCTGGGCACTGATGAGGTGACTGTTGGATGACAGGTGCAATTGGGGGGGGGGGGGCCGAGGACTGTGTGGGGACCTTTATTTTTGTGATTTTACATTCACAGGTACACAGAGCAGTAACTCACTGTTTCTGGCTTTGCTCTCCTCACACTGGAAACTGTGTGAGGGGAGAAGAGCTTGTAACAGTGAGTTACTGCTCTGTGTTTACATTTTGTGATTGGCTGTGAATGGATTCACAGCCGATCACATAGTAAACAGTCACTGTCAGTGACTGTTTACTACTGCCGGTGACTAGCTGTGTTCCTAGGGAACACAGAGCCACTGACATGACCGCGCTGCGTGCTCCCGATCGCGCATGCGCGGTCATCTTCTGGGCTCCTCTATTGTGATCGGCTGTGTGATTAGATCACAGCTGATCCCGTGGGAAACAGCCATGCCCATTGGCTGTTTCCCCCCTGCCGGTAACGGGCTGTGTCCCGGGAACACGCCGACACCGGCAGTGCAGGGCGGCGCGCACACGATCACGCGCCTGCCCTGCCTGAATGGGCCGCCGTCATATGACGGCGGCCCAGAACAATGGTCGCACCGCTCCACCGTAATATGACGACTGTGGTTAATATATGATAGCAAGTGGTTAATATATGATATTGTGCTTCACTCCACTGCCACCAGAGATCAAAGCCTCTCACCTTAAGATTTGACCCAGAACACTGAGTCAAAAACAGCTTTTTTACTCCTCTGGGGTCACAGGCAGATGTCGCCAAATGGTAAGGAGGCCTCAGACGGATGCACAGGGACAAGGTAACAGCGATGGTGCTGCTTTCACACAGGGCACATAGAGATCACCACATAAGCAAAGAAGCAAAAAGAAATCTAATGCTCTCCGTGCGGATAAGCTGGTAACAGCCATTTATTAAAATCAATATACTCACAAACAGCCACTTGGAGTCATGCTTGTAACAATGAGATCGCACAGCTGAGAGGATACACCGAGCAGCAGGGAAGGTGGAGCTTTTAAGCACTCACTCACTTGGGTCTATAACCCACCACCAATGATTATGCAAAAACATCTTGTATGTTGTATGTTTGATGTAAACCAATTAAATAAAATGAATTAATTATATATAATATATTTTATATCTTGTATACAACTTACTTGCCTAAAAAGTCCCACATAACTTGACGTGAGGTACCAACCCAGAAACACAGTAAGACTACCAGTTAACAAGAATTGGTACTGTAAATCATATTCCTGAAATATACATATTTCATGCCATATAAAATCAGAAGTTCTTCCAGGCATCTATGCTGTCCTACTGGTATTATATGCAGAGTAAAAATGTTACACATCTATTCTAATTTAATCAAAAAGCCAAACAGATTTTATGTGCCATAGATCACAATCTAAAATCATGAAACTTTGATTGTTGTGCCTGTATTAATAATGAACTGATAACTGTATATTTTAGGAACAAGAGCTGGTAGTGTGTGAAGTTTGGCAGTAAATGTCTTCCGTCCAATTTTTATGTGTCTTTGACAAATGAGAATCTGCATATATTGGAGTTATTGTTTAGTGAACTCTTTGCCCAGGTGTCATTTTTACATCTTTGCTTACTGGAGTGTTCTTCACCTCTCTTGTTTTATTCTGTTTTATG
Source organism: Pelophylax lessonae (assembly GCF_965119305.1). Taxonomy (NCBI): domain Eukaryota; kingdom Metazoa; phylum Chordata; class Amphibia; order Anura; family Ranidae; genus Pelophylax; species Pelophylax lessonae. The sequence goes on from NC_138769.1 coordinate 434,183,290, forward strand.
GCATAATCAATAACCAGTCTAGTGACAACTATTAGTCTCAGTAATTTGTCACAGGCTACAAACTGCCAGTGTTCATTTTCACATTTGTATCATAGTGTCACAAAAAGAATTATATTTCTTTTGAAGAGAACTTGGCTGTCATATATTTCCTTGGCCAATACATTAACATTAATTGTATAGCCCTTTTTACTTTTATTAATTAGAAATACTTTTCTGGAGAGAGAAAGATACAGAAATAAAGCATAAAAAAAAAATAAGAAGGATCTAGGTGCTTCACCAAAAGTCAAGATGGTAATTTAGTGTAGAAATAAAAATGACTTCAGATTTTCAGCAGCAGGTTTAAATCCTGCTCCTAGGCTCAAGTATAATACCAAACTAGACACAGGAATCCCTTATGTTCTGGTATTTCAGGGGTACATTTCAATATGCAAGCATTTACTTGTGTTGGCTTTTTCTTTAATGATATCTCGTCAGAGGGCTAAACATTGAATATGTAGATTCAATTATTTTGTTCCTTTTATCTCTTGATTATATTATCGACTTGCATCAAATACAATTCCCCATATGGTTTGTCTCTTAGCTATGATACACTCAATGAACCTTAATAAACATAAAAACTGACAGGGCGGGAATGTTAAAGGGAAAAGGAGAAGGGGAGAAAAGAATGAAGGGGGAGAGAGTATCAAAAAAAGATCATGAGTATAAAATAGGAGAGTCTGAGAAAAGAGAAGAAAATAAGGAAAATGCTTTAACTGCTTCCCACCTAGCCAATTTAGATAAATGGCTGGGTTTGTGCTATATTATTCCTGGAGGGCACATTTATACATCTCTCATTGATGCACCTATAGCATGCCCCATCGGTTGAGCAGAAGCATGATTCTGTGATTGCTGTGTTCAGTTGATATAGTGAATCATTATGCTCAGTACCAGGCCACTGTGACTGGCCCATGTATTATGTGATCATTGTGACCAATCACAGCAATCTCATAATCAAAAAGTAAACAACTGTCATAATTGGCTTTTATTCATGACAGCATTGCTTACTATTGTGATCATTCTGATTGTTCACAGTGATCACATAGTACATGGCCAATCACAGCAGCCATGTACCATGTGACAGCTGTAGCCAATCACAGCAATCACAACAAAAAGCAATGAGTGATGGATGTAAGCCATTCATGACAGTTAAAACTATTGCTTTTACAGTGATCATCACTGTACAAGTAATCAAAGTGTAAAAAAAATGTATTGTTTTCTTTCCAAAATGTGTTTTTTTTGTAGGTGTGTCCCCTGTCCTGGTACTCCAGGGCCTTCAAAATTGTGGTAGGTAGTCATGAAATTGGATGTGTAATATACTGTACTATACCAGAAAACCTCAAGGTGCTTCTTGGATTTTGGTCCCTTTATGCATCTAAGCTGTGAAAAAAATCTCACACTTGTGGTATCCCCATACTCAGGAGGCATAGCAGAATGTGTTTAAGGGTATAATTTTAAGTATTCCTATGCTATCTGTGAGACAACTTGTAAAATGACAACACTGAGGGAAAAAAAATTATTTAATTTCTTTCTTTTCCAACAAATTGTGACAAAAAATTTACAATTTCAAAAAACTCACAATGTCTCTTACTAAATACCTTGGACTATCTACTTCCCAAAAAGGGTCATGTGGCTGTATTTGTACTGTCCTGGCATTGTAGGGCCTTAAGAGATTACATAGGCAGTCAGTACTATAATATACACTGTTTTGGGTTAGTTTTACTGTAGAAATAGAACATTATTAATTTTGGCCAATAAAGTGAAAAAAAACCCAGTGGCAATTACAACCAAAATAAAGCTTTATCTGCCACAAAAATGGGTACAATGTTGCATGTCTGAATATTGAATAACTGAGTAATTGTCATGCAAAGTGTGACAGTGCTCAAAACCTTGAAATGGTCTGGGCAGGAAAGGGGTGAAAGTGTCTGGTATTGAAGTGGTTAAGGAATGCGAGGCCAGGTAATTTAGGAATGAAGGGCTAATGACAGTGAGTATGAATAGATGCAGTTTCTGGAATTTCAAAGATATGTGCCCATAATATATAATAATGGCTTTATTGCAATATTACACTGTTCATTTACCACATAAATAGTATGGGGATGACCACTGACTGTGAAAACACTGAATTTTTCAGTTCTTTCTTTTGCTATGATCAGGAGTGAAGCCAGATTAAAGTTGCAGATTGATGCTAGAGGCAAAGAGAATTACAAAGCGAGAGAGAGGCAGAGCGAGAGAAAGCGAGAAAGAGAGAGAGAGAAGCAGCATGCGTAGTTTTGGTCAGAATGTAATTAAATCATATCAGCCCTGATTTGGAGTATATATCTCCACAGTACCAATCCTTTACAACAAATAATCCACACAAGTCCACACTTGATTTATTTACTATTAAAGTAGTTCCACGAGAATTTTGTATCCTAGGATTACTGACTTATTTTCAGCCGATTCACTATTTTACATGTTTATGTATGAAAGAATGATTAATATGGAAAGTTAATTTTCCATTTATTGAATGGAAATTCCTGTTTAATTCTTGCAATTCTAGCTGAAAAAGAATATTGTATGTTTTCTTTACTGGTTCAATTTAAAGTATAACTAAAGGCAAAACTTTTTCTAAGTTTTGGATGGAGTGTAGAGGAATTAGGATAGGATACCTGCCAGGTTTTTATTGTTATCTGTGACCCTGTTTGGGAGTTTTACCCTCTCTATTTGTCCTTTTTACCATTATCATTAAAATTAGATTAGAAGAAAATCCCACATTTTGGGTTGTCACCAGATGAGTAACAGAGGGAAAATCTTCCAACGGGGACACTAGTTCTGGTGACCCTGGTGACAACCAGTGATTTCCTCATCCCACATTTTAGGTTGTCACCAGATGAGTAAAAGAGGGAAAATCTTCCAATGGGGACACTAGTTCTGGTGACTCTGGTAACAACCAGTTATTTCCTCATCCCACATTTTGGGTTGTCACCAGATGACAACAGAGTGAAAATCTTCCAGTGGGGACACTAGTTCTAGTCATCCTGGTGACAACCAGGGATTTCCTCACTTTTGCAGGATTTCCTTTTACTTTCTGTGTTGACTATGGGACAAGAGATAAAAGGAAAACTCTGAAATTGCACACAGATGGCAAAAACCTGGCTGCAGTTATATCTTTGCCTTAAGTTATAACCCCAGCCAGGTTTTTGCCATCTGTGTGCCATTTCAGAGTAAGTGGACGTTAACCATTTAGTAAATTTGTAGAGTAGTTAGATACATGATATAAAATATAAAGGTGGAAATTTAGCCAGCAATCTAAGATCAAGTATTACAGAATAAAGCAAAATTCCATTTCAATCCAACGTCTGTTTGCATCTTGCTTTTATTCTGATAACTGCTCTGACACACTTGAATGATGGATGTTAATTTTAAGCTAGCAATTCCATTTGTTTGGAAAACTGAGAACATGGGTCAAGATATCAGCAAACTGTTTCATTAGGTTACATGACATTTGTGATGTACAGTATAATGTTTCTTCATGTATTATTGATGCAGCAATAAAACTGACACACCTACATGTCATTCAGTATGATGCATTGGATAAATCATTCTTCATGTAATAATTAGTCTGATTTGAAGTTAGGGAGCTTACATTGACACTTGTACTAGAAAAAGTATTGCTGGAATGGATATTTCATGTTCTAAAAAGCACTAATGTCACGTTAGTAAGAAAAAAAAAAAAAAAATATATATATAAAGATGAAATTTCTTGGTTACATATCTATATATCACTCTGATTTAGGGTAGGGGTCAACAGATTATCGGCAAAGCCGATATATCAGGGGCCAATTTGCACTTTCCCAGATATATCGGAATCGGCCCTTGAGGTGACCGATATTGCCGATATTTCGGGAAAGTGCTTGTACTGGAGTGATGCCTGCAGCTAGAGGCATCCCCCCGATACCGACCTTCGGCTGTCTTGTAATGACAACCATTGCGGCTGAGAAACCACTCAGCTGTCATAACAAGGAGCGGGAGGGGATGTCCCCCCCTGTCGCCGCCTTCCGCAGCTAGCCCGGGTCTCTGGTCCCACCGGGAGCACGGGCAACCAGCCTGCACGGCCACCGAAGAGAAGACTCAATCAAAGCCACATTCGGCTCTGATCCATGTAAAAACCTGGAAGTGATGTCATGACATCCCTTCCGGGTACTCTGCGCCAAATTCAAAACAATTACAGAATTCGAAACAGCCAAACCTAGCGTTTTGAATGCTTTTAATTGCAGGGGAGGGGTTTGGGGTCTTTTAGACCCCCAGATCTCTCCACAAGAGTACCTGTAAAAAAATAAATAAATAAAAATGAAAAAAAAAATTAATGTACGAAAATATCGGCCAATACCGATATGCGATGACCAAAATATCGGTATCGGCAATAAAAAAAAACATATCGGTCGATCACTAATTTAGGGCATAGGCAAACAAAAAATGTCAAGCCTTTCCACAGATTCTCAGTTAGATTAAGATCTGACTTGTGAGTTATTGGCTTTAAAATATCTCTGTGTAGCTTTAAGTGTATGTTTAGGGTGGACCTGCTCGAATGTGACCTGTACTCCAGTTTTAGATCTTTTTTGGACTGAAAAGAGTTCTCTCTAGAATTACCCTATTTTCTGTACTGACATAGGGGCCAGTAAATTGAACTATAAAGCAGTGCACAGCAGGGGATCAGGCTTTAGTAATACCCACGTGTTTATGGGTTGTAAGGATTCTGCTGAATGTCAGAACTCCAACATCCAAGGAATACAGAGTAAAGATCCAAGATTTAGATTAGAGGATAAGTTAGTAAAATTTTATTTGCAAGTTTTTTTTTTTTCAAACTGTAAATTTGGTTACTTCAACAATATGTTAATTCTTGTTCTTTTTTTCACACATTGCTTATCATTCTGAAAACACCCTCTAAATAATTAAGCATGGTGGTGATATCACATCATGTTGGAAGGATTCTTTTCATTGAACTATTCTGGAAAACCGTGCAGACTCTAATCTTTTTTTTTTTTTTTTATATAACTACAGCAAGTTAAATAGATAAATTAACAAAAAATGTTCTGTAAAAGAATATTAATAACATGTTCCTGTCCTGCTGCTTGTGCCTCCGATCTTCAATCTCTTGTGGAGCTTTACCGTACAAAGAATATAGAACATTTAACATTTCTAGCTGTGTAACATGCAACATAATTTTTAAAATAAATTATTTATTTAATGCCTAAAAAGATTACAATGCAAATGAAAATCACAGTTCTAAAAATAGTACATCATTATCCACTTCCTACTGGGAAAATTCAGGCACTCTGCTCCTACATGTAAAAATCATAATTTTTTTTTGCTAGAAAATTACTCAGAACCCCAAACATTATATACGTTTTTTTTAGCAGAGATCCTGGGGAATAAAATGGTGGTCATTGCAACTTTTTATGTCACACAGTATTTGCACAGAAATTTTTCAAACGTGTTTTTTTGGGGGAAAAAAAACAGTTTCATGAATTGAAAAAGAAACACTAAAGTCAGCTCATTTTTTTATACAATGCGAGAGATGATGTTACGCTGAGTAAATAGATATCTAACATGTCATGCTTTAAAATTGTGCACACTCGCGGAATGGGGACAAAGTTCAGTACTCAAAAATCTCCATAGGCAAAGCGTTAACATTTTTTACAGGTTATCTGCTTAATGTTACAGAGGAGGTCTTGAGCTATAATTGTTTCTCTCTCTCTAACGTTTTTGGCATTACCTCACATTTGTGAATTGAATGCCGTTTACATATGTGGGCGTGATGTACGTATGCGTTCACTTCTGCGTGCAAGCACGTGGGGACGGGGACACTTTAAAAAAAAAGGTTTTAATTGTTTATTTTATTTGTATTTTTTTATTTTTACACTTTCCCTTTAATTTTTCTTTTTTTGCTCACTTTTATTCTTATTATAAGGAATGTAAACATCCCTTATAATAGGAATAGTGCATGACAGGTCCTCTTTATGGATAGATTTAGGGTCAATAAGACCTCAGATCCCTCCTACAGGCTGGAAAGCCTGAGATAAAAAATAAAAAATTAACTCAGCTATCCAACTGAGATCATGGCAGTATTTACAACTGCCAGGCCGGTTGTGATGTCATAAAGTTGTGCCCAGGCCTCCAAGAGTCATAGAGACTGCCGGGGACCATCTTGTTTCTCATTATTCTCTATGGTGTTCTTTCACCTTTGCCGGAAGCATTGAAGGGCATCAGGAGGGGGGGCGTCCCCTCCTGCCACCTGTAAGAACAATCAAGTGGCTGAACAGCCACTATGATTGTTCTTATGGTGAATAGAATAGCTGGCTAAAAAAATTATATCTGAATGATGCCTGCAGCTGCAAGCATCATTCAGATATCTCCACTCAAAGCCCAGGACATCATATGACGTCCAGCGGTATGGACATGGTTAAAGAATAGGATGATTATGAAGAATATGATTTTGTATATAAAGGATAACAGTACTGAGCATTGCATCAATAAACATTAACATGATTTTACTTTAGCGAAAGGGGAGGAAAGGACAATATTCAAGCCAAGTGTTGCGGAATTTGCAACATGAGAGCTGTTGTTTTCCTTTTAAGAAATCATTGCTTTTTTGACAATGTTGAATTTTCTGTAAATAGGTATTGTCTGACTATTTAGACAGAGGAATTCAAAATAGCCCCAATGACAGATTTCTGATCTGCACCTAATTCAGGAAAACTTTTGAGCCAGTGTCGGTTACCAACATGTGCAGCAAATTCAGGTGGTCCCTACTACCACCACGTAAAGAACCTATCACTATGGCAGAAATACATTTTCTAAAGAATTATCACCAATTCTCAATAGGAAATTGAAGACCAACTATGAGCTAGCACACAGAGGTTAACCAGTACGCAGTCCACGGTGGAAAATCCTCATGAATGTGACAGTTCGCACTCAGAGCTGTATTTCCAGCACAATTAGTTGTTGACCAGTCTAAATATAAAGTTGATACAGGTGATACCATTACCCAAATATGGCAATAGAAGTTTGGGGAAATGGCATGTCACTCAGTGGGCGGGGCCTGATGGGGAACCGAGAAACAAGTTCACCCTCAGATTCATTATACTTTTGATTGACAGCCCACGGTAGTGCATCTAATTCGTTTTCATATTTTATCTACCTTATTTAAAGAAACCATCAGAGCCTTAATAAAATGCACTGGTAGATTTCTGAAAATATTATAAACAGTTCTGTTTGGTGGCTACTCCTGCAGGTTTTGTTCAGGCTTTTTTACTGTCATGCTGTGAATAGCCTGCAGAACCCACCTATCTCTACCACTAGCAAAGATGGACCCATCTGGATTTTCAGTCTGCAGAAGCAGTTGACAACAGGCATATTTCAACTCAAAACTATAATCATGTGTCATGTGTCAAAGAAGCACATAGTATTGAATTTTTATTAGTTAAATATTTTATACAAACAGAACAATTACTAATTTCAATAGTTAAAAAATCCGTTTATAAACACATAAACCTGAACATCATTATAGTATTATATATAGAAAATATGAGAAACATTATAGTTTCTCTTTAAACCAAAGCTAAACCTGTGTTTGTAAATGTAAATTATTTGTTTCTGCTCAGATAGGTCATATGTAGAAACCGCTTAGATTTTAGGATATTCTCAGCAGAAACCTGCCTTTAATTCTATTACTCTGTATTATAAAACCTCTCTTTGTTATAAGGAATGAAAGTCTTCTATAACCTAAGATTCCTAATGACAGTCTTCTATATATATAAGATTCTATAACCTGTTACATAGTTAGTGAGGTTGAAAAAAACACCAGTCCACCCAGTTCAACCTATGACAAGTGTGTTTGCTGTTAACAATGCATTGTATACCCCTGTATTTTGTGGTCTTTAAGGTGCCCATCGAATAGTTTTTTGAAACTATCGATGCTCCCTGCTGATACCAATGCTTGTGGAAGAGAATTCCACACCCTTACTGCTCTGACAGTAAAGAACCCTTTACGCAGTTTAAGGTTAAACTGCTCCTCTTCTAATTTTAGTGAGTGGTTACGTGTCCTATTGAATTCCCTGTCGCTGAAGTCAGCAGATGCAGATGCCTTACACAAGCAGATGATTTGTAAAATCATATTCTTTTTTTGTAGATTTGCTTCTGAAAATACAATGTGTAAAAGCATTCAAAGTTTAGTTAAGTATTTGACAAATAACATGCAAAGATTTCCAAGAGTGGCAGCATAAAGTCCTATTTGGAGGCCTATTTGAACCCCTATGTAAAAAAAGTAAACTCTTTATTTTTATTATGTCTCAGCTGTTTTTTATTTTCAGCAGTATTTTTTATCTTTATCCAAAAAATAAATGCATCATTGCTGTCATAGTTAAGATATTACTCATCATTTGAAAACATTTATTAATTTCACTGTGTATTATCCAGTTACATTTTTAACTCATATTTAAAAATTTGACAAGGTCAGACAGTTGAACAATTTTTACAGTAATTTCACATAAATTCACAGTAATTGTAATGTAATTTCTACTTCATAACATTTTGAGTTATATTATGATTTATATTTATAAAAATCAAAGCAGAAATAACATAGAAGGGCTTAATAAATAGATGTCAGGTAGGGAAAGATTACATGTCTCAAAATATTGATTCAATATTGATGCTTTATTATTAGACACTTGGGTTTCTGTGGTCATTTGTCTAAGGTACAAACGATTTATGTTCCTTTATAACCACCAGTCATGTTCAAACTTTCATGAGAGTGAATAAACTGCAGCCAGCCACCTCTCACCTATCCCAGTGTCACCAGTACTGCCAGAAACAATGTCCCTGATTTCAGTAATGCCAGACCACTATACACCAGCATCCTTATCACCGCCATACCAGTATCCTGATTACTGCCAAACCAATGTCATGATCACCAACACAGTACTGTCCTGATCACTGGCATATCAAAATCCTGATCACCATAATACTAGTGTGTCTTGATCACTGCCACCCAAGCATCCTGATAACTAACATTATTATTTTTTTTATTACAGGAACTGATATAGCACTGTCAATTTACAGTCATTTACATATTATTGTATACATTCACATCAGTTTCTGCTCTTAAAGAGCTCACAATCTAACATCCCTGACTCAGATTTAAACATACATATACTAGGGCCAGTTTAGACAGGAGCCAATTAACCTACCACTATGTATTTGGAGTGTGGGAGGAGACCAGAGTACCTGGAGGAAACCCATTCAGGCAGAGGGAACAATCAACTCCATGCAAGTAGTGCCATGGTTATGGCTCAAACTAACAACCCTAATGAGCCTAAACCACTTAGTCACGTTGTCATACCAATGTCCTAATCACGATAATAACAGCATCCTGATCACCACCATTCGAGAATCCAATTCACCACCAATCTAGTGCCCTAGTCAACGCCATACCAGTGTCCTGATCACTGATTGCAGGGAAGCCAGACTGCTATATATCAACAACAGTATGCTGATCATCACCACACCAGTGTCAACAGTACAGTTTCCCCAGAACCTTAACACCATGTCCAAAAAATGTACACAGGTGAGGAGGCATTCCTTTTTCTAAGTATGACAATTGAGGGCAGCAGGGAACTCTCATTGTCAGGCTCAGAATATGACTATAAACCTGTGAACAGCAGCAGCTCAGTAACCATTTCAGAGGAGGGAAGGGTCCCAACAAAAAGAATGAGACATTCTGAGAAGCAAAAGTTTACCACTAGCAGTGCAATACATCCTTGGGAAGTGGTAAGCACCAGCAGTGCAGTACACCCAGATGAAAGGCCAAGTACAAGTAGTGGGGTATCACGTCAGCACCAAGATTTTGGGCCCATATTAGTGTTCCAGAGGCACTTTCAAATCATGTATGGCTAACTTCAAATTCAGCAGCACCTCCAATCCCCCATGTATAGTGAAGCAATTCATTTAGGCAGAAACACAAAATGTTTTAATACAATTGTGGATGACCAATGCAATCTTTATGCCCAGCATTATATCACCATAAATTCCAGCTGTTTATGTCCATCCATTTGAGTGTAAACCTGTCAAAGTTTAAGAATTTAAAGTTGTTTTGGCCTCACACTAAATATTGGAAATAAAGAACTGCAGAGCTATTGGTCAACATACCCCATTCACTATGTGCCACTCTATTCCTCCATTAGGACACTCTATAAACCAAATATGCAATTTCTACACTTTCCCAAAATCACCCCGAAAACAACCAGCTTTTTAAAATGAGGCCACTGAAGAATTTGTTTAACCACTTGCCGACCACCGCCCGACTATATACGGCGGCGGTCAGCCCCTCCCAGGCAAAGTGACGTACCGGTACATCACTAGCCTGGGAGCGAATAGGGCGCGAGCGCGCGCCGCCGGGGGCGCGCTCCCGCACCCGCTCGTACCCGAGGAAGCCGGCGCGCGTGACCGGCGGACCCGATGTGATCGTCGGGTAGAGAGGGAGAAAGGCAGGAGGCCAATGTAAACAAAGCCGCCTGTCACTCTCCCCTGTGTAAAAGCACAGATAACTGGACCCTGCTATGTAGGACCATTGATCTGTGCTGTTACACACACAGCCACATCCAATCACAGTAAGAAACATGCCCCTAGGGACACACTTAACCCCTCCCTCTACAAAAAAGCTAACCCCTTCCCTCCCAGTGTCATTTTTACAGTAACAGTGCATATGTATAGCACTGATTACTGTAGTAATGTCAATGGTACCCCCAAAAGTGTCAAAAATGTCAGTCAAGGGTCCGATCTGTCCGCCGCACTGTCGCAGTCCCGCAAAAAAAATCGCAGATCGCCGCCATTACTCGTTAAAAAAAAAACAATAAAAATGACAAAAATCTTTCCCTTAGTTAGTAAACGCAATAACTTTTGCGCAAACCAATCAAAATACGCTTTTTGCGATTTTTTTTACCAAACATATGTAGCAGAAAACAAATTGGCCTAAAATGTTAAAAAAATTGGATTTTTACATTTTTTGGGGGGAATTTCATATAAAAAAATGTGAAAAATATTGTTATTTTTGCAAAATTGTCGCTCTTTTTTTGTTTATAGCGCATGATCAAAAAATCGCACAGGTGATCAAATACCACCAAAAGAAAGCTCTGTTTGTGGGAAAAAAAGGACATCAAATTCATTTGGGTACAGCTTCGCACAACCGCGCAATTGTCCGTTAAAGTCACGCAGTGCCGAATCGCAAAATTCCCCCTGGTCAGCAAGGGGGTAAAATCTTCCGGGGCTTAAGTGGTTAATAAAGCATTTTCTAAAATGTATATTACTGATAAACATACTGTATCTGTGTTGTCAAACAACATATCCCAAGTAAATTGGCCAGATATGGGGTGAAGTCATACAAACTTTGTGAGAGGGCCACAGGGTATACGTATAATTTCTGGTTTTATAATGGAAAAGACAGCCAGGTGGAGCCTCCTGAATGCCTAGCCTATATGGGAAGCAGTGAAAAAATATGTGGGACCTTCTATCACCCCCATTCCATTAGGTTTACCACCTCTACGTGGACATCTTTGACACCATCCTTATTTCCAGCAAACTGTAGACTGTGGTATGACCCAATCAGAAGGGCTTTCCACAACATTTGGTCACCACCAAGCTGAAAAGAGGGTAGTCAGCCAATTTGGGGAAAGAATAAATTTTGGCTCTTAAATTGAGGAATAAATGGGATGTGTGTGTCCTTTTTTCCATTCATAAAGACACTTCAGTGGAAATCCAAGGAAGACATGGTCCAGTCCTCAAACTTGATTGTATACATGACTACAATCAATTCATGCGAGATATGGATTATAATGACCAGCCACCAGAAGATCAATAATTTGGTACAAACAGGTGTCCATATACGAAACAAATTACCGTGGAAGTTGGCCCAAGTCCCAAAATTATTAGCAAAAACAGGGATACAGAGAAAGTAGGGGTTTACAAGGCCGATTGGGAGAAGGAAGACCAGGATACAAACAACTAAAAGTAAATCATTTTATTGATACATGTAAAATATGTGTATAAATGAGGGATACAAAGAAAAGGAATCCCTCATATATTCACCAAAGAATTAAAAACAACAGCACAGAAATATGTTCCCTATCATGGGAAAAAATACATGCTTCATGCTGATGTTGACGCAAGAAGTCTCTGATGACATTCGGTTTGAAGGTCCCAATGAGCCTGTTTTTGCTAAGTGTCCATATACCTTTTCCACTTGGCCATGTACAACTCCTAGATTATCTAATATAAGTGTACAGAAAGCTCTGACACTTTCCTACACTATCAAAAGGAGATCGTAACAGCCTTTATATATCAAGAGGGCCTTGCAATTAAACACCTTCTGATGCAGTGAGCAGGCTGCATGAAATACACTTCCCAGAAGCTATCACTCCTACCCAAACAGGCTGAAAACCTCCCCAAAAAATGGTATGTATGCACCAGTAACAGATTTAGCTGTGACACCCAATACTAATGTCCCCATTGTCCATTCCAGTCTGTCCTCTGTATAGGAGACTGCTTCAGTCACTATCATACCTCACTAAAATATTAGTGAATATATTGTGAAGATATTTCTCATGTGACTACCTGACATTTTCCTGTATCAAATATCATGCGTACAGCCCATTTGCATGTTTTCTTCACCATGTTTCTGACTGCTGCCTGGACTGACCATTTTCCTTCATACTTTTTATGCCTCTGCCTGCCACCTGAACTGACCCTGGCCTGTTTAAATAACCACATTTCTGTCTTTTCTGACTTACGCCCAAACTGACCTTGGCCTGGTTATCAACCATGTTTTTTTGCCTGCTGCCTTGACTGATCTTTTGCTTGATGTGAGACAAGCCCCAGAAATAATGAGATTAAAGACAATTTAGGGTTCCCACTTATGCAGAATGAGGGGCTCCAGAGCAGTATTTTGGAGGTGAGAAAATTAAGCTTTTGTTTTTTCCCAGTTTTTGAATTACTGCATCCAGGATCAGGGATACACCCAGTCTTACCTGACCGAGGCTCTAAACCTGATGTTTCTGCATGGACCAGTCCTTTGGTTATTTTCTGACCACATCTCTGCCTTCTGCCTGTGCTGACCCTTGTCTGTTTATGGACTATGTTCCTGCCTGCTGCTTGGACCAATCCTTTGCCTATTTACTGACTACAGTATGTCTTTGCTGATCCTGTCTTATTTATGGACCATGTTCCTGCCTTCATTGTCAGCAAACCGGCATTGCTTTGCCGGTTTGCTGACCATGGCTCTACCTAGCACCAGTACTGACTCATCTGCACATCCCACTGGCTACGATCTAGCAAGACACCAGTGTCACTCATCCTCTGCAGACCACTGCACTACTGCAGATGATCTGGTATAAAGAAATGTCTGTGACCGGACTCCAATAAAATCCCCTTTAAAAAAATAATAAGACACTCCAATAAAAACATATGACACCCCCATACAGCAAATAAGGGAAGTAGATACAGCATACAATATAGCTAATGCATTTCACACCATATTCGGTGCTTAATCATAGCTCTTTTGCTTACCCTTTGTTCAGCCCCTTGTACTTACTGGTGAATGAACCAATTAATTGTGCTATGGAGGCAGCCACTTACCAGTAGGGAAGTCCTGTTTTGCTTTTAGGAACAGGGACTGGTAAAGCTATACTATGCTATTGTAAGATTCTGGTACCTTTGGTACCCTTATTTCCCATTTCTACCTTAATATTGCGTCCCACCTTGCTAACTAGGTGGAACGCATACACCTTTAAGAACGATGACATCATCGCCGAGCGCCGCTATGAGCGGCTATTTCAATCGCCGGTTTTCTCTCACTCATTGCTCGTTCAAACCGCATGCTTGACCAGTCTTGTCCTATGCTGCCGGAGCTTCTAGCTATTCCTTTGCCTGAACAAAACCGGAACCTCGCTACCGATCCCGTATCTCGCTACCGGATCACTCTCCTGCTACTGGACCTTGCTACTACTAACCCAACTAGTGATAAGTACCCCACAGGGGATTTCTTCCTAACTAACTTACACTATCTACCTCTGCATACTAAAGGACTGTTACTATGTAAGCACTATTTCTATCATCTGCATAACTTCATAGATTGCTAGCTCTTGAGCCTACCATCATCTACATCATTGCACTAGGTTACTCTCTCTTGTATACTTCATCTGCTGTCCCCTACCACCTGTTACTATACATGATTGCTAAACCTATCTGCATACTACCTATCATCACCTACCACTCTCCTGAACATTACTACTGAATGCTCACCATTTCTAACGCCTGTCTCTCACCTCTATACTATCATATACATCCTATCACTCCAGGAACATCATATTGAGTGTATGTATATTTGCATAAAGCAGGCTGTGCACGGTGATGAGTCCTGAGAGTTGGATATGTTTGTTCAACACATCTCTACATGACTACTGAGTGTAATAATTCTGCAGCTGCAAATCCATTCACTAACAAAAAACGCAAGAGCGTTACAGCTATATTCACTGACCATTCATACAGTGGTGACTAATACAGTACATTGTTTTCTATACAGTGTTGGTTGATTTTTGTGATACACAAGTTACAATGTTGGGTACATAATTAGTCCAAACATTGAAAAGGTCTTACAAATTTTGGTATCCCCATACTCAGGGGGAGTAGCAGAATGTGTACCTGGGTGTAATTTTAGGTATGCCTATGATATGTGTTAGATTTAACTTGTTAAAATTACAGCCTTGAGAAAAAAAATTACTTTCCTAATTTTCCAAAGAATATTGGCAAATAAATTGAACTTCAAAAAATCAATTATGCCTCTTAGTAACTACCTCAGACTATATCCTTTCTAAAAAGGGGTCATTTGTGGGGTATTTGTACTGGTCCTCAAGAAATTATAAAGGCCAGGGGTCTTCAAACCATGGACCTCCAGTTGTTCAGGAACTACAATTCCCATCATGTCTAGTCATATCTGTGAATGTCAGAGTTTTACAATGCCTCATGGGATGTGTAGTTCCGCAACAGCTGCAGGGCCATAGTTTGAAGACCCCTGATATAGGCAATAAATACATCAGGACTGATTCATTTTCAAATAAATATATCATAGTTTGTAGACACAGACTAAAAAATATACACGAATTTGGGTTATTTTTACCAAAGAAATGTAGCAGAATACAATTTGGCCTACATTTAAAAACAAATATTATTTATTTGCAACATTTTAAAACACACAATGAGAAAAATGTGTGTTTGAGTTTATATAGCAAATTAATGCCACCTAAAGAAACTCTATCTGTCTCAAAATATAATATAAAATTAATTTTGGTATAATGTTGAATAGCTGAGTAATTGTCATTCAAAGTGTGACAGCATTGAAAACTGAGAACTGGCCTGGACTGAAAGGGGATGAAAGGGACTGGACTTGAAGTGTTTAAAGGACATAAGGCAAAATGAATAAACTCCATATACCTGAAAGCATTTTTTCAAACCTTTGTAACTTAATGCCTCTCTATTACATAGTTACATAGTTAGTGAGGTTGAAAAAAGACAACAGTCCATCCAGTTCAACCTATGATGTGTGTGAGTGTGTTTGCTTTTAACCGTACATTGTATACCCCTGTATGTTGTGGTCTCTAAGGTGACCATCTAACAGTTTTTTGAAACTATCAATGCTCCCTGCTGATACGACTGCTTGTGGAAGAGAATTCCACATCCTTACCGCTCTTACAGTGAAGAACCCCTTACGCATTTTAAGATTAAACCGCCTTTCCTCTAGTTTTAGTGAGTGGCCACGCGTCTTATTGTATTCCCTTACTCTGAATAGTTTGTTCCTTATGCTAGGGTCGCCAGTACAGTATTTGTACATTGATATCATATCCCCCCTCAATCTTCTCTTCTCCAGAGAGAATAGGTTCAGTGCTTGTAGCCTTTCCTCATAGCTGATGTCCTCCATTCCCCTAATTATTTTTGTTGCCCTTCTCTGGACTCTTTCCAATTCCAGCACATCCTTCCTGAGGACCGGTGCCCAGAACTGGACAGCATACTCCAGATGTTGCCGGACCAGAGTCGTGTAGAGAGGGAGAATAATCTCTTTATTTCTGGAGTGAATCCCCTTTTTTATACATCCCAGTATTCTGTTGGCTTTATTTGCAGCGGCCTGGCATTGCATGCCACTGCCAAGCCTGTTGTCTACCAGTACCCCCAAGTCTTTTTCCATCTTAGACTCACCCAGAGGCTCCCCCCCTAGTGAGTAGCTTGCTTTCTGGTTTTTGGCCCCCAAGTGCATTACTTTACATTTTTCAACATTAAACCTCATCTGCCATGTAGTTGCCCACCCCGTTATTTTGTTCAGGTCTGCTTGTAAGGTTTCCACATCCTGCATAGAAGATATTGGCATGCCTAGTTTAGTATCATCTGCAAATACCGAGATTGTACTAGATATCCCCTCCTCTAGATCATTTATGAATAAATTAAACAGGATTGGTCCCAGGACCGAACCCTGGGGGACCCCACTTTCCACACCCGCCCAATCCGAGTACTCCCCATTAATCATCACCCTCTGGACTCTCCCCTGGAGCCAGTTCTCTATCCAGGTACTCACCTTATGGTCCATACCTACCTTCCTTAGTTTGTACAGTAAGCATTTGTGGGGAACGGTGTCAAAGGCCTTTGCAAAGTCCAGATACACCACATCCACCGGCTTACCTTTATCTAGGTGGCAGCTCACTTCATTGTAGAAGGTTAATAGATTGGTTTGGCAAGAACGATTTTTCATAAATCCATGCTGATTGCTACTAATAATACAGTTTTCATTACTAAAGTCTTGTATATGGTCCCTTAATATCCCCTCCAAAATCTTGCAGACTACAGATGTTAGGCTGACCGGCCTATAGTTCCCCGGGATACACATCGGCCCCTTTTTAAATATTGGTACCAAGTTGGCTTTTTTCCAATCAGCTGGCACCATACCTATCTGTAAACTATCCTTAAAGATCAAGAATAAGGGTCTGGCAATCACCTGGCTGAGCTCTTTAAGAACCCTCGGGTGCAAGCCATCCGGTCCCGGTGATTTATTTATGTTAAGTTTCTCTAGTTTAGTTCTAAGTCTATCTTCTGTTAGCCATGGCGGCACTTCCTGAGGTGTGTTGTTTAGTTCGGCCTTACAAGCTAGGTTCGTGTAGCCCCCCGATTCTTTTGTGAAGACTGAAGAGAAGAAATTATTTAACACTTCCGCCTTTTCTTTGTCCTCAGTGGCCATATTACCTTTGTCATCTTTTATGGGGCCAATGTGTTCTGGCCTCGCTTTCTTACTGTTTATATACTTAAAGAACTTCTTGGGGTTCTTTTTACTCTCCTCCGCTATATGTCTCTCGTGTTCTATTTTAGCCGCCCTGATTTCGCCTTTACATTTCTTATTACACTCTTTGTAATGATTAAATGCTGCCAATGACCCCTCAGTCTTGTATTTTTTGAAGGCCTTTTCTTTAGCACTAATATGCATTTTTATGTTGGAGTTTAGCCACCCAGGGTTTAATTTTGCTCTTTTAAATTTATTTCCCTTTGGAATGCACTGGTCAATACATTCAGTCTATTGGGAATGTATTGCTGTCTAGAATTTAGAAAAGCCCAATTAAGAGAGAACATTACTAATATTAATATGTAGTGTATGTGCTATTTACATGCATTGTTCACATTTATAGGGCTTGAACTTAAAGGCAGTAGCAATATGAAGAATACAGTTGAGGTTGCTTGTACATTTTTTCCATTCTATGCCTACTGAAAGTCAGGAAAAATGCCAGAGCTTTTTAAAACTGTACATTTATTTGATGGAGAGAGTGTTTGTATTTGATTTTTCAGCTTATTGCTCTAAATGTCACCTCGTAATATAAAGCACATAGATTGAATCAGCAGTTTCGCAACATTGTTAATACTATTAGTGTTGCATCTGAGACATTTTTGTTAAACATAAAACTTCAAACAAGTAGTCAAGTGTTTTATGATTACATTAGGGAACCACTTACTGAACAATGTGTTTATCCTATCATGCCATAATACTGTTTCATCTTGAATACATTTAGTAAATAAATGTTCTTTTCCAATGGCAGGATGAAATTTATTCTGGGTATGTGGTTACATGAGGTTTTAAACTGTGATGTAAACAACGATTTCACTTTGTTTCTGCAGCCTAAGGGGCATATTTATAATACATTCACTGGCTAACACATTTGTCAGTGCTTACCCAACATTAACAGGTAACATTTGGTATAGATAATAATGTAGTAAATATGCACTCTGCAAATGCAAAAACTGGAAATTGTCCAACAAATGTAGCAGCTTTTGCTGCTGCTGGTAAATGAGACATTTGGAGCTTTTCATATTGCTGCAATTGTGTTTTCAAAATCGTTTCTGTATGTATTAAGTTAATTTTAAAATGTAATTTCCTTTATTTTTTTGTAAAAAAATGTAAAAAAAAGGTGTGATTCCCATATAGTACCTGTTAGTACACTAGGCCTGTGGGTCTGTATCTCAACACAGTGCACAACGCTTAAAACTAAGCACAAGCTCTTGCACATCTGGAAGAATTCCAAAACAAAAAAAACTGCAGCATGTTTTAATACACTACAGAAATGGTGGAATTATAAAAGATTGATACTCCCATTTAGCACTAATTTTCAGGAAATGCATTGGCCTCACGATGTACTCTTGCAGTTGTAAGCCAGTTTCTTGAATGTGTCATTTGGAATGGTGGCGCTGATGTAAAAAGAAAAGTATGCATAGGAGATTCCAGCAAAGATCAAGCTATAGCTATACTAATATGATAATATATTCAAATGACTACAATTGTTCTTTGGCCTCTCTGGTGGGAGTAATTTGTTTAGGAATGTGTTTTAAGTTGCATAGGCTCCTTTGTTTTTAAAGAATGGTGTAACCGTGTTTTATATCCATGGTATTCAATAAATGGGAAAACGTTTTAAGTATTTTGTTGATATCTGGGGTATTAAATAGTACCATAAAAGTTATACATGTTGCATTATAGATTTTTGAGATACGGTACATCACAAGGGATAAAATCCAGTGTGTGGCAACATGCAGATGAGACAATAGAAAGAGTCAGTATATGGTATAAATTGTATAAATTAGTAAATATAGTGGTATGATGTAGCATAGACCACTTATGAAAAAGAATATAGAGGTTCTACAGAAAATGTAAAGTGCATCAAGCACATTGGGGGGGGGGGGGTATACAACAGATAATTTACATTGCAGAATACAGAGGAAGGGCGCGGAGCAGAGAAAGTACAGCACAGCACAGCATGCAGTATGGAACTATAGAGTAGGAAATGTAAATGCATAGGAGTCGATATACTAAAGCTAGAGAGTGCAAAATCTGGTGCAGCTCTGCATAGAAACCAATCAGCTTCCAGGTTTTTTCGGTCAATTAGAAGCTGATAGGCAACTTCCTTCTTCACAGTAAGAGCTGTGAAAATGTGGAAAAGACTCCCTCAAGAGCTGGTTCTGGACAGCTTAGTAGTTTATTTTAAAAAAAGGTCTGATTTATTTTCCTAAATGCACATAATCTAACTGGATACTAAAATGTTATAGGTAAAGTTGATCCAGGGAATATCCGATTGCCTGTTGTGGATCAGGAAATAATTTTTTTTCCCCGCTGGAGAAAATTGGGTTCATTCTTTATTGGAATCGACTGTGGGTATAGGATAGTATATATGGAGATTTTCTATTTGTGTGTGTGTGTACGTGTGAGTGTGTTTTTGCTGTGCTTAGTTGAACTGGATGGACTTGTGTCTTTTTTCAACCAGAATAATTATAAAACTATGTAACCATGCACAGCTGCACCAGTTTTTGCACTCTCTAGTTTTAGTAAATCAACCCCATGGTGTACATAGTGGAGAAGTGTGGAATACAGAATGAACAACACAGCATTCAGAGGGTGAAAGTGTAGAGAAGTTAATGGAAATTAAATAACTTGAAAATGACTGATTTTTCATGTAAAAACTAGAATTTAACATTAATGTAATAGTGCTCCATTTATTAGAGTATGCATAAAAAAAAAACATTTAACTCAAATATATAAACAAGTTAATACCATTCTTTTTATTTATTTAAGCTTCATTTTAGAATACAGCATGCACATTGTAAACAAGAAAATATGCTGCTTTTAAAGGACTTAAATGAGAAAATGTGTGGCTGTCTACAATTTACGGGCTTGCAGAACAGATAAATGAGCTTCAAGTCTGTAAAAGAAAGATAAATAGCAACCAATTAATGTTAGACACATTCACTGTCAACACACTTGTTAATCTGATTTAATGTCTGCATGCCACGATCAAAGAATGTCTTAATTTACTTTTACTGTTGGCATTTGTGACTAAGCAGGAATCATTGTTTGATTTCATTACAATGAGCATGATCAGAAATGAGAGGAACAATGAAAAGTTTTGTATTCATCAGATTTTACCAAATGAAGCAATCTCAGATTTAAAAATAATTAGATTTACATAAAACTTTCTTAAAGTGCCTCTTTCATATTATTTCCTAGAAGTACATCATGATCTCCAAAGAGGGCCATATATGATTTTATTTAACCTGGTGGGTATAATGTTTGATATTTTGGCTCAGTAAAATTGTGAATTGAAATACTTCTGATTCAGTACAGCACATCATTTGCTAGGTAACATGCTAAAATATTAAAGTGTCATTCCATTTTACAGGCTAATCACCCACTATATTATCAGATAGCAACTTCTGACATTTTAAGGAAGAGTTCAGCCTAAAGGAAAAATAATTTTCAAGAATATAGCCATCTAGTTAAAAATAGGCCTTTATCAAGATAAGGACTGTGTGTCTTCTACAGTAGCTTTAAAAAGCCTTTTGTATAAAAAATTCAATGTATCAAGCTTAAAATTGCATACACAGCTAAATTAGATAAATAATAATAATATAATATAGATATAATAATAATAACTTACCCTGATCCCTACCCCCCCCCCCCCACCTTTCTGCCTTTCTGCTTTTCTGCTTTGTAATGATGTGGCTATACAAACTTTCAATCAGGAACAGAAGTGTATGTAAAAGCAAAAAAAAATAAAACATATTAAACAGATGCAGTACATCTCTATAATACATACACACTTCTCCAAATGCTATCCATTTAAAGATCATGCAAGCACAGAAAAATACCTGTTGATCTTCCAAAACGTATTTTTCAACCATTGCCAAAATAAAACTAATCATTTTGCATGATACAGTGATAGCAAAACGTATTGGATAGCATAGTAAAGTGTGCGGAGGACACAGAACAGTTCTTAATTTCTCAAAATATCAACAGTTGTCTTTGTACTTATCGAACAGATATAATCAAATAGTTCCAATAGTATATTTACCAGACCAAAAGGGAGAAAGTAATGGAAGTCCATTGTTAGGGTTAACATAAGCTATAAGACATACTTTCTGAAGTAAAAAACAGAGAGGATCCTGCTGCTATGTGGGAAGGGTGCCCTATCCCATAGTTTTTGTAAAAGAAGAACACCGGCAGTAAAAATATACATTTTTTTTACTTGTGACCGGTGTGGCTTCTACTTCTTGGCTTGTATTTGCACATTAGCACCCTATATATTGATCTGTGTACTGACATCATATAAGTCTATGGGATTCTACTGCACATGTATAAGAAGCAGGGCCCAGACCCAGCCTTAGCGAAAATGCTGCTGACCTTCTCTAACCTCCAGCAATCCTCACACATACCAGCAACTGGTTTCTGTCAACGTTAATCTCCCATCACTAATAACTTATTTGGGGGTATCTTCAGTAGATCATGTGACTTGAAAGAGCCACAAAAAATGTGATGGGAGACTTGGAGCTGATTTAGTGGCGTCACTAGGGTTGATGTCACCTGGTGCGGTAAAACATGGTGTCACCCCCCCTATATTCGGGCTGGGCAGGGAGTGTTGGACACTGCGGACATGGTACAGGGGGTGTTGGACACTGCGGACATGGTACAGGGGGTGTTGGACACTGCGGACATGGTACAGGGGGTGTTGGACACTGCGGACAAAGTACAGGGGGTGTTGGACACTGCGGACATGGTACAGGGGGTGTTGGACACTGCGGACATGGTACAGGGGGTGTTGGACACTGTGGATATGGTACAGGGGGTGTTGGACACTGCGGACATGGTACAGGGGGTGTTGGACACTACGGACATGGTACAGGGGGTGTTGGACACTGCGGACATGGTACAGGGGGTGTTGGACATTGCGGATATGGTACAGGGGGTGTTGGACACTGTGGACATGGTAAAGGGGGTGTTGGACACTGCAGACATGGTACAGGGGGTGTTGGACACTGCGGACATGGTACAGGGGGTGTTGGACACTGTGGACATGGTACAGGGGGTGTTGGACACTGCGGACATGGTACAGGGGGTGTTGGACACTGCAGACATAGTACAAGGGGTGTTGGACACTGCGGACATGGTACAGGGGGTGTTGGAGACTGCGGACATGGTACAGGGGGTGTTGGACACTGCGGACAAAGTACAGGGGGTGTTGGACACTGTGGACATGGTACAGGGGGTGTTGGACACTGTGGATATGGTACAGGGGGTGTTGGACACTGTGGACATAGTACAGGGGGTGTTGGAGATTGTGGACATAGTACAGGGGGTGTTGGACACTGCGGATATGGAAAAGGGGGTGTTGGAGATTGTGGACATAGTACAGGGGGTGTTGGAGATTGTGGACATGGTACAGGGGGTGTTGGACACTGCCTAAATAGTACAGGGGGTGTTGGAGATTGTGGACATGGTACAGGGGGTGCTGGAGATTGTGGACATGGTACAGGGGGTGTTGGGCACTGTGTAAATGGTACAGGGGCTGTTGGAGATTGTGGACATGGTACAGGGGGTGTTGGAGATTGTGGATATTGTACAGGGGGTGTTGGACACTGTGGACATAGTACAGGGGGTGTTGGAGATTGTGGACATAGTACAGGGGGTGTTGGACACTGCGTACATGGTACAGGGGGTGTTGGACACTGCGGATATGGTACAGGGGTGTTGAAGATTGTGGACATGGTACAGGGGGGGTTGGACACTGCGTACATGGTACAGGGGGTGTTGGAGATTGTGGACATGGTACAGGGGGTGTTGGACACTGCGGATATGGTACAGGGGGTGTTGGAGATTGTGGACATAGTACAGGGGGTGTTGGACACTGCGTAAATGGTACAGGGGGTGTTGGAGACTGCGGACATGGAGACATAGTACATGGCATATTACAGTAGCACTCTCCTAAAACGTAAAAAATACTGTTGAAGTTCAATTTTCTTGAAGTTAAAAAGAACATGAACGATCCCTTCTAGTGATAATGTGCCAGCAGTTGAAGGGTTACCTGCAATTTACCTTGTCCCAGCTCAACTATGCAGTCTCATCTTAGGGTTACTGACTAGGCTTGTGATCCTGTAATATGCCAAATAAAAGTCCTCGTTGTCCAAGCAGTTGAACTCTACACATCATTTGTGCTCAGCTAAATAAAATGAGCCTCTTAGGACAATTATAAAACCTTCTATCAAAATGTATTTGTAGACAGTAGACAGCCATTTCAGACTCACCAGGGTGGCAATATCTGTGCAATCAAGAGACGGCCAGCTTATTCTGACGGAGAATGCCATTCAGGCAGCGTGGTGCCTCGGATTGCCTCCTCCCCTTCCTCCTCCTCTGTGTAGAGGAAGGAAAACATCATAGCAAGAAGAGGAGGGGCGGTGTACGGTCGAAAGCTTCAACTGCTTCAGTGTACACACTACACAGTGACAAGTGAAGACTGCACTGCAGGGAGCTGAAGAAACATGTGGTGTCACCCCTCTGGCGGGTGTCACCCGGTGCGGACCGCACCCACCGCACCCCCATAGTGACTCCACTGAGCTGATTACCAATATCTGCAAAGATCACTTCAGGTTAGAGGCAATCAGCAGCACTCCACTAAATGCCAGGTCCAGTCTGAGGGTAGTGTGGAGTATATGAGATGATTCAATATGGTCCTAATGCCCAGCACATGCTCAGTGGCACCAGGAAGGTAATAATATTGTGTTGCTACTACACATGCTGCATAGCATTGACATCTAAATTTAGATCAATGCCATCCACAAAAGCCAATCACAGCAGGAAGCACATCCAGACTGGTCTCTGCAGTTGGTGATATGTGTTGCAATGACACACAACCTTCTTATTTCTTGCTCCATTAGCTCACACCACCTTCTACCTCCTGGCTTCTGCTGCAGCGTAAAAAATGTAATCTTCAGTCTGGAAGCTTACACCACCAGCCCTCGTCTTTACTGTCCGACCTCTGCTTCTGGCAATATGGACTGTATGCAGAGTTACAGCTGACAGCTCCCAAAGGAGGTACCACCTCTTTCACCATCACTGCACTAGAATCTGTCCATTGTCCATCACCACTGTTCCTGCACCCACTTTCTCACCACCATGCATGAAACCTCCCCACCAGCGCACTTTCAAGCCAAACTCCCATGCTGTCCCCTCTACAGCTGACCCCCATGCTCCTCCTCCCATACCGCTTCATACATCAACCCTCTCACCACTGCACCTGACCCTACTGCTCACCCTGCTCCTACCACCTCTCTCACATATCCCCATTTCACTCACCACTGTGCAACACCTGCCTCTGCATTCACTGCAGTCATCAAGGCTGTACCAATGCACACTTTTGTACTTTATGCTACTGCAGTAACACATCATTACAAATTCAGCTTATTCAGCAAGTGGATACACTTGCTAGTTTGTGTTTAAAGAAATGAAAGCTAAATAGGAGATTCTTGCAACCACACAATACATCAGAATAATCTCAGAAAACATTTAGAATGATCCCAGTTTAAAAAATAATTGTGTACTGGTTTTGATAAAACACAATAGTAAATGGCAGTTGTTTGAATCATGAAACTGTAATAATGAATTTAAATTTTTTGGGTGTTAGTAGATTATTGAATATTTCAATATACAACAGATCGTTTGCATGTTTAACATAAATAAACAATGGCTTGGTTACCACATCGGATTTAGTTAAGCTGCGGCAGCATCATAAATCATTTAACAAACATAGAATTTCTCAAAGGAACAGTTGGATGTGTGTACTGAAAATAAACCATTGACTATTTTTAAGCCAAATATTGTATCTGTCTGAATTCAGTGGTTTTAATAATGGTCACCATAATCATTATTAATAGGATTGGACTTCATCTACCAAAGCAGCAGTATGTCTTGTAAAAAAAAAAAAAATGTGGTTAGAAATACACACAAACCTCTATTATTTCTGTATTGTTTTTCTTTCAAAGATTTTTATTAAGAGATAACAATACAGGTAATAGACTGCAAATTAGAAACATTTTGCTTTTGTAAAGGGGGTAACAAACATTGTGCACCGCTAAACAAAGCAATACATGGTAAAATAACATCTTCAGCAAAACAGGGCATGACCAAGGCTCTAAGGAAGAGGAGGCAGCCGGTCTAGATAAAGAACCAAAACTCCTGGGGAGATTTGCCCAGTCCCAAGGCAACCCCAATGGGATCAGAAGCTGTTACCCAGGGAACTGGAAGAAGCCCCACAGCGCAAAGTATTCAATAGGTATCCAAGGAGCCTAAGAAAATTATATTGTGTGGTCATATAATAAGTAGAAAGCAGCTTGAGCAGTTAATAAGATTACAAAGGAAAAGCGCATAACCCGAAAGCGGACTGCTTTCACCAAAATAGAGTGGAGAATATCAGTCTTGGGTATACCCCTATCGAGTCCTGAACTAAAAGATAACCAAACCCATAGGTAACCCCTAAAAGCAATCCGGACGAAGATGTATAAGAGCTCATGTGAGCGGTGAGGAGAACAGGAAAGAAGAGGAGAGAAAAGAAGCAAACGAGAAACCAAGGAAGAAGGAGGGAAGAGAGGAAGAACAAAGGAGGCTACGTATGCCCTGGAGGTCTCACAAAACGACAGAGAAGCAAGTGAGATGATTAAAAGATCAGGGAAGTATTCATGTACTTCGCCCAAGGTTCCCATGTAATCTCAAATTTCTGGGAAGTATTCAAGAGACTACTAGCCAGTTTTCCTTGAGTCATAATCCAAGATATCTTTCTTCTCAGCAGAGTGAAAGAAACTGTGTCCTATTCTATAAAGGCCTTTGTCTAGCCACCATTTGAGGTCCGAGATGTGTAAGCCCGGGGGAAAGTTACGGGTTTTGGAATAGAAAGGAGAGGGGACGTATAGGCGATGTAATTTCAGGTCTACCTTTAAGTCTATCCCATAGTGCGAAGGAGTGTGAAAGAGTTGGGGCTAGAATAGCAGGTCTGTATTTGGGGAGACACCACAAAAGGGAATCAATAGTGTGAAGTGGGACTGCCTGATGTTCCATGGTCACCCAGTCCGGCTTCGCAGCTCGTGAGTAAATAACTGAAAGCTGGGCCAATTGGGCCGCTTGGTAATACCAGACGAGGTTGGGAAGGCCCAGCCCTCCTTTCTTCCGGGATCGAAACAAGGTCCCCTTAGCTACTCTATGACCCTTTGATCCCCAAACGAAAGCGAGAATTTTAGATTGGAAACGGTTGACATGCTCCCTGACTAGGGGGATGGGCAGTGATTTAAAGTAATAGAGAATTCTCGGTAACAGCGTCATTTTCAATGCATGAATCCTGCCAAGCCAGGATAAGGGAAGGTGGGACCAGGTTCGTAAATCCTGACATAGTTTCTTATAAAGAGGTGGGCTAGCATCATACAGTCAGACTATGTGGTTTGTGAGAGAGATGCCCAGGTAAGGGATGGCCCGGTCATTCCAGATAAAGGGAAAGTGGGATTTGATACCCGACAACACCCGTTCCGGTATGTTGACATTTAAGGCGTGGGATTTGGAAAAGTTAATTTTAAGCCCCGAGATTGCACCAAAAGATTGCAGTAGTTTATAAATGTTCGGAAAGGGATATTAGCGGTGAGGTAACAAAGAGGAGTAAATCGTCAGCAAAGAGGGCACATTTGTGCGTGTGTGGGCCACATTGAACTCCATGAACATCGGGGTGGGCTCTGATCGCCTGCGCCAAAGTTTCAATCGCTATAGCAAATAGAAGGGGCGACAGGGGGCAGCCTTGTCGTGTGCCTCTAGAGATAGAAAGAGGGTCAGAGTAGCAACCCTGAAACCTCACCCTAGCTTGTGGCATGGAGTAGAGCACTCCGAGAATATTCGTGAAGTGTGGGACAAAACCCCATTTGTCAACAATAGAAAAGAGATAATTCCATGAAATAGAATCAAATGCTTTTTGTAGGTCTATGGATAAAAGAAGACCTTCCTGGTGGGGACCCCCATCCCAACCAGAGTGAAGCAGTGAAACCACATCAATGTCTCGGCGAATTTGGTCCGTACCCTGTCTGCCCGGTATGAAACCCACCTGATCTTTGTGTATGTATTGCGAAATGAAGGAAAATAACCTGTTGGCCAAAATTTTTGTCATGATCTTCAGGTCATTGTTGATAAGGAGGATTGGATGGTAATTACCCACCACACTGTCATCCTTCCTGGGTTTGGGAATCACAGATATGAAAGCTGAGTTAAGTGTGGAATCCAAGTGTGATGTATTACGAAGGTCGTTAAAGAAGCGAGCCAAATAGAGTAAAAGAATAGAGGAGAAGGCCTTATAATAAGGGACAGAGAAGCCGTCCGGACCCGGTGCGGAGTCCCCTTTAAATTTTTAATGACCAATTCAATCTCTTCAGTGGAGAAAGACGCCTCCATAATGGAGCTGTGATGACCCTTTTGTTTCGGTAAAGGGGCAGAGTCCAGGAAAGCAGTAAGGTGAGCAAGGGGAGGGGAGGGGCGTGAACTGTAAAGAGTGCTGTAGAACTTATAGAATTCCAACGCAATTTTCTGGGGATTACGGGAATTTGTACCATCAGAAAGGCGAACGTCAGGAGGGGTATGCAGACGTGGTCTAGGAGTCAAACCCAAGGCCAAAAGATAACCCATTTTATCACGTTGGGAGTAAAATCTAGCACCCTGCCATCTAATATGTTTGTCCACCCTAGCTGTCAGAGCAAGATCCTGGCTGCATCTAGTTGGGTCATCGAGACAGATTGTGGTTGTTGTTTATGTTGTTTTGAGAGATTGAGGAATTCCTGTTCTAGTCGGTCAATGTCAACTTGTCTGACCCGCTTAAGTTGGGCAGAGATTTGCATTATCTTACCCCGAACCGTGGCTTTATGGGCCGCCCAGAGAGTTGACAGAGAGATATCCCCTGTGTCGTTAAGCATAAAGTATTCTTTGATGTGCGCTTCAATTTCCTGAATTTTTACGGGGTCACTTAAAAGAGATTCATTCAGTCTCCAGTGATTGTGTGTGGCATGGTAGGTAGGCCTCTGAAGGAGAAGCGTCACCAAGGAATGGTTAGACCACGCCCTGTCTCTGATGTATGCTTTGCGTGCTAGGGGAAAAAGAGAGGTTGGCAAGAGAAAATGGTCTATTCTAGCGAAAGATTGATGCGGGTGTGAGAAGTGTGTAAAGTCTCTGTGTGAGGGATTGAGTTCTCTCCAAACGTCCACTAGGCCATGACTATACAGCAATCTAGCAACTTTTAAGCTGTGTTTGGTAGGTCTAAGGAGTTGTGAACAAACCGGGTGTTTTTTGTCAATGCCCATATCAAAGGCAATGTTGGAGTCCCCTCCCCAGATGACAGTGCCTTCAATAAGTGGGGACAGAGCGGAGAACATGGAGCTGAAGAATCTATCCTGGGCGACATTGGGAGCATAGTAAGAAACAAAGGAGTACATATGATCGCCTATGGAGCCCTTGACTAGGATATAGCGGCCTTCGGGGTCTTGGTGAATCAGAGATGGGGCAAATTTACAGCAGCTAGTGAACAGAATCGCCACCCCCTTCGTTTTCCCCACAGCATTTGCCAGAAAGAAAACTGGGAATTTAGCATGGAGAAATTTTGTGTAAAATTGTTTAGGAAAGTGTGTATCTTGGAGCAATACGACATCCAGTTTTTGTGAGTGGTAATATTGAAAGGCCTTCCTCCTCTTAATAGGGGAGTTCAGGCCCTGCATGTTGTGGGTGCCTTTTTGGAGGAGACGGGGAGGATCTGTAGTGTTAGCCATGGAGAGAGTCGGTGAGGAACCAGAGCGAATACAAGGCACTTACCCCAGTCTCGAGAGTAGCCAGTGTACGGAGAGGCACCTCCAGGATACTGACAACCTCAGGGAGCTCTAGACAGCATAAGAGACCTCCAGGGCAACTGAAAGTATATAGAAAAGTGAGGAAAAAAAGAAAAAGAAGAAGGAAGAGGTGGACAGACAAAGAAGACATCCACTCGGAGGGTGCAAGACAAGCCCCGCAACTCCCGAGGGGATCAAAAGTTAAATCCCTCGCAAAATCGCGAGGCGGTACCACTCAAGAAGACGGAACTGTACCTAGTCTTCGAGATAGGTAAAGGCGCTAAATCTCTGATCCGGCCGCAGCGCCTATATAATATACAAAGTAAACAGTGTTGCACAGTGGATGCCAGCAGGCATAAAGGTATGTAGGGTGAATGCAAGACATGTATAAACAAGTTCTCAGTAGCAAGCAACGCATAATATAAAGCCATGTAAATATTTGTGGGGAAAGCTGGATATTACCATGTAGGGGGCCTTCTGAAAAAAAAAGGGAGGGGAGTGTAACGGGCGAGAGTAATGGAGGGCAGGTGGATGAGGGAGGGGAGAGGGACCTCAGAAAGTTCCAGGGAAAAGCAGTATAATTGGGTTTATGAAATAGGGATGATGTTTAAGGCCCAAAAAAAAGGACAATAATGACACGAAAGGAAGATCACTTGACAAAGTCAATATGAGTGTAGGGCGACCTGAGCAGGCAGGGGAGGCAGATAACAATCACCTCTTGCAACTGGAATACCTGCTCAGGACCAGGCACAGGTGTTTAAAATCAACCTGAAAAAAAAGAAAAAAAAAGTGTGGGTAGGAGACATCATATGGAAAAATAGTTAATCCAGGGTGCTTGGAATCTTTAGATCTCTTGTGTTTAGGCTTCTGCCAGAGAGGTGCCACAGGGCTGGTAGGCATTTGGCATTTGGTGGAGCTTGTGGGCTAGTCCAGTGGCGGTGGAGAAGCAGGAGCTTGTGCAAGAAGATGGAGTTCCAGAAGAAGCCTTTCACCATCAGCAAAGTTGGAAAATGTATAGTATTTGTTCTTGAAGGAGAATTTCTGCGCTTTTGAATAGTAAACGGTGACAGGTCAGCAAAGGTTTGTATAGGATGATCTTGAAAGGAAAGGAGAGCAGTGGCTTTGGCCTTTTTCATCACCTCTTCTTTGACTGAAAAGTAGGGAGGTTTAACTACAATGTCCCTAGGGAGAGCGAGGAGGACCTAGAGCTCTGTGAGCTCTATCAAGTTCCAGCTTGTGAGTGGGAATGTCAGGTAGCAGCTTTTTTATGAGAGCCTGGACAGTATCAGCAGTCTCAGTTTAAGATTCTGGCAGACCTCTGATCCTAAAATTATATATCCTTGTCCTATTCTCGAAATCGTCTATTTTGGAAAGTGCTGAGTCCAATTGGGAGTGCAACTCCTGGATCTGATCAGTATTTTGATTGATCCGGGTCACTGAAACATCCACTTTGGATTCAATAGCTTCAATCCTGGTACCTAGATGTAAAAGATCAGCTTTGATATCTGTGGTGACTCTGGCAGCTGTGATAGAGAGGCCCCTGTCTAACATTTCAGAGAATTTTATCATCATGGAGTTAGGGTCAAAAGGAACTTCTGTGAAGTGAGACTGTGGAGGGTCTCTGGCCTGGAACATGGCTGTACCTGACTCCATAGGGGACATTAACAGCTCATCCAGTGTCTGGCCGATGAGGGATTCTGTGGATGCAGGGGAAGCTTGGGAGTCCAGGATGGCAAAGGGGGGGGGTCCCCGGGGGCTGTGTGTGGAGCTGAGAAAGGGGGAGAACTGAGGAGATCCGAGTTGTGGATCAGATGGGCGGCGTGGCTGAGGCGCGGCTGCCATCTTGGATTTGTAGGCCCGAAAATTAAAGTGGCAGATTGTGTTGAAAACTGCCCAAAGCGGGTCAATAACAGTACCTGGAGGGTCTGTGGGATCTCCTCTCTCGCCCAAGATGGTTTGCTGATGTCCGGGTGTAAGGGGGAGGCAGGATGGTGTGCGATGCAGGTGCTAGGCCTGAGAAGGAGAGCGCCCGATTCCGTTCCTCACAGCCCCAATCCGGGCAATAATGGTACCTGGAGGGTCCTTGGGGTCTCCTCTATCGCCCCAGATAAGGTGCTGGTGTCCGGGTGTGATGGGCAGGCAGGATGGCGTGCGATGCGGCCAGATAGTGGTGGAGCTTGCGGCTATGCTGCCATACAGGAAGCCCCACGCTTTTCTGTATTGTTTTTAATGTTATTTTGTTTGCATTATTTTGGAAAGGGTGGTAACTGTACCTTTTGTGGATTACTATTGACCATTTGATATGTAATATTCAATGAAAGCAATTTGCGCCAGCAAGCTTGCTTATGGTCAGTAAACAATATTATATTATATTATATAATTTTTTAAGTTTAATTATACATAAGATAGTTTTTTTTTTTTTTTTGTATAATTATTTGTTTTAATTATATTTTTTTAATAATTAGCGGCGTTCATTGTCTGCATCACTTGTGGCCCATTAGTAATTATGTGATATGTAATATGCTTTAAGGCCAGTATTTGGAGTCTAGCATTATACATTTCCTTTCTTATTTAAAGCAATTTGGCACTTCCTATTATGTTAATATGACTGCCTGCCCTTTGACAGTCAAAGGAAGTAATGGTAATTCTGTGTCCATAGCCACTGAGCATCAAGAGAAACATTTGTCTGGGAGACTTTGATTGAGGCTCATCACACAAATAATCAATAAGTAAAAAATAATAATAAGCTATGATGTGGTTACCACATTTATTAATATTATATTTTTTTGCAATTACATTTACTCATATGTGTATACATATTGTTTTGTTATGATCATGTTGACCATCAATTATAATACAGCTCAATGTACTGTTTTTTACCCATCTGATTATGTCTGATATTGTTATTCATATCAGTATTATGCAATAAATTTATAATTTATTATTATTCTTTACTTATTGATTATTTGTGTGATGAGCCTCATTCAAAATCCCCCTGACCAATGTTTCTCTTGTTGTATATTATGGGATGGAGGCTCGTCACGTATGGTGCCACAGACAAAATTTTCTCTTGTTCTATAGCCCTTGAGCATGACCTATTGTGATGAGATGTGTAGGGTTGAGCTTCCGAAGGCTGCCGTCATCATGCATGCTGTAGGTTATGCAGGTGGTTGCTTAATCTGAAATTGAATGGGTTTTTTTATAACATTTTTGCATGATATGCACTGTTGAATTAGTCTTTGTTTAATGAATATCAGTGGTTTGATGGGGTACTGAAAGTGGAAGTGGTGGCTGTGATTGACTTGTGAATTCCGTATAGGGATTGTACCCTACTTATACATTTACAGATGTTTATACTTTGGGGTCCATCCCTCTGGTAAGCCTTTGGTTTAAATGTGATAGTGTTTGTTCTGACATTCACCTGAGTCCCACTTATGCTGCAGAAATCTATAGCAAGTGGATTGGACTAGGGAAGGCATGTAAATGGAACTTTTTTAAGGTACATTGGTGAAAGACATGTCAGATATAACCACATTATAGTATTACTACAAGCATTTATATTTATAATAGTGATAGGCTGAATGCTCAAGTCAAACATAATTTTGACTCGAACATTGGGTGTTCGTGTGTTGGCGGAACACACAAACAAATGTGGCACTCAGCGGGAAGTTTGCCCGCTGATGAGAGCCCCATAATCCACTGTGCTATTGCAGTGCATTAGGTGCTTATGATTGGCCAAAGCATGCACCTGACCTGCATGCTTCGGCCAATCACAGCACAATGTCCTGTCAGAGTAATGATTGGCCAAAAGCAGGGTGCCTTAAGCCAATGATGGCTTAGGGGCTAAGTCCACGCCCCACACTATATAAGGCTGCTTACACGACAGCCGTGTGTAGTGTGTAAGTGGAGGTTAATAGTGGATATTAGGCAGGTAGTTTGTGGATTGTGCTTTCATATTTAATTCAGACAGTGCAGTGTAGTTTAGGGCTGATTCTTGTATAACACAGTGTACTGCAGTCAGTTTAGTGTAGCAATGTGCTGATTCTTGTGAATAGGGCAGTCAGTGTAGTGTAGGGCTGTGCTATGCTGATTCATCTTGTATGACACAGTGTACTGCAGTGCAGTGTAGTGTAGGGCTGATTTTTGTATAACACAGTGTAGTGTAGTCAGTGTAGTGCTGTGCTGTGATTCTTGTGTAACACAGTGTAGTGGGGCCACTGAAGTGTTGGTGTATACAACACCTCTGTTTCACCCAACTGATACCATTTTTTTTTCATTGATATTTTTTTCTTTTTTTTCTTTTTTTGCAGCATTAGGTTCTGTTGCTGCAATCGTAGTATTCCCCCTTCTGTGTCACAGGTGCTATTAGTTCTGCGTCAGCAGTGAGGTTTTTTTTTGTGGCGCAGCAGCACTAATTTTATTTAGGGCATAATTGCTGTCCCCCCTTTTGTGTCACAGGTGCTATTCCTTCTGCGTCTGCAGTGGGGATTTTTTGTTGCGAAGCAGCAGTAATTATATTTAGGGCATAATTGCTGTCCCTCCTTTTGTGTCGCAGGGGATATTCCTTCTGCGTAAGCAGTAATTTTTTTGTGGTGCAGCAGCACTAATTTTATTTAGGACATAATTGCTGTCCTCTCTTTTGCATCGCAGGTGCTTTTCCTTCTGTGTCAGCAGGGGTTTTCTTTTTTTTGGCTTTAGTATGTTTTTCTTAAAAATAAATAAATAAATAAATGTATATAATAAATCAGTTTATAGTGCACCAAGTACAAAAGTATTGCACCCAAGCACCATATTCCTTTCCTACACTCTACAATAAAAAGTTATAAAAATCCCCCCCAAAAATAAAAAAACAATAATAAAATGGTTTATAGTGCACCAAGCACAAAAGTATTAGACCCAAGCATCATATCTCCATCCCACATTCTATAATAAAAAGTTTTAAAAACCCCTCCAAAAATCCCCATCATGTCTGAAAGGCCAACAAGGAAAGGCAGACGATCACAGACCACTAAAAGAGGACAAGCAGCCTCTCTGTCCACAGTAAAAAGTGGTGGTCATGGACATGGTGCATCCTCTGCAGGGGGGGGGGGCACACTTGTCCTTTTCTTTCAGTGCTGGCCATGTTATTGAGGCACAGCATGCAGAAGAGTTGGTGGAGTGGATAGCTAAGCCTTCCTCATACTACTCATTCTCTGTCATCCAGGTTCCTACTAGTTTGCCTTCCACCACAGCTGCCAAAGGGGCCTATTCCACAGGCTCATTTTCCACAGCTACTCTTTCCATAGCCTCACCATCGTGCACGGAGGAGTCACCTAATTTGATCATAGTGTCTGTTACATGATGCTATTGGATGAGCAGCAATTTGAATGCTCCGATGTTGGTTCCCAGGTTGAGGAAGGGAATAACGTGAGCCTAGAGAGAGTGGGTGACAATGACAGGCAAGAAACTAGCAGTCATGTTCCAAAAGCTGCAGCATCCTGCCAAGTTTGCTCCAGTGATGAGGAGAGAGGGGATGATGAGGTCACTGACCGTACTTGGGTGCCTGAGAGAATGGAGGAGGATAGTGAGGAGGAGGAGGCGACACATCTCCAATGAGGCAGGATGTCCTCCAGAGGCCGACTCAAGGGCAGCCAACCTATTGCATCAGACCACAGAGCTTCACAGGTGCAGGGTGCTGCTAACTCCCCCCCCCCCCGACTTCCAAAATTCCATTGGCATGGGCTTTTTTCAACACATGTGCAGCAGACCAATGCGTTGCTGTTTGCAATCCCTGTCTGAAATGGATCAAGCGTGGCCAGAACCCCAGCCGCTTGGGCACCACATGCTTGGGATGACATGTGATGACCTGCCATGCAGTCTGTTGGCAACAGCCCCTAAAGGAGACCCACATCTAAAAAAAAATGCAGACTTCTCCTTGTTCCTCATCTGGGATCTCTATCCCCACTATACTTCAAGTCCTCTCAAAACCTGCACTGAGAGGGATGATGGTATAGCAATGAGTGCCAAAGATACTTGCACCTAATCTGCTTGCACTGCACCACCTGTTGACTTGACCAGTAGGCAAATTTCGCTACCCCAGTTGCTGAATCTTAAAAAAATACTGTCCAAGCCATCCACATGTTCAGCGTCTAAATGCTAGCTTGGCCAAATTGCTAGCACTACAACTGCTACCTCTTCATCTGGTAGACTCTGACCCCTTTCGTGAATTTGCAGAATGTGCTGTACCCCAGTGGAAGGTTCCAAAAAGAAATGTATTTTCACGTAAGGCCATTCCAGCTCTGTACCATCATGGGGAAGGCAACATTTTGGCCTCATTGGACAGAGCGGTCAGCAGGAAGGTTCACATTACTGCTGACTCGTGGTCCAGCAGGCATTGTCAGGGATGTTACATTTTCTTCATGGCGCACTGGGTAACTCTGCTGGAAGCTTGGAAATATGCAGGGCAGTGTTCAGTGCTGGAGCTTGTTCTACCACCATGCCTCCAAAACATTGGTGGTGATTCTGCCACATCTGTCTGCTCCACCCCCTCCTCCTCTTCTTCCTCTATGGCCTCTTCTGCTGAAGTGTACTCTGAAGAAGCAGTGCTCCATAAGCATTCAAGGGGCTATGCAAGCAGTCAGGCTAAAAGATGTCATGCAGTGCTTCAGTGGCTGCTGCTAAAGGATGCATGTACTGTCCTGTCAACATTTGAGGAGGCCACAAGGATGGTGAGCCACAACAATGCATGCATCAGTGACACTGTCCCTCTAGTCTTCCTGCTGGAGCACATTTGAGGCAGAACAGCGGGAGAAAGAGGAGGACTTCCTTTCTTCACAAGGCCCCCTTTATGCAGAAAACATTCCTGTGGGGCCACAAAACACACAGGAGGAAGAGGAGGATTGTGGCAGTAGGGATGTAGAGGATAACATACAGCAGTCTTCAAGGGATAGTTTTAATTCCCCAGAAACCCCCGGAGTTGTACGTGGCTGGGGAGAGGTTGCTCCTGACAATGTCATCCTTAGTGACTCAGAGGACTCAGAATCTCATGCCTCCTCAAACTTATGCTGCATTGGCTAACTGATGCTTCAAAGCCTGCGAAAGAACCTGAGGATTTGTGGTATCAAGAAGAGGGATTATTACTGGCTGGCAACCCTTCTTGATCCACGTTACAAGGGTAAAGTTGCAGAGATCATCCTGCCTTTGCAGAGGGAGCAGAGGAGGAAACATCTTGAGGATGCCTTGAAGAAAAATTTGTCTAACACCTTTCCAGACACTGGGAGGTTATCATATCCTGGACAATGTGTTTCTGAGGCTTTGTTTGGTCAAAGGAGGTGTGGTGGAGAAGCGGCCGGCCGACTGATGCCTTTAAACAGTCCTCAGCGCCCAGGGCTGTTAGGTTTAAGCAACCATAGGCAGTGCCTGCAGCATTAGGTGCAGGATTATCTAAGGGCAAGAGCAGACTTGGAGACCTTTCCAACTGAGCATCCACTGGTTTACTGAGGATCTTGAAGATGGACCACTGACCAGAACCTGCTTAATATGCAATTGAATTACTGGCCTGTCCTGCTTCCAGCATGCTTTCTGAACATACATTCAGTGCTGCTGGAGGTTTTGTGATAGATAAAATAGTGCGTCTGTCCTGAGACTCTGTTGACCAGCTGACATTTATAAAAATTAATCAGTCTTGGATTAACAGCCGCTATCAAGTTCCTGATGCTGATGTAACTGAATAAATTCACTAGGGATCTGGAATCTCTTTAACTCTGCCTATGCTGCCTATCCTATTCCTGAATCTTGATTACGCTTGCTTCCAACAATGTTTTTGGTTTACAGCACCACCAACACCCAAGGCCCAATTTTTCTGCACCTGTGTCACAGGTGCATGTAATTTCAATGTTTCTAATTTGTAACAGCAGGTTTTGTTCCTGCGCCCAGCAAGAGTAACTGTGAGGGGTTACAGTGTACCACCAACACCCAAGGCCCAATTTTTCTGCACCTGTATGTAATTTCAATGTTTTGTTCTAATTATTAAAAGCAGGGCCTGTTTTGAAAGGTAAAAATAATGTATGCATGAATACTTCCTAAATTGCTTTTCTTGTAGCTTTCTTAATAGGTTTCCCAGATTGTGCATGAATAACAGCAGGACCTAGGGGTTTCTACGACCTCTGGTTTGTTCTCTGCTGACTTAAGAAATAAGCTTCAGAAGGTTAACTTATTAAAATAATTAGTTTTTTAATAAATTCTTCTTAGTGAGATGTACTGTATGGTGGTTTTGTACATATCTATCTTCCATATTTATGGTCAAGATTATCTATAAAATATTTTTTAAAAAAACCCTATTTTTTCATCCAGAGAACATATTTCCTCTATCTCTTTGCTCCATTCTTGTACAATGTCTGTTGTTTACAGAGATTATTAGCTTAATATAAAACTTACACAGATAACTAAATAATATATTTATTATTGGATGGCAAACCCCGAAATTGCAGTTAGATAGGGCCAGCCTAAAAAAAGAGTTACTGCTGTGCTGTCCCATCAGGTAGACCAAAGTGCTCAGGTAATCCTTTTACATTTCAAGTTTTCAATACTAGTTTGTAATTTAAAAAAATATTTAGGTATGTATTGAATTATGATTAACTAAATCCATTACATTTCCCTTTACAAACAGTTAAGGGTACATAATTATTACTTTATAAGGACAGTTTTCTGAAATATGCATATCCAGTTTTTTTTTTTTGTAACTTCTCTTTATTGAATAGTGTTGAAAATTTTGTACAGAACATAGCCTTGGGGCATACCCTGGCTAACAGGTACACAGACACTTAAAAAATATCAGTGTACATCCCAACTAACTTAACCACTAGCAATAGTTGCTCAGGGACAGGTAGGTAAGGACAAGCCACAGTACTAAGAAGACTTGGCAGACTTGTGCTTCTCCTGATGTGCCAGAACAATGGACAAGAGTGAGATTAATTTCCCAGCTACTCACATATCATGTCAACCATAAACTAGGTGTCAGTTTATGATCACCATAAGTTGGGGGAATTTAGCTATTAATGTTTTGATCATTATCAGTGAATTCTGAGTTTATCCATAAGTCCCATACCTTCCCAATTTTTTTAGGACAACCTCAGGAAAATAGTTTTGTTCATAAAGGAACAACTAAGTTAACTATATGTTTCCAAAAGAATAAGGTAGGGGGTCTGTCTGACTTCCATTTGAGGACAATACCCTATATATATTCAGCTTTAACCATTCTTTCCTACTGACATTTATAACATAACATAGGTATGAAAGGTAAACCTACACATATTATCTTTTCCCCAAATCCATACACTAACATAAAGGCTGAACTATCATATTTCCAAAAGTTTCACTTGTTCTTATTGAACATTTTACAGTATGTGTGACTATTATTATTATTATACAAGATTTATAAAGTGCCAACAGTTTTTGCAGCACTTTACAGCATAAGGGTAAACAGTACAGTTACAATACAATTTATTACAGGAGGAATCAGAGGGCCCTGCTCATGGAAGTGATGTTAAACAAATATCACCCTAGTAGAGGGATATGTATTGAATAATACCCATGTAATGAAAATGTATTATGCTTAACACCTCTTACCTAAACATTGGAATGTTAAAAAAATTCCTCGATATAGAGACTTGGTGTGTCAAATTATTCCCTAAAACTACCATTATGTGGAGTGTGAGAATGTAACATTTTCAATGAAGCTGATTTAGGCATTGTGATCTGCCAATTTTCAAAATGAGCACAATTTTTTACATGATATTACTGAAATAATCTCCCAATAGCATGCAGCTCAAAATGAATAAAATGCATTTCTTGATAGCAGTAACTTGTAGGATAACAAAGAGTAGTAAGGATCAAAAGGTCCGGAATAGGACACATTAGAAAAAAGATCAAAAGACCACATCAAATCAGACATCACGCAGACCACAGGAGAATGGACTAGGGGACATCAGAGGGTGATAGACTAAGTGCAGTATTAAAAGATTTGAATGGATGAATAGACAAATGACAAATTGCATATGATAATGAAAATTACACCTGTCATCAATGATCTTGGTTTTAGCAGCACCGCTTACTGTGGGTTTGCATCATTCCATGCCAGAAAGTCAAAGCACCACCACTGGTTGCGTGTTAGTGATTTAAACAGGAATCACCGGTGCACTTGGGAGCAGGGGGCAGTGGCTAACTAACAAGACACACAATAGGCTTGAATAAGAAGAGAGATGGCTTGAAAACACATTGTAATGACCCATTGTGTATGACATTATTTCCTGGCCAAATCTGTGTTCCACAGAGGTCCCTGCTTCCTGTTGCACATGCGCTTTCTGGTTACATCACTAACACATAACCAGTGGTGGTGCTTTGGCTTCCTGGCATGGACTGACACAAACCCACACTGAGCTGAGCTGCTGTGACTAGGTGCCATATTCATTATCTTATGTGGGTTGCCATTTGTCTAGTCATCCATTAAAATATTTTAATACTACTTAGTCTGGCACCCTCTGGTGTTCCCTTGTTTTTTCACAGAAATTTCTTCAGTCTTTTCTACAGAAAAGTGTTTGAGGATGAAAATTCAATTGAACTCTTTGTGGACTCTGATGGACATTATACCTTTTTGGCATCCTATTTAATCTTCTCCTCTCTTTCTATGGAACTGTCTTTTGCACCATCTTTCAGTTATCTATAGGAAAATGGACAAGGAATGCAGCTAAACACCAAGATTGTCTAGCAGCTCCCATAGGAATTACAATGGACAAATGAGAAGAGGATGGGCGGTGCCACCTAGTGATGTCGCTGGGTGGCCCCGCCCCTTACCTATATAAGAACTGTCAAACAGTGGAGCAGGTTGTCGACAGTTAAACTTCGTCGTGGGTTGAACTTTATTTTTCTGGGTCCTGCGGTGGCAGCAAGCGTCATGATTGACAATGGATCTACATCTCTATACCCCATACTTATTCACATAGGGGGGAGCTTGGATCTGGGGGCCCCCTTGTTAAATAGGGGTTAAAGATTTGGATAAGCCCCCTGCCCGCGGACCCCCACAACCACAGCCCAGGGTTATCGGGAAGAGGCCCTGTCCCCCATCAGTATGGGGACAAGGTGCTTTGGGTGGGGGGTCAAACTCCCCCCTACCCAAAAGCACCCCCCATGTTAAGGGCATGTGGCCTGGTATGTTTCAGGAGGGGGAGCACTCACTCCTCCTCCCCCCCCCTTTCCTGACCTGCCAGGCTCTATTCTCAGATTAGGGTCTGGTATGGATTTTGGGGGGACGTCACGTTTTTCACATTTTTGTATTACTGGCAAATTAAATGTCATTTGTTTTCTTTATACATGTCAATTTTGCAGCAGCATGTTCTATACATAGTACAGATGCATCAATTTACAGGCAGACTAAGGGGACCCCCAGGCACTATATTGAAAGTAATTTTTCATTTTTATTGTTTCACTTTAGGCACTTTAAAATCACTGCTTCTTTAAAAATTATCTTTTTTGAAAAAAAATGTTTGCATTGATACATGTCCCCCAGGGCAGTACTCAGGCCTCTATACCCTTTTTTATGGTGAATAACTTTGAATATAAGTCTTCAAATTGGGCACTTTTCATTTTTCAAGTTTGGGTCCCATAAACTTTAATAGGGTTCGCGGTTCGGGTCCCAACTTTTGGGATGTTCGAGAGTACTGGCACACACCGAATCAGGAGGTTTTTGGCCCAACTCTACTATTGACATCACATCCAAGATGGTGGTGCCCTGCAGCAATTTCAGGTTTTCTGGGTATCTAAACAAGGGAAGATTTTTTAGGTCAATAACATACATAAATATGTAAAAAGCA
Source organism: Pelophylax lessonae (assembly GCF_965119305.1). NCBI lineage: Eukaryota > Metazoa > Chordata > Amphibia > Anura > Ranidae > Pelophylax > Pelophylax lessonae. The sequence continues at coordinate 434,224,443 of NC_138769.1, forward strand.
CATTTAATGTCATGGGAAGAGTGATGCTGGGTTGAACGGGCTAGCTACATGGTCCCTTAAAGTGACCTAGATTGGCAAAGCCCAGATCATTGTTGCTACTGAACCACCACCATTTTATTGTAATACTATCTCTAAATATATAACCATTCTACTGTAAATACTTTTTTAAAGTTTAGTTTCCTGTTAAAATAGGAATAATAAGTGGTTACATCTTGTAATCAAAGCTTTAAACAAAGCTTTTTGTTTCCAAATATTTATAACGCATAAATGCAGTTTTTTTCAGGCTCTAACTTGATATAAAATAACAGAAAAAGAACCTTGTGAAATTTCAAAGAATGTAATCAAAGACAAGCCATCTGTGTTATACACCTGCATTAATTAGTTGATCTGTTATTAAATAACACAAACAATATGACTAGTTTTTCAAGTAGCCCAAAAGTTACCAAAAGAAGCTCTCATCTCTTGATATATAAGACAATAGTAGCTCTCATCTCTTAATATACAATATACGACGATGAAAGGCTTCAGACCAAGACTGAATCTTATCATTTTAGTAAGATGTCATTCTCAGGGAGTTTCTGCTGTTTTAAACCTAAAATGTGATTTCTCTCCTTTGGGGTAAAATCAGTTGTTGCAGATGATTTCTTAGGATCAGATCATACTGAACAGCCAGGATTTTATGAGTTGTGTCTACAAATTTTGGTGAATGGTTCGATATCTCAATGGCAAAAATGGCCAGGTGTGTGCACATGCACATGGCTATCCAGAGACACGTCGAGAAACACCACCTAGCATGGATTACACGTGATCAGGGTAAACCCGCTGTGGGCAGTCGAACATAGTCAGTGTGAGAGGTAGGGTCACAGTGCAATGGGGCAACAAACACCAAGTTCTGGTAGAAATTGGGGAAAACGGCATTGGAGACAAATGAAATGTTGGTGCAAGTGTACAGGACGTAAATCTTAAGTAGAAAATGTGTACCACCGATTCAAGCGCTTTCACGGTGGGAAAGAAATGACTGACGATAAGCTATGTTTGGGTCTGCCATCGACAAGCAGAACCCCAGACACAATCGAGTGAGTGAACTGGCATGAGATCAGTGACTGAATGTATGATTGATGGTGGAGGAATTTGGCATTAGCAAGGGCATCCTCGTCCACAAAGATTTGGGTAAGCTGAAAATATGTTCATGGTTTGTGCCACACTGGCTGACAGATGAACAGTATGCAAAACAGATGGAAATCTCTTGAGATTTCATTACCATGTGGGAATCAGGATCCATCCGTTCTGTGAACCATCGTCACAGGGGATGAGACCTGATGTTACCAGTTCGATCCGTAACCCAAGTGGCAATCGATGGAATGGTGTTCACTGTCTTCTCCACAACTCAAAATTGTCCCAGCCTGAAGAGCATCATAAAGGGTTCATGCTATGTGACAGCGATTCTGCGATCGATTCTTAACCACTTACCACATATCAATGTAGACATACTTTGGCTGCAATAAGTGGCTGCAGTGGAGGGGTCTAGGGTCTTTTAGACCCGGGATTCCTCCATAAAGAGTACATGTCACTGCCTATTGCTGTCATAAGGGATGTTTACATTGCTTGTGACAGCAATAAAAGTGATCAGATTTTTTAAAAAATTTTTAATACCTGTGCTAAAGTTAAAAAAATAAATAAAATAAATAATTTTTAACCACCCCGTCTCCGTAAGCTCACGCACGAAAGACAATGTGTACGGAAGTCTTACTACTCTGTGACTCTAAACAGGTAACCATTAAAAAATTTTAAACCGTCGCCTATGAAGATTTTTATTGACCATAGTTTGTCGCCATTTCGCCGGTGTGCGCAATTTTTAACTGTAACATGTTGGGTATCTGTTTACTTGGCGTGACATCATCTTGACAATATACCAAAAAAAAATGGGCTAACTTTACTGTTTAGTTTTTTTTTAATGCAGTAAAATGTAATTTTTCCAAAAAAAATGGCGTCTGAAAGACCGCTGTGCAAATACTGCGTGACAAAGATTATTGCAATACCGCAATTTTATTCTCCAGAGTCTTTGCTAAAAAATATATATATATAATGTTTGGGGATTCTAAGTCATTTTCTAGCAATACTGATTTTAACTTGTAAACAAAACATGTGTCAGAATGGGCTTGGTCCTTAAGTGGTTAAAGAGGACTTTGCTGACAGTTTCCAGAAGCTTTATGAATGTTGCCAAAAGTGTGTTGTGAAGGATGGTGAGAATATTTTGAAGGTCAATAAAGGTAATTTATTTTTATCTTCTGTTTTTTTTTTTGTTTTCTGACACCATTTATCAGACTTTTTAGACACACCTCGTAGGTCTGATTATGTAAAAACAGTAGGTCAGGGTTAGTGAACATTCATTCTACAACAATTTTTTTGCTATCCTGTATCCAATGATCTGCTGATAATACATATGACCTTAAACATAAATTATCTGGAAAATGATGGTGCCTTCAAAATGTATGACCGATCAAGTATTATTTGTCAAACAATATAGACATATAGATATAGGGATACTGTTATCAAGATAGTCATCATCATTGCAACTAAGATTTAACTAGGTTTCTCCAACATGAATACCAATATTTAAAGTATAATTGTCTCAATAAAAATACATTTAGTTTTTGGGTGGGGGGAGAGGTAAGTCTATTGTGCAATTTTGTAATTTAAAAAGTACATCAATACACAAGATCTTTTTTTTTTTATCATCCAGTGTGTTATAAAGTTATACACATTAAAAGGAAAAATAGAAATAATGTGTGTATATGAAGAAACCAAATGTACAAAGCCTTTCTTTACTACCATCAATAATTAGTATTGCAAGAGTAATAGCTTATTAAATATAATTTTATATCCAGTTATGCCCTGCTATAGAACTAAACCACCTAGAATAATTGGTCATAAGTTATTGCATCTGACACAGTTGGCTATAAATGACTGCCACTCACTGAATCATTTGCAATGAATCTTTATGGCCAGATAAACAGTGAATGGTGTCAGTCTGACCCCTTTGCTGTATGTGCCAGCCACTGAATAGATTTGCAGTAGTGCTGAAAATTGGATAAAACCTAACATGCAGAAGGAAGACTAAATTAGCATTACTATATTCATTTTAAAGGGGTTAAGGATTTAAATGCATCATGGGCTAACCAGGTGAAAGTGTGTTCTATTAAGGCTTAGTAAAATGTAATTAGACTGTAGAGTACTAAAGCTGCTTTTCTGATGTTATGTCAAACATGCCAGGTAATCTGGTGCAACTTGCTAACATAGTGGCCATTCACAAAGCTTTAACACAAGGTTAATAATCTTTAAATAACCATGTTACTGCAATTCCTAAATCTCATTGGACTCAAGTAAAAGTAAAGTCTGGTACACGGGTTGAACGAAAAAAATCTGACTCCTCAGGTCAAAGCTGCTGTACTAACAAGCTGATGTTAGTATAGAGATCTCCCCTGCTATTCGATTGTGCTCTGACAGGAGGATGCCCCCACCAGAACACTCTGGTCAGTGCCCTTAGACGTTGGCTGAGAGCACTGATCGGGAATCGGTTGGCTGCTGGTTTTTCAGAATGCATATCTGATTGGCTGGCTTCTGTCGGACTGGCTGCCGTACACATGGGCCGAATTTCAGCTGGTTTTTATTGAATCGGCCGATGTCCCCCGATGTTCAGCCCGCATGCACTAGGCTTGACTGTCAGTCATTCTTGTGTGTGTGTGTGTGTGTGTGTTTTTTTTCAATTAAGCCTAAAATATTAGTAACTATAGTCCAAAATACAGTATAGTAATCATAATCTTAATTCACTCAGGAACTATTCATGCTTTATGTCATGAACATGAGCATATTATTTTTAAAGTGTATGAAATAAAAACTACCTACCAATCAGATTCAATCTTCTATGAAAGTAAAGGTTGGGCTTGTAAATGTGGGCTACATAGCTGGTCTGTTTTGTGAGCATAAAGTTCAGAAAATGGTTTATCCTCATGTAATTATAATAGTGGTAAGAACATTAGACTTTAAAGTCCACCTCTGGGAAAATTGGGGTCTTATAGACAATACCTGGTACGTGACTATTGCTGTCACAAGAGATGTTTACATTCCTTGTGAAAGCAATAAAAGTGATACCTTTTTTTTTAAAGGTACAGTGTAAAAAAAAAAAAAATAAGAAAAAAAATTAAAGCACCCCACCCCTCTGTGCTCGTGCTCAGAAGCGAACTCATACATAAATCTCGCCCACAAATGTAAACAGTGTTCAAACCACAAATGTGAGGTATCGCCACAATCATTACAGTGCGAGTAATAATTCTAGCAATAGACCTCCTCTGGAACTCTAAACAGGTAACTGTTAAAAATGTTTATATCGTCACCTATGGAGATTTTTAAGTATGGTAGTTTTTTGCCACTCCACGAGTGTGTGCAATTTTAAAGCATGACATGTTGGGTATCTATTTACTAGGCGTAACATCATATTTCAAATTATACAAAAAAAAAAAATCAGGTTAACCTTACTGCTTTTTTTTTTTAATTCACAAAAGTATATTTTTTACATAGAAATTGAGTTTAAAAAACTGCTGCGTAAATACAGGTTGACAAAAAATATTGCAATGACTGTCATTTTGTTCTCTAGGGTCTCTGCTAAAAAAAATATATATATATATATATATATATATATATATATATATATATATATATATATATATATATATATATATATATATATTTGTTGTTTGGGTGTTCTAGGTAATTTTCTAGTAAAGAATACTGATTTTAACTTGTAAGCAACAAGTGTCAGAAAAAGGCTTATTCTTCAAGGGGGTTATGTCTAGGGGACTTATTAAATTAAACTTGCTTACCTGATCCTACTTGTTGCTAGACTGGCCACCCAGTGTCTTTTCCCCTATGCTCCAGTGTTCCAAAGTCCCAACACCATGTCAAAAAATGCAATGCAAGCTCCATAGCCCTGAACTGAGTGTGATGAAGCTGAGAAAGAGTTCACCATAACAGCACAAGGTAGTGCCACCCGTCGGAGGAGCAGAGAATTGGACTTTCACTTCCCTATGGTCTAAACAAACAAACAATCCTTGCAGTTCTGATGCATACCCACTGCAAGAGATAATTTTCAAGCTTACTGGAGTTAAACTTTAAACAGTTTGGTGGTAAGGATTGCTGTAAATGACTCTCAGTGGTTTGTCACAAAAACTGTTAAAAAAAAAAAGAATTAAAAAGCCTATTGTTACTATGTCAGAGATCATCTGAATAGCAGTTCGTTGCTATATTTGTTTCTTTGGTATCATCTTTTAGGACTCCTTCTGGAGAATGTGTTTTGATTGTTTTCTTGCAATTTTGTTATTATGTTTCCCTTTGAATTGTAAAATTAATAGCAGTCCTGCATTTAAAATAATGGCTTAGCTCTAAAATTATACAAGTGCTATAACAGTAACAAACCGCTGCTCTAAATATCTTGTGCAGCAAACAATACTTTCAAAAAATAAATCTGTCTTACTCAGTTATTTTTAATTCCTCAAGTAGTCATTTCCTGTTGTTAAGCCAACTCAGAAAACTACTTGAGATTCAGCAAAATATTATATCACATAACAATTTAAGACCACCCTGACTATCTATTTACAGATGTTTCCTTCTAAGACTGCCCAAGCCTCACCTCTAGGATCTATCAGCATTTCTGTGCGCATATGCCACTCTGCACCTTTCTGAGCATAATCGTCTCTCTCTCTTGCAGCTCCCTGCTGCTCCGCCCTGGCCTCTAGGCAGGGGGCATCTTGTCTCCCAAGTGGAGCCCTGAACTTTTTCCAGGCCCTTGATTATAAGAGCTATGCACATCTGCACATACAGCCAGCAGGTCTCTGGTAAAACCTGGACATAGGGTTAGCAGCTTCATCCCTTTGAAGACTCTTTGAAGTCTCTGGACTCCAAAATAGGGATGATTGAACGGTTCGGGTTGACCATCGGTTCGACCCAAACATTGGGTGTTCGAAATTTGGCCGAATTCCAAACTTTTTGCGGTAAAAGTTCGGAATTCGGCCACCAGAACCGCCCAAAATGCAATGGGACAGGAACTGGGCTTTACAAGCCCGTGATTGGCCCAGAAACGTCAGTAAAAGCCAATTGAGGGGGCAGGAGTCTGCTAGGAATGTGATTGGAGTGACTACGGGGTCCAGAGGCCAATCAGGAGTGAATACGCCCCCCAGTATATAACATAGCCCCGCCAAACCTCTGGCACTGTAATACAGAGGCTGTGCAAGAGAGTGGAAGCATTTGTGTTTCTCCTGCTGCTTGTGTATGGAGCTATTCTTTTAGTGTGAGGAAAGGGATATGCAGTGTAGTTAGGGTACTATATACCACTATAGTTAGATTCAATAATCTAGTTTTTGTAGGGATACCTTTAGGTGTCAGGGTGACCGTAGTGTAGTTTAGGGTGAACTGACTCTGCCATGTCAGGGTGACCGAACTCTGCCATGTCAGGGTGACCGTAGTGTAGTTTAGGGTGAACTGACTCTGCCATGTCAGGGTGACCGTAGTGTAGTTTAGGGTGAACTGACTCTGCCATGTCAGGGTGACCCCACTATGCAGATTCTGGGTTAGGGGTATATATATATATATATATATATATATATATATATATATATATATATATATATATATATGTGTGTGTGTATATATTTATATACACACACACACACACACACACACACATATATATATACCCCTATACAGAAGTAAAAAAAAAAAACGCCCAAAAAACGCCTGAAACAAATAACGCCCAGGTGTGAAAGGATTTTAAAAAAAATTGTTTTTTTTTTCTGGTTCTGGACATGCTACAGAGCTGAAACTTCACAGGTACACTTTTTAGACCCCAGAGACACTAAATCCAAAGAAATCTCATTTTTTTCCCAATAATTTTTTCAATAATTGTCTCTCTATCAAAAACGACAATTTTTAAGAACTTTATTTTGCCTGATTCATAGTCCCTGGGGCATGACCCAGGACCCTAGGTACTTTTTAGGGGCATTTTTTGGGTTTTAGAGCTTCAAAATGGAGTTTTTTGATTCCAGGTTCTGGAATTGGGGTCCCATTGATTTCAATGGGGTTCTGGAATCTGAGCCATTCTGCCTCCTTGAGAACCCTTTTGCAACTTACCTTTTTACACATTAGCAGGGCCAAGCATGGTCACTGAATATAAAGTTGTAATAGAGTATAAAAACATTGACCTTGTTTTCATGCTAGAGAAGGACGCAAGGAGGATTTTAGAACTCTTATTTGTCTTCAAATCAAAATTTGCTTATAGCATGCACTGAAGATGCTTCCAGGGCTTGAAAGACTTTCAATTGGGGGGCATTAACCACCCCCCGCCTTCCGTCTCTGGATGTCCTCCCATGATCACGTTTCCTTCACGCCCCCTGCAAGGTGCATCGGCACAGATCTCTGATTGTTGTTTCCTTCGGACATAGCTGATCACAGATCGGGGTAAAGAGCCAATCACAGTGGTTCTTTACCATGTGACCAGCTGTGTCAAATCCCAGCTAATCACAATGTAAATAGTATTTGCCAGTTATTGGAAGTCCTCTCCTCATATGACAGTGCGTGAGGAAAGGAGAGCCAATAACTGGCAAATCCATACAGGGGATATCTACACTGAATCAGAGCACTGATCATCAGTGTCCTGATGATCAGTGCATTCCCAACAGGGCCCACAAGTTCTGTCAATCTGTGCCTATTAGTGCTGCTAATCAGTGCCAATTAGTGCCCATCAGTGCTGCTCATCATGACCCATCAGTGATGATTGTCAGTGCCATCAGTGCTGCCTGTCAGTGGCCATCAGTGATACCTGTTAGTGCCCAGCATAGATGTCTGTCAGAGCCAACTATCAGTGCCCTTCAGTTTCACCTATAAGTGCTGCCCATCAGTGCCACCTATCAGTTACCATCACTCCCCCATATCAGTGCAGCCTCATCAGTGCCTCCCCATCAGGGCCAATCAGTACCGCCTCATGAGTCATCAGTGCAGCCTATCAGTGCCCATCACTACAGCCTATCAGTGCAGCCTTTTAGTGGAGCCTCATCATCGCACATCAGTGAAGGGGAAAAATTACTTATTTAGAAAATTCTATAACAGGAACTAAGAAAAACTTTTTCAAAGTGTTTGCTCTTTTTTCATTTGTTTAGAAAATAATAAAAAAAAACAGTGGTGATTAAATAGCACCAAAACAAATCTCTATCTGTCTCAAAAAACCATAAAAAATTTAGTTTGAGTACATTGTTGAATGACCGCGCAATTGTCATTCAAAGTGGGTCAGCTCTGAAATCTGAAAATTGGCCTGGCAGGAAGGGGGTGAAAGTGCCCAGTAGGCAACTGGTTAAAAATGTGCTTTAAGCCCCACTTAAGCTGAAAAAGGCAGTTAGTACTGCAGTCAGGAGATTTGCTTTGTGCCCAAGCAAAATCTATTACTCCGGTGTCACTGGGCACGCAGCACCACTGTTTATCAGCTGCATGCAATTGATTGTTGACATGTTGATGCAACAGTTATAGGGTTAAAACAGGTGGTGAGGAAGCACCACATCATCCCCCACTCCAACTGTTGAATACATTTGAAAAGCAATCTGAATGCAAATCACGTTTCAAAAGGTGTGGCGATTTAGATACTTTGCTTTTTAAAGTCAAAGGGACAATGCAGGAGTGCAACTTGCAGACAAGGGCAGAGAATTGTTACCCTCTAACAGGAATACTTCAACAGAGACCTACATATCAGAATCACTTGGTATTTTTTTAATTTAAAGACTTAAAATATTGAAAATTATTTTAGGAATTACATCAACATGTTAAAGCTTATGTTAGTGATTTAGTTTACATGCATTTTAGGTGTGTGGGTTCAGGAAATGGTTAGTCTGAAGTGTTCAGGTCATATTAAAAATGAGGTATAAGTCAAGGTGACTTGGAAAACACGTTATTGTATACAATATTTTCAAATCTGAAAGCCCCACACTGAGAATAACTGCACTGGGACAAAAAAACGAACATGCTGCCTTGTTGTGCCTGCTGTTCAGGCCAAAACGTATTTCCTTTACTTTTTTTATGGTAAAATGTTCACATATACTAAAGAAAATATTGTGCTGGACATTTTGTTCCTAGCTGTATGGAGTTTAAAGAACTAAGCTGAATTACTGCTAAAATGCATGTTAATAACTAACAAGAAAGCCCTAATGCTGCACTTTCCACATATGCTGTTGAAGATAACAGGTTTTCTTGTTCAGTGTGAACTATAAATACTAACTGCAGTGATTTATAGTCTTAGCTGTTTGAATGTATATTTTTTTTGTAAAGAAATCAGCAATGCAAAAGAGTTTGTCTCAAAATAATGTGTAAATAATCTACACTTTTGTATGTATTTAAAAGTTTGTATACTATAAGAAATAATTAAATTGGAGTCAACTCTGAGAATCTAGTTCAGGTTAAAGCGGTGCTCCGCCCACCTAAAGGGGAGGCTTCACTTGTCTGCCTCCTACCCCCCCCCCCCCCCTTCGGTGCCACATTTGGTACCTTGTGGGTGGAGCGGGTACCTGGTTTTCGCCGCTGCAAACTCAATGCAGTTGGTGTCCTGTAAGAATAGTGCTACCCAGAAAATGTAATGGAAGTGAGGTTCTGAGCAAAAATTCCTTAGTGCGCATGCTCTATGCATTACAACATGGCCGCTATGCATTCCAATAGGTTTCTTAATCTTACAGCAGCAGCAGACATCTTCTTAAACCCACTAAAGTCTTCAATTTCACACTTATTTTAGCTGTAAACTCACCTTATACACTGAATCACAGTATGACATTTGCATTATTATTGTATTACAGTAAAAATAGCCAGAAACCTGCAGGCAGAAGGTGGCGACGGCCATCTTGATACACCCTGCACTGCTCAGAGACAAAGTGATTATATAGTGAAATAGACTATTTCACTCAGTTGCAGTGAAATAGTCTATTTCAGTATATAAGATGAGTTACCTGCTAAAATAAGTGTGACATTGAATGCTTGTCTGGGTGTAAGAAGATGACCGCTGCCGCCTTCCTGTTCTGTCAGATTAGGAAACCTATTGAAACGCATAGCAGCCCTGTTGGAATGCACAGAGCATGTGCAATAAGCAATTGTGTTTGCAACGTCACTTGCGTTGCATTTTCTGATGGGTACTGGTGTTCTGATAGAACACCGGCACATTTAGAAAGCGCAGCGCGTTTCATGCATGTGCAGTCGGAAACTGATTTCCCTTACCAAAGATGACAGCGCCAGCACTAGAACTGATCCAAGAATTGGCTTGGGTGAGGATACCACAGGTAAGTCTTCTAATAGTAAAAGTCAGCAGCTGAAGTATTTGTATTCAGCTGGGCTGGGGGGGGGAGGGGCTGGAGCTCCGCTTTAAAGAGGTGGAGATCTACCTGAACAACATGGGAGAAGTCAAAGATCCCCACACCTGCAGGATATAATATGACACAATAAGTGTTGTGTGTACATAAATGTCTATGCTGAACAGTAAAAAGTTAATAGAGTCCAAATGAAGTGTGCAGGATAACTTTCATCTGATCTCGATGCACCAGGTGCAGCACCTCTGAAGAGACTAAAGTATCTCTAGGCAAACAGATAAGAAAAACAGTGCGCAATCTGAGTGTAGTATGTTAACAGATTTACTATGGTATAAAGACAAATGGTAACTCACATTGTGACAGTTAAAATCAGGCATCACATAGTAAGCTTCCAATGGACAGTCTCACAACAACAGGGAACCTCAGACCAAAATAGGAGTACTGGGTGAATTCGCCTGCAGGACCAAGACAACACACTGGCGGGCACCAAACTAAATGCAGCATTATTAGTATTGAGAAATACTTGTAAATTAGCAACTCACATGGGAAGAAGAAATTACACTTTTTGTATGTATTCTATGAGTCCCACTTATATACTTGCATTTAATCCTGCACTGTGCACATCTGCAGCTCTTTTTCCCCTCACGTCCGGGTCCCACTTGCTTTGCTGGGGCATGGGGAGCCATTGGCTCCCAGTGCTGTCAATTAGAGTGGAGGCAAGGCACGAGTGCCCCCATAGGAAGAGGCTTCTTGTGGGGGCATTGGACAGAGGGGAGGGGCCAGGAGTGCCAGCGGGGGACCCTGATAGAGGATTGCTCACTGCTGTTCTTCTTATCTGGCACCATTCTGGAGACTGCTATTGTACTGTGTGGTCATGCAATACTGTATCCACATGAAATTTATATAATTTTTTCCCCACAAATAGAGCTTTCTTTTGGTGGCGTTTTATCACTGTTAGAGTTTTTATTTTATGCGCTATAAACAAAATAACCTGACAATTTTGAAAAAAATATATTTTTTTTTTACTTTCTATCATAAAACGTATCCAATTAAAAAATGTTTAAAAATCAATCATACATTTCTTCATAAATTTAGGCTAATTTGTATTCTGCTACATATTTTTGGTAAAAAATACCAATAAGTGTATATATTGATTCGTTTGCGCATCTATATGCTATAGGATATACAGTATACTGAAGCGGGATTGAGATATTGTAGCGGACAATCTGGCACTAACTGACACTTTTGACACTTTGTAGGAACGGAAACCTACAGTGATAAGTGCTAAAAAAAATATGCATTGTCACTGCACTAATTACACTGGCTGGGAAGGGGTTAAACATCTAGGGGGATCTAAAGGTTAAATGTGTGCCTAACCAGTGTTTTTGTGTACTGTATGTGCTGTTTTTAAAAAGGGATGTGATAGATGTTATTCCTACTTTGCAGGAAAAGAAAATTCATCACGTACCCTTTCAGGACAGGGCTCTACATTGTATACATATGCAGAGCTCTGTCCAGCCTCTCTTCTCGAAGATGCGGGCAGACACCCATTGGCCAGCACTCGCTGATCAGCTTTTGCTGTGAGTAATCGCAGCAGAAGCGGTACGCTGGCGGCTGCACGTGCACGCCCCCTACCCAGAACTGCAGAATCAAACACACACACACATATATATATATATATATATATATATATATATATATATATGTGATTCTTCACAGAACAGCCGCCCTGTAGCAGTAAATTTGCTATGGGATAGCCGGGAAGTAGATAAACTGTCAACAAATTGCTGAGCAAATTTCATAAAATAAAAAATATCTTATTGATAAGGAGAATGTTTGTTTTCTTTGGTGCAGTGATCAATACCAGCCAATCAGAATTCAATGTATGTCAGACCAGTGCAACAGTTTTTGATTGGTTGCTGTAGGTTACTACATTTAGGAGTAATCACTTAATCATGATGTATTTCTGTAAGACAAAGCCACAGAGCTTTGTCAGTAGTTTTGGGTAAAATGATCATTTGCTGTTTATACCATACTGCTCAAAAAAAATTAAAGAAACACTTTTTAATCAGAGTATAGCATCAGGTAAATTAAACTCCTGGGATATTGATCTGTTCAGTTAAGTAGCAGATGGAATTCTTAAACAGTTTCAGCTGCTTTGGTGTTAATGAATTGACCAACAGGTGAACTAGATGGGCAACAATGAGACGACCTCCAAAACAGAAATGATTTTACAGGTAGAGGTCACTGACATTGTTTTCCCTACTCATCTTTTCTGACTGTTTTTCACTAGTCTTGCATTTGGCAAGGGTCAGTGTCACTACTGGTAGCATAAGGCGATACCTGAACTTTATAGAGGTACACACAGGCAGTCCAACTCCTCCAGAATGGCACATCAATACGTGACATTGCCAGAAGGTTTGTTGTGTCTCCCAGCACAGTCTAAATAGCATAGAGTAGATTCCAGGAGACAGGCAGTTACTCTAGGAGAGCTGGACCGGGCTGTAGAAGGTCCTTAACCCATTAGCAGGACCAATATCTGCTCCTTTGTGCAAAGAGGAACAGGATGAGCACTGCCAGAGCCCTACAAAATGACCTCCAGCAGGCCACTGGTGTAAATGTTTCTCACCAAACAATCGAAAACAGATTTCATGAGGGTGGCCTGAGGGCCCGATGTCATCTAGTGGGCCCTGTGCTCATTGCCCAGCACAGTGGAGCTTGATTTCCATTTGCCATTAAACACCAGAATTGGCAGGTCCACCACTGATGCCCTGTGCTATTCACATATGAGAGCAGGCTCACATTGAGCACATGTGACAGACGTGAAAGGGTCTGGAGAAGCTGTGGAAAATGTTATGCTGCCTGTAACATTGTTCAGTATGATTGGTTTGGTGGTGGGTCAGTGATGGTCTGGGGAGGCATATCCATGAAGAGATGCACAGACCTCTACAGGCTAGATAATGGCACCCTGAATGCCATTAGGTATTGGGATGAAACTCTTGGACCTATTGTCTGACCCTATGCTTTTGCAGTGGGTCCTGGGTTCTTCCTGGTGCACAAAAATGCTAGCTTCATGTGGTGAGAGTATGCAGCTAGATCCTGGAGGATGAAGGAATTGATACTATTTAATGGCCCCCATGCTCGCCTGACCTAAATCCAATAGAACACCTCTGGAACATTATGTTTTGATCCATCTGACGCTGCCAGGTTGCACCTCAGTCTGTTCAAGTGCTCAATGATGGCCTGGTCCAGATCTGGAAAAAATACCCCAGGACACCATTCGTCATCTCAATAGGAGTATGCCCTGACGTTGTCAGGCATGCATACAAGCATGTTGTAGCCATACAAACTCCAGAGTACCATTTTGAGTTGCTGCAATGAAATTTCAGGAAAATGGACTAGCCTGCTGCATATTTTCACTTTGATTTTAGGGGTGTCTTTGGATTCAGCCCTCTGTAGGTTAATAATTTTAATTTCCCTGGAACGATGTGGCATCCTTCAGTTTCTAACACATTACCCAGCCCAGTCCATATCAGTACAGATATCCATCATGTTATTTTTACCCATTGAGATCTGATAGGTTTTCAAAGTGTCCTTTATTTTTTTTTAAGTAGTGTATGTATGTGTGTATTTGTATGTATATATATATATTGGAATATACACACTGTAAACTAAGAATGCGATTCATGGAGAAAAAAAAATTATTTTTGGTTTTATCAATGCTTCTAGTAAAATTGTATAGCCTTAACTGTCCTATTTAGGACAGAAAAACTAAACTCTGGTTCAGAATATGAAAATCAATTCAGTTTCCAGATGAAGCTTTTGTTTACTTATCCAAGTCAGTCTTCCCTGGAACAAGAGACAAACATTTTCCTAGTTGGCAAATAAAGAACCATTATGCTATATGATAGCTTTTGGTATAGCACCTATAAAATTGCACAGTAGGACTGTCATTGACTGCAGTGTTCATATGACATTTATTTGGCTACCAGGGTAACCAACTAGCTAGTTACATGCTCTAGAAGAGATGGTAATATCTTCTCTCGTTCTCTAATGTGCCAGTATTCCTTTTGCTGATAACATTCTGTGAGTCAATTTGCAAAACAGGCAGACGTTACATTTACCTGTATAAAGTGCTTAACTAACAATCTGAAGTACCCCTACAAAAAGTTAATTCACTAATAAGTAAAGATGTGTTTTCAGCCAAAATCACAAGAGAAGAAGTGGCTTATTCTTTAGGTGAGTGTCAAATGTAGTTGTAATGAATAAAAGCCTTAAGCCGGAGCCAAGAAATAAGCAATACCAAAAAAAATATTAAATACATTGACCAATGAGATTTGAAGATATTAAATGTATTGATATATAAATGTTTTAAAAGTCTTTATAACGTTTTAATATAGCAGTAGGAGTTAATTTATGACTGGATTTACCAGCAAGCTAAAGTTACCCCTTCAGTTATGATGGTAGATTACAATACATTTTTCTTAACCTGTGTACAGATCAAGCACAGTAAAGTATTTGCATATTCTAAGAATGGAATAAAAGCCCTTTAACCACTTCTGGACTGGAAGGATTTGCCCCCTTAATTGCCAGGCTATTTGTTGTGATTCGGCACTGCATCACTTTAATGGAAATTTGCACAGTCGTGCGACACTGTACCGAAATAAAATTGATGTCTTTTTTTCCCACAAATAGAGATTTCTTTTGGTGGTATTTTATCACATCTGCGATTTTTATTTTTTGCGCTATAAACAAAAAAAGAGCAACAATTCTGAAAAAAAAAAAAAACCCACAATATTTTTCACATTCTGCTATATAACAGTCCCAAAAAAAGAAAAATTAAAATCAAAAATGTTCATCCTTTTAGGCCAATTTGTATTCTGCTACATATTTTTGGTATAAAAAAAATCGCAATAAGCGTGTTTTGATTGGCTTGTGCAAAAGTTATTGCATCTACAAACTAGGGGAAAGATTTGTCATTTTTATTTATTTATTTTTCACTAGCAATGGCGGCGATCTGCGACTTTTAGCAGGACTGCGACATTACAGCGGACAGATCGCAGCCCTAACTGACATTTTTTATACTTTTGGGGGGACCAGTGACATTACTACAGTAATCAGTGCTAAAAATATGCACTGTTACTGTAATAATGACACTGGCAGGGAAGGGGTTAACCTAGGGGTAATCAAAGGGTTAATTGTGAGCCTAGGGGAGTGTTTTTTAACTGTGGGGGAGGGACTTGTAAAATTATCATAGAGACCTGTGATCTTATATAGAAGGATCTCAGGCACTCTGTGATAATTTCAGAGAGAACAACGGTCAGCTGTGTTTACAACAGCCTTCTTTTTCAGTGGGGAGCTATACCGGGTGCCCAGCCGGTCCCGTGGATCGGTATCACTGCTGCCTAGTGAGGGTGGGAGCGTTCCGCCGCCGGCACGTGATTGTCCCCCAGCACCACACGCGCGACCGACGTAGGGCTACATCGTTTCGTGCAGCCAAGCCAGCCTGCCGCAGTAAATCTGCGGCGGGCGGTCGGCAGGTGGTTAAAAACTGTACAAGTTCCTTCTTACTTTTTAGTTTTTTTTTTTTCTGTTTAGCTTTTAACAAAGATTTGATTGTGAAAAAAAAAACACACTTTAAAGGGGGACTTCCCTTTCACTGAAAAAAAATATAGCTAGCAAATAATAATGTAGCATATGCGATTGCTACAGAAGCCATATTGTAATTTAATATTAGTGAAGAACTCTAACTAAGGGGTTTATTTACTAAAGCTGAAGAGTGCAAAATCAGCCTCACTTCTGCATATAAATCAATTTGTTTCTAATTTAGCTTGTTCAATTAAGCTTTGGTAATAAAACCTGTACGCTATGCAGCCTGATTTTGCACTCTCCAGGATCAGTAAAAAAAAAACCCTAAGATATAAGTCAGGTTTTAGACATCCTCTACAACAAAATGTCATCTTTGGTGAGATACTTCCTAATGGTTAGTCACTTCTAAAGGAATGCAACTTTTCTAACTAGAACACTGAAAGTGCATCAATTGCTTGTAATAAATTAGCCACGTCCATTCAGAATCAGATCTGCACAAGGCTGTTTTAACAAAGAGCCATTCCCTTGGGAACAGATAGGAATCTACAACAACATTTTTTAAAAAACGTACAATGTATATTTATCACTCAGAAGGGATTTGGTTTATCTTTAAAAAAGTGGAGTTAGTCTTGAAAGCTTAAGTCTGGAAAAAAACATATTCTGAAAGATTCTTTGTAAAAGTGAAATCTCAAATGATTGTTTTGTGTGACTGCAGCTGTTTTTGGTAAAACTCCTTCCACCATTAATCCCGTACTCCACTGTAAGCACCAAACTTTCGGCACTGACACTCTTTGTCATGAAAACACATTTTGTATTCTTTTCACAGAATATAAGATGTTCTGTGACTGGGTGAGGTGGAGATACTGACGTTCATCAGCCCCTCCTCTCGTTCATTCACAGCACACCTTATATTCTGTGAAAAAAATACAAAACATTTTATAAATGGCTGAAGGGAAGAGTGAGTGACGCACTATGACATCTGTATTAGAGCCAATACTGTTAGCTTCAGAGCTAGAAGTGCTTACAGTTGTGTACAGGAATTTTGACAGTAAGAGTTGTACCAAACACAGCAGCAGCCAGAGAGGGGGCAACATTTATAAGAGGCAAAAAGTACCTGTCAAAATATGTTTTTTTTTCCTTCCCATTTTTAGCTTTAAAAAAATCCCTCATTCATTTCTGTATCTATAAGCATTGTGGAGAAATTATGTTTTAAAGTTCACAACACAGGCATTAAAATGTTTGCTTTTCTTTTCCTCAAGAGCATATCTTGGCAGCCTGCTGACCCTTTTATGTAGACAAACAGTAGATTAAAAGCACCTAGAAAGGCTTCTTTAAAGCTATTTTGTGACTTAATAATGTGCAATTAGTGTATTGTTTATATTCTGGGTACAAGATTGCAAAAAAAAAAAAAAAAAAAACAGGTGGATTAGTCTCTCTGCCACTAAATACAATGCTGAACTGCTGCAATGAATGCCCTCTCTGACAGCACACTGCCAAGGCAATATTACTATCACATACTGTCCAAGCTCTAGCCAGTGGTCCAGCCTGAACAGTAAATTTTCCATGGGGTCCTCATTTAGAAGAGGGTCCTTATCAGAAGTGGAACCTAAGTAGTCTGTAATGATATGGTTTAGGTGTTGCCTTTGACTGCTGCCTGCAGCCTGACCTGTCCTCTCTGGGAAAAAATACTTAAAAGTGTCACCTAGGCAACTACCTCTGCTCCTGCTTTCAATAATCTGAAGATTTAGACATAAGAAAGGATCCTGGTACTATCTGGAAATGTGGCCAAGAGGTTCTTTCACAGCACCTCCTCTAAGTGACAATTTTTTGCTACCTTTGGAATGGTGGCATGAAATATGCAATTTTTCCTTTTATCAGGGATCTACAAGTGTGGCCACTCAGCAATGATTCCCTTGCTCCATCGCCCATATCCCGGGGTACTTGTGCAAGGATATCAGCATAAATTATTCAATTTACCACAAAACTGCCTTCAGCAGATTGAGTACAGCAAACTGCCTGGTGCTTAGGACAACAATGTCCTCAATGATCTTACCCCCCCCCCCCCCCACATACAACTCAATTGGGATGAGGGAACCATTGACTTGATTAAAAGCACTCTAGCTCCCTAGAACATGTCCTAATCCTGTACTCACACAGATACTCCCCAATGGCCTGCTGCTGTTGATGCATTCACTACAGGATGGCCAATGTTGGGTTCACATGTGGGGGCATATCATATATCAGGAATTTGGCAGGCAGCCTGTGATGCTGGTGCATTTCAGCCAGATGAGCATCTACTGGGTATAACTGCAGACTCTTTTGGCCTGCTGCAGGATATACTGGAGGCCAAGGTGCCTAACCAGGATCCACTGGACCAAGTTTGGGACATATGCCAGGCAAGGTGTTTGTGTTAACTGTCCTTGCTGAAGGGCAGCCAGCAGGTTTGTACCATTGACACACATGACCTTACCTGGAGCAAGATGTCATTGTATCAAAAAACACTTGGCTTGCCCTCGAGAAGCAGACAGAATAACTGCCACTGTATGGCTCTTGTCTCCTAGGCACACCAGCTGCAAAAATATGATCATTTTTTCCTGGGTTCTGGGTTATTTGGAGAACACTGATTTTTTTTTAAGTAGTGTCCAGATGAGACCATTAAGGGGAGATAAAGGTGACTGTGCTGTCACCATCACAGAAATGCAGGTCATGGGACAGGACAAGCAGCTCTAGTGGTGTGTTTAGTCCTGCATCCTTTCCAACTGTCACAAATGTACCCAAAGGGCCTCAAAGGAGATGTAACCACCCTAGCCCATGCTTTGTGGACCATGTGTCTTTGCTCATGTGGACACTGCTGCTGACTGTGTAGTCAATGAATACAGTGGCATTACCTTCTACATGCTGGTGGAGGGAAGTAATGGCCTTTTGAGCAAAAAATGACTGCCAAGTACCTGCCACTGTGATACAACATGTGAAAGAGGACTGCTGCTCCCTCTAGTCCTCTGCAACTTGTTCAGCCTGCCACCTCATCTCATAAGCCCCACCCTCCTGATCACTCAAACCCACATGGCAGTAATCTGCAGCTGCAGTGACATCACAGTCAAATGCTGCTCCTAGCCTGATGTAGCCTTCTCTATCCTCCTCTAAAGCTCTTGGTGCTGTTTTCTCCAGTATCAGATAACATGAATGCTTGTGCAGCTTCCTGCAGAAAAGTACTTAGGCAACTCTACCATGCCAGTTTTCAGGGATACAGTGGGATTAGAAGAGGAGAGTGCATTTTAGGCTGTTGCAAAAACTGGCTGCTCTGTGCCTAGGAGGAGGAAGATGAACAAGGCTTGGTGAGCTACTTGATTACTTTCTCCATTTGTTCTGGCTTTATTGCTTACCCAATGCTAGAAAGAGAAGGCAGACATGCATTTTTCTTAAAGTGGTTGTAAACCCTTCCATATAACTGATGAAGTGACTATCCTCAGGGGATACACAGAGATTAAGCAAATCCTCTTACATAAGCTGTACCTATTTATCTGCAGTCTTCTCTTCTGTACATCCATTCAAAATGCCAAATTGATAAAGCTTGTCTGAGATTTCAGAGGCAGATAGCTGAAGATACAATCTGCAGAGCGCAATGAGTTGAGCTCTGAGAACTGATTAGAGGGAAAGGACACCCCCACTTCACACAGGAGCAGAGCTGAGGCTGTCAATCAGCTGGCACACCCTCCCCATGTCACCTTTTTGCACCTGGTGTTAGGAAAACTTGTCAGAAGTGACTAATGCTGATAGCCGAGGAAGGAAGCAGCAGACAGAAAAGACACTTAGGGGTTTTAATGCATTTCCAGATTTGGTAGATAAACTTTTTAGTTATGTTTATAAAACAGGTACACACTATAGAGGGAAATGCTTTGTTCATAGTTCATGCCTGACTGGTTTACAACCACTTTAAAGGTTCAGCCCAACCACAGCATTAATCTGAAAATGTAGACCCTTCTCCTAGCTGCGAGTGTAGAACCTCTGCTTTACCCTTCATGCTTGCCAGTTATTATGAGTAAAGGGCATTGCCCATCTTTATTGCCAACTATGGCAATATGGTAAATAGGAATTTGAGGATTTGGTGCACAAAAATGTACCTAAAGTATGCAGTGATAGGCTGCAAACATAGAGAAGCATTGCCTGTGTCAGTACACACTGTTGAAATAAAAAAAGGACCCACCCTAGCAAAATTATTCTAAAATAAAATACACTGCTTCCCCCAAAAAAAACTAAAATTCTAAACTCAAAACCTATATTGTGTGTGAGTGTGTATGTGTTTAAAGCCTAGCTGAAAGCAATAATAAAATAAAGAAAGGTGGAATAGAAAATAAGAAAAAAATCTGCAAGTAGGCTTAGCAGCTAAAGAGCACCTGATGATGACACACACACACACACACACAAAATGTTGTGGTAAAAAAAAAACTGTTGGGTCTAGTGGAGGTGGTACTACATACATATGTAATATAGCACAATAATGCAGTGTATAACACTGCATAGCAGCAACTATCTCTCCCTGCAAACACATGTTGGCTCTCCATATCTACATCAAGTTTTCAACACACACTAACATAAGGCTGCTGAGAAACTTAACTTTTTATATTGATGGGGCTGGTTATATAAGTAAAACCTCATTCTTTGCCCATGATTTGCCCTTCTATGAACTGCAAACAATTAAAAGTTGCTACATACTTATGTTCAACCCTTTCCTGGAGCTCATCTCCTATTATTGATAAAGAATTATGCAAAACAAGACATATACAGTAAAAAATCTTGTTCATGAGGATGCGTGAGGGTTCCAATGTTCCTTTAATTACATACCGGCACAATCCCTTTCCCAGTGTGCTGCTGCCATACCATCTTTGTCAAGAAGAAACTTTTTTTATGTACTTTTTTTTTATTAAACATGTTTTTTTTCTCTCTTATACGTTGAATCACAATGTTTTAATTTATGGTGACATCGTGAGTAAAAGATGATAGTCTAAAGCTTCATAAAGCTCATCTGTCTGATTGGTTTGCCCAGAGGTGCCAACACAGCTGTTTAATAATACCCTTGATTAAATAAAGTATGACTATTATTAGCTAGCTGATGCCTCTAAACAATTAATTTGAAATTGAATGAAGCCATCTTAAGTAGTTCTAAATTGGAATTGAATAATTTAAAATGTTGTTTACAAAGGCACAGTTTTATTTTTGCATTTAAAATAAAAACAGCATAAAAACAAAAACAAAAAAACAGATCTTGAACACATTTTTTCTTTGCTCCAAAAAAATATTCTGTTTTGAGTTTGATGTCCTCTAGAGCATTTTACTAAGATAAGCATTTTCTTTCATTGGAGAGAACTGTTTGCATATTTTATAGCTCTCTATTCTTGTTAGAAGTGCAGAACATATGATGAAGTGTCTCTTGTATGCAGTTTAGTGGTTAAAGCAACCGTTAAAATGTTGCATCTGTCACTCAGTTCTGTCAACTGAAATGCCCTTGCCTCAAGCAAGCTAGTTTTGTTTTTGCATAGTTTTGCTTTAGAAGGATTTCTTTTAAAACTTAAATTTATGGATAAAAAAAAAAATGAAAATAAAAAGTTGTCTTGTAGTCTAAGTCATAATAAACAAAAATGCAACTTACTGGAACTTACCCTTGGTCTTTTACTAATTGCTAACAAGTTCTTAGCACTGTAAAATTCATAGAAATAGCTTTCCCTCCTGAAAAATAACACATTGTAAGTCCTGTAGTAACAATACACTACAAGCAGCACCATGTGGGACTTTTTTTTAATTTCCCTGAGAATGGAATCAGTCAGCTGTTGGGAAGAATGTGACTATTAAAAAGGGGGCACAATACGAGCCCACTTGTGTGGGATTTGTGGCCACCCAAAGCATATTTAAGAAATTTAGTGTAAGGCTTATAGGCATGTTTAAAAAATATCAGGTTAATAATAGGTTAATGTTCCTTTTAGTATGGAGCAGGGATTAGCCAATGGGATGCTAGGGAATGTTCTAGGAAGTGGAGGAAGACTATATAAGGTCAGGGTGGTCTAGAATTCCCCCTTTTGCATCTGAAGAGCACCATTAAGAAGCTCCCCCACCCCCACACCCCCGCCCTTGTCATGAGCACCTTTGTGTGTTTGGGTCACCCTGGATTTCTAGGGGGGACATTGTATTTTCTATGTTAATTTAAGATTACTGCTGCTCGAGTTCTGAAAACAGCAATTACAACTCTTTTTGTTCCCATTAAAGTGGTTTTATATGATCAATTTAAATATTTGTGGTGTTTTTCATATATATTAAAACCAATAAAGAGTGCCGCTGCCTTTTCTTTGCCAAAACTGTGAGTCTAGTCTGGATTACTTTTGTGATTTAAGAATGGGGTGTTCATTTTTTGTGGGAAAAAGGGTGTAGCCTACAATCTCATTCCCTTTCCATTCATTTGGACCAAACTGCTTAGTGATTGGCCCGAGAAAGTTCTCGGTCCTGTGAAAGCTGACACGTGTGCAACTGACAGCTTACATGGGCTTCTGTTGCTTGTTCCCTGAGGTTGAAAAAATCAGCAGGAGAGCAAACAAAAAATATGTCCAGGGAAAGGGGTATTAAAGGAGTAGTAGGGCCAAAAAAGCTTATTCTGCACTCCTGTGAACCATTTTTAGCTTGTCCAGGCGTTGGATCGATGCTGACTTTCCAGTTGGAATCTACCCAGCAGCCTTGCCATGCAGCTGGCTCAGCCTCTCAGCGAGCTGCTAGGAGACTGAGCCAGAGGCTCCCACCCCCTGCACAGCTCAGCACTCCGGTGAGCGCTGGAGTGGCAAACCAGAGAGCTGGTGACTGATAGTCACTGCTCTCTGCTCAGAGTGGAGGGGAGAACTGACTGATCAGCAGTGATTTGGTACACCTGTGCATGATAGGCAGTCAGCTTTAACTTCAGCTTGATCAATTAAGCTTTGACAAAAAAAAATCTGTAAGCTTATTGTTCTCTATGAAGAGTTGCACCAGGTGGTTTTGAACTCTCCAGTTTTAGTAAATCAACATGAGTGTGCCCTATATTTGTTTTATAAAAAAATATGCTAAATATTTAAACACTCCACTTTCCTTTGAATCATTCATACTTCTCGTTTTATAGTTTACAAATTCACTTTAACCACTTAAGGACCAGAAGGTTTTATCCCCTTAATGACCAGGCCATTTTTTATGATACAGCACTGTGTTACTTTAACTGAAAATTGCGCGGGTGGGCGTACGTGCGACGCTGTACCCCAAAAAAAATTGATGTCCATTTTTTCCCATAAATAGAGCTTTCTTTTGCTGGAATTTGATCACCTCTGCAGTTTTTCTTTTTTGCGCTATAAACAAAAAAAGAGCGACAATTCTGAAAAAAAAAAAAAAAACAATTTGTTTTACTTTCTGTTATAAAACAACCCCCCCCCCCCCCCCCAAAAAAAAAAAAATTTTCATCAATTTAGGCCAATATGTATTCTGCCACATATTGTTGGTAAAAAAAAATCCCAATAAGTGTATATTGATTGGTTTGCGTTATCACGTCTACAAACTAGGGAATAGATTTATGTCATTTTTATTTATTTATTTTTTACTAGTAGTGGCGGCGATCAGGGCTGCAACATTGCGGCGGACAGATCGGACACCTAACTGACAATTTTGAGTGGACCAGTAACATTACTACAGTAATCAGTGCTAAAAATATGCACTGTTACTGTAATAATGACACTGGCAGGGACAGGGTTAACCCTGGGGCGATTAAAGGGTTTAGTGTGTCCCTAGGGGATGCTTTCTAATTGTATGGGTGTTGTACTCACTAGATGAACACAGAGACCCGTGTTCCTAAATAGGAAGAACACAGGATTCCTGTGTTCATCACTGACAGAACAGCGGTCTGCCTTGTTCTCATTGGCAGACCGTCATTCTGTCTCCATGGGGAGTGATCGCGGGTGCCCGGCAGCCATTGCATCCGCTGGACCCACTGATTGGCTCCCCCTCTAGCCAATCTTTATTGAGTAATATGAGTAAAAGTTGAACATTTGGCAGAGGAAGAAAACATGTGTTATAATAAAACATACATGTAAAAACAAAGGAAGAGCATATGTGGTTAACATGTTGATGTCGACTATATAAGGGAATAGTCAGTGCTTTAGAATAGTGTGCACATAGGGGGTATCTTAGTGAAGAATAAGGAGAGAGAGGAGGGAGGGAGTGGTGGGGAGCAGAGGGGAAGTAAGGTGATGCTAAAGGATGTCAATCGAAATGACGCAGTATATGGGGCATTTTCCTGAATGGTTCTATTCATTCAAGGGGAAATTATAAGATTTGTACTCCCGAAAGTGGGACCTTTGTTGTATTATGTCATGGAAGAGTAGATTTAGGGGGGGAGTCAGCTCTAGGGTCAAGAAGCCAGTATTGCCAATTGTTCTGAAATTTGTCAATTTTCAAATGAGTTTTGGCAAAGAGATATTCCATGCCAAGGTGTTCATTGAGAATGGCCATACTTATGGTGGGTGGGTGGGTTTGTTTCCATAACCGGGCAATGGAAAGTTTGGCAGCTATTAGTATGTGTGTGATTATGGAATTAAATTTTGAGGGCCGAAGAGTGCCATTTGTGGGGTAAATGCAATAGATACATTTGTAATATCTTGTATAAGGGTGGAAAAGTTCCTTCAGAATGAGGTAATGGAGGGACATTCCCACCAGATGTCAAAAAGATTACTGTCTATAAAACAGTTTCCCCAACATTTCCGGGATTGAGTTGGAAATATGAGGGCTAGCTTTAAAGGGGTGTAATACCAAGAGTACAGAATGTTCAAATGTTCATTAGTGTTTCCCAGTGGGTGAAGGAGTGCAAATCACTTGATGACGGAAGAGAGGGGGAATCTATATTTTTAGTTTATATATATATATACAGGTCCCTCTCAAAAAAATTAGCATACTGTGATAAAGTTCATTATTTTCTGTAATGTACTGATAAACATTAGACTTTCATATATTTTAGATTCATTACACACAACTGAAGTAGTGCAAGCCTTTTATTTTAATATTTGATGATTTTGGCATACAGCTCATGAAAACCCAAAATTCCTATCTCAAAAAATTTGCATATTTCATCCGACCAATAAAGGAAAAGTGTTTTTAATACAAAAAAAGTCAACCTTCAAAAAATTATGTTCAGTTATGCACTCATTGTTATTGTTGCAGAAATGACTGCTTCAATGCGGCGTGGCATGGAGGCAATCAGCCTGTGGCACTGCTGAGGTGTTATGGAGGCCCAGGATGCTTTAATAGCGGCCTTGAGCTCATCCAGAGTGTTGGGTCTTGCGTCTCTCAACTTTCTCTTCACAACATCCCACAAATTCTCTATGGGGTTCAGGTCAGGAGAGTTGGCAGGCCAATTGAGCACAGTAATACCATGGTCAGTAAACCATTTACCAGTGGTTTTGGCACTGTGAGCAGGTGCCAGGTCATGCTGAAAAATGAAATCTTCATCTCCATAAAGCTTTTCAGCAGATGGAAGCATGAAGTGCTCCAAAATCTCCTGATAGCTAGCTGCATTGACCCTGCCCTTGATAAAAACACAGTGGACCAACACCAGCAGCTGACATGGCACCCCAGACCATCACTGACTGTGGGTACTTGACACTGGACTTCAGGCATTTTGGCATTTCCCTCTCCCCAGTCTTCCTCAGGGTCCGGTCACCTCTTCTCGTTGTGCAGCGTTTTCTGCCACACTTTTTCCTTCCCACAGACTTCCCACTGAGGTGCCTTGATACAGCACTCTGGGAACAGCCTACTGTATTCGTTCAGAAATTTCTTTCTGTGTCTTACCCACTTGCTTGAGGGTGTCAATGATGGCCTTCTGGACAACAGTCAGGTTGGCAGTCTTACCCATGATTGCGGTTTTGAGTAATGAACCAGGCTGGGAGTTTTTAAAAGCCTCAGGAATCTTTTGCAGGTGTTTAGAGTTAATTAGTTGATTCAGATGATTAGGTTAATAGCTCATTTAGAGAACCTTTTCATGATATGCTAATTTTTTGAGATAGGAATTTTGGGTTTTCATGAGCTGTATGCCAAAATCATCAATATTAAAACAATAAAAGGCTTGCACTACTTCCGTTGTGTGTAATGAATATAAAATATATGAAAGTCTGTTTATCAGTACATTACAGAAAATAATGAACTTTATCACCATATGCTAATTTTTTGAGAGGGACCTGTATATAGGTTATATATGTTTTATTTTAAAACTTTTGTGCTGGGGGTGGAGTATAGACCTAGTATTGTGTGAAGGAAAAGGCCATTAATGCCACATTTCTGAAGTACAAATTCCAAATATCTCCAATGAACCCTATCAAATGCCTTCTCTGCTTTCAGAGAGACGTTTGGTGGTGCTCTGCCCATTGAATTAGGTCTATGAACCGGCATTTTCCGTCAGAGGCTTGTCAATGGGGTATAAAGCTGACCTGATCAGGGTGAATGAGTGTGGGCAAATATATGCTTAGGCGGGTTGCTAGTAGTTTAGCATAAAGTTTAAGATCTGTATTTATTTGAGATATAGGGTGATAGCTGGCATGGTCAAGAGAGGGTTAATCTGGTTTGTGGATGGTAGTTATAACCGCTTCTAGAGATTCAGAGGGAATCTCTATAGTTTCTAAAAATGTATTGAAGGTATTACAGAAATGGGGTACTATTTGGTTCATGTATGTCTTGTAATACTCGTTGATAAAGCCATCTGGCCCTGGTGCTTTGTGGGATGAAAGACTTTTGATGGCTGTGATCTTGTGATGTGTGAGAGTTTGAGAGATCGAATGTCGTTATGTCGGAGTTATAGAGGGAAGCTGGAGTGAGGACAGAAAATGTTGTATTTGCTGAGGAGTAGCTTGAGGTTCAGTAGGGGAGGGTTTTAAATTATAGAGTTCGGAATAGAAGGAGCTGAAGCAGTCAGCAATGTCCTTCAGATTAATTCGCTTTCGTTCCTGTTTTTCTATGGGAAATTTAATTTTGGCTTGGGCAGCTCTGCGTTTGTATCGTTGTGCTAAGAATTTACATGCCTTGTTCCCCTGAGAGTACCAAGTAAGGCAGAGACGCCTGAGGTAGAAGTCATGGTCTATTTGTAGATAGGCGCAAAGGTGATTTCCTAAATTGTTGAGTTCTTCAATGTTGTTTTGAGATGGGTTTTGTTTATTAAGGGATTCAAGTGCTTAAATGCGCTTAAGGAAGGTGTCTACGGTAAGGGTTCTTTTTTTTTTTCCTGGGCACCCAGCTTTAAGAATACTCCTCGCATGACAGACTTATGTGCATTCCATAGTGTTTTTGGATTGGAAACAGAGCCCTTGTTTGAGGTAAAAAAAACCTTGATTTCCAAGTGTATCTGTTCCAAACTTTTCAAGGTGCTGAGATGTGAGGCATTTAATTGCCACATTGCATAGTCGGGGGGGGGGGGGGGAGTAGAAATTGTTATTGAAACTGGTGCGTGGTCCGATTCCAATTGTGGAAGCTTTGATTTATTTTGCAAAAAAACCTTGGAGTTTAGAAAGAGATCTATCCTAGAATAGGATTTTTGCGTGTGTTAGTAGAAGAAATAGTCCCTTTCAATGCCGTGGAGACATCTCCAGGGATCTCAAAGGTCCTCAAGGGATATCAGAGATGAGAGGGCTGTGTTTTTTCTTTTGCACGTAGGGCTTGAAGGGTCAATCTGGGGATCTATGGCTTTGTTGAATTCACCGCATATTACTATTTGGTCTCTGGGATAATGCTGTAATTTCTATAATATGGACCTATAAAAAGGTGACTGATGAGAATTGGGGGCGTATAGGTTAACAATGATAAAGGGGGGGGTTGTTGAATGAGGCTAACAATATTAGGAATCTGTCAGAGGGGTCCTGCTCAATGTAAGTGAGAAGGATACTGAGGAGCGAACTGCTATCATGACCCCTCTGACTTTCTAATAAGCTCGTGCATGGAAGCAGCGTGAGAATAGTTTGTGGGAACATTGAGGTGGTTTTGGTTTTTGAGAAATGTGTCTCTTGGACACAGAGTATGTAGACTTTTTGAGCGATAGCTTCTCGCCACAGAAGAGAGCATTTAAAAGGGCTGTTAAGGGCTTTGGCATTTATGGAGACGATTTTGAGGGACATAATGTCTTAAAGGTGAGGATATTGATACGGCACTGAGAAGAGAGGTCCCTCACCTCAGATGCTAGAAGCTGGGGGGGGGGAGGGGCAGTTGGCAAAGAAAAAGAGTAAAGGAAGGGAGAAACAAGTATGCTAAGATGACACTATGAGTTTCGATAATATAGTAAATATGAACTGAATGGAGACCTCTGGATCACAAGGGTTCCCACACAGGTACACAAGAGCAATATAACTTCAGAAGTAGATCAATTCAACAAAGTAACCTAAGCAGGGCTAATATGATAAAAATCTAGTGGTCATTAATTGACACACAACAACACTGGAGTGTGGAGGGGGGGGGGCAAGAAATCCTCTGCTCCTCCACTTCTATCACAAAATGCAAGTATCATATCCAGCCTGAAGTAGATGCCTTCTCCCTCAGCAAGGAGGAATAGGTAGTAGGGCATGCCAAAATCACGATGAGGCTTGTGGTTCCTTGGAGTAAGAGATTTTGTAGGAAAATCTCCGATTCGGTGTTGGCGGGGGTATGTGTGAGATGACGTCCCGGTTGTGTAGCTGCTTAATTACATCTTTGGGGGTAATATTGAGATGTGTTGATTTTGGTATGATATCAACAGCTTAGTGGGGTAACCCCATCGGTAGGTAATTTTGTTCTCAGTGAGAAGAGAGTTAACTGGAGCAAAGGATTTACATGCTTGTGAAGTGGCAGGTGAGATGTCGTTGAATAGCAAAATTTTGGCAAAGGGTTCCAGGAGAGCACGTAGGGAATCTAGCCACTTGCATGATATTGTCCTTGGTATGGAAAAAATGGACACGTGCTAGGATATCTCGGGGAAGAGAAGCTGGTAGGTGTTATGCTTTATGGATCCTGTGTGCACGGTCGATAAGTATGTCAATAGTAGATAGTGATGGAATCAATTTGAGGAAAAGACAGTGCAGGAAGAGCATGATTTTAGAGGGGGCAAGGGATTCAGGAACTCCTCTGACTTTAATATTGTTTCGCAGAGAGCGGTCCTCTAAATCTGCAAATTTAGGCGGAGCATGTGTATAGTGGCCGCTTGGTCATCTTGTATGTCCACCATGGCATTATGTGCTTTAGTGGTATCACAGAGGTGTTGTTCGATATGGTCAGTGTGTTCTTCTAAGCATGTAATTTTATCCTGCATGTTAATAGAGGCACTGAAATCATGTTGCAGCTCAGCTTGTAATGAAGGGAGCAAGGCCTTAAGAGAGTGTTCTGATGCTGGGTTTTCAGTTGTGGGATATCCAGCCAGAGTTAATGTGGGTGGTGAGTCTGCTGTGGGACTAGAGGTCCCAGCACCTTATTGCTTTTTGATAGATGGTTGTTTGGTAGGAGATAGGTCTGGGGATTCAGCCATCCTCTTACCCTTTTCTCCTAGAGAGGGAGCCGACTCACCTGGGCGATCTGCTGTGTCCTCTATGTCAATGGAGAAAGATTTTACTGCTGCAGCTTGATCAGGCGGCCGTTCTGGGTCTCCTCTGTGTCTGTAGGCGCCATCTTGGCTAGTATGCTGCTGTGCGGGCCACGTACAAAAGTAGAGCCAGCGCAATCCCTTAGCCTGGGATCTCTTGTGGGACATGGCCTGGTGAGTGCCCTGGGTGTTCCCCTCTGATCCGGATGGCGGATGGGGGTGATGAGAGGGCTGGAGAAGCTGGAGCAGAGCCCAGGAGTTAGGCGGCCATCTTCTCTTGTGGCCAGACCAGGCCCCCTTTTTTATTTTCCTTGAACATGTTTGGGAATACTTTGCAAAGTGAATCTTTACCTCATTTACTGAGCTCTGGAGCAACTGCTCTTTGCAAAGTGCACAGTCTATTTGCAAGTAATAAATCAACCCCAGCGTTTTAACTGTTGGCCTATTTTAAGATTGTTTGTTTTCAAAGATCTTTCTTTCTTTTCCTCATAGTATATTTTATTGGCCATGTTGAATTGATGTTAGTGGAAATGTTAAATTTTTATGGTAGATCCCACAGTGTATCTCACAATAAATTGTAAATAAAGCACTCACACTTTAGGTGTTTATGCTGAGATATTTAATGTAAAGTTCAAATATGATTAAAATGATGGATAATATATGTCAAATAGAAAACAGGAGAATTCAAGCTGCTTGATTGTTTATATTTCAAATGCTTTGCTGTACTTATGCTTAAATAAAGAAAAAATTAATCGCTGAACAAATAAATGTGCAAATGACGGACCAACAGCTGGCACTCAAGGGCAATCCAAAACACCTTTGACAAATATACTAAACAATAGTGCAGCGCAATCCTATATATATCAATAATAAGGTATTGGAAACAACATTTTCATAAAATCACAATAAAAGTAAAAGTAAAAATAAGTCCCAAATGCAGAGCCAGATAATTGTGGAGGAGAGAAAGTCCTTTGTTGCGGATGATGGAAATAAGAGCCCAAAACAGACTGGTGACCATTCAATACAGTGTGCCTTCTTAGTGCTCAAAGATCCCACTACCAGACATTCTCTGCCTCTCACCTTAATAAAAAGACCCTGCAGGGTCAAAAAGCTTATCTCATCAGCTCCCAGGGTACACAGCTTCCTAAGAAATCAGTATGCAAGCAATGCAAAATCTTCTCAGCAAGATGTCACAACTGTTCTATATACCATCTCCGGGACACCTACCATGATATGCAAAGAAAATCAAAGGGATCTAGTGCTCTCTGTTTACTGAATTATTTTATTAATAAAGCGAAAGAGTATGCACTTACATGGTATCCCGTTTTAAAAGGCAAATGAAATGCAGAGCGAGCAGCGTGCTGTGTTGCTTCCTGGTAGTTCATACGAGATGACTGTGGATCACATGACCTTCCCCCTGTACGCGTTACGTCCTTACGATAGGCGGGACTTTGCCAGCGGGGATAGGGATGTGTCATAGATTCGGCTCTTTATACTCTATCTCCGTCCGAGCCCAGCCCCCGGCGTTCACCATCACCATGGGAACACTCGCTTCCTCTGTACCATGTTGCTCTGTTTTCTGCAGATCTCCTGATATTCAGTGTTTAGTGTTGGCTTTGTACCATGTGACAGTCTGTATAGTCTGGATGTAGACATAATTCAGTAAACAGAGAGCACTAGATCCCTTTGATTTTCTTTGAATATCGTGGGAGGTGTCCCGGAGATGGTATACAGAACAGTTGTGACATCTTGCTGAGAAGATTTTGCATTGCCTGCATACTGATTTGTTTGGAAGCTGTGTACCCTTAGAGCTGATGAGATAAGCGTTTTGACCCTGCAGGGTCTTTTTATTAAGGTGAGAGGCAGAGAATGCCTGGTAGTGGGATCTTTGAGCACTAAGAAGGCACACTGTATTGAATGGTCACCAGTCTGTTTTGGGCTCTTATTTCCATCATCCGCAACAAAGAACTTTCTCTCCTCCACAATTATCTGGCTCTGCATTTGGGACTATCTTACTTTTACTTTAATTTTTATTGTGACTTTTCTGTACTTACTCTGAATAACTAATCTCTCTTAGCAAAAGCCTATCAAAGTCTCTGACACTCCTTTTTAATCACACAGTTTCTGACCACTGGCTAGGCCTTTTATTCTGTGCTTGTAGTCATGCTGTTGTGAAACTACATTAGTACCTATTAATGTATCTTGCAAAAGCTTTACTCATACTGCCATACTGTAGTGGTGTTATTGAAATGCTGACCTAAAAATAATGGCATGTATTACTTTTCAACATCACTTACATAAGTCTGATTGTGCTTTTGAAAAGCTTTTTTTGAACACAACAGCTACATTTCAAATATACTCTTTTCCTGCTAATACGCTACAATGCATGGATCATAGAAACTTCCCCAAGTCATATCAGGCAGCTCTGATACTATAATACACCAGCTGCTTTTTTGTCCTCAGCATGTCCATTTTGTGATCATTACCAAGAGTCATTTTGCAATGCTTAATTGAGCCAGCCTCTTCTGATAACCAGTGTCTGGCAAACTGGAGCTAGAATTGCAGGTGTAGGATATGTGGTCATTTTAGTTAGTAAATATAAAAAATACATTTTTTCTTCCCTTATATGGCAGTTATATGTTGCCAGCAAACTGTATTTTTAATTAGTTTAAAGTCATCATCCTCACTGAAATTGACTGATTTAATCAGAGCAGTTGGTTACTTAATTACATCATTTAAACAAAGACTTCATTGAATACAGAGAGGATAATTAGTATCATTATTTATGGTCAGTTTAAAAAAAAAGAACTCCAGATACTGTAGCAAAATAATGCAATGAAACACTAATGCTATCCAGTAAAAATTGCAATCAATTTGAGTTTTTTCCAGACATAACAGGCTTCTCTACAAGCTTATAGGTGAGACTGTGTGGTTAATTTACTAATGACAAATAGGTGGTTTACTTTGCGGTGCAACTTTCCTTTGGCACAGGAATTTTCCTTGGCTTGCTGAATGAGTTAAAGCTCTGATTACAGTACATCCATCTTTTTATTATGTGCAAGCAAAAATATTTTTTTCCTTGCATGTGATTGGGTAATTCAGCAAAGTGACTTTTCACACATTAAATAAACTAAGAGAAAACTCCAGTGTAAAATAAACATCCTAGTTGTCTTTAGAAGATCAACCCCATTGGCTTTTCACTTGAACATGTGTATAAACTAGTCTCATTCGGGCTGATTATCTTAGGATGTAGCACACTTACACCAAGTAAAAAAAGAAAAAAGAAATCTCACTGGTGTATGCAAATCCACCAGTGGTGGACTAACAGTCTCAGAAATGCACCATTGTCACTAGTATGTTATAAATAAATAGTAATTATCATGCCATGAAACTCATTCGAATTGCCCAGCTGAAAATGTGACTGGCTCTGGCTGAGCGCTGGCTACAACTTAAAGATGCCATCACCTCCCAGGAGGCCTTGCAAGGAGCTGCAATCGGCATCACTGAGGTGAGACCCTGACACCCCCACATCCCATCTCCCCCAATACACCCCATTTACCTACCCCAGTGCCCTGCCCACCCAGTAACCTTAAAAAAGGAAATAGCCTTCAATACTGTCTGGTTGTCTGGTGCTGGCCATGGCCTTTTGATCCTGCTGGCCATTGCCTGTGGGTCCTGCTGGGAGCTGGCCATGGCCTGTGGATCCTGCTGGCAGTTAGCCATGGCCTGTTGGTCCTGCTGACAGTTGGCCAAGGCCTGTGAGTCCTGCTATACATTGCCTGTGGGTCCTGCTGGGAGCTGGCCATGGCATGTGGGTCCAGCATTACCCACCAGCAGTAACCACCAAAAGTAACCGCCAGCAGTAACCACCAACACTACCCACCAGCAGTACCCACCAGCATTACCCACCAACACTACCTGCCAGTAGTAACCACCAGCAGTAACCGGAAGCATTACCCACCATCAGTAACCACCAGCAGTACCCGCCAGTACTACCTGCCAGCAGTAACCACCAGCACTACCCACCAGCAGCACCCATCAGCAGTAACCACCAGCATTACCCGCCAGCAGTATCTGTCAGCAGTAACCGCCAGCAGTAACTAGATACAGAAGGGCTGTAATGACCTCTCCCTGGAATTTTAGGAAGGATCCATTTCTTCCCGACGTTTTGTTTAGCAGAGCCAATTGGAATAAGTATACAGACACTTTTTTGTACCAGCGTCTAGCCTTACGGGCAATTAAGTATGACGCCATCATCTGTTCATTGAAGTCCACCCCTCCCATGTTAATGTTGCATTCGGGGACACAGAGGGGCTTCTCAGCAACAGCAGTTGTCATTGTAATTTGGACTGTCATATCTGCGTCAATAGAAGACAGAATGAAAACATTTTGTGTATCCTTCTACTTCACCGCAAGCAATTTCTTACACTTCAAGAAGGCTCTCTCCCCCGATTTAAGTCCGGCATCTACAAGTCATTGGGGGAAGCCCCAGTGATTAGGTCGCATAGTGCCACATGCACCAATTCCAGAATCAAAAAGGTGACTAAAAAGTCACACACTTGTGTAATAACTGTTCACATATAAATGGTACCCCTTCCCGAATAAGGGTGACACCAAGTCCCAAACAATCTTGCCACTGCTCCCTATGTAGTCTGGGCAGTCGGGGGGCTCCACACTGTTATCTTTTCCCTCAAAAATACAGAAACTACATGTATAGCCTGTTGCCCTGTCACAGAGCTTCTACATCTTGACCTCATATCTGGCATGCTTGCTAGGGAGAAACTGTTTGAAAACAAAGCAACCAGAAAATGTAATCAGGGACTTATAAATGCAGACAGGTAGTTGGGGTGTATAGAAGGCTGCAAATTTTTTGGTTGAAGTGAATTACAAGGGGCCGAATTTTCTGGAGCCGGTCATATCCAGGGTCACCCTGAGGACGACAGAATTCATTGTCATTGAAATGTATGAACAGCAAGATTTGCTTGTATCTAGTCCTGGCCATGGCAGCAGAGAACACGGGCATATGATGAGTTGGGTCAGTGGACCAATGTGACTGCAACTCACTCTTTTTAGTATTGCACATGATGAGGGATAGGCTCAGAAAGGTTCTAAATTCAGAAACAGTGATTCATTTCCCTGCAAATTCTCTGGCAAGGGTCAAATATGGGTTTGCTGTGAAAAAAAATTGATTGGCATATAAATTGTTTTGGTCCACAATGGATCTTTCATGAAAAACAGCTCATAAAAACAAAGGGGAGTAAAATTGGCTGTTTCCACCTGAATTCCGGGTTTGCCAATGAATGGGGAATTACGGGCACTGCAGAAGTGGTGGGCTCCCAATCAGGATTTGCAAGCGTTCGGGAAGGACACTATGGGCTCTACGGGCCTCTCTTTGAATTCTTGGTGGCTGTGGGACACTACTTGTGCTAGCCACCGCACCAGCTTGAACTGCACTTCTGAGACTCGCCACATCACCAAGTGTTACCGCAGTGCTGTTTTGCCTATGACCAGGATGTCCTAGGCCACTGGTGCTTGCCAGTTCACAAGAAGGTTGAGCGGCACTAGTACTGACACTCTGCTGCATCAAAGAATCATGCGATCGTTGCACCTCAGCAACCTGGGAATGGGGTCAGGTACGCCTGACCTTAGCAGGGACCACTACTCCATCATCAGAGCTATCTGTCAGGGTGCCGCTGTGCTCTACAGGTTCGAATACTGAGCCTGATTCTGATAGTGAGGTTTCCTCATCGCTCTCATCTGTCATGCTCAGCATTGTGTAGGCCTCTTCACTAGTGTGCCTCTGTTTGGACATTTTGGCAAATTAAATTTATAGGTACCTAGTGTGACTCAAAGGCAAAAAGCACCTATTTGCCAAGGACTGTTTGAACGGCTACCAACACATTTAGCTGCTAGCGCTAGCAGAGATCAGGCCTGACTCTGCTAACGCTGCAGTTTTGTGTGCTGTGTATGGAAACTACTTCTTGGGGGCAGGGTGGGGCAGAGGGGCTAAATTCAGATGCTGGAAGGTGTCAGGACTGATCCTGCTAATGCTGCATTTTAGGAACACTATACTGAACTATTGGGGATGCTAGTATAGTTCTGATCTGATCAAAGATATTCATTCGTTTAGACACTATACTAGTAATAGAGGTGTTTAGTGTGTGTCACTGGCAATAAAAGGGTTAAAATATATTACTGAATATGTGGCAGGCAATCTGACGCTATCCTGGATTGATGCTAACTAAAGCTAACTGACATCACCCGTGACACAAATACGGTGATCAGAAAAAATTTCTGTACGCTGTAATAATGACATTGTGACAGGGCAGTGAAGGGGTTAACTGGGGGTGATCAGGGGGTAAAAAATGTTTTTAGGGTATATATGGCGGGTACCCTAAACCTATTTGGGACTGACACTAACTACCACTAACTGCTGCTCACACTTACTGAAGTCACCAGTGACACTAATACAGTCATCAGTAAAAAAAACCTGTACACTGTGTACAGTGATACTGTGGCAGGGAGTTAAAGGCTTAACTGAGGGGTGATCAGGGGGTGAAATATGTGCCTATGTGTACTGGTGTCAGTGCAGTGCTTGTGTACTCACTGTTGATGCTCTCTCGTCACTCGCTGGAAGCGAAAAGGGTTCCAGGAGGGGAGATTGCATAATTTCCTGGGCCTTTGTTTACATTGCACAGAACGTTCTGTGATTCACCAGAGCCTATCAGCAGGTTCAAGCCAATGATTTATGACGATTGATCAGTTTTTAAATTAATCCAATCACTCCCGGGTCGGCCGGCGTGCATGCGCCCCCTACCTGCGGACACGAGCAAAGGGTACTTCAATTCACCCAGCCTAGCTACCTTGCTGCAGTAAATGTTTGACAACTGGTTAATGAAGGAGCAATAAAAATATTAGCATTAGTAAAAGGCATAACAAAGTATTTGTTGATATAATAGAGTACAAGGTGTACGTTCAAAACAAATTTCAGAAACAATATTAAAATGATTGTAAGCTTTTCAGCTATGTAAATGTAAAAAAATTGTAGCTCTTACAGTATATTATAAAGCAATTGATCCCTCTTCCTTTGCTATTACTAATCATAAAGTTACCTAGGGTACAACTATATGTGGTGCAGAGAGGTAGCTACTCCTGGGCCAAAGTTAGGAGGGTAATTCTCATTCTGTATGTACAGTATCATTCGTGTGCTTGTGTGCTTATTTTGCATTTTGGACAGAAAACATACAATAACATAATACAATTTTATTGAGAAACAGAATCAAAACACAGCCACAAATAACCATACAGAATTAGAATTTTAGCATACTTAAAGTACAACTGTTTAACCAGGATAGAAAACAACAACAGTATGGTACAGAGTGTGGGGGTCTACACGCCACCAACAAATGACTGATGACGGTCAAAGAAGTTTATAAGGTGGGAAACTAGGGCATATTCTCTACCAGTAACAAAAGAGAGAAAAGGGGGAAATAGGGGGGTAGGAATGGGGTCAGAACTCAATGACCTCCCAATGGGGGGGGGGTCCCAGGGGTAGCAACTTTGGATGCGTCCGTGTAAGTAAATGACTTGCAAACATCCGAAAGGTCTGAATCAGTCGAGGTTGATGACGAGTTTGCCCATTTATTGTAGAAGCGGTGTCGGAAAGAAGGGGAATTGAAATCTGTATTAATGCTGTCCTTGCGTAGGAGAAGTGTAAGCTCTCTTTGTACTTGAGTAATTGTTGGGGGTGTTGTGGAGATCCATTGAGTCAGAATAACCCTCCGAGCCACCAGTAGACAGGTAAGAATGCAAGTTTGAGGAGCGACGGAGGGTGGACTCGACCAAATTTGCAGACGTTTATCCCAATGGCCAAATATCAGAAGCATAGGATCCTTAGGTAGTTGAAGTAAAGTAATGTCTTTGATGAGGGTCAGTACCTGATCCCAAAAGGATGATATAAAAGAGCATGTCCAGAATTTGTGTTTTAAAGAGGGTCTCTCTGTGTCATCTTTTTTTTTTTTTCGGCTGCACTAGAGTTATCATGAGTTAAAGAGGGTCTTTATCATAAATCATCCATCTGCCCAGAGCGTGTCTCATTGTACTGTTCTTTGGATGCACCCTCATATATATAATAGTTAAAAAAAGAAGCGGCTCAAATCAAAAGTGTACTTCTTGGACACTCATCTGTACTGGGATAGAATTCCTATGAACTGAATAAAAGTCTCTTTGTGGGTGGCTCTTTTGGCACCCTCCCAGCTGACATCAGTTGACATTGATTGAAAAATTAATGGAGCCGGATGACCAGCTGTCGAAATCTGAATAGCAGCTGCATCTAACCAGATGCAGCCACTGTTCAGGTTTCTGACAGCCGCAGGCACTGACAGTCAGATTACAATAGGCTGCATTGCAGATTTGTCTATCCACACTGTAAAGTCAGTGTATGGCCTGCTTTAGACCAAGCTATCTAAACAGATATCTGTCTTCCTTGAATATCAGGGAGAGCACACGCAGGCAAATTATTTGAAGTTCAGGTTTCTTATCAGCTGTGCAAAAGAACCTTTAATCCACAGACTCAGTTTGCAAGAACACGTCAGACAAAGGTTGCATTATCAATAGATAATATATTTAAAAGGATATTTTTGATTTTTCTACAATATGGGAAATATTCAGTTTCTTAAAATTGTTTGTGGTCAGTTTTTTGTAATATTTTTTAATGTTTATCATTTATAAATTGATCTTTTATATAATATTATTCAGTAGTTGTAAAAGTCTTAATTTTGACTATAATTTGACTAATTAAAGGCAAATGCTGCCTTTCCCACAATGTTACAATGTTATAAACATATTTAGGGTTTAACGGGTATCATAGTGCCATAACTGGTTCTTTGTAATCTAAAATTCCAGATGACTTCAAATTAGACAGTGTGCCTTTCCGTTCACTCATTCTGACGTGTATGTTGTGAATAGACCTGAATACCAGAGAATCAAATGACAAATTCAAATAGTGTAAACTGCTTTAAATTCTCCACCTGGTGGCTGAAAATGGTAGATATGAAATTAATATGAAGTAATTTTGCATAGAGATATTTTTAATCTTGAACATAAATAAGTCCTGAACATAAAAAAAAAACAAAATATACAGTACACCCAAACACTTAAACAAGTTTTGGCTGGAGTCAACCTAGTAGTTTTTTCTTGAAGGCTTTAAAATGCACTTTCAGGCAATTTAAGAAAATATGTTGCCTTTTTTAAAAAAAATGGAAGTAAACGATACAAAACTTTAGTTCTAAAAGCATTCCTTTCTATCTAACTTGTTCTAGCATGATGCTGTGTCATTCTGAATTGTTCCAGCCTTTTAAATTGTATACTGAAGTGATAGTGCTGCTTTTTATTCTACTTTTGTCATCCACACTGGAGAAAAATAACAAATTCCCCCACGTATCCATCATCCATTGTCAGAAGAGGATTTAGGGTGTGTTTGTGGCATCCATGTAACTTCTTCTTTGTTTGCTGCATATAGTTCATATGACCTTTCTGCCTTATTAAGTAAGGAAGATAGTAAAAATGTAACACATAGCAACCAAATGGATATCATCTTTTATTAACTTAAAATATTAGAAAATATTCAGAAAGGCAGGGAATAATGCATTGCATATATTGTCTTTGAAATACATAATAAGCTTTATGAACCTTTGTATGCTAATGGCTTTTAAATTGAATATATGTTGGTTGATGAAGAAGTGTTTTAATGATAAACATGCAAATGTAAATGTTTCAGGAAATGATTAGTACACAGGATATGAGTAAATGAAGATTCAATATAATATGACTTATATTCTACAAAACATAGAGACATTTTCTTTCTGTCAGAAGGGTTTGCCTTCCTTTACTTAGTTCCTGACATTTGCCACTGAGGATACACTTCAGCTTGTTCCTTCTACTTCGATTAAGAGCCGGTCCGCACTAGCGCGACTTGTCAGGTGACTTGTCAGCCTGACAACTCGCGCTCCCTCGCGGTCCATTGACCGCTACAGGACCCGTTCTTATAGGAGCGACCCAAGTCGCTCCGACTTAGAAAAAGGGTCCTGTACTACTTCGGGGCGACCTCGGAGCGACTTGCATAGACTTCCATTATGTGAAGTCCCTGCAAGTCGCTCCGAAGTCGTGGTGCATGGGAATGCACAAGTCGCCCCCGAAGTAGTACAGAGTCGTGTCGCCCAGTGTGAACCGACTCTTAGAGGAGGAACGGTGGTATTGGTATCTGTCTTCTGAAAATGCCTCTCATTATGCAAAGCATGGACAGAAGTAAAATTATGTATTTTAAAGCAATATTTACAAATATTAATCTTTTATTATAACTTCTGAAGAAGTGAGCAAGGGTTTATATACAGTATACTTTAATTTAAAAGGGTGGATTCTTATTAGATCAATATTTGTTGTCATTTATACAGAATGTGTACAACAATCCATTTTCCTGACAGATATGTTTTTATTCGACTTGTTTTTTCTATGCTAAGACTTTTATTTATAAGTAAGAGTAAATAAATAAATTACCATATTTGGCACTGTATTAATCTAATTTTCTAATTAAACCTGATCTACAACCGCAGTTTAAAGAGTTGGGGTGACTGATCTGTGTAAAATGCTAATTCCAAAATCATTGTGTACTAATAGAATCTGCTTTCTACATGACATGCAGTATCAGCTTTGATACAACGATGGTACATTACTACAAATTTATGACTGGGGGTGTTTCATCTTTCAATCGTAAATTGTTTTTTCCTTTTAGTCACACTAGAGTTGATTTACTAAAATTGGAGAGTGCCAAATCTGTTGCAGCTCTGCTTAGAAACCAATGAGCTTCCATTTTTTTTTTTGTCAATGCTTAAGTGCCGGTTCACACTTATGCGGTTGCGCTTGCAATGCGAATTTGCAGTGCGAGTTTACCTTATGTTTTTCAATAGTACCAGCACGATTGTAATGAAAATTTGAGTGCGTTGATTATGTTAATTAAGCTCAGGAGGGGTGGAGCTGAGGGGAAAATCAAACAAAAAATAAGAATTCGCACATAAGAATTCGCACATATCTGAACTGATAATGCGAGTCCAGACCGATTTACATTGATGTCTATGGAGACTAAATTCGCAACGCAACGCTGTAAACTCGCACAAGACCCTTTTTATCATCGCATCACATTCGCATCTGGATCGCAACGCATAGATGTGAACGATCGTCACGAATTCAATGTATTTTGTAAATGCATGCGATTGGAGACTATTTAGAACGCATCGCATTCGCAGTACAAGCGCATAAGTGTGAACCGGCACTAACTGAACAAGCTAAAGTTAGAAGCTAATTGGCTACAATGTAAGCTGCACCACATTTTGCACTCTTCAGTTTTAGTAAAACAGCCCCATTATGTGTATGTGGACAGCTCACATTGCTATCAACACATAACAAAATTAATCAAAACATGTTGTACTATATAATATGATGTTAGACAAGCCATTATCAACTCTCTATTCTTCTAGATGTGCATCATTTATGACATCGCTGACAGCAAACTAAATATGTGTACCTTTTTCCTAAACCAAAGGATGGTTATAAATGGGTAGAACTCTTACAGTAATAATGAGAGTTTATAGAGATGGACTACTGTGGTAAAAAGCACACTGCAGTGAGTTAAAAACTAGACAATATTAAAAGTCACTAAATGCACCAAAATAGGTTTCCTTCTTTGGAAAAACAACCTAACAATGACCAACATGCTGAAAAGTTTGTATGAGGGACCAGAGATATTGACATTAAAACACATTATCTGTTGCAAAGGCAACCTTGTAGTAGCATCAGCTGAAAAAATGTGAGTATTTGCTGGTGGCCTTACAAGAAAAAGAAAGAGAAAAAAAATACATAAAAGAAATGTTAATATGGTAGCCAACATAGTGTTTTTTAGATGGATCCTAATACTAGAATGGGCACATTTTTTCTGTTCAGGGTTGAACTGGAGATTGTGAATCATACAGAGACTACAAAGGTAATAACAAGGGACCACTACAGAATATTTCCCTATAAAATAACTTTTATTAAATGTATCAAAATATAAACACTTATTACACCCATTAAAATCAGACATATTTGTCCAAAAATGTAACCTAGGAATGCTTTTCTCCCTTATAGTAGAAATCCCATTATACTCCAATTGCATAAAAAGTCGAACCATCCAGGAGTAAATTCCCCTAATTGCAAAATATTTGGAAATTTTCATCTTGGAATAAAAATCCCTTCTATATTAA
Source organism: Pelophylax lessonae (assembly GCF_965119305.1). Taxonomy (NCBI): domain Eukaryota; kingdom Metazoa; phylum Chordata; class Amphibia; order Anura; family Ranidae; genus Pelophylax; species Pelophylax lessonae. The sequence goes on from NC_138769.1 coordinate 434,266,292, forward strand.
CACCTGGGTTGTACTGCAGGTACTTATTAGAATCCAGTCTATTCATAGAAATATATCTATGTCATAATTTATTTTGTATCCAGTGAAAGTTGCTTGTTCTTCCTTAAAAAGGACATTTATAGTCTATTAATCCTCTTAAGCATGCATGCGATGAATAAGCTTGAGCTATGTTTTTAGCCTGAACACAGGATTCCAGCATGTTACCTGTCATCCTGGAAAAGTCCATGTATTGGCAAAAAAACATGATGAGATTTATTTGGACAGGACCTCCACCCTATCCATGATCTACAGTATTTACACATGGATGGCTTTTTCTTTTTATTTCAAAATATTTTCCTATTTATTTTTTAAAACATTACTCTAGCAGAGTCAAAATCAGGATTTTATATTTTGTGTTTTTTTTTTACAACTATGTAGTACTGGTGAGTACTGCACTTTAATGTTGAGGTAAGATTATACAAAAATTGGAATGGGGAATTTTAGAAGTTGCTTTGGAACATTTTATAAATTAACACTTGAAACTATATGCTGTTCCAGTATGAAGTTCTCAGTATTACCAGTGTCTTATTGCAAAACCTGCGCAAGCTGCATATAACTTGTTAACTGGTTATTGTTATTTAGTTCTGAATTTTTCAAATGTTTATGAATGTATTTGTTTCCAGTTGAAACTAATTGAACAAACTGTAAAAGGATATCTAAACCCAAAAATGTAAATACAATAGCAAGCAGCTTATCATGCTTTAGATGTGGTGAATGCATGTTTTCTTTTTACGGGCTATGGATATTTTCAGTAAGTACAGAAAATGTAGTATCCTTGTAATTTGATGTAAAATTAACTGACAGTAAAAATGACACTATCTTACTCCTGTAAACAAATCCCCCTTCTCCAATGTAATGGAGATTAACAAAGGCATACATGGTTGTAGTCCAGCCTGTGTATTAATGGTGGGCATTGTCACTTTAGGACAGAGAATGTGTTACTGGCAGGATCACTAGGTGAAAATAAAAGGAAAAAAAAATGAATATACAGTAGCTATCGCATAAGCTGAAAATATATTTTTTTCTTGTGACAGATATGCTTTAAGATGCATACAGAAAAAATATATACTTTCTTTTCCTAGGAAAGGTTTCAGAGATCTAAATACTTTTTTTTATGCCCAATGCATTCAATTCTTTCTCAGTTCATCAGCACTTACATTGAACTATACTGTATCTTTAAAATGTATGTACCTTGTTTATGGATGCATCAGGTCTACCCACATCTCCTTGTTTTTAGATGGACCACCCACATTTGTGGGATACTTGGCAGGTTTAGCAAGTATGCCAAATTTCAAAACATTTATATCATTTTCTTTTAAATATGGTGTTCAGCTTTCTGCTGAACTGCTTTAAAAATTATGTTATGAATGTATATAGTTATAAACCAACCAATTGGATATAGATTTGAGTAAAGTTCTAGCTTTTAGATACACAATCTCAAGACAATGAGCTTTCTGGTGTGTTTTTGGTGCATTTACATTTGTTTTGCTGCATTGCATTGCAGTTGCACTCCATACAGAAGGCAGCAGATTATACTTTTGTTGTCTGAACCGGAAGTGAATGTGCTGGTGTCAACTAGGGCCATTGGAATACATGGAAAACACTGTGCATGCATTTTAAATGGAGATTAAAACAGACTGGACTGCATCTGGTGTGAACCAGCCTTGTGAACTAAGTGCCTCTTAGTTTACTAATAGATACTGTATAAACCAGCAGGGGTCAGATCTGAGCATATATCATTAACTGGACTAACTGCATAATTGTTAAGATACATAGAAAAAGCAAAGCAACAATGTATGTCTGCTTAGTGTTTTATTTCTAAAAGGTGTTTAGCAATGTATGCATATTTTTGGTAATAGGCATATTGAGTTGAGCTCAATACCACATAAAAGATAATGCATAGTTTTGTTCTCTGTGAATACTGCAGTCCAATAAATCTTAAATTATGTCTATCTATTGTACAATAAAGTGTATGATGATTTGAAATGTGCTTAAATGAGAAATCATTACCATTTTTACACTGGGATTTTACTCATTGGTATGCTACATCTACAGAAAAGTTTACAGATGATTATAGAGCTCTAATTAGTCCCGGGAGGGTGCTGGAAAGGCCGAGCTTCTGCTCATTAGTCTGCCTGCATGGTTGGAAGCTGGTTTTAGGTACATTTAATGTGCATAATTTACAGTGAATGATATACACCTCCTTTTTTTTTTCTCACTTCCAGATATTGCAACAGATCATCCTGACAAGAAGTCCATTTTAATGTATGTTACATCACTCTTCCAAGTCCTGCCTCAAAAAGTCTCCATTGAATCTCTTCGGGAATTGGACACCTTACCTCGCCAAATTGTTACTCCAGAAGAACATATTCGACATTATGACCAGCGGCATTTCTCTCAGCAAGTATGGTTATTTTGTTTAAAACTATTAAAGTATCATCACCAATGCAATTTAAGAAATAGGAAACATAAGATAATTAAATCAAATATAGTTTGCATGGTTCTACTCAGCCTTTTTTTTCAAGTTTATATTAGTTTACAATAGTCCTAATTTTATAACTACAGATCCAGCATAGCTGTACCTGGTAACATTTTAATGTTTACATGTCCCCATTACTTTTACAACTAAGCATTTGGCTGTTTAACTTTTTTTTTTTTAAAAAATGTTTATTGAAGTGTTATAATAATACATACAAATTTATGAACATATTATGAAGCAAGTATACATGTAATGTATTATATCCATACGTTGATCTATACTATGTAAAGGCTGTTTAACTTTTTAAACCCTTTTCGGCTCATTTCTTTTCCCATAGTACAGCTTCAGGACATGTGATTTAAAGGTTATATATGGGAGTAGATTTTCTTTATGAGAACTAACAAAGGTTGACAGATTTTAATTTGAAGAGAATAAGAAAAGATAAGCCACTACTATATGGATGTTTAGTGATTATGTATATTTTTTTTAATATTATTATACAGGATTTATATAGCGCCAACTGTTTGCGCAGCGCTTTACAATGTGAAGGAAGACAATACAGTTACAATACAGTTCAAAACAGGAGGAACTAGAGTAGAATTGTTAACTTAAAGTATAACTATGAGCAAAAGAAAAAAATGACATACAGGTGCATCGCAAAAAATTAGAATATCTTAAAAAAGTTAATTCTTTTCAGTAATTCTATTAAAAAAGTGAAACCGATATATTTTATATAGATGTGTTACACACAGAGTGATATATTTCAAGCATTTCTTTCTTTTAATTTTGATGATTATGGCTTACAGCTAGTGAAAACCCAATTTTCAGTATCTCAGAAAAATAGAATATTACATAAGATCAATAAAAAAAAAAAATACTTTTAATACAGACATGTTGGCTTAGTGAAAAGTATATCCATGTACAGTATAGTTTGCACTTAATACTTGGTCGGGGCTCCTTTTGCATGAATTACTGCATCAATGCGGCGTGGCATGGAGGCGATAAGTCAGTAGCACTGCTGAGGTGTTATGGAAGCCCAAACTGCTTTGATAGCGGCTTTCATCTCATCTACATTGTTGGGTCTATTGTCTCTCATCTTCCTCTTGACAATACCCCACAGATTTTCTATGGGGTTTAGGTCAGGCTAGTTTGCTGGCCAATCAAACACAGTGATACCATTATCATTAAACCAGGTATTGATACTTTTGGCAGTGTGGGCAGGTGCCAAGTCCTGCTGGGAAATTAAATTAGCATCTCCATAAAGCTAGTCAGCAGAGGGAAGCATGAAGTGCTCCAGAATTTCCTGGTATAGGGCTTTGCTGACTTTGGACTTGATAAAACACAGTGGACCGATACCAACAGATGACATGGCTCCACAAATCATCATGGACTGTGGAACAATTTGCATTTAATTTGAAAATGAAGGTCCCAGAGTCTGGAGGAAGAGTGGGGAGGCACAGAATCCAAGTTGCATGAGGTCCAGTGTGATGTTTCCACAGTCCGTGAAGATTTGGGGAGGCATGTCATCTGCTGGTGTTGGTTTACTGTGTTTTATTAAGTCCCTAGTGCAGCCCTCCACCAGGGATGTAATATTCGGTTTTTCTGAGATACTGAGTTTAGGGTTTTCACTATCTGTAAACCATAATCATCAAAATTAAAAGAAAGAAATGTATTAAATATATCACATTTATATAAAATATGAGTTTCTCTTTTTGAATATAATTACTGAAATAAATTAATTTCTTAATGATATTCTAATTTTATGAGATGCACCTGTATATGATGTACTCTAATGATAGCATTAGTACAGCATTTCTTGTTTTTTTGAGTCCCACTGTCACATAGTTTTAATACCTGCTCCTGTTCCTGCCATTAGAACAGTTATTTTTCAACTTCCCAAATCATACAACTTCCACTTTTCGTTGTCTGATTGGCCTGTTAAAGGAAGTAAAAAAATAATGGATCTGCAGGCAGGATCAACAGATAATAAAAGGGGGGGGGCACAGAATACCAAAATCTGCTGTGGTAATGCTAGTGACAGTCTTCATATATGTCATTTTTTTTCACTATAAAGTATAGTTGTAGCTTCTTTTTTCTGTTCCTTGAGTCATCAGAGCATATTTTATTACTATATTGGACCCATTATGACATTTTATGCAAACTAAGGGCTCTTGCGTGGTTCCTGTTTGCAGAAGTTTCTAAAGACGTTTGATTTAAAAAATCAGTAGCAATTACCAATTAACATTTTTACATTGATAACTAGTCTGATAAATGTCTTATTTGTCCTGCTTTCTTTGTGATCCTTTTAGTTAGAAACATGGATTTAGTAAATATTGGTATTTAAACTGAATTATTTTTCCATCTACTCTCATGCACTTAATCCAAGCCTGATAAAAAAAATCTAACCTTCATATTTAACGTCCACGTATTTACAGTCTGTGAAGTATAATTTTGACTTTGTCCCTAAGTATAGCAAACAAACTCTTGTCAAAGCATTTTACGAACATTACAATATTTTAGGCCCAATATTAGTTGCCATTGTTAACAAAAAGCCCACATGGAAATATTAAAGTTTGAATGGTCTGAAATCCATTAATCTTTGTGTGGTTCTGGTCAGTTACCCACTAAGTAGTTAAGGCAAGATAAGAATGACAGCCTGAAAAATTTGCATTTTTTATTGTTATTTTTTTAATGTATGTGCTCTCATTACATTTATCTTACTGTAACATTTAGTGCATGATCACAAAAAAATGTAATCTGTTTAAGAAGAAACACACATTCTGCCTTCCTGCACTCCCTGTTTAAATATTGTTACCTGGTCCCTCAGTGGACTATTTCCACAAGGTTCCCTCTAACTTTCCCTATCTGCAACACCTGCCCTAGATATGGTGGATGAGAAATAATTTTCTGCTGCCGTCATAGATATCTCTAAGAAACTTTCCTTTTCTGAGATTGGTGCCTTTCACATTTTGTTTGTTCCTACCCTAGTGATTGCAGCTCACACCCATAAACCTAATGATTACTACAGTATGTAAGCACATCCTAAGAAACAGAAAGTGGACTTGCTTTTACATGGCTAACAGCTGAGTGAGTACTTTCAGCAGAGACATATATCTAGAGGCTTTTGAGTTAAGAATACTCCACACTGGCAGAACTGTTACTGAATTCTGTTCAAAATGGTGTACTGCACTGAGCAAGGGCAGCTTTGATCTTATGCTACTTACTATTGTGTTTCTTGGTAAACATCTTGCCTCACCAAGGAGGAACATGTACCTATTCTGATACTGCCTCAGACTTGGATTGCATTTGGAAATTTGAGGGCAATGTCACCAAGTACCAGTAAATGATTATTTCCTCCAAGGGGGGGAAAACTTGCAAAAGTGTATAATGATTACAGCAACAACTGTGTCTATGAGTGGATGTGTGGTTTAACCCCTGATTCTTAATGCTAGCCTCAGCGACGCAAAATAAACTCTATGCATATCTTCACAGTCAAAGCCAGTTGTGGCAATTCTACTTTGGACTCTGAATCAACAACAGCAACCTTTACTGTAGGCAATGCACTCCAGCCTTTTTTAGGCCATTATGTCACAAGGCCTTAAACAGCCTCCCAGGCCTTGGCCTGCCACTGCCAACTGGCACAGGTTTATGTAGCATGGAATGAGGAGAGGCCACCACATGAAGAGGATGAGGTTTTTGAAATCACACTTCTAAACAAGTAACTGTCCTTTGTACCTACTAACATGTTTCATGCCTTTGCTTTTCAGGTAGACCTGTATAAATCTGAAAGCTTGCTTTCAGGAAGATCTTTAAGGACAAATCACCTTCTTTGCCACCCACTTCTTTTCAGGCTCCAGGTACAATGGAGGCCTCTGAAATCTCAGCATCAGTCAGATTAGGGGATTACAACATTTAGAATTACCCTGATATGGGACAGCCAACCTCACCTGAGCAGAGAGGAATGCCATTAAGACATTATCCTTTGAATCCACCAAAGGATTGTATCTGAGCACACAGCCTGGCTGGCCAGGATGGGGGTGGGGGCGAGCGAACGCCCCCCCTGAACCATACCAGGCCACATGCCCTCAACATGGGGGTGGGTGTTTTTGGCACCCCCCCACCCCAAAGGACCTTGCCCCCATGTTGATGGGGACAGGGGTCTCTTCCCCACAACCCTGGCCTGTGGTTGTGGGAGTCTGCGGGGGGAGGCTTATCGGAATCTGGAAGCCCCCTTTAACAAGGGGAACCCCAGATCCTGGCCCCCCTATGTGAATGGATATTGCGTACATCGTACCCTTACCCATTCACCAAAAAAGTGTACAAAAAATAATGACAAAAGCCAGTTTTGAAAAAGTCTTTTAATAAAAAATAAAAAAAAATACTGTCCCCCCGATGATCAGTCATCTGTATGCCCGAAAAATAGAAAAAAAAAGAAGCTCCTGCTTCTACGGACGCTTCAAGAGTAATGAGCTGTTGTGATTTTGACAGCTCTTTTATAGTGACCGGACGTTACAAGCCGCCCCACAATGCACTGCTCAGATGCAGTGAATAAATTACTGACGTCATATAATTTATTCACTGCACCTGAGCAGTGCATTGTGGGGCGGCTTGTGACGTCAGGTCACTATAAAAGAGCTGTTAAACTCAATACCGCTCATTCCGCGGGAAGTGTCCGTAGAAGCAGGAGCTGCTTCTTCTTTTTCTATTTTTCGGGTGGATGGGCAACTGATCATTGGGGGGACACAATTTTTTTATTTTTTAATAAAAGACTTTTCCAAAACTAGCTTTTGTGTTTATTTTTTTGTACACTTTTTTGGTGAATGGGTATCCATTCACATAGGGGGGGCCGGGATCTGGGGGTCCTCTTGTTGAAGGGATCTTCCAGATTCTGATAAGCCTCCCCTCTGCAAACCCCCACAATCACAGCCCAGGGTTGTGGGGAAGAGATCCTTCCCCACATCAACATGGGGGCAAGGTGCTTTGGGGTGGGGGGGCAGAGCCCCCCCTGCCCCAAAGCATCCTCCTATGTTGAGGGCATGTGGCCTGGTATGGTTCAGGAGGGGGGCGCTCACTCGCCCCCACCCCCATCCTGGCTAGCCAGGCTGCGTTCTCAGATAAGGGTCAGGTATGGATTTTAGGGGGAACCCCACGCCATTTTTTTATTTTGGTGTGGGGTTCCCCTTAAAATCCATACAAGACCCGAGGGGCCTGGTATAGACTGGGGGGGACCCCACGCCATTTTTTTCAGCAATACTGACATAAACAGATATAAACTTAAGTGCCTATATATATATATATATATATATATATATATATAACTTTGTGGTATACACTGCACTATCTGATCTCAACAAACTGTAAAAAGTAAAAATCTCTCTCCCTGCTAGCAATGTATTATTAATTATAAAATTCCACACTTATAAATCAGCCGCCGGCCAAGGGATTCAAACCCACTATCATTGCAATTGCAGGCTTGGTATTCTACCAGCTACGCCACCGTCAAGTACACTTAGGTTGAACACACTTTCCATGCCTGCCTAACTAACTAACTAACTAACTTCTATCTCACCCTACACACAGTGGATGAGATGAAAGTTAGGCTTAACGGTGGTGTAGCTGGTAGAATACCAGGCTTGCAATGAGAGAGCTGTGAATTCACATCCCCCAGCCAGTGATGTATTTATTGGAATTCAGAGGTCAAAGTCCATGATAATATGGGAACTCAAAGTTCCCGCGAAGAAGCCCATTTGTTCATCATTTGACGAACGAGCAAACAGCCAATGTTTGTGTCGAACTTGCGTTCTACTCGAACTTGCAGCTCATTCCTACTGCCCATTCACCACCAGATTTACCTAATGTGCTATTAGGCTAGGCTCACATCTTTGCAGTTGCGGTAAATGCAGTTTTCCTGCGTATTTTTCAGTGCATTTTGCGTTTTTGAACACGTGTTTTTGATGCATTTTTTCATGTATTTTTTTTTGCATTTTGCAATTCTTCATTAGGAAAGGCTCCTTAACAAACTGCTGCCGCTTCTTTAACAACTGATGAGTGATCAGCTGTCAGTGGGATTCCTGGCTGACAGACTAATGTAAACAAAAGAACGCCGGCATTAAAAAAAAAACCATAATAAAAATACTGTCCTTTAGGTCTAGTATGGAATTTAGAGGAACCCCATGCCAAAATTGAGCAAGGGCCCCCCTCCTGAACCATACCAGGCCACATGACCTCAACATGGGGTGGTGCTTTAGGGCAGGGGGGCACATTGGTTGTGGGGGGATTTAACAGAATCTGGAAGCCCCCTTTAACAAGGGGGCCCACAATCCTGCCCCCTACTGTATATAAATGAATATGAATACCCCTACTCATTCACCAATAAAAAAAATTCAAGTAAAAAAAAAAAACCTTTATTCATGTCCTTTATATATGAATAAAAAAAATGTAAAAAAAAAATAGACATTAGACATAGACGTCAATCACCCTGAACGCTGGCTGTGGACCCAAAGAAAAAAAAAAGAGCTCTGCACCTGATCAAATAGCTATGATGTCACATGTGACCCGCCCCCTTGTGATGTCATCAACCTAGCATGCCCCTGATTGATGACATCACAAGGGGATGTAGTCACCCAGTGACATCATCAGGTGGCCCCACCTCTTAGTTTAACCGCTTCAAAGCCACCCACCACAGTTTTACTGTGGCAGTCAGCCCCTCCTGCGTGAACCGACGTAGTACTACGTTGGCGTGCGCCTGGTGCTAGGGGCGAGCACGCACCGCCGCCAGCACGCTTCTGCCCCCACTTAGGAGTGGGAATGCGATACATGGGGCCAGCGGCCGCAATTGCCACTGGCCACCTGCAATTGCTCCCCACTGAGAGAGAAGGACGGGCAGCTGTTGTAAACACAGCTGACCGTTCTTCTCTCTGGAATTATCACAGGGCGCCTGTGATCCTTCTATATAGGATCACAGGTCTCTATGATCATTTCAAAAGCCCACCCCCCCACAGTTAGAAACACCCCCCTAGGCTTACATTTAACCCCTTGATCACCGACTAGGTTAACCCTTTCCCTGCCAATGTCATTGCTACAGTAACAGTGCATATTTTTAGCATTTATTACAGTAGTAATGTGACTGGTCCCCCTAAACGTGTCAAAAATGTCAGTAGGGGGCCGATCTGTCCACCGCAATGTCACAGTCCCATTAAAAATCGCAGATCGCCACTATTACTAGTAAAAAAAAATAAAAAAAATTAAATAAATCTTTCCCCTAGCTTGTAGATGTGATAACTTTTGGGCAAACCAAAAATATGCTTAGGCTCCATGTACATGGGACGTTAGAAAAAACATGCTGCAAAGCTAGTTCTGACGCCAGGAAAAAGCAGCTGTTAAACATGCTTTCAGTAGCTTTTTCCATTGGCGTTATTGCACGTTTGGCCACGTTGCTTTTAGCAGCATTTTTTCTGCCTCTATTCAAAATCAATGATTCCCTATGGGAGCCTATTGATTTGAATGGAAGGCGCACCGCAAGTGGGATCAGGATGATCCGACTTGCGGTGTGACTTGCGCTGTGAGAATCTTGAGGGGGAACTCCACGCCAAAAATGGGAAAAAAAACTGCGTATGGGTCCACCCCAGGTTCCAAACCAGGCCCTTTGGGTCTGGTATGGAATTTGAGGGTAGACCCATGCCGAAAAAACGGCGTGGGGGTCCCCATAAAAATCAATACCAGACCCTTATCCGAGCATGCAGCCCGGTAGGGCAGGAAGGGGGAGGGGACGAGCGAGCGCCCCCCCCCCCCGGACCATACCAGGTCACATGCCCTCAACATGGGGGGGGTGTTGGTGCTTTGGGGCAGGGGGAGCTCTGCACCCCCCACCCCAAAGCACCTTGCCCCCATGTTGATAAGGACAAGGGCCTCACAACACTGGCCGGTGGTTGTGGGGGTCTGCGGGCAGGGGGCTTCTTGGTATATGGAAGCCCCCTTTAACAGACTCCCTCATTATGTGAATGGGTAGGGGGTACACTGTACCCCTACCCATTCACCCCATAAAAGGCAGTGTATGTAAATAACAACAGGAGATGTTTTGGAAAGTTTATGAAAAATCTTCATCCGGTCTTCTCCGCTCTGGTCTTCTCCCTCTCCGCTCTTCTGCTCTTTTGCTGTCCGCTCTTCTGCTGTCCGCTCTTCTGCTCTTTTGCCCTCGGCTGCTTGCTGTGGGGGCACTCAGCAGGAGGGAGGGGCTAGGAGATGTGGTGAGAAACCCAAGAAGACGAGGATCCAGGCTGCTCTGTACAAAACCACTGCACAGAGCAGGTAAGTATAACATGTTTGTTATTTTTATGCAAAAAAACTAAGACTTTATAATCACTTTAACCTCCCTGGCGTTATAATTGTTTCCGGTTTTAGGTGCTGAAAGCGGTACAATAATTTTGCATGTAATTCTTAAGGACGAGCAGCCCAAACCAACTATTTACATATGATTTTTTTTTTTACTGTGCATTCTTCTTTATAACATCTCGGGTATGATAAAGTTTGAAACACAAAATCATAAATTATAATATAATAAATAACTATAAATAAGTAGCGTTGATCGAACACCTGAATGTCCGGGTTCGGCGGGTCCTGCCAAACTTGAAAAAAAGTCTGGGTTCGTGACCCGGACTTAACCCGAACTTTACCCCGATCCCAAACCCCATTGAAGTCAATAGTGACCGGAACTTTTAAGCACTAAAATGGCTCTAAAAAACACATGGAAAGCGCTAGAGGGCTGCAAATGGCAGCAAAATCTTCTTATGAGCATGTCAAGTGCTCTGAAAACAAATGTGGATAGGGAAATAACTTAAAATAACATAAAATACATAATATTAAAAAATAATAATCTTGAATGATGTAGGAGGAGAACGAGGCCCATATGGAGTAGGAGGTTGAGGTGGCGGTGGATGTGGCAGTGTAGGTGGAAGCCGCGGTGGAGGAGGACGAGGTAGCCAACTCTGGTTTTTGTTTTTAATTTTATTTCTTTTTAAATTAGGGTACACCCCAAAAGAGTTGGAAAGATCAAATACAACAATGGCTGGGTAAGGCCTGTACACATGTCTATTCTGCACAAGGTACGGACAAGTCCTGTGGGATCCATGCCTGGTTCATTTTACTAAACGTGAGCTTGTCTACATTGGCTCTGGACAGGCGGCTGCCCTTATCTGTGATAAAACCCCCAGCCGTGCTAAATACACGTTCAGATAATACACTGGCTGCAGGGCAGGCCAGCACCTCCAAGGCGTATAGGGCAAGCTCAGGCCATGCGCCCAATTTGGAGACCCAGAAGTTGAAGGGGGCAGACCCAAAATTCAGTACGTCTAGGCGTGTGCATACATACTGCTCCACCATGTTAGTGCTGGGTGGTGCTGCTGGTGGAGCTCCTGTTGCAAGGAGAGGACGTTGTCGATCTATGCCAGCTACACGCACAAGTGAAACACCTTTCTCAGCTACGAGTAGGCGACAGAACGTGCAGCAGTATTTGGCAGGGCCTAATGCGCCTCTACAAATGTTGAGGCCAGAACAAGTACAGGCGATAGTGGATTGGGTTGCTGACAGTGCCTCCAGTTCCTTCACATTGTCTCCCACCCAGTCTTCTGCTGAAAGGTCAGAGTTGGCACCTGCAGCCGATGTCCATCAATCTTTCACCTCACCCCCTTGCAAATCAGCCAAGCAGTCTGAGCCCCAAGTCATGCAGCAGTCGCTTCTTCTTTTTGATGACTCTGTTAGCATGGTTTCCCAGGGCCATCCACCTAGCCCTGCCCCAGAAGTGGAAGAGATTGAGTGCACCGATGCCCAACCACTTATGTCTCAAGATGGAAGGTGTGCTCTCACTGTGTCCCTAAATACGAGTGCCACATCCCGATATGAGAAGCATATTTAAGAATTCCCCTTGGGGTGGGACTTTGGAGGTCACTCAAAAGATATACAAAAAATGTATTTAAATATATATTGGTTTTATTACAAAAATAATAAAAAGTGAACATACACAAATAACATTGAAAGCTAATAAAATTATTGGCAAAACTGATATTGATATGAAGGTGTGCAAATCACTCAACCAATTATTCCAAGCAAGATCCGACGTTTCAAGGTAAGAACCTCTTCTTCAGGGATTTTTTGGGGAATAATTTTATCTGTAAGTATTGAAGAAATATATCAAAGCAAACAAGCAGTTGTTGATAATATAACAACAAAGTATTCATATAGGCATGTTTTTGAGTATAAACATACATTCATTTATAGAACAACATTGTAAGTAAAAAAACGTTATATACACTTACATGGTTGAAGGATGCATGGACACCACAATTGTTTTGCCATAGATTAAAAACATGGAACATTAGCAACACCCACAGAAATCATCGTCAGCCTTGTCTATAAATGGGAGGTTTGGTGTTTGCAGTGGATCCAATGAAGAATATAGCATATGGTGGAAAGTGTGCAGACCAGAGGGGGCCCAAATTGCTCCAGCTGGAGTCCAAATTGGCTCAACCAAGGGGGCGGGGGTCAGTCACAGTAATGCTGTAAATAGCAAGGAGATACAATGAATAAGACGTAAAAGGTAAAAATAAAATCCAAAAATGTTTGTTTTATCTGGGTACAATGTACAGAGAGTACAATGACGCAGCAAAACCAAAAATATGCACGTATATACAAATACTACATACATAAAAGGCAATAGCCCGATAGATAAATGTCTAATGAATGCATGTGTGGCATCTTACTAGGATCAGGCAGGGTTGATAGCACTACTAAAAAAGAGGCTAGTGCATAAAGTTAAATAGAGCCCATGCTCTAGCAATTTTGTGACTATAGAGGATAGCCAGTGAGACTGGGTATATAGAGATGAAATATAGTCATGATATAGGCTAAATGTGCATATTTATATATGAATGAAAGTTGGTAAATCCCATTGAGATAATGAGAACTGACCTTAAGACCGCAGACTCCAAGGCAAACTTCCTCCCAGCAGTGGATGTACTCAGTGCTCCATGCTGGGAGTGGTGCCTAAATAGGAGCACAGTCCGGTGAGAGCAATCAAGCTGATTGCATCTCCGCCCCCTGGTGGCCCTGGGCTCCCTGAGCGGCGCTCGCCAGACCCGCCCATAACCACGCCCCGATGACCACAGGAAGTGCGTCACCGGAACGAGAGGCCAGAGGCATAGCCGGCGGACGTCTCCCACCGGCACGGGAAGTGACGTCGCTGAAGCGCACGAATGCGTACAGCGGCGTGTCCCGGAAGTGGAGAGGACATCCGGAGATGTCAGCAGGGAAGGTCTCCACCGCCAGGAATCTCTGGGTCTTGTATATCAGACCCGGACCCCGTGCCGGGCTAGAGCGAAGGGTCCCCGAGGATGCACGATCATATCCACACAAAAGAATGTCAATCAAACAGATGCATGTACTCTAATAATACATGCAAGTGTTAGAAATAAAAATGTCTATATGTTATGACCATAATGACATCAACCATTATGATCTTGGGCTATTTTATGCTATAGTGGTACCGATTGGCCACTTGTTAGTAGGCAGCCGAAACATACACTCAGCTGCTCTAGTGACCAAAGAGAATATATATATTGGTATCAAGGCTGAATCGATGAGGCCGTAGGTGGTGTCAGTTCCATGTCCTTTTACAAAATATTTCAAATAACTCCATTACATTGCATAGACAGAAAAATGTGGGTTAACAGGTGAATATACAGAGTATCCAAGGAGCTTGGTAGGGAGAGCGTACTATGTGGGAAACTCCGGGAGGAGGAAGATGTCATCTCTCCATACCTCCGGAAGCAAACCCCTCCAAAAAGGGTCTAAACGACACCATGTCGTTCAGGCCTGGGGGTTCCATTGCCCTTAGCGAATGGATCCATCTCAGCTCAATTTGGAGGAGGCGCTTGTTCCAGTCGCCTCCTCTGGGGCTGGGATGGATCCGGTCGAGGGCCAAAAACTTGATCTTAGGGAATTTGCCCCCATGTGCACTGGACACATGGCGGCCCAAAGGCAAATCGGGGTCACGTTTACGCATACTTCTAATATGCTTGTACATGCGTTTCCAAAATTCTAATTTAGTTTTTCCAACATAAAAACAATTACATTCGCAAATCAAAAGGTATACGATGCCGATAGTCTTACAATTCACAAAGTGCTTGGCCTTAAACCTCTGGCCATTGGGGAGGATAGGATTCTGCATGGTATGCATGTAACTACAATAGTGGCATGCCCCACAGGAAAAAGTACCTTTGTACTTGCATGGATCGAAAGTAGACTGGCTCTTTAGTTCACTATGCACCAGTCTATCCTTCAAAGTTACGACGTAAACGTAGATATTGACTCGACGGGATTGAGCGAATAAGCGGTTGGGGGTGAAAGCTTGTGGCGTGGAGGATGGTGTTCCCAGCAGTGGGCTCCTGTGATGGGGATGGTGTTCTCCGCAGTGGACTTTATCGTAAGCCCACTGCTGGGAACACCATCCTCCACGCCACGAGCTTTCACCCCCAACCGCTTATTCGCTCAATCCCGTCGAGTCAATATCTACGTTTACGTCGTAACTGTACCAACGTGGATACTTTTAAAACCGCAGCCACCGGTTTGAGGGACAGACTGCTTGCGAGAGGCTACTCTCGCAAGCTGCTAAAATCTGCATACAAGAAGGCATTGTTAAGCGACAGAGACTCACTACTTGTCCCTAGAGTCCGTGAAAATGATGATACTCTGAGAATTATTACTACTTTCTCTCAGCAGCATCAGGACCTAAGGAAAATTATTGAAAAATACTGGCATATTTTAGCCTTGGATCCAGTTTTAAGCCCACACATACCTTATAAACCATCAATCTCATACAAACGGGCACCAGCTTTGAAGGATAGACTGGTGCATAGTGAACTAAAGAGCCAGTCTACTTTCGATCCATGCAAGTACAAAGGTACTTTTTCCTGTGGGGCATGCCACTATTGTAGTTACATGCATACCATGCAGAATCCTATCCTCCCCAATGGCCAGAGGTTTAAGGCCAAGCACTTTGTGAATTGTAAGACTATCGGCATCGTATACCTTTTGATTTGCGAATGTAATTGTTTTTATGTTGGAAAAACTAAATTAGAATTTTGGAAACGCATGTACAAGCATATTAGAAGTATGCGTAAACGTGACCCCGATTTGCCTTTGGGCCGCCATGTGTCCAGTGCACATGGGGGCAAATTCCCTAAGATCAAGTTTTTGGCCCTCGACCGGATCCATCCCAGCCCCAGAGGAGGCGACTGGAACAAGCGCCTCCTCCAAATTGAGCTGAGATGGATCCATTCGCTAAGGGCAATGGAACCCCCAGGCCTGAACGACATGGTGTCGTTTAGACCCTTTTTGGAGGGGTTTGCTTCCGGAGGTATGGAGAGATGACATCTTCCTCCTCCCGGAGTTTCCCACATAGTACGCTCTCCCTACCAAGCTCCTTGGATACTCTGTATATTCACCTGTTAACCCACATTTTTCTGTCTATGCAATGTAATGGAGTTATTTGAAATATTTTGTAAAAGGACATGGAACTGACACCACCTACGGCCTCATCGATTCAGCCTTGATACCAATATATATATTCTCTTTGGTCACTAGAGCAGCTGAGTGTATGTTTCGGCTGCCTACTAACAAGTGGCCAATCGGTACCACTATAGCATAAAATAGCCCAAGATCATAATGGTTGATGTCATTATGGTCATAACATATAGACATTTTTATTTCTAACACTTGCATGTATTATTAGAGTACATGCATCTGTTTGATTGACATTCTTTTGTGTGGATATGATCGTGCATCCTCGGGGACCCTTCGCTCTAGCCCGGCACGGGGTCCGGGTCTGATATACAAGACCCAGAGATTCCTGGCGGTGGAGACCTTCCCTGCTGACATCTCCGGATGTCCTCTCCACTTCCGGGACACGCCGCTGTACGCATTCGTGCGCTTCAGCGACGTCACTTCCCGTGCCGGTGGGAGACGTCCGCCGGCTACGCCTCTGGCCTCTCGTTCCGGTGACGCACTTCCTGTGGTCATCGGGGCGTGGTTATGGGCGGGTCTGGCGAGCGCCGCTCAGGGAGCCCAGGGCCACCAGGGGGCGGAGATGCAATCAGCTTGATTGCTCTCACCGGACTGTGCTCCTATTTAGGCACCACTCCCAGCATGGAGCACTGAGTACATCCACTGCTGGGAGGAAGTTTGCCTTGGAGTCTGCGGTCTTAAGGTCAGTTCTCATTATCTCAATGGGATTTACCAACTTTCATTCATATATAAATATGCACATTTAGCCTATATCATGACTATATTTCATCTCTATATACCCAGTCTCACTGGCTATCCTCTATAGTCACAAAATTGCTAGAGCATGGGCTCTATTTAACTTTATGCACTAGCCTCTTTTTTAGTAGTGCTATCAACCCTGCCTGATCCTAGTAAGATGCCACACATGCATTCATTAGACATTTATCTATCGGGCTATTGCCTTTTATGTATGTAGTATTTGTATATACGTGCATATTTTTGGTTTTGCTGCGTCATTGTACTCTCTGTACATTGTACCCAGATAAAACAAACATTTTTGGATTTTATTTTTACCTTTTACGTCTTATTCATTGTATCTCCTTGCTATTTACAGCATTACTGTGACTGACCCCCGCCCCCTTGGTTGAGCCAATTTGGACTCCAGCTGGAGCAATTTGGGCCCCCTCTGGTCTGCACACTTTCCACCATATGCTATATTCTTCATTGGATCCACTGCAAACACCAAACCTCCCATTTATAGACAAGGCTGACGATGATTTCTGTGGGTGTTGCTAATGTTCCATGTTTTTAATCTATGGCAAAACAATTGTGGTGTCCATGCATCCTTCAACCATGTAAGTGTATATAACGTTTTTTTACTTACAATGTTGTTCTATAAATGAATGTATGTTTATACTCAAAAACATGCCTATATGAATACTTTGTTGTTATATTATCAACAACTGCTTGTTTGCTTTGATATATTTCTTCAATACTTACAGATAAAATTATTCCCCAAAAAATCCCTGAAGAAGAGGTTCTTACCTTGAAACGTCGGATCTTGCTTGGAATAATTGGTTGAGTGATTTGCACACCTTCATATCAATATCAGTTTTGCCAATAATTTTATTAGCTTTCAATGTTATTTGTGTATGTTCACTTTTTATTATTTTTGTAATAAAACCAATATATATTTAAATACATTTTTTGTATATCTTTTGAGTGACCTCCAAAGTCCCACCCCAAGGGGAATTCTTAAATATATGTCTCAAGATGAGTACATGGGAGGACCATCGCAGCATGTCTTGGATGATGATGAAACACAGGTGCCAACTGCTGGGTAATTCCGAATTGTGGAGACCAACAAGGGTTGCAGGGGTGGAAGATGATGTGGAGAACGATGAGGTCCTCGACCCCACATGGAATGAACATCATTCATGTGACCTAAGTAGTTTGGAGGAAGAGGCGGTGGTCACATAGAGCCACCAGCACAGCAGAAGAGGGAGCAGGGTGCAAAAGCGGAGAGGCCGTGCCCTAGACACTACGCCTGCTACTGCCCAATGCAGCAAAGGACCGAGCACACCAAAGCCAGCTCTAAGGAGTTCCCTAGCGTGGCAGTTCTTCAGACAATGTGCTGATGACAGGACACGAAAGGTTTGCACGCTGTGCAATCAGAGCCTGGAGCAAGGCATAAACCTTCTCAACCTAAACACAACCTGCATGACCAGGCATCTATGTGCAAAGCACGAGCTGCAGTGGAGTAGACACCTCAAAAACCAAGAAAGGTCTCTGGCTCCTCCTGCTTCCTCTTCTGCTGCAGTCTCTGCCTCTTTATCCACCTCTGTAGTAAGACCGGCACCTGCCACCCCGCAAACAGAGGATCTGCCAGCAACACCACCACCTGGGTCACCAACAACCATCTCCACAATGTCCCATGGAAGAGTTCAACTTTCTATCTCCCAAACACTGGAGCAGAAGAGGAAGTACCCCCCCTACCCACCCGCGATCCCTGGCCCTGAATGCCAGCATTTCAAAATTACTGGCCTTTGAAATGCTGTCATTCCGTCTGGTGGAGACACAGAGTTTTAAAAGCCTTATGGCGGTGGCTGTCCCACAGTACATTGTGCTCAGCCACCACTACTTTTCCAGGCAAGCCATCCCTTCCCTGCACAACCAAGTGGGTGACAAAATCAGGTGTGCACTGTGCTACGCCATCTGTGGCAAGGTCCATCTAACTACGGATACGTGGACTGGTAAGCACAGTCAGGGACGTTATACAGTCAAGTCCATAAATATTGGGACATTGACACAATTCTAATCTTTTTGGCTCTATACACCACCACAATGGATTTGAAATGAAACAAACAAGATGTGCTTTAACTGCAGACTTTCAGCTTTAATTTGAGGGTATTTACATCCAAATCAGGTGAACGGGGTAGGAATTACAACAGTTTGTATATGTGCCTCCCACTTTTTAAGGGACCAAAAGTAATGGGACAGATTAAAAATCATAAATCAAACTTTAATTTTTTAATACTTGGTTGCAAATCCTTTGCAGTCAATTACAGCCTGAAGTCTGGAACGCATAGACATATCCAGACGCTGGGTTTCATCCCTGGTGATGCTCTGCCAGGCCTCTACTGCAACTGTCTTCAGTTCCTGCTTGTTCTTGGGGCATTTTCCCTTCAGTTTTTTCTTCAGCAAGTGAAATGCATGCTCAATCGGATTCAGAATTAAAGCTGAAAGTCTGCAGTTAAAGCACATATTGTTTGTTTCATTTCAAATCCATTGTGGTGGTGTATAGAGACAAAAAGATTAGAATTGTGTCGATGTCCCAATATTTATGGACCTGACTGTATCTCCCTAACAGCACACTGGGTAAATGCAGTGGAGGCTAGACCTGAGGCAGATAGCAGTTTGGCGCATGTCCTTCCACCACCGAGGATTGCAGTGCGCTTCAGTTTGCATCCTGTTCCTAACTCCTCCTACTGCCCTTCCTCATCCTCTACCGCCTCCTCATCTGGTCAGCGTAACACCTTCACCACCAAAGCAGGAGTTGTGGAGGGGCATTCAACAGCAGACCGATGAGTGGTTGCTGCCAGAGAGCCTCAAGCCCGGCCTGGTGGTGTGCGATAATGGGCAAAATCTCATAGCAGCTCTGGGCCTCGCCAGTTTGACACACATCCCTTGCCTGGCGCATGTGCTGAATTTGGTGGTGCAGAGGTTTCTTAGAAATTACCCCGATATGTCAGAGCTGCTGCAGAAAGTGCGGGCCGTCTGTGCGCACTTTCAGCATTCTCACCCTGCTGCTGCTCGCCTGTCAGCGCTGCAGCGTAACTTAGGCCTTCCTGCTCACCGCCTCATATGTGACTTGCCCACAAGGTGGAACTTCACCATGCACATGCTGGCGAGACTGTGCGAGCAGCAGGCCATAGTGGAATTTCAGCTGCAGCATGCAGGCATGAGTCGCTCTGCAGAACAGCACCACTTCACCACCAATAACTGTGCCTCCATGCGAGACCTGTGTGCATTGTTGCACTGTAACATATGCAGACTAGGCCGCAATTTTTTTTCTTCCCTAAATTAGTGTTTATTGAATAGCGGAATAGAACAACAGTATCCAAGGTGATCCTGTATATATCTGCACCATTAGAACTCCCCAAGTGACACATCAGTGTGGATTTACGTGATCTATTCTACGCTGCTTTGGTGGACTGTTTTATGCAGGTTATCCTGCACTGGGACTGTATTTTGTTTCATTTTGTTTCATTTTAAATTGTATTTTATTCAAGTTTTCTGTGATTGTGTGGTAGGGGAGAGAGGTTATCATCTCCTTTTTGCGCTACTAAAATATATCTGATCTTGCATCTATACATATTCTATTTTTCCATGTATTGTTATTTAAGTAGCAGCACCTGTTACCATACTACAGATTGATATCCTCACTAAGCGCTTGGTTGCTTACCAATAGTGTAGGTTCCGTGTTTGCGTTTGTGTAAGCAGTATATACAAGTATCCAAAGGGTGTATCTCACAGTAAAATATGCAGACTAGGCCGCAATTTGACCCCCCCCCCTAAATGGGTGTTTATTGAATAGCGGAATAGAACAACAGTATCCAAAGGGTGTATCTCACAGTAACATATGCAGACTAGGCCGCAATTTTATTTTTTTTCCCTAAATGGGTTTTTTTTGAATAGCAGAATAGAACAACAGTATCTAAAGTGTGTATCTCACACATACAGATACAGACTAGGCCGCAATTTAATATTTTTTCCCTAAATGGGTGTTTATTGAATAGCGGAAAAGAGCAACAGTATACAAAGGGTGTATCTCACAGTAAAATATGCAGACTAGGCCGCAATTTATTTTTTTTCCCCTAAATGGGTTTTTATTGATACGCGAAATACAACAACTGTATCCAGTGGTTGCAGCTCACTGTAACATATGCAGACTAGGCCGCAATTACATTTTTTTCCCCTAAATGGGTTTTTATTGATAAGCGGAATACAACAACAGTATCCAATGGGTGTAGCTCACTGTAATGTATGAATGAAAAATTTCTATTTTTCCCTTTAATTGGTGATTTTTGAAGAGCAGATTTGAACAGCAGTGTCTAAACGCTGTATGAGAGTGTCACAGTAAAGTATGAATGAAAAACTGAAAAATATTTTTTTTTCCCTAAATACTGAAAAATATTTTTTTTTCTTTTTTAAATGCAGATTAAGCAGACACATATGCTCTGAGCTTGCATTACATGGCCGCTAAACACCGCAGGCCGCCCAGACTGATAAGAGTTTTTTTTTCTCCCTCCTCCTCCTCACTGGGCTCAGGTCAGGGCATAAAGATCGTGCACTGCACCCCCACACAATACAATCAATGTAGATTGCTGTCTGATTAAAGAAGATTCTTCCTATTCTTTCCCTGAAAGCAATCTCCAGCCTGCCCCTACAATAATCTCCTATCTCTCCCTCAGCAGCAGCATCAGGAACCTCTCCCTAGCATAGTTATAGCAGAGTGACGCACGGCGCTATGTGACTCCAGCTTATATAGAGTCTGGGTCACATGCTGCACTGGCCAATCACAGCCATGCCATTAGTAGGCATGGCTGTGATGGCTTCTAAGGGCACACTAGTTAAACGCTTACTGATTGGCTGCCTTGCACCTGTTGAAACCGCGCCTTTAAAACCGTGCCAAAACATTAAATAACATTACTGAACAACGGACAGCATCCTCAACATACAGTGAAATGTTCGGGTCCGTGTCCGGGTACCGAATACCCAAAAGTCAGGTACGATCCCGAACAATACAGTCCGGGTTCGCTCAACCCTATAAATAAGTTAAAGTATATATATATATATATATATATATATATATATATATATATATATATATATATATATATATATATATATATATAAAGTACAGTAAAACTGCAGGAAAGGGCGCTGGGGGGCAAAGTAATGTTGATTTATTTTATTTTGTAATGTAATCCAATAGGATTACAATATTTCAGTGTGTTTGTGTGTTTTACTATTTGAATTTGCCACCGGTTTCACCCCCCTGTGACATGACGCTCACAGGAGACGGAAGCCGGGGCTCACAGCATCGGCGGAATCCACACTTCGCGGTATCCCCGGGACAAAGTAAGTAACCTCTACCAGGATCCAGCGATGCTCCCTGGCGTCACCCCGTGTGTGGCTCGGGGTTACCACCAATGGCACTAAAATTCCACCCCAAGCCACACTCGGGAATACCACCAGGGAGGTTAAGGGTTATCTGTCCTCTACAAATTTCAGAATGTTGAGCAGTGTCCACTGCTGAGGTATTGGACCAATCCAATTTAGTCCCTTTAACCTTACAGTGTTTCCTTAGAGTTAGCTTTCTAGAAAAAATGTTAACCTCCCTGGCGGTGATCCCGAGCGTGACTCGGGGTTGATTTTTTCTATCAGGAGCGGTAACCCCGAGTCACGCTCGGGGTGGATGTGCAGAGCGTGCAGCGGTGTTCTCTTACCTTCTCCTGGCGATCCAGCGATGATCTCTCATTGCTGTGACCGCCAGCCGAGAGTCCCGCCGCTCCTCCGTCCTCCGTCGGTGTGATGACTTCCTAGTTCCGTTCCCTGCAGCAGCAATGCTGCATGGGAGCGGAACTAGGGAGGGAAATTCAAAAAAAAAAAAAAAAACGTTGCACAAAACACAAACACATAACACATTTTATATTTTATATATATATATATATATATATATATATATATATATATATATACATATATATATATATATGTATATATGTGTATATATGTATATATATATATGCACACACACATATATATATATATAAAATTATATTATTGATTCAATTATAATTCATGCGTTATATATTACATATATATATGTGTGTGTATATATATATATATATACACACACACACATATATATATATAATGCATGAATTATAATCTAATCAATAATATAATTTTATTATATATATTATATATTAAATAATAAAATTATATTATTGATTTGATTATAATTCATGCATTTGTGTTTCAAATTTATCACATCTGGGATGTCTATTAGACTCTTGTTTGGTTTAAGTCAGTAATTACTAAGAATTGTAGGCCTATAATACATAACGCCAAATTTCCATGAAAAGAATTGTACCGCTTTTGGTATGTAATTCCTGACAGAATCATACCGCCAGGGAGGTTAATGTCCAACAAGGTGGAAAACAAATTGAAGTGAAAAGTGGGTACAAAATTAAGACCACGTGAAATAAACACATCTTTCGGTAGGCTTAAAGTGTTTGTAAAGGTTCATTTTTTTTTAATAAAAAAAACAAAAAACAAATGTGTTATACTTCTCTAATCTGTGCAAAGGTTTTGCACAGAGCAGCCCTGATCCTCCTCTTCTGGGTGCCCACTAGCGCTCCTCCCCTTCATTGGGTGCCCCCATGGAAAGCCTCTTTTCAATAGGGCACTCATGTGGGCTCTCTCTCCAAATCCTCCTGCTGCATCCATTGACACAGACAGTGGGAATCAGACCCACCCCCCACTCCCATGTCACAGGATTTGATTGAAAGCAGTGGGAGCCAATGGCTCCTGCTACTATCAATCTGCCCAATAAGAAGGACAGCGGCTGGAGCCACTGGGATCGTGCACATCGCTGAATTGGATTGGACTTGGGTAAGAAAAAGGAGGGGGGGGGTCTGGGGGGAAGTTGCAGCACAGAATGTTTTTCATCCTAATGCATAGAATGCATTAAGGTAAAAAACCTTGAAACTTTACAACCACTTTAACTGATAATCAGAAGATTGAATACATTCATGGTGCGTTGAAAACCTGTGCATAAAAAATATTAATTATTTTTATTTCCCTCACACATATACTTGTGGTGTGCAGCCATACAGGCATGCTTTAAAAAAGCATGTTGACATGCATTACAAGATGTTAGACATGCTGTTCTTCAGCCCTCTTGCTGTGATTGTCTGCTGATTTTATGGACTAAGGTTAATAAAGGTGGTTTTCAGCAATGTGATATTCCAAATGTTACACCCATAGAGGAGGCTGATGATACTAAAGATCTTGCTTTGGTGTCAGAAAAATAAAAATTGTTATCAGGGGGCAAATGGTATAATATTGGATCTCAGAATTGTACCTATCTTACCACAAGATCAAATTCTAAAGCCTGTGCTAAGGCTATCCCAATATTATACTTTATATTTCCATCTCTTTAGTTCTCTTAAATTAATTATATTTTCATCCAGACTTGAAAATAAGTCTAAATTTCTCCAACTACTTCTGGCTTTTGTGTATTTCTACATGTGGCTCATCTAAGCAATTTTGTTTATTTTCCATATTAATATTTTCCATATTAAGCCCCAGTTCACACTTATGCGAGTGCGGGGTTCGCATGTAATGTCGGAGCGTACTGCTCCTTCATTACATGCGATCGGCTGTGCGGTGCGAGTTTAGCCATACACTTTGTATGGCTAAATTCGCACCCGCAGCAAACTCACACAGGACCCTTTTTGGCAGCCGCATCAGGATCGGATCACACAGCGGTTCACACTTGTGCGATCAGATCCTGTGCGAACTGCAAGATCGCACTGTGATATGCGATCAAACTGGGGGTGTCGTTAAGATTACATTGACACCCCCAGCGTATCGCATATGGCAGTGTGAACTGCCGGGGGTGCGTGTGCGATGCGGGAACAGGCTGCGGATTCGCAGCCTTCCCGCATCGCATAAGTGTGAACCGGACCTAAGTCTATTTACTAAATGCAATGAAGATGGCCAAAGGTAGACACATGTAGGAGGAAATCTATAATAATAATTTACCTGCATGAAAGCATGTTATTTAAATTCTGCTAAATATAAGCTTATTTTTGGTATAGCTGAATTAATTTGTGTCACTTATGTACCAATGACTAGTTTACAGTGAGCATCTTTAGACACCAAAAGTTTTTGACACCAGAAATTCTGATTCTAATAAATTTGGCACACATTGCTACTAAATACTACAGGTTAAGGATGGATTTATCTCTGAACTTTACAAATTATCCACTCTGAAACGTATGCTGACAGCAGTAGTGGAGGCTGTGATAGATGAAACAAGAACCAGTAAGGTTTTCTGTGTTGTAGTGCTTTGTGATACCACTAAATTGGACCAAGCATGCCACATCCATGTTGTACAGCCTTTGAGAAATGTCCTAATTTTACTAACTTAAAAAAACAATCCAAAACAGGTTTATTTACAGTCAGATAGGCCCTCCCGCTACCTAGATTTTGGAAAAACAATGTGAGAGTTCATCAGACTATAAAACATGTGGCAAACTTTAAACTAAATTAGATAAGCAAAAATTGTGGAAAATTATGCCCTTATGACTTATAACCGCCCACTTAGTGATCTTGTTACTGTGATTTCTAATAACACCATTAACATAAAAAAACCTTCAAAACTACCCTTGTCAATAATCTGTTAGTTCCTATATTACTGTAGAAACTATAGGAACAACTTTTCCTGGAAGCCTATTGGGAAGTCTACCCAAAATGTATTCTCTTTTGCCTCTGTTAATGGCTTTTTGCTTCACATGCCTAAAAATAGTTACACCTTTTTCCTTTTTTTTAAGAGAGATATCCTGGTCTCTGATGAATCAGTCCACTATCACTAATAATTATGAAAAGGGCATCTTATTCTTTTTATACCCAATAAATACTATATCCCATAATAAATTAGTAATTACAGGTAACATATGATGATGGCGCTTGTAGATGTACTGTATGCTCATCATACAATAATATACTATATCTACATGACCCCTATCTATTCTACATCATTGTGTAGGCCTAGCCTGAAAATTACCTTTCTTAACTGAATCAGACTGAGTCACAATCTCATGTCTATGGGTCCAGCAGATGTCCACTGCTACTGGGCTGAACTCATGATTGGACAGATTTAAAAACCTTTACCAAACACTATTTTTCCTCCCCCACTAAGTAGTGCCAAGCCCATCTGCCCTCTTCTCTGGAATAATGTCTGAATTAATCTGTAGGTAGCAACTAGGGATGAGGTTTGGTTTTGTTGCCACCATGGGCTCAGGGTGAGGTAAATTCCTGGGATTCATCAAGTTCATGAATCCTGAACTTTTAGCTGAAAAGTTCACAGGTTCACCACCAGAATTAACCACTTCTGAACCGGAAGGTTTTACCCCCTTTATGACCAGGCCATTTTTTACGATACGGCACTGCGTTACTATAACTGATAGTTGTGAGCTTTTGTGACGCTGTACCCAAATAAAATTGATGTCCTTTTTTCCCACAAATAGAGCTTTCTTTTGATGGTATTTAATCACCTTTGCGATTTTTATTTTTTCGCTATAAACCAAAAAAATAAAATGACAATTCTAAAAAAAATATATATATTTAACTATCTGCTATATAACATTCCCAATAAAAACAAAATTAAAAATTCAAATTTTTTCATCATTTTAGGCCAAATTGTATTCTGCCACAAATTTTTGGTAGAAAAAATCCCAATAAGTGTATATTGACTGGTTTGTGCAAAAGTTATTGCATCTACAAACTAGGGGAAATATTTATGTCATTTTTATTTATTTATTTTTACTAGTATTGGCGGCGATCAGCGATGTTTAGCAGGACTGCGACATTGCGGCAGATAGGACACCTAACTGACATTTGTTACACTTTAGGGGGGAATCAGGGACATTACTACAGTAATCAGTGCTAAAAATATGCACTGTTACTGTACTAATGACACTGGCAGGGAAGGGGTTAACACCAGGGGCATTTAAAGGGTTAAATGTGTCCCTAGGGGGTGCTTTTTAACTGTGGGGGGGGGTTTCTGCATGAACACAGAGACTTGTGTTCCTAAATAAGAGGAACACAGGATCCCAGTGTGCAGAACTGACAGAACAGCAGTCTGCCATGTTTACAATGGCAGGCCACCATTCTGTCTCCATAAGGAGCGATTGCAGGTGCCTGATGGCAATCGCGCCACCCAGACCTGATGATCAGCTTCCTCTGTGGCAAATGGATGCACATGCGCACTCGGCCGCCCCCCCCCCCCCGCTAAAGCGACGTACTAGTATGTCGTTTTGTGGGACAGAGCTGAACTGTCACAGTAATGACTGCGGGGGGCGGTCATTAAATGGTAATGAACAACCTATGATGTGGTGCATATAGTTTTCCCCAGGTGAGTTGGGTTACAGAAGACCATAATTTAAAGGAATGGAGAACCCAGCCCCATTTAGATAGAAAGATAGGCTCACAGTAGCCATATTGTCCGTGTGTTGGAGTTATTAGGGAGAGCTTACAATCCTGTAGTGAGGGATTTTGATTGATTGATTAATTTTAATGTTGGCATTGGTGCTTGTTACCCAATGGAGACAAAACAAGCTATGGGACTTCTTTTTCTAGGGGTTTTTTCACTTAAGTTGGAAGTATCTCTAAGGGTCACGAGTAAAAATTAAAATCATACTTTTTTTAAAGTGGATAATATGTTTAAAGTAGCAATATGTCAGATGAATTAGAACTAAAAAAAAAAAAAACTATTAACCAACTGTGTGTGATTTTTGTCCTCTCTTCTTCTTAGATCACTGTCAATGTAGCACAGGGACGTGTGCACACCCCTTCACCTCCTCCTAAACCTCGCTTCAAAAGCTATGCCTACACGCAAGCTGCTTATGTCATGTACCCTGACCAAATTGGGAGGCAGTTCCCTCCACAGGTCTGTTAAAATGTTTTCTTATAGAAACAGTTTTAACATGCTTTTGCATGACGTGTTATTTGTTGTGTGTTACTGTAAACTAATCTGCATGTTCATGAAAAAAAATGTGCATTTATATGCTTCTACTAATGCATTGCAAGGGTAAACAGATTTAATACAAAACACCTAGCTTCTTGCCTTTTGTGTACATGCTGAGCAGTGTATCCAGCAATAAAGACAGAAAGGGATTTGCAAGTCTTTTAGATAAAGTGATATACTGTTCCCTTGGCTCTCATGCTTGTGCTTCTATAGAAATGCAACCCTTTTTGATCAGGGTTCAAGGAACAAATTCATACAATGGCAATGGGGGCAGATATATAACGGGAAATAAAATAATCATAACCCTTATACCCATATTTGGTCAATAACCTCAACCAGGATCGCTTGTCTACATAGGGCATTCAGCCAGGGTTCTTGCAATTTTCGGACAGTATTGCAAAAAGTGAACACCATCCGGAGCAGGTCGTCATGTCAGTGAGTCAACATAGCCAGGCAGCAGGTCATTATGATTAATCAGAATTTACATGGCTGGACAACCTGATTGATGTTGGATTTATATTGTAGGACATTATCTTCTTCAATCCACTTCAATACAGGCCACTTTTACCCACTTCCTGCCCAGGCCAATTTTCAGCTTTCAGTGCTGTCATACTTTGGATGACAATTGCACCATCATGCAACACTGTGCCCAAATGAAATTGTTATATCTTTCACACAAATTTTGGTGGACCTTTATTTTGGTGGTATTTAATCACCACTGGGTTTGTTATTTTTTACCAAAAAAAGAAAAAAGACAGAGAATTTTGAAGAAAAAACGTTTTTCTTATTTTCTGTCAGTAAGTTTTGTAAATAAGTAATTTTTCTCCTTCACTGATGTGCGCTAATGAGGCGGCACTGATGGGCACTGATATGCTGCACTGATGGGCACTGAAGAGGTGGCACTGATGAGGAGGCACTAATATGCCGCACTGACGGGCACTGATAGGTGGCATTGATGGGCACTGATATGGGGCACTGATGGATGGCACTGATGGGCACTGACAGGCGGCACTTATGGGCACTGATGGGCAGCACTGATGGCCACTGACAGGTGGCACTGATGGGCACTCACGTGCGGCACTGATAGGCACTGGCAGGTGGCAGTTACGGGATGTGACAGGCGGCAATGATGGACACTGATGGGCATCACTGATGGGCAGCACAGATGAGCAGGCACTGATGGGCACTGATTTTAGGCATTATGGGCACTGATTGTGGTCACTGTGGGCACTGATTGTGGGCACTGTGTGCATGGATTGTGGGCACTGATTGTGGGCATTGATGGACGTTGATTGGGGTGACTTATGGGCACTTTTTTACTTTACTGTAATCAGGGCACTGATGATCAGTGCCCTAATTATCTGTCCTAGTCTCCCCTTTGAGAAGGAGCCACTGATCCGCTCTCCTCGCCACACACTCTGACAGGCGGGGGGCCCCATCTGAAGCCCCTGATAACCACAGTCCAGGGTTGTTGGGAAGAGGCCCTTGTCCCCATCAACATGGGGACAAGGTGCCTTGGGGTGGGGGATGCAGACTATTCCCCCATGTTAAGGGCATGTGGCCCAGTATGGTTCAGGAGGTGGGTGGCTCATTTGTCCCCCTCTTTCCTAACCTGCCAGGCAGCATGCTCGGATAAGGGTCTGGTATGGACTTTGGCGGGATCCCATGTGTTTTTTAATTTTTCCGATGGGTTCCCCTTAAAATCCATACCAGACCCGAAGAGCCTACTATGGATGGGGGGGGGGGGGTGGCTATGCCATTTTGTTTAACAGTTTTCTATTGCCGGCATTCTTTTCTTTACATTTATTTGTCAGTGAAGAAGCTACTTGTTGCCATGATTGTTAAAGACCCGGGCGGCCTAAGCTAACCTTAACAACCAGCTATTTCTTCACACAGAGTTTAAATCACTCTGCATCATTGAGGACCACCCAATAGTGGCAAACAGGAAAATAAGCAAAGCTCTGTATGTCACATGACCAGCCTTTAAACTTTTGAAGGTATACAGAAAAAAATACTATACACTTGAAGGACTCTAAGAGCTTAGGGTGTTGATGTGTTAAGGGTTCTGGAAGCAGGAGGGTTACTTATTTATTGTAAGCCCCCATTCACACTAAGGCGACCTGTGAGGCGACCTGGTCGCCTCACAGGTCGCCGTAGGTAGGGATGATCGAACTTTTGAAAAGTTTGGTTCGGCCAGAACATCCGAGCTTCCCGAAAGTTCGGCCCGGATTTCAGAACCCCATTGAAATCAATGGGACCCGAACTTCGGTAATCAAAAAACACCATTTTTAAGCCCTAAAACCCAATAAATGCCCCCAAAAAGTCCCTAGGGTTCTGGGTCATGCCCCATTAACTATTAATGACACAAAAAAAGTTCTTAAAAATTGTCATTTTTGATAAAAAAGCCAATTATTGAAAAAAAAGAGAGATTTTTTGATTTTGACTTTGGATTTAGTATCTGGGGGGTCTAAAAAGTGTACATGTGAAGTTTCAGCTCTGTAGCATGTCCAGAACCATAAAAAAAAAGGTAATTTTTCAGTAGAAAAGGGATGTGGGACCCTCCTTTTACACCTATATGATCTTTTTTTTCTGGTTCTGGACATGCTACAGAGCTGAAACTTCACAGGTACACCTTTTAGACCCCCCAGACACAAAATCACACAAAAACAGTTCTTAAAAATTGTAATTTTTGATAAAAAAAAAGCCAATTATTGAAAAATTTAAAAAAAAAAGAGATTTTTTGATTTTTACTTTGGACTTCGTATCTGGGGGGTCTAAAAAGTGTACATGTGAAGTTTCAGCTCTGTAGCGTGTCCAGAACCATTAAAAAAAGATTGTTTGTATTAGAACACTTTCAGCTCAGTGGGTTGGCTTCTCTTCTCGGTTTTCACACCTTGCCGGTTTAATAGCAGGCATTTTTTTGGGTTCTTTGCAGTCAGGAAAAACATCTGAACTTGTGTATAGTGGTACTGTGCACAAGTTCTGATGTTTTGCCTGCCTCCAAAAACCCCCAAAAAATGCCAGCAAAAACACACCTGGGCATTTTTTTTTTTTGACGCTAGCATTTTTTTTGGCATTTTTTGGGGTTCTTTTGAGGCAGGCAAAACATCTGAACTTGTGTATAGTGGTGTATATACACACATACATATATTTATATACACACCTAGACATATATAGTTGTGATGGACATGCTACAGAGCTGAAACTTCACATGTACACTTTTTAGACCCCCCCCCCCCCCCGATCTGAAATCCAAAGTAAAAATCAAAAAATCTATTTTTTTTTTTTTTTTTTCAATAATTGGCTTTTTTATCAAAAATGACAATTTTTAAGAACTTTTTTTGTGTGATTTCGTATCTGGGGGTCTAAAAGGTGTACCTGTGAAGTTTCAGCTCTGTAGCATGTCCAGAACCATAAAAAAAAAGGATTGTTTGTATTAGAACACTTTCAGCTCAGGGGGTTGGCTTCTCTTCTCGGTTTTCACACCTTGCCGGTTTAATAGCAGGCATTTTTTTGGGTTCTTTGCAGTCAGGAAAAACATCTGAACTTGTGTATAGTGGTATATATACACACACATAATTATATGTATATAGACACCTAGCCATATATAGGTGTGATAGTAGCAGAAATATATTACTGTAAATGATTTCATTAGCGCAAGCATATATTTCTGCTACTATTACACCTATATATGTCTAGGTGTGTATATAAATATATTTATGTGTGTATATACACCACTATACACAAGTTCAGATGTTTTGCCTGCCTCCAAAACCCCCCAAAAAATGCCAGCAAAAACACACCTGGGCATTTCTTTTTGACGCTAGCGTTTTTTTGGCATTTTTTTGGGTTCTTTTGAGGCAGGCAAAACATCTGAACTTGTGTATAGTGGTATATATACACACATAATTATATCTATATAGACACCTAGCCATATATAGGTGTGATAGTAGCAGAAATATATTACTGTAAATTATTTCATTAGCGCAAGCATATATTTCTGCTACTATCACATCTATATATGTCTAGGGGTATATATACAGACATATATGTGTATATATACCCCCTATACACATGTTCAGATGTCATGTCTGACATCAAACATGTCCTCAAAAAGCACTGGCAGTGGCAACCCCTGCAGCATGAAAAATGCTTGCTGGTGAGAAGCAATATTCCTGTCCCGAAGCAACTCAGAGAAATGATCATTTCTCTATAGCGGTCACCCTGCTATGGAAGGGTTTTGTCACCCTTCCATAGCAGTCAATGTCAGTTAACCCTACACTACACTACGGTCCCCTTACACTTAACACTTTCCCTACAGAAACTAAATTTTTGAAGCTAACTTAAGTGTAAAGGAGCACTCTAACTACACTAGATATCCCTTTCCTCACACTAAAAATAGCTAAATGACACTGTAACACATTAGAACAGAACAGCATTCCACTCTCTTCCATGTCCCGTACAAGAATGCTAGGAATTTGGCGGGGGCGATCTTATATACTGGGGGGCGTATTCACTAATGATTGGTCTAGGGACCCCCTAGTCACTCCAATCACATTCCTAGCATTCTCCTGCCCCCTCAATTGGCTTTTGCTAATGGTTCTGGTCCAATCACGGGCTTTTAAAGCCCATTTCCTGAAGCATTGCATTTTGGTCGGTTCTGGTTGCCGAATTCCGAACTTTTTGGGCAAAAAGTTCTAAAATCGGCCGAACCTCGAACACCCAGTGTTCGGGCCGAACCGATGGTGGACCCGAACCGTTCGATCATCCCTAGCCATAGGTCGCCTCCCATAGGGAAGCTGCGGACCCGTTCTAATAGGAGCGACACAAGTCGCTCCGACTTAGAAAAAGGGTCCGGAGCTTCTTTGGGGCGACCAGGAGGCGACCGCCATAGACTTCAATGTTATGAAGTCCGTGGCGGCCGCTCCGAGGTCGCGGCGCGCTGCTCGCACCGCGACCTCGGAGGGCGCAGTGCGAAGTAGCGTCGCCCCTATGTGAACGGGGGCTTAGGGATTATTTATAGGCAGTTGATAGATGTTTTTGAGATTTTTCTTTAGAGGCACTTGATTTTTACCGGTGCAAGCACAACAGTATTGTGCTGTAGAATTAAACACAAACAATTGATTAATCCATTAGGAGGTAAAATAATTGAAATATACGCAAACTGTGTACTGTGCTATTTACCTGGTGATTCACTTTAACATTATACTGATAATCAACTCAAACTACAATTAAAATAAAAATTTGGTGGGCCATTTCCGATTGAAAAATAGAAATGATTAGTCTGGAAGGCAGCCAGCTTAGATAAAAAAAAACCATACATAGTGGGGCTCTAAGTGATATATATATATATATATATATATATATATATATATATATATATATATAGATATATATAGATATCTATATCTGTGTGTGTGTGTGTGTATGTATGTATATATATATATGTATATATATATATATATATATATATATATATACAGTATTTCACAAAAGTCAGTACACCCCTCACATTTTTGTAAATATTTTATTATATCTTTTAACGTGACAACACTGAAGAAATTACACTTTGCTACAATGTAAAGTAGTAAGTGTACAGCTTGTATAACAGTGTAAATTTGCTGTCCCGTCAAAATAACTCAACACATAGCCATTAGTGTCTAAACCGCTGGCAAAAAAGTGAGTACACCCCTAAGTGAAAATGTCCAAATTGGGCCCAATTAGCCATTTTCCCTCCCCAGTGTCATGTGACTCGTTAGTGTTACAGGAGCGCTTTGTCAAGTCACGGAAGGGCCGGCAACTGGTACATTTAAAGCTGAGGGGGCGGATCATGCTCTGCTTCAGTATGTCAGAGTACATGTGGGCATTCATGGTTCCCTCAATAAACTGTAGCTCCCCAGTGCCAGCAGCATTCATGCAGCCCCAGACCATGACAGTCCCACCACCATGCTTTACTGTAGGCAAGACACACTTGTCTTTGTACTCCTCACCTGGTTGCCTCCACACACTCTTGATACCATCAAAACCAAATAAGTTTATCATGGTCTCATCAGAACCCAGGACATGGTTCCAGTAATCCATGTCTTTAGTCTGCTTGTCTTCAGCAAACTGTTTGCAGGCTTTCTTGTGCATTATCCTTCGAAGAGGCTTCCTTCTAGGACGACAGCCATGCAGACCAATTTGATGCAGTGTGCAGTGTATGGTCTGAGCACTGACAGGCTAACTCCCCTACCCCTTCAACCTCTGCAGCAATACTGGCAGCACTCATATATATTTGCCAAAGACAACCTCTGTATATGACCCTGAGCACGTGCACTCAACTTCTTTGTTGACCATGGCGAGGCCGGTCCTGAATGGAACCTGTCCTGTTAAACCGCTGTATGGTCTTGGCCACCATGCTGCAGCTCAGTTTCAGGGTATTGGCAATCTTCTTATAGCCTAGGCCATCTTTATCTAGAGCAATAATTCTTTTTTTCAGATCCTCAGAGAGTTCTTTGCCGTGAGGTGTCATGTTGAACTTCCAGTGACCAGTATGAATGAGTGAAAGTGATAACACCAAATTTAACACACCTGCTCCCCATTCACACCTGAGACCTTGTAACACTAACGAGTCACATGACACCGGGGAGGAAAAATGGCTAATTGGGCCCAATTTAGACATTTTCACTTAGGGGTGTACTCATGTTTGTTGCCAGCGGTTTAGACATTAACGGCTGTGTGTTGAGTTATTTTTTTTTTCAATCAATACATTTTTATTTGCATTTTAAAATAAGGGAAAACATACATGAGAACAAGAAAACATCAACGTGATGTAGGGAACATAAGAAACAACAGGGTAGCGGAACATCTTCCATGGTGAGCTTGTAGAGTGCATATGAAAATTAGCAAGTACGGTACAAGAATTGTATACATGTATCATAGTAATGTCTAAGCAATATATCACACAGGTACATTTCTGACTGGAAGAGGAGAGGGGTAGCAACCACTGCCTCCAGGCCGTAACCCCGAAGGGAGCAATGACACCAGATCAGAGGCAGCGGGTGCCTCCCTCCCCTCTTTGAGGAACGATTTGAAGCCTCAGCTGTTAACACTTTGTTAATTCTTAATTACAGGTGGTAAGTAGGGCCATGCCAACCAAGCTTTCTGTAATTTTTGGTAGGATAGATTATTGAAGGAGAGGGCTTTTTCCTGTTTATAGTTGTCATTCACTAGGGCTATCACTTCGGAAAGATTTTGGAACTTCAGTGGTTTTTTCCATTTGCGTAGAATTAGAGTTCTGGAGGCCAATAGGAGGTGCAGAACCATCTGTCTAAAATTGAGTGGGTATAGATCGATATTTAAGTTTAGTAGTGCTAATTCTGGTTTAGGGGGAGACAAGATTCCTGTCGTGGATGCTATGCACCTGAATATCGACCTCCAGAAACTTGTGAGAGAGGGACATTCCCATAGGATGTGCTGAAGGGTACCAATCTTCCCACATTCCCTCCAACATAATGGGGAGAGAGTAGAGCTCATTTTAGATAGTCTATACGGGGTAAAGTACCATCTATTGGTAATTTTTGTCATCATCTCCCAGTGATTGGTACAATGTGATAGTTTGTGAGTTGCGATTAGAGCTTTTTGCCATTGTTTGAGGGTAAAGGAATTGTTTAGGGATTTTTCCCATGTGAGTAGATTTGACTGTAAGGGAGGTGGATGTTTCCCGCCTTGCTCCTAATCTCACTTCCTCACTCTTGCTGTGCATTTATTTTGTTGTTTGCTTCAATAAACTACTTTATTTTACCTGCATCCCCATGTGGTCTGGTTTTCTGGCATCCTGACAAATGGTGTACCTAAGCATTTCTCTGAACTAAATTCCCTGCACGGTATTCCCTCTTCAGAGTTATATACATATATCCGAATAACCAACTTTCTGAAAACAAATCCTGTCCCGACAGTCAAAATTCCTTCCTCAATATATGCTTTTTACTTATCCTCCACACCCAGACCTAAAGGCATTTCTCTCTTTTATAATGCTCTCTAATGCAAAACTACTTTTTGCAAGACTGGTCCTATCTTTCGATGGGAGACAGATTTGCAGAAGGCTTACACACCAGAGCAATGGCTCCAGGCATTTAGATTCACCAACAGCATTTCAAGGTGTACACACCACTGGGAACTTTCTAAAAAAATAATTTCTCTGTGGTACCCCACACCCTATCAAGTGATACATTTCTACCCCTCCCAATCACCTACATGCTGGAGTAATTGTGGTCAAATAGGCAACCTCTACCACATTCTATAGGCCAGTAAATGTCTAAAAAGTTTTTGGAAACAAGTATTTGGTTTAATTTCCTCGGTCACAGGTATTCTTACCCCACCTAGTCTGGATTTTGCCCTACTTAATCTATAAATTTGGAATTTCCCATCCCCATATAGTTTAGTGGTTGCCCATATACTACTGGCATCTAGAATGGTCATCACTAAATATTGGAAATTGGACAAGGCTCCCAAACTATCTGAAGTGGTAATGTCTATCAATCTTATTTATGAGTACAACAATTCCTTAGCCATACGGTCCGATAGACTAGGCAAATTTGAAAACACGTGGCAACCCTGGCTACCCTGGGTTAAGGCTTAACACTTGTATATCTCAATATGACTTATTACTGAACATCTCCTATATTATGTTCTGTCCATAAATACTGTGCTTATATAAGTTCTGCTACTGTAGTAAATGCCTTAGATACTGTATATTGTTTATGTCTGATATTATGTTCATTTGGTTTGTGTTTCTATAATACATTCAGCATCTTCTGTACTCAAGTTTAAAATTCAAATAAAAAGTAAGGTTAAAAGAAAACAAAATAGACTAAATGACATCACTAAATTCACACTCACTTCATCCTTAGTATTATAAACAGTGAAAGAGCATTCACAAATGCTTTGCTTTCCCCTTTCCTTCTTTATGCCCCTGCAGTCACTTCAGAAGCAGACTAGAAAAGGGTTTCAGTTAGTTGTGCCAAGCAGGAATAAAGCTGGGGTATAGCTAGCACAACATTCATACATGTTTTAAATATCCAAACTGATAATTTTCATCAAACATTTATTAGAAATAGTGTATATACATTAGGAACTCAATATTTTGTTTGTGGATTTATTTTCATCAAATGTATTCACAATAAATGCAAATTGCTTTAATCATTTTGCTTGTTTCTATGTTTTACATGTGGAATCATGGTCAGCTGACCAAGTAATACATTACCTTTTTGTGTAGTTGAAACCATTTTGAGGCAGCCTAAATATATCTGGTTGTACACATTCCTTTTTTTAAAGTATACATATCATTGTTTATTATTAAAATATTTTAGATTTAGATTTTATTCTGAATTTTACTGCCCTTTTGTAAAACACTTGC
This sequence comes from Pelophylax lessonae, assembly GCF_965119305.1. Lineage (NCBI taxonomy): Eukaryota > Metazoa > Chordata > Amphibia > Anura > Ranidae > Pelophylax > Pelophylax lessonae. Next base: position 434,303,585 of record NC_138769.1, read on the forward strand.
AGAGACATTTAAGTGGTTTAATATGAACCCTTTTTTAATAATCATTCTGACATGCTTGACTCCACATATGAATATTTAATTGCCCTCAACCCTTTCAAATATGCATATCTCTTAGTTTCTATATTGTAAATGTTCATTTTAATTATGTTGCTTCTTGTGAAGCAATTCACTTTTTATCTGCAAGGATTGTACTTTGATCATTTAAAAGCTTCACAATACTTGAAATACCTTGCATTACAGGAACAATAATTTGCTTTCCTGTGTTTGATGCTATTGTCAGCAATTAAATTATTAATTAAAAAAAAAACACATATATCTAAACCTACTTTAATGGGAGTCTGAAAACAAAGCTAAAAAGCCCAGTGATGATATTCATAGTTGTAACCAATAAGACTTCACTTTACTAATATCAGGTAATGGAATAAATAATGTTTGTTACTTTGGTTTGTGTTGTGTAAATATAAATAGGCATACACAAAGTCATTGGAGCTGACTAAAGTAAGAGAACAGTAGCAGAGATGAATTGCTATGGTACTCTTGCAAAATGTGCCCACTGTGACAAGTTGGGAAATTTGTTTCTCATTGAAAGCACCAAACAGTGAGCTTACTCCATGCCAGAATTACATTTTAAGGCTTTTTCTGCCCACTTTTAATTTGAACAAAGAAAATTAATCACAGTTGAATAGTCTCCAATGCAGAGGGTTCTCACCATCCATGCAAAAAAACATAGAATTTAGCCTTGTGGCTCTCTTTGCAGCTTCACCACTCAGGCCTCATGCCTTGGTCCTCCAGACCATCAAACACACAGTGCCAGTATTCGTGCACAAAATGCTGTACCTTTGTCAGCTTTACTGTTTCTTCTGCAGCTCCCAGCTATTATATCCTCACGTTGTCTGTCCTGACCTGGACAGTATGGTGCAATGTGCACCTAACAGCTCCCTTTACACACTGAACCCCCTCTAACTCTGTCTTTAACCTAAACCCAGAACACAACTGCATCAATAGTGTGTCTGTTTCCTGCAAAATATAGCCTAGGCTGGCATTTTAAACAGTGGCATGTCCTCGACCTGCCACACTACATAAGTGCACATATGAAGGCAGTAACAATCCCTCAAGCTGATCATACACTAAAGTTTAATGTGTCACTAAATACAATTCAAAAACTAAAATATAATTTTCCTTAGTCATTAGAGTCATAAGTGGTCTTCTAATTACCTTTGAATATCAATCCCTGAGATATGCTAAAACTACACTCAGTCGATTTGCTTTATGAGAGTGGCTGACTCTACATGCTACATGAGAGAATGCTGACTCTACATGCTCCCAATGTACTGTATGTGGAATTTAGCTACCTTCCTGTGCACTTTGCTACTATGGACTACAATCCTACATGCAAACACAGCAAATAAAAAGCTCTTTTATGCGTAATCCATTCATCAGTACCCTGTCCACTGGCTAAATGAGTGACAACAGGACCAGGAGGTAGACATATTAATACATTTACAACAAAAACAAAGGTGATACTTTCTTATTTGCACTAACAATCAATTAAACAATACTGCTTGGGCTGAGAATAAGGGAGCACCCCAAAAGCTTGTCCTGAAAATGTAACTGTTAGTGTAAATAATAAAGGTACATAGACAGTACTCAGTTGTTTTGTATCAGGACCAGGAACACATTTGTGGAAACTGAAAAAAAAATGCTAATTGCAAAATGAATACAGATGCAATGATTCTTGGAAGTTTAGAATAAGGAGAGCAATGCATTTTCCAGACCTTTTTGTGGCATTTAGGTATGAGCAGTGCATGTATCATATGGTCAAAGTACTTGGCAGTACTTCCATGGATAGCACAGTAAGATTAGAATCATAATAATGATATTAATAAAAAAAAAAGTAAAAATAATGTTGTGAAAAAAATCAATATGTTTTTTCTTTGTATATCATGCTGAAATGAAAATTAGTTTTCTAGCTAGAGGGTTTAGTAATGTTTTGATCACTTTTTGGTGCGGACCTAATTTTAAATGTTCTTTCAACATTCACGTATTCTGCTGTGTTCTTGTACCTTCTGTTCCAATAGTGTGAACTAAGGTGTGTGTCAAAGTTTTATCTGAAAATGTAAAAAGTAAAATGAATGGCTTACTAAATAATTAAATTTGTATGCACTAAGCAAAGTTGGGACCTAAAAAAACACCCACATGCGCAGTGAAATACGCAGTTAATATGCACATAATTAACTTTAGTAATGTTAGCGGGTGGCACTGCTTCGAACTAAGATGTGCATGTAAAATTTCAAACAGCAGTCATTTTAGTTTTAGGTCCCACTACAGCTTAAGCATCATTAACATTTGGATACTGGAACATACACTATGTAGTAAACCCCACAATCACAACCAATCATTGACAAGAATGCATAGTAAATAACATCTGGATTTTTGGTTTTCTTCACATAATCAATATTATGTGCATAATCTTTAGTAAATCAGCCTCAATATGTATTCACCAGGAAAACTTGACTTGTCTATAGAATAACATTTATCTTAAATGGTAGCTGCTTATATAGGTGAAATGGAAAATTCACATTGCTACATATTGAACCTCTGAATGTAAAAAAAATATCCTGAATATAAAAGTTAGTCAACTATTGCATCCCAAAGAGCTGTTATGAGGCCAAAGGAAAGGGAGGGCCCCCATCCCATGACTGAGGGAGTAAGAAGCACAGACTACTTTTCTGTATATTGAACAACCTGCCTACATCAGGTTTACCAGTTCTAGCTTACCACAGAGGAAAAGCTTATCTTTTTTTGTATACAGCACAGCCTAAGCACAGTGGCAGCATATAAGGATAAAGCTAAATCTCAATGTAGTCACTTACAAATGTTTGGCTACCAGTGTTAATGGGGCATAAATGGGCCACTCATCTCAAAATATCATAGTAAAGTCAATGTAAAGAAGAAAACATTTTCCCTGATATTTGTTTGTCTGTTATGTTCCCGCTGGGGGGAATCATTCCTCTAACAGCCATCATTGGCCAAAGACACTATTGGTCAGTTACAAGACGTGGCCAAGAGAAAAGTGCTGTTGACAGTATTGCAGGGAGAATGAAGTTTAAAGTGCATTGTGCAAGCACAAATCAATAAAGTATTTAGAATGCTATATTTTTATAGCATTTATTTTCTTATACATCACTGCTATATAGATCCACTGTTTCTGTGCAGTGAATTGCAGTTTGTGTGGCTAGGGAGAGTGGAGTATAGGCCCACTTACATTCTTTGTGATTTCATAGGCCCAACAGTCCAATTTAGGGCTAATTTTTCTTTCGAATATTAGCAACAACTACTTCTGTCTGTTTCCTTACTTTATGCTTTCTTTAGGGGTGTTTTGTCGATTCTTCTTTTAATTTTACTTTGTATTTATGTCCTTTTTTTCTGTTTAAGGCTACAAAAAAAGGTAGTTTAAAGTTTTATATTTGTTGTTTTTTTTTTGTTCTTTCAAGCTCTTCAGGGACAGGTCCAGAGACGCCTAATTCCAATCTTTTAGCAGGAAAGGTCATATGTGACAATAGAACCAATCTACTGTCTACCCTTTGGCAGGGAAAGTTCAAACATGTGCCTTGCCTGGCACATATCCTCAACCTAGTAATGCAGTGCTTCCTGGTTAGGTACACTAGCTTACAGGATCTTATGAGAAAGGCCAGAAGAATTTGTAGCTATATCAAATGGTCATACCCAACCAGTGTTTGACTTGGTTATACTGAGTGCGAACTCCATGTGCCTGAAAATCCTCTCATATAATATGCCCTCTGGATTGAATGGATTATCTTGACCTGGAAAGAGTGTGAAACTTAACCCCTGGTGGGAAAAAGTTATATTTGGACTCCTTGTACCCATGTATCAAGGTGAGAGAACAACTGGTGTTTGTGGAGATTGGAGATTTTATACAGTGGAGCAAAGCAGTGATTTTTCCATTTTGGTTTGAATGATACAACATATTGTGTGGGTTATTAGCACAGAACAGGAGTATATAGGAGAACAGGAGTATATAGGAGTAAGCCAGTCCTCCTATGCATGTTGTGGCTGTATAGCACAGGTAACATTACTAAACAGAGTAAATAGTGCCCTGCCTTAGGATGGGGCACATCCACCTTTGCCTGTGTACACATGCTGCTGGCCCCCTTACAGTGCCATGGGAATGTATACCTCACTTTGTTGGCCTCCCAGACATGATGGGGGTGCTAATTAATAAAATGTAATAGAAAAGGGGAAATGTGTACTTGGGTGAACTTTAATCAATGAAAAGCAATGTTTGGTGCAATTTTACTTAAGTATTCAGTACGCAGACACACTCCACTGACACACTTCAATATAATGCAGTAAAATTGCACTAACACACTTCAAAATATTGCAGTAAAAGTGTCCTGAGGCACTTCAATATACTGCAGTAAAAGTGCACTAACACACTTCAATATATTGCAGTAAAAGTGTTCTGACGCACTTCAATATACTGCAGTAATTGTGCACTAATGCAATTAAATATACTGCAGTAAAATTGCCCTGACACTCTACACTGAAATACTTCAATATACTGCAGTAAACCTTCCCTAAACATCTTACACTGATACACTTCAATATACTGCAGTAAATCAGCCCTGACACACTAAACTGACACTACAGTAAAAATGAACGGTCGCACTACACTTACGCTGCACTATCACTATATTCACACTACACTGACACTCTACACTCACAAAAGAATCACAATAGCAAAATATAGCACACTAACTTGCTAGTATCAATGAACAGAGCCCTGTTATATCTGTCTCCACTCAAATATCACACTGCAAATGGCTGCTCTGGGAGGGATCCTTTTAGAGTATGGGGTTGGTCTATGAGCAAAGAGCCATGATTGGACACAGTCACCATTATGTTCTCCGAACATGGCTCTGACAGTGTTCTGCATCCTAATTGGGCAAAGCCTTCCTTTCTACAGCTAATCAGGGCCTCCAACGCACCATGTGGCACGCAGTGCACTGCGGGCATTGTGGGGGCTGAACAAACAGTCTAACTCCCCAACAATTTGGATGTTCACCGAACAGACGAACAGACAATGTTTGGCCTGAACTCATGCTCGGGCCGAGCCGTTTGCCCAACACTAATAGGGAAGAGATTCTCTGCACCAAATCAAGTTTGTAAATTAAGTCTGCCTAATCTCTCCCTCTTAAATAGCTGACTATCAAAAAGCCTTGAAAAAACTTTGCTGCAAATGTGTTAAACTTTGCTGTTTTAATTGTCAGGAAAAAAAGACACTGTCATTTGTTTATTCCAGATGACATTTCTTACTTGCAGCTCTGAAAAATGCACGCTAGTTTTTATTTCCTAAAAAAAGGTTTCTTTCTGTCTCCCATGTTTAAAAGCACTTACACACTTGCATGGTGTGAAATATTCCTGGCTCTTGTTTGGAACATAATAAACAGTTTTTTTTTTTCACAATAAAATATGCCTCATCTCTATATATATATATATATATATATATATATATATATATATATATATATATATATATAAAAGTACAACTGCTTGCAAAATGTTCAGTGAGTCTAAAAAAATAGACTAATCTCCCTCTTACATTGCTGCCCTGGGCCCCAATCAAGCTGCTTAGATGTTCTCGAGCCACAGTGCCACATACTTGGTGGTTATCTCTGGAACATAAAACTATATATTTTTTTAGTTTGCCTTAACAACTGCCGAATCTCTGGAATGTGAGTTTATGGTTTTGAGGTGTTTTTTTTACCACTCTGTGTTGACATTTAGCTGAAATTTGCAAACAATACAGTGTGATACTGAAAAAGAAGATCACAAATTATGCTTCCAGATTTTCCTAGCTTGCCAAATGGAACAAGGGCAATGCTAACTCAAGGATCCCTTGGATCAGGTTTGAAGTTGGTTCTGTATGCCCATATTACCTCCCTGAAGTGGCATGGTCCTCATATATCTCATATAAAGCACTGGCCCCCTATAACACTCTTGTGGCTCAATCTTTGCAACTGTGGTCCCTCTATAGAGTTCAATTTTTGCTTATCTTGGCGACTTCACCCTGGACTTACTTTCTAGGAGATCCTTTGTTTCTGGCAGCCTTTCCAGTCTCTGAGAGTTTTCTCTGATAGGAAAAATAATTGAGCCCTATTTTAGCCCTACAAGATAATTCTGGAATTAATTTCCTTTGATTTTCTTCTGTTTATGTGAGCTAAAAAATGTCCCACAACAGGAGAGATATCATTATAAGCAAATAAAGCATTTTTAGGAGGAAAAAGTGCATGTTATACACCGATAAATACGGTATATAAATTCTTTGTTAGATGTATGCTCCCTGACACACCATATGTGCAGAAATGGGAAGCGGATTGTAATATGCAGTTTTCCTCTCAGGATAGGGAGGATATGCTATGTAATTTACGAAAATGTACTAAATTCTTAAACATTAGGAAAACTGCCCTTAAACTCTTTACTATATGGTACTATACACCTGTTCAACTCAACATTATTTTTCCTGAAATTTCAGACTACTGTTTTTGAGGATGCTCTGCTTGTTTTACGTTGGTCCACATATTTTGGGAGTGTGATAAAATTGCACCTACAGTATATAGTGAATGATTTTACATATTGCTTCTAAAATAACAGGAGACATGCTGCAACTAATGCTTCCCATTTATGTGCCTCCATACCTGGTGCTTCACACCATGAAGAAAAATGTATTCGTACTATCTGCATTGCTTCTCACTGGGCCATAGCTTTGAAAACCCCTATACTCCTTTTCTTGCAAAATCTTGACAGTATAGATATGATTATGCTGATGGAGAGGATTTTCCATACACTGCACGACAATATGTCACTGACACTTGTTTTTATCATAATATGACTTTTCTTAATTTTTGTGTTTGTAATTACTTCTGGAACTTCTGATTACTTACGCTATATGGCATACTGTACATGGCTGTTTGATTACCTTTGTCATCTCCTATTTTTTTTGGTTTGGTTCTTTGGTCTTATTTGTACTATATGTCAGCATGAACGCTTTTGTACCTTCTCTGTTTTTCTGTGTAATAGGTATTTGACTTTTATTACTTTTTTTTTTGTACTTTATCTTTACAAATAGTTTCTAAACAAAAAAAGAGTTAGAAGCACTCACCAACACCTAAATACCAGTGTAGCAACCTAAAGAGTAAAACATTCTGTGTTGGGCTGCCTCAGTGTGTTAAAAAAGTATTCCTATTCCTTTAAGATCAATTTATCATGGCATAAATAGTGCTCACAAAAATCAATAATATTTTATATATATATCAAATATTTAAAATTGTGAAACAGAAAATCCAACTCTTGTAAAAAAAAAGTCCCACAGCTGAATGAATAACCACACAAAATAATGTTCTATATGCAATCATGTAGGTCTTCTATGTTGTTATAGTAAATCCAGGGTGCCTCCTACCAAACTTTCAGATCCCAGTACCATCACATAAGATCTACATGGTTGCACATCACATTTAAATTCACAATTTACACATTTTTTTTCTCAGAAAGCACATATATTTCTTGAATTTTTATTTTATTATTTGAATATAATTGCTTCTAAAACAAAGTTGAAAAAAGTAGTTAAAATTAAGAATGCAATGTCTTTAGGGACCATATTACTATCACAACAATTTAATTATTACACCCAGGTTATAACTTGTTAAATGGCAGGTAGATAGAATAATTGGAATGTGTATCAGGCCTGCAAAAAGATTTTGTTTAAAAAATAACATTAATCTGTAAATTAAGAGTTTGACTAAAGGAGTATTTATGTTATTATATTATTCTTAGCTTCCAATTTTCATTATTACATTATACTGGTGATTAAATTAACAGCTAATTTGATATGATAATAAATAAGAACAAGAAACAGAAAAAGAAAGAGATCACTGTCTGCTGATAGAGTGCTTAATAAAAAAAAAAAAAACTGCACTACTTGCTAGCTTATCAAATAATACCACCGATGAAGTATTTTAAAAAACATTATTCAAACGTGTAAGCATTTCAGTTGTAATTGTCATATATCACCAAGAATATTTACCTCAAGTATATAGAAAATAAGTTTCAGCTATGGACTAATTACATCATTAAATTCCACATTTAACTGTGTATATCCAAATATATATCTGTTTAACATAGTTATTTACTAAGAAAATAGGTACCATCCAAATAATAACTAGTAAATAGGTACCATCTATATAATAACTAATAAATATTGGGTTCTTTGGGTTAAGCCTCATAGAGAACGTTAAAGAGAAGCTCCAGCCACCTATAAAAAATAGCGCCAACAATTTTCTCAGAAGCCAGTGAAGGGATTGGCAAAGAGGAGTGGAGGACACTGAACGGTTGGTAAGGTGGATAAGTCTAGCAGCAGCATTCATTATGGACTGAAGGGGAGATAAACTATGTAAAGGTCATCCAATGAGAAGGGAGTTGCAGTTGTGGAGGCGAGAGATAACCAGGGAGTGAATTAGAAGCTTGGTGGTGTCGTTGGTTAATTAAAAAGGGGAATATTCTAGAGATGTTGCGGAGGTTAGGGCCGCATGATTTGCACAGGGATTGTATGTGGGCCTAAAAGGACAGTGCAGAGTCCAGGGTTACCTCTAGCACCCTGGCATGTGTGGAAGGATCAATAGTTGTTCCATTGATCTTGACAGAGAATTCCGGGGAAGGGGCACGTGGGGGAGGAAATATTATGAGCTCGGTTTTAGATGGATTCAGTTTGAGGAAGTGGTGTGACATCCAGGCTGATATGTCTGTTAGTAAATCTGTAATGCGGGAGGAGACTGATGGGGTGAGCTGAGGGGTATAGAGATAGATTTGGGTGTCATCAGCATATAAATGGTAGTGGAAGCCATAGGAGGCTATTAGCTGACCCAGGGAGGAGGTGTAGATCGAGAATAGTAGAGGTCCAAGGACAAAACCTTGGGGAACCTCAATGGTAAGAGGAGTTGCAGAGGAGTAAGTGGAATTTTAAGTGATACTGAAGGTGCGGTGAGATAGGTAAGATTCAAACCATCCGGAGAGTGCAGTCAAAGAGACCAAGCAAATTTACTTTTTTGAGAAGGCGGGATGGTCATCTGTATCAAAGCCATGCAGATAGGTCCAAGAGTAAGAGTACAGAGTAGGGACCATTGGTTTTAGCTGTTAGTAAGTCATTTGTGAGTTTTAGGAAAGAAGTTTCTGTGCAGTGCTGCTGGCAAAATCCAGACTGAAGGGGATCAAGAAGGGTACTCTCAATGAGGCACTTGCTCAGTCGGCTGTAGACTAGACTTTCAAGGAGTTTGGAGGCAAAAGGGAGTAAGGAGATGGGTCTTAGTTTGTTTAGATTGGTGGGGTCTAGTGAGGCTTTCTTTGATATTGATTAGAGGGTTGGGGAAGATGCCAGGTGAGAGGGGGAGGTTGAAGATATGAGCTAAAGAGCATAGGATAGAGCCAGAGGGTGACCGTAGTATTTGAGACGGAACAGGGTTCAGGGGCCAGGAAGTTAGGCGGACGTTAGAAAAAAGTTTAGTGACTTCCTCTGCAGTAGTTGGGTTAAATAAGGGAAGTATTGATTGTGCAGGAGGACAAGGAGTGTAAGGTGAGGAAGATATCTGTAGAGTAGGGATCTTTTCACAAATTGTATCAGTCTTATTTTTGAAGTGATTGGCAATCTCTTGGGCAGTGAGTTATTGTTATATCTTCATATATCTTATTATTATATCTTATATATTATATATGATATCTTATATATTATTATTATTATTATTATATCTTTTTTGTATATATTATATCTTATTTTGGACTTATGATAAAATAGAATTCCTATAATAGAATAAAAGGACCAGCAATAAGAATATTAGATTGTCACAGATTGTGTGAACATGCCATTTTAAAGATGATGACTCACACAGAAGACATCAATATCGGAATAAACCATTCATGTAGTCACCAGGAATTGGCTGTGACTAGTCTGGTATATTGGGCTGAAATGGATATTAGAGTGAGGTTAAATAGTAAGTGTTGAATCTAAAGTTAGTGTTGTATACCTACAGATCTGACCACTTAATATGATCAATGGTTAACAGTTTGACAGCTGAGGCTGCCCAACATCTCATCTACATGAGTCAGGTCAGGAGAGCAGCGTCCTAAATGTTTTACAAGCTGTTTACTACTGAATGAGTTAGTAGCAATATCAGCACCCCCCATATTTGAGGACCAGGGGGAGAGAGCTTCGAGCCGTATTTCAAGTTCTTTCCAATTGTTTCAAGTGGTTATATAGTAAACTATAACATCCTGGTATTGTTATTGTTTAAATTTATGATCTATCACTCCCATTCTATTATTTAATATTTAATTGATGTTTTAAAGCGGAGTTCCACCCTGGATTTTTTTTTTTTTTTTAATACCCCCGGGACAGTCAGGGCTAGTACATTCCACAATGGCTAGCCTCTGATCTGTCCCGGGTTGCACTTACCTGTTAGGACAAATACTTACCTTGAAAACGTCTTGTCCAGCGCTGCCATCTCAGATGTGGGCAGCTTAAGCCAGCGAGATCCCCTTCGGCGTCTTCTTCCGCCTTCTTTGGTCCCACGATGCTCTGCGCCGGCCCCGACGTCACTTCCGGGTCGCGCGCGTCATCCCTCCACAGCTTCAGGCGCAATGATTCCTGGGAGCTATGACGTTCAGCTCCCAGGAATCATTGCAGAGCCAGGAAGTGACGACGGGCCACGGCCGAGGAAGGAGGAAGAAGGAAGTAAGGTAAGTATTTTTTCTTCGTTACGAGGTAAGTAAAAAAAAAAAATATGCGATTATCCATTTCTATTTCAGGTGACCCGGAGCGAGAAAATGGAGGTAAGTATTAAATTAGGGTGGAACTCCACTTTAATCAGATTTATCCAAAGCATCATTGTGTTTAAGGTGACTATACACTACTAGTTCTCTTTAGGAAGTGATTGAGACCTGGATGCCTGTGTGAACATTTTGCACCACCCAATGAATACTAAAGGCATGGACTGTGTGGCTGCTCCAGCCTCATTAAGTTTATTTTTTTTATTTATTTCAGGTACTTATATAGCGCTGTCAATTTACGTAGCGCTTTACATATACATTGTACATTCACATCAGTCCCTGCCCTCAAGGAGCTTACAATCTAAGGTCCCTAACTCACATACATACACAGTAGGGCCAATTTTATACAGGATCCAATTAACCTACCAGCATGTCTTTGGAGTGTGGGAGGAAACCGGAGTACCTGGAGTAAACCCACGCAGGCACAGGGAGAACATGCAAACTCCAGGCAGGTAGTGTCCTGGTTGGGATTTGAACCAGCGACCCTCTTGCTGCTAGGTGAAAGTGTTGATATACTGTATATTCATAAATGTATGGGGATTAAACATCTACTAGATATTCTGCTATTTTACTACCTATTAACCCAACTTGGGTCATGTTAACCTCCATTGCAAATTCAACAAGGATTGTTCAATTTTCTATTAAAGGGCCGAACACATTTTCCATGTTCACAGTAATTTCCCACATGATGAAATGTCTCTGCAAGTCTTTAGAATACCCAATACTGGCAAACATAGAATTATTCTTTTTGAAAATATAGACATATTGTATGTTGGTAATCGTATACAGTATGCTTATATCTATTTCCTTCCAAAGTAATTAATTTTACTTTTGTTCAAAGGAGAAAATATAAGATATATTCAGCAATTTGCCATCATTTTGTGCTAGACAGAAATGTAAGACTTTTAATTACCTGCAATAATATGAGAGTGTGTTTAGCAGTGATTGAATATCTCTTTATGGATCTCTGTACACCCCTTCCTTCAATGTCACACTATCACAAAACTGATCATTTGGAATACGTTAATATTTAATTGCCTGTAATTTCTCATGTGGTCTCTCATCACACTAGCTAGCTATATTTTCAGGATGGCCAAGGATAAAAACACATAACAATTTTTCCTCCAGTAGTCTAATCATTCCATCTACACACGCACTATTTGAAAACCCTCCAGGGCTATCTCAAGTAATCCATTTTCTCATAAAAATAACACATGATAGATAAAATCTGTAACTATCTTCTCCAGTATATTTTTGCTTGGTAGGATGTTTGATTGGAGATATCTAAGACATCACTGTTATAATGAAAACTGCACTGACAATAAAAATCTGATACAAACAGCAGAAAAAGAAAAGTTCGGAATATTAGAACTTCCATTACCTAAATGCAAACATACAATGAACAATATAGCATCTCAGATGAGACTTTCTTCCTATTTTTAATTACATTACAAACAGTAGAGCAATAAATTCATCATTAGGGTATTATACAAGTCATGATAGATGTTTAGTCCTTTTAGTCATTTATATTCCTCTAGAGTATGGTTTAGCTGCACTAATAGATATACTTTTGCCATGTGTTCATAAAACAATTGTGACGGGAGTACTCTTAAAGAAACATTGTCATTAACATTTTTCAGGCAGCTCACATAAATAAATGCGGGTTGAATTCTTAAGCATGCACTATCAATAGTTAACAATTGTTAGGCAGCTCACATAAATAACTTTGAAATTAGCACTTACTAATGCCTCTTTCTATAGAAATTGAGTATGCCTTTTGTCAGTAAACATGCTGTAGTTACACTTCAGGACTTCTGGAACTGTCAGAGGCTTTCTCTACCAGAAAGTATGCACTGCTTCCTCCCTCCCTCCTCTATCTGTTAAGCCTCTGGCACCTGAGACTGTGTGTGGGAAAGCTCTTGCATCATCAGTGACACCAATGGAAAAACTCTGCCTAAGCACTACTGTCACTAACAGAGTGCCAGGGGCTTTACAGAAAGCAGCTAGACACCCTGGTGATGTCAAGGTAGGCTGCTTGCTTCAAATTTTGCAGCTTGATTTTTCATAGACACTAATACTCTATTTTGAAACCTGTTACAAGAACAGTATCACTTCAGTCCAATTTTCAGTATCAGTATATTAAACAGGAAGATGTCCCTTCTTCGAATCCACAAAATACAATGGCTTGATTCTTTTGTATATACTATAATGAAATAAAAATAAGGCCCCCTAACTCTACTGCGGGATTAAGCCCCAATTTTTGGGTTCTCCTCCAACCTTTTCATTATCAATAGCAATAAAACCAGATAAAGGATCTAATACTTAAAATAAAGTATATACTGAACTTCTTATAGTGGGAAAGCAATACACTTTACTGTTTCTTTGTGTCTAAAATATGTACCACTGAGCTGTATTGCAATAGTCTTGTGAGTTAGGATAAGTCACACTGCACCTGATTTACAATATAATGTATCAACAAAAAGCTAGAAAATGTTTCAAGCTATCAGGGAACAAGCAAAACAATTTCAATAGTTTGTTTCCTATTTTTTTCCATAAGTGGAAGTGTTTAAACGACATTTTCTCTGTGTGATGTTTCAGTTCCTTCTGCTAAAATCTATTTCAACTTCCGAAAACAAAAATCACATGTCATCAATAATAAGCTTAGTGCTGCAAAAGACTTTGATATTCCACATAAAGTCTCTCATACTTACTCACATACTCATACATACTGGCAAACAGTAACCTTATTTTAGACTAATAGCATGGAGTTAATATACAGGAATAGTATGGTATAGTCTTCATCCACATGTCTGTTCATCTGGGCATATTTATATAAGTATAAAATCAATAGTTTCCAATTTTACCTTGCGAAATCTGCTCAGAGTGTGTCTCATTGTTACCACATTTATTGATCCTCAGTACATCAAAACTTTTCACAAGATTTTTACACTTATAAAGAAATAATTCACAACACTCTAAGTTGAATATGGAACTTTACTTTTAGTACATTTCACCTGTTAATGTCTCAGATGGTTTACTGCACCTTGACATCGCAACTTTCTATGCCAAACTTTTGTTAAATTGGCAGTGAAATATAGCTATATATATATATATATATATATATTATAGATAGATACTGTAGATAGATACTGTAGATAGATAGATAGATAGATAGATAGATAGATAGATAGATAGATAGATAGATAGATAGATAGATAGATAGATAGATAGATAGATAGATAGATAGATAGATAGATAGATAGATAGATAGATAGATAGATAGATAGATAGATAGATAGATAGATAGATAGATAGATAGATAGATAGATAGATAGATAGATAGATAGATAGATAGATAGATAGATAGATAGATAGATAGATAGATAGATAGATAGATAGATAGATAGATAGATAGATAGATAGATAGATAGATAGATAGATAGATAGATAGATAGATAGATACTGTAGATAGATAGATATAAATATAGCAGTGGAAAAGGGTAAACTGGTGCAAAGGAAAACCTAATTACTGTGACAACATATGAAGGTCCCACAATTTTGTCAGACTTACTTACTAATTTATTAATTCATTTATTTTGTGAAACTAATAAAAGAAAATGAAGCACACAATTCAAAGTATCTCAGCACCTGCAGCATATCAAAATGTTTCTATTATTATTTTTTAATTTGTAATAAAAGCATTTTTTTTAAAGAGGTCTCTGCTATCTGTGCAAGATCAGATTTTTAAATTCCCCCCTTCTTAAAACACAGTATACACTTGTAAAATGTACGGGGGGAAAAAAGATAGATAATATATGTACCCCATCTTTGGCTACAGTGATGCAGTGGTTGATGTCATGCCAACAAGAACTTGGGCAATAGTGAACACTCCACTGGTAATGTCTTCCCAGCTAGATTTGGAGTACTCTACATTCCCCAGATCTTACCAAATGAATTTTTATGCCACCCTCACCTAGGCCCAGCTATCAGAAGCTGGGGAGAGGTAAATATACTATATATCTTCCCTTATATACGTTTTTTATGCTGCTTTTCCAAAAAGTAGGAAAGGGGGCCCACTTAAAAAAGAGACTTTGCATTTTAGCTGTAAGGTCTACTTTAAGCATGTGTAAACTTCAGTCCATGCAGTCTTCCATGTGAGTCTTTTCATAAATGTTACTGCTTTATTTGTCTCGCTGTAAGGGGCTACATTATTAAAAGGTAACTTTTATACTACTTTAGTGTGTCAAAAACTATGATGGTTACCAGGACAGAAAGTGCTGGGAAATACAAAAATTGACAGCTGTTAAAAAACATATTGATAAGAGACAGGCAACAAAAATAGTGAAAGGTCTGAAAGATTAAAACAACTCCAGAGACTTCAGGAACTTAATATTTATCACAGATGTGCACAGCCTATTGCATTAGAGTGTGCATCTCAAAGCTCCAATACACATGTCTGTGTGTGTGTGTGTGTGTGTGTGTGTGTGTGTATATATATATATATATACATATATATATATATTTTTTTTTTTTTTGATTGCTATGTATTTTTTTATTTGCTGATAATGCTAATGTAGCACTTACCCCCCAGGAGCTACTGATGATGATGGGTCCTCTATTCTGCTCCGACCCTATTAACAGCTCACTTCCCTGTGACACACTTGACCAAAGACCAAAAGCAATTTAAACTTGTGTGACTTAAGAGTTGGCAAGCTACCATGCTATTATAATACACAGGATGTAGGCCAAAAGCAATTTTTTGGTAAACTAATTAAATGTATTAGAGTAAAATGCAAAAAAACAAAAAAAAACAAATGAGTATGACCACTATCTGTCACATAAAAGGCTATAGCAAAGTTAAACTGATCCATAACTGGTGCAGCTAGAGTTTCTGTAATGGCATCAACTAGCTCAACAGAAAAACAGGGACCATAACAGCAGGTGTAATTATGTGTTCCTAATGTATGGGGTGCCCCTTAAAGGTAGCTGAGAGGACCTGGCCCTTTCTAGTTAATGTTGGCCAGCTTTTGGTGGGGCTCTTCTTTCAGTGGTGCTCTTTCCCTTTAGGAGTTTTAGTGATGTACATGGAGTCCAGGAGAAATGGGACTACTTAAAAGGTGCATTATTGAAGGCAACAGAAAATTGCATTAGACTTGTCAGTAAAAGCAAAAAAAGGAAGAGACCACTGTGGTACTCAGCAGAAGTGGCCCAAATCATTAAAAATAAAAAGCTAGCATTTTGTAATTATAAAAAAACCCAGAGCAATGAAGATAAGGAAATCTACAAGATTAGGCAGAAAGAGGCCAAGCAAGTTATAAGAACTTCTAAAGCGCAGGCAGAAGAAAAACTAGCTCAGTCTATGAAAAAGGGGGATAAGACATTCTTCAGATATATAAATGAAAAAAGGAAATTAAAACAAGGAATAACTAAATTAAAAACAAAGGACGGAAGGTATGTAGAAGAGAATAAAGGGCTAGCCGACTGCCTTAATGAATACTTCTGTTCAGTTTTTACAGAAGAAAAAGAAGAAGGACCTCCACTCGAAAGGATGACTAATGAATCATTTGATGCATGTGTCTTTACAGAGGAAGACGTTCTAAGATTGCTGTCTAAAGTGAAGACAAATAAGTCACAGGGTCCTGATGAGATACACCCAAAATTATTAAAAGAGCTTAGTGGTGAGCTGGCAAAACCATTAACAGATTTATTTAACCAATCATTAGTAACAGGAGTCGTCCCGGAAGATTGGAAATTGGCAAATGTCGTGCCCATTCACAAGAAAGGTAGTAGGGAGGAATCGAGCAACTATAGACCAGTGAGTCTGACATCAATAGTAGGCAAATTAATGGAAACCCTATTAAAGGATAGGATTGTGGAACATCTTAAATCCCATGGATTGCAAGATGAAAAACAACATGGGTTTACTTCAGGGAGATCATGTCAAACAAATCTTATAGATTTTTTTGACTGGTCGACTAAAATAATAGACGGTGGAGGTGCAGTAGACATTGCATATCTAGATTTTAGTAAGGCTTTTGACACTGTCCCACATAGAAGACTTATCAATAAACTGCAGTCATTGAGCATGGACTCCCATATTGTTGAGTGGATTAGGCAGTGGCTGAGTGACAGACAACAAAGGGTTGTAGTCAATGGAGAACATTCAGAACAAGGTCATGTTACCAGTGGGGTACCTCAGGGATCTGTACTGGGACCAATTTTGTTTAATATCTTCATAAGTGATATTGCAAAAGGCCTCGATGGTAAGGTTTGTCTTTTTGCTGATGACACAAAGATATGTAACAGGGTTGATGTTCCTGGAGGGAAACGCCAAATGGAAAAGGATTTAGGAAAACTAGAAGAATGGTCAGAACTCTGGCAACTGAAATTTAATGTGGATAAGTGCAAGATAATGCACCTGGGGCGTAAAAACCCAAGGGCAGAATATAGAATATTTGACACAGTCCTGACCTCAGTATCTGAGGAAAGGAATTTAGGAGTAATTATTTCAGAAGACTTAAAGGTGGGAAGACAATGTAATAGAGCAGCACGAAATGCCAGCAGAATGCTTGGATGTATAGGGAGAGGTATAAGTAGTAGAAAGAGAGAAGTGCTTATGCCGCTGTACAGAACACTGGTGAGACCTCACTTGGAGTATTGTGCACAGTACTGGAGGCCATATCTCCAGAAGGATATAGATACTCTAGAGAGAGTTCAGAGAAGAGCTACTAAACTAGTACATGGATTGCAGGAAAAAACTTACCAGGAAAGGTTAAAGGACCTTAACATGTATAGCTTGGAAGAAAGAAGAGACAGAGGGGATATGATAGAAACTTTTAAATACATAAAGGGAATCAACTCGGTAAAGGAGGAGAGCATATTTAAAAGAAGAAAAACTACCACAAGAGGACACAGTTTTAAATTAGAGGGGCAAAGGTTTAAAAGTAATATGAGGAAGTATTACTTTACTGAGAGAGTAGTGGATGCATGGAATAACCTTCCTGCAGAAGTGGTAGCTGCAAATACAGTGAAGGAGTTTAAGCATGCATGGGATAGGCATAAGGCTATCCTTCATACAAGATAGGGCCAGGGACTATTCATAGGATTCAGATATATTGGGCAGACTAGATGGGCCAAATGGTTCTTATCTGCCGACACATTCTATGTTTCTATGTTTCTATGTTTCTATAACTGATGAGCAGTTGTGTAAAAACAGTCTCTATGGCATTGTCTATGCATTTGGCAAGAGGTTAAGATGTGTAGTTCAGCTCACCACTTCTGGCAGATGATTAATCTGGTCCTAATTGGTTGGGAGTCAGCAATTGGCTTCCGAATTCTCAGGTCTCACAATCTGTTCATGATCTTTCTCACCCAGGCAGCAGGCCAACATGGCAAGAGGTCTATTTGGGTTCCAATGTGGCTGAATAACTCTTAGTGACTCAGTTCCATGGTCTCTGGTATGGTACAAATACCCAGAGTTGTGTTCACTCTCCTCCAGGTCCCCAAACACCAAAGGTCCACAGTAGCTCAGCCTCTCAACCTTCTAGGGTATATGGATGCAGACACTTCAGGTAGCATGTCTTCACTTACCGATACCAACCTTAGGCTCCATTCACACCTAGTGATTTGGAATTCCAAACTGTATAGCAATCACAGCAAAATAGATGGTATGTGTTTGGTTGCCATTATCCTTCAATGGAACTCCAAATATGATGTAATTCTGCGATTTTTGCATGACTGGATCACACAGCAAACTGGTCCAAACTGTTGAAGCTTTTCAATGGAAAAGGTTCAGAAGCTTCTTGTTGGGTGACAAATGCACATAGGGCAACCCATTGAAGTGAATAGGCTGCCCTATGCGACATGCAGAATTGCATGAAAATTGCCTAACGGAAGCTCTCTTTCCTGCTATGTGATAATGTGAACAGGGCTTTAGACTGCCTCCAATATCTTCTGGAATCGTATGAAAAACCAGAATGGAAGAGGTTAATCTGACCCCATATATATTGGGCTTTTAAATGGTGACTCCCAAATGAAAGAATAACCATATCAATAACTTATTAGAAAAGTACAAAAATGCATTTATTTAGTATCCACAGTCATACATAAACAACCTCATAGTATGAAGGGCCATGAACAGACATGGGGTCCATAAAAACATAATACATACAGTGACATCAATAATGTATAAAGGATAAAAAGTGCATAATGTGCCAACATGTTTTGTGGCCTATGTATTCCGCTTCTTTGGGGCTTCTGCCATCCATATACACTTCACAGACATCACAAATAAGCAAAAAGGAAAAGGGGAGAAAAAAGAGTCAGGAATAAAAATTGTAGTCAGATGTGTTCCAGTCAGGGGGAGATCAGAGAAAAATTACATCAAACGCTGCAAATTCCCGGCGTTTTCGGGAATTTGACGCGTTTGATGGGATTTTTGAGTTCAAATTTATTTTAAGTAAACTTTAAATGTAGCATTTATTTTTCTAAAGCACTATGTCATTATCATAAACCATTGGCATGTTTTTTTTTTTTCTATAATACACTTTCCACATGTTTTACATCCTTTTTTGTACATCACTGTTATGCTTATCCAACCTTTTTTTGCCAATTACTATCTATATGCGGTTAATCCAACATGGGTTGTACATATATGGACCATGCCTGTGCACTAAAACATCCACTTGTAGTCTCAGTCAGGGGCACATGTGACAGGGTGACAATGCAAGTACACAAATTAGAGGCATTTGTCACGCTATACCAATAAATACCTCACCAAAGACCTGCCCGACAGTTTTTTTTTTTTTTTATGAAAGCTGCATAAACCACTTCCTTAGGCTGCTTAGAAATGGTATAATGTTTAAGTGGTTATACCCTGATAATAGTTGAGGCTACAATCATGATTCGGTATTGTTTTTTACAGCCGGCAATTCCCTATCAAGTAAAAATGATCCAAGTGGCTATAAAGCCACTGGATCACTTTTACAGGTGGCAGAAGTGGTTCCCTCTCCTGCACCCACCTCCTTTACTGAGTTCTCCTGTCTGACTGGTAAAGATATGATGGAATCAGCTTCCCTGGACATAGTGAGTGGAACTTATGTTGTTCTTCCCACTGTCTGATGTCAGAAATCAGAAGCATTAAATAATGCAGGAGAACCTTTATCACTGGAATCTTTTGTGGTAATGTTTTGGTTTTACCAGGCCACACTCAACATCAGAAAATGAACCATGAAAATAGGGCCCTTGTCAAAATGGTAATTCTTCTCTCTATGTCCTATACAATGTCTATGCTACAAGTAAAGAACATATATTCAGCATCCAATAGTCAGAAGAAGCAGTTGTTTTAACACTAGACAATTATTCACCTCAATACTGGGCACATTTACCCCCTTCCTGCCCAGAATAATTTTAAGCTTTCAGTGCTCTCACACTTCATTGACAATTATTTAATCATGTTACACAAAATTGTTATACATTTTTTCACACAAATAGTTTTCTTATGGTGGTTTTTAATCACTACTGGGGTTTTTATTTTTTGTGCAATAAGTGAAAAAAGAAAGAAAATTAAAAAAAAGACACAAGTCCATCTAGTTCAACCAAAAGAAGGGTAAACACATTGATACAATCTTATATACACAATCCTACTCTCATAGCTTGCTCTAGCAGATGAAATCTGATGCTCCCTGGATCAACTTTTCCTATACATATTAGTATCCAGTTATATTAAATATATCTAGGAAATCATTTTTAAAAAAATCTACTGAACTAGTCGGAACCAGCTCTTGAGGAGTCTATTTCATATTTTTACAGCACTTACTGTAAAGAAACATTTACGTATTTGGATATTAAATCTCTTTTCCTCCAGACGTAAAGAGTGCCCCCTTGTCCTCTTTGATGACCTTAAAATGAATAACTCAACATAAGTTCACTATATGGACCACTTACAAACTTTTTTTTACATAAAAGTGTCATATTAGGTTATTTATCACATAGGACATACTTGCATTCTGCTACTCATCCTGAGTAAATGAATACCACACGTGTGAGCCTTTCCCACACTTTGCCACAGAGGCCCAACATCCAAGTAGCAACTTTAAGCATTCTAGGGGCATACATTACACATTTAATTTAATAAATACCTATCACATATTTATGAAGGCCCTAGAGCACCAGGACAGTGAAAACACCCACAAAATTACCCCATTTGGGAAAGCAGACACCTCAACGTATATTCTACGAGTCATAATTAGTCTTTTGAACATGTTATTTTTTTTCACACATTTTTGGAAAATGTGGAAAGAAAATAAAACATATTTTTATACACATATTTGTAAATGTATAAGATATTTCTAACACATAGCATTTACGTACCAAAATACATTCTACTGAGCAAAGGATAAAAAAAAAAAACATGTGATTTTAGTATTACAGTTGTTCACAGAGGAGAGCATTGGTCAAGGCAGCAGACAGGTATGTGGAATAATTCAGAACTACATTCACCATACTTCACTAATATTGTAGAGAAGCATGATATTGGTGGAAGCATTCTCCTATGCATAGGCCTGGTTGGAAGAAACATTGGGCACAATAATAATTGGTGTCTCATTAACTCCCCCACTGGAGCACACCTTACATTTTGTTTTACATTTTTGGCATGTTTCTCTGGAAGTGACTTTATTGGGAAAATGGCATTCTGCTCGTAAGTCTGCTCACTGCATCTCAGTGAATGGTTTCTAGTCGGGCCTTCCTGGTACACAAGAGCAGTGGCAATTTCCTCTAGGTATCGGAGAAAGGGTTCAGGTCATTTAGTGGATTTACAGTAGATAACATAAGAATTATGCATTGACAAATTGAAAAGAAAAATTGAGACTTTCTTGTATGAATGGTGGGTTCTTATTGTTGCAGAATAGGGCTGAATCATCTGATCATTAAAATCGATGCCCCCTGATGATTTTGTACTCCTGTACACATTCAGGCTTCTGGACTAGACCATACCTTCTGTGGATTTGAACAGTGGTGTCATTGTGGATTGAAGAAAGACAAAACTTCTTCATTCGTCAAACTCACATTTACCAGCCTTTGAGTGAAGCCCTATTAGTATACTGTGCCACATGCTAATGTTTTCTTCTGGTAAAGATTAAGGAAAAGGGGCAAGTGGGTATAATAATTATCAACATAGAGATGATTTTTTTTTCAAAGAGTGGGAATACAAGGTTCCAGACTATTTTTCCACTTGTTCCAATATAATCTGGGCAGTTAGGGGGATGCAGCTGGGTGTCCTTTCCTTAATGCATGCAGAAGGTATAGGTGTACCCCATGGCTCTTTCGTACAGCTTGTACAGTTTCACCCCATATTGAGCCCTTTTACTGGGGATGAACTGCTTGATGCCTACCTTGCCAGTGAAGTGGATAAGCAACTCATCCACGCAGATGTTTTTGTCCAGGATATACTTTTTGGAGAATTTCTTTCTTAATTTAAAAATGAAGAAGTGGCCACATTTTTTATAGTTTATCATATGTAGGGTCATTTCGAGGGAGGGCATTGGGTGTTATCACTGAAGTGGAGAAAAAGCATGATCATAAAATAAGGTGGTGTTGGCATAACTGTTGAATAAATGGGCATGTGATGAATGTAGTGGGTAAACCAGTAAGAACGTAACTCATTTTTTTTGTAAGTACCATATTAATTATGAGACCCAAAAAGATCTTGAACTTCTCCACTGTTAACTGTTTCCATTCATGGGGACAGGCATACATTGAAGTTGGGTTGTTGGCTATAAATTGTAGGGCATAAATGTTGCACTGGTCCACAACTGAACGTAATAAATCATTTATGAAAGCTAAATTTAAAAAAACAATGTGTGCAACATTTTCTATGTTGATCTTGACACCTGTCTGTGCAGTAAAAAGGGGGATATTACCTGATCCTGAGTTAGGGGGAAGCCATACAGGGTTTTCATGGGCCCTAACCCTTTGGGGCTGATGTGACACCCAACTAGTATCTGGTCTTTCATGCAGAGGTACTCCATTTCTGGTGGTTGCCACTGCACTACTGGTAGTGGCCTGCTCCTCGCCAGAACACCTTCCTTTGATGGACACACTTTCCTCCTCCGTTATAGACCAATTACTGTACTTAAATCTTTTGTATTCAGAATCAGAATCAGCCATAGAGAGCCTCCCACTGCTCTACTTGGTCATACTTAAGATTTGGTATGCCTCCTCACTAGTAAAGAATTTTTTAGACATACAGTAGTGGTGACAGTGGGCTGCGGTGGCACACTGCTGTGATGGGGACGCTGGTGCACTGATATGCACTGATGAGAATGCACTGAGGTACACTATTGAGGTTTCACTGATGGGTGCTAATGAGGCTGCACTGATTGGCACTGATGAGGCTGCTCTGATGGATGCTGATGAGGCTGCACTGATCAGTGCTGATGAGGCTGCTCTGATGGGTGCAGATGGAAACTTTTTAGGCTGAACTGATGGGTAATGATCAGAGTTAGGCTGCACATATTGGTGCTAATCATGGCTGCACTGATGGGTGTTGATGGGCACTGATCAGACTGAACTGATGGCCACTAATCAAGCTGAACTTAAAAAAATAGCATTTATTATTTTCTGTTTCTGGAACCTCTAAAGCATTGCACCAGCAATCAGATGATCACTGGTGCCATGCAGGTCTCCTGCAGATCTGTCAGTGTAACTGTGTGCCCGTACATCATACCCACAAGCAGATACTATCTGACAGGAAGACTCAAGGAAGACTCAATGGACTACCACAATGCTCCACAATGTTGACATTTAAAACTACAAGCCAACAGCCACAAAGACTTTTGGGACTTGTAGTTTTCCATTTACAAAGGGCCGTGAATGAGTGGCTTTGCCAAAAGATGAACTTATCCTTTAAGCTTATGATTCATGTTCTCACTCCTGCTAAACAGACAGTTGGTAGATAATGGAAAATCCCTACTCTCTCCATGGCTGAAACTAAATCTCAGATTACACAAATAATGTTACCTGAGAAAGTGGAGGCTAAAGTAATTGATATGATGCAAAAATACTCAGTTGTATGGTACTCTTGGTTTACGCATTTCCTCTCTGCTGTAAAGGACTGTAGTGCCATTGGTTTGTAGGTAGGGCTGGACCATTGTGCTTTAGCTTTTCCCTTTTCCTCTATCTTTTTCATTCCCTTATGCTGCCTGTTTTTTTTCTCCTTTATAATCTCCACTGTCTAACTATCACCTATACTGAGACCTTGTTTATATAGCCACATGCATTATATTTGCAGTTTCTTTATATTTCAACTTTGTTTGTTGTAGAGTAACCTGATGCTGGACATTAACATCATAAACACAACATATTCATTTCATTGCCTTTGTTACTTGCACAAATGTTTCTGTGCTATATTTTTTGCTATTCCATGACTCATTTGCTTTCTGCAATATGTCTACAGAAAATCAATAGAAAATTTATTGAACCATAAAATGTGCTCACTTATCATGCCCCACTATAATATATCAGAGCTACACATGTTTGTTTCTACAATTAGGGCACATAGGAAAGATAAGAAGAGCCTGCTTGCATGTGCAGCTAGCTTCTTCACTGCAGGTAAAGCCTTATATCTAATTACTTCTGCACTTCTCTAACCTAAATGTGTTAATCTAATCTCATCTGTTATGTATCTGAGTAGATTTGAACCTGGATTCTTCTGATTTCAGTCATGCAGCTCTATTCACTCTGCCACAGGAAGATCCGAGTTTTTGCAGCATATACTCTGCTTCTGCCTCTTTGGACTCTTTAGCTCCACCTGCCTTCCAGCTACAGTCAATCTGCAATCAGCTCAGGCTTTAAAAAAGAGCACTGCCTGTGCTCTGGGCCTGCTTGTGTAGATTTGTTCCCTGGGTGTCTGCTTTCTGTGTGCACTGCTGAACTACTGGTTTTGGATTTCTGCCTGACTTCTTGAGTACGCTCCTGCCTGATAATTCTGCTTTCCTCTGCTAGACCATGGATGACCTCTGCCTGCCCATGACTATTCCCCTGGATCCTGATTTTGTGCCTTTCTGCCAGATTTGTTGACCTGGCCTGCCTGACTACGCCTCTGTATAGCTATTACTAACTGCATAGACAGTTTGTAAGAGTTATAGTTACGTTTAATTTTCAACAGGAGAGACCACAGTCGGCTTTATTGGAAACAATCAACTTTAGATTGCACCCCCCCCCTCCCCACAAAAGAAAGCAAACTATTGTACTGACTAGCTACACAGTAATTAAACAAAATATTTGTCTGCATTTTTAACAGGAGAGACACTTGTCAGCTTAAAATTAAAAAAAAGGTAAAAAAAAACAAGCATAATTTAACCAAATCAGCAAAAGATTTCCTAGACTTAATGTGCACTATGTAAGCACCTTTATCAGCCTGCAGTTTTTGTTTGTGGAGAGACCAATCAGATTTTAAGGAAAATTTTATTTTTAAACTATAGTACCTCAGAGAGACAATGGGCACAACTATTCTGGATTAATGGGCAACGGGAATTGGCTTAAAAATTAGATAAATAGCATTTTTTAGCTTGCATCAAGCTCTCATATTTGCCATCATGAATACCAACATGTACTGTGACATAATGAAGCAGAGCATGATCCCCTCCCTTCAGAGACTGGGCCGCAGGGCAGTATTCTAACATGAATATGTATGGTATCCCATCACTTAGTACCTAGGTGTCAGTGGCCATCATCCCTATATATATAGGAAAGAAGGAAAACCCCCAATGGTGGTGGGACTGTATAGGCGACTGGACATCCAAAAATGACAAAAATGTTTGTTCAAAACATAAAACACTTTATTGATTTCACATTAAGTATTTTTCAAAAAATGTAATGAACAAAACAAAACAAAAAATATATAAAAAAGTTGCATGCAATTACAGCTCATACAAGGTATGGGGAACTCAAGGGTACATATGGTAAGGAAAGACCCTATGCATTTTGGGTAAAAACCCTTCTTCAGGGGTCAACAAAGTTCGAACCATATGACTTCACCTATATAGATAAAGATCAGTGATGTCAATTGTAAATACATATAAGAGTAATTTCTATAAAGACATCTAGATAGTTCATACATATCACTTGAGTATCCAGGTGAACCAAGAGGAGCTGTACAAATTTAAAATCCGGTAAAAATTACCAGAGGATAGGCATAAGAGGATGCTTAGTTTAGGGTCTCCGTGTATTATGAGCTGGAGTACGATAAGAGTGTGAGAAGAAAAAGCCGCGAGTCTGCTGACCAGCAGGTGCCACCGAGCGGAAACCCATTGACAGCTGATGACTCATCTGTTGTTAAGGATGCTGTGGCTAGCTTGCCTGCTTGCTCCTTAACAACAAGCTGTTCACAAGCTTTGCCCAATCAGGGCTTAGAATGTACTGTGCAGTGTGCAGTGCATTAAAGGGCATTCGGTGGGCAAAAATCCCACCAAGAGGCCCGCAAATTTGGGTGTTCACTAAACGGGTGAATGTGCAATGTTCGGGCCAAACTTTTGCTCGGATCAAGCTTTTCACCCAACTCTAATTGTGAGGTAATGTGGCATCAATGTCGCATTACTAAGGGTGCCATGGTGGAATGGATCTAATCATAAGTGATTAGCCACCAAGGGGGTCACAATCCACTGATTCCAGTATCACCCATGAGGGGGATTTCCTTGGTGGCATAGCGTTTTGGAAGTTGGGCCGACTGTATAGCAAGGTGGTCTTTAAACCCCCAAACCGCCTAAGTTTCAGAGTATAGAGTGTCGTCTTAGGAAGGCAGGGTTTCAATTTGTCCCAAACAAAGGTACTGATGGTAGTTCCTAAATTCAGAGATAGTGTGCCAGCATTGGAATTGAGGGGTCACGAAGAGGTATAACATTTTGGCTAAAATGAACATTTTAATTACTATAATCCATCCCATCCAGGATAGGGGAATGGTGATCCATAAGGACATAAGAGCTGTGAGGTGGGAGAGCATGTTGCAGTTAGTTAGCAGGGTACAAATCTAGAGAATTAGTGGTAAGCTTGATCCCTGATATGTGGGGACCAGGAGAATGGCAACACTTCTCGCAATTGGTCAAATTGGGGTGGTGATAATGAGATATTAAGTGTCATATATTTTTTGGGGTTAACCTCCAGGCCTAACCAAATTGATCCAAAGTCCAAAGAAGATGCAGGGCAACCTGGAGGTTAGGCCAGGAAACTTTATCAAAGGCTTTTCATATATTAAGAGATAGAAAGCAGGATGGGATTTGACGAGTGTGCACCGCATGAACTAGAAGTACTGCGCAGCGGACATTGTTGCCAGCTTGGTGGGATGCAATGAAGCCTACTTGGTCCCTGTGAATCAGGGAACCAATGATTAGGGTAAGGGGACTCAAAAGCATTTTCACTAGAATTTTGATATCAAGATTGAGGATTGAAATGGGTCTGTAATTAGACTACAAATTGTCATCAGAGTAAGGTTTGGGTATCATAGAGATGTCATTGAGGTAGTTGTTAAAGTTTTAGCCCTAAAAGAGGCCTAAATTGGAATTAAAAGCCACAGCCAGTCAGGGGCTAAGAGGGTATGCAATGTTTTTATAGGCCATTGGGGCCTGGACATTTATGTGGTTTTAGGACTTTAATAGCTGTGAGGATTTCTGTGGCTGTGTTGGGTATATCTAGGCACTCAGTATGAGTGGTCGAGAGTATGGGCAGTTTGATGCTAGAGGAAAGGGTTTTAGCTCGTGAATTATTAAAAGGGCTAAATCTGGGTAGAAGTCAGTGAGCCTGCAAAGGAAATTGTGAAGTATTTTTAAAGGGTTGCCTGTATAAGTATCTCTGGAAACCTTTAAATGCACAGGTTTGAGTGTTTGGTCAGCCTTATGGAGGGCAAGAGCTAGGAATGTATTGGGTTTATTGTCCTTTGTGGAGAAATTGTGTTGGGTTATGCGTAAGGCCTTTTCCACTGAGCCCTTTTGGGAATACGTCTAGCTCCAAGTGAGCTTTGTCAAAGGCTGGGATAGGTTGCTCCTGGATTGCAGCTGATGATTTATAAAATTCCTTCTCAAGATGTTTATGGAGGAGGCGTTTCTCCTTTTGGAGGTAAGATGCCTAACTAATGTATACACCCCTAATAACTGATTTGTGGGCTTCCCAGAGAGTTAGCAGGGAGTAGAGATGTCCCGAACTATTCGCCGGCAAACAGTTCCCGGCGAACATCAATTGTTCGCGCCAGCCGCTGTGGGCGAACATATGCGATGTTCGGTCTGCCCCCTATACTTCATCATTGAGGCAAACTTTGACCCTGTACCTCACAGTCACCAGACACATTCCAGCCAATCAGAATACCCTCCCTCCCACACCCTCCCACCTCCTATAAAAAAGCAAGGGCAGCATCCATCTTAGATCATTCTGAAGCAGTGTGTTAGTGAGAGCAGGGAGAGTGCTGCTGCTGCTGCTGTTAATAGGGACAGTTGTTAGATAGTGTTCTCGGTCCACTCCTGCTGTAAGGGCAGCATCCTGACAGCACCCCAAAAAGCCCTTATATATATATATATATATCTATTGTGCAGTTGCCTGCCCGCCGTGTGTGAGAGGCCACAGACCCACCACAGACTGTACTGTGTGCACAACACACTCATATCGGGTGGCACAGTACCTTTAGTACCTTGCAGTTTAAAAAATATATATTTTTTTTCCTCTGTCATAATTGCAGTTGCCTGCCGGCTGCCAGTGAGTGTCAGGTCCACAGAGTGTACTGTGCCCACTGCAGTGCCCACCACTCATATATACGGTGGCACAGCACCTTGCAAATTAAAAAAAAAATATTTTCTATAATTGCAGTTGCCTGGCCTGCCAGTGAATGTCAGGTCCACAGAGTGTACTGTGCCCACTGCAGTGCCCACCACTCATATATACGGTGGAACAGAACCTTGCAGATTAAAATAAAAAAATATTTTTTATAATTGCAGTTGCCTGGCCTGCCAGTGAGTTTCAGGTCCACAGAGTGTACTGTGCCCACTGCAGTGCCCACCACTCATATATACGGTGGCACAGCACCTTGCAAATTAAAAAAATATATATTTTTTATAATTTCAGTTGCCTGGCCTGCCAGTGAGTGTCAGGTCCACAGAGTGTACTGTGCCCACTGCAGTGCCCACCACTCATATATACGGTGGCACAGCACCTTGCAAATTAAAAAAAAAATATTTTCTATAATTGCAGTTGCCTGGCCTGCCAGTGAATGTCAGGTCCACAGAGTGTACTGTGCCCACTGCAGTGCCCACCACTCATATATACGGTGGAACAGAACCTTGCAGATTAAAATAAAAAAATATTTTTTATAATTGCAGTTGCCTGGCCTGCCAGTGAGTTTCAGGTCCACAGAGTGTACTGTGCCCACTGCAGTGCCCACCACTCATATATACGGTGGCACAGCACCTTGCAAATTAAAAAAATATATATTTTTTATAATTTCAGTTGCCTGGCCTGCCAGTGAGTGTCAGGTCCACAGAGTGTACTGTGCCCACTGCAGTGCCCACCACTCATATATACGGTGGAACAGAACCTTGCAGATTAAAATAAAAAAATATTTTTTATAATTGCAGTTGCCTGGCCTGCCAGTGAGTTTCAGGTCCACAGAGTGTACTGTGCCCACTGCAGTGCCCACCACTCATATATACGGTGGCAGAGCACCTTGCAAATTAAAAAAATATATATTTTTTATAATTGCAGTTGCCTGGCCTGCCAGTGAGTGTCAGGTCCACAGAGTGTACTGTGCCCACTGCAGTGCCCACCACTCATATATACGGTGGCACAGCACCTTGCAAATTAAAAAAATATATATTTTTTATAATTTCAGTTGCCTGGCCTGCCAGTGAGTGTCAGGTCCACAGAGTGTACTGTGCCCACTGCAGTGCCCACCACTCATATATACGGTGGCACAGCACCTTGCAAATTAAAAAAAAAATATTTTTTATAGTTGCCTGCCAGTGAGTGTCAGGTCCACAGACTGTACTGTACCCACTGCAAATGGACTGTTTGCGGTTGTTTGCGGTGCGTTAAACTGGGAGTTTGGTCTGTCAGAGTTTGGTCTGTCACTGTAAAGCGGGCGTAACCCTTACACTACCTGATTGATACAACATCATACCTGATCGTATACACACACTGGATGTTTTAAAGCACGTTATTCCAAACAATTTAGGAATGTTAGGTGATTTATGCCCTTTATGGATTAAAACCCGACTCTGCGTCAACTACGTAATTTTCCATGGGAGTTTTGCCATGGATCCCCCTCCGGCATGCCACAGTCCAGGTGTTAGTCCCCTTGAAACAACTTTTCCATCACTATTGTGGCCAGAAAGAGTCCCTGTGGGTTTTAAAATTCGCCTGCCTATTGAAGTATATGGCGGTTCGCCCGGTTCGCCCGTTCCCGAACATTTGCGGGGGTTTGCATTCGTCGTTCGCGAACGGCAACTTTTAGGATTGCGACATCTCTAGCAGGGAGGTCCCTTCCGCAGAATTGTTGAAGAGATAGTCCTTGAGTAAATTTTCTAGGTCTAGGTGGTAGTCTGAGTGTGCTAGGATGCTATCATTGATACACCATGACTGGTTGCTGGGTATGGACATCAAAGAGGACAAGGTTATGAGGACAGCGCTATGATTTGTCCAAGTGACAGGTAATGTATTTGAGGAGAGGAGTAGGGGAGAGGAACCAACAGCGATAAAGATGTGATCAATTTGGGAGAAAAATTTATGAGGATAGGAGTAGTGCATATATTGATGCCTTACTGGGTTACATTTCTGCCAGTAATCTAACAAGGAGTGGCGGTATGAGAGTTGCTGGAAAGTGAGCCTAATAGCACTGGGGGAGGGAAAAATGGAAGACTTATCTTAAGAAATATATCGGATTTGTTTGGCTTCACCACACATTAGGAGGGTTCCCGTTTATGGGTGTTGATTACAATCAGTAAATGGGAGAGGAAAGGATTCAGTAATAGGATACGATAGTGACCTTACTATCAAGAAGATTTCACGTAAGTATCAGGTAGTAGCCTTCAGGGTCCTTGATTTCCATCCAGAGGGGGAAGAGAATTGTGCAATGAAATTGCACATTAGGACCCCCCCCTGCACTTAGAAGATGCAGAAACAGTATACACTTGGGGTAGGAGTAGCCACACATTTGGGAGAGGAGTGGGTTGTAGAATGTGTCTCTTGTAAACAGAATACATGTGCCTTAATAAGAGAGAGACTGGAAAGCTTTAATGCATTTGTTAGGGGAGTTGAGCACCTGAACGGTTAGGGTGAGAACATTCAAGGGGGCCGTTGGGATAGAGGTCATCAGCTCCTGGAACAATGCTGTTACTGTTGATGGATGATCTGTGATTGACTCAGAGACTGCTAATTCAAAGGTTAGAGTTCTGGACCCTATTCTCATAATCCTCAAGGCGGGATTGTAGAGTGAAGTTTTCTTCCTGCAAGGCTTTTAGCTCCTCAGAGTGTTTAGCCATTAGGGCATCAACATCATTCACTCTTTGTTCCTGATCCACTGTGCACTGCCCTAATTCACAAATTTATGGGACAGCCTGTCAGAAATTTGTTCAGAGGTCTGCTTTGAGACTTTGTTGAGCATCTGCTCAAAATGGTGAAGCAGGTCTGGCTGTGTGGCATCAGGATGAAAAGGTAAGGGAGCACTCCCAAAGTCTGTGTCTGACTCACCATCTCCTGTTGTCAACTGCTGAGTCTGCCTATGTGAGCATGGCTCACTCAGCAAGGAAAATTGAGGTGCCACCATTTTGAAAGAGGCTTGGCCAGATAGATTTTGTCTTTGTTTTCTGCTTAGAACTGAAGCACATTGTTCCTGCCTCCATGTGTGTTCTTGAGATCCAGAGAAAAGCAAAGCTCTAATAAAGCATGTCCTACTTGGCCTAATTTGCGCATGCACCCCTCACACTAACCTGTTTTGATTTTTATAATAATGCGATACACAATTTGGTTTTATTTATGTTTCAATAATTTGTTTTGATTATCACAATAAATGACAAAGAAAAACTGTAAACAGTATATTATCTAGCATATAGCATAACATGCTACACAGTACAAACATATATTTCCAAGAGTACAAGTATTACATTTCAAGTTATAGTAGACAAAGTGTGTGTCTATTGACCCATATGCTCCATACTTGGGAGAATTCTGTGTGTTTTAAGGTTTTAATGGCTAGAAGGCATTCATAGGTGTATTTGGAACTGACTGTGGTCACTACTTCTGAGTAAAATTTGTTGATTTGTTTTATTTATGTGGTACACTTTGTTATGTGTTATTGCATTTGGTGATATACAGTAGGTGCATGGATATGTAGTATATGAATAGATGCACTAGATACAGCTCATTTATTTGCATTTAGCATGATATATTTTATGAACACAAACCATTTAAGTTCATGCTTCATTAATCTGATTTCTTAGAACCAAATGAGGTTGTGCTTTTTACATCATTACACTTTGCACAGCTTTTAATGAGTAGGGTGCAGAAATAGTGTATATTTGGGAAAATAAATTGGACTACACAGGAATACCTAACCCTAGTCCAAATGTATGTAGCGTTAAGTTGGAAATGTAATCATGGTCCTACTTTTCCCTATTTTAATACATTGCTCAATATGCTTTACTCCTGATTAACTTGAATCTTTGAGATTACGCAGTATGTATGATTTTTTTGATGCAAGAAACATACTGTAGCTAGCTATGTTATTAGACTTTTTGATTTGTTTCCAAGTAACACTTCTAGTTTCATATTTATAGGGGATAACTGGCATGCAAACCACCTTCCTCCAACCTCCCTAATGTAATTGTTATATGGACCTCATCATGTTGTTGAAAGGAACTAAATTTGCAGATATGCTGTGAAACATAGCATAATGCAGCATATCCCTACCTCCTACCACAACAATTATAAATGCTCCATGAAGTGTATCTGATTTCTTTTATAAACTCTTAGCTCTGCCCTGAGAAGCGTAACTTCTGTAATGGGAATTAGGCTTTGATAGCTGATATGTGGCTTAATTAAAAGTCAAGCAAAGCATAACCGAGATCTCTACTTTGGAAGGAGACCTAAGGTTCATAATTAGAATGTGCCTTACTTTTACTTAAACAATCATGCCATTCTAAAATGTATTTATTTTTTCTACAAAACTTTTAGTTTTTAATTGCCTAAACATAGCAACATAATAATAATTAATAAGTATGATTCTAGTGATGTGCTTGTGATAAAGCTAGTGTGTAGAAAAGTAATAAAAACCAAGCAATCAGTTATCTGTGCAGGTTAGAAAAAGAACATCAGTATCAGAGAGAAAAATCCAAGCAATCACATGGCAGAACCGCGTAAAGAGTGAATGGCATCCTCTTACCAGACTCTGACTAGGCCACGCTCTAATGCATTTCTGTCCGCCCCTTGGAGCTTAGTGATAACTAAGCTCCAAGGGGCAGAACCAAACACATTGGGGGCATGGCTTGGTCGGAGTCTGGGCTAAGGCTGCCATTCACTCTTCACATAGGTCTGCCGTCAATGAGCGGTTGTATCCTCAAAAAAAAACAAACAAAGAAAAATCAAATCCCTGTAGGACAAAGGCATAATGAGCTAGTGTGCGATGCATACTAGCTCATTATGCCTTTGTCCTACAGGGTTTTGATTTTTCTTTGTTTGTTTTTTTTTGAGGAAACAACCGCTCATTGACGGCAGACCTGTGTGAAGAGTGAATGGCAGCCTTAGCCCAGACTCCGACCAAGCCATGCCCCCAATGTGTTTTGTTCTGCCCCTTGGAGCTTAGAAATACTTATCTTAGAAGGAAGCCCGACATGGTCGCCCGGACACTGCTGAGGCAGCTGACATCTTCCGTCTGCGTCTCTTCCGGGTTCGGCGGCTCCGGCACTGTGAGTGGCCGGAGCAGCAGTGATGTCACTCCTGCGCATGCGCGCGGGAGTTCACTTTCCGGCAAGGGGCTCTGAAGGTCCGCCAGGCCTTCAGAGCACATGCGCCGCTGGTGTCAGCGGCTGCATGCAGGGTGAATATCTTCAAAACCATGCAGGTTTAGGAGATATTAATTTTACCTACAGGTAAGCCTTATTATAGGCTTACCTGTAGGTAAAAGTTAAAAAGCAGGGTATACTACCGCTTTAAGGATTTTTCTATATGATACTGCTGCAGCTCATAGCTCGCAGCTTGGAGCCAGGAGGAGCTCTGTCTTGGATCTTAATGTTCGCTTGATGCGCAAGTAGCTCCATTGTGCTAATAAGTGCACTTTTGAATATTAATATATGCCAAGCGCAAATAATCCAATTGTGCTAAAAAGCACAGATCTCAGCTCTTTTGTATAAGGTAATTGAGCGCGCTCAGCTGTACCCAGTAATACAGACACACAGGCTGTTATCAGATTGGATGCTCAATAGAATGTCCTACTTAAAGCACTGAGTTCTGTTTATTTATGGGACAACAAAGGAACAACAGCAGGAAGTGATGGCTATACAACATCAGCCAATCAGTTCCAAATGTACAGTCACATGACTTAAGTTACTCACATAGAATCAGAATGGCACACCTGTATACATTTTAATATACAACAGAAAGGGGGAGTACACAATCGTGAATGAGCAGAACAGCATGCATGGCTTTCCGTTGTTGGTGTGCGGAAATCCGCACACCGTAGTTGAAACCCACGTGTAGCGGAATTCGCGCCTCTAATCAAACTAGTGCATGTATTCCTGCAACTACTACTGGCATGAATCCCACTCAGCAAGGCTCAGAGAACAATGCCTAATAAGATTATAAAGATTATACTACTGTTCCCATAGACGTGAGGTTATCTGCAGAAAAAGAGCCATGCAGTTTCCACTATGGTGATCAAGCACAGTAGAAAGACATGAGCATGTAACCCTTCAAAAAGGCAGATAGATATCAAAACGATATTGACTTCACAGAGCAAACATATCCCCACAGAGCGAACAAATCTCCACATTATACAGGGGCCCCCGCTGGTAGTCGAATCCTTGCTGCTTGATCATTGAACTCCGCACCGCAATACTCATAGATCTCTACCGGCAAACAGACCCGCACATGGAGTGTTCACCGGTGGAGATGTCTATGTAGAGCGAATGCGTCTACATATCTAAGGTAACTTTTTTACTGCCGGTAGTCTTTCCTCATACTGTACACGTACAGTACATACTGTAATGAGCGTATTGCAAGCAAACAGACAACAGGAGCCACAATGACAAGCTAAAAAAATAAACACATCGTGAAAAATGTCCACACTAGTCCTAATAAAATTTCCACAACAGCTCCTTTTCCAGCCATCACTTACAATGGTCTAGTATGGATTTTACCTCCCAACTGAGGGATACTACAATATCTTTCATAGAAAAAGAACATGTTATGTTGCTTCAGGAAACACCATGTTTGCAACCTTTTAAAGAGGGAATAGAGACATGATTCCTTCCATGTATCCAACGGTTTTCTACAAACCCAGTTTGGCAACACAGCCATTCGGACACGTTCCAAAAAGTTGTTGTCTCTGATTATGTAGTTAATTACATGATAACCCATCAAAACAACTCCACAATGTAAACTCAACAGTCATAATAATACTCCAATATTACATCTTTAAAAACAATGGTTTTATGGATGGCATTTTTGTATGACAGTGGCAATGGCCTATTCTTGCTGATGTTGGAATGTTCCTGTTAAAATAATATGACTTTTGAAGTCAATAGAAAGGGAACGGAATGCATGCTCTTGAATTTGCTTTGACCAAAATTTGGATTGGAGGAATTTAGAGACATGTAAATTGGTGGGTTTAATTTACAAGCTAAACTCCCTTCTACTTACAACACTAAGTGTTCCTTGTTAGCATAGGGTGGATTTGTCCATTCAAAAATATCTGTTACCATAATGCATATTACTGAATGGGCTTGAGTAAAAAATAACACATGCAGCAACATAAGAGCTCATGCACAGTTTTTTTTAGCCTATCTTGACTTTGCTGGGGGTTACTTAGATTGACAGGTATAGCAACAGAAACATGTCTTATCAGATTTCTGTATGCAAATATCATTTAACCAGTAAGTTGTCCTATTTCTATCAGTACCCAATAATACATTTTAAGCATATTTCTAATGTTATTCTAACATACATTAGTACAGTATCCACATGTTTTCCTATCATTAACTATTTTTATTATCTATCTATATTATCTATTTTTTTTTACATCAGTAATCTCTGATCAAGGTGCAAACACTACCCCGGGCAAGTACAGCAGGCACAGATATAGGACACAAAACAGAGTTACCTGCCCTACAGAAAAATATGTACTTGCACTTCTTTCTTCTGTGATGAACTATTGAAGGCTCAAATGTGTATCATTCACACAAAAAATCTATTCCCTTGCAAACCCTTGTGATAAATCCTGCATTTATCGTTTATTACAGCTTTAGAAGCAACATCAAATAAAAGATGGATTTAAGCATATCCATGTTTATCAAGCCCTAGAACTTACTTTG
This sequence comes from Pelophylax lessonae, assembly GCF_965119305.1. Classification (NCBI taxonomy): domain Eukaryota; kingdom Metazoa; phylum Chordata; class Amphibia; order Anura; family Ranidae; genus Pelophylax; species Pelophylax lessonae. The sequence goes on from NC_138769.1 coordinate 434,340,040, forward strand.
CTGTCTCCCAGTTTCTCAATTCAAATCCATTACAGCCATCATATACACATAAATCCATTGAGGAAAAAGCAATATCAGATAATGTAGGACATAGAAAAAAAAAACTTTCATATGAAACAATTGTTCATTTTGTGATACTGTATTGTGTAAAGTGTCCAGCAAATAATTTTGTTATTAAAATATTTCCATTTTGTTTAGTTACAGCCAAATAGTTTCTGGTTGAACAAAATACTTTGTAATAATTAGAGTGTAAACTGCAGCTAATATGGTGCTATTTTCTCTGCAGCAAATACAAGGTGTGGATGACCGGCCATTTGGCAGGTTAGTGATGGAACCGGAGGTGGATCTAGAAAGTTACCAGTCAGCATTGGAAAGAGTGCTTTCTTGGCTTTTTTCTGCTGAGGATGCTTTACAGAATCAAGGAGCAATTTCTGACAATGTTGATGACGTCAAAGAACAGTTCCATACTCATGAGGTAAGTCAAAGGTCTGCCAGGAATTTCTGTATGCCTATTACATTTTTTTTACATTCCATACTTTGAGAGTTGAAAAAGTTCAGTGCTGCTACATATAAACCTAGAGCTACTTGAATGGAGATTTTATTGCAATGTAATAGAATTTAGTTCCTTCTCCATTTATTCTCTACTCTTTCATATTCTTAGAATTGAGAAGTGAATAATTATGGATAAATTAAACTTCCCATTAAGAAGACAGCACCACCAAGAAAGGCCACACCCACCTAAAGCATAGAAAAAAAAAAAGCAGAGAGCACCTACCACCTCAAAGATCTGAGCATTTCCTTAAGCACATTAGATACATAATAGGTTGTCTATGGATATTGCTTCTCTTCCTTTCCACCTCAGCTGCGTTCAGATAAAATAGTCTCTAGGGTAGGGATGATACATTTTGCCAATTATCAAGGCTGATAGGCAAAGATTGTCAAAAAAGAGCATGGGAAGCTGGTAAGTGGCATGGGTGACATACCAATGCAAGAGCATTTTTTGAATTACTGTACAGTAAGGAAAGGGTTGGCAAGCAGGGTTCATTATGATTCACGTGAATCTGTATTGCTACACCACATGATTGATGATGGATGTACATTGTGGGTCATTTTATGTTTTTTTTAACCCTTTCCCTGCCACAACAGCAAAGACAGTGAACAGAGCCACGTCCAGCTATCCAGATCAGTAAACCCTGCAGCTGAATTCTCCCTTTCATGATTTGCTTCAGCGACCAGGCTCTTATAACAATATGGTCCCCTTGACCCTCTACATTTATGTCCTCAATCTTGGTCTCTGTCTCAAAGGGCAAATATCAAAGATATGTTTAAACATCTGATATTTCCAAAAAGCCCCCTCCCACAATAGTGTAAAAAAAAATCTAAAAAAATTTAAAAAACAATTAAAGGTTACAAAGAATGCCTCATTCACATGGTCACAAAGGGCTGTACAGCACCAAGAAGAAGCAGTCTGTACATATCAATTACAATTTGACATAGCGCATACAAGTGGTTTCATGTATACATTAATGGATTTGTGGCCATGGATGCATACTGTCTGAATCCAGGGCCACACATTCATCCTTGTAAACATGTAACTGCTCAGATGTGCAGTTACATACATACAGCAACAGCATCTGTCAGCCTTTTTAATGATCTGTACAGACTGTTACTCATGGTTGCATGCAAACAACTCTGACTCCTGGGCATAGAAATATGTTGTTTCTTGGTGCTGTATAGTCCCTTACAACATGTAAATAAGTCCTACCCCCCCCCCCTCACACATACATACATAACCTATACATTTTCTCTACACACATTGTAGAATTGCATATTACATACTGTATGTTTCATACACTTCGATGCACCAACACACTAAGGGCCCATTCACACCAGCAAGTGCACATTAAGGTGTACATGATGAGCATGCACTGCCATGCATTGTGCACATGTGCTGCAGTGTATTGTAACTTACAAGGCACTCGTTGTTCTTTTTTTTTTTTTTTTTACTTTTTTTAAATTAAACTTTTTTAACATTCACAGTTTGTTTCACTGCAATGTAATAAAGTGTATGCCTACATCATTTTATCACAATACACACCAATGCAATGCACACAAAGCACTTTGGATTGCAAGTTACCACAATGCAAAGCTGTGAAGTCAAAGTCTAGATTTTTAGCATACGTGCTTATTTACAGTGTTGTGCACCTTCCATTTTCACCGTTTAACAAAAAGGCACAAATTAAAAGTTACAGATATTTGTTATTTATGAACTCATTATAGTTTTATATTTGGATTTATTAGGGGTTCAGTAGGAATTTTGTAATGTTTATGTGTTCCAATAATGATTTTGTGTACTTTTATTGAACGTGTTGTTTCAATAAACACTTGCACAACTATCACGGAACATACAAGATCAGTAGCACCATCCTTTTATTCTATTTGTCTTGTACTTGCAGAAAATTTATGATTTGGGGTTGAAGGGGGTCTTTTTAACACACTGAAAGCTGAAAGCGAAAAATGAAAAAAACCTATCTGGCCACTTAGTTAAAAGTGAAGCACAGGGTCTAGAAAAGAAAAGGCTATAAAGTTGTCAAGAAAAGTAGTTTCATTATTTAGTGTTTCCATATTATTTTATGAACAAATATGGATATTATGTATTTACATAGGGAAGCTGTATCTAGAGGCCCCTAGAATATTACATTTGGTTTCCTGATTTTGTTCACACCCCTCCCCACAGACTGAGGCTCTTGTCCTCATTAACATGGAGACAATTTTGTTGAGGGATTACATTGCTCTGCCCCAGTCTCCCACAATCTTCTGACTGTAAGTTACCCTGTCACATGCTCTTCCAAAGGAAACCATAATTTTCTGTGCATAGGCACATTATATGTTCTATTGTTGCTACCATTTTTAAATAAAAAAGGTCTTATTAAAAAAAAAAAATGCAGCCAGCATAGAAAAAAAAAAAAAAAAACAGGCAGGCAGCTTGCTATCAGTGTAGTGCAGGAGCAGAGGGACATGCTGTAAAAAATTGCAGCCAGTAACAATTAGGAAATTTGCCCAGAGACCCATATAGGAAGAATTTGCACAAAACCACCAATCCAGGGGTCTAAGCCTTACTTTTTCCATGCTCTTTGCACTGTAACCCCTTTAATACAATCCAGCAGAAAGTCCCTGGTCTGGGTGGCTCCACAGTGGGAGAAAATCTTAGATGCCATTTTTTTTTTTTAGGGTTTTTTTTTTTATGTTTTCATATTTATATTGTGTGTTTTTGTTAAATTTTTATTATTTTCTTTATTATTTGGCTCTTGCACTACAACACCTGTTATATATAATACTCCTTTTTCCGTCTCCTTTTTAAGAATCCAAAACAGTCATTTTTGGACACTCAATGTGCCCTTTTTCTATTACGCCATTTTTTGGACTTGTTAGTCACCCTTTTTGTAGCCTAAGCTACACCACTGTGTCAAGTACCCAGCAAATTTGCTTTGGTTAAGGATGTTATAAATCAGCTCCAATATTTTGCATAGAAAGCTATTTATTCCCTTTAGCAGAATGTGGAATGTCATGAGGCAGCAGAAGGAAGATGATTAATACCAGAAGAAAGAATGTTGGGGTGCTGGCACTTAGGAGGAGAAAATGTGTTAGGAGGCTTAAAGAGGGATATTTCACCCCTCCCTGATAAAAGGGGAAAACGTTGGGGATGTACCGCCATCATCCCAGAAGAATCCCAAACTACCCTACTTTGAGGACAGTGCATAGAATGACCTTAGGCTGCCTACCCATCAGAAAGGCAGTTGGGAGAGGCTCGGTGACCTGGCTTTTTTTTTACACCACACCAGTGGTAAATCATGCAGGGGGTGAAGTGAAGGGAAAGTGAAGCGGCTGACAAAGCCTTTCTGGTCCTACAAGATACAGGGCAGCTATATATAGGAATACCTTAAGGAAGCCCATTCTACATTAGAATCCAGAGGTTTTCATATAAACTTCTGCAAAAAAAAATACACAAATTTGTTCATAGCACTTATTACAACTATCACTGTCTCTGCTTTGTTACGCGGTCATTATGGCAGTATGAGTACATGTTTGCCTTTCAGCAGCTTCTTAACATACTAGACTGATTTAATACTGCCACTTAGTAAAAAGTAACATGTTGTACAAAATTATGATGTGTAGCCAAATAATGCCATTTTGAAATAAACTATGTGAGAGGGTAATTGGTGTAAACCACCAATAGAACTGCACAAATGAATGTGACAAATATGTAAACACTGATTAGAAAATTATATATAATAATAAATTATATATAATTAAATAAAGGTGAATTGTGTATATAGTGAAATTCCTTTCACTCTGTGAGCTGCAACATAAACGTGATAACGTGATGAATTGAGAATAAAGAAAAATGTAGCACTCAACAGATAAATCACAATAATATTCCAATGTTGTCAACCACAATAGTGCTATTGAAATGTGCAACAAAAAAGTGCAAATAATATATATAAGTGCAAATATATTAATCAAAAGTCTCTAGTGCTCCAAGCATCAAGGTGTTAAACAAAATAACAGCAGCTGATGGAAAACACAGACTTGATAGGAGTGTATTTCTCAAAGCCTCCACCTCTACACGTTCACCCAGTCCTAGCATATGTACTGCTTACCAGAAGTACAGGACCCCTTGATTATAGGGGGTCACAAGCGCATATTTAATCCTCAATTAATCCGACCAGACACTTCACCAATGTAGCGTGGTGTTTTGTATATACCAGGCACTCTCTCACCATCGAGAGTGTGTAGCCAGACCAAGGGATACATTCAGGACCAAGTCATAAGTGAAAAAAACAAGAAGGCTCTCATGGTGCAGTATTTCATGTTAAAAGAACATTTATTGCTTAAAACGCACTTACTACAATCCAGAAGTTTAAAAGCCTTGGTTATCAGAAGTCTCGGTTTCAGAGAGTAAGAACGCTGCTCCTCGTCTGCGTTCCACCAAACCGGAAGTTACGATCTCACATTCCTGACGCACGTTTCGTCAGTCCGTTCGGATGTCATCAGGGGATCATGTGACCATGTCTTCCATTAATGTATTTATAGAGGCAATGGTTTACTGGCAGCCAAGCACTTTCTATTCCAGCTTAAGAACCGCCCAAACCGAAGGCTTGATAAGTTCTACTCCCACACTAAGGGTGCTCGCTGGGGACAATTTAAGCCCGACAATTAGTTTTAACTCAGATTGAATTCCTGAACACCGCCGGCATTAACGCCATAAGTTCCTGCGCACCGCCGGCATTAACGCCATGGGTATTTTAGCTCTGGAATTTATTACTCAAATGCCCGACCAAGAGCTGCATAATTGGTGTTTTCACTCTATATTATTTTCAACTCAAAGGATACATTGGAAAATGACTGATCTGAGTGTTACTTGCCAGCATACATATATCTTATAAATGGACAAATAAATAACAAATAAGCATAAATACAAATCTAAAAATTATGTATATCAATAAAAATAATTTCCAGAGCTTAAATACCCATGGCGTTAATGCCGGCGGTGCACAGGAACTTATGGCGTTAATGCCGGCGGTGTTCAGGAATTCATTCTGAGTTAAACCTAATTGTCGGGTTTAAATTGTCCCCAGCGAGCACCCTTAGTGTGGGAGCAGAACTTAGCAAGCCTTCGGTTCGGGCGGTTCTTAAGCTGAAATAGAAAGTGATTGGTTGCCAGTAAACCATTGCCTCTATAAATACATTAATGGAAGACACGGTCACATGATCCTCTGATGACGTCAGCACGGACTGACGAAACGTGCGTCGGGAATGTGAGATCGTAACTTCCGGTTTGGTGGAACGCAGACGAGGAGCAGCGTTCTTACTCTCTGAAACCGAGACTTCTGATAACCAAGGCTTTTAAACTTCTGGATTGTGTCCCTGGCACATTGATTTCCCTGCCAGCATAGTGATAGAGAAGTGTGTAAGCACGTTTCTTAGAGCAGAGCCAGTAAGAGGGAGATCTTCCCCATCTCCCCACTGTTATACAGAGCGATGTACACTAGGTAATAAGGGTAAACCCAGGCCCACCTGGCACACCCAGTGCACACGCCTATGCTCAGAAGCCATGGTTACCCAGGTCAGCAGAGGCAGGGGAACACAGGAACTGGCAGGATCAACCAGGTTTTTTACAAGATAGCAAGGGAAAAATGACGTAGCACAAGCACTGTGCTATACAGCATGCCTTAAAGGAACAGTATCCTAATTTTTATTTTTTTTGGGTTACAACCACTTTAAATTTCAGTGATATAATAACCATAATGTTAACCCATAAAGCACAAGGAGGTACACCTAAATCTCTGTTAAATAAATATCTTATCCTGCCTAAAACATATAGGTATACTACCATCAATGTTGGAGAAAAAATAAAAATAATCTGAGAAATATAGGGCGTATTACTGTGTACCGCAAACTGTACTATATTTTAATAAAAGATAATAGAAGATGCATTCAGTTTTCTTGTGTGTATGTAGCATTGTAGTAGTGACATGATTTTGCGCAACAGAAAATGTCTAAAACATATGTTGTAGAAAGAAATCACGACTTTTTTTTCTAGAAGTAATGTCACAAAAACAGGTTTTATGCAGCAAAAACAAATATAAATGCATAACAGATTCACTATTGTCTTGTGTTTAGTCCTGGTAATTTTACCACCTACATTAGGTTGAAAATCAGCTTTATATCCCTGCATATAATTATACTGTTATAAAATTTAACTATTCTCCACTCCTGCTATAAAATTTTTCTTTATTTCTAGGGCTTTATGATGGAATTAACATCTCACCAGGGAAATGTTGGAGAAGTTTTGCAAGCTGGAAGTCAACTGTTAGCTGTTCAGAAACTTTCTGATGATGAAGAGAATGAAATCCAGGAACAGATGAATCTCCTCAATTCCCGATGGGAAAGTCTCAGGTTGGCAAGTATGGACAGGCAAAGCAAGTAAGTTATGATCATTTCACATCTTTTCTTTTCTTTTTTGTGTTATCACATAGTGCCTAAAGTGTGTCTCTTACTAGTGACAACATGTCTTCAGAACAGGAACCAAAGAAATCTCCAACAACAACAAAGACAGCAAAAAAAAAAAAAACACTCCAGAGTAGGATAAAGCTGGAACACAATGTCATCTTTTTTCTTTTATTGTTCTTTGTGTTCCTGTAGAAGACCATACCTCACTTCCTAACCTCCCTTCCCCATGTAGCCTCAGACAACAATGAAAATCTGACAGTAGGGAGTCAATAAAAATGTTTTGGAGTTACATTTTTAAAAGGTTGCCAGTTTTTGTGAGTGAAATGGTTCTTCAGGATCCAGATTTCCACTGATTCAGGCTGTTCCACAGTAGCTTGATGTTTGCTTCAGATCAGTAATCCCCTCAGCCAAATAATCTAATATTTTGACTTATATATCTTGCAGCAGGCTCTTTATTTTACCTAAAACAATAAATAAAATAACGAAAACATTTTTATTGATATAAAAAAATATAATGTGGATTCATCAATATAAGTAGTGTTTGCCTACTGGCTTATTTACTGTCATGGATAGGTGCAATGTGGGCTAGTAATTGGACTAGTAAGATAAATAAAAGACTGGATGACAGATTTACTGGGTTGCTGGAGGACCGAGTCAAACAGAATATGTTTACCACTAGCTTTATCAAATACATATTTTAATGTTCTTATATGTATCTGCATGCTGTACAGGCATGCAGTAGGGACCTTAGAAATATCCAGTTTGAATCAAACTTTATCAAACCACAATTTTGAATTTTACCAAGTAAAAATAAAGATACCGTATACAGTATTTTATAGATAAAGAAACAATTTGATCATCAAAAATATTTACAAATCTGTATTGATGGATTGTATTGAACATTATCTCCTTTATGTGCCTGAAGTAATAAGAATGTATCTTCTGTTTGCTCTTTTTCACATTTTTTTTTTTCTGAAATTTTTATTAATATCTTCACTTTATGCACAGACATTTTATCTAAACTACATGGGCAATTTAGATGTTTAGAAAGACTTAATGAGGCCAGTATTATGGCTTTTGTGTGTTTTCTAAAGGTGTAGGTTCTGGGTCTGCAATCCTGGTCTTGACTATATCTTATGTTACACACAATCTGAGTTGCTGGACCAATACAAGTGTGCAGGAAGGGAGTGAAGAACCATCACCTCCTTTGCAGCACAGTGCTATGCTGAAAATGTGGTAACTGACAACAAGTAGTTCATGCTCCCAGTAGCATGAGGTTAAAATTACCAAGTGTAATGGAGAAGATTGCCAAGGTGAGTATAAATTATTTAGGGGTGGGCTTTAAAGTGATTCTGCCTTATTGCTCTGAATGAGCAAAAAGACAGAGTCTCTTTAAACGCTTTTTGATAGTCATTTCAGCTCACTGATTCAGTGTACTGAAAACAGGTTTCTACAGACAATAGGTTAAATCTCTCATATCAAAAAAATATTATTGCCTGTGTAGCCCCTTGGTAAAGGAACTCTTAAAGAAGTTATAGTAAGCAATACATATGTTGGCTATGCCTGGCATGTCAGATAAAGACAGTATTTCTGTTATGTTATCTGTGTGTATGAAAGTAATAAAGTTTGTCCTGGAAAGTAGTATTTGGTTTAGTAATATAAGACTGCTAAATTTTTTTTGTCTCTTTTTCGCATCACTGAGTAGACTAGATTCAACTCTGATCTCTTGGGATTGGTTGCAAGTTTCGTAAGAAATAGCATTGAATCTAACTTGTAGCATGGGGCTTAGAGACCAGCGAAATAGTTGCTGAACTGCAATCATAGGATTGTCAATGTATCAAGTACCCTATAATCTACTGTAATGATTATTCTTTCCAAGTAGTTTTGTCTACTGGTAAGAAAAACACTATGAAGTTTTCAAGAGTTTTTGTCTCTTATTGTTTCTCTACTAAGCAAAAGATTACAGTGAAAACTATCTGACCCAATGAATTAAAGAGCATATAGTACATACTGTATAAATTAAAGATGAACTTTAGGCAGATATAAAAAGAGACAGAATACTGCAGCTTTCTATGTAATGTATTCATATTTAAGCTTTTTTAAATGCAAGGAACCTATTGAGTTCACAGGTATCAGCCTTTTGCAGTCCCTGTAGAGTTGAGCTTAGGAAGAGTCAGTACAAAGAGCCAATCTGTTCATGTGCTGACAAGTAGCATGCTGATATAAGGAGAAAGTGGAGTGACAGAGAAATGAGTACATAATTGTGGCGCTTCTCCGTCACTGTTAAGACACGGGCTGAGGGAAGGTCCAGCTTGGCTCAAAGAAAGTGGTTTGAATGATGTTGGTTTTCATTTAACCCACAAATTCTAGTGGTGGAAAAGAAATGTTATGAAGGACAGCACTGTAATAAATGTGAGTATTGCAGCAATGTAAATGGTTTATCTACAAAAACAAAAAAAAACTAAATCCTAGTATGTTCAGATCTAACTATATACACTGCTCAAAAAAATTAAAGGAACACTTTGAAAGCACATCAGATCTCAATGGGGAAAAATATCATGCTGGATATCTATACTGATATGGACTGGGTAATGTGTTAGGCACGAAAGGATGCCACATTGTTTGATATAAATGAAAATTATCATCCTACAGAGGGCTGAATTCAAAGTGAAAAATGATGCAGTAGGCTAGTCCTTTTTGCTGAAATTTCATTACAGCAACTCAAAATGGTACTCGGTAACTTGTATGGCCCCATGTGCTTGTATGCAAATCTGACAACATTGGGGCATGCTCTTAATGAGACAACAGATGGTGTCCTGGGGTATTTTCCCAGATCTGGACCAGGGCATCACTGAGCTCCTGAACAGACTGAGGTGCAACCTGCTGGCATCGGATGGACCAAAACATAATGTCCCAGAAGTGTTCTATTGGATTAAGGTCAGGCGAGTGTGGTGGCAATTCAATGGTATCAATTCATTCATCCTCCAGGAACTGGCTGCATACTCTTGCCACATGAGGCCCAGCATTGTCATGCACCAGGAGGAACCCAGGACCCCTGCACCAGTGTAGGGTCTGACAATGGGTCCAAGGATTTCATCCCGATACCTAATGTCATTTAGGGGGCCATTGTCTAGCCTGTAGAGGTCTGTGCGTACCTCTATGGATATGCCTTCCCAGACCATCACTGACCCACACCAGTAATGCTGAACAATATTACAGGCAGCATAACATTATCCATGGCTTCTCCAGACCCTTTCACATCTGTCCCATGTGCTCAGGGTGAACCTTCTCTCATCTGTGAAAAGCACAGGGCGCAAGTGGCTGACCCGCCATATCTGGTGTTCAATGGAAAATGCCAATCGAGCTCCAAGGTGCCGGGCAGGGAGCACAGGACCTACTAGAGGACGTTGGGCCCTCAGGCCACCCTCATTAAGTCTGTTTCTGATTGTTTGGTCAGAGACATTCACACCAGTGGCCCACTGGGGGTTATTTTTTAGGGCTCAGGCAGTACTCATCCTGTTCCTCCTCACTCAGAGGAGCAGATACCGGTCCTGCTGATGGGTTAAGGACCTTCTATGGCCCTGTCCACCTCTCCTAGAGTAACTGCCTGTCTCCTGGAATCTCCTCCATGATCTTGAGGCTATGCTGGGCGACATAGCAAACCTTCTGGCAATGGCACATATTGATGTGTCATCCTGGAGGAGTTGGGCTGCCTGTGCAACCTCTATAGGGTCCAGATAACGCCTCATGCTACCAGTAGTAACACTGACCCTAGCCAAATGCAAAACTAATGAAAAACAGTCAGAAAAGTTGAATAGGGAAATTAAGTGTCAGGGGCCTCCACTGTAAAACTATTCCTGTTTTGGAGGTCACCTCATTGTTGCCCATCCAGGGCACGTGTTGTTAATTTAATTTACACCAAAGCAGCTGAAACCGATTAACTACCCCCTCTGCTACTTAACCAGATCAATATCCCAAGAGTTTAATTGACTTGATGTTATACTCTGATTAAAAAGTGTTCCTTTAATTTTTTTGAGCAGTGAATAAAAAAGTAAATTTCAAACAAGGAAATTCTACAAAAAAAAGTAATTTTTGCTTGCCAGAGTTCAAGCAACATTGTTTCTCTTTGCAGAACAGAAAGCTCTGGCTTTCCAAAATGTTATGAACCTTAAAAGAGCCTTGTAAAGGCAGATATATATTCTATAAAGAGCTATTACAGCAGTGGCATTGTTATCCTTGATTATGCCAGCCCTATGAGGATCACACAGCTCTTTTTCTTAGCCAGGTTAAATTTACAAGTAATTTTCTCATACATGCTGCAACATAGATGGTGGGTGGAGCAAGGTTCCTGTAAGATACTGTAGATTTTCCCATGCCAGTGTTCTGGGAGTTTATACAAACCCTATTGACACTTGATTTTGCCAGGGTGATTTTTTCAACAGATTAGTTAAAGCTGACCTCTAGGCAAATAAAAAAAACAAAAAACAGATTAACGCAAATTTTCAATTATTAAGTACGTGCATTTCATCTGGTATCAAACTCCTGCAGCTCCTGTATGGAAAAGTTGGTGTGTGAAAGGAACAAGCAGCACAAGGAGCAGTTTATATGCTGGCATGAAGCATCCTGACTGAAAGAGAAAGCAGAATGACATAGAGAGAAACACATCACTGTACTACTTCTCTTTTCACTGTTCAGTTATAGGCTGGAGGGGGTCCAGGACAACCCTAATTCAGAGAAATGGGTTGACTGATGCTAGGCATCAGACTGAAGAAATCTTGTGGCATTCAAATGTGCATGATTGAAGCTGATTATTGCAGAAAAAAATGTTATATTGGTTTATCTTTTAATGAGCTATTAATTTTATCTTTTTATTTTTGGCAGAAAATCTGCTTTGATCTCTGTATCTGTATATTTTTCTATAATAAGGTATATAGAAACTTTTTCAAATGCTTTAGCTAAGTAAAAATTGATAATAAGAGGCCCAGCGATACATATTTATTTTTTATTTTTTTATATATATTCATTCATTCAAACTTGCTAATAGGTAGTCAATAGTAAAGGAAAACACAAATATGCCATATAACTTTATTTAAATTAAATAAAGGGTACTCATTCTAGTCTATGGAGCATGCCTAAAAGTAATCATTTAAAAATTAGGTTGGTTTGGTCCTTTCTCCTCTAAATTTGAGCTCAGGAACAGCATTGTTTAAAGTAACAAAAGGAAATGAGTGGTACAACAAGACGTTGTCCAAGCATCCAACGTCTTGTTGTACCACTCATTTTCTTTTTGTTATGTATTACTAGGATTATGGCACCAAAGGGGTAGCTCCCAACTCATATCTAGCATTGTTTAAAGCTAAATGAAAGGACCCTAAAAAAACAACTGAAAATTATGGAAACAGGATATCCCAGACTTCTTTTTTTATTTTTTTTTCTGAGGGATTTTCAAAACAAAGTCTAGGAAAATAGATGATATACAGTATGTTGCATCCATGTTATGAGTTTGCATTGGAGCATTTTTTCAAATGGCCATTTTTTACAAACTCCTTTGAGATTTATAGTGTAATGTCAAACTACTACAAGAGAACCAGAAAAAAAAATATCTGTATCCTATGATTTTTTAATTATTCCTAAATAATTTATATCATGTCTTTCATTTTGTACCCTATACATGGACTGAAATGTTTGGCGAACCTTGATACTGGTACATCTCTACAAAGATATAATAATATTTCTAACGCTGTTCAAAGTTTCCAATAAATCTCAGAGATAAATGCTAATAAAAATGTTCTTATAAGTGAAACTGTTGTTTCTGAAAAAAATATTAAATAGCATAGGAGCTACAGGATTAAAGATACCATGTGTGCCTCAATTGTAAATAGAATTACAGCTTTTCTGTTCCTGAGATTTCAAGAACAGCTCTTGGGAAGATGAGAATCGATATATTTCTATACAACTAATCTTTACCAATATCTTTTCAAATAGCTTACCAACTGTTATATTTCCTAGCCTGTTATTCGTACACACAGGTAGCACTTATCAGTCATTGTACAGCAGTAATATGAGTCACATATAGTGTACAACATTTTTGCTTTTACAGATGGGTATTTTGTTCAGTAGAGAAAAAAAATCTCTCCCTTCCTATATATACACTGCACAAAAATTATAAAAGCATCACTTTTATTTTCCCTCATCTTTCATGCGTTGAACTCAGAGATCTAAGACCAGAGATCAGAGATCTAAGACTTTTTCTATGTACACAAAAGGCCTATTTCTCTCAAATATTGTTCACAAATCTTGCTAGATCTGTTTTAGTGAGCACTTCTCCTTTGGCAAGATAATTCATCCACCTCACAGGTGTGGCATATCAAGATGCTGGCTAGACAGCAAGATTCCTGCACAGGTGTGTCTTAGGCTGGCCACAATAAAAGGCCACTCTAAAATGTGCAGTTTTATCACACAGAACAATGCCACAGATGTCGCAAGTTTTGAGGGAGCATGCAATTGACATGCCGACTGCAGGAGTGTCCACCAGAGCTGTTGCCCATGAATTGAATGTTCATTTCTCTACCATAAGTAATCTCCAAAGGCGTTTCAGAGAATTTGGCAGTACATCCAACCGGCCTCACAACCGCAGATCATGTGTAACCACACCAGCCTAGGTCCTCCACATCCAGCATCTTCACCTCCAAAGAATTCCTGCACAATTTGTCAGAAACTGTCTCAGGGAAGGTCATCTGCATGCTCCTCCCCATCGGGGACTCAACCTGTCTGCAGTTCGTCATCGTAACCGACTTAAGTGGACAAATGCTCACTTTTGATGGCATCTGGCACTTTCGAGAGGTGTTCTCTTCACAAATGAATCCCGGTTTTCTTAGATCTTTCATTTCAGCTCATGAAAAAAAAAAAATATATATATATATATATATATGTATATATATATATATATATATATATATATATAGAGAGAGAGAGAGAGAGAGAGAGGTGGGAGGTGGGAGGAGAGAGAACTAGATTAAACTGGCAACACAGAGGTTTACAAAACAACTGAATATCTGCTTCCTGGCTAAAGCATGCAGCATGTCTGCTCTGGCCTTGCACTTCAGGCCCTTGTCTATCTCCTACAGACAGTCTTCTCAGAAAAACTTGGTCCATCCACCTAGCAGTCCCTTATTGCTATGGCTCCCACCTGTCTACTAGGTGGAACCCTTCTGACTCCTGGACAGAGACCACCTCTGTCTGCTGGGGTGGAGCCCAGAACCATAGTCAGGTCTCTACTAAAAGCCCTAAAGAAACCTGCACATCAGCGTGCCTGTTTTCTGTAAAACCTGGTTCCACTCCCAGGATTGGAGACTTCATCCCATCCAAGTGTTTAAGAAGTCTTCAGACTCCAGGTCCAAAACCATGTCTTACTAACAACTGAGGAAAGCGGAAAATCAGTTTCCTCTGAATGACACACACACTCTGGAGCTCCTCAACCTGCCTGGATGAGAATCCTGGGTGATAGAAAACCCTTTCCACATAGTGGCAGGGCATAGAACTGCCACAAAATACATACAAATATATATCTTGGGATAGATTTGCTACAGGAACAAACTGTCATGTAAAAAAACTGTATTTTCTGTTACATTTTCAAGTGATAATATATTTATTTTAAAAGATCAGTGAATAAACATGTAAGCATTGAATAATACAGTCTCAATAGCAAAAACATTCTCTAAAATAACTATTTAAACATTAATTGCCCTGCTGGCACCCTTGCTATTCTAGACAAATAAAGCAATGGGTGGGATAAGATAGTTATTCTTTGTGGAAAATTGCTTCTGTACCAAACATGTGGCTAAAATCTTAAGCATTAGATTATATGATCTATGCCGAAAGAAAGGATTATAGTTGTAAATGGCTGATTCTCCCTTTAGCAGATTTCACGTGAACTGTCACTAGTACTAATAAAGTCAAGAGCAACATTTTCTCATGGAAAGTTTTTAATTATTTTTTTTTAAACTCTTAACAGGTTAACAAAACCCAATACCATTTGCAGCTTACCAATCATTAGATGTGGTGGCTACATCAGCTTTCCTGTCTTTGGCTTTTTTCCCCTCTATTTTTATCTTGGTATCTGTCCAGTAACACACCTCCTGAATAAGAGTGACCCCACTCTGGATGAAGGAGCACAAGGGGGAGGATAGTGTGAAATACAGTATATTAGCAGATTCAGAACCACTAACAAATTGAAGTCAAACTTCAGCTCACACTTTATAAACACTTACAGCAAACATTTTTTTTTTTTTTTGTGATAAAGGTTTTGCATGAATAAATAAAAGCTGATTATTGTAAGAACCCTTAACAGTGTTAAGTGGTTTGTAAACTGTAAACTGCTACATTTTGCTGGAGAGCATGTGCATTTAAAAAACAGATTTGCTGGGTGGATCATCAGATGAAACTAGAAGAAAGAAAGACTAAAAAGAAACTAACACAGCCATCACATATAAGAATTGGTAAGCTGAAATATAATAAATGTTTTCTTTTGGGTTTAATACTGCTTTAAGAGAACATGATGTGAGCAAAGGGGTGTCAACAGTAATAGGTATTGCTTTTAATCAAAGAAGAAAGTGAACTTGTCCTTTGCATTCCCTTCTTTCCCAACTCCTCTGTCTAGGCATCAAGAGTAAAGCTTATAGCTTAAGCAGGGCTTACAATGCACTCTCCATCATCATGTGACAGCGTTTGGCCAGACACAACATATCCTTGCTGGTGAAGAAGGGTAAAAGTCACTTGCTCCCTTTTACAAACAAGCAAAAAAGAGAGAGAATGGATGCAGTAACCTTTATTAAATGAATAAAATGCTAGTGAAATTGCACTCACAAGATAACACTTGCTTAAGGCAACAGTAGCTGAGATGATATGCCTTAGGCAAGTGTTATCTTGTAAGTGCAATTTTATTTTGATTTAATTTATTTAATAAGGTTATTGCACCAAGGAGCCTGTGCACTCTCTTTCTTCTTTGCTTGTTTTCGGTTTCTGGTGTCCCGCTGGTATAGACAGCAGCAAGGCTTCCAAGGATACAGTCACCTAATCTTCACAACAGAAATTGAATTGTGAAGTGTGGATTCATTATGCAGGTTACTTTTGTCATTAGTGCTTAATTACTAGTATATTGTGTTTACAGAATCCCTTTTACCTGCGTATTTCTTGTGTATTTTGCTCCCAGTGACCAGAGTGTTGCTGAATATGTTTGGTGTGAACCTGTTGCTTTGTTCTGCAAAACACTTGTTTACAATAAAGGGACTCCTTTATTGTCACCTCGTAATCACTTTTACAAAATAGGTCACATTTAAAGGATGCATTTATATGTGACAAATGCCAGTCAGACTACTGCCCTTTTCACCAACATGTGACAAATGACTGGTCAACCTCATACCGCTTTGTCACTGATATGCAACAATGACACCCTTTAGGCTCACCTTGCACAAAGATTTTTCAACTTGAAAGACTACAATCTAAGTGCCAACAGACTGGGTTTAATTAAAAAAAGCAATTAACCCTTTAAACTGCCAACAACTACTTTTATCAAAAAATAGTTAATGTTCACAATATTAGCAATAGCAATTAGGATTTTAAATAAAAATCAGTACACGCACTGTCACCACAGACAAGTATATACAGAGATTTACCATGTAGTAGCTATCTTCAAGAGACAGGGATTCTTTGAGGTTTGTGTTAGTGCATTAGTAACAATTGTAACACTTTTGAAAATATTGTTTAACTGCTTCAGATCCGTCCAATAGCAATTTTACTGCTACAGGGCGGAATGTGTGCATTGGATCATGTATATATCCGACACTTCCGGGTAGGGCACCCGCCGATTGTCAGGCAGACACACAGAACTGCTATCTACCTATGTAAAAAAGGCAGATCGCCATTCTAACAGGAGGGAATGGATGGAATTTGTGTCCCTGCAAAGCAGGGAATAATTTGCATCTCTTCCTCTAGTGAAAGCACCTCACACAGTATAGTTAAACACTGGCTAGGCACATAGTTAATCCTTTGATCACTCCTGATGTTAACCCCTACCCAGCCAGTGTCAGTACAGTGACAGTGCATATTTTTTAGCACTGATCACTATATTAGTGTCACAGGTTCCCGCAAAGTGTTAGTTAGTGTCAGAATGTCAATCTCAATATTGCAGTCCCGCTATAAGTCACTGATCGCCACCATTACCAATAAAAATAAAAATAAATTAAAATATCCAATAGTTTGTAGACGTTATAACTTTTGCAATGATCAATATACACTTATTGGGATTTTTGTTTACCAAAAATATGTAGCAGAATACCTATTGGCCTAAATTTATGAAGAGATTTGATTTTTACATTTTTTTTTATTGGATAGGTTTTATAGAAGAAAGTAAAAAATATATTTTTTTTTTTTTTCAAAATTGTCAGCCTTTTTTGTTTTATAGTGCAAAAAAATAAAAAGACAAAGGTGATCAAATACCACCATAATAAATCTCTAGTTGTGGCAAAAAAGGGCATACTGTACATTTTATTTGCATACAGCATTGCATGATGGTGCAATTGTCAGTTAAAGTAACGCAGTGCCATAGTGCATTATACCTCACTGATTGCTACTTTGCCCCTGGGCCTTGGCTCTCTCCAGTTGATCACCTGTGTTATCAGAGTTACCCTTGGCTTCACAGAGAGGATAGATGGCTTTCCTAATCTATTTTGTATTATTTTGTAGTGTATGCCTAGTTTTTGCCATCTTAAGCATTGCATTATTACTAGCAACTTTGCACCTGTTCAGTAAAGATACAGTTCTTACCTGTACAATCATTCAACTGATTACCTATCATATTAAATAATTAAAATATGTTTTCCATAATATACAGTATATTTCTCGTATTCTGTAAAATTTGATTGTTCCTTTGAGCATGATATTTTTTTATCATACATTTTTGTGACCCTGACTGTTTTGTATTAGGCCCCTTTCACACATAGGAGTTCGTCGGCAGACTCAGTTTTGCCGATCAACTTGCCGATCCCCCGCTGAGCAGTCGGATGGCAGCTGTGTCTCCGCGCTGTGTGCGGAGACACAGCTGCCAGGTTCCTGCTGTTCTCTATAGGGGAATTGGATGAGAACAGATCATCTGTCCGTTCTCATCCAATCCCATCCGATTCGCTGGACGGAGGGAAAATAGTGTCTCTATCCGTCCAGATTTGACGGATCGGATTGGATGTCAGCGGACATGTCTCCGCTGACATCCGATCCCCATAGAGATGCATGGAGCATCCGTTCAGATCCGCCTGAAAAACGGACAGGCGGGTCTGAAGGCCCCTGTGTGAAAGGGGCCTTATTGTCTTTAGCTCTGATAAAAGAGATACAGATTACCAAAATCAAACCACAAGTAATCATTGTAATCTTCACTATAGATTTTTTTTTTGTCCTCTGCATTTTTAATAAGTGTTCCCTCATCCCAAAACCCAACTACATATACAAACAGTATAAGAATTTTGGTGCCTCTTTTCAGAGTGAGTAGTAACTTGATTTTTTTTTCACTTTGAAAGATGCCTTCGAACCTCATATATGTAAGTGTGATAATGTTACATGAAACTGTATACTTGACTTCCAAGATCAAAGGATTCTAAAGGGGTAGATAACTACATACACAACACTGGACCACTAAAATGAAGTAATGTATCGCAGCTTGCCAATTATTTAATGTGGTAGCTGCATTTATTTTCTTTTCAAGTTTTTTTTTCACTTCCAATCAGTGTTTATTGAAATTTTTTTAAGATACATAGCGTGACCCATCCAAATGCTCAAATGGAACCAACGCATCAAAAAATTTCAGAGTACATCCGTAAGTTATAGAAAACAACAATAATGTAATATCAAGGATCAGTAACTATGTAAAAGGGTAGGTTTGCAGTAATGATACATATATCATGAACTAAATGAGGATAGTTAAGAAGGGGAAGGTGAGGGAGAGGGTAGAATGTGAGGGAGTGAGGGGGGGGGCAAACGTGTGCCAACTGCAAACTGGGAGAAACTCTTACATTGGAAGTTGGTCCCTGAACAAAGGATAGTCAGAAACTACAATAGCCAAGGCCTTCTATTAGAGGGGGCCAAGAGAAAGAGAAGGGGGGGATAGAACAGGATTGAAAAAGAAGAGGAGAATAAAAGAAGAACATCATCCTGAAATCCAGGGCTTTCAATGTCTATAGCAGTTAGGTCTTTTTTTCTTTACGTTCACCTATTATTTATCAACTTCCTTTAGCAGACCAAGCTTTCCAGCAAAAGTGGTAGTTAGAAAATGGAGACAAATCATTTAAACTTACAGGGATGCAGTTTGCCTTTATTCATATATGTAAAACTTCCATCCCAAAAATAAAAAATAAAAACTCCTGTCTAAAAAGAGTTACCTGAAATTTGGCTTTAATATGTTAGTCAAGTCCATCTAAATGTTATTGTGCATCTAACACTGCTTTCTACATCCGTGGTCCTCAACTCCGGTCCTCGGGGCCCACTAAAAGGCCAGATTTTAAGTATTACCTTGGGGAGATGCAGACTAGAATACTACAATCACTGAGCAGCAAATGAGATCACCTGTGATGTAATTTAGTTATCTTGCAAACCTGGCCTGTTAATGGGCGCCGAGCACCAGGGTTGAGGACCACTGCTCTACATGATAACAATGCAGCTGTCCATGGATGGTTTTGTTGCTACTTCAAAGAGTAGAGCCACCCAGAGGTAGGAAATGCGTTACTGACCAGATCACTAGGTGAAAATAAAGGAAAAAAGACTAGAAAAGAAAGTGAATACAGCCATCACATATAAGGTTTGGTAAACTATAATATATTACATTTTTTGTTTTTGGGTTTAGATTCTTTAAGTGCTGGAGAGTCATCATCCTGCCAAGCGCAAAAGCAGATGTTAGTATTTTACATGCATTTATGTAGCCATAATATGTTTCATGTATGGCTTGCATGTTTTACTCATTGATCCTGCATCTTAGTAGATACATAAAACATCTATCTTCATTTTCACATATGTTCCTGCTTAAATTCTTTTCATCAAATGGAGATGCGCTGTGTTTTTATGTGTATCATTTTGTTTTACAAGTATCTATTATCCAGCTGAAAGATGCAATCAGACATTGAATTTTCTATTGGTATACTTTGAAAACAGATGGGTTATACATTGTATGAATGCTAAAAGCACAAGACAAAGAACCCCTTTGCAGACATTTGTGCTAACAAAAAGCAACATCTCTAAAGATAAATTGTATCTATGGAGAAAATGTGAAATCATATATTTATTTACACACTGTATTTCAATTATCCCTAGTCTACTCCTATTAATTTGCATGATCTTGAAGTTTGTGAACTTACTTTGTGCAGATCATCAAACATTTACTTCCTTGAATTCTGTGACTATTCACTATGTCTTATGAGCAGGCACTGCTCTGACAAAGAATTCAATAAGTCTGCTGTCTGAACTACTGAAGGCACCAGGAGGAGTAGTTTCAGGAGTCAAAATGAGTACAGGAATAGCCATTTTAAGATAGCATTATACCATGGGATATGTAGTCCTTAGAAGTTGCAAGTAAAAAGAAGTGGAGAAGCAAAAAAGCATGCAGAGAATCTAGGAAGTTGTGGAAAAAGATGGCCAGCAGACAGGCAGCACTCACAACAGGAATGGAGATTTTTCAATTAGGCTTATATTGGACGACAATAATATTATAATTATTCTCTTAGTTAGCAAGAATTGTTTTATTTTTTTTACATCTCGAAATAACATTGTGAATACATTTAATGTTAAAGTTTTATATTTTCCTTAATAAATTAGTTAAAAAGTCCTTACATATATATATATATATATATATATATATATATATATATATATATATATATATATATATATATATATATATATATATATATACACAGTATCTCACAAAAGTGTAAATGTGTTGTCCCCTCAAAATAACTCAACACACAGCCATTAATGTCTAAACTGCTAGCAACAAAAGTGAGTACACCCCTAAGTGTACATGTCCAAATTGGGCCCAATAGCTACTTCCCTCCCCAATGTCATGTGACTCGTTAGTGTTACAAGGCCTCAGGTGTGAATGGGGAGCAGATGTGCTAAATTTTGTGTTATTCTCTCATACTGGTCACTGGAAGTTCAATATGGCACCTCATGGCAAAGAACTCTCTGAGGATCTGAAAAAAGAATTATTGCTCTACATAAAGATAGCCTAGGCTATAGGAAGATTGCCAAGACCCTGAAACTAAGCTGCAGCACAGTGGCCAAGATTATACAGTGGTTTAACAGAACAGATTCCACTCAGAACAGGCCTCGCCATGGTCGACCAAAGAAGTTGAGTGCACGTGCTCAGCATTATATCCAGTGGTTTTTAGATAGACGTATGAGGGCTGCCAGCATTGCTGCAGAGGTTTAAGGGGGGAGGGGACAGCCTGTCAGTGCTCGGACCATACGCTGCACACTGCATCAAATTGGTCTGCATAGCTGTTGTCCAAGAAGGAAGCCTCTTCTAAAGATGATGCACAAGGAAGCCCGCAAACAGTTTGCTGAAGGCAAGCAGACTAAGGACATGGATTACTGGTAAACTTATTTGGTTCAGATGGTGTCAAGCATGTGTGGCAGCAACCAGGGGAGGAGCACAAAGATAAGTGTGTCTTGCCTATAGTCAATCATGGTGGTGGGGGTGTCATGGTCTGGGGCTGCATGAGTGCTACCGGCACTGGGGAGCTACAGTTCATTGAGGGAACCATGAATGCCAACATGTACTATGACATACTGAAGCAGAGCATGATCGCCTCCCTTCAAAGAATGGGCTGCAGGGTTGTATTCCAACATGATAATGACCCCAAACACACCTCCAAGTTGACTACTACCTTGCTAAAGAAGCTGGTGGTAAAGGTTATGGACTGGCCAAGCATGTCTCCAGACCTAAATCCTATTGAGCATCTGTGGGGTATCCTCAAATGGAAGGTGGAGGAGCTCAAGGTCTCTTATATCCACCAGCTCCATGATGTCGTCATGGAGGAGTGGAAGAGGACTCCAGTCACAATCTGTGAAGCTCTAGTGAACTCCATGCCCAAGAGGGTTAAGGCAGTGCTGGAAAATAATGGTGGCCACACAAAATATTGACACCTTGGGTCCAATTTGGACATTTTCACTAAGGGGTGTACTCTCTTTTGTTGCCAGCGGTTTAGACATAAATGGCTGTGTGTTGAGTTATTTTGAGGGGACAGCAAATTTTACACTGTTATACAAGCTGTACACTCACTACTTTACATTGTAGCAAAGTGTCATTTCTTCGGTGTTGTCACATGAAAAGATATAATAAAATATTTACAAAAATTGGAGGGGCATACTCACTTTTGTGAGATATTATATCTATATGTCTTGCTGAGCAAGAGCTATAGCTCTCAAATCAACATTGAGCATATGATTAAAGGATTAACTGATTTCAGGGCTATAGGTTTGACTCAGCAGAAGATGTGTTGAACCACTTTAGAGACTGCTGCTTTCACATAGAGAGCAAAGGTGCCTCTCTGCTGCATGCTGGCAGTGGGGTGGGGTTTCTATTCTAGGCTTTGGCAGCTTTCTATAGAAAACAAATGTAAGATGTTGTACTCCAGTTCTGATGCACCATAAATATATTAAGCTAAATTAAACTACAAGTTCAATGAGACTTTAACCCTTTGCTGCCACTGATGTAACTGCTACATTGGCTATAGCCTCTAGGACAGTGATGGCGAACCTTGGCACCCCAGATGTTTTGGAACTACATTTCCCTTGATGCTCCACTACACTGCAGAGTGCATGAGCATCATGGGAAATGTAGTTCTAAAACATCTGGGGTGCCAAGGTTTGCCATCACTGCTCTAGGAGATTGTTTTACATCTTTTGCAATGTCATATTGTGCCTTATTATTATCATTATACAGGACTAATATTGCACCAACAGTTTGTGCAGAGCTTTACAGAATGAGGCCAGACAGTACAGTTGCAATACCATTCAACACAAGAGAAATCAGAGGGCCCTGCTCATTAGAGCTTACACTCTAAGAGATTATAATCCACTGATAACTTTAAACTGATGAACTGTAAGGGCTTTTAGAGCATTAACTGTGATCTATTTTGGCTACTGCACTTTTTTGCCATTTCACTGGCACAAGTCCTTTTAAATTTTGACATATTTAATACCTTTTTACTTGAAGAAACCTCATCCTTTATATTTTAACAAACAGTTAGACAATAGATTTTGTTTATGTACATTATGTATACTAAAATCAATGTTAACAAATGTATTTACTGAAAATATAGATTTAATAAACAGGAGCACAAATATGATGTGACAGATAAATTAAAACAGCATCATTTTATTTTACAGGGTCTCTGCTTTCAGACGATATAATATTATGGGGGTTTTAAGTATGTTTGGGGCCTAAAATGTGCATTTTAACATGTGTACAAATGAAAAAAGATCCAGCTACTAAAGGGTAAACATCCTCCAAGATTTGAAAAACTATGCTAAACAAGCTTGTTTTATATATGTTAATGCTGTACATGTTTTTTTAAAAAAAAGCTCTGAAATGTGACATACATTCACAGACAACACAGTTTATATATTATGTAAAAACTATACTAGCTTTTAAAAGAAAATGCAAACATGGGGCATATGTAGGAGGAAAACCTCACAACAGGCATATGCAACAGGTCAGAAATTATGTCCTTGTTGCCCAGCATGCAACAAAAGTTCTTCTTATATCAATCTGTCAGCAAGTGGATAATTTGGCAGGTTTATATATTCTCTGTTAGCAGTTTGAAGTGTACTGATCCCAGATGAACAAGGCATGTCAGATAGGCTCACGGTTGATTGAGCAGGATGTGGCAGTTTAGCATTAGTCCTTTCCTATGCCGTAGCTGAAGGCAAAGTGATTTTGTGTAGAGATTCCTTTTATACACACTCTGGCATCTGTAGTGAACAACTAACAAAGATTTTGGAAGGCTTCTGGGAGCAAATAAAACCACTGTGTATATTATGATATATTTTTTCCTTTATGCTTAGTGCACATAATGGTGTGATCATAAATGGATGGAGAAGTAGTATAATATAGTGACAGAAAAGTGTGCATTAAATATCCGTTTTTTTTTTTCTTTTGTTAAATTGGCCAATACCAAAACAAAACTTTTTTTTTCTTCTAAACAGGCACTTTACTTACGTGTATATCCTAATCTGAAATATAATTACAGTAAATATACTTTACTAACTTTGCCCTATCAGTAATTTATGGGAGCTGGTTGAAAATTGAAAACTTAGAATAAATGTTTTCCTAACTCAAGGTTACCATCCTATTTTATGGTGAGCTTGATTTATAGTTGTTTGCCATCTCTTTAGGTGAGCAATTTTTACAAAAATTACAGTCTTAATGTTATGTTCAAGTCTGTCCAATGACAATGTGTTGTACATTTAATTTTCTGAGCTCAGGACAAATGATACTTGCCACTTTAGGTTATGATTATAAGCTTCCAGAAACACTTGCTACACAGTGAAAAGAAAACCAACATTAAGATTGAAAAAAGAAGTGAATTAAGATACAACCTCATGGGTTTTTTTTTTTTTCAGTTTTCTATGATGTAAATCAGGCATGTCCAACCTGCGGCCCGGAACCGCAGGCAATGCAACCCACTGCCCCCTGACAATTATTATTTTTTTCCTGGGGAGGAAGGAAGATGAGTCAGGGGCACAGCCACATTGGCTTCCAACTAACTGTGGGCAGAGGCTGCCTCGGATGGGAGGGGAGGGGAGGGGAGGGGAGAGGAGGGGGGGGGGCAGAGCTGCTGGATTACAAGCAGATCAGGGATGGGCATGCACTGGTGAGGCTACATTGGATGGACACTGATCAGGCTGCATTGGATGGGCATGCACTTGTGAGGCTGCATTGGGTGGGCACTGATCAGGCTGCATTGGATGGTCACTGATCAGGCTGCATTGGATGGGCACGCACTGGTTAAGCTGCATTGGATGGACATGCACTAGTGAGACTGCATTGGATAGGCATGCACTGATGAGGCTGCATTGGATGGGTACTGGTGAGGCTGCATTGGATGGGCACTGATCAGGCTGCATTGAATGGGCATGCACTGGTGAGGCTGCATTGATGGGCACTAATCAGGCTGCATTGGATGGGCATGCACTGGTGAGACTGCATTGGATGGGCATTGATCAGGCTGCATTGGATGGGCACGCACTGGTGAAGCTGCATTGGATAGCACTATTTAGGCTGCATTGGATGGGCATGCACTAGGCTGAAAGTGTTGTGCGATCCCCCAGGCTGCCACGGGAGACTTAGGTTGTCTACAGTCAGTGACAGAGCTGCTGCTTCCTTTATAGTTCCAGCTCTGTCACAGGCAGAGTGATATGAAATGCAGTCCACCTGTGACAGGAGCCATACAGGAAGCAGCGGCTATGCTCTCTACTGCAGCCGCTGCTTCCTCCAGCAGTTCCCAACATTGCATCATGACCAGCAGTACCCGCATGACAAGCATTACCTGCCAGCAGTAGCCACCAGCAGTAACCGCACCAGAAGTACCCGCCAGCAGTCTGCAAAATAAGTAGAAAAGGTATGTGCATTAGTGTGTGTAAATTGTTGCAATACGTTTTTTAACAACCGGCGCGGGAAATGCGTGGCGGATTTTATTACTTATATACCTTAACTATACTATATATTTTATATGCGGCCCAAAAAAATTTCTCTACACTCAATGTGGCTCAGAGAAGCCAAAAGTTTTAACCACTTGCCGACTGCCTAACGCAGATCTACGTCGGCAGTCAGCCCCTCACAGGCAAATCGACGTAGGTCTACGTCGCTAGCCTGTGAGGGTCTAGGGAGCGAGCGCGCACCCCCGGAGGCACGCTCCCGCTCCCGCGCGGTCACGCACCCCCCGCGCGTGTGACCGGCGGACCCCATGTCCGCCGGTCACTCTGCGATCGGCGGGGGAGAGGGAGAAAGTCAGGCAGCTTAGGTAAACAAGCTGCCTGTCATTCTCCCCGGTGTATGAAGGATGATCATACGGTTCATACATCTGAAGCCACAGCCAATCACAGTAGAAAGCACGCCCCTAGGGACACACACAGCCCCTCCCTCTCAAATAAAGTTAACCCCTTCACTACCAGTGTATTTTTACAGTAACAGTGCATATGTATAGCACTGATTACTGTAGTAATGTCACTGGTACCCCCAAAAGTGTCAAAAATGTCAGTCAAGGGTCCGATCTGTCCGCTGCAATGTCGCAAAAAAAATCGCAGATCGCCACCATTACGCGTTAAAAAAAAAACAACAAAAATGACAAAAATCTTTCCCTTTGTTAGTAAACGCGATAACTTTTGCGCAAACCAATCAAAATATGCTTTTTTGCGATTTTTTTACCAAACATAGGAAGCATAAAACAAATTGGCCGAAAATGTTAAAAAATTTAGATTTTTACATTTTTTTGGGGGGGAATTTCATATAAAAAAATGTGAAAAATATTGCTATTTTTGGAAAATTGACGCTCTTTTTTTGTTTATAGCGCGTGATCAAAAAATCGCACAGGTGATCAAATACCACCAAAAGAAAGCTCTGTTTGTGGGAAAAAAAGGACGCCAAATTCATTTAGATACAGCGTCGCACGACCGCGCAATTGTCCGTTAAAGTCACGCAGTGCCGAATCGCAAAATACCCCCTGGTCAGGAAGGGGGTAAAATCTTCCGGGGCTTAAGTGGTTAACATCCATGATGTAAATGAAGTATGGGTTACTTCCTACTGTTTGGATGACTGTATATTATTTTAAAAGTGATTTTAAGCATATATCAATGCAGTATTCTCCATGAAGATGATCATATACACAAATATATTAATACACAAAATTGCTGATTGTGTGACCAAAGCTTAAAGCTCATCACTCCTGAAAATGTTTTCTTTAAGTCCAGGTTCACACTACTCCTACATGAAAGTCGCATGACTTCCGTTTAGACTTTGCCGTGCAAATTCAGTCCGACTTTGATCCAATTTAATGTGACTTTTTATACTCTATGGTAGTGAAGTCGTATCAAAGTAGTGCAGGAACTTTTAATAAAGTCGGAGCGACTTGTGTCTCTCATAGGGAAACATTGAATTTGACATGTCATGCAACTTCTGCTCTCACAAGTCTGATACCATGTCGCACCAGTGTGAACAGGTCCTTAATTATGAATACACTTTGGAAGTTCAAAATACTTCTGTTGAGTATTTACTGCTATCTTTAATCCAGCTTGCAAGATTTCACCTCAATTTCTTCCCCTATGACAACTGGACAAAAAAGGAGGGGAGGGATTGTCACTGGGACTATAAGCCACAAACAATTACAAAAATCTTATAGAGTGCCTACTCTTTCCCCATTTTACTAAAAGAAAATTATTTTGCTGCATTTTGTACCCCAACTGGAGGGGATTTCCATCATCTCCTGCTCCTACAGGAATTTAGGGGAAATCCTTCCAATGGCGACACAGACTATCCCTTTCTTGCTTTGTCCAAATCTATAATAAAAGTTTTGAATTGATTTGTATTGTAATATATGGTGCTAGATTAGCACATAGTGTCTACAAAATTTGCTTTTGGGTAGGTTAGGCAGGGCTTTTTTTTCTCAGAGAATAGGTGCAGGTACTCCTTCCTTCCAGGTCACTCCTTGTCTCTGCCCCTACCTACCTATTGCCTATTGTAGTCAGCAACATACTATAGATAGTACCCTTCCCTCAACAATAGCTCTGCCCAATAGCTCTGCCCAGCAACAATAGATCCCCCACCAGAAACAATAGATCCCCGCCAACAACAATATACCTCCCTATGGCTATAGATTCCCCTAGCAACAATAGATCCCCAAGCAGCCAGCAACAAAAGACCATCCAGGACACCCACCACTTCTTGCAATTACATACATTCAGTGCTGGAGGTGCCGGAACTGCTTTCCCCCACGTTCCTGTTAAAAAAGCCCTGAGGTTGAGCGTTTATTTTTATTCATTTGTAGTAACAAAATAAAGTATAGGGATGACATGTACCATTCCATTATAGAGAGAAAATGGGATCCAGCAACAGAGATTTACTTGGGGATTTTTCTTCTTTAAATCATAATGCATTGCATGCATTTAGAACTATGACCAACAGGCTTAGAAGAGACAATAAAGGGAATATTGGTTAAGTCTATGAAAGTGAGCAGAGCAGCCATAGTATTAGTGAATTTGAAGTTGTTGTAGAGAAAGTATAGGAAAAGCTTGGAAACTACATAGGGAGAAATTAGGGTCAGTTAGGAAAGTGTACTCTAATCCTGAATGGTAGCTTTTTGGGTAATCAACCATTTTACTGCCTTTTTTTCCTTTTATTTTTGTGGTTGATTTGAGGTCAATGGTTGCTTTAACCACTGTCTCATCCAAAAAGCTGTCACGAAAAAACTTTTTTTGCTGCAAGGCTTTCATTTAAAAAAATTAGGTATTTCTTTCACGGGTGGCATTTGGTAATTTTATTTTCTTTTGTGTGTTTTTTTATTATTTAATCTTGATACTTTTTTTTTAAGTACAAGGAAACAAAATTTGAGCATTACTTTCTTTGAGCCATCTGTTTCTTAAGCTGTTAACAGCATGGGGCAGCATCATTAGAAAGAAAAAAATAAATGCACAAAAAATGTGTACCTAAATAATTTCATATTATATCACTCACATTTGATGCAGCCCTTATCCCCACAGGTCTAAAACTAAAATGTCCTCAACACATTTCACCCCCACCCCGAGGGCAGTGTTAGAGTTTAATTTACCTTTAAAGGAAATATACAGTATTTTAGGGGGTTAACATGTAAAATAAAAATACTTGTAATACTATTTTGTAAAATGTTTATTATTTTGTATACTTTGGTTCTATGTGTAGTGTGTTATTATGCATGTAAGTGTGATGTATCCATTTTACATGATCAGGCTTTAATTCCTACTGTATAGTGCAATCACAAAAATAAACAAAAACAGGCATGTAAAAACAAATGCGACCTTCAACTAAAAAAATGTGTTATGGTACACTACAAAATAGCTCACAGTATACACTCACTGCAACTATGCTAAACTTTGTCTTTAAAATCTATTCCATTCTGTGGCTGATGATTTCCTGATCAGAGCTAAATCTATCACTTACTACCTCATCAACCTGTTTCTCCATCTGCTTCCTCTAGGTATCCAGATCATAAATGTACTGTATATAGAAAATCAACAAGGCAGATGAATTCAGAGACAGATGCTGATCTAGTCTAGCAGAATATGATTGTGTGATTACGGTATATACGCTGTATCATACTTATGAAATGATGGGTTATATCAGTTATTTCTACTACAATTATTATTTTAATAACTATATAGGTGATATGTACATTGGCAGTTAATTGTTGTGCTCACTATGCATGGGCGATTGAATTTGAAAATTTGTACTGGCATTGTATGTTAAAATGAGAGGTGAGCAAAGGGGCTTGATGGCGGGCTGAGCGGCAGTATAATAAAAAGGCTCTGGCTTTCCCAAGCAATCCTCTCAGACATCCTGCAGTTGAACTCACCTTCACCTTTCCAGTGGCCTTCCCACTGGTAGCAGGCACCCTCCTATGACTCCAAAGGTGAAAATCATGCAGACCACGCCCCATTGATGGCTGAGAAGCTGGCGCGATTCCAGTGGCAAGATGGGGGTAAATTTCCAGCCCTCTCTATACCTGCACTGCCTGCGTCGCTTCTCTCCCAGGCTGACTCCTCTTTGCTGGTGAATGAACTTCCTCTGGACTCTCCTGCTTTACAATCAAGCTCTCATGCTCCCCTGCACTCTCCATCACCTATTGACACCAAGGAAGACCCTGACTCCCAGCCTGCTGAGCCTACCCTTACTCACATCATGCAGTAAAGCCAAGCTCACTGCCCAAATAGAAATCATCCATATTGATTTCTTTATGATGAAGGAGAATGGGCAAAACCTGTGGGAGAGGACAGGGGCAGCTGAAGAACCCATTAGTTTCCTGGAAGACACTGTACACACTTTATCTGCCACAGTGTGCTCTGCTACAGATGACATGGCAGCTCCTAAGGCTAAATTAGATGATTCTGAAAACCATTCTTGCAGAAATAATCTTCACTTTGTTGATATTCTAGAGCGCTCTGAGGGAGCTCCCCCAGAGCAGTTTTATTGTACCTGGCTGCAAGAGGCACTTGGAGCTGATTCCCTGCCTCCTACCTTATTGAAAGAGTTCACCACACACCACCACGCCCTCCTCCATCGGGCTCCCCTCCACTCTCCATTATCGCGCGGATTCTCAACTTCCATGATAAACTGACCAACCTTCATCTGGCAAGAGAAAAAGGGGTACTCTGCTACAACAGTAAAACTATATCTATATCTCCAGATTTCATGGCAGAGGTACTTTAATTGATATAGTGGATCACCACTGGATTTACGAACTGATCCTACTATTCTCCTGCTATGGAGTTTAGTACTCGTTTGGGGGAATCCCTGAGCTCCTGGAAGAGTCTAAAGGACGTCCCTGCACCCGCTGACCTATTTGTGGGCTTCCCACTTGTTTTTTATTTATTTTTTTGTTCTCTATTTGGTTATTGGGGCTTAAATCAGAGCCCCACCCAAAAGGGGAAGCTCTGCTTGTCTGACTCCCCCCCCCTCCGCTGCCATTTTATTTGGCACCTTTTGAAGGGGAGCAGGTATCTGGTTTTGACAGGCAAACTCAGCCGGAAGTTTATTCCTTTCCCTGCAGCCATCCCATTCACAGAGCACAGCATGCTTTGCACATGTGCAGTAGAGAACTGGCTGTGAAGCCACAAGGCTTCACTGCCAGTTTCCCCTTAGTGGGTATGGCAGCAGCTGCACCTAAAAGCCGATTGAAAAAGTGTCCTAATATTAAAAGTCAGCAGATATAAATACTGTATTTCTAGCTGCTGACCTTTAATTTTTTTCTAAAGGAGCCTGGAGCTCCTCTTTAAGCTCTGTAGAAGTGACTACTAGGAGGGACAAGCGGCGTGGTTCAAGGTGGGACATTGCTGTTCTTTATCGTACTGCTTTATAGGTGTTGTTTGTTTTTTTCCTTAAACTTTATTTTATCTCTTTTGTCCTTACTTGGCTATGTTCCTACCTCTCCTTCCATTGGGGACACCCCAGGTGAAATTGCAATACTTATCTAATAGAATGAACATCCATAGATTATTTCAGAATTTGCAATACCCACACGACTCTTTAGACACTTGCAAGGCCTTTGACAGTGTTGAATGGCCATAACTCTTCCATATTTTACAACACTATGGCCTAGGCCCTTGTATAATTTCATGGATATGCCTTTTGTACACTGCTTTGATAGCTAGAATTAGAGTAAATTCCCATGGTACTGAAATGCTCCCTATATAATGGGGTACCTGGCAGGAGTGCCCGCTATCCCTTTATTATTTGCCCTGGCCATTGAGCCACTTGCCATCCGTATCCGCACTTCAACTGCCATTCAGGTTTTTCCCATTGATACCATTGAGGAGAGTATTTCTCTCTATGAGGATGACACTCTGGTTTACCTGGCTTACCTATGTGAATATCTTGATGCTTTATTACAGGAAATCACAATTTTTGGAGACTTTTCTGGTTTTAGGGTGAATTAGAACAAATCTAATTTATTCCCTTTAGATCACGCGGCCATAACAGTGATTCAACCGGACTCCAGGTTGCCGGTAGTCACTTAATTCCGATACCTGGGTGTTCAAGTTCAATTGCTGCTACGTTCCTACATTTCTAATACTGTGTGTCCATTGATATTCCATTTACAATATCAAACCAGGCAATTAATGGATTTACCATTGAACTTCATGGGAAGAGCTAAAATTCCTAAAAGGATTTACTTCCCTAAATTGTTGTGCACTTTGGCCAACTCCCCTAGTAGGATACCTAAATCTATTTTGAAACAAATTGATACTGTCTTTATGACATTTTTAATGCACCATAGGTCTCCCAAGATAGCATTAGAGGGTTTATGGATGCCACTCAGTTGGCGGGACTCGGTTTTCCCAACTTTTATATATATTACTTGGCATCCCAAATGGCACCCATCCATGACTGGTTGCATCCTATTTCTGATAATCCATATAACACTACTATTGCCTCTTCAATGGAAACCCTACACAATATTTTGAATGTGCATGCTTCAAATCCTTTTCTTCTTTAAAAGAAGAATTTAATCTACCTCCTTACTATTTATTCTATTATTACCAGTTACGTTATGCTATCAATTTAGCTCCCTAGATAATCCCTTTTGTGTGACTCCTCTAGTAAAAAATGCTACACCACTCTGACTCTACCAAATTCATTTCCACTTATTACTCTGCATTCATGACTGATTCTAACTAGGTTCCCCGCTGCACAGGTTGGATGGAACTCATTGGACATATCATTTGCTGAATCTGACTTGTCTAAATTTAGTGACACCTACAAGACTTCTGTTATTTATTCGAAAGACAGGATTATTCAGCTTAAAATTTGTCAGCAATCTCCCCTTACTCCTGTTAGATTTCACAGAATGGGTTTATGCTCGGACGCCAATTGTTTCAGGAGCTGACTTCCTCCATTGCTTCTGGTTCCTGTCCTTGGTCCAGGGGTTTTGATGGGACATGGGCTTCCTTATTTCCTCTGCACTGGGTCTTCCTAAAGTCCTATATCCTAAAAACTGCATCTTAGGCATTTTTGTGGACCTGTCCTTTTCTAAATATGCTAAACAACTTTTGCGTATTTTGTTTTTCTATGCCAAAAAGGTAATTTTACTGTCTTGGAAAGGGTCTACGGTAACAGCATTGTACCAATGGCTTAAGGTCACTAATGACTCCCTCCCTTATATAGGCTTACTTTTGAAAAAAGCCAAAATTATTTGATAAGATATGGGGCATGGGGCTCTCTCTTCCTCACACCTTAGCCTCTTTAGATCTGGGTTCTTGATAAAAAAAAACATTTTTTATTCTGTGTGTATAATTGCAACATGTTTTCCTTTTTCTTGCACTGGAGTGAATTGTCCTATTACTGGAGTCATTATCTTGGATTTGTGTGTGCCAATTTTTTTTTTTTTTTTTTGACCAGTGAGATCCTTTTAGGTTCATTGTTACTTGCTTTTTTTCTTTTTTTGTTATGTTATTTGAATAAGTGCTTATTAATATGTATTAATATGTATTTATTAATATTAATATTGTAAAATAAAAAACCAATACATATATCTTTAAAAAAAAATAGAGACGAGCAGAGGCTATCTGCACCAATCTTGATGATCTTGGGCTAGAAAAAAATCTTTTGAGGCATTAAACTATTGATACAAATAAAAAAGGGAATGATATTTGCGCTTAAGACAGAAAAATACTAAGACAATATAAAATATATGTACACAAGGCTGCTAGCTCAATAGGAAGATCACAGTCCATATAAATTAATAGAAGTATATTAGGAGCTGCGCCAGACATATATTAAACAATCTATCACAGTAATACAGTCCATGAACAATCTAATGGAGTAGAACTGCAGGTAGAAAGAAAGGACCCGATCCAATCAGCCAATCACCAGTGAATAGTGAGAGAGATGAGTTACACCCTGTGCTGACACCCGTAGCCTCTTACCGGAACTTTTGACCCTCCTGTCACAGAGTGGTCAAACAGGCATACGAGCAAACAGCGCTGGGCGTAAATGATGGTTCCTAGTCACATTCCTCCCATTCCTTAGCAGGGAGAGAGAACTTCACAATTCACAGATGTACAATGCCTTCACAGGACCCCACAGAAGTGTCTTTCACATGTCTTTGAAGACGTCTAGCCAATGACGAAACGCGTTAGGTGGAACGCACGCCGTGACGTCATACGCACTCGAGTGGAACGCAAACCGGAACTACCGCTCTCCACTCTCTGTGTCCAACGTATGACGGTCCTATCCGTTTGCCTGTATTGTTTTGACTGACCACGTTTACCTCACGATTGTGCTGTTTACTTTGAACTTTGGATGAGCACCTTTTTATCACCTGCTGGAATTTTTTATGGATTTTACCGTTGTTAATGCATGGGGTGTGTGAATAAAATATTGGAAACAATACCACACTATCCGTTTTTTATTTCCCCATCACGGCTGTGATTGGAGGTGACTTGCAGGTGGGGCACATTCCAAGTTTGGGATCGTGGCTGGAGGGGACATACCCGAGGTGGAAGTCTAATGCCCCATACACACGTGCAGATTATCTGCAGACTTTTGTCTGCAGACTTACCAAAACCATATAATATGAGGTCAAACCTAAACACTTTCAATTTGTATGCAATCCGGCAGGCCCTTGCACTACATAGAAAAGGTAAGTCTGCAGACAAAAGTCTGCAGATAATCTGCACGTGTGTATGGGGCATAACCCGCAGTGGCTGCAAAGACCCAGGGAGAGCTATCCGAACCGGGAAGGATCTCCTAATTAAGCACAGATGGTTTTAATGTCGTAAGACATATAAAACCCACAGCATTTAGTGAGTGGGCATTTCATTTATTTTTCACGGTGAAGGAAGCACCAAGGGATTAAACAACGAGCACCAGCACTTTTTTATCATCTCAGCTTTGTTTGGACTTTTATTATTTATATTTAACATTTATGACACACTGAAAGTTTTTTATCACTGCACACTGTGAAGGACTATATTTATGAGTGGTTTATTTATTTATCTACTTATTTATTATTTGTCTATTTATCAGTGCATTTATTTGAGAGCATCACTTTTACATTTATTATTCAGCACTATTGTGATTTATATTTTTCCCATTAGGGGATACTGCAAGCGCTATAGTTATCACTAATGTGATCACTTTCCTTTCAATACTAGCACCCGCACTTTACATAGCAGCTGCAACTAATTTAATAATTTATTTAAACTAATAATCACTTTATTTATCCACATATATATTTATTTATTTATATATACCAGATCCTGATTTAATCTCCCTGGCGCGTTAATATATACATATTGTATATATTTTTTTGCACATTTAGTAAATAATGCAGGCCTTTTTTCAAGCAATCTACTGAGCTGGCCAGAACCACCTCTGTTTGAAGTCTATT
The DNA here is from genome assembly GCF_965119305.1 of Pelophylax lessonae. NCBI lineage: Eukaryota > Metazoa > Chordata > Amphibia > Anura > Ranidae > Pelophylax > Pelophylax lessonae. The sequence goes on from NC_138769.1 coordinate 434,375,232, forward strand.
GTACATTTTTACAGCTCTTACTGTGAAGAATACCTTTCTGTATTTGGAGATTAAATCTATTTTCCTCTAGACATAAAGAGTGCACCCTTGTCCTCTGTGATAAACTTAAAGTAAATAACTCAACACAAAATTCACTATATGGACCCTTTATGTATTTGTACATGGTGATCATTTTCCCCCTTAATCTCATTTAGGGAATTATTACTGTTCCTCTAATCTTTCCTCACTGCAAGTATTTGTTTACTCAACACAACCTTGTCTTTTATATTGGGCCATAACATTGGGCATCATATTGTGTTTGTGTGTACTAAACTTAATGAAAGTGTATTTTTTTTTCTTTTTTTTTTACTGAAAATGTAGATTCGATAAATAGTACCACAAATATCACTTGAAAAATACAGTACATGGCAACTGGCACTATTTGATTCTACAGGGTCTCTGCTTTCATAAAATGTATAATGTTTTTTTTTTTTTTTTTTTTTTTTGTAATCCTAAGTCTTAAAAAAAACAAAACTCATCTACCAAAACTTGAAAATCTACACCGAACACTGTGCATGTGTTAAAGTAAAGTCAATGTTGTTTAATGTGATATTCATTTCCAGTTACAACAGTTATCTATAAACAATATAGTTACCGTTTTGCTGACTTTGGCAGCAAAATGACCTAATTTCATCTAAAACTTAATGTCCTATGCACAGGGTGTCAATGCTGCAGTAACTTCCCTGCAGATTGAACAGTGCTGTCATCCTATAACAGAATGTGCAAAATAAAAGTATCAATTGTCAGGATCATTAGGTTAAAAAAATATGTTATTAGGTGGACTCAAGAAAACTGCTGTGTTAATGCTAATGATAGACTGCAGAAAATACAGTATTGTTTTTGTCCTAATTTAATTTATTTTACTACCAGGGGTTACACAACAATTTAAAAGCAGAACAGTTTTGCATGTGTGTGTTTAGAGGAATATGCAAAAGAATTGTTAATATTTATTTTTTTTTTTTTTCTCATTTCAGTTTACATAAAGCTTTGATGGACCTGCAAAATCAACAGCTTCAACAGTTAAGTGATTGGCTTTCACAAACAGAGAATCGGATTAAGAAAATGGATTTGGAAATGTTGGGTCCTGACTTGGATGATATAAAGAGCCGAATAGAAGAACATAAGGTTTGGATTCTTGTATAACAACCACTGTACATTTTCTAATATTTCTCAAGGACTCCTGCTGCAGTCATAAAGAACTCTTACTCTCTCTTTTGGATTTTTAATCCATTTTATTTACTGGAGAATCCACCAGAAAGAGTTGGAATAATAAAATGTAAGCAGGAACTCAGAAAAAACTTCTTATGTCAGTATAAGACATAAAGGAAGTTACGGGCACTGACTTAATACTACATACTACGTCTTAACCACTTGCCGATCGCCACACGACTATTTACTGTGGCGGTCAGCCCCGTACAGGCAAAGTGACGCAGTACTACGTCGCTAGCCTGAGAGCCTCTAGGGGACGAGCGCGCGCCGCCGGAGGCGTGCTCCCGCCCCGCTTGTTCCCTAACAAGTCCACGCATGTGACCGGCAGACCCAATGTCCGCCGGTCACTCGCGATCTCCTGCTAGAGAGGGAGAAAGGCAGGCGGCTGATGTAAACAAAGCCGCCTGTCATTCTCCCTGATCTAACTGCAGAGATCATACGATCCTGCAATGTAGGATCGTATGTCTCTGTGGTTACATCACTAGCCACACCCCTTTACAGTAAGAAGCACGCCCCTAGGGACACACTTAACCCCTGCATCACCAATAAAGTTAACCCCTTCCCTGCCAGTGTCATTTTTACAGTAACAGTGCATATGTATAGCACTGATTACTGTAGTAATGTCACTGGTACCCCCAAAAGTGTCAAAAAATGTTAGTCAGGGGTCCAATCTGTCCACCGCAATGTCGCAGTCCCGCAAAAAAAAACGCAGATCGCCGCCATTACTCGTTAAAAAAAGAACACCAAAAATGACAGAAATCTTTCCCTTAGTTAGTAAACGCAATAACTTTTGCGCAAACCAATAAAAATATGCTTATTGCAATTTTTTTACCAAACATATGTAGCAGAAAACAAATTGGCCTAAAATGTTAAAAAATTTTGATTTTTACATTTTTTGGGGGGGGGAATTTCATATAAAAAAATGTGAAAAATATTGTTATTTTTTCAAAATTGTTGCTCTTTTTTTGTTTATAGCGCAAAAAGTAAAAATCACACAGGTGATCAAATGCCACCAAAAGAAAGCTCTGTTTATGGGAAAAAAAGGACATCAATTTTATTTGGGTATAGCGTTGCACGACCGCGCAATTGTCCGTTAAATCCACACAGTGCCGAATCGCAAAATAGGGCCTGTTCAGGAAGGGGGTAAAATCTTCCGGGGCTTAAGTGGTTTAACCAATAACTAAAATAATACTTTTGGGTCAACTAACTCTTCAATATCAACCTTTTATGGAAAATAAAAACATACATTTTTATAAATTTGGCTTTTTTGAATTTCACAACTGGGCTATATAACATTCATAGTAAAAAGCCAGTATAATAAATTTTCATATGTTACTGATTGATTAAATTGTTGTTTAGGATTAGCCGATCTCCTAAGTTTTCCTAGTGCATTGCTATATCTTTTTAGTCAGTTTCAAAGACACTTTGGCTCTAACAAAGCTGACCTTGATTTGTTTGTGCATCATAGAAACAACTGGTCCGTTACCACTATTCTAACTGAAAGATAACCTTCAGAAATAAAGCTGAGTTCTGCTGTTTTGTAAATGCATCTTTATAATTTTACTTTTTCTAAAAACAGTAGGCTTTCTGTTTTATTAGTTTATGAAATATCAAAGTCATCTTAGGTTATTTGAAACAGTTACGTTTTCTAATGAAATATTTTCCATAAAGAAAAAGTGATGCCTGTTGGTTAATACCTGTCTCCACTTTTGTGCTAATATTTTAGGCTTGTTTGACTGAGCCCCACTCATTCCCTTACCTGCATACTTTAGTTGTGTTTTGTTAGGGCACACTCATTCTTCTATAAAAATTATAGGGTATTGTTTCTGGCCCTTTTTGGTGCATTACCAAATATTAAAAAATGTATTGATTTTTGGAGAACCTCCTTTTTTGGGATTTTAGAAAAAAAATTCTTTAATATTTAATGACTTGACCTCCGAAAGGCTTACCCTCCTTCATGACCAGGCCATTTTTTTGTGATACGGCACTGTGTTCCTTTAACTGACAATTACGCAGTTTTGTGACGCTGTACCCAAATACAATGTATGTCCTTTTCCCACAAATAGAGCTTTCTTTTGGTGGTAAATGATCAACTCTGCGGTTTTTATTTTTTGTGCTCTAAAACATATCCAATAAAAAATGTAAAAAATCTGATTTCTTTATTAATTTAGGCCAATATGTATTCTGCTACATATTTTTGGTAAAAACAAAACTCCAATAAGCCTATATTGATTGGTTTGTGCCATCTACAAATGATGTGATATATTTATGGAGTCTTGTTTATTTTTTTTTACTAGTAATGGCGGTGATCAGCGACTTATAGCAGGACTGCAATATTGCAACAGACAATCGGATACCTAACTAACACTTTTGACACTTTTTGGGGACCGATGACACTAATACAGTGATCAGTACTAAAAAAATAGGCACTGTCACTGTACTAATGACACTGGAAGGGAAGAGGTTAATATCAGGGAAGATCAAAGGGTTAAATGTGTGCCTAGGGAGTGTTTACTAACTGTGGGGGAGGTGCTTGTACTGTGGGTAGGCAGATTTCTGTGTTTCCTGCAGAAACACAAGATCACTACCTTCCCTACTGACAGAATGGTGACCTGCCTTGTTTATGGCAGACCGCCGTTCTGCTTCTTTCCTAAGCAAACGCTGGGTGCCAGTGGATATTGAGTCCACCTGACACGCTCATTGGCTCCTGCTGTGTCCAATCACAGCGGGTCCTCGGCAGAGCGTGCGCACCCCAGACCCGTAAGTGCAGAATCATGTACCTGTATGTAATTCTGCGCAGAGGAGCTTCTGATCCACAGTAAATGTACGTGGGACAGTCAGCAAGAGGTTAAAACACAAAGCTTTTGGTATTTTTCTTTTTTTTTTTACTGTCTGTGTTCTTTTTTGAAGAGCTTGCTTTACTTTCTTTTCTAAAGGCACAACAGGAGGTGAAAGCAAAGGAAGAAGATGTAAACTTATTGTTAACGGGATTATGCATAGTAAAAAAGGGCAGTGGTATGTTCTGAGACAAGTGGTATCAGACTGACAGTTAAGCCCCATACACGCGGGCCAATTTTTGAGCAGCGTCGGCTGGTTCAATAGAAACCAGAAGATATTCGGCCGAATGTCATTCAGCATCAGCTGGCTCAATAGAAAACAGCCGACATTCGGCCCATATGTACCTTTCAACCAGCTTCTGTTGAAGGGGCATGGCCACCAAAGTCTGCTGACCGACCAGCAGAACCAGAGTGTCCTGCCAGAATACGATAGAACAGAAGGGGAGCTCACTGGACTAACATTTGACTGTTAGTACAGCAGCTCCGTCCTGAGCTGTCGTTTTTTTTTTTTCGTTCAGCCTGCTGCGTTGAATGAAAAAATAAATAGCAGTGTGTACTAGGCTTAAACCTTCAGTAGCTGGAAATGTGTTCCATTGGGAATAGATATTGTGCTACAAATAATAAATATTGAATTTGCAAATGCCATATACTGGTAAAGTGAACTTCTGCCCTAGTTCAAAATTTTGTATATGCTACAAAGAAGCAAATACAGCTATATTTAGTTAGAAAAGTTTGTTCTGTGCCCCTCTCTAATGTTGTTTATTTAGTTATTGGGCCTTGTTTTACCATAACTTCATGGCTAAAATCCACTAACTGCTTTTCCCCTGTTCAATGAGATTGCTGTAGTGGCCAATAAGGGCTCTTTTACTGGGCAGTGGAACGTCAGTTGGTGGGACTCCCACAGTCTTGAAGTGAGAAAATGTTAGTTTCCAAACAAAATCTGATTGGGGTACCAAAGACATTAAAGTTAAAGTAGTTTTGAAGGCCTAAGATTTTTTGCCTTCTACGTTCAGCCCCCCCCCTAAATACTTACCTGAGCCTAATCCTGATCTAGTCCTGTGCCCAAGAGCATCCCCTCTCTCCTCGCTGGACATGGAGGTAGCAGTGGGAGCCATTGGCTCTTGCTGCTGTAAATAAAATCCAGTGAGGAGGGAGTGGGGGAGGGGTTGAGCAGCACAGTGTGTATCAATAGAAAAACACAGCCCAGCTTGGGATTGAGGCCACACATGCCGCCATAGAAAGCAGCTTCCTATGGTGACAAATGAAGAAGAGGAGGAGCCAGCAGCACCAGAGGGGGACCTGGGAAGAGGAGGATCAGGGCCACTATGTGCAAAATCATTGTACAAAGCAGATAAGTATTAATAAAAAAAAATTACAACCACTTTAAAAGCAGGCATTATGTGGTGTTAAAAGTTTTAAATAGAGAAGAGGTTCACTATAATACAGCATGGCTAACCTGCCCTGGGCCACAATACAAAAATATAAGCCAGGGCCCTATAGCACCTGCTTTCTCTGTGTGATAGTGTGGTGTTAGAACTGCCATAATTCATACATTGGGGTGGATTTACTAAAGCAAACTAGACTGTTCACTTTGCAAGGTAGGTTGCACTGTGCAGGAGAATTTTCCCCAGAGCTTAGTGAATTTGGTAAAATTTCACTAAGCAAAAAATCCCCAATCACGTGCAAAGGAAATAAAAAAAACAGCATTTTGTAGCTTGCTTGTACATATTAAATGGTTTAGGTCATTGGAGCATCACCTCATTTGCTAGACTCTGGGGGTAATTCCCTTGCAAAGTGCCACTTCTCTTGCAAAGTGAACACTCTTTTTGCCTTTAGTAAATCAACCCCTTAGTTGCTGGAAACAAATGAAAGTAGTTGCTGGAGATGACATCATTTCCCTTTGATGTAGCTCTTTCATCAGCTCACAGAAAAGGTAACACGATGGTGTGTTTTTAAAGCAGCCACAGGGAAGAAATGTGTGCAGGTAGACATGCATGCACAATTTGTCTCTAACTTTTTTTACAAGTATTGTATAAAAAAAATAAAATAAAAAAAAATATGTAATTATACTTTAATCTCTTATAATAATGTTTTCGCAATAGTTTTACTTAAATCAAGAGCCATGTAATACTTTAAACCCCAGTGGGTGATGAGTTCAGTTAACAGCCTGTCTTGCAAAAAAACATATCTCCTTTTGTAGACACTTATTTGCATAGAATTAGAGAATGTGTCAGTAGCAAACAGGGGCTGCATAGCAAAAAGAACGGCCGGTTAAGCGGCCGTATAGCATAAAAGAACCTGACAGAACAGAAAGGAGTTTAAGTACAGGAAGAAGATTCTACAGTTCATTAGTAGCTATTGTAGCTGCCTGGAAATCCTTTTTATCTTTCATGAATGGACTTCCTCTTTAATTTTTGAGTTTTTTTGTCCATCCCCACCTTTTACATAAATTGTGTGAGACAGGAGGGAGATTGTATTTTGACAGAAAAGATAATTAGACAGTCTAGCCTAGTTCTATTACTTTCATTTATTACAAAATGGAAAGATTGTGTTTAACACAAGCAGATAACTACTAAATTACTAAATGTAGTCATGCTGGCAATAAATGGTTTGAATAAGATATTACTCATAGCAGCAAAAGCAAGAAACAGTTGTTTCCTCTGTGTTCCATGGCATAAGCTATTTATATAAAATGTCTCATGTTTCTTTTAGTTCAGTTTCACTTTAGTTCAATTTCTCTTTTCCATCATTAGAAATATACTCACATAATGAGGTATAATTACACAGATGTGTAAAGTGTACTATGTTACTCTGGTTCATTTATTAACCACTTGACCTCCGAAAGTTTTACCCCCTTTGTTACCAGGGTATTTTTACTAATCAGCACTGTTACTTTAACTGGCAATAGTTTGGTCATGCAACACTGTACCAAAATGAATTTCACACAAATAGAGCTTCTTTTGGTGGCATTTATTATCCACTGTTTTTTTTTTTTTTTTTTTGCAATGTAAATGAAAAAATGCAAAAAAGTTTGAAAAACACATTTTTTATAAGTTTCTGTTATAACATTTTTCAAACATATAATCTTTCTTCATAAATTTAGACCAAAATTCAGTCCGCTACATTTTTTGGGTAAATATAACCCAAATCAGCGTACATTATTTGGTCTGCGTAAAAGGTATAGAGTTCACAAACTTTGGTATATATGTCTTTGAAAATTGATCAGTCCTGGTGTACTGACTGGCTTTTTCATTTCTTGAGGCTCGAAACTGCCAGGACAGTAACATACCCCCCAAATTACACCTTTTTGGAAAGTAGACAGTCCAAGGTATTAAACAAAAGCTAAACAAAATCGGCACTGTGCTTATACCATATAGAACATTACTAAATGTAAATCAGTGACAGAAATAAAGTCCATGTGAATGAGTAAAGTGGGTGAAAAAAAAATCTTCTTTAAAAATGTGTTCCAAGTAATCCAACACCAACAGCAATCAACATCTGTTGTGTAAAACCTCCACCTCTAATATATAGAGTGCTTACCGGAGATTATGGACTATATATTTTTAGAAAGGTTACATAGCCAATGATCAGAGTCATCAAAGGTCACATAGGCAATGATCAGATTAACCAAAGGGGTCCTTCAGATGTTAGTATTGATCTGCTCCTATATTTTTTCACCAGTGCAGTACAGTGTCCTCATATGACTGGCATGGCTATGATCAGGAATACTGACTGGTGACAGTATGTAAAATGCAATTAAATATAATTTTATTACATTTTTTAAACTTTTTTTAAACACTGTAATTGTATAGTGATGATCACTTTATATTTGACTTTCATTCATGACTGATTGTTTACTATTTTGATGTTGTGATTGGCCACAGCTATCCTATGGAACAGGGGGCTGTAATTTGGCCAGGTACCATGTGATTACTGTTGACCTATCACAAATTACACAGTAGTAAACAATGATGACATGAATGGATTCTATTAATGGCCGTTGTTTACTAGGTGACATGTGATTGCACATAGATCACCTGGTATCTTCACTGATCACAGTGGCCCAATATCGAACACCACAATCTGCTGTGTCTGGTAGAAATAGCAGTTGCATGAACGGAGCAACATACAAGTACATTGTAGTGCCTGCACAGGCCACCAGCCAGTGGTAAAAACTAATTTTTTGGCTGGTCAGCTAATATTATTAGCAATATTGGTATTACTATTGGAATGCATATAAAGTGCTTCTGATCTTCAGTAATTATTGATCTTCAGTTGACCAACAGCTACACTGTAAATGTCCTAAACACTCTTACATGTCATAAACAAATTCTAAGCACATTTAATCTCAGATTGTTTCCAAACACCGACAGAAACACCATCCACCCTGTACGTGTGCCCCCACCATGTATCCTGAGCTCCGCATTTGACTGGCATAGCAGTTGCTTCTGCGTAGAGTGGAGGAAGTTGAACAAACATCCCCCTGCTCTTCCCTTTCTTCTTGCTGACCTGGAATTGACATGTAAAAAGTCACTTCAAGGCCTTCCTTTTACTTTTCCCAGCCAGTATGACTTGGGAAGAAGTCAATGAAATGTGATCTGAATTCTATTGGCTTCATTGAGCAGGCGAGACATCAGGGTTTTTGTAAACTCTCATTAAAGAAAAAAATCTCCCAAAAAATCATAATACAGGGGATGTAATGATAAAAAAATTTTAAGTAAAAAAAATATTAATAAAAAATGTAAATAATTAAGTTTATAGTACCAGAGCTCCCGAGTAATTCTAAATTGATGACCTGTAGGGGATTTTAAAGCATCTCCTCTAAAAAATATAAAACATATATGTGACCATTTTATGGGCGCATGCAATTTTAGGTTTGACAAATTGGGTATCAATTTACAATTTGCAATCTCATCTTTCATATTTTACAAAAAAAATTGATGCACAAAAAATTTTAATTACCACCATTAATTTTCAAAGGTGTCTGCTTTCATTACAGATACAACCTTACATATGCTACTGCCTGATGAGCAGTAATGCAGGGACTGCCTGATATTTACTACATCAAGCAATCAGATTCCAATATCAATTTTAGTAACATAACAAGAAAAAATGTGTATTTTTTCAACCTTGCTAACAATGTAACTACAGTATGCAACACTTACTTCTGAAGTCTTAAGACACAATGCTCATAATGCAGTATACAGCAGAATGAGGGTCAGCAATAATATGCTTTTAATAGCAAAGTGGTAAGGGGTTAAAACCTTTGACAGGTACTTTTTGCTGTCTATGTCCCTATTAGGGATTTTTCATTTTTCAGATCACCAGATTTACTGGGAATGAAAGTCAAGGCAAATCCAGAATCTTTGAGCAGGGAGCTTTGTCTCTGTGACAGGATATCCCAAACATTAGAAAGTTATTCTGTTACTTTCTGTTGGGACTACAGGACAGGAAGTGAAGGGAAACCTCCCGAATGACACAGATGGCAGAAAATAAAATTTTTTTATTCCCCCCCTCCCCAACCTACCTAATATAAAAATGAATTATTTAATCCTTTCGCTGCCTCTGACATACCTATAACATTGAAAGCAGCATCAGCAAAGTCTCATTATTGTGGTTTTATGTCTGTATACTCTTCTTCACAGTTGTAAACTTATGGGTAGATACGGACATTGCCACTTTTCATTCTTTCTAGCAGCATCAGCATGTAAACAAACTCCTGGCCTTTTATAGTAGCCCAGAGTTTGTTTGTACAAATAATAATGGGGATACCTGATAAGGTGGCAACAGTCTAAAATTTCACTTTGTGAGATTTCCTCTAACTTCTTGTTGTGACTCTGAAAAGGGGTAATTCCTAAATTGGACACCGACAGCAAAAAAAAATCTTATAGGGGTTTTAACCAATTCCCACTCTTTAAAACAATGTCTTGACATTATATATGCTTTCATTTTAAGTCCTATTTCTTTCTGATGGTCTATTTGTCTTTATGTAGATTTTGCAGGATGACTTAGAACAAGAGCAAGTCAGAGTAAATTCTCTTACTCACATGGTGGTAGTGGTGGATGAATCAAGTGGAGATAAAGCTACAGCTGCCTTAGAAGACAAGTTACAGGCAAGTACAGAAGTGATGCAAATATACTGTATGTCTGCATATGTAAAATAGTATGCATATGTAAAATAGTATGTCATGCATTGAAGGCAAAAAAATATGGGATTTCTATTAGACAATACCTAATACATTTCTCCTGATATTTTAACTTCCCCCTAAGATGATAATATTGTTGCATTATTAAAGTATTTATACTAATTTATTTACCAGGAAGTTCAAAATGCAGTTTCTGTCAAAAAGAGCAATAACTAATTTGGCTTCATCTTTGTCTAACTTGACAATAGTATCTGTTAATGCATGCATTTCCTAATAGATTTCAATCTGGTAATATGCGGGTATAAAATGGTAGATATGGTAGCTTATGAAGTGAGAACAAAGAGAACAAGAAATTGAAAAATGAAGCAGCCGGGACTCCACAAATTAGTGATGGCCTTTTTGTTAGGGCATTTTTTTTTTCTTGCTGACTCAAATTTCACTTTAGTGAACAACATTCTTACTTGATGCCCTTTAAATCTAAATAATGGTATATATATCACTATTGAGATGTTTTACAATACTTAAAGAAAAAGTGTGCACGAACACACAGTTTTTGTCCATAGTGACAATCAGAAATATTTGGTTTCATTAATCCATAAAATGAGAAATGAAACTTTATTTGTTGCTTTTGGCAGCAACTTAGATTTTGTGCTCATTTTTTTTCTCAGCTTTGAATCAGAATCTTTGTATTTCCAAAATGTAAATTTAATTTTCACAGCCTTTACAAAGTGTTGAAGAGCAAAAAATGCATGAGAAAAGTTTTTTTTTAAAGAATTTTGCTCTGCAACAGATAACTTTAACCTCAGTTTTTTAGTCATATTACTAATACTGCTTTATTACAGTGAAAATAATTTTATGTCCACTAGTAAGACATTTTTCACGTTATCTTACTTATTGCCACATGTTAGTGTTGTGGATAAATTGTAAATTGCATTTTTTGTTATAGAGGAAAAAAATAAAAAATACTAGTTATGGTCTAGGAAATGCAGATTGGCTATTATAAACTACTGGTTGTTGGGCAACAATTGAGCCAGATGTGATATTGTATAATGGCAACCATGTTTGTCTCTTTTTTTAAATTTAGTTCAATGTGTATCTTGTGGTCTTATTTTGACGAGCATGTTGACCAACCAAATTTTGTTGCTTTTGTACATTCTGTTCTGTTCACTATGGAATGTGCAGTTCACAACGCTACCTACATTGACCCTTCCCTATATCATTCAAATTTAAAAACTGTTGGCTCTAGATACCCTATAATGACAGCCATGTGCACTTGGCACAGTTTTATGTGCATTTGAAAATGTTGCCAGTGATTAGAGCATATTTGTACACTTGTCCATTTTGATGCACAAAAAATTTGCATTTTACTGTTAAAAATTACATTTCTAGTAGATATTCTATTCTGTTTCAATGAGATTGTTTTATATTTATGTACTGCAGTTTAGTGTGAAAGAAAAAAAATGTGAGCCCATCATACCTACATATGTGCATTACCACAAATGCTACATGTACATGGAAAAGGCCCAGAGTAATTAAGTTGTTCTTAGAGCCAATTACCTTTCACCGATTAATATATACTGCAGTACCATATACTGTAGTTTAGTCAAAACAGAATGAGGTGTACAGTGTAGGTGTTAATTATAGATCCCAATGTGAATTTTCAGCAAATCTGTGGGTGTTGGCAAAATGCGGCAAACAATATTAGACATTTAAATCAATAAATGCTAATTGGTAACACACCTTATAATGCTCTGCAATAAGCAATATATCAACCCCTGCAACAGAAATATATCCCCCGGGAGAACAACTTATAGTGTAAAGTGGCATGCAAAACACAACATAATAAAATTTGTGCATAGGTGAATAGTTTAACAGGTAGGGTCAATTCTAATAGGAGTGGATAATAGGGAGATGCTGTCAGAGATGTTTCCCTATATTTTCAAAATACATTACAAGAGCATGTCTTAATAGAATGCCAGGGACCATAGACATGTTTCTAGTGACTGTCAGAGATGCAAAATATGCCTAACCAGGCACAAAGAACAATACTTAATTATGTTCAGGTAATAAAAAGGGTTAAACTTGGTGATTTGGACAGTGGGAGTCAAAGCCATGTGAAGAAATAGATCAGGGAAACTGCAGAGAGTCTGACTTGACAAAGGCGAATGGCTCCAAAACATATTGTCATAGCAACACTTTGACAAATACCAGCCTTAGACCATCTAGAAATGTCCAAACAGAAAGTAGGCATCACTCGGTAACTGCTTTTAAATCTTCTTTATTGCATTCTGACAGAGGTTACATAGTCCCACACAGAAGTGTTGACACGTTTCAGCCTGGGTGGGCTTTTATCATAACAAACATCTTTAAAATACACAGGAAAAGAAATAGACACATAACGCCTGAATCAAGAGGAGGAGCAGACCCAACTAATTAACCCCTTCATAGCTATTTTTACTTCAGACCAGGAGGAATAGAAGTCATCTAGACAAAAATAACTTTAAATATGTATAGAATAAAGACAAAATAGAATAAAAAGAAAAAAGAATACATAGTGAAAAGCAGAAACTTGATCCCCCATCTATACAAAAGGAGAGGGGGAAGGAGACAAAAGAGGGAGGACCGAAAGGGCAAAAACCAGAGGGGGGGCAGGAGAATTAGCGAAGATGGGAATCCAAGTCCCACCTGAGTTTTAACCCCTGTTAAACCGTGGAACCCTGGTCGTCAATTTAATAATCCACCAAGCCTACCTCTCCAACAGTCCCTGCTGGCATTCACCCCCTCCCCTCTGGGGGCTAAGTTCACTAGCTTTATATCACTAAATCTAAAAGAGGAGAAATCTCCTCCATGGTGTTGCGTAAAATGTCTCGATGCATTGTAAATAAACTTTACATTAGGATTTCATGAGTCACAGTAATGTTCACCAATCCTGGTTCCTAAGAATTGAGTATTGCACCCTACATACTGTAAATGGCAATAGGTACTAACAATCAGATACATCATATAGCTTGTACCACAATTTATGTATTTTTTTAATCCTAAACTATTCCCCAGTGACCTGAAAACTGAAAATTTTCATAAGCAAATTGAGATGGCAGTACCTACAAATACTCTGGTCACAGAGGAAACACCCTGGATAGGACAGCCATGTAGGTTGTGTTTTATCAGCGTGTAAAATGCAAATACGTGCATGACGACTAGAGAATATGCAGCCTCTCTTCAATATTGTAAATAAATATCTATCAGAAAATAAAATGGGTAGGTTCTTCTTAATCAACTGTACAAGCCGATCACATTCTCTGGAATATGTGGTTACAAAGGTGACAGCTTAATCCTCAGATGTATGACTAGGTCTGTTGCCATGAATTGAATACTCTTACACCTAATAAGATAAGATAAGATGACAAATGATTGCACAGGCATTTAGTACAGCCCTGGTGATTGGCAGAGGAATGTCCTTATGTGCATGCTGGGATACTGTATAAATGCCAAGGACACATGTGCTATGTTTTTTTTGGGCTGGAGAGGCAGGGTCCTGGAGGGAGGGGGCGGCTGCCCCTCCTTTGTAGAAGTTTCCATGTGGCCTCAGGTGGATGATCTGAGGGCCTGAGAGTCAGAGAGGAGCTGAACCCAGAGGTCCTGCAGAGCTGAATGGAAGAGAGACACTGGAAATGATCTGATTCTGCATATAGTGAGTAGAGATCTGTGTCATGGGGTCTGTCCTGAGAGGTCCATCCCTTCAGCTAGAAGAGTCAGTGGATGGGTATCAGTCAAGAGGTTGCTAGAGTGTCCCGAAGATAATGTAGTCTGGTGCTGGAAAGAACAAGAAGACTTAATCCTTCCATACAATTGCAGTACGGTTAAAGCAGTGTGACTGCTTCCACAAGTAACCTGGTAAAGGCCAAGTGAGAGTTGAGCTTATCAACTGTTAATAGTTCAATTTGGAGTATCCCACTACTCCCTTCTCCCATCCAAGTTCCACAACAAATAAAAACCAAAACCCCTGGAGTGTTTATTGAGTAACGAGCAATGGGAGCAAGGATGGATGTGTGAACTGTCCCTAAATGAGCAGGTAATCAGAGGAGGCCCAAGAAGTCATCACACAGCAAGCCCTATGGGGACAGCGCTACAATAAGATAAGATAAGGTGTATTGTTATTGTAAAGGAAAATTCACAATAAAATGAGATTACTATACTTCACACATTTTACATATAAAAACAATCATTACCTACACATTTACCCATTACAATTTAAAAGACCTATAATATAAAAGGTCCTCTCTATTTTTCTACTAGCCAACCTGAGCCCTCTTCTTATGCTCTGCTCTTGGAAACCTCTCTGTGCTAATCGGATGTAGATAATATCACACTCCTTATGAAACGCAAGAGCAGTAAAGGAATTTGTGCGGGACTATGTAAATTATCCTACAGAAATCAACCTGATAGTGTGGGATGGTTGAAAACTTGTGACATACAAGGTAGCATTGCCCGAACATGGTTTACGATATGTGCAGGAGGAGGCAACTTCTATCTCTGCATGATCCTGTAGGGTGACATATAGGAAATCTATAGTATCAGAATGACAAGTGCTAGTGAATTTTAGATTATAACTAATATTGTTCATGCAAACAGCAAAACTGTCAAGTGAATGGGAATCACCTTCCCACACTAGCAGGATGCCATCCATTTGGGGTCCTTACCAATGAATGTTCCTGACCAAAGGGTTGGTGGGAGGGGACAAAAAAAGTTCTATATGTTTAATGATTATTATGGGTTGCAGCATCACACCAAACTTTTGAGAACCTAGAAGTGTGTCCCCTGCCAATTATAGGATTTCTACACTACCAACAGCCTCTTCTACACTGATTCAAGCAGCTGCTCCTTTTATTAGACCAATAGCTGCAGTTCCATCTCTGCCACTATTTATTTTGGGCTCCCCACAATATTTTGATGTGATAGTGATAAAGTGTTATTTACACTACTATTTGTATCGAGGGACTGCCAGAGACCAACAAAATGTTTCTAAGGAACTATTAGGGACTATCAAAAACTGTTAGGGACCTACCAGAGAATGTCAGGGACCAGCAACACTACAGACCATTGAGATAACAAGTCCAATGCAAGAGACATTCACATACCACACATTTTTTGTAAAGTCCTATCTGGGACTATTTCTATTAGAAACCATAATATTTTGAAAGAGGCTACTAGAAATCAACATTTAGTAAGAGGCTACTAAGGACCACCAACATACACCAAGAAACTTGCAGAGGCCCCCATTATGTTTAAGAAGCTATTTATATGTTTAAAGAGACTACTATGGACAACTGGCATGTTTTGATAATCTTGATATGCTAAGTCATTTTAAATACATGTCAATGTCAAGAAAAGCAAGACTTACATGGACAGGAACCTCTGGCCATGTAAGCAAAAGAGTGGGGAGTGGAGAATTACATCAATGCCTATAATAAGGCTTCATGTGTGGCAGGTAATCAGGTTTCTTTACGGGAAGTTAGCAGTGATGGGTCTTGTGATTTTGATGGTTTAACAACAGGGAACTTTTTTCTTTATATTTTTTTTATTAAAGGATTTGTCGAACATTTGGGTGTCTCTATTTGTAGGTGAAATCTTCTTTTTTTGTGAATGGGTAGGGGTACTATGCATCCCACAGTCATGCATGTAGGGGGGGAAAGGTATCTGGAGGACCCCGTTTTACTAAAGGGGGTTCTAGATTCCAATAAGCCCCCCTATCCATTAACCCCCACAACCACTGGGCAAGGTTTTTGAGGATGAGAGCAATATCCTAATCAAAATGGTAACAAAAGGTATTTAGGAAATCATTGGCTTTTGAGCCTCTCTATGTGACTAAGTTGATAAAGTTTCACGTTTTTATGGTATTGCCATAATCAGGAAGAGTAGCAGAATGTGTTTTGAAGGTGTATTATTATTGGCTTATCAAATATGTCCATGCTTTTTTTAATAAAATATCTCCCTAAATGAGAATTTTGTAGGAAAAAAATTAGTTTGTACTTTCAAAAAATAATGGAAAAATCCTGAAAAGATTCACCATGCTTCTTACCAAATACTTTCGGGTGTCCACTTTAAAAATGTAGGGGTAATTTTGGGGGTGTCTCTACTGCCCTTAAAGTGGAACTAAAACCATCAATTTAACAGTTTCAAAAAACAGTTATATTCCCAGCATGCCAGGAATGCTAACTGTCACATTGGCTCTCTACCAAACTGTCAAACAATTAAATGGTTGGTGTAAAAAAGACGAAGGACAGGTCATAAAATGTACCTGTCATTCATTTGTGGGGACGTAGCATGACAGTTGGTATAAAAAAAAAAAAAAAAAGATTTAATTACATGTTATTAAAGACAGTCTATTGGTTGATAAGACAGAATATATGATTGGTCATTTAACTCTATTATTGATTGGACAATGACAATGTAATATTACTGGTTACTTTTTTATTACCTGTTGTTGGTTGGTCCAAAAGTGACAGAATTTTCACCTTGAGCCGTTTGGACTCCCCTATATAAAGAGGAAATCTAACGGTTAAAATTCATTCAGCAGCGGGAGCAACAGACAATAGCTTCAGGACTTTTTTCCTATTCCACATTTGAAGATGCATTGAAGAAGATTAGGGGTGTTGGGGCCTCTGCTTTGTTAGCCAAGTCTGATGTGAAGTCTGCGTTTAGACTCTTGCCTATAAACCCTTCTGCGTTCAACTCCTTAGGAATTTTTTTTTGTGATCAGTTTTTCTACGACAAATGTTTGCCTATGGGGTGTTCGCTGTCCTGCTCTTATTTTGAGCTCTTTTCTTGTTTTATTGAATGGGTAGTATCCAGTAGGGCGTCTTCAGGTAATGTTTTACATTACCTTGATGATTTCTTGTTCATTGGGGGTGCTGATTCTCTGGATTGTCTGAGAATCTTTACTGAATTCAAAATTATTTGTTATGAGTTTGGGATCCCCTTGGCTACTGAGAAGACTGTATTCCCTACCACCAGGCTTGAATTTTTGGGTATTGAAATAGACACTGTATTGATGGGATTTCGCCTCCCAGCTGCCAAGATCTCAAAGATAAAATTTTTGTTGCAATTCATTTTGTGTAGGAAAAAAGTCCAGTTGAGGACTATTCAGTCTCTTCTGGGACTTTTGAATTTTGCCTGTCGAGTGCTGCCTATGGGCAGGGTTTTTTGTAAACGTTTGTATAGAGCCATTTCTGGTTTTTCATCCCCTTTTCATTTTGTGAGAATTTCTTCTGCTATATCTGAGGATTTGCGGATGTGGTTAAGGTTTTTGGATGACTTTAATGGATCTTCAGTTTGGCAGGATGATTTTTGTTCTGCTTCTGCTCTTAATTTATTCACAGATGCATCTGCCGCCCACGGTTTTGGGGCTTATTGGGATGGCAATTGGTCTGCTGCTTCTTGGCATCCTGATTGGATTAGTAGGGGTTTGACTTCTAGTATAGTGCTTTTGGAGTTGTTTCCTGTGCTTGTTGCATTGGAATTGTGGGGACAGCAATTTAGGAATAAGAGGATTATTTTACATTCTGACAACCAAGGAGTTGTATTTGCTGTCAACTGTTTGTCCTCTCGTTCCTTACCTGTCATTTCTCTATTACGTTTCTTAGTTTTGCAGTGTCTTCGATTGAATGTTTGGTTAAAAGTGAAGTATATCCCAGGTTTTTCGAATGATATAGCTGATTCTTTATCCCACCAGCAGTTCCACAGGTTTCGGATGTTGGCGCCCCAGGCTGCTCCAATTGGCCTGTCTTGCCCCAGCCACTTGTGGACCCTTGTTTGACTGACGTTGCATCGGCTATTCGGAATTCATTGGCTCCTTCTACTTGGTCGTCTTATCTGTCCTCGTGGGGGTTATGGTCCTCTTTCTGGTTATCGAGAGGGAGGGCTGTACTTCCTGTGGATGAGGGGTCTGTTATGTTGTTTTTGAATGACTTATTTAGTACAAATTTTTCTTTTGCTTATGTAAATAAAACTTTGGCTGGCATTTCATTTTTTGCACGTTTGAGTGGTTATCCATCATGTGCTAGTTATTTTTCTGTGAAAGTTGTTTTGCGTGGTTATCGTAAGGCTCATGTTGTTTCTGATAAGAGGTTTGCCATATCATTGTCCATTTTAAAAAGTCTTTGTGGTGCTACCTCTTCAGTTTGTTTTTCAAGTTTTGAATCTTTATTGTTTCAGACTGCTTTTTGTGTCTGTTATTTTGGAGCCTTTAGAGTATCCGAGTTATTTGCTTCGTCTTCTACAGCAAGTAATGGTTTGCTGTTTCAAGATGTATCTTTGGTTGACGGGTCCTTGAGGATTTGCTTGAGGCAATGTAAAACTGACCAATCTGGACAAGGTTTTTTGATTTCTTTGAATAAACAGGTTGATACTACCATTTGTGTTGTGTTGCTGGTGGAACAGTATTTGAAAGTTAGGCCTATGTTTCTTGGTCAATTTTTCATTCACCAAAATGGTCTTCCTGTTACTGTCTTTCAATTTAGTGCTATTCTTAAAAAATGTTTGGCCAACTTGCATTTGGACCATTTGCCAATCACGTCTCATTCGTTTAGGATTGGGGCTGCCACTTCTGCTTCTGTTGCAGGTTTTTCCAGTGGCTCTATTCAAAATATTGGCAGGTGGAGATCAAATGCTTTCAGATCTTATGTTAGACCTAACCTTTCATTTTGAAATTGCAGGTAGTGCTAAAATTGTATGGATTATCGGGCATTCCTATATTTTTTGGGCCCACAGAAGAGCTGCTTTAAGGACTTATGGCAGTAATCTAGGATTTCCTTCTACATCAGTGAAAATATATTGGTGTGGTGTTCGTGGTCTTCTATGGACTGATATGCGTTCTATGTTTTCTGCTCTTTGCATGAAGTGGCCCGTTCCTGATATTATTATTCTACATGCAGGTGGTAATGATTTAGGGAATCGCAAGAATATTGATATTATTTTGCAAGTCAGGTCTGATTTCCTGTATTTTATTTCTATTTTTCCTTCCTGTAGGTTGGTGTTTTCGGAGATGGTTTCGCGTTTGCTTTGGTTCTCTGAGGGTAAATTGTTTTTGGAGAAAAATCGCAAACGTGTAAATCGATCCGTGGCTAAATTTATGCCCTCTGTAGGTGGACTGTCTTATAGACACTCTGACCTGGAGGGGGTATTAGGCGGTTTTTATAGAAGTGATTTGGTTCATTTTTCAGATGTGGCGAATGATATTTTAATGTAGGCCTACAATCTTGCATTGAGTTGGCCTTAGGCCTTGTGGTGGTGCCATCCCCTTAATGGGCTTGGCGTGTGGGATGTTTAATATTATTTTGTGGTATAGGCTGTGCTTTTTGGCTAGCCTACAGTATATATATGTATTATTTGTTTACATTTCAGTGGTGGTTAGTTTGGGCTTTAGGGCCAAGCTATACCTTTGTTTAAATCCCACATGGTATTTTAAAAATATTTAATAAAGGCCGTGGCCGTTTGTACCAATGCAAGTTTGTAGTGTCATAATTTTATATATTTAAAGCTAATGTATGGGTTATTTTAATTATTCATTCCTTATTTAAAGAGTTCTGCTTACGGCACCAAAAATATGAAGGACAGGTCATAAATTGTACCTGTCATTCATTTGTGGGGACGTAGCATGACAGTTGGTATAAAAAAAAAAAAAAAAAAAAAAGATTTAATTACATGTTATTAAAGACAGTCTATTGGTTGATAAGACAGAATATATGATTGGTCATTTAACTCTATTATTGATTGGACAATGACAATGTAATATTACTGGTTACTTTTTTATTACCTGTTGTTGGTAGGTCCAAAAGTGACAGAATTTTCACCTTGAGCCGTTTGAACTCCCCTATATAAAGAGGAAATCTAACGGTTAAAATTCATTCAGCAGCGGGAGCAACAGACAATAGCTTCAGGACTTTTTGTCCCTCCCGCCCGCCCTGTTTTTCTGTTTTTGTCATGGCTTAGTGGTTGTGGGATGTTTAATATTATTTTGTGGTATAGGCTGTGCTTTTTGGCTAGCCTACAGTATATATATATGTATTATTTGTTTACATTTCAGTGGTGGTTAGTTTGGGCTTTAGGGCCAAGCTATACCTTTGTTTAAATCCCACATGGTATTTTAAAAATATTTAATAAAGGCCGTGGCCGTTTGTACCAATGCAAATTTGTAGTGTCATAATTTTATATATTTAAAGCTAATGTATGGGTTATTTTAATTATTCATTCCTTATTGAAAGAGTTCTGCTTACGGCACCATAACTGATCATATGTGCAGCATCACGGCTGTTGCAAATCAAACAGGGGCTAAGATGGCAGCTTTCTTGGCTGAAAATGATAGGAGAGTTTAGTTCTGCTTGAATTTTAGGTTCCCAAGAAATGTGATAGGCAGTCCCAACATCAGTGTTTAATACATTTTAATACAGTATCAGGTACCTGGTGAAGACTGGAATGTTGTGGAGGCCTCTCTTGTACCTCCTGCCCAACACTCCCAAAAGAGGAGACAGAGTGTGAGGGCACAGAGTGGCACAAGTACTGGAGTAGCTGGCTGGTGAAGTCTGCTCTTGCGTGGATGAAGCTGGGGGTCACATTCCTAAGAACAGGATACTGAAGCAGCTTGGCAGCAGAACAGGAGATAGTAGCAGAACTGGTATACAGGCAGCAACCAGCAGCAGCCAGGGACAAGGGACCGAGTCAGCAGACAGAGCAAGTCTAGGAAGCAGGCCAAGGATTGTAACAGCCAGGCAGCGCAGTATAGAATCAGCAGGCAAAGGCAAGTCTAATAAACAGGCTGAGGTCAGAGAGATCAGGTGAACAAGGTTAATGCTGGAGCAAAAGCAAGTCCAGAAGAAAGCTGGGTCATATACAGGTATGCAGGTTCAATGGATCAGGTCACAGGAATGCAGGTACAAGCTGAAGATTATTTAGAAACTGTTAATGGTGACAGGCCAGTTTAAATAGGCCACTGGGTGCCAAATATGCATGCTAATTTGTATGTGCATGTGCGCCTGTATGTGTGCTAGTGTGCACACGATGAATTGGAATAATACATCTATTGACTCTTTGCCTAGAAGTATTAGCATGTGAGCAATGCACATGTGCACGAATATGAGCATAATCTTGCACTGGTCTTCTGGTGCTGGGAATCTGGTTTACCTTACATACAGAGCCTGAAATGACCAGGGAGACCTCTTGCACAGTTCCCATCTGATCTGGATGTTGAGACAGGAACTTCAGGGGTGAAGGCATAAGTGTCAATCAAGGTGTAGACACTGAACAGAAATTTGGAGCCACTGGTATCTGATGAGCACAGGTACAGCTGGTGATGTACTGGAAACACCAAGTTCAGTTGATGGTGGAGTCAGGTGCCACACTTGGTTAAGTGACAGCCAAGTGGAAAGACACCAGGATGTGGGCAGAATCAAAGAAAGGAGCAGGCAGAAGTCAGGAACAAGCAAACAGTGAGGTACAGAGCCTTTAGGCAAAAGCGTGGTCAGTAGTGCAGGCTGGGGTCGTTAGCTGAGGCAGACAACAAATATGAGCGGGCAAGGGTAATCTGAGAGCAAAGTCAGAGAAGAAACGGGTAGTAGAGTTCAGGTTTAAATAGGCCACTTGGCTCCAGGGGATGTGCATGCATGTCCGTGCTGATAAGGGTGGGCAATGATGTGCAATCTTTCGTCTATGCTCATAGAAATGTGTATGTCTATGTCTTTGTGCACGCACATTAGCCAAACAGAGTGGCCGGCATCATGTTCCTTACACGAATGCACCACCCCCCCCAAAAAAAAAACCATACCAGACCGTATAATTCCTTAGGGGCCTCCAGGTCACCACAACTAGTGTCCATATTGGAAAATTTTCCCTCTATTACTTTTCTTGGGACAACCCAAAATTTGGGATTTTCTTTTATTTTCACTTTTGATGATAATGGTAACCAGGACAAATAGAGAGGGTGAATTTCCCTAACAGGGCACATACAGCAATAAAAAAACCTAATAGGTGTTTGAATCCATTGCCACTCTATTCAAAACTAAAAAAAAGTTTTGTTTTTAGTTATACTTTAAAAAAATAAAGATATTGTATCTTACTCCCATGCTTTATTTCTTTACAGCTGCTACCAGCAGATAAACTCTGATGTATTAGGGTTTATTTAATAAACTGTCCCATCCGGAGCCACTTCTATCTCCCAGCCTCTGCCATTGTCATTCTAAAGTCTAATCTAACTTTTCAGATTAACCTGCAAGTGATTGGCTGCTAGGACCACCACATGTCCTAGTAACCAATCAGATGCTGGTTAATCTTGAAAGTAAGTCCATCCAGTGCTGAGCTGTGCCTCCTGCACTTTAAGCCTTCCTATCCTGCCTCCCGCTTCCCATGCTGTCTATGGTAGGAGAGTAAAGGAGGGCAGAGAATGCTACTGGAGAGGAGGGGGTGTGATGTGAAAGGGCAAGCTGGATGTCAAGATGGCAGAGTACACCACTGTGGGAGGCAATGTTGTGCGAGGGGGGTGATACAAAAAAGGGGCAATGCTGGGAGGGGTTTGATGTTAAGGGGGGTGGTGCTATGGGGGGCTGTGAAGAGAAGCGGTGCTGTGGAAGATTGTTTGTGATGTGAGGGGGCAGTGCAATAGGGGGTAAGTAAAGGGGGGAAGTGCAGGGGGGAGTGATCTAAAGGAGGTGGGCGTTGGGTGGTAATGTGAACAGGGTAGGTGATGTAAAGGGAGGGTGGGTGATGTGTGGGCTACAGTGTTTTGGGGGTGTGCAAAGGGGGCAGATGATGCAAAGAAGGGCAGTGTTGTGGGGGAAGTGATGTGAAGAGTGCAGAGCACACTACTTTGTGAATGTGTGTGGGGGGGGTATTTGCGATGTGAGGGGGAAGTGCTGTGGGGGGAGGGTTATGTGAAAGGGGGATTTGTAATGTGAAGGGGGAAAGTGCTGTGGGGGATTTGTAATGTGAGGGGGCAGTGCTGTGGGGGGGGTGATGTGAAGAGGTGACAGGTGTTGTAAAGGGGGCAGTGCTGTGGGGGGATTTGTGATGTGAGGGGGCAGTGCTGTTAGTGGGGGGTGATGTGAAGAGGGGGGCAGGTGATGTGAAGGGGAGCAGTGCTGTGTGTGGGGGGGGGGGGGGTAATGTGAACGGAGGCACTGTGTGTGTGGGGAGGGGGTAGGTGATGTGAAGGGGCAGAGGACAGTCCTGGGGAGGGGGGGGTGATGATTTGAAAAGAGATTGAGGACACTTCTGTGAATAAAGGGGGTTCAGTACATTACTGTGAAGGAGGGGGGGGCAAACTGTGATGTGAAGTGGGGAATTGTGATGTGCAGAGATTTAGGGACACTGATGTAAGAACAGGATTGTGATATAAGGGGTGGGGGGTCTGTGATGGGAGGGATCTGAGTCTCTGCATAAACATGCGATTCCGACATGCATGCAGGCAACATTGAGTTTTCATTTGTAGTGAGCTGGAATAAGGGGTTGGTTTGATGCATGTTTTATCTAATCACACTGTTTATTTTTTACCTTTCTTTGACGTGACAATTCATTTATTTCTCTGCACAGCAGCATGTCAGCATGTTGCATTGCTGTGTGGTGACATGCAGTCCCTTCCTGTGCGCTGAGATAAAATGTGGGAAAACGCCTATCTCTACACTATGCGAACCATCCCACCAGTAAATCAACTTCCATGTCTGTATTACTTAATCTTTTGGATAATCCTAATCTAAGGGAATATCTTTTGAGAAAGTAAATAGTAAACCATTTTTTATTTTTATTTTGGATGGAATAGAGAAGGTTTAGAACCCCTATTTGGTTCTTACTGCTATCCATGGTTTCATCAGGGAAGTTTAGCCGCATTTCCTCTGTTGACAACAATTTCACTAAACAGAAGGTGATGAAAAATCCACAACAGGAACACCATCCAAAAAAGAAAAAAGATCTAACGGGAGTTTTAGCCTTCTCGTACTCTTCTAAAGAAAATTATTTTTATTTCTGTATGTGTTACTGTTGGAGAGTTTCACTCACTCCTGGTCTGGTAAAATGTTGTCAACAGGATGGCAAATAAGGGGGAAAGTCTTGAAGCCCTGCATAGCATTAAAAACCTGAAAAGAGCTTCTAATCCTTCCCCAATTAATCTGATATTAAAAAAAAGAGGTTTTGGCTGGACATGCACTTTCAGAAATTATTTTAATTTTATTTTAATGTAGCATGGCATAATACCTATTCTGCTCTAGAAATACTATGCAGTTATCCATATTTAGCTATATTAATAGCTAGTTTATGGTAACAGAAAAAATGTATGTTATAGAATATAGCAGTAAGGCTTTAATTATGCTGCAATGAAATAAGCACTACACCAGCCTCTTGGGTTAATTTATCTGTAATTTAACTCAGAAAACATAAATTAATCATGAGCACCACTGGACAATTATGAATAGACACATCACTAGTACCTTATTATAAATTATATCATTGTTAATGTGCTAAAATATTATGTGTATAGTCTGCGGTCTTAAATAAAAAACTGAATACAAATAGGAAGCAAAATAGAGTAATCTATTTGACCTCAGTTTTGAAATATGGCCAACCATAACAAATCAGTATGCTAACCGTTTTAAGAATAACATGAATCAGTGCTCCAAGCACAGGTGGCTAAAAGGCTCTAATTAACTTCCCACAATCCCTGATTAGACCTCAACTCATTATTATACCTAAAGGGTTGGTATTGTGTTCAACTGTCTTTTATATTCTGGAGAACATTGCACCTTATTGTATCTCTATAATATTTGAATTGCTTCCTTTGTACTTTGGGTGATTCGAGCACAATTCAAAATCATGTGCAAATATATATATTAAAAAGTCAGTAGGTGTTAAAGCTATTGTGAACAACAAAAACACAACAAAACAACATGTCTTGTTAAACATATTTTTATTTTCTACTTTTTCATTACTGTTAGAGGAAAACTGTGCAAAACTCCAGTCATTAGGAATAAAATTCTCCAAAATATATTTCACAAAAGGTTTGCTGTATTTATAAGCTGAACTTACAAGAAAAAAAGATTATGGCTCGTTGTATCAAAATTAGCTTTCATGTTTGCATCTATCAGAGGATGCACCTGGTAAATATGAAATATTAGCAATTGTCTCTGGGTATAGGTATCAAACATATCCTGAAAATGTCCTACATTCTATTACAACATATAAAAGGCTGTGGCAAGGAATACAAATAGTCCCCATGGAATAGAGACTGTATGTCCACAACCGCTGTCAAAGAAAATATTACCCATAATTGTATGATTTCCTGATCTCTGCAGTACTGCCGACTTACAGATTAAAATGTAAACTAAAAATGAACTTCTCCTATTTGCTTAGGTATGGTAAAAATAAAAAAGATCATTAAATGCCTTTTTATTATATCTCTTTGATAAATGCAGTGTTGATCCTGCCAGAAATCCAGTGCAATCCTGCTTCCTGTGCAGTCAGCCAGTCCTATCTTTCTGCCTAGATTACCTATGTGAACAGAACACCCCCCCCCCCCCCCCCAAGGCATAGAGATGAGAGGGATAGGCATTCCTTTGTCCTAGGATGGCAATGCTGCTTCTCCGTAGATACAGTACAGTGAGTGAACATTCTTGGATTTAGAATAGATAGACTTTAACTCCTGAAATCCTACTGGTTTTGTTTTTATTTATTTTTTTAAATGCTTTTTAATTGCCTGTGCCTATTCCTACTTGTTCATTTTACAACAATACAACTGATACATACAATTCGATTACTCTCTACTGGTTTTATGCATTCGCCCAGTGGGACTAACTAATGCTGATTATCTCTACATAGGAGTAGAATTTGGAAAACTCTGAAGGGATTTTACTAAATATGTCTCTAGAAGCAAATATCTTACTTCTGTATACCTATATAAAGTATATAGAGTAGAGTGCTTTATCCTCCAACCAATTACATCAGTTTTAGTAAATTATTTAATAATCTGGATATTATTTGACAGGTTCATGTTTGACTAAAAACTTATGATTGATTTATTAAAGGCAACTAGGCTGTTCCCTATGCAAGGGTACCTTCTTCTAGAATTCTAGCTTAGTGAATTATCATTATTATACAGAATTTATATATCACCAACAGTCTGTGCAGTGCTTTACATCATGAAAGCAGACAGTATAGTTACAATCCAATACAGGAGGAATCAGAGGGCCCTGCTTGAAGAGCTTACAATCTGAGGTACAGGTCTGCTGAGTTGCATCATCATGTGTTTGGGTAATCTTTGCAAAGTGACATTTTACCACATTCACTGAGCTAAGGGAAAGATACAGTCAGTGCCGAGGCAAGGTCATCCAGCACCCAGGGAAAGGATGCCAAACTGCACCCCCCTTCCCTTATGTTTAGGGTTAAGGTGCCCCCCCCCCCCATCCCTGCAATAAACCATGGATACACTGCAAAGTGAACAGTATATTTAACTTTACTGAATCAACGTTTTGCAGTCATTGTACAATGAAATTATTGTTGTTTGAGATTTTTTTGTCAGCCCTCAAAAGGGTTTGGTTGTCCATGCTTCTCTGAACTATACACCACTATTATATATAAAACAACATGTTACACTGTTGAAGTAACTTCCTTATACATTCATTTTTAAAGGAAATACTTGGCAAGCTCTAATTACTAATTGCTGGTTTCTTTGATCATGTCATTCAGATCTATAATGAATACTGTTACTGTATTTATTGCTATTCATTATGTCATGCAAATTAGTTCAGTCAATACTTTGAGATGCAATTCATGTCTTTCCAACTGTGATGATGTATTTTTTTTCCTTATATTTCTTTTTTAAAACAGACAACAAAGAGTCACACAGACATAGTGTGACCTTTTAGTTTTTCAGTTGGCATGAGATGATGTATCACGTAAAGTATTCCTAAAAATAGAAGCCAGCAGGTGTAGCTGCCATCTAACCAGAATAATTATGAACATTTTCAGCAGAAAGCCATTTGAAAACCACTGAGTAAAATTCATCACCCCTGTACTTATCGGCTTTCAGTCATCATCACCTTTACTGGTCTTATGCATTAAAAATGTTGACCTTGGATTTTCACTAAATCTCTAAGATATGTGTTATCCATTATATTACAGATTATGCTCATTATTATCCGTTATTGTCTTGTTTAGCAATCAAAATGCCTAATAGTGCATATTGATGATGACATGGTGTTAAGAGAAGCACTGGCAATAGTTTCTGGCAACATTTTGGTGAACCTCTGCTACATGTTTCAGTGATACCATGTGCCATAGGATCGGCTTAGAAGGGATTTTGGTGGGGGAAAATTGCTGGTCAATGAAATGAAAACTTAACTCCTGTGCTACCAACAAAAAAAACTGAAAGAAAAATCACTAAAAATAAATAAAATACATTGAAATTAAATAAGAAATGTGGAAGCTGCTTACACCTATTGTGCTCTCACAATGATTAAATGAATAATCAACTGAGGGTGGGCATAAGGCAGATACCAGTGTGTAAGGTTTATGTAAGGGATTTTGGTGGGAAAAAATGCTGGTCAATAAAATAAAACACTTAACTCCTGTGTTGCTAACAAAAAACTGAACAAAAAAATCATAAAAAATAAAAATAAAAAAAATACATTGAAATAAGTGTGGTAACTGCTTACACCAATTGTGTTCCCAAAATGATTACCTGAATCATCAACTGAGAGGAGGCATAAGGCAGATACCAGTGTGTTAGTGTTATGCATAAAGATTTGTTAACCTCAAACAATAAGTTCTCAGGGAGAGAGTATACTGAAACACTTTAATGGATGATCCACTGCTCTGAGGTAAAATGCTACAATCAAGTGCTCAGTGCCTTAGGCCACAATAGGCCTGGTGACAGCTTTTCACTCTAACGTTCACTTTAAGGTTCACTCAGTATGCAAAAGTTCAGTTGTGATATTGTTCTGAAACAAGAGAGTGCTATATAGGCTTACATACACCTATATACATCAGATATTTGGGTATACCAGAGGCTGTATACTATGGCTACCTGACACAGTACACACAGGTTTGGAAAGCTCCAATGCAGAGCTTAGCACTCAAATGCCAAAACAGGCTGTCATCATGCACTGGAATGACCCACAGAGTCGCTTCACTGTGTTAGAGCTGTGGCACAACCTGTAAGTATGACTCAGCTCTCTATTAATTTACTGTATGTTTAGACACAGCAAAATTAGCTGTATGACATCTTTAACTTTGGGTTCTCTTTTCCCTCCATTTTTTACTGAGGTATTGGTTTAACCTGTGGTACACAGTACTGATGTCATCCACTAGGAGCAGTGTTTATCAAGCACACTCCTTGCTACCTTCCGGGCCTTCAATTCAGAAGGTAGTATTTTTCTACTGCTTCCTCTGTTTGGCACACTTGTGAATAGAGATGGGCTGGACATCCCCCTGTGCAGTTTAAACTAGAACTCCCAAACAAAGAAAAAGTTCTGACTTGAACGACAAACCCTAGTAAAGCCTATGGGACCCAAACTTGAAAAATCAAAAATCGCTATTTTGAAGGCTTATATGCAAGTTAACCACTTCAATACAGGGCACTTTCACCCCCTTCCTGCCCAGGCCAATTTTCCCCTTTTAGCGCTGTTGCA
Organism: Pelophylax lessonae; assembly: GCF_965119305.1. Lineage (NCBI taxonomy): Eukaryota > Metazoa > Chordata > Amphibia > Anura > Ranidae > Pelophylax > Pelophylax lessonae. The sequence continues at coordinate 434,404,125 of NC_138769.1, forward strand.
TTTTGAATGACAATTGCGCGGTCATGCAACACTGTATCTACACCAAATTTATGTCATTTTCCCCCCACAAATAGAGCTTTCTTTTGGTGGTATTTGATCACCTCTGGGTTTTTTCCTTTTTGCTAAACAAATAAAAAAAGACCGAAAAGTTTGAAAAAAAAAATTTGTTTGTTATACAATTTTGTAAATAAATAAGTTTTTTTTCTGCACTGATGAGCACTTATGAGACTGCACTGACAGGCACTGATGAGAAGGCACTGATGGGGTGGCACTGATGGGGTGGCACTGATGGGGTGGCACTGATAGGTGGCACTGATAGGTAGCACAGATATGCAGCATTGGTGGGCACTGATAGGCGGCACTGCTGGGCACTGATAGGCGGCATTGATGGGCACTGACAGGTGGCACTGACGGGCACTGATTGGTGGCACTGATGGGCACTAATGGGCACTGATAGGTGGCACTGGTGGGCACTGGTGGGCACTGATAGGCCACACTGATTGGCACTGATGGGCGGCACTAATGGGCACTAATGGGCACTGATAGGTGGCACTGGTGGGCAATAATGGGCACTGGTGGGCGACACTGAAAGATGGCAATGATGGGCACTGGTGGGCAGCACTGATAGGGAGGGCACTGGTGGGCAGCACTGATGGGGAGGGCAATTGCCATCCCTGGTGGCCATAGTGGGTATCCCTGGGGTCATAGGTGGGCATCCCTGGGGTCATGGGTGGGCATCCCTGGTGGTTCTAGTGGCACCCCCCCGAGGGTCTGCACTGGTAATCAATGATCTGATTACCAGTGCCGACCCCCCCCTGTCAGGGGAGCCGCCCATCAGCGCTCCTTTACTCGTGCCTGTCAGGCACGAACTAAGGAAAGCCAATCAACGGCTCTTCCTGTTTACTATGTGACCAGCCGTGATTGGACATGGCTGGTCACATGGTAAAGAGCTAAGTCAGTAGGCTCTTTACCGAGATCGGAGATGCAGGGTGTCAGGCTGACACCTCTCATCACCGATCACCGCTCTGCGCCCCCTGGGGCGCGCAGAGATGTATTATCCTGCCGCCGTCATATGACGTCCGGTCAGGATAATACAACCACATTCCCACCGTCAATCTGCTATAGGGCGGGCGGGAAGTGGTTAATGGCCATAAAAAATGGTATGGAGGCATGAGTACTGACCAGCAAACATTTAAAAAAAAAAAATTGTTTTTACAGGAGCGATGATTTTAATGATACTTAAAGTGCAACGATAAAAATGAAAATTCCTTTAAATATAGTGCCTGGGGGGACCTCTTAGCCTGCCTGTATAGTGGCACATCTCTAGCATGTATAAAACATGCTGCAGCAAAAATGACATTTATAAAGAAAAAAAAAATGAATGAAATGACATTTAAATTTCAGGAAATACAATACCATTGTATAAAAATGTTAACAAAAAACAGATGGGGTCCCCTGAGTCCATATCAGGCCCAAAATTAAAAAAAAGAAAGGGCTTGTGGTCCCCCCAAAAATTCTTACCAGATCCTTATCCGAGCATGCAGTCTGGCAGGTTAGGAAAGGGGGAGGATGAGTGAGTGCCCCTCCCTCTTGAACCATACCAGGCCACATGCCCTCAACAAAGGGGGATGGGTGCATTGGGGCAGGGGGGGCTCTGCTCCCCCACCCCAAAACCCCTGGGCTTGTGGTTGTGGGCATCTTCGGGCAGTGGGTTTATCAGAATCTGGAAGTTATCTTTAACAAGGGGACCCCCAGATATTGCCCCTAATGTGAATGAGTATGGGGTACATAGTACCCCATACTCATTCACCAAAAAAGTGTCAAAAAGTAATAACAACACAGAGACAGTTTTTGACAATTCCTTTATTAAAAAACAAAAAAAATCACTCCGCCGTCAACTAAGGCAAGCCGCCGAATGCCTGACTTGCTGTTTCATAGTTCTTATATAGATAAGGGGCGGAGACACCTGGTGATGTCACCTGGTATTACTGCCCTCCTTCTGACAGCACTGACTGGTGCCACGCCATTTTTTTTCACCTTTTTATTGCCAGCAATGTTTTCTTTTTATTCAGCTGTCAACGGGGAAGCCCATTGACAGCTCATGACTCATCCGTTGTTAAGGATGCCGTGGCCATCTTCCTTGCCCGCTCCTTAACAACCAGCTATTCACTCTGCCCTGAATGGACAAAGCTTTGCCCAATCAAGGCTTAGAATACACTGTGCAGCATACAGTGCATTGCAGGCCCTGCAGTGGGGCAAACACCCACCGAACACCCTGCAAATTCAGGTGTTTGACAAATGGGCTAACAGACGATAATCGGACCAAACTTTTGCTTAGCCCAAACCGTTCGCCTAACTCTACTTGTGAATCACTTGGCCTGGATTTTTCCACTGCCTGCCTTTAGTGTTCTGGGCACCTCTACCTATATTTTAGCTCCTTGGCCTCCTATTTACAAGGGATCCTCCTTAATATAACTTCTAAATCTAAGTCTAATAAGCCTCCTATAGCCAGTTCTGACAGCTGAAGCTTTTGTCCACATAACCTCAAAAAGTACCATTGAGGGTTGATTTTTATTTCTACCATCTCTCTGTCCCTGACTAATTCAGAACATTACTGTCTTTACAGACTGTTTTATTTTTTTAAATCCAGAATGATGTGCACACAGTTTTTCCAGTTTTACGACGTGCTTCTCTTTATGATGATCACTGTGCTATCACAAAGACCCTTGGACCTCTTCTGTTTGGAAATTGTTCTTCTTTGACAAATGAAGGCTGCCAATTATCTCATGATTCCATTTTGTTTTTGGGCAAAGGCATTTTTCCTTTTATAGAGAAATATATTAGCTTTTATTTGTATACCTTGTTTCAATGGATCTCACCCTTTGAGAGGGACTCCCCCAACATGCTGCTTGATCCTAGGCATGCAGATTGTTGAGCAGCTGTCTGTAGTCCTCTACATTAGTTATAATGGCCTCTTAGCTATATCAAATCTAGTGTTCCTCATGCCAGCATTATCTGTCAATGCACATAGGGTACATTGACTCAGTACCTGGGATGTGGGAACTACATGTCTGCCCTTATCTCTGCCATGCTCAAAGCTCCTGGTTTTATATTTTCTTGTGTGTTTCAATACAGAATCTAAAGTAAATAGTCTTCTTGCTTTTTCATCCTTGGGTCCCTTAGAAAGTTACTTTTTTTTGGATTAGATGCTCAGACTTCTCACTGTTGACCCTACCATTGGACATCTTGTTCAGCTGCCCTTTCCTTCCTTTCTGGTATCACTGCACCTCAGTGTGCTTAGTCTCAAGTTTTTGATATTCCCTGTCACCCTGAGACCTTTGCTTCCTTTGACCATAGAAACGTGTTTCAGGGAATTCTTCCCCCCTTTTTTTTTAAGGAGTTTATTGTTATCAAGGATGATCGCTCTTTAATTTATCTCTCTTTAAGAGATCTCTTGGTCTATCAGATTGACCACGCTAATTTCTATTCCCTGACTATGAGTCCTTAAGTAGATCTGGACTCTTCTACAGCACTGACTATTATGTTCACCTTGATGCTTCTTTTTTTTCTAGTTTAATCTATGACAAACTCCTTGCAGATCTACCATCAGGTCAGTCGGTTTTCACACTTCGTGCAAGATGAGAATTCTGCTTTTTGTGCTCTTTATAAGAAGTACATTCTATCTAGACTTGTTACTCCTACAGTATTTACCCTTATCTATTCAGCTTTTTTCTTTGAGAAAAAAACCTGAATAGATAAGCCTGCCAGAGGATTTCCTGGAGGCCAGGGTACCTAACCAGAGAATTGCTGCTCCATAATCTTCTGGGCATGTGCTAGCAAACAAACTTTTCCTTCCTGAAGTGTGGCCAGCATGTTTGTGATGGTGTCACACATGATTAGCCTGGCACAAGCTATTGTAGGGTCAGCCATCTCTAGGCCTGCTCCTTAAGTGCTTCCATATTCTATAGTCCAGTGTGTCCCTTGCTCCACAGGCCCACAGGCATACTAACAGAAAAACTGCATGGCAACATTTTGCCTGGGCCATTGCAGAAGATTTGGGACACCATAGAGACACTTGGAACTGGTGTTTCAAAGGAGTCACAGAATGAGGCCATTGAGAAGAAGGGGGAGATGAGGTAACTGTGCTGACACCATCATCAAGGTGCAGGGCATGAAGTGGCCCCAACAGCTCAAGTAATGCTCCCTGTCCTTCCTTTCCAGCTGCCAGATTTGCCTAGTTGACTGTGAAGGAGATGTCATGTCCTTGCTTATTCTTGTTGGACCATGTGTCTGTGGTCATGTGGAGCCTACAGCTGACCACATAGTCCAGAGAGACATTATCTTGTACTTTTTGGTAGAGGGCATAGTGGGCAAAATATTAACAGTGGGTACCTGGCAATGTGCACTGTAGTACAGTACATGCCTTAAACCTAGCTTGAATGGGAGCAGCTGTAAAGTCATCAGTTTTGCCAATCTGGCATTGAGAAGCTGAGTATGAGGGTGATTAAGGAATGCATTTTTTCTGCTCCAGCAGCTGTGGAAGTGACACATGCCTTGTTAATGATTCTGCTCTAGAGGACAGGATGGAGTTAAGAGATTTATGGCAAGGCTGAAGCCTACGCTTGACCCTAGTCAGCGTGGTGCAATTCTGTCCCTATTTCCTGTTGGACGTGCTTTAAAGTAACTCTCAAACTCATTGCCAAATTTGGCTTGCCCTATTGTTGCAGTGCATGCAGATGGAGAACCTTGTGGGAGGTGGGGGGGGGGGAGATGTGGAAGATGAGGTAGAACGAGGTATGCAGGCCTTTTGCTGCTGACTGCTATCATTGAGTTGCTTCTCTTACTGAGTTCTTTGGTGCATAGCTGTGTATTTCTTTAAGCATGGAATAACTATATGACTGGCACTTTTACCAGGACTGACTATCATAACACTAGCCAATTTCTAACAAACACATACTAGAAAGTCTATATTTTGAATATTTTGGGAGCATTTGGGGTATGGAGATAAGAGGGAGTTTGGGGAATTTGTGGTTGAAGTTTTGAAATATTTTTGTGGCACTCTGTTCTGACATTTCATTAAACTTTAAGACAATGCAGTGTAGTACTACAAAACAGAAGCACAAAAACTATACCATCAAACTGTTGTTCTAGTCTAATTTGTACAAAGTTGGGAGCTTAAGCATTTTTTTTTTTTAAGAGTATATTTTCTTATAGCTTCTAGATCTGTTATGGCTGCTCAATTCAATTCAGGACTGTTACTTCTGAAACAACAAAAATCAGGTGTCACATCAAAAACTATGTAAAAAAGATATTTTTCAATTTTCAATCTTTCAATTTATAATGAATCAGAATAGGGTGCTACTGGTGCTGGTTTTAAGCTAAGCAATAATGCAAAAGTAAAAACAAAAAATATTACACATGCTAGATATGTGACATTAGATTACTGTGTCACTGACACTGTTCTAGAGAACCATTCTGTTTTTGTAACACCACACACAGTATTAAGGAATCATCAAGCACGTAATTAGACAGATTTTTTTTTTCCCCATGTGGCCCTCGAAGTTGCATAAAAAGAAGGACCCTTTCCCTGATAAATGTTTATTTTTAAAATATATTTTTCTATTGGTACATATTTTTCATAGCAGTTACCAGCTCCCCATGCATTTGTTTGACATTCTCATGTTGCTTATTAGCTTTAAAAATGGCCAAAATTCATCTTTAAACATGCCCATGCCCTATAGACTTTATTTGAATTCATGCTAACTGTCATCAATTTTGTTTAAAATATCTGCACGCAATTACAGGCATATTTCTTTACCTTTTTTGTTTATTTTTTATAAATTTTTCCTTATTGCATAAATGTTCAAATTGTATTGCTTATCAAAATAGTCATGTCACAAATTCCCTAACTTGTCATAATATGTATTATTTTCATATAATGTAAAGATGTTATTTGCAGTGTTTGCAATGTTTCCATTAACTGTAATTTAAAACAAACAAGGTTCCTGAATATTTGCTATTCATAAAATAACCAAAGGTGAACAAGCCCATGACAGATTATTAATAGCTCAACTCTTAGGAACTCATAAATAGATATTTAATTTGTTTTCTTCACTCTTTTAACAAATTCACAATGGGAACACTCTGTGACCTCATTTTAATAGTATTGTGTGATTATAAACTTTTATTTGATCCCACATCTAGTACCTTGGTTAATAGCAAACATCGTAAGAGTTCTTTTCACCCTTGAGCCTCTTATAGAACAAAGTATAAACAACTAAATTTTAACTTTCATCATTTATTATTCTGTATTGTTTTAGCATTATGGGACTTTGCTATAGCTCAAAGTATTTGAAACTTTTTGAAAGATGATTAATACAAAGAATGATATATTTTCCATTAAAATTATAAGAAACATTATAAAAACATTTAGAATTTGGCAATAATAAGGTAAATGGATGTATAATAGCAGAAAACCTAAGGGAAAACTGTTTCTGCTTCAAAGTAAAAATAATGTAAAAGAAAAATAAGACATTTATTGTTGGAGTTACATAGCAAAGGTAGTTTAAAAGGTAAAATTTACATGATGAAGGGGATAAATTAATGGTATATTTAATATCCAATTTTTTTTATTTATTGTGGTATTGCTATTATTGTTTTGCATAATACATAAAACATGTATTCTTGTAATTTATATATATATATTTAATTGATTCCTAAATTCCAATTAACCAAGGTAAAGTTGAACTGTTAGTGATTTATTGATACACTACCCATTCAAGCTAAACACTAACCTTTATTTTTTTTTAGTGGTGTATCCTTTTCCACAGCCAGTTAGCCCCTAATCTTCACACCTTACTTTGAAGTTTGTAGGGACTCACAATGGTACAGTCTCCTCCTATACCTCAACCTATGGGAGCTAGAAACAGAGTGGCACAGAGAAATACCAAGAGAAATACCGTTTTTTTTTTTTTTTCTTTAGAACATGCAGATGACAAAGACATTTATGAAACCTTATTTTGAAACCATCAAAGATTAATGTCAACTGAGACCCACCTATGGTAGTTTGTTACTTCCTTGGAAGAATATCTCAAAGAGAAGGTCTAAGGATAATAAAGTTCCTATCGTTTGAAGTAGAGGATACGAATTTAAAAAAACAGTGGACAAACATACTAGACAAAGCATCTAACAGTCTTATTAGACTGATCATTAATTATAAAAAGATACGCTTGGAGGCTCTGAATATTAACATCACTCAAATTCAACATGACCTGGATACATTCCAGAATTAGTCAGGTTTCTTATCAATAGAAGAAAATCTTACAACAAAGTTCGATACCCCCAAGAACAAGGGGGGACACAAGCATTCATAAAGAATAAGAGAATAAGGAGACGGAAGATGATCCCTGGATCCATGATAACATGCCCCCTGCCTGTCACTAACATTTTAAATTTGCGTGATCACACATTGTCACTTGAAGCATTAAAGTTAATTTCGAAGGGCCTAAACTTTGCACCAATACAAAGTTTTGGTTTGTTCTCCACAATAATACATGTTAACATGTCGCTCAACACTAATAAGCACTATTTGAACACCAATTTATCTATTTATATTCTAATTTAATATAGCCTCAGACAATATGAGTTCCTGAAGGAATGAACTCTCATGATTTTTGCCCTATTCAATAAATGAGTTTCTTACATTCTCATGCATTTTTTGGTATATTGGTTTTAGATAAGACTAAGGTCCCAGACCATCTTCACATCTCTTCCACACAAAATCTGATTTTTTTTCCCATCCAGTGACAAGCTGCATCTGTTTCATAAACCTGTCAAACAGGACCGTATCACCTTAGTGTGGGAAACAGATACATCTTCTATGTATTCCCATTCGAATTTTAAAAAAATCAGAAAGAGATGTTATTCTGTCGTTAAAAGAAGATTCAAATGTTACAAACTTAGAAACGAATAAAGGCAGAGCAGTCACAGTTCTCAATACATTTGTCTATCATGAAGAGGCATTTCATCAATCCTCAGTTGTTCAAACGAATCTCCCCTTTCCCTTCTCCCCTTTCTGATTGTTTTTCCTTTTAAGTTTTGTACAAGGAGCTCTATTACATAGATAAACACATAACAAGATTGCTTGTACCCATTTTTTCTTTCAGGTTTACAATTTGTCATATGCCTGCTGGTATTCTCTCTCAAGTCCCAGTTCCGTTCCCTTAAACAGGATGACATGAAATGTTTTTAACTTCAACTACCAATTTTAATTCTTCATTTTATCATGATCACTTATTAGTATTCTTCAATCACTTCCCAACCTGCGGCACGACAGCCGCTCTGTGCCAGATCACGTACCTAGTAGATGATCTGACACCTCCGGGTCTAGGACGAGCATGTGGACTGATGGCCACCCACTCTCACTCGATATCCACTGACATCTGCCGATTGTACAGTTAACAGGTAGAATGGCGATCTGCCTTTGTAAACAAAGCAGATTGCAATTTTGTCAGCGGGGAAGGGATTGATTTTGTGTTTCTGCAAAGTAGAAACGTGGATCAATGCCTTTCCATAGAAAAAGCCCCCTCCACAGTGAGAAAGCACAGGCTTAACCCTTTTGATTGCCCCTGATGTTAACCCTTTTCCAGGCAGTGCCATTAGTACAGTGACAGTGCATATAGCACTGATCACTGTATTAGTGTCACTGGTCCCCAAAAAGTGTCAAAAGTGTCAGTTAGTGTCAGTTAGTGTCCAATTTGTCTGACACAATATCGCAGTCTCACACACTACTGAGTGCCACCATTACTAATAAAAAATAAATAAAACCATCACATAGTTTGTTGACGCTATCACTTTTGCGCAAACCAATCAATATATGTTTATTTGGATTTTTTACCATGAATATGTAGCAGAATACATATTGACCTAAATTGATGAAGAAATGTTATTCTTTCAATTTTTTTATTGGATATGTTTTATAGCAGAAAGTAAAAAATATAGTTTTTTCCCCAAAATTGTCATTCTCTTTTTGTTTATAGCGCAAAAAAAAACCCAGAGGTGATCAAATACCACAAAAAGGACATACATTTTATTTAGGTACAGTATGTCACAAATGCGCGAAATCCCACTCTATTACTAAACCCTGGTAGGCAGGACGAAATGCATCATGGTGTGTGGTGTGGTGTGGTGGAGACATGTAGCCTGAAGCTGCTCCTTATCATCCCTTATCCTTATGTTACATAATACAAAGATCCAATCGAGAACGTGAATCTGTTTTGTTTTGCCCACAATTTGTGTGCCAACCAAGGGATTTAAATAAACATGCCTGAAGAGTAACATAGAGGTTGCCTTGCTGACCTCACTTGAAAATTATGACTCACAAAAATTATGGTTGCCTGGCTGTCATTCTGACTATTTTCCTTTGAGTCCCTGACCCAGAACAAGCATGCAAAATATAGCTTTCTACCTTTCTTCAACTTTCCTGATATGCATGTTTGTTTCAGGTTGGAGATTCAGAAAGGACTGAGGCTGGTGGGTCAGCATACCAGTTAGATATCCAGCATTCAAGAAGAAAGTCAACAGTTACAATTACTGTATGCATAGCTCCCAACTGTCCCTGATTTTGAGGGACTGTCCCTGATTTGGAACAAAGTCCCTCTTTCCTTCTCATTTGCCCCTCATTTTGGTCTGATCTATATAGTTGTTAATAGATTTATATCTTTCAAAAAGTGTTTCCCTGTGCAAACCTTTTCATCCAATTTCTAACTTGCTGCAATGGTAAATTTTAAAAGCCAATAGTCAAGGAATAGAAGTGGTAAAAAAAGCACTTGTGGGTTTAACTTATCATATTTTAAGGGACGTGGCAGTGGGTGTGTCCTATGCCTACATACTTTGCTAATAGGTGTCCCTTGTTCCCATATCAAAAATATGGGAGGTATGTGTATGATGGGCTTACCTTAAATACACCACTAGAGTCTCTGAAAAATATATAATATCATTAGGAGATACAACTCTTCTGCATCTATCAAAATCTGAAATGTATTTTTTTGGATGGAGTGACAATTTATACTCATTTTTTGTGGAATAGTTTTCAGCCCCACTTAGAGACTTAAAGAGCTTAAAAGAAACATGTTATGTGAGAGGCAGAATGGTGGAGCTGCAGAGCAGTTTAAAACAAAATAGAAAATAGATTTTTTTTTTCCATTCATATTGCCACTGGAGAGTAATAGCTGCAGAAAGCTGCACAGATTTGGTATATTTGAATCTTCAGAAAGAAATAAAAGCACATGCACTGAAAAATGACACTAAACAATAAATTATGAGAGGTTCAACATCATACAATTTATGATGTCATAAGATAATGCGTTATATGGTTTATTATTACTAATGATACAATTTTTTTTCTATTGTTAACAACCAATCAAATTAATAAAATATGTATTAAAAAAAAAACCTAATGATACAATTTTCATTTTCAGCACTTGGGAGACCGTTGGGCTGCAATATGCAGATGGACAGAAGACAGATGGATTCTTTTGCAGGAAATTCTTCTTAAATGGCAACATTTTGCTGAAGAACAGGTTGGTATTATTAATCAGTGCTGTGTTTAGACATTATGGGCAGGTGGAAACACCTGTATGATTTTTCCCCAATTTGTCATGTGATTATTTTAAATCCAAATCTAGAACACATTTTAGAAGTAGGATGCCATCTGCTTTATATGCAGAACTACCGCAAGTGTTAAAAATGATCACAAATTAACTTTATTTGTTATTGTTCAATTTTCAAAGTTAATGTGCTATTTTCAAACTAAACATTTACTCTGTTAAGTTAATAGCTTCTACTTCATTAATGAATTATCATCAGAGTTAAACAAATAAAGAGCCTTCAACTAAATAAACCCACACCCCTTTCTTACAAAAGTTATTTTACTAAATTTAGCCACAAATGTCCAGAAGTAGACAATAGAGGGGAAAAAAATTGGGAAAATGTTAGTATTTTGTAAATTGTGAAGCTTCATACTAACACTTGAATCCTGCTGCCATAGGCCAGTTATGGTGATATTATGGTGAATAAATCCCTGAATTATATAATTCTTGCCTACTTTTGACTTTGTATCAAAATGCTTTTCATACAATTGTAATAAAATGTGTAAATATTGCCTACATTTTGTTTCCTATCAAAATGCATTAAGGGACACACTGCTCATGAATAAGGCCACCAACCCACCTAAAAATACAATTTTTAAAATATACTTTCTTAATAATTTAATTTCCACCAATAGAATGTAAGTGAATCTGAAATGTGTATTCCAGTGAGCTTGGGGAACAATCAATATATGACAAGAAAATGCTCCTGCCTTGTGCTGAAGTATATTATTGTGAGATTTGGAATCCTCAGCATTTTAGTACAACTTTGGACCATTCAATACTGGACACTTTCACCCCCCTCCTGCCCAGCAAATTTTCAGCGCTCAGAGCTGTCACATTTGAATGCCAACTACTCAGTCATGCAACACTGTGCCTAAATTAAATTGTTATTTTTTTGAGAAAGATAGAGATTTTTTTTGGTGGCATTTATCACCACTAGGCTTTTTTAATTTTTTGAGATATAAACAAACAAATACTGACATTTTTGAAAAAGTAAAAACGTTCTTCAGAAATTTGGGCCAAAATGAATTCTGCTACATTTCTTTTGGTAAAAATAACCCAAATCAGTGTATATTATTTACTCTGTGGGAAAGTTAAAGAGTCTACAATCTATGGAATTTATATTTGAAAATGTATCAATCCTTATGCACTGACTGCCTATCTAATTTTTTGAAGTTCTAAAATGACAGGGCAGTGCAGTGCAAATACCCCCCTTCCAAAAAAAAAAAAAAAAATGGATGTAATGATAAACTATTCTGCCTAGTTACATTACTTTACAATAGAATAGGAGAAGGGATATAATCTATATCAGGTGTTTAACCTCCCTGGTGGTATGATTCTGTCAGGAATTTTATACCAAAAGCGGTACGGAAATTTGGCGTTATGTATTATAGGCCTACAATTCTTAGTAATTACTGACTTAAACCTGACCAAAACAAGACTCTAGTAGACATCTCAGATGTGATAAATTTGAAACACAAACGCATGAATTATAATTGAATCAATAATATAATTTTATTATATAATATATAATATATATAATAAAATTATATTATTGATTAGATTATAATTCATGTGTGATATATTATATATATGTGTGTGTGTGTGTGTGTATTATATATATATATATATATATATATATATATATATATATATATATATATACACACACACACATATATATATATATATATATATATATATATATATATATATATAAAATATAACGCATGAATTATAATTGAATCAATAATATAATTTTATATATATATATATATATATACACACACACACATATATATATATATATATATATATATATATATATATATATATATATATATATATATATATATATATATATATATATATATATATATATATACATATATATATATATGCATATATATATATATATATATATATATATATATATATATATAATATAAAATGTGTTATGTGTTTGTGTTTTGTGCAACGTTTTGAATTTCCCTCCCTAGTTCCGCTCCCATGCAGCATTGCTGCTGCAGGGAACGGAACTAGGAAGTCATCACACCGACAGACGAGCGGCGGGACTCTCGGCTGGCGCTCGCAGCAATGAGAGATCATCGCTGGATCACCAGGAGAAGGTAAGAGACACCGCTGCGCTCTCTGCACATCTACCCCGAGCGTGACTCGGGGATACCGATCCTGGACTAAAAAATCCACCCCGAGTCACGCTCGGGATTACCGCCAGGGAGGTTAATGCTATTGAGAACTTTGATAAAGGGAATAACCCTCACTTCCTGTTCCACTGACATTATTTTAAAAGACAGAATGTGAAGGGAACTCTACAACAGAAACACATACAGAAATGAAAATAAAATAAAAAAAAAAAGCTTCAGTACAGCAGGGAAGGACTAGAACCCTCACTTCCTCCCTGGTGACATTTTACTACTACTTCTGTCAGTAGGATAAAAAGTAAGGGGAAATCTTTTTACTGAAACCCTGTATAGTAGTGCTAACCAAATAGGAGGTCTAATGCTTCTTAGCTCTAAAACAAGCAAAAAACAAATGCGGTGTGATATACATTTAGAAGTAAACTAGCATAAGGGGAAATGTAAAGGCTGCCATTGCTGACCTCAAATATTAAAAATACAATTTGCCTGACTGTTGTATATATACAAACCCAAATCCAAAAAAGTTGGGACACTGTACAAATTGTGAGTAAAAAAGGAATGGACTAATTTACAAATCTCATAAACTTATATTTTATTCACAATATAATATAGATAACATATCAAATGTTGAAAGTGAGACATTTTGAAATGTCTTGCCAAATATTGGCACATTTTGGATTTCATGAGCTACACATTCCAAAAAAGTTGGGACAGGTAGCAATAAGAGGCCGGAAAAGTTAAATGTACATATAAGGAACAGCTGGAGGACCAATTTGCAACTTATTAGGTTAATTGGCAACATAATTGGGTATAAAAAGAGCCTCTCAGAGTGGCAGTGTCTCTCAGAAGTCAAGATGGGCAGAGGATCACCAATTCCCCCAATGCTGCGGCAAAAAATAGTGGAGCAATATCAGAAAGGAGTTTCTCAGAGAAAAAATTGAAAGAGTTTGGAGTTATCATCATCTACAGTGCATAATATCATCCAAAGATTCAGAGAATCTGGAACAATCTCTGTGCGTAAGTGTCAAGGCCGGAAAACCATACTGGATGCCCGTGATCTTCGGGCCCTAAGACGGCACTGCATCACATACAGGAATGCTACTGTAATGGAAATCACAACATGGGCTCAGGAGTACTTCCAGAAAACATTGTCGGTGAACACAATCCACCGTGCCATTCGCCGTTGCCATCTAAAACTCAATAGGCCAAAAAAGAAGCCATATCTAAACATGATTCAGAAGCGCAGGCATTTTCTCTGGGCCAAGGCTCATTTAAAATGGACTGTGGCAAAGTGGAAAACAGTTCTGTGGTCACACGAATCAAAATTTTAAGTTCTTGTGGAAAACTGGGACACCATGTCATCCGGACTAAAGAGGACAAGGACAACCCAAGGTGTTATCAGCGCTCAGCGCTTGTTCAAAAGCCTGCATCTCTGATGGTATGGGGTTGCATGAGTGCCTGTGGCATGAGCAGCTTACACATCTGGAAGGGCACCATCAATGCTGAAAGGTATATCCAAGTTCTATACAACATATACTCCCATCCAGACGTCGTCTCTTTCAGGTAATTTCCAACATGACAATGCCAGTCCATATGCTGCATCAATTACAACATCATCGCTGCGTAGAAGAAGGATTTGGGTACTGAAATGGCCAGCCTGCAGTCCAGGTCTTTCACCCATAGAAAACATTTGGCGCATCATAAAGAGGAAGATAGGACAAAGAAGACCTAAGACAGTTGAGCAACTAGAAGCCTGTATTAGACAAGAATGGGACAAAATTCCTATTCCTAAACTTGAGCAACTTGTCTCCACAGTCCCCAGACGTTTGCAGACTGTTATAAAAAGAAGAGGGGATGCCACACAGTGGTAACCATGGCCTTGTCCCAACTTTTTTGAGATGTGTTGATGCCATGAAATTTAAAATCAACTTATTTTTCCCTTAAAATTATAAATTTTCTCAGTTTAAACATTTGATATGTTATCTATGTTGTATTCTGAAAAAAATAATTTGAAACTTCCACATCATTGCATTCTGTTTTTATTCACAATTTGTACAGTGTCCCAACTTTTTTGGAATCGGGTTTGTACATATACTATACATACAATAAATACAGAAATAAACATTAGTAGACATTTTAAACATTCTGAAAAAAATTGGAATCCTTGTTCTTGGTAATCAGTTGACATAAATTTTAACAATACTTCAACTTTAAATGCTTTCAAGGTATACATATTGATTTTGTTTGTATCCTCTGATAGCTTAACACTGTATTGCATTTTTTTTTAAAAATAAAAAACTGTGCAAATTTAGTTTTTTTTGCATCTGTATTATACTCTTTTTGTTTATTTGTATTTTAGTGCCGATTTGATGCTTGGCTTACGGAAAAGGAGGAGATGATTAACACTGTTCAGAATGCAGAGGTTAAGGATCAGAATGAAATGCTTTCTAACCTAAGAAAATTAGCGGTATGCATACTTACTTAAAGTCATTTTTTTATTTGATGTCATATATGATAGGCTTGTTTACACTAGAACACAGTATGCTGCAGAGCATCCATTGCAGTATATTGACACTGCATTTAACAGCCCATTTAAAAATATATAGACTGAAATGCATCTCAACAAACAAAAATCTGGGGCAGACTACATGTTTTTTTTCTCACACACAGGATGCAGAATATCAGCAATAGTTTTGGACAATATAGGAAAGTAGAAAATATTATTAAAAATCATTGGATCATTTTAGGAAGGGTAAGCACATAGGACCAGTACTACCTTAAATCCTGAAATTTATATATTGAAGGGCCACCACCCTAAGGACTAAATTAGTGAAGAATGTCTTTGATCCACCTAAGACACCATCCTTTACATTTTTTGATTTTTTTTCCTCATCAAAAGACTTTTGTTTGCGCATTATAGCAGTAACAAAATCCAAAATGCTGACACATTTGACCTAAGCCTTTATCATAGCATAAATACATAACTTTAAAAACATGTGTATATATATATATATATATATATATATATATATATATATATATATATATATATATATATATATAGAAATACAACCCTCTTGAAATGCAGTGTAAGCTTAATTAAAATCCATCACATTAATTGATTAGATCTGCTGATGATCAAACCAAGCTCAAAAAATCCCATAGAGCAGAGGGTAAACAGGAGGCACAAAATATTGACCATTGGGTCATGCAGATGCAACAAAAAAGCAATATCATTATCAAACATATAACAAAATAAACCAATTATTTAAAAAAATGTTGCCATCATCCTGTTATTCATGCCAAATGGCATCCTGGTATTGAACGGGTGTATCCACCAACCCTTCCATTGGAGTAGGATGCAATGTGTATCCTCCCCTTTTGTGGGTTTCTTAATCTGTTCCAGACCAAAAAAAAAGTATTAAGGTTTCCTCCATGTACTGTCCTAAAATGTTTAGATACATTTAAAATGTTTTTAGCATTTAAATTGACAGTGTCATTATAATGCTGTGATACCCTAACTCTCAAATGATGAATGATGCACCATACATATTGTATCTGACAGGCACTGAATTTCATTACATACATCACTGACTTTGAGCTGAAATTATAAAGTGTATAAGAATGTGTGTTTTTCCTGTAGAGAAAGAAGTAACAGTTTTTGTTTTCCTGTGTCGTCTACATTGTCTGCCTGTGCTAGTGCCACATGGGAATGATCCTGTATGTGTGTGAAGATTGTTGTGAACGAAAAAGACTGGGGGATAAAATAGATCCCAATGTTGGAGCTCTTCCACAAGAAAAATGACACCCTTGTTGTAAAATATCATATAATGTTTTATCCACATAAGTAGTTACAAAATGTGTTGTGTTTCCACTGCATTGAGACCGCTTCCTGATTCTAGGACTCGCTGCATTATTTAACATACTGTCTCAATCCTTTCCCTCTGCTTTGATTCTGCCTCTATCTCCATTACATTTTTTAATCAAGTAGGTTTTTATTCCCATGGTAGGAACTGTGAGTGTACCACCTCAAAAGTAAATATGAGAAGTTTACTGCTAATATAATGGGCAATGTATTTTAAATTAATAATTACATATCCTGTTCCACACAAGTGGTAATTAATTTGCTGGAATGCCCTTGTGGGCGTCAATAAATTTGACAGACCTCTGGATCACCTTCTGTACATATCAGCAAGCATGTGTATAACATCAGGAGGGGGTACAATAAACATAGTGTATCTAGTACTTTTAAAGACTCATAATAGGTATCCAAATGTATTCAAGTTTTGTGGTATACAAAAAAAATCATAAACTTTGGAAAGGGGGTAATTGGATCAGGAGGGGAGGCTGTGCCAAAGAGAATCCTGGTGGATTTACAATTTATGGTTAAGTAGTGCATTGGGATGATGAGGTTCACATCCCCCTATGTTAACGGATCCCTTATCTTTGAGATTTATAGGATGTAATTTTATTATTTCTATGTGATTTTATATGGATAGTTCATGGTATTTTCTAAGAATAGTATTTGATAATTTTTAAGATTATTATTGAAAGTTCAGACACAGTTTTTTTCCGTAATGTCACTGTGGCTGCAGAACAGCAGAAAAATAAGAAGAAATAGTGTGTTCATAAGTTATAGCAGTTGTGGTAGCTGACCGCTGTATATAGGTACCAGTGTAGAGTAAGAGAACATCACAATAGGAAGCTAAGGGAGAGAGGAGTAGTGAGATTAACAGCAGGAAATTATTAGTTACTGGTTACCAAGGCAACAGAAGACAGGGTAAAAAAAATACCATGAATACAGACAGTCCCTAGTCTCTGAAGATGTCCTTAGTTAGGACATAATATGCAAGACCGGATATGTAGATCTGGAGAATTGTCACACTATACATCAGTCTGTTATTAGCAGCCATTGGGAAGCAGGAAGAGGGGATAAGTTAGAGCAGTGGTCCTCAACCCTGGCCTACAGGGCCCACTACCAGGCCAGATTTTCAAGATAACTGAAATACATCCCAGGTGATATCATTTGCTGCTCAGTGATTGGAGTACTCTAGTCTGCATCTCCCCAAGGTAATACCTAAAATCTGGCCTGTTAGTGGGCCCTGTAGGCCAGGGTTGAGGACCACTGAGTTAGAGCACTGAGTGGAGCTTAGGTGAGTCTGTGCACCCCAGAGGGCGCTTGTGAGCTAAAGCCAGCTGACTCACACAGACTGAGGAACAGTATTTTAGAAGAGATTTTAGCTGGCTGGGAATCATGTTTACAAACTGTGACTTGGGGGATTTGTTAGTGCCTGGCTGCTACTAACCTAATGTGAATGTTCGTATCGTAATCTTGTTTCTGATTTTAATAAATGATTTGGCAGAAGAAACCATGTGGCTAATTATTATAGGACATCAGAGTAGAGGTTAAAGTGGAGAGAAGTTGAAACAAGGATTATCTTGACAACACCTGGGTTAACCTTGATTGAGCTGTACATGCTCTTTTAAAATGTAGTGATCCAACCTTAACTACTTCCCTGCCAGGCCAATTCTGCCATTTCTATCCTAAACATAAAAATAATAATTTTGCTAGAAAATTATTCAGAACCCCCAAACAATATACATTTTTTAGCAGATGCCCTAGAGAATAAATTGGTGGGTTTTGCAATTTTTAATGTCACACAGAATTATTGCAGCAATTCAAACACAATTTTTTGGGAAAAAAATACAATTTAATGAATTTTAGTGCACACAAAAATAATATAATACCCATTTTTTGGATATAATATAAAATATGATGTTACTCCAAGTAAATAGATACCTAATATGTCTCACTTTCAAATTGCTTACGCCTGTAGAACAGCGTCAAACTGTGATACTTAAAAATCTCTATAGGCATATATCGCTTTTAACCACTTGCCGACCAGTCACGTTGACTGTACTGCGGCAAAGTGGTTCGTTATCGTGGCGACAAATCGCTCTGTTAATGTCCACAAAAGTGCTGCAATTGTTTTGGTATTGCTGTGCAGTGCACTATATAAGGGGGGGGGGGGTAATCCACGGTATAATATACTTTGTAGAAAGCATATTATAGTGGATTAGTAGTATTATTGTGCACTGTGCAGCATTGTGACAGGTGTGGTGACTGAGCGTTGCTGCAGCTCTGACAGGAATAATAAAGGGGCACTCTGACGGGAATAAAAAAGGGGAACTCTGACCGCAATATTAAAGGGGGACGCTGACCGCAATATTAAATGGGCACTCTGACGGGAATAATAAAGGGGCACTCTGACGGGAATAAAAAAGGGGAACTCTGACCGCAATATTAAAGGGGGACGCTGACCGCAATAATAAATGGGCACTCTGACGGGAATAATAAAGGGGCACTCTGACCGCAATATTAAAGGGGCACTCTGACCGCAACATTAAAGGGGAACTCTGACCGCAATATTAAAGGGGAACTCTGACCACAATATTAAAGGGGCACTCTGATGGGAATAATACAGGGGCACTCTGACCGCAATATTAAAGGGGCTCTCTGACCGCAATATTAAAGGGGAACTCTGACCGCAATAATAAAGGGGCACTCTGAAGGGAATAATAAAGGGGCACACTGATGGGAATAATAAAGGGGAACTCTGACCGCAATATTAAAGGGGCACTCTGACCACAATATTAAAGGGCCACTCTGACCACAATATTAAAGGGGAACTCTGACCACAATATTAAAGGGGCACTCTGACGGGAATAATAAAGGGGAACTCTGACCGCAATATTAAAGGGGAACTCTGACCGCAATATTAAAGGGGCACTCTGACCGCAATAATAAAGGGGCACTCTGACGGGAATAATAAAGGGGCACTCTGATGGGAATAATAAAGGGGAACTCTGACCGCAATATTAAAGGGGCACTCTGACCACAATATTAAAGGGCCACTCTGACCACAATATTAAAGGGGAACTCTGACCACAATATTAAAGGGGCACTCTGACGGGAATAATAAAGGGGAACTCTGACCGCAATATTAAAGGGGAACTCTGACCGCAATATTAAAGGGGCACTCTGATGAGAATAATAAAGGGGAACTCTGACCGCAATATTAAAGGGGCACTCTGACCGCAATATTAAAGGGGAACTCTGGCCGCAATATTAAAGGGGCACTCTGACCACAATATTAAAGGGGAACTCTGACCACAATATTAAAGGGGCACTCTGACGGGAATAATAAAGGGGAACTCTGACTGCAATATTGAAGGGGCACTCTGATGAGAATAATAAAGGGACACTCTGACTGGAATAATAAAGGGAAACTCTGAGTGGGACACATAAAGGGGCACTCTGATGGGGACACACTGGATGTAAAGGGGCACTCTGAAGGGGACACACTGGATGTAAAGGAGAACTCTGATGGGGACACGGACACAGGCTGAATGATGGCGGGGGACATGGGCTGCATGACAGCAGTGACATGGGCTGAATGACGGGGGAATACAGACTGGATGAGGGGGACACAGGCTGGATGAGGGGGGACACAGGCTGACAGTGTGTCCCTGTTAGAGTGCCCCTTTATATCCAGTGTGTTTCCGTCAGAGTGCCCCTTTATGTGGGCTAATTTTTGGGGCCCATACAGGCTGACACTTACTTCTGTATCCTGTGAATGCGTAATGTACCTCCAGCTACCAAATACTACGTTCTTAGCTGTCAGGTAAACCCATGTGGGCTAATTTTTGGGGCCAATAATGGCCGACACTTACTTCTTTATCCTGTGAATGCCTAATTTTTCAGACTGGAATTTAAAATCAATGGGTCTGTAAAGGTTCCGCCAAATTGTGGAATGGATGTGGACCCATTTTACAGCTGTGTGAATGGACCCTATATGTATTAGACATGTATTTACCAGCTCCTGTCAGTTCTGGCTGATTTTTGGAAAAAAAAAAAGACATTTTTTTGCTTTAAAAAAAAAATAAAAATTTTAGGGCAACTTTTCCAATTGCAATACTTCTGTTATGACATTGTACATGTGCTGGGACTATTTGTGCACAGATAGTATGTCTTTTGTGGCTGCAAATATGACCTAAAGGTTTTTAAAATTCACCTCCCATTAAAGTCAATGGGGCCCGCCGCGAACTTGCGGTTCGCGGACTTTTGAGAAAATTTGCGGCTCACGTTCGTGAACCGCCCCGATCGATGTTCGTCCATCACTAATGGGCACTGATAGGCTGCACTGATGGACACTGATGAGGCAGTACTGATTAGACGGATAGATGGGCACTAACAGGTGGCACTGATGGGCACTAATAGGTTGCAATGATGGTCACTGATAAGGCGGCACTGATAGGTGGCACTGATAGGCGGCATTGATGGACACTAATGGGCAGCAGTGATAGGTGACACTGTTGAAAACCAGTAAGAAAGAAAATCAGGTGGTGAATAATGAATAAATAACTATTACAAGTATTAATGGCAATTATTGTTTCAGATCTACGTTTATAAAGTATGGCAACCGTTGTTACAATTTTCTTTAATCTGTCTGCCATGAAGAACAAAAAAAAGGTTTCGGATAACATGTTTTGGAGACATGAGACTGCAATTATTTGTCATTTATAGTTCTTTATAAAGTTCCCATAATGATACTTGCTTTGATATTCCATTCATCATGCGCACAGAACAAATAATATACAATGATAAAAAAACAGAGCAACATTTCAAAATTAAAGGTTTATTTAATTACAAAACTCACTTCCAAGACACTTGAGATGTTGTTGATTAGATGCAGTAAATTGCCTCTCTTGAGTCATTATAATACTACACTATGTATTCTGTAAAGGACCATCATAAATATTTTAGCAGAAAAAAAGCTAAAACTATTTAAAATCATAGAAAAACAGAAAGGTAGAAGATATACAGTACCTCAAGAATAGGTGCAGTTTTTACTTTAAATAGTTTTTATTGAGATAGCAATAGAAATAACACAATTCATCCAAAAAATAACGTTTACAATTACAAGAAATGAGTGAGAACAAATATTAACTGTTACTTTACAACAAGCCCATAGTGTATATGGATGAGTCACATTGGGAATACATGGTAGGAGATACCCAACCTCGAGCATTTTAAAAGGGAATATTCAGCCTCCACCCAGGAGAGACCAACACAAGCACCCCTATTGGGAACCTGCTGTGCAAGGGGAGGTAGACCCCAAGGCAGGAGGCTGAGATAGAGACAAGGGTATGGAGAACCCAAAAGCCATCCATCCACCATGTGGCGGCGCTTTTTAGGCCTAGACCTGACCCAATGTTTTGAAAACCTAGTTGATGACTGGTAACTTTAGGATGATACAGGAGTGAAGGCTACTGACCATAATCATTAACGTCCAAACTTTGAGTTACTGAGAGAGGAAGGAGAGAAAAGGAAAGAAAAGAGAAGAAGAAGAGAGAGAGAGGTAAAGAACATTGTCCAGGGAGAGCCTACCCACTCTCAGCCTTCCAAAGACAGGAGTAGGAAATGTCAGTTAAAAGAGCGGGACCCTCACGTAAGTTGCCCACGGCTCCCATGTAGATTCAAACCTTGCAGAAGAATTTTCCAGCACACTAACCAGCTTTTCTTGAGTTATAATCCATGAAATTTTCCTTTTTGCCCTTGAGAAGGAAACCGAGGGCATTTCCAAAACTCTGCTATGGTCAATTTGGCTCCTGTTAGAATGAAGTGAATGGGACGATGGTTATATTTACTTGCTGGAAAATCCTGTACATTCAATAAAGCTCTTTGTGGAGTTTGTGCCAGTGCCACTCCAGTTATCCTGAGAATAACATTGAAGACTTTGTTCCAAAAACCCCTGATTTTGGGGCATGACCACCAAGTGTGTAGCATGTCGCCCACTGTATTGCAACCCATGAAGCAGAGAGGAGAGGCCGA
The DNA here is from genome assembly GCF_965119305.1 of Pelophylax lessonae. NCBI lineage: Eukaryota > Metazoa > Chordata > Amphibia > Anura > Ranidae > Pelophylax > Pelophylax lessonae. The sequence continues at coordinate 434,426,828 of NC_138769.1, forward strand.
TGGGCACATACGCAAGAGCCAAAATGGGACCAAATACTACCTCATTAGAACCTTTAGGTTGGCCTCGATAAGGCCTACATTAAACATACCTTTGGGAAGCTCTAGTAGAGGAACGGAACCATTCCTCCACAGACCACTCACATGCCAGATCAGTCTCCCATGCCTCCATGTAGGCCGTTTTCGATAATTGCGAGGCTAGAGAATTATATATAACTGTAATCCCACCCTTCCTTTCCGTCAAATTACTGCACCAAGCTTCTTAAGGAGAAATGCTGGTGGGAGTGGGCTTAGACGTCCATAAGGTGTGTAAAAAGTGTTTAAGTTGAAGGAATCTAAAATTTTCAGATTTCGGCATTTTTAATTTGGTTTTGCAATAGCTGTCCGTGATGGAGCCCCGATTGTGTAAAAAAGTGGCCTATCCGGTAGAGACCCTTGTCCAACCACTATTTAAATGCAAGAATGTCTGCACCCGGGGGGAACAGTGGGTTACGGAATATATGAGCCAAGGGCTTGATGGGAGAAGTGAGTGCTGGATGAGTTCTGAGAGAATCCCACAATTGGAATGAATGGAAGAGGGTTGGGGATAGAATAAGAGGTCTACTCTTGGTTGGGCACAAAGGAGATAATCCAGGGTGTTCAGGGGGACCGCCTGCCATTCATTTAGTACCCAGTCAGGTATATTAAATTGCTTGTAGATCTCTGAAGTCTGAGCCAGGCGCGCAGCTTGAAAATACCACTGCAAGTTAGGGACCCTCAGACTACCCTGTTTCTGTGAACGGAACAACACCTTCCTCGAGAGCCTACAGCGCTTTGACCCCCAGATAAATTTAGTAATCTTATTCTGTAGATTCTTCAAAAACTGCTTGGAAACCGGGATAGGTAGTGATCGGAAATAGTATAAAATTTGGGGCAGCAGAGTCATCTTGACTGAGTTTATTCTGCCCAGCCAAGAAAGACACAAGTTTCTCCAGCTGTTCAGTTCAGAAACTATGTGTTTGAACAATCCTGGGTAGTTTTCTCCAAACAACTGGTCCACTGAGGGTGTTAGTTTGATGCCCAAATATGGGATGGATGAGTTGGCCCAAGAGAAGTCAAAGTTTGACTGGAGATTGAACACCTCTGATGGAGGGAGGTTAAAATTCAGAGCCATTGATTTAGAGAAGTTCACTCTCAAACCTGAGACTCTAGAGAATGCTTCCAGGGTATGGCAGACATTTGGAAGGGAGACCAAGGGAGATGTTTAAAACAGAAGTAAGTCATCCGCAAATAAAGCGCATTCATGAATATTAGGACCACAATGTAACCCGTTTATGTCTGGGCCATCCCTTATAGAGATAGCCAAGGATTCAATTGCTATGGCAAAAAGCAGGGGTGGTAGAGGGCCCCCCTGCCTAGTGCCACTAGAGATTGGAAGTGGGGCTGAATAATGACCTTGTAGTTCAATTTGCGCTTCGGGAGTGGAATATAATGCCTGAATAATGTTCAGGAAGGATGGACCAAAACCCCATCACTGCAGAACCTCGAATAGATAAGTCTATGATATGGAGTCGAAGGCCTTATGCAAGTCCAATGAAAGTAAAAACCCCTTTTGCGGGGTACCCCCATCCCAATTGGCTTAGAGAAGGGATACTATGTCAATTTCTCTCTGAATCTGATCCGGCCCTTGCCTCCGTGGTATGAAACCTACTTGGTCCTTGTGGAGGTAAGATGCAATGAAGGCGGCCATGTGGTCAGCTAAAATTTTAGTCATGAGTTTAAGGTCATTATTTATTAATGAAATTGGCTTAGAATTATTGAAAAGGCTTGGATCTTTATCCGGCTTGGGTAAGACTAAAATGAAAGCTGAGTTAAGTGACCTATCCAGTGCCAAGCCTGAATGCAGAGCGTTAAAAAATCCCGTTAAGTAAGGGGCCACTGTGGAAGCAAAGGTTTTGTAATATATATTAGAAAAACCGTCAGGACTGGGTGCAGAGCCAGATTTGGACTTTTTAATAGCCTGTAAGATTTCATCCTCTGAGAAGGGACGTTCGATTTTCGAACAGTGCTGCTCGCTAAGCTGAGGGAGAGAGAGTGAAGAAAGAAAGGTTTGTACCTCCGTTAGGCATGGGGATGAGGTAGGGTTGTAGAGGCAATGAAAAAATGTACGAAACGTATGTAATATGCGTTTCGGGTTCTGAGTCAAAGTCCCCCCTGCTACTTTAAGTTTCAGAAGCGCATGTATGCGTTGTTTGTGGTGGAGCCTGTGAGCTAGGTACAAGCCTATCCTGTCCGTTTGATGGTAGAATTTAGCCGAAGTCCATCTCAGATGTTTTTCTGCTTTAGTGGTTAAAGCTAGGTTAAGAGAGAGTCTTGCAGCCCCAAGCGCTTCCGCAGACTGTCTAGATGGGTTATTTTTATGTTTACCACTGAGATCCTGGAATTCTCTTTCTAGTCGTTCAATGTCATCTTTATGTGCCTTGAGGGTGCGTGAAGAAATTTGAATGAGGACCCCTCTATTTGTGGCCTTGTGAGCCGCCCACAGTGTTTCCTGTGTGTCATTCAAGTGGAAATACTCTTGAATGGCCTTGTCTATTTAGTTGACAATGCTGGGATTACTAAGAAGAGATTTGTTAAGTTTCCATCTATATTCGCATGTTCGATGCCCTCCGCCCAGAAGCTGCAGATAGACTCCCGAGTGGTCAGACCAGGGTGAGTCCCTGATGTTGGCTTTAGAGGCTAGTGGGACATGTGGTGAAGAGATTAAGATGTGGTCTATCCTAGCAAAAGAAAGGTGGGGATGAGAATAATGCGTATAATCCTTCCTGGTTGGGTTGGTCTCCCTCCAAATGTCCACCAGACCCTGTTCAGCTAGAAGCTTGCATATGCGCAAACTTTGCTTGGATGGGGCCGAGTGCTGGTTTGACAGTGGCTTCTTTTTGTCAAGGCTTTGATCGAATGCTATATTAGAATCTCCCCAAAAAATTACCACCCCCTCCAGAAGAGGAGACAAGGTAGCAAACAGCGATTGGAAAAATGTATTGGTTGTGATTTGGAGCATAGTAGGAAATGAGTGAATACAGGGTGCCTGATATGTGGCCTTTAACCAGGATAAACCTACCCTTGGGATCTGAGTGCTTGGACACCAGAGAAAAGGAACAGTTGCAAGAAAAAAGAATCGCAACCTCCCTCGTCTTGTTGCATGCATTAGCCAGATAGAAGGAGGGGTACTTAGCATGCAAAAAGGAGGGTTTATAATGCTGAGCAAAGTGTGTCTCTTGGAGAAGTAATATATCTACCTTCTGAGAGTGAAAACACGGAAGTACCTTCCTACGCTTAGTTGGGGAGTTTAGGCCCTGAGCATTTTGTGAAGCTATTCTAAGCCTCAAAGGTTGATTTTTATTAAAAGCCATGGAGGAATGGAGACCGACCGAGCGTTAGTGGAATGGTCTTACCAAAAGAGGAGGTTTCTTCATTCCCGAGATGGAAGTGGTCTTCCGTAGGCAAGAGTTTCCATGATGAGGTCTCCCTGGACAATGGAGGATAAAAAGAAGAGTTAGAAAGAAGAAAGAGGTAGCAGTACAGGACAGATTTGAGAACGCCCCTACCAAAAGGGGCTCTAGGCTGGAGAAAGGTTACCAGTCCTAGAAGCCAGTAACTACAATACTGATGTGAAATGCAAACAGATGAGAACAGTAAAGCATGACAAACAAACAAAGACAAACAACAGAGAAGGTCCCACTGGACCAACATTAAAGAAAAAACATCTCCCTCTGATGAGAGAGAAATTCCCATGTTGGTGAGACTGGAAAACCAGCAACCAGAATGGGAGAAGGGGCATGATCACCGGACCAGTGATCCGGATCCCCTAACATTAGCTGAACTAAAAAAGGAAAAAAAGAAACCCAAAATGATGTTGTCTTTAAAAACAAGTATGTTGAGGCCACTGGGAAACCATGGACAAGAGGCTAGATAGCTATATCTATAGGTAACAGTGTCAACCAAGCAGTTCAAGGTGGCCTCAAGGCTCCGAGTGGCTCAGAGAAAGGGAACAAGGGGTTACTGTTAAAACACTAGAGACAATGTAACCAAGTCCCTATACAGCGTTACAAAATGAAAAAGAAAAATTAAGCGGGTGTCCAGGAGAGTTCCAGAAGACGTCCAGAAAAAAGGGAAAAGGGTGGGCGACCGTCTTTAGATTTCTTAGACTTGGTCTTCTGCCAGAGAGGGGACAGTGGGCTTGAAGGAAGTTGTCTCTTGGTGGAGCTGGAAGCAGTAGATGCTGGGGGTGAAGCAGGCTCTTGAGAGATGAGATGAAGTTTGAGGAGAAGTTTCTCACCCTCATGGAAGGAAGAAAAGGCATATGGTCTCTGTTTGTATTCAAATTTAAGATTGAAAGGAAACAGCCAGCAGTACTTAATGTTGTGTTGGATGAGAGCAGCCAATAGTGGTTTAAATGATCTGCGATGCTGAATGGTGGTTGGAGATAAGTCAGTGAAGATCTGAATAGGCGCTCCTTGAAAGGAGAGGTTGTCACTGGTACGAGATTTATGCATAATATCCTCTTTCACACCATAGTAGTGAGGCTTCACTATAATATCCCTAGGGAGGCCGTCTTTTCACGGGGATTGCAGAGCCCTGTGAGCCCTGTCCAACTCCAGCTTGTGAGGTGCTATGTCTGGTAGGAGTTCCCTGATGATAGATTGCACTGCGGCCGTTACAGCTTGGAAGGATTCCGGAACTCCCCTGATCCTGAAATTATAGCACCTGCTGCGGTTCTCCAGATCATCAATCATTAGGAGAGCTGCTACTAACTGTTCATGCAGTTCCTGAAGGTGGTCAGAGTGCTGGTTAGACTGAATCCCAGTATGTTCCAATTTGGTCTCAATGAACTCTATACGGGAGCCAAGATTGAGGAGATAAGCCTTTATTTCCCCAGTAATTTTGGAGGCTGTGTTAGTCAGACAAAATTCAGCAAAATTGGAAAACACAGCTTCCATCTGAGCCTGTGGGCCTTGGGAGAGATCAGCTCCAGGGAAAGGAGACTGTGGGGGGGGGGGTCCGCCCCTGCTTCCATGGGAGTCCCTGACATAGCATTGAACATCAACCCAATTGGCGATTCTGTGGACGCTGGTGAAACAGACCCCGCGTGTGACATACTCACAGGGGAGCCCCCAGCAGGACTCACTGACAGTCCATGTCCCAGCTGCAGAGAAGAGTGCTGCAGTGTGTGAGGGCCTAGCTGCGTGGCGTCCGCTATCTTAGGATTTCCTATCAGGCGTTCCGGACTGAGCCCGATGACATGGGGCGATTCACCGGACGTTCCCCCACACCGGGGGGGGGGGTTTGGAGGCTAGTTGCGAGTTCGTGGAGTGGCGTGGGGATCTGTTCTCATCCGGGGCGGGACGGAGCTCCTGCTTCATGCGGCCATCTTAGGAGCTGCCGCGCATGTGCCCTCATAGGTGCAGTTTTTAAATACTTTAGATTCATGCAAACTGAACAAGGTTCTAAATAACACATCTTATCTTATACCTTATACTATACTGCTGTCCTTTGATATCACTTCTGGAGTAATCAAGGGTTCTGATGGTTTATAGCTCTTTTATATTTCCTGTTTATGTTATTGACTCCTTCCACATCCTTCCACATGACTCCTTCCAATCTAGCCACTTCTGCCAATAGATCCCTGTCCTCCCCCCTGGATGGGCTCGCCCCCCCCCCCTCACTACACACAGAATCAGGCCCCAATCCCTATATTAATCTTCTTGATCCACTTCAGTCTGGATTTCACCCTCAACACTCCACAGAAACTACTCTCCTAAAACTCAAACTAAAAAACATTTTGGGTGTCTTTGATACTGTTGACCACTCATTTCTCCTCAAGAAACGTTACTCCTTTGGTCTCAGGGACAGTACATCCTACCTATCCCACGGCACCTTTAGTGTAACTTACTAAATTCTATTTCCTCCTCTCCTGTTTCTTTGTTCATCGGGGTCCCCCAAGGTTCTGTTCTTGAATCTCTCCTATTCTCAATCTACATCTCCTCCCTGGGTCAGCCGATGGCCTCCTATGGCTTTCAATAACATTTCTCCACCCCTCAACTCACAACATTAGTCTTCTCACACATCACTAATCTACTGACTGGCATACCTGTCTGGATGTCACACCACTTCCTCAAACTCAATCTAACCAAAACCAAGCTAATAATATCCCCCCCCCCCCCCCCCCATGTACGCCATCCCCTGACTATCAAGATCGATGGCACAACCATCAACCTGTCCCCCATTGCCAGGGTGCTAGGTGTAATCCTGGACTCTGAACTCACCTTTTAGACCTACATTCAATCACTGTCTAAAGCTTGCTAACTTATCCTCTGCAACATCTCCAAAACAAAGCTTCAAATTCACTCTCTGGTCATCTCTCGCCTTGACTACTGCAATTCCTTCCTCAATTGATAACCTTTACATAGGGTCTCCACCCCTTCGGTCCATTATGAATGCTGCTGCCAGACTCATCCACCTTACCAACCATTCAGTGCCTGCCCCTCCTCTCTTCCAATCATTGGCTCCCACTTACCCAACAAATTAAATTAAAAATATTAACAATAAATTAAAAAGACATCTACATCTCACCCCCAGCTGCAACACTAACCTTGTCTCAAAATATCAACCAAATTGTTCTCTTCATTCCTCTATACCTCCTCCTGTGCTCACCTCCAGGACTTTTTCTGAGCCTCTCTCATCCTATTGAACTCCCTACTCAATATGTCCTGCTATCCCCTACTCTGTCCACTTTTAGGTAATCCCTGAAAACTCTTCTCTTCAGAGAAGCCTATCCAACTACCACTTAACAGCTGTATTTCCAACATCTCCATCAGCTCACCCCCCACAGTTATTCCCTTTTGTATCACATGACCCTCCCTTTTAGTTTGTAAGCTCTAATGAGCAGGGCCCTCTGATTCCTCCTGTAATTAATTGTTTTTTAACTGTACTGTCTGCCCTTATGTTGCAAAGCATTGCACAAACAGTTGGCGCTATATCAATCTTGAATAATAATATTAATAATAGTCTTTTTCTGCAACTCCCTCCTTTGGGTACATTATCACATACCGGATAGCAGATGATATGATGAGGAAGGCCTCTCTCACACTTCTGACTCAGGGCCCCTGATAGTGTAAACAGGGGGAGAAGGGGTGCAAAGTGGCACGAACACCTGTGGGTCTTGCTAGCAGCACAGAAGGTGTCCATGCCAGGCAGGGGGAGCTGGATGGTAGCTGGTGGGCAGCATACTGAAGTGAAGTGGTACTGACAACAGCAAGCAGGAGAATCATATACTGGCAGCAGACAGTAGATAAGCAGGCACAGCTGGATGGTAGGCATGTACCGGTGTCAAGAGGATGAATAACAGAGTCAGGCAGGCTAGATCACACACTGGCAGGACAGAGCAGGTACAGAGGAACAGTCAACAAGCTGTGTCAGGAGCCAATCAGTGGTGCAGTAGCAAACAGAGCAGGCAGCAGTGGTGGTCAGAAGACAAGCCAAGGTCAATACAGACGGAGTTTAGGGAGTAGTCAGGACTAGCCAGGTCAGCAAATGAAATCAAGATACAGGAGCAGAGGGTCTCAGGTCACATGGAAGGCTAATGACAAAGCAGCACTGAACCTGAGTACTAGCTCAGTTTAAATAGTCCATTTGGCTCCACCATCTGTCAAGAGGGTGCGTGAGCATGTCGGTGCGCACGTTTATCACACTCTGGATTATGGGAAGTACACATAATAGAGACATATGCTTTGTTCCTTTTTAATTTCAGAGGTTTACAACCATTTTAATGAACCCTTATATTGAACATGCAAAAACAAAATGTTATTTTATAATAAATATATTAAAAAATTATAATATTACCATAACCTGGAATTACCCTTATGTGAGACACTTAACTAAAACAGCTTGTTTTTCAATAGATCTTGAAAGGAGAACTAGAAATGAAAAAGAAGACAATGGATACATTGTATTTACTAAGTCAGGATCTGTTTTCCACATTGAAAAATAAGATGGTGTCTCAGAAAAATGATGCCAGGTTGGAAAACTTTGCTCAGAGGTGGGATGATCTTGTGCAGAAACTAGAAAGCAGTACTAAGAAGGTAGGTTGTAAGTTACATAACAGTATATACTGACATTGTTTTTTATATATATTTTTATTATATTGTTTTTTTTTTTCTCGTTTTATTTTGCACATGGAGCAGGTATTCAATAGACTGTGCTAAATGTATTTTTTTTTTTGGGGGGGGGTGGGAGGGGCTGGAACATCATATGGAAACTTTCATAGTTGGGTCAGAACTGAACTTAAAGTGTTACTAAACCCAGGACCCTGCATTCACTATATCTGGTCTACCACAGTACACACAGCATAGAAATGCAATTATTTTAGTAAATACAAACTGCAAAATACCGTTTCTCATCAGCAGTTAAAGCAGTCTTGTGATTTAAATCATTGTCTGGTTAAAGCTTGTAGGAGGAGTTTTCATTCTCCCCTGATTGTCCTATGAGGCTGCAGGACCCCTCACCCTCTGTTTGGACAGTGCTAATTGGCCCTGTGCTGATCATATGCACTCTCCCGAAGAAAAAACAAAAAAAACTGAGCACGTGCAGGTTGCCCCCAAGGCTCTGTTCTATCAGAAGATAGATTTGGGACAGTGGAAGAAGGGGAGGATCGATGAAGACAGGCTCAAACAGTCTTTTTAAACAATGCAGATGATTAACCCCTTTGGTTCCACAGTCAGTCCAACAAGCATGCTTTACTGCATATACAGTACATACTGATTTTACTGCTGGGGGTTTAGTAACAAGTTTAGTTTAGATTTAGCGTTTGGGTAGTTATGAGTTGTGGCTGATTTGTCTCAGGGTATAGTAAATAAAAGCTGTCAAAATTAATCTGTTAACTTGCAAGGTATCTATTGCATACAGTTTGATGCATACTGTAGCTGAGCAGAAAAGTTTTTAATGTCCTTTTTGCTTTTTGGATCCACGCATTTGCAAATAGGAGCTGTTATATTTGCTGGTTCTGAAGCACTATATCATTCCATTTAATCTTTACCTCCATTTAAACAGCCCTTGGTTAAAGTCTACAGTCAGTTAATAATATATTTTCTTTACCAACTGCTGACTCTATAGGCTACAGTAATATGCATCAGACTAGACAGAAAACAGAAAAGTTCACTGAACTAAAGGTTCCCCCTGACACAGCATCCCTTATGGAATTTTCCAATAATGCCAGATTGTTAACCAAGGCATAAGGGTTGAATAAATAAAGCTTTAGCAATACATTTCAGGCAGCATTTTTATGTTAGGGAGTCTAGCACCAAATGCACCTAACCTGTGTGACACGCTTGGAGATAGTTCCAGGGCATGCAACAGGTACAATTAATTCTCATTTGTGACCATAGGTGTGCGCACAGCGTTTGCCAGGTGTGCCTTGGCATGCTCTAATCACCCCATGTGGTGCATTTCCCCCCTATTTAGACCCCTGATATTTCAATATTTCAACTAATAAAAAAAAAAGTTTCTAATTTTTTTTACCTAAAAATTAGTAAAAAAAATAAGAAAAAAAATTATAAACAAAAATAAAATAATAAAAATAAAAACTACTGACACTGTCCACTGCCCTACTGACACCAGTCTCTGCCCTTTTGACACCTTTTGACACCATCCAGTGCTCTACGGACACCATCAGTATATATACACATGCACACACACGCATATGTGTTTGAGCTTTGGGGTGCACACCCTAATGCAATAGGCTGCGCACACCTATGTTTGTAAAACTTTTCTAATTCTATGACTGTAAGAAATTCTTTTAGAAAATAACCCCATTTTGGACTTATGGAAACTGTCAGTAAATAAGATACATGTCATATTGGAGTAATTTATTCTGTTCTAGCACATCTGTACAACAAATCCATGTACGTTTCTGACACATACAAGAATCTGTCCTATTCACCAACATACTGTATGTTGCACAGAGGGAACACTTATCTAATTGATGAGTTCCAGGGAATGTGCACAGTTCATTTTTATAATAACAGATCTTCCTTAAACATATCGTAATAGAGAAATCCTATGTTAAGCCATAATTGTAGATTTACCAGAAATGCAGTTGTTCACTGTTTGCTGTTATAACATGTTATAAACAACATTTAAAGCCCATCTCCGTCAATTTAAAAAAAAATCACCCTTGCAGTGGACTCCCCACTGCAAAGGTTAAATGCTTGTTACAGTATGTTCAGGAGTGCACAGAAAGAGTAAATACTTCAGTGGGGGCCCTCCAGCATTGTGGGGTTGGTTTACCAAAACTGGAGAGTGCAAATTTTGGTGCAGCTTTTCATGGTACCCAGTCAGCTTCTAACTTCAGCTTCTTCAATTAAGCTTTAACCAAAACTACTGGAAACTGATTGGCTACAATGCACAGCTGCACCAGATTTTGCACACTCCAGGTTTAGTGCCGGTTTCCACTAGTGCGACTTGCTGTGCAACTTGACACATGTCAAGTCGCACAGCAAGTCAAAAGCCATTGATTTCCACTGCCGCGACTTCAGTTGCGGCGACTTCAAAAGTAGTTTGTGCACTACTTTTGAGCCGGCTTCAGTGCGACTTCCCTCTGTAATGAGGGACAAGTCGCACTGAAAGCCGCAGTTTACTTTCGCTACGAAGTCGCGCTAGAAGTAGCACGACTTCATAGCCGCGGCAGTGGAAACGGAGCCTTAGTACATCAACCCCTGTGTCTGGTCCTGTGTGTGAAATCTTGTTTTAAAGTGCACCTAAAGGCTCCTCTATGGCAGTCAAATCCTCCTTTATTTGTGTCTCAAATGTTCCACCTCCCAAACACTGCCACTCAGTGTAAGGGTTTTAGCAACACTGACTAACATGCACAGCTGCACCAGATGTTTTACTTCCAATTTTAGTACATTAACCCCTGTGTCTGGTCCTCCGCAGTTTGATCTGTAATTTAAAAAACGGAAAACCCGTGCTGGAGCGTGTAAACCAATATGTGAGAAAGCAGCCACTTAGGCAATTATGACACCAACAGCAAAAAATATATGAAAATGGCGATAAATCAAGACATACCTATGAATCATAAACCGCAAAGAAATAAATCCATATAATAGTGAAAAATCAAAAAAAAGTGTGAAAAAGAAGGGAATTTAATCTGCAAAAGCCATCTTGGAAAATCCCAAAGAAGTGATGGGGTCCTATAAGCAAAGCTAAATTAATTCACATTCCATGTATTTCATAGGTGTCCCCACATTCCAAATTTCCTGTGCATCCACCACCAAGTGACACCTCATAAATAAGCCTCTTACCAGATGAAGTGGACCACTAAATAAGTCATCAAAAGTGCTTGTTTGATGCATGAAGCATCCTGCTAAAAAGGATTAAACACATCTCCCATCAGGATTGCTCCATCAATATTGTAAATATATTAGTAGATAAAGAAATATATACTCTCATAGTGTAATCCGTAAACATGTATTAAATGTGTAAAAAATAGTAAAAAGTGCAGCAACACTTGCAATATAATGTATACAACAACAAATAGGCAAAGATAATATAAGCCTCATATAGCAAGGATAAAAAATATAAATAATGCTTCTCTAAAGCAGCAAGCTGTATGGCCACACCAGACTCCACGAGCCGGTCAATTGGCGTATGGTAGCATAAGGTAGCATCGTAGCCACGTAGCATATAAGGTAGCATCGTAGCCACACTCAATGCGTTTAGTTAGAGAGTTGATGTCGTTGGGGGATTGACAAAAACAGTGTGAGGTACCCCAAAACTTTAAAGCAGACCCTTACCTGAGCATGCAGCCTGGGTGGCCAGTAAAGGAGGGAGATGAGCATGCAGCTATCTTCCCTGAACAATACTAGGCCACATGCTCATAATATGGGGAGTGGTATCTTGCAAGGTGGGACCCCCTGGCAAATCACCTTGTCCCAATATCAACAACAACAAGGGCCTCATCTCCACAACCCTGGCTTGGTGCTTGTGGGGCTCTTAAAGCAGGGAGTAATGGGAATCTGGAACCACCTTTTAAAAATCAGGGGGCCCCTAGATATCATAGTACTCCTACTCATTTACCCAACAAAGTCAACAGTATCTAAACCATGATGTAAATCCTTTGTCAGTCACATTGTCCACTGATACAGAACCACATAAATTATGATCCCTGATGCCTGCCGGCAGCAGGCATTGTGACATGGATCTACATTACTGGATAATGTGATTGATGGCCGTTTTACATTGTGAGACATTCACATGTTTAGACATTTGCAAAACTTTTTTTATGACTAGACCCCTTAGTGTTCTCTTAATGGAGACACTGTATTGTTTCTGTGAAAGGTGTATGTGAAACAAGTATAAATATGTACTTCTGGTGGCAGATTTGCTGTTGCATGAGGTTCTGCATTTTTTTAAAAGGTAGTTTACAAGCTAAGTGTTCATACATAAAAGACTGAAAGCTACAAAAGTCAATAGATATTAATATCTTCTAAAAGTGAAAATTTTTTAAAAATGTGCAAATTGTTAGTTCTGCAACCTTGGCTGGCAGTTGTTGACACTAGACATGCATAGTAAATCTGAAGTGTAGAATACTTTTAATAAATGGCTATTACTATATAGAAAACCCTGTGAAAACCATTCAGGAGTTCGATAGAAATTATGCCATCTTTATTTTTCTGAAATTAGCTGTTTTCTATACCACACTGAGCTTCACAATAATTTCAAGCTTTTCTTTTAAAAATTGTTTGTTCCTTTTATAGTATTATGTAATAGTCAATGTGAAATAGATCTCTAGAACTTAACCAGTTTTTCTTTTGACCCTAATTCCATTCAGCTTTTACAATCTCTCCAAAACCAAAATGATTTTTCCCACCTCTCATACAGACATTCTAGATATCATCCTTGACCTTTCCTTCCAGTATCACATACAATCACTATTGCTTTTTTAAAAACATTTTTTCTAAACCACTATCTTTTGTGACACAGGATGCTGCCAAGGTCTTAGTTCATGCACTCATAATAACTTGATTAGATGTATTTACTATTAGGTCTTCGTCACCATCATAAAATGCTGCAGACATTCTTCCATCACACTATTATTTATTTATTTTTTTAATCTATCAGTCTTGACTTCCTCTGTCCCTTAAGCAGAACAGAAGCCTGCAGTAAACTTCAGCAGCTATTTAAGCTTAATTGCAGCTAACTTACTTGAAACCATGCTGATCATAAAGTGTATATAAACCCTTACTTTGTGAAATGCAATGAAAAACCTTTGTGTAAAGATATAAAAAAAGACCTTTATAAACACTTTTTCCCCTTTTTATAGGAGACCATCATTGAAGGCGAGCAGGCTAAGTTCCCAGCATAGTTAGAGCCTTGATTGCAGTCTTTTTTTTTCCTGTTTAGTGTGATTCGTTTTTTACATAGTAAATCGGGGGGACTGGCAGGAACACCAGGGATTTCACACAAAGGAAGCAATTTCATACAAGTATATGGTACAGCAGGCACATATCAGGAATATGAAGTGTTAGGTTTATATATTCTTTAATATTAAAGATTCACAGCTTTGTATTTTGTTCCTTTCACACTGAGGCCAGTGCCCAAATGGAGACATATTCTCACTTTCATTCCTTGTTCACATGCACCTGCCCACCACTGTCATCAGAATAAAATCATGCGCATACACAGTTTAGACTGGATGCTATTTTGTTTATATTACCATGATAGATATGGTAGGAGTGCAATAATTTTACTAATCCATTAGGCCTCCAGTGGAGGCACTATGGTACCACCCTGGCAAATTAAAGATTTAATTTGATGCAATATACTGTAAATATATGGTGTACAGGTGAGGCAGATATAAAAAGTGAATAAAAATCATGGATTACAACAAAAGATTGGTTATAGATTCAACAATTCCAGTAACTATCAACCTAGTCAACTGAGTAAGTCAGTAAACAAAGGCATTTCACAATGAGTGCCGGTTCACACTTGTGCGATGCGGAAACGCTGCAAATATGCAGCGTGATCCCGCATCGCATCCGCACCTCTGGCAGTTCACACTGCCATATGCGATACGCAGGGGGTGTCAATTGAATGTTAACGACACCCCCAGTTTGATCGCATATCGCAGTGCGATCTGACAGTTCGCACAGAATCGGATCGCACAAGTGTGAACCACTGTGCTATCCGATCCTGATGCAGCTGAAAAATAGGGTCCTGTGCGAGTTTGGTGCGGATACAGTGCGAATTCAGCCATACAAAGTGTATGGCTGAATTCGCATCCGCACATGAGATCGCATGTAATGAAGGAGCAGTGCGCCTCGAATTACATGCGATCTCGCAACCCGCACAAATGTGAACCGGCACTGATGGTCATGAAATTTGATAATTGATGGTGTCATCTCTAAACGCAGCAATTATCCAAATCAAAACAATACCAGTTCTTCTTTTATGCAGCTTCACTAAAGGATATGTTGGTAGGGTACTGTATTCAAAGGTAAATATAATCTGCTATAATCCAGATTTTCAAGGCTGGGGTTTGTCATCTGGGGTATTCCTAAGAATCCCCCAGAGCAATCCGAAGAGTACTATATATAGAATAGGAGGATGATGTTCTTATGCTTTTACATATCTTTATGGAGCTTTAAAGCTGAACTCCAACTTTTGCTTTACTAGAAATGAATATAATGATCAGTCCCAGCATAGATCATACTTCTGTACCTTGTTGTTCTGTTGTCTGCAGATCTCCTGCTATTCTGAGTTTTAGTTTTGGCTTTCCACATTCCACAGATAAGTCAGTTTTTTATCTTGAAATGAAAGAGCTCCAGGGGCATATGCGCGAAGCCGGCAGGTCGGTAATGTAAGCCTGAGGCTCCGCAATGCATAGGGGACAAACAACCACTACCAGCTGAAGCCGGACCCGCCGCTACTCACCCCCCGCTCGGTCTACATCCAGCAAAAATCCACGTTTCTGCCGTATGTTCCGCAGGGCTGCCCGCTCAAAACCTAAGCCGAAAACTATTTGGGACGTCCTGCCACGGGCCTCCACTAATATGGTGACTGCTCTATCCACACAGAACCACTCTCCACGCTCTGCCAAGCAGCATCAGGAAAACGGTGAGTCAGACACAGACTTGGGAATCACTCCCCTGTCCCCATATACTGACTCACCACCAGCTGATTTCCTCGATTTGCTAACTAAAGCACTCAAACAAACATTTGATCACATTACTGATACATTATCCAGAGAAATCAGGGAACTGGGTCAAAGAGCAGCAGACTTAGTACAGAGAACCGACAAATTGGACATGCTCACTCATAATTAATCAGAAAAGCTTGAGGCATTCAGATATGAAAACATAACCCTTCAATCACTCCTGGAGGAGTTTGAGAACAGAGTCAGGCGACTAAACATCTGCATCTGAGGCCTCCCTGAATCCATAATAGATGTACAGTCTAAAGTCACAGCCCTGTTCCAAGAGCTAGCTCCTGCTATACCAATCGATCGTCTGGAGGTGGACAGAGTTCACCATGCCCTGACCCCCCCCCCCCCCCCCGCCAACCAGAAGGCCCGCCACAGGACATCATAGCAAACCTACATTTTTTTCGCTCTAAGGAACCACTTCTAGCTGCTGCCCACAACAAAGGATCACTTGATTTTAGGGTCATAATTACCAGCTTTTCCAAGACCTCTCCCCACTCACCATCGCTAAGAGGAGAGCCCTGAAACCACATCTTCAAGTCCTGCAACAACACCACATTACCTATAGGTGGGGCTTTCTATTCTCAGTACGCTTTTTGTACCAAAGCCGCGATTACCCATGCAGATCCCTTGAAGACCTCCAAGCAACCCTGCTACAACGTCAGCTTTCACCTCCCGACGCACCACACAAAAACTCTTCTCGCCGTCGATCAGCCTCCTGCTTGCCCTAGAAGTCTCAAAACTCCTCAAGAGCACATGATCAAGCCAACTAGCACAAACGTGGGCGTTTTGTCTCTCCAGTTCCACAACACCTAAACTCAATGGATTGAACCTATTCTGATCCATATGGAGATTGTGCCACTTGCTATCTGCCTACCGCAGTTCTTGACACCTACCGGTTGGAGACCGGTCCCCTTTCACATGATTCATCCTATGGTAACCTAAGCTTTGAACCCCCCCCCCCCATCCACTGCCCATTCATATATGTCATATATGAGTCTGCCTTTATACACCACAACTACATTATGCTTATTAATTTGAGATTTCTTAGTAACCTCCATTAGTAGTGGAATTCTATGATCTCTTGGAGCCCAAAACCACTTGAATCCCTCCTATACTTGCATATCTTTGCTAATGGTAGCTTGATACCCCAATTCCCCCTCCCCCTGTACCCTGCTTATTGCTCTGGCTCCAAGGACTCATATTAGAAGGTGCAGACTGGAATCAAATTTGGATGGCCACAAAATCCTCATCCCAAAACATTGTGGCACTTGAAATGAATTACAAAGTCCTGATCCGCTGGTACTTGGTTCCAGCCAGGATCGCCAAATATTTTCCTCAATACCCCTCCACTTGCTTTAGAGGCTGGCCCGCAGAAGAGAAATTCCACAATATATAGTGGTAATGCCCAATCATACAAACCTTTCGGTCCAATGTGTTCAACATGCTCTCCACCCTGTTCGATACAGCTCTATCACCCGACCCATTAATAGCACTTTTAAATCTCAAGCCGCCAAACTTATCCCAGCGTCAGTTTAAACTGCTTCTGCAGGTCACAACGGCGGCCAAACAAATCATCACTAAGTCATGGAAGACTCCTAGTCTCTGTGTCCTTGTGGTCAAAAACAAGGTCACACAAGCGATGATCCACACAAAAATCATAATCATGGTGGTTATTTTAGATACAGTTCCCAAATATGAAGCCCTTTGGTCCCCTTGGGTGACTCTCACCTAATTTTGATGAATCCCTCTTGCTCCTATAAGAGGCATCATCTTCAACATATCCCTCATCCAGCCTAGCTGATACAACCTAGAAACCTGGGAATTCACACACCTCCTCATTCTTTCCCCTCTCTCCCACCATCCACCCACCCACTCTCCCCCTTCCCTTCTCCTCATTCTGATTTTCTTTCTGTACACCCTACCTTTCCTTTTCTAGGTAGTTAACGCTTTACCAACTATCCCTATATTAAAACTTGCTGCCAGGCCAGACTCACAATATTGTTAAACTTTACGTACTTACTCACCACACTGATCTGTTACAGTTTTGAAATATAATATAAGTGATAGTTTACCAGATCTCTGGGACATTGCCCCTAGGATGAATGAACACTCTGTAACCCCCCTAAGGACATATCCCCCCAATAGCTTTCTGACATTGGTTGTTCTACTGCTCCTAAGTCACCTTTAGTTCATTCTTTTACCATTGTTTGTCTATACTTCACCTTATAACTTTGAATATAATTGTCTAACAGAAGGAAACAGTTGAAGTTAAAGGCTGGTCGTATTGTCTTCCCACCCCCCCACAGCCTTGAGATGATAGACAATACTTCAGATGAATGCCCTGCAATGCACTGAGCAGTGCATTTTGCGCCCTGATTGGGCAAAGCACAGTATAAGCTGATTGTTACATGGTGGAGCCAGAAAGCCGGCTGTGGCATCCTTAATAACTGATGAATCGCCATCTGTCAATAGGTTTCCCCGCTGACAGCTAGGTAAATAAAAAATTGCAGGTAATGAAAGAGTAAAAAAAAAAATGATGTGGTGTCCCCCTCGAGTCCATACCAGGCCCTTCAAGTCTGGCATGGATTTTATGGGGAACCCCATGCCAAAATCCATACCAAACTCTTACCTGGGCCTGCAGCCTGTTAGGTCAGGAAAGGGGGGGACGGGCAAGGCCCCCCTCTCCTAAACAATACCGGGCCACATGCCCTCAACATTGGGGTGGGTGTTTTGTGGCGGCGGGGCTCTGCCCCCCAAAGCACCTTTTACCATGTTGATGGGGACAAGGGCCTCATTGCCCACAACTGTGGCCAGTGGTTGTGGAAGTCTGTGGGCAGGGAGCTTATCAAAATCTGGAAGCCCCCTTTAATAAAGGGGGGGGTCACTCCCCCCCCGATTCCTGACCTGCTGGGCTGCTTGCTCAATGAGGGTCTGGTATAGATTTTGGGAGGACCCCAAGCTGGGCCTGGTATGGACTTACATGACGTCAGTAATTTATTCACTGCACCACGTCAGGTCCTTATAAAAGAGCTGTCAAAATCAAAACAGCTCAGAGCGCGGGAAGCGTCCTTAGAAGCAGGAGCTTCTTTTTTTTTTCTTCTGTTTTTCGGGTGGGCAACTGATCATCGGGGGAACTTTTTTTTTTTTATTTTATTTTTTAATAAAGGACTTTTCCAAAACTGGCTTTTGTCTTTTTTTTTGTACACTTTTTTGGTGAATGGGTAGGGGTACAATGTACCCGATTTACATTCACATGGGGAGGGCGGGATCTGGGGGCCCCCTTGTTAAAGGGGGCTTCCAGATTCTGATAAGCCTCTCCCCCGCAGACCCCCACAACCACAGTCCATGGTTGTCGGGAAGAGACCTCTGTCTCCATCAACTTGGGGGAAAGGTGCTTTGTGGTTGAGGTCATGTGGCCTGGTATGGTTCAGGAGGGGGGGGGGCAGGCTGTGTGCTCAGATAAGGGTCTGGTATGGATTTTAGGGGGGGGCCACATCGTTTTCTTTTTTTTTGGGCGCTTTTTTCAGCAATACTAACATAAACTGTTATAAACTGAAGTGCTTATATATACTGTACTATCTGATCTCCACAAACTGTAAAAAGCAAAAATCTCTCTCCCTGCCAGCAATGTATTATTATTATAGAATTCCACTTATAAGTCACCTGCTGGCCAAGGGATCCAAACTCACAACCTCACTATTGCAAGTCTGGTATTCTACCAGCTACGCCACCCAATAGGTGAGATAAAAGTTAGGGAGAGTGTGTTCAGCTTAAGCAGGCTTAACAGTGGCGTAGGTGGTAGAATACCAGGCTTGCAATGATAAGATGATTTATTGGAATCGGAGGTCAGAGTCCATGATAGTGCAGGAACTCAAAATTCCCACGAAGAAGCCCATTTTTTTGTCATTCGACCAACGAGCGAATAGCCAATGTTCGAGTCGAACTTACATTCGACTCAAACTCGATGCTCATCCCTAATTGTAAATGTAAACCCAAATTTAAAAAAGCAGTAATAGTAGCTTAGGTACCAATACAGATTGGTATACAGAATATTATCTAAGTACAATTAAAGCATTTATGGTGGACATGCAGCAGGAAATAAATTCAGATTGTAATAGGTGTGGTCAATAGGGATGAGCTTAAAGTAATTCTAAACATTCTTTTTAATAGCAAACATGTTATACTCACCTGTTCTGTACAACATTTTTGCACTGAGCAGCCCCCATCCTCCTGCTGTTGCTCCTGGCTCCATAAAGACACACAGAGTGTGACTCCCCCCCTCCCCCCCACTCCCTCCTCACTGGCTGTCTTTGACAGCAGGAGCCAATGGCTCCCGCTTCTGTGCTAGAGCTAATGAGGAGGGAAAGAGCTGAAAGAGCCTCTGCTCTCATACATATCACTGGATCGAGATTGGGTGAATATAAAGGGGGGTTAGGGGGGGAGTTGAACTCAGAAAGTGTTTTTTACCTTCACGCATAAAACGCATTAAGGTAAAAAAAAACTTCTGCCTTCACAACCACTTGAGGGTTCAGTCTGAACACAAGTTTGGACTGAACCTTGGCTGTTTAGACAAACAGAAGAAAAAAAAATACTGTATATATATATATATATATATATATATATATATATATATATATATATATACAGCAGGTAAAATAAGTATTGAACACATCAGCATTTTTCTAGGTAAATATATTTCAAAAGGTGCTATTAACATTACATTTTCACCACATGTCGGTAACAACCCATGCAATCCATACATAAAAGAAACCAAAACCAATAGGTTCAGAAATTAGTTATGTATAGAATAAAATGGAAGGACACAGGGGATAAGTATTGAACACATGAAGAAAGGGAGATGCAAAAAGGCATGGAAAACCAAGACACCAGCTGGAATACATAAGTAATTAGAAAGCAATCCTGCCCCTTGTCAGTGCAAATTATTATCAATTGGTTTAGTTTCAACTGATGGCCTTTAAAACATTGTCTTATTATATATATTTACATTTTAAAAAAACTTTTTTTTACAATTGTTTTGTCTTTTAAAAAAAAAAAAAAAAAATGTACATACTGTGACTAGAGCAGCGCAATGTTACCATAGTGGTCTTCATCCGAGATCATCACAATAGTTCATAATGAATAACTATGAATGAAAGACATGACATCTGTCATATGATCGCTGTGATTGTTCACATCAATTACAGGGTACCGTAGCCAGCCCAATACAATGATCTGTTTGTCTGCTGTGTCTGGTGTACACAGTGGGTGACATATCACACTGCAGCACAGCCACTAGGGTGCACACGAGGTGTGTGACTGGGAGGATGTCATATGGGTGCTTCCGCTCACCCGTCATTTGTCTATAGGCCGGGCAGTAGGAGGTTAAATATGTATTTCTTCAAAATGTCTACAGCTACTGAAGTGAATAAGAGAGAATATTAAAATTCTTCTATTGCTTCTTCAAAGTGTGTAAACACCTAAATAAGGATGCAATCAAAGATTCACTTTAAGCAATCCTTGAGCAGGACAGCTACTGCCTTGCTAACACTTGATCTTATGTATTCTTTGTCTTTGAACATCTCTCTTAGGAAACTGCAGCTGTAGGTGAATAAGGAGTGTAAATAAATGAATTCAAAATGACTATGGGCTTGCTAATTTAATGGTGCATTCCTCAGCTGCGCATATTTAGCACATCTGCTAAAACCCAGGATTAAATGTCTCCAGAGCACCAACAACATAAGAAAGTGACCTGTTTTATAAGCAATTCTAGAGTTTAAAACAAAATCTATGGGCAGGCATTTCCACATGCTGCGTACTTTACAACTGCTTGAAGAAAAAAAAAAAAAAGCCTTTTACCATGCTGCCTAAACTATTTTTGAAATCATAGCTAAGATCATTTAATCAAGAAAAGGTACTCATTTTGTTCAAGCTATTCAGCTGTCTTCAACCTGCCTTGATGAAAAATAGACATATGGGCTCCATTAAAGGAATCATAAAGCTGTCCCACCTACCATTATATGGCACAAATTGGCAATTGCTAAGTCAATAAATAAAAAGACTCATAAATACACCTGAGCTCTGCATCTATATTTTTTTGCTACAGAAAATACATGGAAGCCATTAGGTAAATTCTGACTCATAATATACCAATCTAACATTACAGCCTATGAATGCCACAATCTTTGTGCAATATCTTCACTACAGGGTCCTGTCATAAAACTGCTCAGGCTAAGAGCAGAAAAATGACACTTCAAAGTTTTGCACAATCTCAACACAACTCAACAGAGAATCAGTTTTCCTTTAAATAAATCATGATAGTAAATTGATTTCAATTGATGTGTCACATGTGTAAATTGTAATGTTTCAAAGTGGTTATTACTAAAGACATGCTTTGATGAACATAGTGATGCCTGACAATTTAGGAAATATTTAAATGTCAAATTGTTTGCACTGATTAGAAGACTGTGAGTCTTTTAAAAATGAGCAAACACAGAGTTTCTAACACAGACTGCGTTACACTGCAGCATTATGGTGCTAAACATGTACTGTAGATCACAAAAAGAACATGTTCTGCTAACTTATTAAAAAGAAACTTGAAGCAGTTTCAAGCGGGAGAACTGGTAAAATATGGCAATGGCTTTAATAGATCAGTCTTTTAAGTTGACTTTCAATCTAATAGTTCACTTTTTTACCAACCAAGCCTACCACCTCCACAACATAAAATAGCAGAACATAAAAAAATTTACTTTTTTTTTTTTTTTTACTTATGGTGACCCTCCCCCTGCCTCCATTCTCACCTAGGCAAGAATAATGTGTTTGTCTCCCCTTGCAGCCATCTGAGATACCAACATTGCATATCCTAGGAGGACAAAGACATCCACATAGCTCTGGGAAAATATATTGGGTGTTATGTCATCAATGGGCTGGCTGCATGAACATCAGAGAAAAAGCTGTAAGCTCAGCAATATACTAATACATAGATCCACAGAAGATACTAACTGACCCAATGTCGCCTACCAAAACTAGAACTTTGTCACAGTCTTGTCCATTTTTGGGTACTCACAGTGCCTCTCTGCACTCACTCTCTCCCTACCAAAGAGTTTCTTCCAGGGGCTAAAGAACACTGCTTTTCACACTAAACCTTCACCAGGGTACCTAAACTATCTTGCCCATAGCAAAAAATCTGGGAAACCTATAGACAACCTCAGATTCAATTCTCATTTCCCAAAATCTCGTCTTTGCCTCAAAGGGAGAATAATACCTACCTTTTTAGCTAGTCCTTAAAGGTGGGTGTTAGTGCTCTTTTTTTTCCTCCAGATACTTACTAACATTATTCCCATACAGAGCCAGCATACCCACATGACTGAAATGTGTCCATTCTCATACCTAAACACTCACTCTGTACCCTTTCTAAATACAGTGACTATGCTTCACCCTATAAGCACCATATACAAGCCAACAACCGGGACAGAAAGACCTGTGACGGAAAGCTGCCTGAATCACCTATCAGTCACTTATCCCTACAAAGGACTGTAACAATATTACACATACCATAGGGATAGAATTTGAAAATACCTTGACTTAACAGTTAATGAAGATCAGTTTTAGTTTTTTTTTCATAGGGGCAATATCAGTAAGTTTGAAGAGGAATACTCCTAAGTAGGTTTAAACATAGACCCTTTGTGCATGTTAGGCCAGTTTTTCTTTGAATCTCACTTCCCACTGATTCTATACAACCTGGTTTTCTGTAACACAATGCTACAAATTACTTCTTAGTTAGAGGTTAACAAATTCAGAGAACTAATCACTCATGAAATGGCAATTCCAAAAGTGCAAAATACTGTTTAATAGAATACAGTAGATGTTTACATTCCTTTTAACAGAAACGCTCTTTATTTTTTGTCCGTGTTATGTACACTCACGTGTTAGTTAACAGTGTGCAAAGCAGTTGACAAGACAGCAGTTGTCAAATATCAAGTTGACTCTAGCCTCTGAAATATATGCCAAATGACTGAAAAAGTCAGCAAAGGGTGTCTGCATTGCTACTACAACCACTGTCATACTCATGATACTAACCCTACCATCCCCATAATTACCACCTGAGCTCCATGGGTCCTACATACCATGTGTAGCACCCCCCCCAAAGGAGCTGCTGATTAGATTATTGGGTCTACGTCCTGCCTACCAACCCCTGGAATTGGCTCGAACCCTCCCTAGGCACAACTGACATGAAATGGCACTATAATACCAAATGGCTACAGGAGAACACAATTCAGGATATATCACCCCAATAAGTAATAATAACGTGTTACCTTTCTCCAGCCGCAGTCCCTCTGGGTGACACAAGGTGCAACACACAGACTTTTGCTTAACCAAAGTATCTTTACTGAGAATTAAAGTACAAATTGACTCCATAAGACATCACAAGAGTCAACTAAGAAAGATAAGTGTCACAATAATAAACAATATGATTAAGATAGCTATTTTTGTATACTTATGCAACTAAAAGATAACTCATAAGCTTTCTTTTACCCAATTCAGACTACACTTTACACGCGTCTATCAGGTAGGCAGAACCTATTTGAATCCCACACACAGTTCCTTTCTTTTGGTTTGAAATCTTCGCTAGCAATCGTTGGTGCACAAGCTATTTGTAATCCAAAAGTAAGGATATAAAGTCAAAACGGATGAGAAAAAAAAAGGTTACAATCACCCACAATGTTACTGCGTAATTGGGCGTATGAATCTTCTTAGTGGTGCATATATAGGCCACTGACACCTTATGTACTTGTGTTTAAATGCTTAGTCTCCTAGAAGGTGCACTAGGCCGCTGAGTGTACTGCGTACTATCTGAAGTATAGTTAGCACCGACTAAAGTTACTTTCTTCCAAGCGAGAATCAGATTTGGGCATGTGCCCTGCTCACCAAACGGCCTCTTTCCTCAGGAGCTCTCCACCTCCGATTTCTGTCACCAGCCGGGCTTGTGGTTAGATGTGGGCAACACCAGTCTCTGCAGAGCATCGATGGGTTCTCTGGGAAGGCTCCTTTACTGAAGATGAAACGCTTCCACTCAGTCACTTCAGGCCCAGGCTTCAGGCCTAGTCCGCAGCATCAGCCCACAGCACTTGCTTCCTTCTAGATGTTGTGTGAGGAGACAAGAGACAGAGCCTGGCTCCTCCCTTCCTTTATAAAGCTTCCCCCAAAAGGCTGTGCGGTGAAGCAATGCACCCTGGTATTCCAACGGAATTGTGGATATTGTAGTATAAAAGAACTTGATGAAATTCACCAAAGAGCTGCAGTGTGGCAGTTTGGCCACTAGATGGAGCCGAGTTCCTTCAAAATGTCATACAGTCTTCGAATGAACAATTGTAAAAGGGGAGAACCCTGCTACACATGCAATTGTTAATATCTAATTTTCATAATTAACACAACACAATTTACCCATATATGCCTGAATATTTAGATACTTTCATGTGTATATCCATGAGTGGTTCTGTTTAGTGTTAATGCAATGCACCACAAAGCACACATTTAGGTGTACATTCATTGCAGTGTTATTGATTTTCAATGACATCCCAACACAAGGCAATGCACATGTGTTGCAGCAAACCACAATGCTTCATAATGAAATACTAAGTGCTGTGGTACACTACATCATAAAATGCATGTTTGATTTTAAATATTCATTTAAATGGGCTGAATTAAAGGCTAAGTTTGCCTTTGTAAAAAAAAAAAAAAAATAATAATAATAATGAATGCATATGATTTTGCAGGTAAAAGAATGTTCATTTATTATTTTTTTTTTACATTGCTGTCTGTAAAGCATTGTACCAGCGATCAACACCTTTCAGATGTTAGGCTCCTGCAGACACTCGGTGCAGCTGTCTGCCCATACCTCCCATACAAGCAGACAGCTACTGAAGCACAGGAAGAATCAATGGACTACAAGGATGCTTACCAGCACCCTCACAGTTCATTGAGAACTATAAGCCATCTACTGTGGTGGTAAACATTCTGTGAATGAATGATACGGCTGTATGGGTGGAGCCCGTTGGAAGAATCCCCTGCCCGCTGTCACAGTGGGGGGGAGGGGGCGAGAGGTCATCTTCTCTTAAGTAACATGTTACACCCAACATATGATTTTAACATGTAACATGTTACAAAAGGTGAGCTTATCTTTTAACACACTGCCCATTAAGGAGCTATATCTTAGCACCTCTGTTTTATCTGTTTTTTGTCTGTTCTTGTACATTTACAGTTCATTCATTTAAAAAGACTACCTTAACACATTGAACATTAATGTGTTAATTTAATGTACCAGTCAATAAAGTGTAAATAGACCTTTAAAGACTTGTTTCATTTGATGGAACATGATTCTGACACAGTTAATATACAATTAGTAATTATATGTTTTACAGAGACAATTTACTGTAATGTCTCTATGGTAACCAAAGGTTCTACACTTGAAGTGTTAACCACTTGCCGACAGCCCTATAGTATAGTAGTTTTACTGCTACAGGGTGCCTGCTGTGTTCAGGGTTACGTATATATATATATATATATATATATATATATATATATATATATATATACTGTATATGTGATTCTGCACTTTTCGTGTAGGGGGCACGAATACACGCCATCGGCGGCTCGCTCTTGCTATGATAACACACAGCGGGAGCCGATAAGCTGGTACTGCAGACTCTATGTCCATCGGCACCTGCCGATCATCAGCCACAGAGACAGAACTGAAATCTGCCTACATAAACTAGGCAGATTGCTGATCTGACAGAAGAAAGGGATAGATCCTGTGTCTCTGCAAAGCAGGGGCTAGGATCCATGTATTCCCCTAGTAAAAGCACCTTCCACAGTATAGAAAAACACTTTTCAGGCACAGAGTTAACCCTTGTATTGCCCCTGATGGTAACCCTTTCCCAGCCAGTGTCATTAGTACAGTGGCAGTGCATTTTTTTAACACTGATCCCTGTATTCGTGTCAATGGTTCCCAAAAAGTGTCAAAAGTGTCAGTTAGTGTCCGAATGTCTGCCACAATATCGCAGTCCCAATATAAGTGGCTGATCATCGCCATTACTAGTATAAAAAATAAAACAGATAAAAATATTCCATATTTTGTAGACTTTAAAACTTTTGTGCAAACAAATCAATATATGGTTATTTGGATTTTTTTTTTTACCAAAAATATGTAGCATAATACATATTGGTCTAAACTGATGAAGAAATTAGATTTTTTCAATTTCTTTTGGATATGTGTTAAAGGAGAAAGTAAAAAATGTTTTTTTTTTTTTTTTTTAATTGTCGTTTTTTTGGGTTTATAGCGCAAAAAATAAAAACCGCAGAGGTGATCAAATACTACCAAAAGAAAGATCTATTTGTGGGAAAAAATGGCATACATTTTATTTGGGTATAGTTTCGCATGACTGCGCAACTGCCAGTTAAAATAACACATTGCCGTATCTTAAGAAATGGCCTGTTGGGAAGGGGGGGGCGTACATTTTCTGGAGGTCAAGTGGTTAATTTTTGTTTTTTATTGTTCTAGGATAGGCATCTGGAATTGCAGGCTTGTGTATGGCATTTAAAGCAGTGTTAAACTTTTTGCAGCTTACCAATTGTTAAATGTGGTGGCTACATTTTTTTTTGTAGGATTTTTTCTTTATTTTTACCTCGTGATCTAGCCAGTAAACTGCCTTGAGCAATAGAGACACCTTTGAATATCAGCATTGTTAATCTGTGGAGAGGGTAGATTTGGTTGCAATAGCAGATTAAAATGGGCTAAATTGAAAGGCAAACATCAGCTAGCGCTTTTTAGGCAGTTACAACAACATTTTTTTCCGCTTTTGTGATAAAGATTTTACTGTACATAAATCCACAATTCACTTTGAGTAATCCAGGTCATATTTTTACTAGGAGTAGTGGGTTTTATTTTCACCCTATATTCCCTTTCTACAAAACAAGAGCAAGGTATAATAATGCAGCTACTGTACCTTTCCTACTATGCAAGTGCCTTGAAACATCAATTCTGCATGAGCAGACTGTTTTCCAGAAACCTGGTTTTATACTGATGTAACCTTCCCATGAGCTACAATAAAAACAAAAAAATAAATAAAAAACTGAGCTTCTCTTCTTCAGTGATGATAAAAACCAAAACAAAGTAAATTAACGCAATGGTAGTTTGTGCCTGCCTGAACATTTACCCAATGGCTACAGAAATCTGCATGCATTTTCTTCTAGTATTTCCTTGCTGTGAGCAATGTTAATGTGAGATAGTTTATTTCTGGAGTTCATCTCAGTGAAACATTAAAAGCATATAACTTTTATAAGTATTATATTTAAACAACAAATTGAATGTATTCCCAAATTATGAAAAGATTCATGCCTATTTTGGTCATTCCAAAAAAACTGGTATTACTCATTTTTAAAGTTATCCTCTAGCTGTAATATAATGGGTATTTTTTACATAGTTTGTTCAGCAAAAATATATTTTTGATTGAAACATGGCATATTGTACAGGGTGTTGTTTTAAGCAACACAACTTTTTTGTTAGAGGTTGTTTTACTATGCAAAAGCAATTCAAATGAATTTGTAAAGAAAATATAGAAATCTCTATCTTTCAAATAATAGGTGTTTCCCCTGACTCTTATCCAGTCTTTTCACTTTTCCTTTAAAGGGGAATGCTTCCACACATAGGTATTTATCTTTTTAAGACTGGATAAACTGTACACAGTCAGGCTTCCCTATTAAAGGAGACATGTGGGATACATAGCAAACAAAGCAAACACACATCCTCAACTATATGGCTGCAGCATTGGTGTGATGCTGCAGCTGTCCCCTTCTGGATCTAACAACAAGAATAGAGTAATCATTGGGCACTGATCTCTCAGTTCTCAGTCTGCTCTGAGCAAAGAGCAATGATTGGCAGTCACCGCTCTCTGCTCTGCCCCTCCAGCACTCAATTGAGTGCCAGGCTAGGAAGGGTGTTAGCTCAGGCTTTTAGCGGTGCACTGAGATGCTGAGCCAGCTGCCGCTCAGGCTTCTGGTTAGAGACTGACATCATTGTCGGGATATTTTTAGATTCTGGATCACAGGAGTGGAGAACTAAGTGCGCTCATGTGACCCAGAAGAGAAGTATGACCAAAAGGCTTTGCCCATTCTTCTATTTTAAAGTGGTTCTAAAGACAGAAGGTTTTGTACCTTAATGCAGTCTATGAATTAAGGAAAAAAACCCTCTGTAAGCCGACCCCCCCCCCCAGCCCCCTTATTCTTACCCAAGTCCAATCTGAATCTAGTGATGTTCAAAATAGAAGAGGCTCTCTTGTCTTCTTCTCTCACCTCATTAGCTCAGGCACAAAAGCAGGAGCCATTAGCTATTGTCAATCACAGCCAGTGGAGGGAGTGTGGGGTCGGAGCTGAGCCACACTCTGCGTGTCTTATTGACACACAGAGCAGGCTCAAGAGTAAGCATAAACAAGTGCCCCTATAGCAAGCAGCTTGCTATGGGGGTACTTGGCAGGGAAGAGGAGCCAGGAGTGCTAGCAGGGGACCCTAGAAGAAGAGGATCAGGGTTGCTCTGTGCAAAACCATTGCACAGAGCAGGTAAGTATGACATGTTTGTTATTTTAATTAAAAACAAATAGCATTTAGAATGACTTTAATGATACTACCACTTAGGAGCTATTCATAAAAAGTGATAAAAAACTGAAAAACAGGTTTCCTACAGTGATCAATCAAATTAAGAGTTTTAAATAGCAAAGTACTTCAAAAGTCAATGTGTGTAATAAACACTTGTACAAGAGGAAAAAAATAATATTCTGTTTTTAATTATTCACCAGGAAATCTGGAAGATGTTTTGTATTACTTTGCACAAATGTTCTCCAGAAACCTCTAACCACCAGTAACATCTGAGCAGAACAGATTAGGAAATATAACATTTTATGTCAGGAAGTACATAATACTGTGCTGAATGTAGCTTCCCATTATGAGCAAGGATATATATTTACCTTTAATAGGGTGCAAATAACAGTGGAAATCTAACCGAAAATAACAGAACAGTAGCTCCTAAAATAAACATTTAGCAAAGCATACCATTGACATTTAAAGTGTTGTACTAATGTCAAGTTCTCCACTTACATGCACAGCCAATTAAGTAATGTACTATGTTAGGAATATTTACATTTTACTAGCTTCTCAAAACATGCGGGGGATATCTGAGCATGCATTGGGCATAATAAGCAGCTAGCATAGATTGCTGTCCAATTTCAAATCACATTCTTCCATTTCAGCTGTTATAAGGCTAGGTTCACATGTATGCGGTTGCAGTTGATGTGGTTTTCCGGTGTGTTTTCCATTTTAGAATAGAGAGGCCGTCACATCCTTAACAACCAGTGAGTCATTAGCTGTCAGCTGAATGTAAAAAAAATTGCCAGAAATGAATAAACCTGGAAAAAAAACCAGTGTGGGGTCCCCCCCAATGCATACCAGGCCCTTCGGGTCTGGTATGGATTTTGAGGGGAAACCCATGCTAAAATTGAAAGACAAAAATGGCATGGGGTCCCCCCCAGAAAACAATCCCTGGCCCTTATCCAAGCTTGCAGCATGGCAGGTCAGAAAAGGGAAGGGATAAGCAAGCTCCCCCCCTCCTACACCATACAAGGCCACATATCCTCAACATGGGTGGGTGCTATAGGGCAGCGGGGGCTCTTCACCCCAAAAGCACCTTGCCCCCCCTTGTCAGTGGCTGTTAGGCGGGGGTCTTGTCGGAACTTGGAAGCCCCCTTTAACAAGGGGCCCCCCAGATCTTGCCTCTAATGTGAATAAGTATGGTGTACATAGTACCCCTACTCATTCACGAAAAAAAGGTGTAGTGTAAAAATTACAGTAGGGAGTCCCTTATTTAAAAAAAAGCAAAAAACAAAAACAATGTCCCCCAAAGTAAATCCATCATCAATCATGATGCCCGCCACCCCCACCAACCTGACAAAAGGGGAAAAAGGTCAACTCCCTTAAAAGACTCCAGTCGTCTGTCTGCTCCACCATCAGAAATGTCATAAATAGCTAAGGGGCAGGGCCATCCAGTAATGTAACTGAGTGACCCTGCCCCTTCTGACATCATCGGCCAGGAGCATCTGGGGGCCCCCTTGTTAGGGGGCTTCCAGATTCCGATAAGCTACCAGACCGCAGAACCCCACATCCACTGGCCAGGGTTGTGGGGAGAAGGACTTTGTCCCCATAAACATGGGGTGAAGGTTCTTTGGGGGGGCCCTTTGACAATGCCTTGCAGGAAGAGAGAGCCATCACAACCCCATAAGTTATTGGGTTTCTTCTCGACGGTATCCCGCGGTCTCCAAAAAAATGGCAGCAGCTCCCCTAATCAGCAGAATGCCGCTGGGCCTCTAGCGGTGACTGTAGCACTATCTCCCTGTCTCTCAAACACACAATTAGATGCAGCATCCGACTTAGGTGCATCCATACCTGATTGCAACAACCCAGTAAAGTCTAAATTGCGCGGACACCCCAAACCATGTGAGGAGGACATGCCAGGAGAAGATGAGCATGCAATATCTATACCACCACTCTCACCTCCTGCTAACCCGATTGCAGCTGCTGTCACCCTGGGCATCATTACAATCTGACATCCTTAACATGCATTAACCAGCACAAAGCAGAAATACAGGAGCTGGGAGACTGGATGGATCACATAGAAAATTCCATGAGCGAGTTTACTGAAAACTACAGCACTCTTGTAGACTCCCATGAGGCTCAGACAGAGGATATCTTCTGGAATAAAGCAAAACTATCAGACTTAGAGGATAGTTCTTGCAGAAATAACCCAAAGATCAGAGGCATCCCAGAATCGGTACAATCAGCACAACTTCCCCATTTAGTGAGAGATCTGTTTTTGGATCATTTCTCCCAGCTGAGATGCCCAGGGATGTGATCCTCAGCATATATTACTATTAAGTTAAGGAACAGTTACTGGAAGCTTTCAGCCATCAGTCACAGCTCCTGGAGAAAGCCTCTGGCCTCTGCTTACAGCCTCTGCTGTGTGACAAGTGCATGTAATTTCAATTATTGTTCCTAATTTTTAACAGCAGGGCCCGTTCCTGTACCCTGCAAGAGTAACTGTGAGGGGTTACGGTGTTCAGGCACCACCAACACTCAAGGTCCAATTTTCTGCACCTGTATGACAAGTACATGTAATTGCAATTTTTATTTCTAATTTTTAATAGCAGGGCCTGTTCCTGAACCCAGAAAGAGTAACTGTGAGGGGTTACAGTGTTCAGGCACCACTGGGGAAGGGTGAACGATTTCGGCCGAGCATAAGTTTGGCCTAAACATCGCTGATTCAGATACTCGCCTAATACCTGAATTTTTGCGGTACTTAGCAGGATGTTCCCCCGCCGAGCGCACAGTCAATAGGTCGTTAAGGCTTCCCTGCATAGAGCTGAATTTAAAAAAATGATTGTAAAAAGAAAATGTAAATGAAAAAAAAAAACAGCTTGGGGGACCCTTTGGGTCTTGTACAGAATTTAAGTGGAACCTCATGACAGAATTAAGAAAACAAATGGCATGGGGTCCCCCCAAAATCTATACCAGGCCCTTCGGGTCTGGTATAGATTGAATTGGAACTCCACGCCAAAATTTTAAAAAACCTGCCCCCCAAAGTCCTCTTCCTGACAACCATGGGCTGTGGTTGTGGGGGTCTGTGGGGGTCTGCGGGTGGGGGGCTTATTGGAACTTGGAAGCCCCCTTTAACAAGAGAGCCCCCAGATTCTGCCCCCCCTCTATGTGAATGGGTATCAGATATATAGTACCCCTACCCATTCACCAAAAAGGTGTACAAAAAAATAAACACACAAGACGGTTTTTGACAAATCCTTTATTTAAAAATAAAAAAATTGTGTCCCCCGATATAAATCCATTGTCAATCACGCCACCTGCCACACCCGCCATCCCGCCGACCTGAAAAAAGGAAAAATATATACTTCTGCTTCCCGCGGACTACTTATTCACGTTTTGACAGTTCTTATATAGGGCATGGGTGGGGCCCCCTGCCCAAAAAGCACCTGGTATGGTTCAGGAGGGGGGGGCACTCACTCATCCCTTCCCCTTTCCTGACCTGCCAGGCTGCATGCTCGGATAAGGGTCTGGTATGGATTTTGGGGGGGGCCCTGTGCCATTTTCTTTTTTTTTTACATTTTGGCATGGGGTTTCCCTTAAAATCCATACCAGACCCGAGGAAAATGGAATGGTTTGTTTTGGTGAGGGGTTACATACACTATAACAGCTATTCTATATATGGCTAATTAAAGTATGCCATTAGATTAACGATATGCCGCTTGCAAAGCCATGCCTATACTACATGAATGCCCCGCCACAAATTTAAGTACATTCTCTATCTATAGTGGTTTGCTGAATTCACAGCTAGAAAAGGTTTCCCTGGAAATGTTTCTTTAAATGTTAGCAACTATGTAAATATAAACATGTACTTTGAGCTCAGCTTTTTGTTAGGTGCCTACACACTGCAAGTAAATGACATTCAAGAAAAAAGAAAATCAGTTTTGCTGCAGCAGTACAGATTGTAGCATGGTTGTTTGGCTGCCTCTTCTGTTAGCAATTTCAAGTATCAGCTATGCTGGCAAATACAAAAAAATCAGACTGGTAGTATTCATTCTCCCTTGGAAAAAGTACTGATTGTGTAAGCTACTGTTATAAAGAATGTCTCTGACATTTTTTTGTCAGAGTGAGAAATGTCAACTGTATACCTAGCGTCAGCATTCCTGCAAGTAAAAGAAAAGGTAGGCAGGTAGCTCATGACATGTTCCTCACTTTATCTTTCCCTCAGAAATACCAGAGAAAATAGTAGAATTATTTTATGAAATAGGATTAAGGGTGTTAGATTTGCCTAGGGCTTTAAAAGTGGTACCAAAGAAAAAAAAAAGGAAAATTATTAGGGAAACACTGATCTAAGGTTTTCCCCAGTTTAGATTTGCCCTTTTGCAGCCCCAGCCTCTAGGCTTTACATGTGTGGTGTAAAAAATATTCATATTTAGAGATGGGCCAAACACCCCCTGGTTAGGTTTGCGTCAGAACTCTCGAACATCGCAAAAGTGCATACCTGAACCCCGAACCCTATTGAAGTCACTAAGACCAGAATTTGAAAAATCAAAAGCCCCCATTTTGAAGACTTATATGCAAGTTATTGGCCATACAAAGGGTATGGGGGCCTGGGTACTGCCCTGGGGGATACAGTGCAACTCGGAAAATATTCACAGCACTTAACTTTTTCCACGTTTTGTTATGTTACAGCCTTATTCCAAAAAGGATTCAATTCATTATTTTCCTCAAAATTCCTTCCACAAACAATACCCCATAATGACAACATGAAGGAAGTTTGTTTGGAATCTTTGCAAATATATTAAAAATAAAAAAGGAAAAAAAATCACATGTACATAAGTATTCACAGCCTTTGTCATGACACTCAAAGTTCAGTTCAGGTGCATCCTGTTTCCAATGATCATCCTTTAGATGTTTCTACAACATGATTGGAGTCCACCTGTGGTAAATTAAGTTGATTGGACATGATTTGGAAAGGCACACACCTGTCTATATAAGGTCCCACAGTGAACAGTGCATGTCAGAGCACAGACCAAGCCATGAAGTCCAAGGAATTGTCTGTAGACCTCTGAGACAGGATTGTATCAAGGCACCGATCTGGGGAAGGGTACAGAAAAATTTCTGCAGCATTAAAGGTCCCAATGAGCACAGTGGCCTCCATCATCCAAAAATGGAAGAAGTTTGGAACCACCAGCAATCTTCCTAGAGCGGGCTGCCCAGGCAAACTGAGTGATCTGGGGAGAAGAGCGTTAGTCAGGGAAGGGACCAAGTATCCAATGATCTTTCTGACAGAGCTCCAGCGTTTCTCTGTGGAGAGAGGAGAACTTTCCAGAAGAACGGCTATCTCTGCAGCACTCCACCAATCAGGCCTGTATAGTAGAGTAGCCAGACGGGCCCCACTCCCCAGTAAAAGGCACATGATTGCCTGCCTAGAGTTTGCCAAAAGGCACCTAAAGGACTCTCAGACCATGAGAAAAAAAATTCTCTGGTCTGATGAAACAAAGATTGAACTCCTTGGCCTGAATGGCAAGCGTCATGTCTGGAGGAAACCAGGCACCGGTCATCACCTGGCCAATACCATCCCTACAGTTAGACATGGTGGTGGCAGCATCCTGCTGTGGGGATGTTTTTCAGTGCAGGAACTGGGAGACTAGTCAGGATCGAGGGAAAGATGAATGCAGCAATGCACGGAGACATCCTTGATGAAAAACTGCTCCAGAGCACTCTGGACCTCAGACTGGGGTGAAGGTTCATCTTCCAAAAGGACAATGACCCTAAGCATACAGCTGAGATAACAAAGGAAAGGCTACAGGACAACTCTGTGACTGTCCTTGAGTGGACCAGCCAGAGCCTAGACTTGAACCTGATTGAACATCTCTGGAGAGAACTGAAAATCGCTGTGCACCGACGCTTCCCATCCAACCTGACTGAGCTTGAGAGAACCTGCAAAGAGGAATGGGAGAAACTGCCCACAAATAGGTGTGCAAAGCTGGTAGCATCATACTCAAAAAGACTTGAGGCTGTAATTGGTGCCAAAGGTGCTTCAACAAAGTATTGCGCAAAGGCTGTGAATACTTATGTACATGGGATTTTTTTTTCCTTTTTTTTTTTAATACATTGGCAAGGATTTCAAACAAACTTCTTTCACGTTGTCATTTTGGGGGTATTGTTTGTAGAATTTTGAGGAAAATAATCAATTTAATCCATTTTGGAATAAGGCTGTAACATAACAAAATGTGGAAAAAGCGAAGTGCTGTGAATGCTTTCCGGATGTACTGTATGTAAAAAATTAAAAAAAACTTTTAAAAAATATTTTTTTGAAAGGAGCAATGATTTTAATGTTGCTTAAAGTGAAAAAATAAAAATGTAAAATTTCTTTAAATATAGTGCCTGGGGGTCCCCTTAGTCTGCCTGTAAAGTGGCACATCTGTACAGTGTATAGAACCTGCTGCAGCAAAACTGACATATATAAAGCAAACAAATGTCATTTAAATTGCTGGCAATACAATACCATTGCCGGAAATGCAAAAGTGTTAAAAAAAAACAGTGTGGAGGTCCCCTCAATCCATACCAGGCCCTTTGGGTCTGGTATGGATTTTAAGGGGAACCCCACACCAAACTTTTTAAAAAAAATGGCATGGGGGCTCCCCAAAATCCATAATAGACCCTTATCCGAGCATGCAGCCTGGCAGGTCAGGAAAGGGGGATGACGAGCGAGTGGCCCCCTCCTGAACCATACCAAGCCAAATGCCCTCAACATGGGCTGGGTGCTTTGGGGCAATGATGGCTCTACCCCCCACTCCAAAGCACCTTGTTCCCATGTTGATGGAGACAAAGACCCCTTCTCCACAACCCTGAGGCACCGCCCCCTGGTGACATCACCAACCTAGCATGCACCAATCAGTGATGTCACATGGTGGCCTCACCCCTTACCTATTTAAGAACTGTCAGATCAGGCAGAGCAGGCAGATAGTGGTTAGCCTTCATCACAGGTAGAGCACTTATTTTTCTTTTTTCGGGTCCAGTGGTGGCAGTGGTGGTGTGATTGATGATGGATCTACATCCGGGGACATTGTTTTTTTTATTTTTAATAAAGGAATTGTCAAAAGCTGTGTGTGTAATTTTATTTCTTTTAAACACTTCTTTGGTGAAAAGATAGGATATCATAGTACCCCATACTCATTCACATGGGGGTCAAGATAGGGGGGCCCCCTTACTAAAGGGGGCTTCCAGATTCCAATAAGCCCCCTGCCCGCAGACCCCCACAAGTACAGCCCAGGGTTGTGGGTAAAAGGCATTGGGACAAGGTGCTTTGGGGTGGGGGGAGGCAGAGTCTGCCAAAAGCACCCCCATGTTGAGGGCATGTGGCCTGGTATAGTTCAGGAGGAGGGGGTGCTCACTTGTCCCTCTTTCCTGGCCTGCAGGGCTGCATACTTTGATAAAGGTCTGGTATTGATTTTGGGGACCCGCACGCCATTTTTTAAAAATGTTGGTGTGGGGTTCTCCTAAAATCCATACCAGACCCAAAGTGCCTGGTATGGATTGGGGGTTCCCCACGCCATTTTTTCAAATTTTTCTATTGGTGGCAATGTTTGTTTTTTTTTATTTTCATTCAGCTGTCAGTGGGGAAGCCCATTGACAGCTGATGACACATATATTGTTAAGGACTCAGCGGCCGACTCCTTAACAACCAGCTATTCACCATGCCCTGTGCAGCGCGCAGTGCATTGCGGGACACTCGGTGGGTGAACAAGCAATGTTCAGGGCGAACTTCAGTTCAGCTAGAGTTGTTCGCCCAACTCTAGTCATATTATAAGAATGAAAAAAATCTGAAAAAACACCG
Organism: Pelophylax lessonae; assembly: GCF_965119305.1. Classification (NCBI taxonomy): domain Eukaryota; kingdom Metazoa; phylum Chordata; class Amphibia; order Anura; family Ranidae; genus Pelophylax; species Pelophylax lessonae. The sequence goes on from NC_138769.1 coordinate 434,463,538, forward strand.
CTCAAGGTGACAATTCTTCAAATCAGTCAAGTTTGAGCACAGAAAAAGGATGCTGACTCTGCATGCATAAGAGTGAAAACAGAAAATGTCTGGGCGGCCGCACTCCGATGCAACTCACGTTTATTGGGATAGGTAAAACCTTACAGCATTGCAGAGGTACAGGAACAAAGACAGCTGACGCGTTTCGCACTTATAGCAGTGCTTAAACATAGCTATGATTAAGCACTGATATACGTGCGAAACACGTCAGTGGTCTTTGTTTCTGTACCTCTGCAATGCTTTAAGGATTTACCTATACCTGTAAACATGAGTTGCATCAGAGTGCGGCTGTCCAGACATTTTTGTTTTTTCACAATAAAAAAACCCTTCTCTGCTGTGGGAAGCAAGTGATGAAAACGTAAAAAAAAAAGATTAGGAAGCGCTGATCTAAGGTTTCTCCCTTGGTTAGGATTGGCCATTTGCAGCCCCTGCTCCTAGGCTTGATATGTTGTAAACAATAGTTGTATTATAGGAATTTAAAAATCTACTCTATGTGTGAAGCAAGTGGTGGTAAATTACTAAATTTCCTTTATCAGAATACACTACTAATCTCCTCTAGCAGCTAAATGTAATTTCCAAGAATAATACTATAATATGTTTATATGTAAGTATTATAAAAAAAAGTATCTACCAAAGCCCAAATTATTTCTGCTTGGCATTAACGCTTATTGATAACAGTTAAAGAATATGGTTGGTACACAGCCACTCAATATTTCCTAAATCTTCACAATGTAATTAACCTTTCGCAAAGCTGATTTCTCAGCACATCTATGTAAACAATTCCCATAATAAACTAATAATGTAAAATGTTTGGCTTATTCTAATGCGATAAGAATTTGCAATATGTACAAAAAAGAGCTCAAAAGCAAATGACTGGATAAAGCTTGAAGCAACAACCGCCACCACATAAGTGCTTAATTCATAAATCATCCTGAGAGTTTTTAAATAAAACTATTGTACAGTGCTTTGCGAAAGTATTCGACCCCCTTGAACTTTGCAACCTTTTGCCACATTTCAGGCTTCAAACATAAAAATATAAAACTGTATTTTTTTTGTGAAGAATCAACAACAAGTGGGACACAATCATGAAGTGGAATGAAATTTATTGGATATTTCAAACTTTTTTAACAAATAAAAAACTGAAAAATTGGGCGTTCAAAATTATTCAGCCCCCTTAAGTTAATACTTTGTAGTGCCACCTTTTGCTGCGATTACAGCTGTAAGTCGCTTGGGGTATGTCTCTATCAGTTTTGCACATCGAGAGACTGAAATTTTTGCCCATTCCTCCCTGCAAAACAGCTCGAGCTCAGTGAGGTTGGATGGAGAGCATTTGTGAACAGCAGTTTTCAGTTCTTTCCACAGATTCTCGATTGGATTCAGGTCTGGACTTTGACTTGGCCATTCTAACACCTGGATATGTTTATTTGTGAACCATTCCATTGTAGATTTTGCTTTATGTTTTGGATCATTGTCTTGTTGGAAGACAAATCTCCGTCCCAGTCTCAGGTCTTTTGCAGACTCCCATCAGGTTTTCTTCCAGAATGGTCTTGTATTTGGCTCCATCCATCTTCCCATCAATTTTAACCATCTTCCCTGTCCCTGCTGAAGAAAAGCAGGCCCAAACCATGATGCTGCCACCACCATGTTTGACAGCGGGGATGGTGTGTTCAGGGTGATGAGCTGTGTTGCTTTTACGCCAAACATAACGTTTTGCATTGTTGCCAAAAAGTTTGATTTTGGTTTCATCTGACCAGAGCACCTTCTTCCACATGTTTGGTGTGTCTCCCAGGTGGCTTGTGGCAAACTTTAAACAACACTTTTTATGAATACTCTTTAAGAAACGGCTTTCTTCTTGCCACTCTTCCATAAAGGCCAGATTTGTGCAGTATACGACTGATTGTTGTCCTATGGACAGAGTCTCCCACCTCAACTGTAGATCTCTGCAGTTCATCCAGACTGATCAAGGGCCTCTTGGCTGCATCTCTTATCAGTCTTCTCCTTGTATGAGCTGAAAGTTTAGAGGGACAGCCAGGTCTTCGTAGATTTGCAGTGGTCTGATACTCCTTCCATTTCAATATTATTGCGTGCACAGTGCTCCTTGGGATGTTTAAAGCTTGGGAAATCTTTTTGTATCCAAATCCAGCTTTAAACTTCTCCACAACAGTATATTGAACCTGCCTGGTGTGTTCCTTGTTCTTCATGATGCTCTCTGTGCTTTAACCACTTGCACATATACTGCGGCGGTCAGCCCCGGCCAGGCAAAGTGACGTACCGGTACGTCACTAGCCTGTCACTCGCTTGTGAGCCAATAGCGGGCAAGCGCACGCCCGCTGGGGCGCGCGCCCACCCCGGCTCGTTCCCTAACAAGTCAGTGCGTGTGACCGGCGGACCCGATGTCCGCCGGTCACTCGCGATCGTTCGCTGTGAAGGGAGAAAGGCAGGCGGCTAATGTAAACAAGCCGCCTGTCATTCTCCCCTGTGTAAAAATGGAGATCACACCGTTCTACTATGTAGGACCGTTGATCTCTGTTCTTACACCAGTAGCCATGTCCCATCACAGTTAGAAACACGCCCCTAGGACACACTTTACCCCTCCCTCTCCAATACGGTTAACTCCTTCACTGCCAGTGTCATTTTTACAGTAACAGTGCATATATATAGCACTGATTACTGCAGTAATGTCACTGGTAACCCCAAAAGTGTCAAAAATGTCAGTCAAGGGTCCGATCTGTCCGCCGCAATGTCACAGTCCCGCAAAAAAATTGCAGATCGCCGCCATTACTCGTTAAAAAAAAACAAGAAAAATGACAAAAATCTTTCCCTTTGTTAGTAAACGTGATAACTTTTGCGCCAACCAATCAAAATAAGCTTTTTGCAATTTTTTTTACCAAACATATGTATCATAAAACAAATTGGCCGAAAATGTTAAAAAATTTAGATTTTTACATTTTTGTTTTTGGGAATTTCATATAAAAAATGTGAAAAATATTATTATTTTTGCAAAATTGACGCTCTTTTTTTGTTTATAGCGCATGATCAAAAAATCGCACAGGTGATCAAATACCACCAAAAGAAAGCTCTGTTTGTGGGAAAAAAAGGACAACAAATTCGTTTAGGTACAGCGTTGCATGACTGCGCAATTGTCCATTAAATTCACGCAGTGCCGAATCGCAAAAAAGGCCCTGGTCAGGAAGGGGGTAAAATCTCCCGGGGCTTAAGTGGTTAAACGGACCTCTGAGACTATCACAGTGCAAGTGCATTTATACGGAGACTTGATTACACACAGGTGGATTCTATTTATCATCATTAGTCATTTAGGTCAACATTGGATCATTCAGAGATCCTCACTGAACTTCTGGAGAGAGTTTGCTGCACTGAAAGTAAAGGGGCTGAATAATTTTGCACGCCTAATTTTTCAGTTTTTTATTTGTTAACAAAGTTTGAAATATCCAATAAATTTCGTTCCACTTCATGATTGTGTCCCACTTGTTGTTGATTCTTCACAAAAAATTACAGTTTTATATCTTTATGTTTGAAGCTTGAAATGTGGCAAAAGGTCGCAAAGTTCAAGGGTGCCGAATACTTTCGCAGGGCACTGTATATGTGAATGTGGTATGGTATGACAGAACACCACAATGTCTACAAATAAGTGACTAAATCACTAAAATACTTAATGCTGCTTTTGTCTTGAGATATGAAAAAAAAGTGGGTTTTACTAACCATGTCGTAGCAGACATAATAAAAGGCCTGTCACATCTTAACTTCAGCATACTCTGAACCAAAGTAAAGCAATGAAACGGCACAGCTGTTATACAATATCAAAAGGTTTCCTACACCACCCAACTACATATGAGTTATGAGCTGGCTGATGTCAGATGATTTTCGAATTAGCAGATGTAGAGTTTATTGGGCAATTAAGGCGGTTGTTTGTTGGCAGCATTGGAGATTGAATGTAGAATATCAGTAGCAGACACAAAAACAAAGAGATATAGAGTGCAGAGCTACATTGAACATGATTTGCTGTGCAATTCTATGTGTGTGTAGTTGCAGATATATGCATGCTGCAAATCATAAGTCAGGATTATGTTATACTCATTGTTGACCCTTAAGTAAAGATGTATTTTAAAGTAAACCACAACTCATAAAACATTTTAAAAGTGATATTAGTATGACACAAAAGGCACCTGTAGGTACCTGCACTTTAGTTTGCCTTGCCATTTGCACAGCTCAGAAGCTTATCCTAGGATTTTCTCAGCTAGCGACACCTCATTAATGGCTAGTAAAGCTTCCCATCCCAGTACTGGGTCAGTCATTTTGGAAAGGTTGTCAACCACAGAAACTGGTTAAATTTGCTATGTGGGAAAAGATGTCAGTTTGTAATTGTAACATTTCATAAAAAAAAATTGCCAGTATCCAGAAGATATTTATGAGGTCTAGTTATTATCGATAACAACATACTTGAATTTCCTGTTGTAATTTTGAGTCTTTTAACAAGCTTATGGACTCACTGAAAAATAGCCAGGTCACTGTGAAACACCATAAACATGTGTATACAATATATACAGGTGCATCTCAAAAAATTAGAATATCATCAAAAAGTTAATTTATTTCAATAATTCAATTCAAATAGTGAAATTCATATATTTTACATAGATGTGTTACATAGAGTAATATATTGCATGCATTTCTTACTTTTATGATGATTATGGTTTACAGCTAGTGAAAACCCAAAATTCAGTATCTCAGAAAATTTGAATATTACATAAGATCAATTAAAAAAATGATTTTTAATACATAAATGTTGGCTTACTAAACATTGTGCCCATGTACAGTATAGTATGCACTCAATACTTGGTTGGGGCTTCTTTTGCATGAATTACTGCATCAATGCGGTGTGGCATGGACTCGATCAGCCTGTGGCACTGCTAAGGTGTTATGAGAACCCAGGTTGCTTTGATAGTGGCTTTCACCTCATCTGCATTATTGGTTCTGGTGTCTCTTATCTTCCTCTTGACAATACCCCATAGATTCTCTATGGGATTTAGGTCAGGCAAGTTTTCTGGCAAATCGTTTACAGTAATACGATGATCATCAAACCAATTATTGGTAATTTCTGCATTGTAGGCAGGTGCTAAGTCCTGCTGGAAAATGAAATCAGCAGCTCCATAAAGCTGGTCAACAGAGGAAACCATGAAGTGCTCTAGAATTTCCTGGAAGAGGGTTGCGCTGACTTTGGACTTGATAAAACACAGTGGACCAACATCAGCAGATAACATGACTCCCTAAATCATCAAAGACTCTGGAAAATTGTGTGTTTCATTTGGAAATCAAGGTCCCAGTTTCTGGAGGAAGAGTGGAGAGGCACAGAATCCAAGCTGTAAGAGGTCCAATGTGAAGTTTCCACAGTCAGTGATGATTTGGGGAGCCATGTCATCTGCTGGTGTTTGTCAAGTTTAAAGCCATAATCATCAAAATTAAAAGAAAGAAATCCTTGAAATATGTCACTCTGTGTGTAATGCATCTATATAAAATATATAAGCTTCCATTTTTTAATTGAAATACTAAAATAAATTAGCTTTTTGATGATATTTAAATTTTATGAGATGCACTTGTATTCTTTGAGAAAAAGACCAAGGGAGTTGCATTTTTCACCTGATAACTTATCTAGTTATCTATTTTGAGTTGCATTCAGGTAGTCTGCAATATAGTTTCAGATAGAGTTGGGAAGTTTAAGAACCTCTGCTGGGATTTTACTGGTATCTGAGGCTCTATTAGAGGAATTTCACTCACTAACTTACTGCCACAATGACAATGGTTCACATAGGAAGTCAGGGGAAATCTGCAACAGGGACACCAACAGCAATAAGAATAACTCTTCCTGGCTCAGCTAATAAGTATAATTTTTTTCTTACCTGTGTTGCTGTTGGCGATTTTTCAAATTTTTTAGACTTTGCAGATTTTTTAAACCATTATCATTAAAAAAGTAAATATGAGGAGTGAAAGTTCTATCCCATACCTGGGTATCTCCCTCACGAATAGAATAAATGGGTTATATGAAGCCAACTACCCACCTCTTTTCCGTAAACTCAGTCAAGACCTACAAAGCTGGTCTTACCTTCCCCTGTCCTGGCTGGGTAGGATCCACGCAGTGAAAATGACATTATTGCCGAGACTTCTTTACTTCTTCAGGTCGCTACCCATTCTCTTGATAAGGGACCATGTCAAACACTTCCAGTCAAGAATCATATCTTTCATTTGGGGTACAAAAGGTCATAGATTAGCGAGGGGGCTATTGTTCAGATCGCGGAACAGAGGGGGATTGGGGGTCCCAAATTTAATATGGTATTATCAGGCGGCCCAACTGGCACAGATATCGGTGATCTACTCTCGTGCGGAAAAACCTGATTGGGTGCACATGGAACGCCAGGCGGTGGCGCTGCACACCATTGATTTCCTTATGTGGTGCCTCCCCAAATACAGACCAGCAATTTTAGCCCCAACACTCTCACATTCCTTAGCTCTATGGGACAGGCTTAAGGGTAAATCCGAACTCACTTCTTCCTTACGCCCACTTTCACTCCTCTTCCAAAACCGCAGCTTCCCTCCGGGTCTAAATATTGTTAAATACAAATGGTGGCTAGACAAAGGATTATTCAGGATAGGCCACTTTTTCACCCCCTCGGGACTCGTCTCTCTTTCCTACTGTGGAAGCAAACTCAAGATGCCTAATTCTGAACTCTTCAGGTTTCACCAAATTACACATTTCTTACATTCCATATGGAAATCTAAGCCATTGCCTCCCACGGCTACGGCCTATAAAGTGTGGTGTTGCTCAGCCATGGAGCAGAGGGGGGGATCTCTGCTATTTACGGGGCACTTTCCGTGAGTGGCCCCAAGCCGAGCTATGCTCTGGCTTGGGAGAAGGACTTATCTCGGGTTTGGGAACCGGAAAAGTGGTACTCAGCTCTGCAACAGGCATGCAAGGGGATTTTGAATGTTACCTTAATAGAAGCAAGTCTGAAAGTCTTAACCAGATGGTACCTTGTTCCGGAAAGGCTACACCGCTGTTTTCCCTCGTCCTCGCCACTCTGCTTCAGGGGTTGCGCTCATAAGCGCACCTTCCTGCACACATGGTGGGAGTGTCCGAAACTACGGGATTCTGGAACAAGGTCTTTCATCTGATCCGCAAGGTTACTGGTATATCCGTACCTCAAACCCCTCCAATAGCCCTCTTAAACTTTGCTCCAAACAACGCCACCAAGGGTCAAAAAAGGTTGATCCATTTCATGCTTCTGGGGTCGAAATTGACTATAGCTAAAGCATGGAAGAGCCCTACGGTCTCATTCACCTTATTTAAAAGAAAAGTCTCCTGGATCATGACCCAAGAAAAACTATCTAGTAATCTCCTGAATACGTACCAAAAATTTGAGACTATTTGGGAACCCTGGGCTGCCTATACTCACACCTCGCTTATCTATTGAGGGGTCAATCTCACACTATTAGTGTATCTTGGGACCTCCGGGGCGTATATGTATCCAACCCCTACTCTTCTCCCCCCTCTCTTTTCTTCTTCTTGTCCATTATCCCGTTTGTCTTCTCTTACCCCCTGGTCTCTCTGCCCTTTCTCCACCCTTGTTGGTAGGTATCTACTTTTGTTAGGGTAACCATGCCAGGATTCTAGTTGATCCTGCTCTCCTACGGTCTCCCTTCTACAAGGACCTTTTTTCTGAAAATACTACTTATGCTTCTCATCGGAGCACAGATGTTACTGCCCTCCTGATTTATGCTCCTTACCACAGACCTTAGCAAATCACCTAAGCGGTCCTGACTCTCATCCGAACCGGCTTCACTATTTTGCATTCTGAACTCCCTCAGTCTGCTACTGATCACTTATTCGGGTGGGGTCTTTCCTGGCTCTCTGGGCGACAGATTGTGATCCCATTGGGGTTGCCTGGGGGTCAGGAGGGTCCCCCCCCGACTGCATGATGTTCTACTTTTACTCACGTTGCTCTTCCTCCATAGGAGCCTCTTTACCTGCATTGTTGTTTATGGCTGACATTTTTCACTCCACAGGTCATAACTTGTATGGTGAGCTTTCTGTAAGTTACCTACCAATTTATATGGCTAAATGCTGTTATCTGTTGATGGATTTTGTTTATCTTTGAAAGTAAAAAAAAAGTAAATATGAGAACACTCTCTCTAGTGGAGCCCTGAATAGCTGTAATTATCTACCAAGGGTGTTAATTCTTCTTTACTCTATTCAAAACTAAACAAATAGACTTTAGACAGGTCCAACATCTATTAGGAACAGCTAGATAAGGATAATTTTTTCTTGTGTTTAAGGTGAAAGATTGTCTTAGCATTACTGCAACATTTAGGAAACAAAGTAACTGTTGGTACATTTATTCAAGTTAACAAGCTTGCTGGACCCAAGAAGGCTTATTAGAAAGAAATGTTGTCCCTATCAATGCATTGTCTATTTTTGTGTGTGTAACCAGTGCTGTCTAACCATAACGTGCATAATATATATCTCTATTCATTATTTGTGCAGAAACATAATATTCAAATCACAATACATAGCACTTTTTAAAAAGTTAAAGTGCAATCAGTGTAAAAAATGTGCATGAACAATAAGTCCTTTAAAGTGCTGGTCATCTTATTCTTCCAGTGCGGGTATGTTTCAACAAGTGCTGTTGTGCTCCCCTCCTTATGTGCCCTTACTCGCCGACTAGTTATGGGTTAAATGCCTGTGTTTCCAAAATAATCCTCCAGTGGCAAAAAATTTTTTTTCTTTCTTTTGTGACTCTGGCAGGTAGGTCAAAGAACCTCATATGAGTGTAGGGAGATAGAATCAGAAGAAATCCATAGTGTAATTCTGTTTTTATTGTTAAAAAACCATACATTTAAAACATATATAGATCTTCAAAAATATATGAGAAAAATTAATATTAAAAAACATTTCACGGAAAAAGAATACATTAACAACTAGGAAGAAACAGAGTATATATACAGTGGTCTTAGAAACCAATCAACATGTAACCCTAGAATAATAGTCATTGTTTAGAGGTTTTCAAAATGATGATGGAACAAGAAATATAAGTTATAAATGTAAAACCAATAAAATGGGATAGAAACATTAGGAAAGGAATAGAGCAACTAGAAAAAATAAAAATATAATTATCAGGCAGGCAGACAAAGGAGGAGGGATTGTGGACCTTAACAAAGAGGACTACATAAAGGAACTTAATCGATTAGTTTTAGACGAAGACAAATATGAAAAATTAAAAGGAAAGTCCACCAATTAACCAAGCATTAACCAAAATTAACGAAATTAGTGAAAAAAGCACAAAAAGAAGGAATAATAAATAAAAAAGAGACACGCTATTGGATACGTGAGGTTCCAACAATTTCAATAATATATCAGGTCCCCAAAATACATAAAAATGAAAAGAACCCACCTGGGAGACCTATTATTAGTGGCATTGATTCCATATTTTCCAGGACAGGGGGAGTATTTAGACCATTTTCTGCAATCGATAGGACAAAGCTATCCATCATTCATCAAAGACAGTGGAGATTGTATTAATAAAATAAAAAATATTCCAATAAGTGAAAATTGCATACTTGCAGCATTAATGTTAACTTACTATATACTAATATAGACCAACAGGATGCACTTCAGGGTAAAGAATGTGCTCTCAATAACAAAACTCAATTGAAGATAAAACAAAAATAATTTATGATCAAAACACTTAAACTAGCCATGGAAGGAAATTTCTTTTGGCATGACAAACAGTTTTTTGCCCAGAAAAGGGGCACGGCAATGTGAGCAAAATATGTCCCGACAGTAGCTAATATTTTTATGAGGAGGTGGGAAAATGAAGAAACATATGGAAACAATAGACCAGAATTAAAAGCATATTACAGATATATTGATGATATTTTTTATAATTTGGGAGGGGATCAGAAAACAATTTAAGGAACTTTTTGGAGGAAATAAATCAAAATAAATATAACATATCTTTTACTGCTAACTATGATAAAGATAAGGTACAATACCTGGATTTGGAAATATTCCATTGGGAGGGAAAACTGGGTACAAAATCCCGTTTAAAAAACAAACAAAAAAAAAAAAACGAAATGGGTACCCTAGGTGGTTGCAAGCTATACCTAAAAGCCAGCTAATCTGAATAGAAAGGAATTGTGCAAGACAAAGTGATTTTGAATCCCAAGCAGATATGATCATAAATTGATTCATAGAGAAAGGATAGAAGGCACAGTAATTGGAAAAAAATAAAGCAACAAGTGCAAAACATGAACAGTGAACAATTGTTACAACCCAAACAAAAACAACTGATTATAGCATAGCATTTGATGGGGAATTTAATAGACAATACAAAACAGATATAAAACGCTTTTAAAAAACATTGACCAATACTATGTAGGGATCCTATACTCCAGAACATCCTCCCTAAAGGTCCCAAATTCATATATAAAAGACCATCAATATTAAAGAATAGACTGGTCAAAAGTATCCCGGACCCACCACGCAAAACCGTAACATTTTTAGATCAGATTGGTTTTTACAAATGTGGAAGATGCATGGCATGTAGGACATACAAAAATAACAACAGAAAAATTACACAGTTTAAATCTAATAATACGGGAGAGACATTTGAGATTAAAAAATGTATCACGTGCTGTGCCACTCACGTCTCCTATCTATTAGAATGTAAGTGTGGGTTACGGTATGTGGGTAGAACTACCCTAGAATTGAGAGTTAGATTAGGAGAACACATAAACAATATTAAAAAAGGTTTTAAATACCAAAGCGTGTCAGAACATTTTAGGAAACATCACAATAAAGATCCAAAAGGCCTTAAAATGTGTGCAATAGATAGAACTGATGATCGGGGAGTTCATAAAAAACAGGCCGTTTCACAAAATGAAACATTTTGGATCCACAGGCTCAATACTATGACACCTGTAGGTCTAAACGTTGAAATTGTTTCATATACAATTATTATGAAATTGAAACCAAAATGCATATTAAAAAAATATGAAATAAAACATCTATGAGCATCTAAAAGTAGTATAGAAAAATGGATAAATATAGAGAGGTTTTATATATTTTTACAGGGAAAAGTTCTAAGACTCACATGCTTGTGTACAATTATGTTTTTATTGATATATAAAAAAATGATGATGAATCATTTTTAGTGTTGAGCGAACACGGACTGTATTATTCGTGTTCGTACCGAATAATTGGATTTTTTGTACCCGAACACGGACACGGACACTTTACTGTATGTTCGGGTAAAAATCCGTGTTCGGTCGTTTTATTTCCGGGTTTTGCATGCTTTGGCGCTCTTTTCATGGCGGGCTTTCAACAGCCAATCAACAATCGTTTAACTGGTGTGCCTTAAGCCATCCCAGCCATGCCTGCAAATGTCTCAGTAGCTGTGATTGGCCGTCTGAAGCATGTGACCAAGTCTTTATAAGTTCGAGGCAGCCGCAGCGGCGTCATTATGCTGCTTAGATTCAGGGACAGAGCACACATCAACGTGCTGGCTGCTGATTAGGGAAAGATAGGCAGGAAAAAACCATTTGTGTCCGGATAGAATTGAGGGACAGGTCGGAGTGTTTAGGCAGGGCGAGTTGTAGGCATTTTAGGGATAGAGTCTGCTGAATTATATAGGGTCAGTGTCTTCTACAAACTACAATCGATATTGCTGTGTGGGGGGTGGGGTGAATCTGCACTCAATCCTGATCTACGATCTCTTCTCAATCCTGTTAGGGACAGAGTCTGCTGAATTTTAGGGAAACTGTGTTCTACAAACTACAATCGATATTGCTGTGTGGGGGGTGGGGTGAATCTGCACTCAATCCTGATCTACGATCTCTTCTCAATCCTGTTAGGGACAGAGTCTGCTGAATTTTAGGGAAACTGTGTTCTACAAACTACAATCGATATTGCTGTGTGGGGGGTGGGGTGAATCTGCACTCAATCCTGATCTACGATCTCTTCTCAATCCTGTTAGGGACAGAGTCTGCTGAATTTTAGGGAAACTGTGTTCTACAAACTACAATCGATATTGCTGTGTGGTGTGGGATTGGAGATAGGCAGGTGTCAGTGATCCACATCCATTTTTCTGTGTGTGAGCTGCAGTGAACACAATCTTTTTGGGCTGCAGTGAACACAATCTTTTTGGGCTGCAGTGAACACAATCTTTTTGGGCTGCAGTGAACACAATCTTTTTGGGCTGCAGTGAACACAATCTTTTTGGGCTGCAGTGAACACAATCTTTTTGGGGTGCAGTGAACAAAATCTTTTTGGGGTGCAGTGAACACAATCCTTTTTGGTGTGCAGTGAACACAATCTTTGTGGGGTGCAGTGAACAAAATCCTTTGTGGGGTGCAGTGAACACAATCTTTTTGGGGTGCAGTGAACAAAATCCTTTTTGGGGTGCAGTGAACAACATCCTTTTTGGGGTGCAGTGAACACAATCTTTTTGGGGTGCAGTGAACAAAATCATTTGTGGGGTGCAGTGAACACAATCTTTTTGGGGTGCAGTGAACACAATCTTTTTGGGGTGGAGTGAACAACATCCTTTTTGGGGTGCAGTAAACAAAATCCTTTTTGGGGTGCAGTGAACAAAATCATTTTTGGGGTGCAGTGAACACAATCTTTTTGGGGTGCAGTGAACACAATCTTTGTGGGGTGCAGTGAACACAATCTTTTTGGGGTGGAGTGAACAACATCCTTTTTGGGGTGCAGTGAACAACATCCTTTTTGGGGTGCAGTGAACACAATCTTTTTGGGGTGCAGTGAACACAATCTTTGTGGGGTACAGTGAACAGAATCTTTGTGGGGTGCAGTGAACACAATCTTTGGGGGGTACAGTGAACACAATCTTTGTGAGGTGCAGTGAACACAATCTTTGTGGGGTGCAGTGAACACAATCATTGTGGGGTGCAGTGAACTCAATCTTTGTGGGGTACAGTGAACACAATCTCATACTGAAGGTTTGAGGGTGCTGCCTGTTCCATACTCCCCCTACTCCTCATCTAGCCTTTTAGGGGTACAAACAATAGTAATTGGGGCCTAGTGTGGTTGTGTACGTGTGATATACATACACTTTTTTGGGATCATATTTTCTATTCCGCTATTTAATCAAAAACCTTTGGGGATCAGTTAAATTGGGGGATAGTCTGTGTTGGTACGTGTGAGAGAGATCCACCTTTCCAAGTTGTTGGGGTTCATCTCATACTTCTGAAGGTTTGAGGGTGCTGCCTGTTCCATACTCCCCCCTACTCCTAGCCTTTTAGGGGTACAAACAATAGTAATTGGGGCCTAGTGTGGTTGTGTACGTGTGATATACATACACTTTTTTGGGATCATATTTTCTATTCCGCTATTTAATCAAAAACCTCTGGGGATCAGTTAAATTGGGGGATAGTCTGTGTTGGTACGTGTGAGAGAGATCCACCTTTCCAAGTTGTTGGGGTTCATCTCATACTTCTGAAGGTTTGAGGGTGCTGCCTGTTCCATACTCCCCCTACTCCTAGCCTTTTAGGGGTACAAACAATAGTAATTGGGGCCTAGTGTGGTTGTGTACGTGTGATATACATACACTTTTTTGGGATCATATTTTCTATTCCGCTATTTAATCAAAAACCTCTGGGGATCAGTTAAATTGGGGGATAGTCTGTGTTGGTACGTGTGAGAGAGATCCACCTTTCCAAGTTGTTGGGGTTCATCTCATACTTCTGAAGGTTTGAGGGTGCTGCCTGTTCCATACTCCCCCTACTCCTAGCCTTTTAGGGGTACAAACAATAGTAATTGGGGCCTAGTGTGGTTGTGTACGTGTGATATACATACACTTTTTTGGGATCATATTTTCTATTCCGCTATTTAATCAAAAACCTCTGGGGATCAGTTAAATTGGGGGATAGTCTGTGTTGGTACGTGTGAGAGAGATCCACCTTTCCAAGTTGTTGGGGTTCATCTCATACTTCTGAAGGTTTGAGGGTGCTGCCTGTTCCATACTCCCCCTACTCCTAGCCTTTTAGGGGTACAAACAATAGTAATTGGGGCCTAGTGTGGTTGTGTACGTGTGATATACATACACTTTTTTGGGATCATATTTTCTATTCCGCTATTTAATCAAAAACCTTTGGGGATCAGTTAAATTGGGGGATAGTCTGTGTTGGTACGTGTGAGAGAGATCCACCTTTCCAAGTTGTTGGGGTTCATCTCATACTTCTGAAGGTTTGAGGGTGCTGCCTGTTCCATACTCCCCCTACTCCTAGCCTTTTAGGGGTACAAACAATAGTAATTGGGGCCTAGTGTGGTTGTGTACGTGTGATATACATACACTTTTTTGGGATCATATTTTCTATTCCGCTATTTAATCAAAAACCTCTGGGGATCAGTTAAATTGGGGGATAGTCTGTGTTGGTACGTGTGAGAGAGATCCACCTTTCCAAGTTGTTGGGGTTCATCTCATACTTCTGAAGGTTTGAGGGTGCTGCCTGTTCCATACTCCCCCTACTCCTAGCCTTTTAGGGGTACAAACAATAGTAATTGGGGCCTAGTGTGGTTGTGTACGTGTGATATACATACACTTTTTTGGGATCATATTTTCTATTCCGCTATTTAATCAAAAACCTCTGGGGATCAGTTAAATTGGGGGATAGTCTGTGTTGGTACGTGTGAGAGAGATCCACCTTTCCAAGTTGTTGGGGTTCATCTCATACTTCTGAAGGTTTGAGGGTGCTGCCTGTTCCATACTCCCCCCTACTCCTAGCCTTTTAGGGGTACAAACAATAGTAATTGGGGCCTAGTGTGGTTGTGTACGTGTGATATACATACACTTTTTTGGGATCATATTTTCTATTCCGCTATTTAATCAAAAACCTCTGGGGATCAGTTAAATTGGGGGATAGTCTGTGTTGGTACGTGTGAGAGAGATCCACCTTTCCAAGTTGTTGGGGTTCATCTCATACTTCTGAAGGTTTGAGGGTGCTGCCTGTTCCATACTCCCCCCTACTCCTAGCCTTTTAGGGGTACAAACAATAGTAATTGGGGCCTAGTGTGGTTGTGTACGTGTGATATACATACACTTTTTTGGGATCATATTTTCTATTCCGCTATTTAATCAAAAACCTTTGGGGATCAGTTAAATTGGGGGATAGTCTGTGTTGGTACGTGTGAGAGAGATCCACCTTTCCAAGTTGTTGGGGTTCATCTCATACTTCTGAAGGTTTGAGGGTGCTGCCTGTTCCATACTCCCCCTACTCCTAGCCTTTTAGGGGTACAAACAATAGTAATTGGGGCCTAGTGTGGTTGTGTACGTGTGATATACATACACTTTTTTGGGATCATATTTTCTATTCCGCTATTTAATCAAAAACCTCTGGGGATCAGTTAAATTGGGGGATAGTCTGTGTTGGTACGTGTGAGAGAGATCCACCTTTCCAAGTTGTTGGGGTTCATCTCATACTTCTGAAGGTTTGAGGGTGCTGCCTGTTCCATACTCCCCCTACTCCTAGCCTTTTAGGGGTACAAACAATAGTAATTGGGGCCTAGTGTGGTTGTGTACGTGTGATATACATACACTTTTTTGGGATCATATTTTCTATTCCGCTATTTAATCAAAAACCTCTGGGGATCAGTTAAATTGGGGGATAGTCTGTGTTGGTACGTGTGAGAGAGATCCACCTTTCCAAGTTGTTGGGGTTCATCTCATACTTCTGAAGGTTTGAGGGTGCTGCCTGTTCCATACTCCCCCCTACTCCTAGCCTTTTAGGGGTACAAACAATAGTAATTGGGGCCTAGTGTGGTTGTGTACGTGTGATATACATACACTTTTTTGGGATCATATTTTCTATTCCGCTATTTAATCAAAAACCTCTGGGGATCAGTTAAATTGGGGGATAGTCTGTGTTGGTACGTGTGAGAGAGATCCACCTTTCCAAGTTGTTGGGGTTCATCTCATACTTCTGAAGGTTTGAGGGTGCTGCCTGTTCCATACTCCCCCCTACTCCTAGCCTTTTAGGGGTACAAACAATAGTAATTGGGGCCTAGTGTGGTTGTGTACGTGTGATATACATACACTTTTTTGGGATCATATTTTCTATTCCGCTATTTAATCAAAAACCTCTGGGGATCAGTTAAATTGGGGGATAGTCTGTGTTGGTACGTGTGAGAGAGATCCACCTTTCCAAGTTGTTGGGGTTCATCTCATACTTCTGAAGGTTTGAGGGTGCTGCCTGTTCTATACTCCCCCTACTCCTAGCCTTTTAGGGGTACAAACAATAGTAATTGGGGCCTAGTGTGGTTGTGTACGTGTGATATACATACACTTTTTTGGGATCATATTTTCTATTCCGCTATTTAATCAAAAACCTCTGGGGATCAGTTAAATTGGGGGATAGTCTGTGTTGGTACGTGTGAGAGAGATCCACCTTTCCAAGTTGTTGGGGTTCATCTCATACTTCTGAAGGTTTGAGGGTGCTGCCTGTTCCATACTCCCCCTACTCCTAGCCTTTTAGGGGTACAAACAATAGTAATTGGGGCCTAGTGTGGTTGTGTACGTGTGATATACATACACTTTTTTGGGATCATATTTTCTATTCCGCTATTTAATCAAAAACCTCTGGGGATCAGTTAAATTGGGGGATAGTCTGTGTTGGTACGTGTGAGAGAGATCCACCTTTCCAAGTTGTTGGGGTTCATCTCATACTTCTGAAGGTTTGAGGGTGCTGCCTGTTCCATACTCCCCCCTACTCCTAGCCTTTTAGGGGTACAAACAATAGTAATTGGGGCCTAGTGTGGTTGTGTACGTGTGATATACATACACTTTTTTGGGATCATATTTTCTATTCCGCTATTTAATCAAAAACCTCTGGGGATCAGTTAAATTGGGGGATAGTCTGTGTTGGTACGTGTGAGAGAGATCCACCTTTCCAAGTTGTTGGGGTTCATCTCATACTTCTGAAGGTTTGAGGGTGCTGCCTGTTCCATACTCCCCCTACTCCTAGCCTTTTAGGGGTACAAACAATAGTAATTGGGGCCTAGTGTGGTTGTGTACGTGTGATATACATACACTTTTTTGGGATCATATTTTCTATTCCGCTATTTAATCAAAAACCTTTGGGGATCAGTTAAATTGGGGGATAGTCTGTGTTGGTACGTGTGAGAGAGATCCACCTTTCCAAGTTGTTGGGGTTCATCTCATACTTCTGAAGGTTTGAGGGTGCTGCCTGTTCCATACTCCCCCTACTCCTAGCCTTTTAGGGGTACAAACAATAGTAATTGGGGCCTAGTGTGGTTGTGTACGTGTGATATACATACACTTTTTTGGGATCATATTTTCTATTCCGCTATTTAATCAAAAACCTCTGGGGATCAGTTAAATTGGGGGATAGTCTGTGTTGGTACGTGTGAGAGAGATCCACCTTTCCAAGTTGTTGGGGTTCATCTCATACTTCTGAAGGTTTGAGGGTGCTGCCTGTTCCATACTCCCCCTACTCCTAGCCTTTTAGGGGTACAAACAATAGTAATTGGGGCCTAGTGTGGTTGTGTACGTGTGATATACATACACTTTTTTGGGATCATATTTTCTATTCCGCTATTTAATCAAAAACCTCTGGGGATCAGTTAAATTGGGGGATAGTCTGTGTTGGTACGTGTGAGAGAGATCCACCTTTCCAAGTTGTTGGGGTTCATCTCATACTTCTGAAGGTTTGAGGGTGCTGCCTGTTCCATACTCCCCCTACTCCTAGCCTTTTAGGGGTACAAACAATAGTAATTGGGGCCTAGTGTGGTTGTGTACGTGTGATATACATACACTTTTTTGGGATCATATTTTCTATTCCGCTATTTAATCAAAAACCTCTGGGGATCAGTTAAATTGGGGGATAGTCTGTGTTGGTACGTGTGAGAGAGATCCACCTTTCCAAGTTGTTGGGGTTCATCTCATACTTCTGAAGGTTTGAGGGTGCTGCCTGTTCCATACTCCCCCTACTCCTAGCCTTTTAGGGGTACAAACAATAGTAATTGGGGCCTAGTGTGGTTGTGTACGTGTGATATACATACACTTTTTTGGGATCATATTTTCTATTCCGCTATTTAATCAAAAACCTTTGGGGATCAGTTAAATTGGGGGATAGTCTGTGTTGGTACGTGTGAGAGAGATCCACCTTTCCAAGTTGTTGGGGTTCATCTCATAATTCTGAAGGTTTGAGGGTGCTGCCTGTTCCATACTCCCCCTACTCCTAGCCTTTTAGGGGTACAAACAATAGTAATTGGGGCCTAGTGTGGTTGTGTACGTGTGATATACATACACTTTTTTGGGATCATATTTTCTATTCCGCTATTTAATCAAAAACCTCTGGGGATCAGTTAAATTGGGGGATAGTCTGTGTTGGTACGTGTGAGAGAGATCCACCTTTCCAAGTTGTTGGGGTTCATCTCATACTTCTGAAGGTTTGAGGGTGCTGCCTGTTCCATACTCCCCCTACTCCTAGCCTTTTAGGGGTACAAACAATAGTAATTGGGGCCTAGTGTGGTTGTGTACGTGTGATATACATACACTTTTTTGGGATCATATTTTCTATTCCGCTATTTAATCAAAAACCTCTGGGGATCAGTTAAATTGGGGGATAGTCTGTGTTGGTACGTGTGAGAGAGATCCACCTTTCCAAGTTGTTGGGGTTCATCTCATACTTCTGAAGGTTTGAGGGTGCTGCCTGTTCCATACTCCCCCCTACTCCTAGCCTTTTAGGGGTACAAACAATAGTAATTGGGGCCTAGTGTGGTTGTGTACGTGTGATATACATACACTTTTTTGGGATCATATTTTCTATTCCGCTATTTAATCAAAAACCTCTGGGGATCAGTTAAATTGGGGGATAGTCTGTGTTGGTACGTGTGAGAGAGATCCACCTTTCCAAGTTGTTGGGGTTCATCTCATACTTCTGAAGGTTTGAGGGTGCTGCCTGTTCCATACTCCCCCCTACTCCTAGCCTTTTAGGGGTACAAACAATAGTAATTGGGGCCTAGTGTGGTTGTGTACGTGTGATATACATACACTTTTTTGGGATCATATTTTCTATTCCGCTATTTAATCAAAAACCTCTGGGGATCAGTTAAATTGGGGGATAGTCTGTGTTGGTACGTGTGAGAGAGATCCACCTTTCCAAGTTGTTGGGGTTCATCTCATACTTCTGAAGGTTTGAGGGTGCT
Organism: Pelophylax lessonae; assembly: GCF_965119305.1. NCBI lineage: Eukaryota > Metazoa > Chordata > Amphibia > Anura > Ranidae > Pelophylax > Pelophylax lessonae. Next base: position 434,482,829 of record NC_138769.1, read on the forward strand.
GCCTGTTCCATACTCCCCCTACTCCTAGCCTTTTAGGGGTACAAACAATAGTAATTGGGGCCTAGTGTGGTTGTGTACGTGTGATATACATACACTTTTTTGGGATCATATTTTCTATTCCGCTATTTAATCAAAAACCTCTGGGGATCAGTTAAATTGGGGGATAGTCTGTGTTGGTACGTGTGAGAGAGATCCACCTTTCCAAGTTGTTGGGGTTCATCTCATACTTCTGAAGGTTTGAGGGTGCTGCCTGTTCCATACTCCCCCTACTCCTAGCCTTTTAGGGGTACAAACAATAGTAATTGGGGCCTAGTGTGGTTGTGTACGTGTGATATACATACACTTTTTTGGGATCATATTTTCTATTCCGCTATTTAATCAAAAACCTCTGGGGATCAGTTAAATTGGGGGATAGTCTGTGTTGGTACGTGTGAGAGAGATCCACCTTTCCAAGTTGTTGGGGTTCATCTCATACTTCTGAAGGTTTGAGGGTGCTGCCTGTTCCATACTCCCCCCTACTCCTAGCCTTTTAGGGGTACAAACAATAGTAATTGGGGCCTAGTGTGGTTGTGTACGTGTGATATACATACACTTTTTTGGGATCATATTTTCTATTCCGCTATTTAATCAAAAACCTCTGGGGATCAGTTAAATTGGGGGATAGTCTGTGTTGGTACGTGTGAGAGAGATCCACCTTTCCAAGTTGTTGGGGTTCATCTCATACTTCTGAAGGTTTGAGGGTGCTGCCTGTTCCATACTCCCCCTACTCCTAGCCTTTTAGGGGTACAAACAATAGTAATTGGGGCCTAGTGTGGTTGTGTACGTGTGATATACATACACTTTTTTGGGATCATATTTTCTATTCCGCTATTTAATCAAAAACCTTTGGGGATCAGTTAAATTGGGGGATAGTCTGTGTTGGTACGTGTGAGAGAGATCCACCTTTCCAAGTTGTTGGGGTTCATCTCATACTTCTGAAGGTTTGAGGGTGCTGCCTGTTCCATACTCCCCCTACTCCTAGCCTTTTAGGGGTACAAACAATAGTAATTGGGGCCTAGTGTGGTTGTGTACGTGTGATATACATACACTTTTTTGGGATCATATTTTCTATTCCGCTATTTAATCAAAAACCTCTGGGGATCAGTTAAATTGGGGGATAGTCTGTGTTGGTACGTGTGAGAGAGATCCACCTTTCCAAGTTGTTGGGGTTCATCTCATACTTCTGAAGGTTTGAGGGTGCTGCCTGTTCCATACTCCTCCTCCTCCTCATCCATCCTTTTAGGTGTACAAACAATAGTAATTGGGGCCTAGTGTGTTTCTGTACGTGTGAGATACATACACTTTTTTTGATCATATTTCCTATTCCGCTATTCAATAAAAACCTTTGGGGATCAATTGAATTGCGGGATAGTCTGTGTCGGTACGTGTGAGAGAGATCCACCTTTCCAAGTTGTTGGGGTTCATCTCATACTTCTGAAGGTTTGAGGGTGCTGCCTGTTCCATACCCCCCCTACTCCTCATCTAGCCTTTTAGGGGTACAAACAATAGTAATTGGGGCCTAGTGTGGTTGTGTACGTGCGAGATACATACACTTTTTTTGATCATATTTCCTATTCCGCTATTCAATAAAAACCTTTGAGGATCAATTGAATTGCGGGATAGTCTGTGTCGGTACGTGTGAGAGAGATCCACCTTTCCAAGTTGTTGGGGTTCATCTCATACTTCTGAAGGTTTGAGGGTGCTGCCTGTTCCATACTCCCCCTACTCCTCATCTAGCCTTTTAGGGGTACAAACAATAGTAATTGGGGCCTAGTGTGGTTGTGTACGTGTGATATACATACACTTTTTTTGGATCATATTTTCTATTCCGCTATTCAATAAAAACCTTTCTAGGGCAAGATCTTAAATTACAGAAATATGAGGAGACCGTCAAATAAGGGCCGTGGCCTGGGTCGTGGTGCTGCTGGTAGAGCTCCTGTTGCAAGGAGAGGACATGGTCGATCTGTGCCAGCTACACGCACAAGTGAAACACCTTCCTCAAGTGTGAGTAGGCGACAGAACCTGCATCAGTATTTGGTAGGGCATCAAACGCCCCTAGAAGTGATGAGGCCAGAACAAGTTGAGGCGATAGTAGATTGGTTTGCTGCTGACAGTGCCTCCAGTTCCTTCACATTGTCTCCCACCCAGTCTACTGCAGAAAGGTCAGAGTTGGCACCTGCAGCCAATGTCCAACCGTCTTTCACCTCACCCCCTTGCAAATCAGGCCAGCAGTCTGAGCCCCAAGCCATACAGCAGTCTCTTATTCTTTTTGAGGACTCTGTCAGCAGGGTTTCCCAGGGCCATCCACCTAGCCCTGCCCCAGAAGTGGAAGAGATTGAGTGCAGCGATGCCCAACCACTTATTCCTCAAGATGAGTACATGCAAGGATCATCGCAGCACGTCTCCGATGATGACGAAACGCAGGTGCCAACTGCTGCGGCGTTCAGCATTGTGGAGACCGACAAGGAGGGCAGGGGTGAAGACTGGGTGGAAGATGATGTGGAGGACGATGAGGTCCTCGACCCCACATGGAATGAACGTCATGCAGGTGAACTGAGTAGTTTGGAGGAAGAGGCGGTGGTCGCACAGAGCCACCAGCACAGCAGAAGAGGGAGCAGGGTGCAGAAGCGGAGCGGCCGTGCCCTAGACACTACGCCCGCTACTGCCCAACGCAGCAAGGGAACGAGCGCACCAAAGTCAGCTCAAAGGAGTTCTCTAGCGTGGAAGTTCTTTAGAAAATGTGCTGATGACAGGACACGAGTGGTTTGCACCCTGTGCAATCAGAGCTTGAAGCGAGGCATGAACCTTCTCAACCTGAGCACAACCTGCATGATCAGGCATCTAAGTGCAAAGCACGAGCTGCAGTGGAGTACACACCTTCAAAACCAAGAAACGTCTCTGGCTCATCCTGCTTCCTCTTCTGCTGCAGTCTCGGCCACTCCAGCCACATCTGTAGTGATACCGGCACCTGCCACCCCGCAAACAGACGATCTGTCAGCAACACCACCACCTGGGTCACCAACAACCATCTCCACAATGTCCCGTGGAAGCGTTCAGCTTTCCATCTCCCAAACACTTGAGAGGAAGAGGAAGTACCCCCCCTACCCACCCGCGATCCCTGGCCCTGAATGCCAGCATTTCAAAATTATTGGCCTTTGAAATGCTGTCATTCCGTCTGGTGGAGACGCACAGTTTTAAAAACCTTATGTCGGTGGCTGTCCCACAGTACGTCGTGCCCAGCCGCCACTACTTTTCCAGGCAAGCCATCCCTTCCCTGCACAACCAAGTGGGGGAAAAAATCAGGTGTGCACTGCGCAACGCCATCTGTGCCAAGGTCCACCTAACTACGGATACGTGGACCAGTAAGCACGGTCAGGGGCGTTATATCTCCCTAACGGCACACTGGGTAAATGCAGTGGCGGATGGGCCTGAGGCGGATAGCAATTTGGCGCATGTCCTTCCACCACCGAGGATTGCAGGGCGCTTCAGTTTGCCTCCTGTTCCTAACTCCTCCTACTCCGCTTCCTCATCCTCTACCGCCTCCTCATCCGGACAGCGTAACACCTTCACCACCAACTTCAGCACGGCCAGGGGTAAACGACAGCAGGCAGTTTTACAACTTGCCTGTTTGGGGGACAAACCACACACCGCGCAGGAGTTGTGGAGGAGCATGGAACAGCAGACAAATGTGTGGTTGCTGCCAGCGAGCCTCAAGCCCGGCCTGGTGGTGTGCGATAACGGGCGAAATCTCATAGCAGCTCTGGGCCTAGCCGGTTTGACGCACATCCCTTGCCTGGCGCATGTGCTGAATTTGGTGGTGCAGAGGTTCCTTAAAAACTACCCCGATATGTCAGAGCTGCTGCAGAAAGTGCGGGCCGTTTGTGCGCACTTTCGGCGTTCTCACCCTGCTGCTGCTCGCCTGGCAGCGCTGCAGCGTAACTTCGGCCTTCCCGCTCACCGCCTCATATGTGACGTGCCCACAAGGTGGAACTCCACCTTGCACATGCTGGAAAGACTGTGCGAGCAGCAGCAGGCCATAGTGGAGTTTCAGCTGCAGCACGCACGCGTGAGTCGCTCTGCGGAACAGCACCACTTCACCACCAATAACTGGGCCTCCATGCGAGACCTGTGTGCCTTGTTGCGCTGTTTTGAGTACTCCACCAACATGGCCAGTGGCAATGACGCCGTTCTCAGCTTAACTATCCCACTTCTATGCCTCCTTGAAAAAACAATTCGGGCGATGATGGAAGAGGATGTGGCACAGGATGAGGAGGAGGAGGAGGATGAAGAGGTAACATTTCCAAGGCTTTCAGGGCAGTCATTCGCAAGGGGCTCCGAGGGTGGGTTCCTGCACACGCAAACGCCAGGGACGCAATTGTCCAGCAGGGGCACAGTTCTGGAGGATGAGGAGGATGAGGAGGAGGAGGAGCTGGAGGAGGAGATGGAACCATGTTCACAGCAGGGTGGCACCCAGGCCAGCTCATGGCCATCACTGGTGCGTGGCTGGGGGGATACAGAGGACACGGACCATACACCTCCCACAGAGGACAGCCTTTCGTCGCCTCTGGGCAGCCTGGCACACATGAGCGATTACATGCTGCAGTGTCTCCACAACGACCGCCGAGTTGCCCACATTCTAACTTGTGCTGATTACTGGGTGGCCACGCTGCTGGATCCCCGTTACAAGGACAACGTACCGTCCTTAATTCACTCACTGGAGCGCGATCGCAAGATGCGCGAGTACAAGCGCACGCTGGTAGACGCCATGCTGCTGGCATTCCCATCTGACAGCGGGGCCACAGTGGAAGCACAAGGCAGAGGAGGAGGAGGAGGAGGTCGCCAACGCAACCAGGGCACCGCCAGCACCTCAGAAGGCAGGGTTAGCATGGCCGAAATGTGGAAAAGCTTTGTCAGCACGCCACAACAAACAGCAGCACCAGCAGCTCAGATGGAACGTCTTAGCAGGAGGCAGCATTTTACCAACATGGTGGAGCAGTATGTGTGCACACGCCTACATGTAGTGAATGACGGGTCTGCCCCCTTCAACTTCTGGGTCTCCAAATTGGGCACATGGCCTGAGCTTGCCCTTTACGCCTTGGAGGTGCTGGCGTGCCCTGCAGCCAGTGTATTATCTGAACGGGTATTTAGCACGGCTGGGGGCGTTATAACAGACAAGCGCAGCCGCCTGTCCAGAGACAATGTGGACAAGCTCACGTTCATTAAAATGAACCAGGCATGGATCCCACGGGACTTTTCCGTACCTTATGCAGAATAGCAATGGATACCGACCTTACCCACCCATTGTTCCATTTTTGCTCTTTCTCACTCTTTTGGGGTGTACCCTCATTTAAAATTTGTGAAAAGAAGCAGTGTTGGCTACCTCGTCCTCCTCCTCAGGGCCAGATTAATGTAGGGTCTATTGGAGCTGCAGCTCCAGGCCCCTACCTTTTATATAGGCCCCGGGTTGGCCATATTCACTGTTACCGCTCTTCTGTCACTTGTAAACACAGAAGTCTGGCTTCTATGCTCGCTTCCCCAGGCAGCACCCTCAGAACCTCCCCACACAGCGTGAAGGCCGGACAAGGAGGGACAGTTGGCGATGCATGGATGTGTTTATGGGCTTCAGAGACAGCATCCCATGTTGAATTAGGCATGCATGGCTGCACCCTTCCTCCTCTGGGTGCATGGCAAGGCACGGCCCTAAGGCCCTTCAAAATCCTCAGCACCAAGCCCATGATGCTGTTAATCCGGCCCTGGTCCTCCTCCACCGCCGCTTCCACCTACACCGCCCATAGGTGTGCGCAGCCTATTGCATTAAGGTGTGCACCCCAAAGTTGAAATACACATGCATGTGTTTGCCAGCAGGGAGAGTAATGTATCGGGGCCATGTACCTGTAGGCAAGGAGAAATAGAGCAGAGCAGGTCCCAGGGAGATCTTTCCCATCTCCTCACTGGCAATGCTATGTGCCCTAGGTGATTAGGGTGTGCCCAGGCACACCCAGCACACCCTGTGCGCACGCCTATGTCACCGCCACATCCACCACCACCTCAACCTCCCTCCTACTCCATATGGGCCTCGTCCTTCAGAGATGAAGAAGAACATTGTTTTATTTTTCTGTTTTTTTTTGTTGTTTTAAGTTATTTCCCTATCCACATTTGTTTGCAGAGCACTTGCCATGCTCTTAATTACGTTTTGCTGCCATTTGCAGCACTCTAGCCCTTTCCTTTGGTGTTTTAGAGCCATTTTAGTGCCTTAAAGTTCGGGTCCCCATTGACTTCAATGGGGTTCGGTGTCCGGGAAAAGTTCGGTAAAAGTCCGGGACACGGACCCGGACTTTTTTTTAAAGTTCGGCCGAACCCGTCGAACACGGACATCTAGGTGTCCGCTCAACCCTAATCATTTTTAAATATATTTAAAAACATATTTTTACTTTCATTTTATTTTAAATTTTTATTTTTCATTTTATTTTCATTGTTGTTTTTATTTTTGCACATTTATTATGTTACTTATGACTCTAATAATGTGAATGTGGAGATGTGTGATGCCCCTCTGAAACAGTGTACATACAAAGTGCGAAAAAGATAGAAAGGTAGAGTCATAGAAATAACTAACAGTGACACAAAGGAAAATCCATACAATGTAGTCACGCAGTGTGGGGAGAAAGTGACTGCAGATGGGAGGGAAATAATTGAGCAAACAGGAAGGAATAAGTATGGGTGTAATAGGTAAATGAGGAAGTAATGATGGGTGTAGTAGCACCTAACCATATAAATATAGTATCCGATACCAGAATCCCCCATCTTCTGAGGACGCTTCCTGGGTGGAGCGAAATGCATTAAGCAGGTGGAAACTTCTGGTTATGTCACGTCTTCTCTTTGGAACACAAACCACAACTTTTGAAATCTAGAATGGCGTCATTACATGCTCACATGCAAGAGGAGAGTTTTGTAAGTGCGCAAATGGCTTTTATATGTTTTTTTTAACAATAAAAACGGAATTACACTATGGATTTCTCCTAATTCCATCTCCATACACTCATATGAGGTTCTTTGATCTACCTGCCAGAGTCACAAAAGAATGGAAAAAAAAACATTTTTTACCACTGGAGGATTATTTTGGAAAAACAGGCGTTTAACCCATCACCAGTCGGTGAGTAGGGGCACATAAGGAGGGGAGCACAATGGCTTTTGTTGGAACATACTGTCACTGGAAGAATAAGATAACCAGCACTTTAAAGGACGTATTGTTCATGCACTGATTGCGCTTTCATTTTTTAAAAAGGGTAAATATGATGTTTCTGCACAAATAATGATTAGAGATATATATTAACCACTTCTGGACTGGAAGGATTTGCCCCCTTTATGACCAGGTCATTTTTTGCGATTCGGCACTGCGTTACTTTAACAGACAATTGTGCAGTGGTGCGACACTGTACCGAAATAAAATTGATGTCCTTTTTTCCCCACAAATAGAGCTTTCTTTTGGTGGTATTTTATTTCTTTTTTTTACTAGTAATGGTGGCGATCTGGGATCTTTAGCAGGACATTGCGGTGGACAGATTGGACCCCTAACTAACATTTTTTACACTTTTGGGGGGACCAGTGACATGCTTAAAATATGCACTGTTACTGTAATAATGACATTGGCAGGGAAGGGGTTAACCGAGGGGTGATCAAAGGGTTAAGAGTGAGCCTAGGGGAGTGTTTACTAACTGTGGGGGTATTGGGCTTGTGAAATGATCATAGAGACCTGTGATCCTATATAGCGCTCTGTGATCTTTTCAGAGAGAAGAACGGCCAGCTGTGTTTACAACGCTCACCCCCCAGCACCCTGCGTGTGACCAACGTAGAACTATGTCGGCTCGCGCAGGAGATGCAGCTTGCTGCAGTAAAACGTTGGGAACGTGTTAAGGACTTTATGGTTAGACAGCGCTGGGTACACTCATAAAAATACCTGAGAGGAAAATACACCTTACATCCCAGCAGCAGTCTTGTAAACGCATTCCACACACTACATAACGCGGGGATAACAATATTTTATTGTACTGTCTATGCATTAAAGCCTTTTTACAATTTATGTTCTAAGTTTTAACCTTTTTGCTTCCAGGTTAATATGCCATAAGGACCTACAGCAATGCTTCCAGCTGGCCAGGTCCGTACGCTGTATGGGCTTGTAGTCTTTCTTCTGCTATAAGCTCATGGTCAATTCAGTGACCATCAAAAATATTGCTCTTATTGACGCCCCTAATGGGAACATTATGCGTCCAGAAGCGATAAACGCTGCTTCAATTCACACTTCCATTTATAGAGAAAATAACTGGTATCATGCTACATTTGAAAACCCCTAACAAGAAACATTAGCCTGCGATAATATTGTTGTCAGTAGTAGCTAAGGTGAAAGAAGGGGAGAGAGGAAAGAAATGGGGGTCGTCCAATCCTTACAATCACGGTAGTATTATTCGCTTCTGCACCTAGTATTCAGGAGAGGAGATGTAAAGGAGGAGAGAAAGAGCTAAGTGGGAAATAGGGAATGGTAAGAGTTGAAACAGAGAAAAGGTGTACCAACTAGAAAGAAGAATAAGGAAGAAAGAGTAAAAAGTAGAGACCAGGGTGGTTCAAGCTTACGTGAAGAAAACAGGGAACAGCACTTACATAGAGATTGAAATATTCATATAGTTTGCCCAAGGTTCCCAGATTGCTTCAAATTTATTTGAAGTGCTTTCAAGTCAACTAACCATCTTCTCCTGTGCCAAGATATTTTCTTTTAGCTCTATTGAAAGACACATAGGGCTGTTTCCATGAGCTGGCTATGGTAAGCTTAATGCCTGTTAACATAAACCGGATTAGCCTTTGAATATTTTTAGGAGCAGGTTTCACCAGAAAGTTAAGCAGGGCTGTATAGGGCGACTTAGTAATAGGAATGAAAGGGATTAGCTCTTGGGACAAAAAGCTAACTACAGCGCTTGCTGAATAAAGGTTAATGATATCAAATATATACCCCAATGATTATATTAGTGACTGTATGAATAATAAATAGCACATATTTAAATAAATAATTCAATCATGGCAAACAAATAGTAAATAAATAATAAAATGTGATTGGTCATATATAGAAAGTCCAATAGGTATAAAGTGACTTTAGTGCTCAGAATAATCAAAAAGTCCTTAATGACTGTATGGTTCAACGTTTTCAAAGGTGCAAGTGCTCAAGCATGAGTGTCCATATAATTCTGTGACATCAATCCGTTTCGCCATGATTTGTGGGTAGATGAAATCACTTACCAGAACCAGTGGGTCCTATGTGCTTTACAGCACTAGGATCTTTCGTGTTTTAGTGCCCTCTGGGCTGGGGTGGGTTCCCCCTTTTTTCCTCTGGGCTGGTCTGGATTGGTACCTGGCTCCTCCTCACACCATGGTATTTGGCCAATTATAAAAGGAAAAAGAAGCTCCAGATAGTGCAGTATCAGCAAATAAGTTTATTACCCAATAATAATGGGTTAAATAGTAAAGGAATGCATAAGTAAAACAAGCAGTGGTGGTCAGTGTTCGGCTGGTATGGGCTGCGCATCCTCTCTGCAGAGTGGCGAGCGGTGCTTCTGGCTTGTGTTCCAACTGACTGATGTAATGCCGCTATGCGCTCTAAACTGATGCGTTTCGTCACTTCCTGTGACGTCCTCAGAGCTTTCATTTCCATTTAGCACCTATAGCTGCTGCTGCACTATTCACTTTACCCAAATATTAATACATAATTTATTTCTTTTATTTCTCTTATTTACATACAACTTATATCCTTGGCGCGGGGAATATACTCTGGTATATTTTTTTACATTTCTAGTAATAGGAATGCCCGTGATTTTGCCAAGCATGTTAGAGGTTTTGTTCCAAAAACGTCTTAATTTGGGGCAATTCCACCATACTGTATATGGAGCATGTCCCCATGGAGGTCACAACCTTTAAAGCAGACTGGAGTAGAAGAGGAGTAAATTTTAGCCAATCTAGAAGGTAATAGGTATCAACGCATTCAAAGTTTTATATTAGCTTCGGCTAATGACACGTTTAGCATGCCCTTAGTGGCTCCAGCTACAGCCATGAACCATTCCTCAGAAGACCAACGCAGGCTAAATCAGTTTCCCGTGCTAGCATATAGGGAGTTTTAGTTTGATGAGAGGAAAGCGCACTGTAAATTACTGAGATTCCTCCCCTCTGCTCCTTATCTTGGCCACACCAGCTCTCATATGGAGTGATAGTGGGGGGTTGAGTTGATGTGTTGCATCGTTTGTGTAGGAAATGGTGGATTTGTGTAAACCTAAACCTCTCTTTGTTAGGCATTTCCAGCTTGTTGATGCAGTATGTTTGCATGATGGGGCCGGAAGGAAGAAAGAAATGACCAATTCTATATAGTCCTTTATCTAACCACAATTTAAAGGCCTGTATATCTACACCCGGGGGGAAGAGGGGGTTTCTAAATATATGAGCTAGTGGCTTTATAGGGGATACTAGACCAGAGTGATTTCAGTAACACATTTTGTATTCTTCTGCAGGTCATATGCTGTCAGGAATTAATGGTTTGGGGGGGGGGGCGTCTTTTACAAATTCTGAAAGCTGTAAGTGAAAAATGATAACCTCTGATTTTTACAGTAAATTGTGTTTGTTTACAGTTTTGTGCACCTCCAGTTTTCACCATTTCACAAAAAAGGTGCAATTTAAAATGTACAGATATTTGTTATTTATTACTCAATGCAGATTAGCTTTTATATTTAGTAGGTATTTTGAAAGTTTTGCTGTGTTTCTGTCCGCGAATAAGGATTTTTATATATTTTTAGAGAAAATATTGTTTAGATAAATATTTGCACACAGGTGCCTAAAAAAATCAGTAGCACCGCTTTTTTTTTTTCTCTAGTGGGGGGGGGGGTCTTTTACAAACTCTGAAAACTGTAAGGGTAAAATAAAAAAACAATGTAAAAATTGCAAAAATGCCCTGGCCATCTGAGTTTAAAAGTGGAGCGCAGGGCCTGGCAGAGAAAGGGTTCATGGTTAGTCCACCAGATACTGATATTTTGTCTATAATTGACTATAATGCTGGCAGTTTTATATCTTTTGGGAATTCTATTTTTGAGACTTCTCCTCAAAATTGCCTAGCTCCTCCACCCAAGCCCTGCTACCACGCTGCTCTTCATGAAGCAAATTGAGTCTTAGCCCTCCTATGGCAATGTCCGTGATGTATTAATGATGAAAAACTGAACTAGACACAGCAAAGTAGAGGATTGAATTAGTTGGGCTCATATGTTTATTCCTTATGTAATACAGCAGTGCACTATAGGTGCAGTAACACATAGCACCTGATCAGCTTTCAATTTAAAGATCTCAGAATAGTTAAAGTGTAGGGGAAAAAGCAAATCCTTCAGTGGGGACGCCCGTTTCACTGTCAGCTGTCAAAATAGGAAGGGGAGGAGTTTGCTCATTTTGGAAAGATTTCCTCTTACTTTCTGTTGTATCTCCGTGACAGGAACTGAAACTAATTTTTCCCAATTTTTCCCAAAACCACATAGAAAAAATTGTACTTACAGTTAACCCTTTCCTTACTCTATCCAAAACTGGAAAAACAAGTTTTGACTATATTTACACTTTAAGCGGGGTTTTTTTTTTTTTTTTTGTTTTTTGTTTTTTACTATGGAAACCATTTTTTTTTATCATCATTGCACAGCCACTGCACTTTGCTCTGCTTTATTAAATAAACCTAGATGTGCCAATGCTTTGTGAAAAGTGTATACTCTCTGTAAACACACAGCCATACCTAATGTAAGTTATCCACTGAAAAATGAAACTGACATGATTTAAAGTGTAAAACAAAACCATTTTATCAGAAGTGTCTTTCTCCAGATCTAGAATTGACATTATTTGAGCCAGACGGAACTGCGTGTTTGTATGTTCCCTTTAGTATTATTGTGCTCTGGAGGCCAGACTTTGATCATACAAAGAGCAGTTTCTCATTATTTTCTATTGACACTCCAAACAGTCTTCTCTGAAGTCTCTGGGATATTGTGTGACCTCTGTCTCAATACTTTTCACAGATTTCACAGGCTGTCACCACCACTCAGACATCACTAACACAGACAACTGTAATGGAAACTGTAACTATGGTGACCACCAGGGAGCAAATTCTTGTTAAGCATGGTAAGGACGAACTCCCGCCGCCTCCCCCTCAGAAGAAAAGACAGATCCTTGTGGAATCAGAACTTAGGAAGAGGTGAGAAAATGGCTATTGCACACCTGAGGAAATAAATACACAAGGCTATTGCTGAAAAAAAATTCTGCTGTGTGAAAGAAAATTGTGAGAGACATACACCTGCAACCTAGTGTACTTTTGGCATAAAGATGGTAGTTGGTGTGTATGTGTACCTATAGGCAAAGATATGTGGCCATACTAATTGCAGCAATAAGTCATTATTCATTAATTTGACAATGGTTACAGGAAATATGGTTTCTATAGGCCCTTGCACTTTGCACATCATCATTTCTGTTTGCCCTAGCTTGCTAAATAAGCTCAACAGCTGTAAGAAATAAGTGTTAATACGCAATGCAGCCTTTAATTAAGCCCTTTAAAAGATGTTTATATCTGTATTATTTAAAAAAAAAAAATAAAGGCATATTGTTTATAAAAGGCTGCAAACAGTAATACAATATATGGGGGAAAGATCAGTGACTTGTGGTAGTGTTTTCACATAATGGGCCACCCATCATTCCCAGAACAGCTAGAAAAATTCAACTGTAGATGAATGTTACTTGCTGCCTCAGCTTAATGTTTAATGCTGGTTCCACCAATCACAGCGCAGATAAACAAGTGTATGAGCACTACATTGTAATTGCACTGTGCAGTTTCAGGGAAATGCTCACACATTTGGTGGTGGCTCTATGCCATGAGTGGCAGTAACTATTATTTTTTCTACATTAAGTGGACTATGGTGTTGGGTCAGCATCTTGAATGTTTTTTTTTTTTTTTGTGATCCTCCCATGCTGCTTTACATTGCTTCCTTCTTTTGCATAAGCTCACTACAGTTTGCTAACACAAGCTAGTGCAGGCTTAAAGTGTGTTTGAATTTACAAAAAAAAAAAAAAAAAACATTTGCCCCTGCAAAAATGCTGCAAGTACAGAAAAATACCCATTTTATCTAACAGAGATCCACTTTGCTCTTGTTTGAGCTGACAACACACACCCTGCTGAAAATCTAAGCAGTGCCATCAGTCTTGCCCAGTTCACCATTATGGACTACAGGATAACCCCTCCTCATTTCTATAACATAAGAGCATTTTCTCAAGTCAAAAAGGGAGAAGTCATCCAAAGCTTATGATTTCAGAGCAGCCAAGGCAAAGCTGTCAGCTCAAACAAGAAGTTAAGAGCTTTATGTCAGGGTCAATTTTATGTTCTGGGAAGTCTTTTAAAGAGATAAAAAGTTATGTTTAACAACACTTTTATGTGCTCCCTATCATTTGGAGCAGTCTACCAGAGGTCTTTTATTTCTCTAGAGGCCCAGAGGGGTGAGAAGAATAATGGATTCAGGGAAAGTGGCCACAGATTCCGAGATTCACAGATGAGCAGATCTTGAGAAAGAATAGTGAAAAATGCAGGCTAAAACCACAATCACTAAATGGATGTTCTGTGTTTGATCTGCTTTTGAGCTTTTATTATGCACAGGCTATAGGATAGTATCAGACTTATGAATACCTACAGTAGCTAAACAAACACATGTCTTATAAATAATCAAATAGGCTTTAGATGTTTAAAGTCTAAAGCTATTACGTGTCTTGGATTGTGCAATGTACTGGACATATAGTACTTGCTGCAAAAACTGAAAGTGGTATTTGTTAATCATTTCTGGTGCTCTAAATTTAAGCGAATAATTTATTTACATTAAGTAACTACTTGCTTGTTTGAACTGTGATTCATGTCGAACAGTGATGCTGAGCTGGAGGCCCATGGGCTGCTTGTTGCTTCATTCGGTGTAGACCTGTGCAATAAATGAAACATTATTTTTCAACAGTTATTTTCTCTTCTCTTCACAAATTTCCCTATCTATAAGTAGAGAAAGTAGAATACAAAAATATGCCAGAATTGAAACATCCTGATGCTAGCAAGACTAATACACATAGCTAATTAAATAAAATTGATCTGCTGGGGGCCTCTTGCTAACCATTGATGTAAAAGAGAATTAGAGTTGGCATACTGCAAGAATGTATTATTTTTTATACTAGATTTTAGACTAAAAAGTACACAACTTTAAAGGCATTGAGTGACACTTATAAAATCTAGAGGTTACTCATAAATTCCAGAATGGTGGGTTAACCACTACAGCTAAGTATTTTGAAAACATTGTCTTCACAATACCTATTTGCTTTCATTATCATGTCATGAAAAAAACAAAATCCTGCTCAGAGTATAATACATAACATTATATATAATTTTTTTGAAGAATACATTTTAATTAAATTATATTGCGTAACATTACAGCGGAAAATCAAGTTAAGTCATTACTTCAGATACAGTGTATAGTGGTGGTCTAGCCAGTAATGTAATAACAAAATAAGGGAAAGGTTGAGCTGACATGTGCAGAAAGCATCTGTGTCTCAGTCCCAAAAATATTGCATAGAAAAAAAAACATGAGGGCCCAAGGGACTTTAACGAGACATACAGAAATAAGTAAAATCACATTCATTTATTGTAAAAAAATATATAAAACATACATAATGTTACACACCACAAAGATGACCATCAACAAAAAAACATTAAGCATTTCCATTGTACATATATACTTATATGTCTGAGAATCAACAGTATCAATAGTCTGTGCTAGATGAACCTTGACGCGTTTCACGAAGACACAATTTCGCTTCATCAGGAGAGAAGCACAATATCTTAAAATGTAGCAATAGCCATTGAATACAGATACTCAAGATCCACTTGGCCAGACCCTACTGTTTAACCACTTCCCGACCACCCCTGCAGTTTTACGCAAAGCGGCGTAGAATTACGTCAGTCGCGCGCGGGAAGCTAGGGGGCAAGCGTGCGTCACCGTCGGCGCGCTCCCGCCCGTACTCAGCAGCGGGGAAGCCGATGCATGTGTCAAGCAGCTCTGATTGCCACCTGACACCTGCAATCGCTCCCCGCTGAGAGAGAAGGACAGTCGGCTGTTGTAAACACAGCCAACCGTTCTTCTCCCTGAAATGATCACAGAGCTCATGTGATCCTTCTATATAGGATCACATGTCTCTATTGTCATTTCACTAACCACACCCCCCTCCACAGTTAGAATCACTCCCCTAGGCTCGCATTTAACCCATTGATCACCCATAGGATTAACCTCTTCCCTTCCAGTGTCATTATTACTGTAACAATGCATATTTTTAGCTGTAGTAATATCACTGGTACCCCCAAAAGTGTCAAAAATGTCAGTTAGTGGTCCGATCTGTCTGCCGCAATGTCGCAGTCCCGCAAAAAATCGCAGATCGCTGCCATTACTAGTAATAAAAAAAAACAATAAAAATGACATAAATTTTTCCCGTAGTTAGTAGACGCAATAACTAACCACAAAACAAAATTTTTAATGTGAAAAATATTGGGTTTTTTTTCAAAATTGTTTATAGCACAAAAAATAAAAATCACACAGGTGATCAAATACCACCAAAACAAACTCTATTTGTGGGAAAAAAAAGGACATCAATTTTATTTGGGTACAGCGTCCCACGACCGTTCTATCGTCCGTTAAACTAACGCAGTGCCTAATCGCAAAATAGGGCCTGGTCATTAAGGGGGCAAATCCTTCCGGTCTTAAAGTGGTTAAACAAATCCACATGTCCAGACTAGCAAGAGAAAATGCGTTGAAGCGGAAAAAGCGCTGAATTCCTCTCAAACAAAAGAGAAAAATTTGTGCTGTTCAGTCTCCCTGGGAGTTGGGGGGGGGGGATAACGGGCCAGCAGGACACACAGGGCAGGCGACCCTCCAGATAGCAAGGCCAGGAGATGAAAAAGGGCCCTAAACCTTTACTGTCTGGCCGCATATTTGTGGTGTGTAACATTATGTATTTTTTATATTTTTTTTACAATAAACTAATGTGATTTTACTTATTTCTGTATGTCTTGTTAAAGTCCCTTGGGCCCTCATGTTTTGTTTCTAATAACAAAATAAAATAAAGGGAAGGGAATGGTTATAGGAATGGTACATTATAATATTTACCTACCTGACCTAAACAGCTAAAACCAAATATATACTGCATGCAAACTTTGGAATTTTTTGCATAGAGTCACTTACATATTGCATTGGGAAAGTGAGATGCAGTGCCAGATATTAAATGACCACAAATGTAAACCACATTGATCAGTCTGATCGATTTAAGACTTGTTTGGCCTTCAGAGTCAACCTATACTGAGAATAACTGATAGAGGTTTTTACTGTTTATATTCACATCATGACACTGTCCTTCTGACATTCATTGTTTCTCTTACTATACAATTACAGTGTACAGTCTTCTGCTAGGCATTTTTATGTAATGAAATGCTTACAACTGTACACATTAATATCTAATTAATACAGTATCTCACAAAAGTGAGTACACCCCCCACATTTTTGTAAATATTTTATTATATCTTTTCATGTGACAACATTGAAGAAATTACACTTTGCTACAATGTAAAGTAGTGAGTGTACAGCTTGTATAACAGTGTAAATTTGCTGTCCCCTCAAAATAAGCCAATGCACAGCCATCAATGTCTAAACCGCTGGCAACAAAAGTGAGTACACCCATAAGTGAAAATGTCAAAATTGGGCCAAAGTGTCAATATTTTGTGTGGCCACCATTATTTTCCAGCACTGCCTTAACCCTCTTGGGCATGGAGTTCACCAGAGCTTCACATGTTGCCACTGGAGTCCTCTTCCACTCCTCCCTGACAACATCACAGAGCTGGTGGATGTTGGAGACCTTGTGCTCCTCCACTTTCTGTTTGAGGATGCCCTACAGATGCTCAATAGGGTTTAGGTCTGGAGACATGCTGGGCCAGTCCATTACCTTTACCCTCAGCTTCTTTAGCAAGGCAGTGGTTGTCTTCAAGGTGTGTTTGGGGTCATTATCATGTTGCAATACTGCCCTGTGGCCCAGTCTCCGAAGGTAGGGGATCAATGCCTGCTTCAGTATGTCATAGTAAATGTTGGCATTCATTGTTCCCTCAATGAACTGTAGCTCCCCAGTGCCGGCAGCACTCATGCAGCCTCAGACTGTGACACTCCCACCCCCATGCTTGACTGTAGGCAAGGTACACTTGTCTCTGTACTCCTCAACTGCTTACCTCCACACACGCGTGACACCATATGAACTAAATACGTTTATCTTGCTCTCATCAGACCAAAGGATATGGTTCCAGTAATCCATATCCTTAGTCTGCTTGTCTTCAGCAAAGTGTTTTTGGGCTTTCTTGTGCATCATCTTTGGAAGAGGCTTCCTTCTGGGACTACAGCCATGCAGACCAATTTGATGCAGTGTGTGGCCTATGGTCTGAGCACTGACAGGCTGACCCCCCACCCCTTCAACCTCTGCAGCAATTCTGGCAGCACTTATACATCTATTTCCCAAAGACAACCTCTGGATATGACGCTGAGCACATGCACTGAACTGCTTTGGTTGACCATGGCGAGGTCTGTTCTAAATGGAACCTGTCCTGTTAAACCGCTGTATGGTCTTGGCCACCAGGCTGCAGCTCAGTTTGAGGGTCTTGGCAATCTTCTTATAGCCTAGGCCATCTTCATGTAGAAGAACAATTTGTTTTTTTCAGATCCTCAGAGAGTTCTTTGCCATGAGGGGCCATGTTGAACTTCCAGTGACCAGTAGGAGAGAATAAGGAGCGATAACACCAAATTTAACAAACCTGCTCTTTATTCACACCTGAGTCCTTGTAACACTAAACAGTCTCATGACACCAGGGAGGGGAAATGGCTAATTGGTCCCTATTTGGACATTTCCACTTAGGGGTGTACTCACTTTTGTTGCCAGCGGTTTAGACATTAATGGCTGTATGTTGAGTTATTTTGAGGGGACAGCACATTTGAACTATATATATATTAAACAAGCTTTACACTCACTACTTTACATTGTAGGAAAGTGTAATTTCTTCAGTGTTGTCACAAGAAAAGGTATAATAAAATATTTACAAAAATGTGAGGGGTGTACTCACTTTTGTGAAATACTGTAAATCAGAAACCATCATGCTTGGACTTGTGCATGAAGTTGAATATTCAGTGTGAATGATTGTGCAGGCCAGCTTTCAAACCATTTCCCCCTTTAAGTTTAATTTAAAGATGCCCCCCCGGAGCTCAGAGTACCAGCTGACAGGTCCCTGGGGATTGGGGTCTTAAAGCTGTTTAAGGTTCTCATTAACAGTATCATAACAGTTACAAAACAGTATCAAATGACAAGCTCCTTTATTTGTTAACATTTCTCAACTGAGTGCTCTATTACTTGCTACTGTTTTAAACCATCAAGAGATAACAGGATCAGTTCACAAAGCTATGCTTTGCAAATTGAGAGTAGCATGTGTTATCAAAACTAGGAAAGCAGATGAGAAGACATCATTAGACAAGTAAAACTAAGTGAGTTAAAAAAAAATGCATTTTTTTTTCATTTTGGATAGAGTGAGGGAGGGTCATAGCTCCTGTATGTTGTTTTCCTTTTTTGTTCTTTCCTTCAACAGGAAGTGAGAGGAAATCCCTTTAATGTGAGGTAATCTTTGTCTGTTACATGGTTTACAGGAATTAGTGTCACTATTGAAAGATTTCCCCTCTATTATTGTTCTGGGGACAGTCCAAAAGTTTTGACGATAATGGTAAATTGGAGGGTGAATGTCCCTTATGAGAGTATGGACAGAAAAAAATTTGACAGGTGTTCATCAACCCCACTATATCCAAAGTTTTTCCCTTAGTTATATTGTAACCCAATCACTTTGCAATGTGTAAAGACAGATTTTGATTGTTTAAAAACAGGATGGGAGGAGTTGTGGAACCACCCTGTTCTAGGTCCATAAACTGGAAAAACTTTCCCTTCTTCTACATACTACTTTAGCAATTTGACAATAATTCTTATCTTTAGCCAGGTATTTTGAAGGATTAACACCTTTGCAAAAAAAAAAACCCTAATCTCCCGTTACGGTATTCCTTCCCTTGTTACACCCCCCCCCCCCCACACACACACACACACTAATGCTTCTATGTTATCTTTATTGTAACAACACCCATTTTGTAAGGGTATCTTGCCTTTATGGTATTCTACGGTTATGCTCTTTTCTGATGCAGACATTCTGATCTGTGTTGTATTTGTTCATGTTTTGAAAAACTCCCAATAAAATTTGTTTTAAAAAAAACACCTTCCCAATACAAAAGGATAGGATTAGGTAACTATAAAAGGATGGTTCCACAACTTTTGCATGTCCCATCCTGTTCTTTGACAATTAATATCTGCCTTGACACATTACATGATGATCAACATAAAAGCACAAGTCCAGCTTAATATGATTAACTACCGTTAGCTATACCATGACCTAAATATTTGCCATTTGCACCTCATATCCTAAACTATGAATTGAAAAATCCTAAAAATTCAAAAAAAGAAGAAAGAAAAAAAAGGAAGAAATTTATAAATCTATACATAAATTGGTATTTCGCTTGTTTATTCGCTAAGGCTTGTGTGTATATATTAGTGCTCCATACAATATATGTGGCACTATGTAAAACTGACATCTATGTGAAATGGGGCAATTCATTTGTGAGTAAGCCACACTGAAATTAAAGGTCAAGTCAATAACTACTTGACAATGTGAATTCAGAGGAACTGCTGTTCATTATTATTATTATTATCACATAAATAGTCTAAGTCGTTGGAATTTTTTGGAGTAAATATATAAGATCCTTTGAATAAGGACATTCAGCTATGTGCATTATGCAAATGAAGAATTTCAATGACCTGCTTGATCTTCTGTGCATTATATGCACGGCACTGAACAGAGGAATTATTATTTTCAATGCTGTTTTCTTCTCTTCTCTCTTTTTATTTTTTTATGAAATGCCATAACTGTATAGCAAAAATAGTCTATACTCATGGGAATTAATTATGTTGGCATTGTACCAGCATGTACACTGACACATAAGTGTGTATTTATGAAATGGTGATTGCACATTCACCAAACATTTACTGCGGATGTATCTTCCTGGTGCATGTGTTTTAGTTTACAGTGATTGATTAACTTGTTGTAAATGTTTGGTGAATATGCTTTATAAATATACCACTTTTAGTTCTTAAAAGCTATGGTAAAATACGCAAATCTTAATATATATATATATATATATATATACAGTACTGTGCAAATGCGTCCAAAAATCATATATTATAATTGTTTATTTTTATCAATTTACAAAATGCAAAGTGAGCAAAGAGAAGAAACATCAAAATCAAATCAATATTTGGTGTGACTACCCTTTGCCTTCAAACCAGCATCAGTTCTTCTAGGTACACTTGCACACAGTTTAAGGAACTTGGCAGATACAGTGAATCCGGAAAGTAATCACAGCGCTGCACTTTTTGTTATGTTATTTAATGAGTTAAATTCATTATTTTTCTCAAAATTCTACAAACAATACCCCATAATGACAATGTGTAAGGAGTTTGTTTGAAATCTTTGCAAATTTATTAAAAATAAAAAATGGAAAAATCACATGTACATAAGTATTCACAGCCTTTGCTCAATACTTTGTTGAAGCACCTTTGACACCATGTACAGCCTCAAGTCTTTTTGAGTATGATGCTACAAGCTTGGCACACCTATCTTTGGGCAGTTTTTACCATTTTTCTTTACAGGACCTCTCAAGCTGGATGGGGAGCGTTGGTGAATAGCCATTTTCAGATATCTCCAGAGATATTCAATCGGGTTCAAGTGTGGGCTCTGGCTGGGACACTCAAGGACATTCATAGAGTTGTCCTGTAGCCACTTCTTTGCTATCTTGGCTGTGCGCTCAGGGTCGTGGTCCTGTTAGAAGAAGAACCTTCGCCCCAGCCTAAGGTCCAGAGGGCTCTGGAGCATGTATTCATCAAGAATGTCTCTGTACATTGCTGCATTCATCTTTCCCTCAATCCTGACTAGTCTCCCAGTTCCTGCCACTTAAAAACATCCCCACAGCAGGATGTTGCCACTGCCATGCTTCACTATAGGGATGGTATTGGCCAGGTGATGTTTCCTCCAAACATGACTCTTGCTATTCAGGCCAAAAGGTTCAATCTTTGTTTCATCAGACCAAAGAATTTTGTTTCTCATGGTCTAAGAGACTTTCAGGTGCCGTTTGGCAAACTCCAGGCAGGCTGTCATGTGCCTTTTACTGAGGAATGGCTTCTCTTTGGACGCTCTACCATACAGGCCTGATTGGTGGAGTGCTGCAGAAATGGTTGTTCTTCTGGAAGGTTCTCCTCTCTTCGTAGAGAAACACTGGAGCTCTGTCAGAGTGATAATTGGATACTTGGTCCCCTCCCTGACTAAGGCCCTTCTCCCCAGATCACTCAGTTTAGCAGGGCAGCCCGCTCTAGCAAGAGTGCTGGTGGTTCCAAATTTCTCCCATTTACTGGTTATGGAGGCCACTGTGCTCATTAGGGCCGTCAAATGCTGCAGAAATGTTTCTGTACCGTTCCCCAGATCTGTGCCTTCATACAAACCTGTCTTGGAGGTTTACAGACAATTCCTTGGACTTCATGGCTTGGTTTTAGCTCTGAAAAGCCCTGTTAACTGTGGGACCTTATATAGACAGGTGTGTGCCCTTCCAAATCATGTTCAATCAGCTGAGATTACCACAGTAGAAACATCTCAAAGATGATCACTGGAATCAGGATGCACCTGAGCTCAATTTTGAGTGTCATGGCAAATCACATTACTCCCTGATAGTATGGTATGATAGATAAGTATTGCGGCCAACAAGCTATACCTATGTTGTGGAAACAAGGCTAGGCGACTCAACTTTGCACAAAAACATAGGAACTGGGGTGCAGAAAAATGGCAGTAGATGTTCTGGGCTGATGAGTCAAAATGTAAAATATATGGCTTTAGTAATAGGAGGCAATTTGTTTGCCCAAGGGCTAGAGAGAGGTAAAATAGTAAGTGTCTGCAGGTAACACTGAAGCATGGTGGAGGTTCCTTGCAATTTGGGGCTGCATTTCTGCAAATGGAGTTTGAGATCTGGTCAGGATCAATGGGGTTCTCAATGCTGAGAAATGCAGGCACACACTTATCCATCATGCTATACCATCAAGGAGACATGTGATTGGCCCCAAATGAATTCTACAGCAGTAAAATGACTCCAAACATACAGCCAATGTCATTAAGAACTATCTTTAGTGTAAAGAAGAGTCCTGGAAGTGATGGGTGGCCCCCACGGAGCCCTGGTCTCAACATCATCGAGTCTTTCTGGGATTACCTGAAGGAACAGAAGGATTTGAGGCAGCCTACATCCACAGCCTACATCCACAGAAAATCTGTGGCTAGTTTTGAATAACCTTCTTGCCCAGTTCCTTAAAAAATTGCATGCAAGGGTACGTAGAAGAATTGATGCTGTTTTGAAGGCAAAGAGTGATCACACCAAATATTTATTAGATTTGGATTTCACTTCTGTTCATTTACTTTCAATTTTGTTAATTGATAAAAAAAAACTATTAACACTGCTATTTCTGAAAGCATTTTTAGTTGACAGAATTTTTTTGCACCTAATATATATCAAATATATTATTAGTAAATTAGAATTAGTGTAGAAGTATGAAAAGTGAAAATTAAAAATGGTAATTTTTGATTTTTAGAAGTTTACCCCTTTTTCCATTAAACAAAAACGTGCTTTAGTTTTGCCCCTTGCAGTTATATTTTCGCTTTTAACATACTTCCCGGGGGATGTCATGTTTCAATAGTAAGACATGTTTGATTATGGTTTGTGTTGATCACAGGTTTATAATTAAAGTTTATCATAAACAAAAATGTTCTTTTTAAGACATGAATATAGTGCTTAGGGGTATAGGCCCCTGAATATTTTTATACACTCCTTATATGCTGTTTAGAAATGCTGGCAGCAAAGAGGCTATAATCACTTCTGGCTTCTACTCCTTATTCCCTGATTTCCCTGAACACTAATCCATAGTTACCTTATTGTAAATATGGCCTTATGAGTATATATTTCTCTCTCAGATGAAAAAAGATAGAAAAGATAAAATACAGTAAGTCTCTTATTATTATAATAACAGCCTATGTAGGTTAAGAGGGCATAAAGTGTTCTGCAACGTATCATAAGAAAGTATGCAAATCCAGCAGATAATAAAATTATCATAATCAGATGGGAATATGTAATATCGTCCTATAAATAATCATAACATTTATTCTGAAAATAACAGCATAAATAAAGATGCAAGCAATATAACACCTATAGTATGGCTACTATTTTTTAGTTATTGGTATTATCAAATAATCAAACCTCCTTTTAGTAGGCATATTATTGATATATTTTACAGATTATCTCCTCTTTGAATGGGATTTTTTTTTTTTTAAATATATTTTTATTGAACATATGAAACAATTACAAGGTCTGTATTGCATCCAAATAACAAATTTCTTGAAACAACAAAAATTATGAATGCAGACAGAGAGTTCTTGCATTTTATAATAACAGTAACACAAATATTATACTCAAAGGTATTAGTGAACAAAATGTGAAAAACACTGTGAGGGGAGAGGTGTGGTGTGGTGTGGTAGGGAGTAGGGTTGTGGAAAGAGAATGACACTCTCGCATGGGACGTGAGGAGAACGTCAATTATGTAAAGGAAACAGCATCTAATGTACATAAAAAGGTGACTCTTACTGGCTGAACTATATGCCTAGTCTACTCGCAATATGACATCATGCTTTAGAAATGGGGGGGGGGGGTAGAAGGGGAGAAGAGGAATAGTGATATCCATGAGATCCCGCTTGAAGCATTCAATAAGCAGGCGATAGGTACGGTCCTGTGAAGGAGGGAACGCTGAAGGGTATTGCCTTATATTCTAAGCCTTCCTAAGGTATTGGATATTGAAGCCTTTAAATACCATTCCGTGAATTGGAAGGGTACCATCAGATCATTCAGCTCATTTGTATTAAAGGCATATTGCAGAAATGAGCGCCATCTGGAGAAAAATGTTTCCATTGACGAAAATTTGTCACTGTCCAGATTTCCTTTTTCCATATGAAGAAGTGCTTTAAGATCGTTGCAAACCATGGAAATCGTAGGGGGAGTATTGGAGATCCAAGTCTTTAGAATTGCTTTTTTAGCTGCCAAGGTACACAAGTGGGTCCAAGGGGGTAGCCGTTTACCTTTCCGATCTGGAGCAGATGCGGACTGCAAAGGCTCTTCGTAGCCAAATAATAACAAGTGGGGGGATTTTTCCAGCCGGATTCCCAGAACCGCCTGTATAAAGGTCAACACCTGGTCCCAGAAACACGAAACAGTGGGGCAATGCCAGAATCTGTGGGCTAGCGTCGGTCTCTCTCCACCGCACTGAGGGCATATTGCAGGAATTTTAGGATCGTTGGTATACAAAGCCGGAACAAAGGCCCTGTGAATTAGCTTGAATTGGGTCTCTCTCCATGTCTCCATCAACACAGTTTTTCTAAGCCGAAGGTATCCCTGCAATATTTTAGGAGCAATATCCTCCAGGGGGAAGACAGTACCCCATTTATCAAACATGGTTTCCGTGGAGAGTTTATTAGAGTGTACAAGCAGTTGATTGTATAGGACGGAAATGTTGTAACTTTTGTTCTTGATGAAATCATCCAAGACAGATTTTTGAAAACTTATAACAGTGCTGGGTGAACAAGATTTTACATAGGCTACTGCCTGATGGTAATATAGCTGATGGGACGGGGGCAAGTGGTATTCCCCCGCAAGTTCCGTATATGGTTTTATGGAAAGATCCTTGGGTCGAACCAAAGAATGTACCAATGTTAATCCATTCTGCTCCCATAGTCTGAACGAAGCATAGTCCATAAATTGCGGAAACAATGGATTGCCGTGGAGAGGCAAGTGCTTGGAGATGGTTGAGGGAACTCCCAGACATTTCCGTACTTCCCTCCAAGCTATCATAGTGTCTCGAAAGAGTACATGTCGTTGAAGGTGTACGGGCAAAGCTGTAAAGGTGCTGTGTAGCACTCCAGGAAGGCACCATGGGTGGGCTAGTTGAGTTTCAATGTGGTAGTTGGAATAAGTCGAGGATTTGGTTATCCAATCCAGGCCATAGCGTAGGAGGCAAGATAAATTATACAACCTAATATTGGGTAAGCCAGCTCCCCCCTCACCCTTTGGAAGGTGCAGTTTGGCAATGGATATCCTGGGTCTCCTCTTATTCCAGAGAAAGGCCGTAACAGCCTTGTTCAGAGTGTTAATATCTTTATGTTTGAGAAGGAAAGGGAGGGTTTGGAGGGGGTAAAGCAGACGCGGGAAGCTGACCATTTTGACCAGGTGGCACCTTCCAAAGAACGAGAGGGGTAGAGTCATCCACAATTCCAGCTCTTTAATAATTTTTTCTATAAGTGGGACATAATTCAGTTGATAAAGTGTGGATGTATGTCTGCCAATCTTGATGCCCAGGTAGGTGATGTGGTGATGGTTTAAAGGGAATGGGAGGGAATGGTCCCAGTGTTCTATGACCGACTGCGTTAGAGGGAGGACTTCGCTTTTTTCGAAATTAATTTTTAACCCTGAAATTAATCTGAATTCGCTTAACAGCGAACATAACGCTGGGAGGTCAGTACTAGGTTGGGATGTGAATATAAGCAGATCATCTGCAAAAAGTGCAGTTTTGAGCTCTGTTTGACCTAGCGGGATACCGTGAATTGTGTTCGAGAATACCAAGTATCTGGAAAGGGGCTCTATGGCCATATTAAACAATAAGGGAGATAGGGGACAGCCCTGGCGTGTGCCCTTATATAACAAAATTGGGTTTGATATGCCCGTAGACGTGAAGATACGCGCTGAGGGGGAAGCATAAAGAGCTTTCAAGAAGTTAGTTATCTTGCCAGAGAACCCTAACTTCGCCAGGGTCAGGAAGAGCCAGTCCAAATTGACATTATCGAATG
The DNA here is from genome assembly GCF_965119305.1 of Pelophylax lessonae. Classification (NCBI taxonomy): domain Eukaryota; kingdom Metazoa; phylum Chordata; class Amphibia; order Anura; family Ranidae; genus Pelophylax; species Pelophylax lessonae. The sequence continues at coordinate 434,509,029 of NC_138769.1, forward strand.
CCTTTTCGGCGTCTAAAGTCACTATGGCCGAGTGACTAGTAGGGTTAGCTTTAACATGTTCAAGGACCGCCAAGACCTTGCGTATATTTGCAGCGGCCGACCTGCCCCTGACGAAGCCAGCTTGGGAAGGATGAATAAGTGTGGGAAGAACCTGTGCTATTCTGGAGGCTATTATTTTGGATAAGATTTTAGCATCAATGTTTAGAAGGGATATAGGCCGATATGAGCCTGGTTGAGTGGGATCCTTACCTTTCTTGGATAATAATTTTATGTATGCCTGAGAGCCTGTGGGAAGGTAAGTGCCATTTTGCCACATATTGTTGTATAATGTTGTGAGAGTGGGCAAGAGGGTATCCTTAAAAGTTTTAAAAAATTCAGTCGAGTATCCATCTGGGCCCGGTGCTTTTTGGGATGCCATATGAGATATGGTGTAAGCTATGTCATCTGAGCTTATTGGGGCATTGATTTCTAGCAATTGGGCTTCTGTAAGTGAAGGGAGAGGAACATTATCTAGAAAATTCCTGGCGGCCTCAAGGTTTACCGGGTCTTCGCTATATAAGGTACTGTAGTATTTTTCCAGAATGCCGCTAATGTCTGTAGGTGAGTGTGTTAGCTGTCCTGACTCGTTCCTGAGTGTCAGTATGTGCGTGGGTTTGTCAGGGCCTTTGATCAATCTAGAAAGTAGTTTTCCGGGTTTATTCCCAAAACGATAAAAGGATGCCATAAATCGGGAACGTTTAGTTTCCTCAATTTTGTCTGCCCAGTGGTCAAAATTCTTTTTAGCCTCGTGCCACTCGGCCTTGAGCTCTGTGGAGTGCGAAGTGGTGAGACGGGATTGGGCTCGGTGCAATTTTTTGCTCGCCTCTAGGTAATGTTTAGCAAGAGCTTTCCTATACGTAGAGACATAGGACATAATATGTCCTCGCAGGACTGCTTTGCCTGCCTCCCAGAAAAGGATAGGGTCTGTGGAATGCTCCTGGTTCAGGTAAGCATAGTCCTGCCAGGTTGATTGCACGTGATTTTGGAAGTCCTTATTATGTATGAGAAATACAGGGAATCTCCAGGTACCTACAGGAGGAGTGGTAGCCGCTAGTGAAATGGATAGGGATATCGGGGAGTGATCTGATATGGCAATATCATGTATGTCCACGCTGTCAACATATCGGACAAGTTCTGGGGTAATGAATAGGTAGTCCAGTCTTGCCATGGAGTCTTGTGGGGGAGAATAAAAGGAGTATTCATAATCTGTAGGGTGGCTAAGTCGCCACACGTCCACTAAGTGTAGGGCAGACATCATGGAATGCAGGGGAGTTTCCTTGGTGTGATATGTGTAGGGGGAGGTTTGGGCCCTCGCTCTGCGTTGTTTACGGTCAGCAGTCATGTCCATGACATCATTAAAGTCTCCTCCTATTATGTGAAAGGGAGTGGGGTTCTGGAGCAGCCATGTCGTGGTATCACCGTTAAAAGTGGCGGAAGAGGGTGTTGGGGCATACACATTAGAGACTCGTACTGAGCCCGTAGGCAGTCTGAGCAATAAAGACAGTCTCCTGCCGGCGTCGTCCCGGCTAGTGTCTATAATTTCGTAGGGAATCTTTTTATTTAACAATATGACTACCCCAGCCTTGCGACCCGTGGCAGGGGAGCATATCGCCTCCCCAACCCAGAGCTTCTTCAAAAATCGCATGTCTCCCTCCCCCAGATGAGTCTCCTGGAGGAGAGCGACATCCGCCCCCAAGCGCTTGAGATGGCGCAATATCATCATACGTTTATTAGGTGATCTAAGTCCCTTCACGTTCCACGATATAACATTTAGGGTGGCCATGGATAGAGAATGGTATGGTTATATAACGTAGAGAATGTACCAATCGCAAGGATTCTCATGGACAGGGAGACCCGATGTGGCAAATAATGTAGGTGCGAGATAGAAGGTGGAAAATTAGGAGATAGGAGCCCTTGCCGGGGCATTATGGAGCCCCAGAAGAGGATTTCGGTGAAAAAGTGTGCTTCAGGTTGTACTAAGAGGGGGAAACCAATCTTGAGACTTCGCTTTTTTCTCAGTGAGAAGGAAGTGTGCAAGCGTAGCCCCACACCCATATGCCTATGTTGAAGGACAGTAGAACAGAAGTACACTCCGGAGAGCAGCGAGTCCATGTACTGGGAGCTCAGTACATGTGACCAGGAGACAGCTAATAACATCCCTTTAAGAGCTTTGGAGGAACAGCAAGAAGTAAACAAAATACATAACAAGCAATGAGCTAACTTATAATCATGACATGTTACACCAGGTGTAAGGGTAGATGTGATACCTGTGTAAAAGTATGACTACGAGCAAAAAGTTCCAACCAGATACCTGCGAACTTTCTAGTCTCACAGGAGGCTTGGGGCTAACAGTATAACAGTACCTGAGGAAGATCGTTCACTTGGAAAAACTAGGCCATCCGAGTTCACATGAGGGATCTGCGGGCAGAGGGATGACCATATTTACCCTTCTTGGGGGGTTCCTTGTCAGGTGTGAGTTGGGCCTTGCGAACAAGAGACTCTCGTCTGGGTTAAGAGGAGGATTCTTCCATCGGCGTGGATAATGACGAGAGATAGTGCTCCGCGTCCGATGGCGTATGGAAAGACAGGCGTTCACCCCCAGGTGTAGTAACATGCAGGACAGCAGGGTACGCCAAGGTGAAACGCAGTTGCTGTTGAAAAAGAGAGGAGCATACTGGAGCAAACACCTTACGTCGCCTGGACACTTCCGCGGAGTAGTCTGCGAAGAGTAGAATAGAGCAGCCTTTAATGTGTATGGGTCTTTGTTTCCTGAATGACATCAAAATAGCATTTTTGTCTGCATAGTTTAAATATCGGGCAATGATGGGTCGCGGGTTTTTCCGGGACTCGTTAGGGGCCCCCACCCGATGCGCCCTCTCCACAATACAAGGGGATGGCAAACCCAGGGCTCTAGGAATAAAGTCTGAACAGAGAGCAAGAAGCTCCGCCCCCTGAACCGCCTCAGGTGTCCCGATGATCCGGAGATTATTCCTTCTGGAGCGGTTCTCCAGATCTTCAATTTTATCCTGCAATGCTTGAAGCGCCTTGTCCTGATTATTAATATCCCTACTGTTAAGCAGGGTCTCTTCCTCCAGGGACGCAATCCTCAGTTCAGCCTCCTGGATTTGGTGTCTGTGGGAGCTCAGTTCTTTTTGGAATTGTGACAGACTCTGAGTAATGGCAGTTTCAATTGCTGCCTTTATTGTGGGGGATAATATTTGTGCTACAGCCTCTGCCATTTTTATATAGGCTGGGTCAGCCTGTGTGACTGAAGTGGCTGGGGTGAGCAGCGGGAGGTTTGTATGTTGTGGAGCATTTGGAGAGAGGGAGAGTGAGTGAATGGGATTTTAAGGGCAATTACCGACCATATGCGTTTAAAAGTATCATTTATTTTTGCATTTAAAAAAAAAAAAAGTATAAAGCTATAAAGCTTATATAACATATCATGAAAATCATTATGTGTGAAAGAGACCAATGACAGCAAAACATTGAGCACATGGATTGTTGGAATTGCATAAATGGTGGTATTCCCCAACTACTTGGTATTTGGTTTCATCATAGTTTGATAGCATACAGAGATGGTTCTGAGTAGGGGGTAACCAGCGCATTTCGAAAAAATACAAATAACATATTCTTCAGGGATATCATAACCACTTTCTGCAACATAAAGTAAACTGACTTTACAAACAAAACGGATGAAAACAAGTAAAAAAAAGTTTTCTATATTCACTTAAAGTCAATTTTACAATGTATGCTATATTGCTCTCAAGGCCTCAAAAAGTTGCCAAGTTCTCATTGCTCAATCATATTCATATTTCATCAGACCAGAGAATGATAAGCTAACCAGGAGACTACTGGCAAGGGGCTATACCAAGACATCCTTAAAAAAGGCATTTAATAGAGTCAGAGACACCACAAGACATTTATCTTTAAATCTTAAAGAAATATGAAACAGGATAATACTGCCTAAATAATTCTGCGTTACTCAAATGAACATAAAAAAGTAAAGGGAATTCTTTCTAAATACTGGCCTATTCTCACAGAGGATCCAATTCTTGGAAACTTAGCGACACAGAACCCATCAATTATCTACAAAAAGGCAGGATCCATTGGGGAAATATTGGTCCAAAGTGAATATAAAGGTGAGTCCAGAAAGGACCCATGTAAAACATGGGGAACTTTCCCATGTGGTACATGTTCACAATGTTCAGTTATACAAAAAAGAACCAATGTTATTCTTCCCAATGGCGAATACTTTGGTGTAAAACTCTTTGCCAATTGTAAGACAAGGGGAGTGGTGTATCTTATGCAATGTCATGGTGGTTCTTGTTATGTAGGCAAAACCAAACAGGAGTTGGAGTTATGTGCTAGCAAACGCATGCAAAGCATGAGGATTGGTAATCTGTATCCATTTCGGGGACATCACATTGCCAAGAATCATGGTTATAGAATGCCAAAAGTTAATATTACAGTACTGTATCAAATTCACATTCCATCCAGGGGGAGGGGGAGATTGGAATAAGACTCTGCTCGTACTGGATCAGATATCTTAATGCCACAACCCCCCAAACCCCCCCCCCCCCCGGTTTAAATGAGGCTGAGAGTTTTAGACCCTTTTTTGAGGGCTTTAGCTCAGGTAAAACTGATTAATATGTTTTAAATATCATCCTCTGTTCTCCTTGGGAAAAAAATATATATTGAAAAACAATGTTCACATTAGCAGCGCTTAAGAGAGCAATAGTTCTCCTCTTATTTAAATCATTGAAGTCATTTATCCATTCAACCACATGCTTAAATGTTAAAAAAAAACTTTAGCCAGGGAGTGTGAATGGCAAAACAATTCAGAAAGATCTTCCCATCACCACACCTCGTGCGACCTCTCCCCTAGGTATTAAACACTCACCAGAAATTGATCAAAATGGGCTTTGTTATTAACATTTCAGATCATCCCTTCTGGGTTAATCCACTGCTCCTCCTCCACTACCAGCACAGTGTGAACTTCAGAGCTGTATTGAATCCTTCCTTCAATCACACTGATTTTCACCAAGCAATCATCTCCTCTCCCAACAGGTGGCATATGCAGGGTGTCATATAAAGGATAAAGAGTAGGGATGATCGAATGGTTCGGGTCGACCATCGGTTCGGCCCAAACATTGGGTGTTCGAGGTTCGGCCGAATTTAGAACTTTTTGCCCAAAAAGTTCGGAATTCGGCAACCAGAACCGACCAAAATGCAATGGTTCATGAAATGGGCTTTAAAAGCCTGTGATTGGACCAGAACCATTAGCAAAAGCCAATTGAGGGGGCAAGAGAATGCTAGGAATGTGATTGGAGTGACTAGGGGGTCCATAGTCCAATCATTAGTGAATACGCCCCCCAGTATATAAGATAGCCCCCGCCAAATTCCTAGCATTCTTATACAGAACATGGAAGAGAGTGGAATGCTGTTCTGTTACTTCTGTTACAAAGTGTTACAAAGTGTCATTTAGCATTTATTAGTGTGAGGAAAGGGATATCTAGTGTAGTTAGAGTGCTCTTTCACACTTTAGTTAGCTTTAATTTATTCAGTTTCTGTAGGGAAAGTGTTAAGTGTAAGGGGACCTTAGTGTAGTGTAGGGTTAACTGACAGTGACTGCTATGGCAGGGTGACCAAACCCTTCCATAGCAGGGTGACCACTATAGAGAAAAGCTAGTTTCTCCCAAGTCACTTTCGCTTCTGTAATATGGCTTCGCCGCCGCCAGCATTCTTTTTGGCTGCAGGCGTTGCTAGTGATTTTGAGCACATGTTTGGAGTAAGACATGACATCTGAACATGTGTATAGGGGGTATATATACACACCCATGTCTGTATATATACACCTAGACATATATATGTGTGAAAGGAGCAGAAAAAACTACTTGCGCTAATGAAATAATTAATACCAATATAGTTACGCTCCTATCACACCTATATATGTCTAGGTGTGTATATACAAATAAGTATGTGTGTATATACACCACTATACACAAGTTCAGATGTTTTGCCTGCCTCCAAAGAACCCAAAAAAATGCCCAAAAAACGCTAGCGTCAAAAAAAAAAAACGCCCAGGTGTGTTGTTGCAGGCATTTTTTGGGGGTTTTTGGAGGCAGGCAAAACATCTGAACTTGTGTATACGGGTATATATACCACTATACACAAGTTCAGATGTTTTGCCTGCCTCTGAAGAACCCAAAAAAATGCCCAAAAAATGCCTGCTACTAAACTGGCAAGGTGTGAAAAGCGAGAAGCCAACAACCTGTGTTCTAAGTGACAAAATACAAACAATCTTTTTTTAATGGTTCTGGACATGCTACAGAGCTGAAACTTCACAGGTACACCTTTTAGACCCCCCAGACACAAAATCACACAAAAAAAGTTCTTAAAAATTGTCATTTTTGATAGATTTTTGATAGAGAGTCAATTATTGAAAAAATAAAAAAAAACAAAAACATTTTCTTTGGATTTAGTATCTGGGGGGTCTAAAGGTGAAGTTTCAGCTCTGTAGCATGTCCAGAACCATAAAAAAAAAGATCGTTTGTATTAGTGCAATTATAGATCTGTAATATGGCTTCGCTCTTTTCACACATTGCCGGTTTAGTAGCAAGCTTTTTTTTGGGCATTTTTTGGGTTCTTTGGAGTCAGGAAAAACATCTGAACTTGTGTATAGTGGTATATATAGCGTCAAAAAAAATAATTTTTTTTTTTTATTATTTTTTTTTTTAATTTTTTCAATAATTGGCTCTCTATCAAAAATCTATCAAAAATTATAATTTTTAAGAACTTTTTTTGTGTGATTTTGGGCCTGGGGGTCTAAAAGGTGTACCTGTGAAGTTTCAGCTCTGTAGCATGTCCAGAACCATAAAAAAAGATCATTTGTATTAGTGCAATTATAGATCTGTAATATGGCTTCGCTCTTTTCACACCTTGCCGGTTTAGTAGCAGGCGTTTTTTTGGGAATTTTTTTGGGTTCTTTAGAGGCAGGCAAAACATCTGAACTTGTGTATAGTGGTATATATACCCGTATACACAAGTTCAGATGTTTTTCCTGCCTCAAAAGAACCCAAAAAAACACCTGCTATTAAACCGGCAATGTGTGAAAAGCGAGAAGCCAACAACCTGTGTTCTAAGTGACAAAATACAAACAATCTTTTTTTCTTATGGTTCTGGACATGCTACAGAGCTGAAACTTCACAGGTACACCCTTTAGACCCCCCAGATACTAAATCTCTTTTAAGTATAAAAATCTCTTTTTTTTAAATTTTTTCAATAATTGGCTCTCTATCAAAAATGACAATTTTTAGGAACTTTTTTTTGTGTGATTAATAGTCCCTGGGGCATGACCCAGAACCCTAGGCACTTTTTAGGGGCATTTATTGGGTTTTAGGGCTTCAAAATGGTGTTTTTTGATTACCGAAGTTCGGGTCCCATTGATTTCAATGGGGTTCTGAAATCCGGGCCGAACTTTCGGGAAGTTCGGATGTTCTGGCCGAACTGAACTTTTGAAAAGTTCGATCATCCCTAATAAAGAGCTCATAGCATAATACTGTTTATTTAAACCATTAAAACATACATTCCATAGCCCTTCAATATATATGCTTACATCAAAGTAACAAGCATGTACATTTTACACAAGATTGTGTGTGCAGATCTCACCACAGTAGCTCACAGCTATTACGCATTCTGCATGGCGTGAATTTAAATATGATTGTGCAATGAGAACTTGGCAACTTTCTGAGGCCCTGGGAACAATATAGCTAAGGTTATAATACATTGTAAAATAACTTTAAGTGAATGTAAAAAACTTTTTTACTTGTTTTCATCTGTTTTGTTTCTAAAGTCAGTTTACTCTATGTTGCAGAAAGTGGTTATGATATCCCTGAAGAAGATGTTATTTTTAATTTCCCCACCTACTGGGAACCATCTCTGTATGATATCAAACTATGGTAGAACCAAATACCAAGTAGTTGGGGAAGACCACCATTTATGCAATTCCAACAATTCATGTGCTCACCGTTATTCTGTCATTGGTCTCTTGATACATATTGACTTTCATGATGTTATATAAGCTTTATAGCTTCATCATTTTTGTTTAAATGCAAAAATAAATGAAACTTTTTAAAAACATATTGTTGTTAATTGCCCTTAAAATCCCATTCAAAAAGGAGATAATCTGTAAAATATTGAGAAGGGATGATGGCAATTACGCCCTCAGCCATTTGCGGTTTTCTGAATTTCTATTATTGATTTATAATATTATACCTAATATAAAAGATGAAGTAATTAAACACCATACGATAATTTGATCACACAAACATACAGATGGTAAGCTTTTTTGTGACATAGCAGGTCTCTTGAAGATTTGGAAAGTGAACCACAATAATAGCTGATGGTCTAGCACAGGTGTTGAACTGAGAATCAGGATACACTGAACACTGACATTTATGCAGAGCAAAGATATGCATGATCAAATATGACAAGCCATTGTATCAGACAAGCAAGATGCTGGTTTTACAATCAAATAGAATAACATGTTAATGCGGTTTGACAGCACATACTGTTAGGATGGTCTCAACACAATGCCAGCTCCAGACAAAAACTCATGTTTACAAAAGAATATACCTCTAAAATATTCACTGTTACTGTATGAACAATTCATTGCAGTCAGAAACATGATGAGTTACCTTGCTGATTTCTAAAAGGGTAAATTATTTAACATCTGGGTTGAAAAATTTTACAGGCATTCACAGATGTTTTATAACATAATATTTTACCTAACTGTTCAGTATGACCTTCCCTTGCTCATCTAATTACAAATTGCATACAGTATACAGACCTCAGATGGAGGTTACACATGATCAAACAAGAGATATACTTTTGCAATAAAATGAGCATTAAAGGATTTAAAAAGTAGTAGATACCATGTTTTTAAAGACAATAATAATAATTTTAATTATACAATGTATTATATCACATGAAACATATTTCTCAACAATTCATCCACATAGGGATCAAGCATAAATTATACGGATGCTATCCATATCACTACTCTTTATAATACACTGGGCATCGAGATAATAAGCTTTAAAAATAGCTAAATCTGGACCAGAATCTCGTCTGATTCCTCAGGAAGAAATGGAGATATACAGTATCTACAGTATGACAGCACAACAAAGACAATACTAATACCAAAGTAATAAACCCTGCATGTTGCCACAACGCATAACTTATCTGTGGGGAAAAAAACAAAAAACACTATATACCTGCGCTGCTTATAACCGAAACCTTTAACATCAAATATGTACTTTGTGCTAATAAATAAATAATATAATAAATAAATAATATAATAATATATTAAAGTGCTCGTGCAAGTCTGTGCTTATAAATAACTGTAAACAATGTACATACTAATATTGTGCAACCAAGCTGATTATCAACAATAAATAAATATCAGCAATAAATATATACAGAGTCAATTTCAAATGTGAAACATTTCATGTGCAAAAAATATTCATGTGTAAAAAATATATATATATAGTTCATAGCAACTTTAAAATCTTCTTCCCAAACTCATAGTGCAAGTCTCTGTGCTCATACAAGTGCTTCGTGCTCATATATATAAAGTGCCGGTGCTCAGTCCTAGTGAGTTGGTGCTCCCCTCTCGGTTCCCCACTCACCAGAAACTGGGAAAAAATTTGCCTTATAAGTGGTCCTATGAGGTAGACACCTCTATGGATAGCCAGCAGAATGAGGGTGTAGATCCACTGTCCCACACTTTATCCAGGTATTGCTCCCCAATTTCATGCAAAGAAAAGGGCCATCATCGTGTAATATGTTCAATAAGTTTATTGTACACGCAACATAAAGATACACTTACAATATGTGGAGAGTCAATCCGCCTTTAGCAAACCCACGGGACGCCAAACAAATGGCCGTGCGGTCCACCCGTGTAACCGGAAGCCGGGGAGATTGCAGCGGACAAGATAACTGATAGCTCTAATGGTATACGCAAACTCAAGTGATGATGCCCATAGATCTAAAGAGTAAATGCATAAATATACTATATAATGTACATAGGTAGGTATCAAAACAAACCAGTATCGCCAAATACAATACAAGAAAAGTATATGATATTACAGTTCTATAAATGGCTTTAGCATCCTATATGGAGTTTAACATATATTTGTATCATAAAGTGTATATATCAGGGTTTCTCATCCAAGGTATGGTAGAACCTTGGGGTTCCGCAAGGTTACCACTTTAGACTTACAGAGGAGATATACTGCTAGAATTACTGCCCTCAATCTGATGTTCACGGCAATACCTGACGTGCATGGTGCCATTGCTTTTTTATTTTATTTTTACATTCATTTTTTAAATTTTTTTTTAATCATTTTTATTGTCATCACAGGGAATGTAAACATTCCCTATGATAGCAATAGGTATTGACAGGTACTCTTTTTTTTTTTAAATGTGGGGTCTATTAGACTCTAGATCTCTCCTCTGCCCTTAAACACTTTACTGCTGCTCACTAGAGCTCTACTGAGGCAAAGTGGCTCGATAACGTCTGGCGACGTAGACCTACGTCGCCAGACACTCCCCTATCTCGGCGGCGCGCACGCGCCGCCGGAGGCTCGCTCCCGCTGTATTCAGTCACAGCGGGAGTCGGGCCAGGGGAGGAGTGGCGGTGATCACTGCTGCTCTTCCCCGATCGTCGGGGAATTGAGTGTGGAGATCCGCCCGCTTGTGTAAACAAAGCGGGCGGATCTCCTAAGTGACAGGCAGGGTCAGATTGCAGGGTTCTGCATAGCTGAACCTGCGATCTGTCCCTGTGTCACTCAGTCCCCTCCCCCCACACACGTTAGTAAGCACCAGGCATGCATTAACCCCTTGATCACCAATAAAAATAAACCCCTTCCCTGCCAGTGTCATTTTTACAGTAACAGTGCATATTTACAGCACTGATTACTGTAGTAATGTCACTGGTACCCCCAAAAGTGTCAAAAATGTCAGTCAAGGGTCCGATCTGTCCGCCGCAATGTCGCAGTCCCGCAAAAAAAAAACGCTGATCGCCGCCATTACTCGTTAAAAAAAAAAAACACCAAAAACAACAGAAATCTTTCCCTTAGTTCAAAATACGCTTAATGCAATTTTTTTTACCAAAAATATGTAGCAGAAAACAAATTGGCCTAAAATGATAAAAAATTTAGATTTTTTAATTTTTTTGGGGGGGAATTTCATATAAAAAAATATGAAAAATATTGTTATTTTTTTTAAAAATTGTCGCTCTTTTTTTGTTTATAGCACAAAAAGTAAAAATCGCACAGGTGATCAAATACCCCCAAAAGAAAGTTCTGTTTGTGGGAAAAAAAAGGACATAAATTTCATTTGGGTACGGCGTTGCATGACCGCGCAATTGTCAGTTAAAGTCGCACAGTGCCGAATCGCAAAAAGTGGCCCAGACGTAAGACAGCAAAATCCTCCAGTGGTAAAGTGGTTAAAGCATCTGACCAAACCAAGACTGGTGTGATAAGATGCTTTCCCAATTTCCCAATGGTGCTGTTTATATCTGGTGAAACCGAAGTCATAAAATGGTCGTAGCTTCCAGTTTTTTAGGCCATAGAGATGACTGGAGCCATTCTGGTCTCCAATCAGCTCTGTGGTCAGCTGGCGGAACCACCGGCTGCATTCTCAGGTACCCCGGTGGAACAGGAGAGCCTGAAACAACCAAGGATGGTGGGAGGAGGGGGGACTTTCCCTCCCATTGCTTGTAAAAGCAGTCTATCAGCTAATTAGCTGCTAGGATTGCTTTTACATGAAAGCCACATATACAAAACATTCGACCTGCGCTAGTGAAAGAGTCAAGTACATTCAATCTTATGAAAAAAGTTTCAACTGTGGCTGTAGGTAGTCTTTTTAGGAGGTATGCAGGATAGTTTAATCCCTGGGGTTAGTGGAGATGGATGGTGGAGGTGGCTGCAGGCTTCATACAGAGCTAGAGGGACTCTGCAACAGACAAAAAGGGGTAGTAGAAGAAAAGCAGCGCCACCTCAGGGTAGATTAAAAGGTTATTTATTACATAAAAAAATGTAGTAACTCACACAGAGGAAATAGCAAATCAGCAAATGGTGATGGTTCATCTGCAACACTGTAGGAATGTTAGGGAAGTACACTGTGGCGGCCGTGGTCCTGGCTGTGCCGGTGAAGTCCAACACTTCCTGTGTTTCTGGCAGTGTTCAGTATCCAGGCTTACATCCAATAGTGGCAGGGGGTGCTCGCATTCGGAGCATGCGTGCTCCTTCTTCAGGCGATCCATCACCATTTGCTGATCAACTATTTCCTCTGTGTGAGTTACTACATTGCTTTTATGTAATAAATAACCTTTTAATCTACACTGAGGTGGCGCTGCTTTTCTTCTCCTACCCCTTTTTACATAAAGGCTGACCGCCGGCTGAAAAAAATGATACCAAGATGATGTCTAAACCTGCAGGCATCATTCTGGTATAACCACTCAAAGTCCAGCAACATACCAGTATGTTGCTAGTCCTTGTTGGGCATATATTGTAATGTTCTTTTTTTTTTTTTCATGCAACCTGTGGGCTGAACGAAAAAAGAGAACCTAACAGATTCCTCCATAACATTGATCAATTGGTGATATGCCCACCATTAGAATACCGCCCTGCATTCACCCACAAAAATTAACCTAACAGATTCCTCCATTTATATCGATTGATGTGGGTGAAGAAATCTCTGCAAAGAAAAGTGAATAAAAATATATGCTGAAGGATAGAGGAGATCCGCTCTCTGTGTCCACCCTATCCCCTATGCGTCAGCATTTATGTTTTTTTATACTGCAGTGGTGAAATTACTTCCTACAGCGATGGAGTCACAAATTTACGTATCGTGAGAGGAAACCCTGTTGCTGTCAAAATAAACAAATCAGTGCTGTAGCTGAATGGCGTACCTACAAAGCAAACAACGGTTAATGATAAAACACAGTGTTGGTAAAACTTTAACCACTTAAGCCCCGTAGGATTTGGCTGCTCAAAGACCAGGGCCTATTTTGCGATTCGGCACTGTGTGACTTTAACAGACAGTCGTGCGGCACTGTACCCAAGTTAAATTGACATCCTTTTTTCCCCACAAACAGAGCTTTCTTTTGGTAGTATTTGATCACCTGTGCGATTTTTACTTTTTGCGCTATAAGCAAAAAAAGAGCGACAATTTTGAAAAAATAACAATATTTTTCATCTTTTTTTATATAAAAATTCCCCCCCAAAAAAGTAAAAATCAAAATTTTTAAACATTTTAGGCCAATTTGTTTTCTGCTACATATATTTGGTAAAAAAAATCGCAATAAGCATATTTTGATTGGTTTGCGCAAAAGTTATTGCGTCTACTAACTACTGGGAAAAATTTATGTCATTTTTATTTTATTTATTTTTTACTAGTAATAGCGGCGATCTGCGATTTTTTTTGCGGGACTGCGACATGTCGGCGGACAGATCGGACCCTTGACTGACATTTTTGACACTTTTGGGGGTACCAGGGACATTACTACAGTAATCAGTGCTATATATATGCACTGTTACTGTAAAAATGACACTGGCAGGGAAGGGGTTAACTTTATTGGTGATCAGTGGGTTAAATGTATCCCTAGGGGCATGGTTCTAACTGTGGGGGGATGTGGCTTGTGATGTAACCACAGAGACATACGATCCTACATAGCAGGATCGTATGATCTCTGCAGTTACACCAGGGAGAATGACAGGCGGCTTTGTTATCATTAGCCGCCTGACTTTCTCCCTCTCCAGCGGGAGATCGCGAGTGACCGGCGGACATCGGAGCCACCGGTCACTCATGCGGGGATATTAGTGAACGAGCGGGGGTGGGAGCGCGCCTCCGACGGCGCGCGCTCGCCCCCTAGAGGCTCGTGGACGAGCGACATAGCCCTACGTCGTTTTGCCTGTCGGGGGCTGACTGCCGCAGTAAATAGTCATGCAGCGGTCAGCAAGCGGTTAACTCAATAAAACAACTTTTTTATTGCAATCTGTGCCAAAAAAGAATAAAAAATATATGGCGAAGCATAAGGACAATCCTCCCCTATGTCAACCCCAGCCCCTATGCTTCATCATATATGCTCTCCTTTTTAACCATGGTGGTGAAATCACCTCCTACATTGCTGGAGTCGCTGATGTTATGTATTATGAGCGCAAACCCTGTTGCTGTCAAAGTAAACAAATCAGTGCTGCAGCTAAATGGCGTACCTGCAAAGCAAACAATGGTTAACAATAAAACACAGTAACAATAAAACATTACAGTATAGCATAAAATACAGTAAAACAATAAGAACAATAAAATAACTATTTTTGGCTTTATTTTATTTTTTTTTATATTTTTTTGTCTTTTTTGTATACTTTTATTGTAACTATAAGCATTCCAGGTTAGGGTCTCTCAAAATGTCATAGTCAACTAACATCTTTCGAGACCCTGTGTGAAAGTGTGCCCTAGACTGTGCCGTGCTGTACCCTATACTAATACTCCACTAGTGTGTGATAGTGACAGAAACAGTCATTGATGCAGAGACCAGGTTCGCCAGGACAGGAGGGACAAAAATACCGGGTGTCACACCTATAATTGTGTTTTCTACAGACGTGGCATCTTTTTTGGGGTGCTCTTTGGGTAGGGGTACCAGGGAGGACATCCGAAAAATGCCTCTCATGCAGCCGTCTGCATTGTGATTTGCAAATTGGGCAACACCATCTGGATACAGAAGAACTGTGATGATCTCTTCCTGGAATTTTAGAAAGCATCCACTTCTTCCTGATGCTTTGTATAGTACATAAGCGTTGAAAAGAGCCAATTGGAATAAGTATATAGACTTTTTTTGCACCACCGTCTGGCCTTATGAGTAACTAAGTACGGCCCGATCATCTGTCCGTCGAAGTCCACCCCTCCCATTTTACAGTTGTAGTCGTGGACACAGAGGGGCTTTTCAACAACACCTGCCACCGTTGTAATTTGGACTGCCATATCTGCGTGAATGGAAGACAGAACGAAAACGGTCTGTTTGTCCTTCCAACCCATTGCAAGCAATTCAGTGTACCTCAAGCAGGCTCTCTCCCTCTGATTAAGTGGGGCATTTTCAAGCCATTGAGGAAACCCCAGATGATTAGATTGCATGGTGCCACCTGCTCCCAGTTCCTAATTGAAAGAGGTGTCTAAAAAGTAGCACGCTTGTGTAGAAATTGTCCAAGTATAAATGGTACCCCTTTTTCAAATAAGGGTGACACCAAGTCCCAAACAATCTTGCTGCTGCTCCCTATGTAGTCTGGGCAGTTGAGGGGCTCCACGCTGCTATATTTTTTCCTCATAAACCAGTAAACTACATGTATAGCCTGTTGCCCTGTCACAGAGCTTATGCATCTTGACCCCATATCGGACAGGCTTGCAGGGGAGAAACTGTTTGAAAGCAATGCTGCCAGAAAATGCAAATAGGGACTCATCAACGTAGACATTTTGTTAGGGGATAAACAAGGCTGCAATTTTTGGTTGAAGTGGTTTACAAGGGGCCACATTTTGTGTAGCCGGTCATATTCAGGGTCACCCCGAGGACAACAGTGTTCATTGTCGTTGAAGTGCATGAACCGCAGTATTTGCTCATATTTAGCCCTGGCCATGGCAGCAGAGAACACAGGCATATGATGAATTGGGTCAGTGGACCAATATGACTGAAACTCACTCTTTTTAGCAATGTCCATGTTGAGGGATAGGCCCAGAAATGTCCTAAATTCAGGAACGGTTATAGGTTTCCAGCCAAATTGTCTGGCAAGGTTCAAATTTGGGTTTTTCGGCAATAAATTGATTAGCATACACATTGCTTTGGTCCACAATAGATCTGTATAGATCTTCAGTAAAAAAACAAGCTAAAAAAAATCAAGGGGAGTAAAATCTGCTGTTTCCGCCTGAATTCTGGGTTGGCCAGTGACTGAGGGAAGTATGGGCGCTGCAGAATCTGTGGGTTGTCAATAAGGATTTGCAAGTGCATCAGGGAGGGCACTATGGGCTCTATGGGCCCGCATCAAATTCTTGGTGGCTGTGGGCTACTACTTGTGCTAGCCACCGCACCAGCTTGAACTGCACTTATGGGACTTGCCACTTTACTATGTGATACCGCAGTGCTGGTTTTTCTATGACCAGGGTGTACTAGGCACTTGGTGCTCACCAGTTCACCAGAAGGTTGAGCTGCACCAGTACTGACACTCTGCTACATACGAGAATCATGTGGTTCATTATTTAGTCTGTAGGAAAGTTGTAAAGGCCATAATCTTTGGTATATATCTGAAAACTGATCAGTCCTGATGTACGGAGGACCTATCACATTCCGTGAAGCCTGGAAATGTCAGGACAGTACAAATATCCCCAAATTATTCCTTTTTGGAAGGTAGACAGTCCAGGGTATTTAGTAAGAGGCATGGCAAGTTTTTGAAGTTGTAATTTTATGTCACAATTTTTTGGAAAATGAAGAAATTAAAAAATAGGGTTTTTTTTTCATATATATATATATATATATATATATATATATATATTATACATTGTAACCATTGCAGTGCAGTGTCATCATATAACTGGCATAGTGGTGATCAGGAACACTGAAAAAAAGACATTATATATATATATATATATATATATATATATATATATATATATATATATATATTTATTTTTTTTTCAATTTTTTATTAAATTGTGATTGGGAAGTGATCAGGATTTTTCTTTTACACATTATGATTATGCTTATACCAGTGAAATGTACTGGTATAAGGAACCATTCAGTGTGTATTGTTGTTATTAGCTGTGATTTGCCCTGTGATTGGTCCTGGTAAAGATGGGCTGTGATTGGCCATGTCTGTACCATATGATCACTTTGACCATTCATAGCTAGCAATATAATTGTACACAATGAATAGCATGCAATGAAGCCATCCATTGTTTACAATTTTCATGTGATCTGCTGTTATTGCTCACCAAGGTCAGTTGGTACCAAAAGTGGACTGGTACTCTGGTCAGTCATCGGCTGTGTCCGGTGGACACAGCCAGTGACAGAAAGCACTATAGTGCAGCATACACAAGGCGCATTCTGGGGAGGATGCCATATGATGTCCAACCGGAGCAGCGAATGTCCCGCCCAGACATTAGGCTGGGTGAAAAAACGTTAATAAGGGACTGATATGAATTTTGAGGGGGACCCAATGTTGTTGTTTTTTTTTAGTTCTGTATTGTTTTCTTCAGGGCATACAGCCTGTTTGGGGAGGTGACCATGCTTGCTGCCCCCATCCTCTCAAGTGGGGATCCCACACATAAAAAGGCAAGGGACCCTCCTCAAAATCTATAGACCTTTGGCCAAGCTTTCAGCTTGGTTAGCCAGAAAAGGGGAGGACAGCAAGTGTACCCTCCCCTTTCTGAATCATACCAGGCAAAATTTCCCCACTCTATGGTTAAGCATTTCTGTAAAAGCATGCTAGAAACTAAGTGGCTCCTGTTTTCTGCAAGTAATTAAATACATTTATCAGAAGTACGTCAGGTGAATAGCTTTTATTACAGTATGTTTTGCTGGTCTAAAATCGGCTGAGCCTGTATCCTGAGGCTTGATTTACACTTGCAATTGGGGGCTGTAAAACTTGAGGTTGAGCTATATTTTTTCTGGCCTCCAATCACTCCCCCTTATGTTGCAAAGGCAGCAGATGCGGGTGTGCACATACCACAACCGTAATGTTTTTCATTGCAACACAACAAAAATAATGCCCTGTCATGTTCACTACGTGCTGTATTTGGCACATTCAAATGAATGAGCTGTGCCACAGCTGCCTGGCAACCTTGTACAATATACAATGTTGTAGTGTGATGGTTCAGGTTTTTAGTGGTTAAAACATATGTGAGGAGATGACACAAAGTCTCCTCACCACCTGACAAAGGCTCTCTGAAGAGCAATTGTTTTTGCAGCACCTATAAAGCTGGTAATTTGGAAAGACATAGTACACAACTTTTGTAGTATGTTTCTTCTGTATTAAAAAACATTGCTGCTAGGCTTTTCTTTTCTTGGAGAAATTTGACTGTAGGGTGTAAAATATGTAAAATTAAATTAAGTGATTATTCATGGTAAATTTTTGATCTTGCAGCAGCCTTAAATGTAAGTGCTAAAATGTTTTCCAGATTTGTATTCAGTTTTTGGTTATAGCAGCAGATTGTTCCTGTACAAATGTTATCAGTGGTGATCATAAGAAGTTTAACACTGTTAATATCTTGAATTGCATTTTCAATTTCCGATGTGGTTTGAGAGTTCATGTTAGGATACAGCAAGCTCAGGCTCATTGAGGTGTTTATACTAGCAATAAATCCTTTCCACTCTTCAAGTCATCTCCAGCTTTATGAGTTATAGGCTTTACTTTCAAAATGACTAAACATAAACTGATATTGGTGTTTAATTAAAAAGCCCCATTCCATCTTTGATACATTTATTCTGCAAGTCTACAAGTAAAATTTGGCAACAGATGTGTAGGTAATGAATTGTCTGATGAACCAGGATCCTTCTTTAACCTCCAAACACATCCAACCTCCTGCAAGACAGGATGCAGTATGACTGCCAATACTACAGCAGCTGGAGCCTCAGAAAGCCACATCTAAACATAATCTGATTAATAATGATTTCAAAAGATGTACTTTGATGAAGAAAGAAAAAAAAAATCACAATTGATAACAATGGAATGGTTCATCAGAAAATGTAAATCCTTATTATCAAGGGAACAGCAGGAGATACTTAGTGTTTTCAGATATTATGTGCACTGTTGGTATTGTGTAATTAACAGAAAAAGGTAAACGACAAGCCTGTTTCATGGATGATAAAAAGGAGATAATATGCTACGTTTGTGTAATGACTATTATTTATTTTATATGCAGTAATCATGCTAATTTAAATGTATCAAGCACTACAAAAGCAACCGTTTCTGTTATATATATATTTCTATAAATATAAATATTTAATTAAAGTCAGATTTCAGCTTTTGTACTCTTAGTCCCGGTTCACACTAGGGCGACCTGTGAGGCGACCTGGTCGCCTCACAGGTCGCCGCAGGTCGCCTCCCATAGGGAAGCTGCGGACCCGTTCTAATAGGAGCGACACAAGTCGCTCCGACCTAGAAAAAGGGTCCGGAGCTTCTTTGGGGCGACCAAGAGGCGACTGCCATAGACTGCAATGTTATGAAGTCCGTGGCGGCCGCTCTGAGGTCGCGTCGCCCCTATGTGAACGGGGGCTTAGGCTTCATGTACATGGGACGTTTCAAAACCTCTCCTGAATGCTGGAACTTGACAGCTAGTAACTGACGGTTAAAAACGTCATGTCATGTTTATGCGCGTTTAGCGGCGTTTGCATTTAGAAACGTTTTTACATTGTAAATGGTCAGAAATGTATCCCCATTGCACACACCTATAAACAAAATTCTTATAAACGCAAGTTACCGCGTTTAGACGCGTTTGCATGCTGTTACAAGCATTTGGTATTTCAAACGCCAATAAACTTCCATCTGAACACATTATTTTGCTTTAAAAAAAATGCCACTAAACTCAACTGCCTTTAAACGACTATAAGGCCTCATGCACACTGGACATTTTTACAGCTGTTGTTTTTGGTGTCAGACATTTTTTTCTGCAGCCAGTAAACTCCCCAGCATGGTATCCTATGTGTCCATAGGCTGTTTACAGCAGTTTTTGGCAGGGGCAGTTTCTGGCTGTAAAAAAAAAACAAAAACTAGTTGGTTTTGAGTGGCGTTTTTCAGCTGTAAAAATGCTCTAACATCAATAAACACTGATGAACTCCATAAAAATGCTGATAACTGGTGTGTTTTGATGTTTTTTATTCCATTGCTTTTTTTAAGCCTGGGTCCAGTGTCATGTCATGACTGGGACTGCATGTCAAGTCAGAGCCTATTTTGAGGTGTCGTTCATGGAACATAGCCTGGGTTCACACTGGTGCATGCTGAACACCGCATGTGATTTGCACCAAAATGCACCGCATTCCTGTGCACATCACATGTGATGTCTGTGCAATGAGATTTGAGCCATATATTTTGTATGTTTCAAATTGCATCACATTTGCACCAAAATGTTGTAGGACCCTTTTTTTTTATCCACACCTAATCGCATTACATGGGTGTGAACACTGCATGCGATGCAATTCTGGCAAACGCACTGCATTTTGCAATCTGTTTCGGGGTATTGTTCATGGAACATGAAGCCCTGTTGACATTGTGCCGATTTGGCATGCGATTTGTCATGTCAAATCGCATGTCAAATCAAAGCAGGTCCACACTGAGGGCGCACAATTTAAAACTCGCATGTCAGTGTGACTTTGGTAACGATTTTACAGACAAATGTATGGTTCATGCACAGATGTCTATTGAAATCGCCTTGAAGACGGCAAAAGTAGTGCAGAAACAAATTTTTGGAATCGGTGCGACGCCGCAAATTAAGGGTTGCACTAATTCGGACAGTGACGTTTTGGCGGCAATAGGCTCTGATTTGGCATGTCAAATCTGCCCGATGTGAACAGGGGATTAATGTTCCATGAATGACACCCCGAAAGAGATTGCAAAATGCAGTGAGCTTGACAGAATCGCATTGCATGGGTGTTTACTCTCATGCGATGCAATTTTGATGCGGGGAAAAAAGAGTCCACATTTGAACCAAAATATTGTAGGACCCTTTTTTCCCCACTCCTAAATCTTATCGCATAGGTGTGAACACCCATGTGATGCAATTTTGGCAAGCATTGCATTGTGGGAAAGTCGGAGTTACTAAAACGTCCGTTTATTAGCAGCAGTGTACATGAGGCCTTAAACTGATCCAGCGATGTGCGATGGTTTGATATCATTGCAAGCAATTCTTTATAATAATCTAAATAAACAATGTTGCACTTTTTTTGTGCAACACAGTAGGGTTGATTTACTAAAACTGGAGAGTGCAAAAGCTGATGCAGCTGTGAGTAGCCAATCAGTTTCTAGCTTCAGCTTGTTCAATCAAGCTTTGTTAAGAAAAAAAACTGGAAGTTGATTGGTTTTTATGCAGCGCTGAAGCAGATTTGACACTCTCCAGTTTTAGTAAATCAATTCCAGTATATTTATATTTTGTTATTTGGGGTGATATTACTTAAGCATAGAAATCCACCCAAATTGAAATGAACAAATAACACTTGTATCCTACAGTGTCACTTCCGGTCCGTGTCCGCCTCTCACAACGCCTTACCTATGCATTACGTCAAGATCATGTGACTTTCTTGGGTGGGTCACGTGATCGATATATAACACATTACTTACTCAGGAAGTCGTGTGATCGTGACGTAACATGTAGGGCATGGTGAGAGGCAGGCATATGTGGAAGTGAAGTGACGCTGTCAGAAGTCCGGAATTTGTTTTTTTACATGGTTACAAATGCTATTTGATTTCAATGTGAGTAGATTTCTATGCTTAATAAATTGGTGGTTTTAATGTACTACACTATAGGAGCCCCATATCTTTACTTCTTTCACTGAGAGTTATGCAGAATGGCCACATGAATAAAAAAAAATAATTTAAAAGAGCCACATCCCATTCCTGTGGCATGTGTAAAAGGGAGACCCCTATGGATGGGAGGCTAAAGTGTTCCTAGCCTGATGAGTGGAGACACAGCAGTGTCCAAATATTAAAAAGAAGGAAAGAATCAGCGCAAGATGTCTACAATTGGTGGACCATAAATCACTGATGAATAAGTAAAAAACATATAAAATCTTAATTAACCACCTTGGCGGTAATCCCGAGCGTGACTTGGGGTTGATTTTTTCTATCAGAAGCGGTAACCCCGAGTCACGCTCAGGGTGGATGTGCAGAGAGCGCAGCGGTGTCTCTTACCTTCTCCTGGCGATCCAGCGATGATCTCTCATTGCTGTGACCGCCAGCCGAGAGTCCCGCCGCTCCTCCGTCCTCCGTCGGTGTGATCACTTCCTAGTTCCGTTCCCTGCAGCAGCAATGCTGCATGGGAGCGGAACTAGGGAGGGAAATTAAAAAAAAAAAAAAAACGTTGCACAAAACACATAACACATTTTATATTATATATATACATATATATATATATATATATGCATATATATATATATATATATATATATATATATATATGCATATATATATATGTGTGTATATATATATATATATATATATATATATATATATATATATATATATGCACACACACACATATATATATAAAATTATATTATTGATTCAATTATA
The DNA here is from genome assembly GCF_965119305.1 of Pelophylax lessonae. Classification (NCBI taxonomy): domain Eukaryota; kingdom Metazoa; phylum Chordata; class Amphibia; order Anura; family Ranidae; genus Pelophylax; species Pelophylax lessonae. Next base: position 434,531,402 of record NC_138769.1, read on the forward strand.
ATTCATGCGTTATATAATATATATATATATATATATATATATATATATTTATGTGTGTATATATATATGTGTGTATATATATATATATATATATATATATATATATATATATATATATATATATATATATATATACATACACACACACATATATCTATATATATAATATATAATGCATGAATTATAATCTAATCAATAATATAATTTTATTATATATATTATATATTAAATAATAAAATAATATTATTGATTCGATTTGTGTTTCAAATTTATCACATCTGGGATGTCTACTAGACTCTTGTTTTGGTCAGGTTTAAGTCAGTAATTACTAAGAATTGTAGGCCTATAATACATAACGCCAAATTTCCATGAAAACAATTGTACCGCTTTTGGTATGTAATTCCTGACATAATCATACTGCCAGGGAGGTTAAAAGTACAATAAGATAAAAATAAAATGAATATTAATCGCATTAAAATTGCAAAGTCCCAAAAAAAAGTGCAGAAAGTGCAAAAAATGCCAAAAATAACGATGATGGGAAGTTCATATGTGATATAGTGACACAGGACACTTCCGGTGACAACCCAGTGCGATCTTTCGTGAGCTTGGAATCCACAATCAAGTGTAATGGCCGCTCACCTCCATTAACACTCAAATCAGTATTAAGGATCACCCTATGGAACCTCTGGATCAATCTCCAATTTGCTGCGAGGCTTGGGCAATCGCTCAACAGTCCTCAAATATATGGACGTACCAAATGGATAGGTGAGTTTTCTTCTATAATGACATCAGGTATGCGGAAACAACTGTAGTGTTCCTAGGGTACTCGTTCACCTTCTTCTATGAGGCTGCAACCCGTCCCACACTGCAGGCTGTGTACACTCCTCTCTTCATTAATATGATTAATATTCATTAGTGTTGTACACTGTGTTTATTCATTCATTATTTATTAAGCACTCCCAGTGAAATTCACTGCCACCTTTTTTATTGATATTTTCACTGGCACTTGATTCAGTTATCCTAGATAATCACCGTGCAACCTGATGTTGCAGCTGTTCACTTATTCATAATACAGCAACTATTAATGCTGCACTTCATCTATTTCTACTATTTCATTCATCACTTTATTTTCACCATCACCTTAATATTTTAAATTGTGATAAAAGGATCAACACTTCTAGTATTTTTCTTTATTTGGCACATGAGCACTTAATTGATCACTTTGGCACTTTATACATTCTTATTGTACTTTTTATTGAAGATTTTATATGTTTTTTTTTTACTTATTCATCAGTGATTTATGGTTCACCAATTGTAGACATCTTGCGCTGATTCTTTCCCTCTTTTAACTATTTTTTAGTATGTGGTGACACTACTGAATTAGCCGCAGATTTCTGGGTTCCATTACATTACTATTTCTCCTCCTTTTGTCCATATTCCTTTTCCCTATTGGTAGCGCATAGGTGCATCTCTTTAGTGTCCAAATATGATATGCAATACTTCATTTACTGGAGGTGAGAGTTCTGTGAGCCTAAAAGGAGCATGTGGTGTATAATAAAACCATTATAAGCCATCACATTGGTGAAGGGTACATTCTATCATTGACGTTTTGAAACATCATAAGAAGTTTGGTGTTGAATGGACTATATTATTTATATGTTGGACTTTATTTATGATATATTTTAAATATTGTGCTGTACCAAAAGTGTATTTTTTTTTGTACATTTATTTAATGGTCATTTCTAACTATAGTTTTACAACACATATATTTGATACTAGGTTGCCAGTTGTGCAATACTTTAACTAATATTCAGAACAAGCAAAGGGTTTCCCTTTAAAATTAAAGTTACAAACAGGGAACCTCTTTTTACAGATTTGTCCACCTTCTGTTAAGGATGTCAATTAGTAGTACACTATTCAACTGATATCATTGGAACAAGAGTGAATACTGCATTGCAACAAGAAAAGAGAATATTTTCCCTTATCTTCCCAAATTTGAATCAGAGGAAACCTGCTTGCTTGGAACACCCTACAACTGACTGTTCATGGGGTACAACTGCAGCTACAGCTTAGCTTAGGGTTGCTTTGTTTAAAAAAAAAAATTATTAAACACTGTAGCATCTATATTTAAAATGGGTGAACACAATGCAATGTCTGCCACTAGCAGATACTACTTAAAAAGAGGTAATGCACTTCTAATGTGGCAACACACCCTCAGGTGGTATGTCCACAACACCTGAGGCTCAACCAAAACTAGTTTAATTCAATCCAAAAAAGGGGATGCTATTATAGAAAAAAAAGTAGAAAAAAAAATGGAATTGGGCTTCAATTCTGAATCCTTGCACAAGTAAATGACAGTTTTATGTTCTCAGCCCCAACCATGCATAAAAAAAATATTGTGAAAAATTGTTGAAGCCCCACCCAGATACACAGTAAAAATACTGATGCATTTATCTGCATTTATACTTTAAAAAACCGAGATTACAAGTAAAATGATGGGGGTTTCTAACTTTTTACAATTATAGAGACTCCAGAGGTTTATTTACTAAAGGCAAATTGGCTGCTTACTTTGCAAAGGAAGTTGCACTTTGCAAATTAATTTGCTCCAGGGTCACTATGAGGCTCCAACTTAAATCTCAGTGTTTATATTTCATAGCCTATGCATTGGTAGCATCTGCTCATTTACAATAGTCACTGAGATTGCCCTGTCTCTTTTTAGGTCTCACAGCTTCAGTTGCTTTGATTGCTATATAACTGCATTTAAACAGTCATAAAGTTCAGCACAATAAATAAATATGCATAAAAATTCAAGTAAAAAGTCCTTATAAGATAAGAAAAATCAGATAAAAGAGATAAACCAGCCAGTGAATGGAGACAGTTGTGTCATACAGATCTGAATAGTGCAATTCTCATCACCACAGGTACTCCAAGCTGCTCACTATAAAAAAAATGACCTCTGAGCTAACAAGATGGTCAAAAATTGCTTGTTAGCGGGGCCCCCCGCCGGGACTTAACGTGTATGGGAGAGGAGGCGTGTTTCTGGCGTTACCCAAAGCTATCTTCTGAGTCCCTGTTTGGATTTTAAATTGAGCGCTTGTTATTTGCACTTTTTAAGTGCCTTTTTTTGTAAGTGGATTTCTTATTCTTGGTCTTTTGAATAAATGTGAAGCAGAGAGCACTATTTTGTTTTCTGTTTATTTGTATACATCCACCAATCGGATCCATCTGAGGAACTGTCAAGCTGGATGTGTGGCTAGTCATACATTTATTAACACCAGCAATTTTTAACCATCCTGTTATCTCAAGGGTCATTTTTTAAGGTGAGCAGCTTGGAGTTCCTGTGGTGATGGGAATTGCACTTTTCACATCTGAAGTGATTTATATGACACGGTTGTCTCCATCCACTGGCTGGTTTATCTCTTCTGATTTTTCTCGTATTATAAGGACTGTCACTTGTTTTTTTTTTGCATATTTATTTAATGAGCCACACTTTATGACTGTTTCGATTTTGTATATAGGTTTTGGGAAATTACTTAAGTGTTCAGATAGTATTTCACTTTCTAAATTGTGTCGTGTTAGATGATTGCGCTGACTTATTCTTTGCTTTTATATAACTGCATTGTTGTCAATTATGTTGCCGCCTTGTTAATTCATCTATATGCTATACCACCTAAGGCTATGCGAGCCTTCTATTTGTCCAGTAATGTTTTGTGTTTTTTTTTTTCACCCCTAATTTGCACCAAGGGTTTGGTAAAAGAGATGAAGCTTTCCTGATTTCCATCATCCAATCGTGCAGTTATTTAAAAATGTTTTGCACGTGATTGGGAATGCTTTGCAAAGTAAAACTTCACCACATTCACAAAGCTCTTGAGCAAATTCCCTTGCAAAATGAAGTTTATTAGCACTAAGTAAACAACCCCGTTATTTGCAATATAGTTTTATACAAATGTTTGTAATATAACATACAAAAAAAGGTGTTCTGGTTCATTATAGATTTAGCCAAGCAGTAGAGAATCTCTCGATGGTTTATAGATAAATGTTGGACATAATGCATAATGAAGCATGTTATGCTTTACACTTACTGTAGTTGAATACCTTGCTGCGTTTACACTTTCCTTTCATGCTGAGCGCAGAGCAGCATATTTTTGATCTTCATGTTGAGATTCATAATTCTAAATGGCTGACTGTTATTTTTCATATAAAAACAATACTTATAATTGTAGGTCCATGTAGGTATATTTTATATGGTCTCATTTAAGGTGACTACTGAGATGGGTTCCAGACTGGCAACACAAATGGATCTTGGTGTGCATTTTATCTTGCATACTGTTTACAAACTAGAAATTGTATCATTCTTGACACAAATGACATACTACAAATTATTTTTTAACTTTTCTAAATTGAAGAATCCAGTGGAGCCTGTTGAGAAATTTTACCTAACTTCTTATTTGCTAGATTGAAAAACAGACCTTTTATACAGTATGGTTTTACATAGTGGTTTGAGATGCTCTCACTATACAAGCAAGCACAATCTAGTATAAAATCAAATAGAAATACTATAATACTGTAGTACATGCTAATTTTTAGCTGAACCTGTAAAGATCAGCAAAATACCAAAAAAGATACTGAGAAATAGTATAATTGTTTCTGTGGTATATATGCATTGGAAAAGCTATGCTGTGTAAGTGAAGCACATATAAGCTTTGTGCACCATCTAGTGTCTGTTTACCTTAACAATATTACATATACAGGTAGCATAAAAAACTGACACTGTATTTTTGAACAAGCTGTTGTTGCTAACCAGAGGCTCATTATGCATCTTTATTGGAAAAATATAGGCAGTCTTTAGCACTGCTTTTAATCATTGTGTTATGCTGCACACAATGAAAATCATTCATAAACAAATAATGTTTCAGGAATCCAACAAGTTGGAAAATGTCTGTAGGACAGGTTCAGTAAAACAGTAGTTAAAGAACAATTTCAAATCTAGGCATACATACACAAGTTTATTACCTACCTAAGAAACAAACATTGGACTTAAACATATCTTTTTGCATTTTGTAAAGACATGCACTCAGTTATCTAAATGCTTTGAAGTTCATTAAAAGTTTTAAATGCTTGTGCCTCCATATTTAACCAGTTCCCGACCACCCGCGGCCTTTTTACTGCGGCAGGATGGCTCGTAAAGGCAGAACGACGTAGACCTACGTCGCTCGCCTGAGAGGAACTGGGGGGCGAGCATGTGACGCCGGCGGCATGCTCCCACCCCCAATCATCAGCAGGGAAGCCAATGCATGTGTCAGGTGGCTCCGATTGCCGCCTGACACTCTCGATTGTTCCCCGCTGAGAGAGAAGGACGGCCAGCTGTTGTAAACACAGCCGACCAACCTTCTCCCTGGGATGATCGCAGAGCTCATGTGATCCTGCTATATAGGATCACATGTCTCTGTGGTCATCTCAGAAGCCATGCCCCCCCACAGTTAGAATTACTCCCCTAGGGTTACATTTAACCCCTTGATCACCTATACTGTTAACCCCTTCCCTGCCAGTGTCATTATTACAGTAACAGTGCATATTTTTAGCACTGATTACTGTAAAATTGTCACTGGTACCCCCAAAAGTGTCAAAAATGTCAGTCAGGGGTCCAATCTGTCCGCTGCAATGTTGCAGTCCCGCAAAAAATTGCAGATCACTGCCATTACTAGTAAAAAATAAATAAATAAATAAAAAATAACATAAATCTTTCCCGTAGTTAATAGACGCGATAACTTTTGCGCAAACCAATCAAAATACGCTTATTGCAATTTTTTTTTACCAAAAATATGAATATGTTGCAGAAAACAAATTGGCCTAAAATGTTAAAAAATGTTGATTTTTACATTTTTTTGGGGAGTGTTATATAGCAAAAAGTGAAAAATATTGTTTTTTTTTCAAAATAGTCACTCTTTTTTTGTTTAAAACGCAAAAAAAATTAAATTGCACAGGTGATCAAATACCACCAAAAGAAAGCTCTATTTGTGGGGAAAAAAGGATGTAAATTTTGTTTTGGTACAGCATTGCACGATCGCGCAATTGTCCATTAAAGTAACGCAGTGCTGAATCGCAAAATAGGGCCTGGTCATTAAGGTGATGGAAAACCAAAATTAAAAAAAAAAAAAAAACAGAAAACTACCGTATATTGAACTTTCAAACATATAGTCCAATATATAAAGCAGGGCAGAAAAAATCCACTGTGCACAACTAACCACTTATAAGGAAAATACACATCACAGAAGAAATTACATACAGACACTGATTTGGCATATGCATAGTGTCATGACCGAAAGGGGAGATGGAAACTAAACCTGGGCAGTAGAGAGGATTGCAATAGTCTATGTAGCAGTAGATCAAGGGGTGAAAGAACTGGGGTAGCCAGCTAGGCCTCCCAAGGTTTCTAAAACTTTGCTGGGCATCTACGGTGGAGATAGATTAATTTGTCATACTGCAAAGTAATCCCCATATTATGCATACGTTCCACTTGGGTTGGGGGAGTTTTCCATATTAATTTTCAATATTAGAGAATCAGTTTGCAGGCCTGAAATAGTACTTTAGATTTTGCTGGCTCTATCTGGTATGTTTGTTGGTTACCCTCATCAAGTATTCCCAAAACACTTTGTTTAGGTTCTAGCTTTACAGTGGTTTGGAAAACATAATTGAGACTATCTACCACCGACTACCAGTTCCAGTGTAGCCTGGGACAATGCCATAACATATAAATGAGATACCTGTGGTCTCTTATACATTTGCTACAGATTGGGTCCTGTCGTAATGCCATAACGTGAAGTTTAACAGGGAAGTAAAAAAGCCCTTAGGTGGATGTACATTTGGGAAAGCCAGTGAGATGCATTTTAAGAACTAAGTTGCACAGACTGTAACACAGCTTCCCAATCATCCTTCTCGTAGACTTTGCTGAGTCTACATGAATAGTCCTTTAGATACTGTAACTGTTAAAAGCATGGTACAGCATTAAAAGATAAAACCATTGTTGGATGTGACAAATTGCATGTAATTAAATATGGAGGCAGGGGACAGTTAGCATAGTACAGACAGACCCTAAGCCCTTACCACATGCTTTTGCTGATAATATAGTATCTGGCAAGTTATAGTGAGATTGCAAGGTATCAAAGGGGATCAATTGTCCCTTATCAAAAACTTTACATAAATAGGATATGCCATAGGCTTTCCATTTAGTGGTATGTTGGAGTCTACCTAGCTCTGGGTAGGTGAGGTTAAGCCACACAGAACTATAGTTTTAAATTCTTTTACTTTTTTTTAGTTGCTTGGCGTGGATTCTTTGTAACAGCCTATACATGGGGTAAATTTTGTCGGACTTGCATAGTAATTGCGACTCAAGACCCTCAGCTAGAAAGGAAGCCTTTGTTTTACAGGATAATCTGAATAGCGGATTCTCCAGATGGAGTATTATTTTTACTAAACTAAAATGTTTAATAATATGAACTCATTTAGTATTGCAAACATCAGGATAAAGAAGAAAATATATAAAGTAATAGTTAAAAATATTAAGACGTAAACTAGGCTCAAGAATTGCATGAACTATTTAAATGAGAACAACAGATTCACATTAATACAGACACAGAAATCGAATAATGCTACTGTGCAAAAGATTGCACCTCTTGAATGTTCTGCTTCCTATGAATAAAAATGAACAATCACATCAATAAATGTGGTGCTTCAATTGACTCACTTATGTCATTACAAACAATCTCAATAGCTAGCTATAATAAAGTACAAGAAAATGTCAAATACCTGGGTCTTAGTCATGGTGAGGAAAAATAACAACAGTACCCAAACTTGGGAAAGACTAAATTATATGATGTATGACACACAGTGTAAAATGTAACTTTCAGAATTATAGAGGAAAAGAAATGAAATGTCAAAAGAAACTTCAACCCAAAATAGAAAAAATAAAAGTTTTCCGTTACTGAAAGTGGATAAAGGCATATCAATTACATCTAGGAGGTGTCAAAGCCCAGAGCAATTTAAAGAGCTCTAACTCCATACACAAATTAAATAAGAGGATCAATGCGCTACCCAGAGGGGTTTGATAGGAGTAAATCAATTCCAAAAAATCAAATAAATAAAAATTAAAATCTAAAAAAATAAAAAAAATAAAAAATCAATATAATCGTTGATGACTGATAATATAAATCTGTGATGAAAAAATTCATAAAAAAATTCATAAAACAATTCATATAAAAAGTTGTGTGTAAAAATAAAATATAAGTATCTGAGAAAATCCAATCTCAGATACTTATATTTTATTTTTACACACAACTTTTTATATGAATTGTTTTATGAATTTTTTTATGAATTTTTTCATCACAGATTTATATTATCAGTCATCGACGATTATATTGATTATCGCTATTTTTCATCGATTGCATTGATTTTGTGATTGCACCATATATATAATTTCTTTGGGATTGACACACTATTTATTTTATTTGAGGACTTTATTTATGCACAGTCTTTTCATAGTCATTCACTGAAGATTCCTTGTGTATAGGCTCGCATTTACAGTTTCATATTGAGGATTGATTTTACTTTGAATAATTTGTTTTTTTTGCATCAGGTATAATCACATAGAGTACTATCCACAGTGGTGGACATCATTATTGTCACAGAGTTTATCACATTTATTTATGATTAGAATTAGCGCCGATTTTCTACACCATACACGTAACTCCATACACATTTTATAGAGCGCATAGGCTACTTTCTGAAAAAGGGTCAAATGTCAAATAAATAATGAAGTTGATTGGAGCATCTAGTATAAAACACATTTGAATACTTGCTAAACCTATGTGCACTTCTTGGACCTAGAACGGGGTGGATTCCTGGAAAGCTTGAAAAATCACCTTTTAGTAAAAACAAAAAAGGATCATAAACAGTGCTTAAATAAAAAAAATAAATAAATAAAAAAAAAAGAACTGATTAAGGGGGCAAATTCTTCCGGTCCAGTACTGGTTAATATTATTAAGGTAAACATAAGTATACAAAGATATACCACAAGAGGAAACTTAGCTATTGAACTGTTTAACAGTTATTATGATAAAAATGTTAATATACTAAAGAAGTAAAGGTATACACACCTTCATGTGTGTTGAACACCTGCCCCCACCCCCTCGCATCCTGTGGTTCTTCCCACCAGTTTGTAAGTCCTATTGTGACATATAAATTAGCAGAAGGAACTGCGGCACGAGGAGGAGCTGGTATTCATATGTTTAGAAGTGTGGAATACCTGCAGTCAGTGAAAAAGTGAAAAAGCATAGCTTGAAAACATAGGCCACTGGAAATGGAGGTATACAGCATAATCTTTTACAATGGGAGGCTTACTTTATTTTGAACCCTGTAGTGACAGGGTCACCTCAAGGTCACATATATTACACTAATTAGAGATGTGCACAATGGAAAAATTGTTTTGTTTATTTTCGGATTCATTTATTAAGTAAATAATTTTGTTTCGTCGGATTCATGTGTTAAAATGGTTTGTTTTTGGAATTTGTTTTATATGTTTGGATTCAATTTGTATATTCCTTGTCTTGAACAGATTTGTATTTTCTGAGGTTATTTTGGAAGATTGACTATATTCAATATAAAGTGTTAATTATTTTAGGAGATGTGCACTCTAAGTCATCCTTGCTAGTCCAACGTACAAAGAGAAATGGAATGAGTTGATTGAACAACATCAACTGGAATCATTTGCATCTGAAAGTAACAAATGGAACAATATTAATTTCAGATTCATTTGTTATGTTATGATTCTGAGATTCTAAAGGATTCACCTCCTTTTCATCATTTCATATGTATGCATTTTTTATAATAATGAAAAATCTTTTTAGAATATTCAGACTATGCTCACTATAATAAAAACAAATGGACCCGAATCAATTTGGATCATTTGTTACGTCATTATGTTATATTTTATGTTTTGTTATCATTTATTTCAGATTAAATTCATTACTATTGTGATTTAGAGATTTGGATACATCCGGATTTTCTAAAAACAAATTACATATGTCTAAAGCTGATCTATTTTACATGCATACCATTAATAGATTATACATTCCCTTTTAACAGAAATGCATAAACATCAGGAATATAAAAATATTTATGTTTGCAAAAAGTGTCCTATTATTATTATTTAACCCCACTAGCGGTATCCCCGAGCGTGACTCGGGGTAGGAATTTTCTGCTATTATCGGTATCCCCGAGTCACGCTCGGGGTGAATGGCAGAGCTATGCAGACAGCGCAGCAGAGCGTCTCTTACCTTATCCTGGCGATCCAGCGATGAGCTCTCATTGCTGTGACCGCCAGCCGAGATCTCCGCCGCTCGTCTGTCGGTAGGAGGACTTCCTAGTTCCGTTCCCTGCAGCAGCAATGCTGCATGGGACTGGAACTAGGGAGGGAAATTTAAAAAAAAAACGTTGCACAAAACACAAACACATTTTATATTATATATATGCATATATATATGCATATATATATATATATATATACATATATATATATATATATATATATATGCATATGTATATATATGTATATATATATATATATATATATATATATATATATATATATATATATGTATATATATACCTATATACACACACATATATATATATATATATATATAAAATTATATTATTGATTCGATTATAATTCATGCGTTATATATATACATATATATATACACACACACACACATATATATATATATATATATATATATATATACACACACACATATATATATAATATATAACGCATGAATTATAATCGAATCAATAATATAATTTTATTATATATATTATATATTATATAATAAAATTATATTATTGATTTGATTATAATTCACGCGTTTGTGTTTCAAATTTATCACATCTGGGATGTCTACTAGACTCTTGTTTTGGTCAGGTTTAAGTCAGTAATTACTAAGAATTGTAGGCCTATAATACATAACGCCAAATTTTCATGAAAAGAATTGTACCGCTTTTGGTACAGAATTCCTGACAGAATCATACCGCCAGGGAGGTTAATGTAGCCCAAAATCAAAATTATTTTTTTTAGTTATGCTTAACCTCCCTGGTGGTATGATTCTTTTGGATTTTAGGTGCTGAAAGCGGTACCATTATTTTGCATGTAATTCTTGTGAATGAGCAGCCCAAACCAACTGTATACATTTATTATATATATTATATATATATATATATATATATATATATATATATATATATATATATATATATATATATGTATGTATACATATATTATGTATACATATATTATATATATATATTATATATATATATATATATATATATATATATATATGTATACAGTTGGTTTGGGCTGCTCATTCACAAGAATTACATATATATATATATATATATATATATATATATATATATATATATATATATATATATATATATATATATATTTATATGTATATTTATATATATATATTTACATAAAAAGTAGAGTAAAACTGCAGGAAAGGGCACTGGGGGGTAAACTAATGTGTTTTTTTTTTTTTATTTTGAATGGTATCAGAGTGTTTGGTGTGTTTTTACATTTGAATTTGCCGCCGTTTCCACCCCCCTGCGAACGTCACGTCGCAGGAGACAGAAGCCGGGGCACGGAGACGATCGGGAGGAAGATCTGCCGTGAGACACCGCCGAGACACATCGCTGGATCCTGGTGACAAGGTAAGAAACCTCTTTTACAGATGCTTCTGGCGGTACCCCGAGTGTGGCTCGGGGTTACCGCTTTTGGCTCTGAAATTTAGCCCCGAGCCACGCTCGGGAATACCGCTAAGAAGGTTAAGTATGGTGAAGGATTAGAATTTCTTTTGTTTTTTTCATTTATTTTTTTTATTACCGCCTGTGTTCCCATTGGGGGATTTCCCCTTATTTCCTATTCTGGTAATGGATGTTGGAAGGAACAGGTAGTGAGATGAAATCTTTGCAGGCCACAGACAGTAATACATACCTAACAGAGGTTTACTCTCAACAACATATTCAGTTAGGCTTTAAATGCTTTTCTTTAACAAATTATTTGTTAAAACCCCAAAAAGATTAGCAAAAGCTATCTATCAAATGGAAAATAAGGAGCATTAGGTGATATGTAACAGAAAAAAAATATCTCGGTTGTGGTGGCGCGGCAGCTGACACAAATACTGTAAGTAATATACCAAACTTATAAATAATCTTAAGAAAAAGTGTGTAGCGCCAAAAGTAAATGAACAACAATGAAATGTGAATACTGTGTTCTAAATGGACAACACATTGAAATAAAGTCCAAAAAAGTGCTAAAGTGAAAAAAAAACAAGTCCAATCTTGAATGAAAATCAACAATAAAAAAACAATATAGTGAAAAATATAGATTTAAATGCACAGTCCCACGATAGGATCAGCAATATAAACATATTGGTGAAAGCACAAAGTTCAGTGCAAAGATGTGCACAAAAAAATTGGTGGTGATTAAAAAGTGAAGAAGTGATCCAGTACAGTGCTCCAGAATCATTCACCGCACCCCTGTGAAATGGACACGCACTGGAAAAGCTGGCTGCGGTTACAGCAGCGAACAAGCACTCAGTGTAGATTCCCCATCTGTTTTGGGGAAGGCTGTTCAGCAACTCGCGACTTCCAGATGTACAGTGGGTACGGAAAGTATTCAGACCCCCTTAAATTTTTCACTCTTTGTTATTTTGCAGCCATTTGCTAAAATCATTTAAGTTCATTCTTCTTCCTCATGAATGTACACATAGCACCCCATACTGACAGAAAAACACAGAATTGTTGACATTGTTGCAGATTTATTAAAAAAGAAAAACTGAAATATCACACGGTCCTAAGTATTCAGACCCTTTGCTGTGACACTCATATATTTAACTCAGGTGCTTTCCATTTCTTCTGATCATCCTTGAGATGGTTCTACACCTTCATTTGAGTCCAGCTGTGTTTGATTATACTGATTGGACTTGATTAGGAAAGCCACACACCTGTCTATATAAGACCTTCCAGATCACAATGCATGTCAGAGCAAATGAGAATCATGAGGTCAAAGGAACTGCCTGAAGAGCTCAGAGAAAGAATTGTGGCAAGGCACAGATCTGGCCAAGGTTACAAAAAGATTTCTGCTGCACTTAAGGTTCCTAAGAGCACAGTGGCCTCCATAATCCTCAAATGGAAGACGTTTGGGACGACCAGAACCCTTCCTAGAGCTGGCCGTCCGGCCAAACTGAGCTATCGGGGGAGAAGAGCCTTGGTGAGAGAGGTAAAGAAGAACCCAAAGATCACTGTGGCTGAGCTCCAGAGATGCAGTCAGGAGATGGGAGAAAGTTGTAGAAAGTCAACCATCACTGCAGCCCTCCAGCAGTCGGGGCTTTATGGCAGAGTGGCCCGACGGAAGCCTCTCCTCAGTGTAAGACACATGAAAGCCCGCATGGAGTTTGCTAAAAAACACCTGAAGGACTCCAAGATGGTGAGAAATAAGATTATCTGGTCTGATGAGACCAAAATAGAACTTTTTGGCCTTATTTCTAAGCGGTATGTGTGGAGGAAACCAGGCACTGCTCATCACCTGTCCAATACAGTCCCAACAGTGAAGCATGGTGGTGGCAGCATCATGCTATGGGGGTGTTTTTCAGCTGCAGGGACAGGACGACTGGTTGCAATCGAGGGAAAGATGAATGCGGCCAAGTACAGGGATATCCTGGACAAAAACCTTCTCCAGAGTGCTCTGGACCTCAGACTGGGCCGAAGGTTTACCTTCCAACAAGACAATGACCCTAAGCACACAGCTAAAATAACGAAGGAGTGGCTTCACAACAACTCCGTGACTGTTCTTGAATGGCCCAGCCAGAGCCCTGACTTAAACCCAATTGAGCATCTCTGGAGAGACCTAAAAATGGCTGTCCACCAACGTTTACCATCCAACCTGACAGAACTGGAGAGGATCTGCAAGGAGGAATGGCAGAGGATCCTCAAATCCAGGTGTGAAAGACTATTTGCATCTTTCCCAAAAAGCCTCCTGGCTGTATTAGATCAGAAGGGGGCTTCTACTAAATACTGAGCAAAGGGTCTGAATACTTAGGACCATGTGATATTTCAGTTTTTCTTTTTTAATAAATCTGCAACAATGTCAACAATTCTGTGTTTTTCTGTCAGTATGGGGTGCTATGTGTACATTCATGAGGAAGAAGAATGAACTTAAATGATTTTAGCAAATGGCTGCAATATAACAAAGAGTGAAAAATTTAAGGGGGTCTGAATACTTTCCGTACCCACTGTAGCTGTAGTAAATAATGCTACCTGAGAGCCATATGAAGTCTCCATAGTGTAGTATTTATTGGATTTGTATAATAAAAGCCAAAATAAAATGAATCATAAAACTATATGATAATGGGGGCCACTACCGACCCGATATCGGACAGTGGCCTAACGTCAGCACTAGTGTCTCCTCCCCCGATGCATTTTGTCCAATAGGACATTATTAAAGTGTCCTCTAGTGTCAGACATTAAACTAGTTTATATAGCCTCTCAAAACTGCTCAAATCATGGTGTCTCCTTAGAAAAATTGCAGACAGGAACTGATCTGTTGGTCATTTTGCACTGTACTAGATCACTTCTACTTACTTTTAAAGTCACTCACTACCAATTTGTTGTGCACATCTTTGCACTTAACTTTGTGCTTTCACCAATAAGTTTACATTGCTGATCCTATCATGGGAAGGGCATTTAAATCTATAGTTTTCACTATATTGTTTTTTTGTTGTTTTTTATTCAAGATTGGAATTATATACCGTTTTTTTTTTCTCACTTTAGCACTTTTTTGGACTTTCAATTTCAATGTTTGTTGTCCATTTATAACACCACATTCACATTCCATTGTTGTTCATTTACTTTTGGTGCTACACACTTTTTCCTAAGATTAGATGATATGTGTCTAAACCCTTGTTGGATCTAGCCTTCTTTAGCTTTGATACTTTCTTAGAAAACATTCAAACTGACAAAAGGCTGTCTCTACCAGAAGGTTCCCCTGGAGTGTCTGTGCCACTAGCCTTTTAACTGGTTTGAACAAAGGGTTTGACTTCAATCACGTACCTTTTTGGACCATCTGCTATAAAATGTCTGTATGTAGCTGACTTTGTATCCGTATGGTTGTTGTGGAAAATACCAAAGACAACAATATAAAAATAAATCACAAACCTGTTTATTCTTTACATAAATGGAGCTATGAACACATCCCTCCAATGTACTCCTAATTTCCCAACTGACCCTCAACATGTATCTCCCATTCCAATGACAGAGTTCGATTTTAGATATGATGGCTGCATTATTTTCCTTTTTATTAGTTCAATCTAAGTTTATTAAAATTTCAAATGAGAAGGATACAAAGTATTAAGATGAAGGCAATAAAATGACACAGTGAGAGTGGGTATTGTAACATAAAAATACTAGTATTAGTACATAGATGCAGAGATATCAGACTGCATTTATTAACCAAGATTTAAGAAACAATAACAATAATAAGTGCAAATTGTTCAATATTTGATTGGTACGAGAATTGACCAGCCTGATTAAACCTCAACTTTACAGATAATCTCAGTGCTACATGTCTAAATCAAAGTTTAAAGGTAAAAGCTGTTTTGGTTATGGGAGCATCACTGTTTAGGTTGAAGTGGATAACATATGGCGCTTTTCCACTGCATGGAACCGTACCGGTTCGGCACGCTTTTGTGCTTTTCCACTGCGGTACCGCATGGTATAGGGTCGGAACGGTTCGGTACGGTACGGTATAGGTTTGCTTTTCCACTGCATGGAACCGAACGGTACGGTACGGCTCTGAAAAAACAGTACCTACTCGATTGTGGTTCCAACAGGTACCAAACTGGTACCATATCCGACAATCCTTTGCATGCAGTCACTACTAGCCACTGATTGGTCAGAGAATCACACCACCCCGTTGTTATCCCACCCACTTAACTTTAGTACTACTTTAGTGGAAAAGCAAACCTATACCATACCGTACCGAACGTTTCCGACACTATACCATGCGGTACCGCAGTGGAAAAGCAAACCGGGCCAAGCAGGGCCGAGTAGAGCCGAGCCGGTACTAGCCGGTACTTGCAGTGGAAAAGTGCCAATAGTAAGCAGATGCTGGGGGTAGGGAATGGCCAGATAGGAATAGAAGGGAGTATAACAAATAGAATAAAGATAGGAAAGGGAAGGGGTCAGGTACTCCATCATGGCTTTAGAAAGGAAAAAGAGTGTTACTCAGCAATCAAATTCTTAAATGCCAATGACCAAAGAGCCTATATTTCTTTTTTTCTTTGTTAATTACATTATTTTTACTTGATCATTCTGCCAGTAACACACACTCCTTCAGAACTAGGGATGAATGAACTGGGAAAAATTCAGTCTGCAGGTGGTTCAAAAATCTGCTATTTTGGATATAGCGCAGAACCCCTTTAAAGTCTATAGAAGATACACATCCCTATTTCATATGGCCTTTACAAAGGCCAATTTGAAAGCATTTGGTTAAAAAAATATGTTTAGTATTGGGAGGGTACCTTGCAAGGGCAACACCAAAGCCCCCTCCCTTCAAAGCCACTTTATCCTCAAGTTGAAGAAGTCTCATGCCCACAACCTGTTTACCAAATGGAATATGGGGGCCTTTGGGGGGTACTTACCTATTGCAATGATAGTTTTAGAGGATAATGCATTCTTACCTACTGTACCATATGTTTCCCTAATTTTTTTGCACATACTGTAAAAAGTATGCATTTTTAACCAGTATTTTTAGCTATTGTTTTAATTTCCCCTTTAACTATTTCTGTAGAGTTCTACTTGTGTTGCCTCATTTTAGTCATGTGATCACAATGCAATATGAACCTAATGTACAGACTAACTGATGCTGATGGGTTCTTATGTATATTCATGCTGACCCGAGGTAAACCTGGATACATCCATAGTGTTTTTCTTTTTTCTTTTATTTCACTTTATTTTTCTTGGTCCTTTTCCCCTCAAATCTTTTTTTCCTTGCTGCTTCTTTAAATTTATATGGGACATTTGTAGTACAATTATTCTTATTAGCTATACCCTACTTATTTTGGGTGGCATAATGCACTTATAGTCCTGCTATAACGAGCATGCACATGATTTTGCTGGAAGCACTAGTTCACTCTCAAGCTACGTATTGATCCATAAATGCACATATGCACAAATATGGATGAGAGCAGAAATAGTGCTCTTGGTAGACTTCCTAAATGGGTGCCACATCCCTGAGTAATTGGAACAAATCAAAGAGAGTTCCCCTATTGGTGGGACTTTAAAGGCACTTCAAAACACAACGTCAAAAAATACATATGAAATTTTTTTAAATTAATATACACATATAATATTAAAATAAAGCAAGCCATATACAATACATGACAAGAAATAGCAGATGGCGACCACAGGAAACAAAGGTAAGTACCCAACGCGTTTCAAAGTCAATTGTAACTTCTTCTTCAGGGGTAACCTTGAGTGGTTTTCTGTAGGTGATCAAGTATAGATATGAACAATTTATATATTAATTACAGCACATATACACTTGAAAAAAATGTAAATATACATATTGAGAAGAAAACATGCACTTACATAAGCTGCTTTTTTTGTAGAGATTGTGAGCTTACCAATAGTAAAAACAAACAAATAGGCTGTTCAAAGGCCCGACTGATAATGTGCTGCCAGGGAAAGTGAAATCAGAAGATAACTGATGATCCCCAGGTGGCTATCAGGGGTGTATGTGTTTACCAGCGAACAGCTGGAATCCAAAATGTGCTGGAGATCCTGCTGAATAGAGATCAAAAAAGGAAATTAAAAAAGTAATCACCAGTTAGATTGTGTAATAGAAATGCAAAACAATCTGTTAAAAGTCCAATGTAGACATAAATATAATTTTTAGATAAAAAATTGTATACTCATATAGAAAGTATATCTATAATTGTGACAGGGCAATCCCCATCATCAAAATAGATGTATCAAAAATAAATGTATCAAAAATAGAGGGCCATTAAGAGCCATTAAAGGGAACTGAGATGCAAGTCTTAAAAGCCTTCATATAGTTAAAAAGATGTACAGTAATGTAATGAAGTAAGTTACCTTAATATGGACCCAAGCGAAATAAAGGACAACCGTGCTCCTGGCAGGCAGCAGTGCAAGTGACTGCCAAATGGAGCTTGGTTTAAATAGTACCTTAATCAGGGATGAATAAGTTGCACCTCACTGTGATTGCCTAATGTCAGATCGGGATCAGCTGTCCCCTGCTCAGGAGTTCCTGGTACACTGGGGCTGACCGCGGCCCCTCCCACGCATGCGCAATGCATGACGCGGTGGAGATGCGGCCAGCTCCTGCGTTACACTGGCATGGAATGATTCCGTCAGCGTGGAACGCAGGCGGAAATGCGGTGAGCATGCGCAGAAGATCTCGGCCGAGATCTACATGGAAGAGCATCATCTCACATGTTAGGCGTCCAATAGGTGGTGCCTATGTCCGTGCAGGGCATGTCCCCAAATACACATACAGCAAAAACCGGATAGCAGCAACCAAATAACGGGGGCATCAATAAAAAATATAAGAAAAAAGGAGGACAAAAATGGAATAAGACTTATTGGAGGACATTAGGCAATCACAGTGAGGTGCAACTTATTCATCCCTGATTAAGGAACTATTTAAACCAAGCTCCATTTGGCAGTCACTTGCACTGCTGCCTGCCACTAGCACGGTTGTCCTTTATTTCCGCCTGCGTTCCACGCTGACGGAATCATTCCGTGCAGGTGGAACGCAGGAGCTGGCCGCATCTCCACCGCGTCATGCATTGCGCATGCACGGGAGGGGCCGCGGTCAGCCCCAGTGTACCAGGGACTCCAGAGCAGGGGACAGCTGATCCCGATCTGACATTAGGCAATCACAGTGAGGTGCAACTTATTCATCCCTGATTAAGGTACTATTAAAAAAAAAAGCTCCATTTGGCAGTCACTTGCACTGCTGCCTGCCAGGAGCACGGTTGTCCTTTATTTCGCTTGGGTCCATATTAAGGTAACTTACTTCATTACATTACTGTACATCTTTTTAACTATATGAATGCTTTTGAGACTTGCATCTCAGTTCCTTTATATGGCTCTAAATGGCCCTCTATTTTTGATACATTTATTTTTGATACATCTATTTTGATGATGGGGATTGCCCTGTCACAATTATAGATATACTTTCTATATGAGTATACAATTTTTTATCTAAAAATTATATTTATGTCTACATTGGACTTTTAACAGATTGTTGTGCATTTCCATTACACAATCTATCTGGTGATTACTTTTTTGATTTCATTTTTTGATCTCTATTCAGCAGGATCTCCAGCACATTTTGGATTCTAGCTGTCCTCAACCAGCCTTCACTGGTAAACCCATACACCCGTGATAGCCACCTGGGGATCATCAGTTATCTTCTGATTTCACTTTCCCTGGCAGCACATTATCAGTCGGGCCTTTGAACAGCCTATTTGTTTGTTTTTACTATTGGCAAGCTCACAATCTCTACAAAAAAAGCAGATTATGTAAGTGCATGTCTTCTTCTCAATATGTATATTTACATTTTTTTCAAGTGTATATGTGCTGTAATTAATATATAAATTGAAATAAAAACCAAAAAGTGCAGCGCTGAAATCAGTATACAATTATATAGCTGAAAAGCTCATATAAAGAAAACAAAAAAGGAGAGGGGATAATGTCCAAATGAATAGTCCCAATATTAAGTGCAGAGATGTGAATCCACGTGCAAAATAACTTTCTTCCAGTGACACCAGGGAAAAGTGTAGGAAGGGGACACCCTTGTGCTCAGGTATAACAAGCAGCTTACCGAAATTCCGTGGCTGCTCAATTTAATGAGACAGCCTCTCCCAGCTAGTAGTAAACCAGTAGGTCAACCGATATCAAGCTCAGGTGCTTCGAAAGACTCCAAAAGCCGAAAGCCGTTTCCGGTGTGTTGTTAAACCGATCACATTAATATGTGGCACACTTGGAACTTCTCATATACTCCATTGAACGTAAAGCCATATGTAGAAAGAAACAGAGGCCCATAGCGTAATCCCGTAAACCAATAGGTAAATTTATTAAAAAAACTACTTACAATTTAAAAGACAAAAACAGGCATGTAGTATGTGCCGGTCATGGATCTAACCGCGGCGTCCCGCAAGTCTCCAGATCAGCATATGGATAAACAGCCGGCTTCGTTGGGGGGCGTGTGGACGTTTATGTCTGGGATCGCCAACGTTTCGTCATAAGAAAGACTTCTTCTGGGCTCTGCACTTAATATTGGGACTATTCATTTGGACATTATCCCCTCTCCTTTTTTGTTTTCTTTATATGAGCTTTTCAGCTATATAATTGTATACTGATTTCAGCGCTGCACTTTTTGGTTTTTATTGTATTTTTTGAATCACTGTTAGTTGATTTTGTGCCAGCTGCTCACTATTGTTCTTAATCATTTGGTTTTCTGTCACATCTAGCGCGGAAATTTTTCTTCTATTTATAATATATAAATTGTTCATATCAATACTTGATCACCTACATAAAACCACTCAAGGTTACCCCTGAAGAAGAAGTTACAATTGACTTTGAAACGCGTTGGGTACTTACCCTTGTTTCCCGTGGTCGCCATCTGCTATTTCTTGTCATGTATTGTATATGGCTTGCTTTATTTTAATATTATATGTGTATATTAAATAAAAAAAATTTTCATATGTATTTTTTGACATTGTGTTTTGAAGTGCCTTTAAAGTCCCACCAATAGGGGAACTCTCTTTGATTTGTTCCAAATATGGATGAGAGTTGCACATTTGTATCTACTAATGCTATATATAAATATATATATAGCACAAGCCCCTCGGGGGCTGCTGAGTATGTTCACTTCCTCCGCACTCCCTGGAACCTGAGGTAGCTCCGACCCGCTAGGCACTATTGGTTCTGACATATTAAGTCAAAGATACCAATGACACTTAAGTATCAGTATATTAGTTTACAGAATTCGAATAGGAGCTAAACAGATATAATTTCAACACAACTGGAATAACAATCAAGAGATATAATAAGGTTTTGAATTATCCCAAATACAAATATGAGACTCGAGGCCCAAAATCTAGCAACAACAATATGACAGAAAATGAATAGATATGAAAACATCTAAATTAAGTGTACATATGAATATATTATGTAACTTACTCAAAAGACTTGTGAGAGTGACTATCAGACAAACATGGTTACACTAACTGTTTGTAGAATAGATGGATTTAACTCAGCTGAATATGTATGTGTGTATGTATGCATGCATGTATATATATATATATATATATATATATATATATATATATATATGAGAATTCACTCTAACACCTATAGGGAGCCCCCTTTAGCAGTGAATTATTAGAGTCTCTTTCCTAGCGAGGCCTTGCAATTCTTCGCCGGCAGCTGGAGCTATGGTAATTTAAATAAATGACACAGAGAAGGGGGTATTAATAAATCCAGGTTCTGCTTGAAATATGATCAGTGTGTATCACTTTAAATATACTTGTGGTTCTCTGGTTCACCATGCACTGCAGAGTTTCAGGAGTGTCCAATGGCAACCATCTCAGCTATTCAGGACTCTTTCCTTTTCTGTGCTGCGTCACAAACTCTCCCTCTATCTTCCACTCAGTACAGTTAGGCCTTTCTCACCTCACCCAACATCCGGTGCCTCTCCGATGTGCTCTCTTAGCTCCGGCCTCAGTCTCTGATCACTCCGCTCTTGGTAGCGGCTCTGCTCCCCTCTCTGACCCTCCGCTCTCCACGAGGTCCCCAAAAGAAAGAGAGAGTACATCCGACTCCGCCCCTATTTGTCTTCTCTCCCACAATCCTCCGAGGGTCCCTCGGCTCCCTGGGAGTGTAGTCCAGTAAAGTCCATCCTGCACAGTCTTTATCCTTCCTCCAACTATATCTCCCATAATCCAACTCACCGCCCTCACAGAAGAACCCACACTGATCACCAGTCTTAAAGGAACAATACTTCAGCCTAAATTATACCTTATACAATTTCTTCACCTGGCTACATCTATATATATATATATATATATATACTATTTTGTCATAAGTATTGGGATGCCTGCCTTATAGGTATGTGAACTTTAATGGCATCCTAGTCTTACTCCATAGGGTTCAATATCGATTAGCCCCACCCTTTGCAGCTATAACAGCTTTAACTCTTCTAGGAAGGCTGTTAGCAAGGTTTAGGAGTGTGTCTATGGGGATGTTTGACCATTCTTCCAGAGGCGCATTTGTGAGGCAGTCTCCACTCTAATTTATCCCAAAGGTGTTCTATCGGGTTGAGGTCAGGACTCTGTGCAGGCGAGTCAAGTCCTCCCCCCCAAACTCACTCACCCATGTCTTTATGGACCTTGCTTTCTGCACTGGTCCAAATCATTTAGTGAAGGGGGGTTATGGGGTGGGGTTATATTTCAGGGGTTGGGCTTGGCCCCTTAGTTCGAGTGAAGGGAACTCTTAAGGCCAGCATACTAAGACATTTTGGACAATTTCATGCTTGGGGTTCCAACATGACTGCGCACCAGTGCACAAAGAAAGGTCCGTAAAGATATGGATGAGTGAGGTTGGTGTAGAGGAACTTGACTGAGTCCTGACATCAACCCAATAGAAAACCTTTGGTATGAATTAGAGCAGAGACCACGAGCCAGGCCTTCTCATCCAACATCAGTGCCTGACCTTACAAATGGCTTCTGACCTTGAGGTAAGGACAGGCCAGTCAAGCTCCTCCACCCCAAACTGACTCATCCACATCTTTACAGGCCTTGCTTTGTGCACTGGTGCATAGTCATTTTGGAACAGAAAGGGGCCATCCCCTATTGTCCAAAATGTCCTGGTATGCTGATGCCTTAAGAGTTCCCTCAAGGCTTATAAAGTGTTG
Organism: Pelophylax lessonae; assembly: GCF_965119305.1. Lineage (NCBI taxonomy): Eukaryota > Metazoa > Chordata > Amphibia > Anura > Ranidae > Pelophylax > Pelophylax lessonae. The sequence goes on from NC_138769.1 coordinate 434,554,467, forward strand.
CCTATGGAGATTTTTCGAAATCCATTTCACAAGTGTAACATGTTTGGTATCTATTTACATAGCACAACACCATAGTTTGTATTTTACAAAAAAACAAAAATTGGGTATTATAAATTGTTTGTGTGCATTAAACTAATTAAAGTGTATTTTTTCCCAAAAAAATGTGTTAGAAAAACCGCTGCACAAATACTGTGGGAAATAAAAAATTGCAAAACTCCCCATTTTATTCTATAGGGCCTCTATAAAAAAATATATATGTAATGTTTGGAGGTTATAATTAATTTCCTGGCAAAAATACAGATTTTTACTTGTAAACAAAAAAGTCAGAAGAAGGCCTGGTCTAAAAGTGGATAACGCCTGAAAGTGCCCCTTGGATGTTGGGTCTCTCTATGTGGTAAGGCTGTAAAAAAAAAAAGTCTCACACATGTAGTATTGCCTTACGCAGGAGGAGTAGCAGAATGTGTTTTGGGGTGTATTTGCAAGAAAGCCTATGCAGTGTGTGAGAAATAACTTGTTAATATGAAATTTTTGTGAAAAAAAAAACACATTTTAATGAATTCCTTCATTTTCAAAGGAATTGTGGGGAAAAAAAATTGCAACTTCAAAATACTCACTATACCTCTTAATAAATACATTGGGCTGTCTATTTTCTAAAAAGGGGTAGTTTGGCGGGTATTTGTACTGTCCTGACATTTCAGAGCCTTAAGGCAGTCAGTACATCAGATTTGATCAATTTTCGATGATAGGTACCATAGCTTGTAGACACTATAATTTTCACACAGACCAAATAGTATACATTGATATGGTTTGTTTTTTTCCCAAAGAAATGTAGGAGTATATATATATATTTTTTAATGTATAAAGAAAATTTACTTATTTGCAAAATTTTATAACAGATAAACAAATGATGTATTTTAGCAAAAAAAAAATAAAAAAAAACCCAGTGGTGATTAAATGCCACCAAAAAAAGCTCTATTTATGTGAACAAAATTATAAAAATGTCATATAAGTAAAGTGTTGCATGAGTAAGTGAATAATTGTTATCAGTGGCCGGTGCTCCATGGGCCGGGGGGGGGGGGGTGGCAGGCGGACCGCACCATACCCCCCCCCCCCCCCCCGGACCACACCAGACCGCATACCCTAGCATTGTCACCTGCAAGAAACCATACACAGGCAATTAAAGTTTCCAAGAAGCAGATCCTGAAGACAGACACCAAGACAGGACTGGTGCATTCATGGCAGGCAGATCACAGTGCAGATCTCCCTGTGCATCACACACAACACATGCCAATGGTGCTCTTTTCTGCACTTACCTAATTTGCGGCGGCGGCCTCTCCTCAGTCCTCAGTCCCCCGCATTTCCTCGAGTCCTCCCTCCTCCTCCTCCATGGCCAATGGCATGGGTTTGCCTTTTGGCCAATTGGGAAACGAGTCTCGGACCCGCTTCCTGATTGGCCAGGAGGAGGATCCGTGTGACACTAGTGAATATTCATTCGCTATTGTTCTCAGTCCCCCGCGTCTCCTCGTGTCTCCTCGAGTCCTCATTCCTCCTCCTTCTCCTCCATGGCCAATGGCATGGGTTCACCTTTTGGCCAAACCCGTACCCGCTTCCTGATTGGCCAGGAGGAGGATCTGTGTGAAAATAGTGAATATTCATTCACTATTGTAACACAAATGGGTGGGTTCTGGTCGCAGTGCTCTGCGCCCCAAGCCCAACCATTTCTGAAGCCTATTAGAGCCTCTGGCTCTAATTACGTGCTTCAGAGAAAAAAACCCATTGAACTCCATGTGTCTGGTGCCCCGCATGTAGATTAGGGGGCCGGACGCATGGATGGGGGGGCGACGCCCCTGGGCCCCAGCACACCAGCCGCCACTGATTGTTATTCAAAGTGAGAGCACTGAAATCAAAAAATTGGCCTGGGCAAGAAGGGAATGAAAATGTCTGGTATTGAGGTAGTTAAAAACTGAAGATAGTGGGGTTCTGTAAAGTCATTTAGGGCAATAGTCTTAATGCCCCTAAATTACAGACTTCTGACTCAACTAGCAGGTGGTTCAGATAGACGGGAAAACTGGCCAAACATTGCCAGTTTGTCTGCTCACTAAACTGTAAACAGTCTGGGTTGGGGTTGAATCTATATTTACCCCAAATACAAAGATCCTCTCTACCCAGACCTCATTCCCCTCTCCTCATCTAATAACACAGGAGAGGTGTTTCACAGTGCACAGAAATAAACTGAAAAGGACTGACAGCAGTGTTTGAGATTGCAGTACAGGGCAGGCAGAAAGTACAAGTAGTTACAAGCTCACTGGACTTCTAGCAAGAATAAAAGGCATTTTTAGTACTTATCGAACAGATGCTATATACCAAATTGATTTCAACGGCATATTCACCAGACAAATTAAAGCTGCCTTGGGTGCAAAGTAGTCCATATTTTATTTTATTTTATTACATATTTTGCAAGTTTTGACTTAGTCATATTTGAAAATGAAACCGTGAAGATCTCACAGTGAACTAAGAGCACCTGTTGATAAGTTTTTCTTTTTTTATCCACACATAACTATACATCACCAGTGCACACCCACTCACTTTTGTTGGTAATCTGGTGATCCTGAAACAACCTTTTTTCTGCACTTCACACACAGAACGTCTGATGTAATAAGCATGACTGTACTAGAAAGTTTCTTACAGGTACCAAACAGTTTTCAACATGCCTTGGAGGTGTAAATGTGATTGGTGATGCAGGAAGCACAGAGAGAGGAAGGACATAACAAAGCATACACTGTTTCTGTCCTTCTAAAGATCCTCTGTATATAAATTTTGTGCAACATAATACTTAAAACTTAGATTCAGGTAAAATTATAGAAGTTAATGCTTTTAGCAAAGTTGTTGTGTTTATTGGAATCCATTAGTAGCTGACAGAATGCTTTCATTTTATGCTCAGAACTGCTCTTTGACATCACCTTAATCTTAATGGTGGATTTGTTTTTGCTGGAAATATCATAATGTAAAAAAAATCACAAAATATCATAAGAATAATGTTTTACCAGAAAAAATATTTTACAGTAACAGTATTCACATATCCATTTGTTGCAGTAAAAAATATTTAAATTTTCTGAAATATGTTTTGGAAAAATTGGGAAGATTAGTTTATTAGGCCTTAGAGCATAGATTCAGTAATTAAGTTAATATCAAATATGATGAAAATTTGTACTTTTGTCAGAGTGTTCTTTTCATGTTTATAGGGTAGGTTTCCATAACAAAAAAAATGTTGAACTTTGCCAAAAAAAAAAAAAAAAAACAAATACGACAATTTTTTTTTTTTTTATGTCACTGCAAATAGCTGAGCTAAATGTGATATGATAAGAAACCTGTGTTTTAAAGTACTGTTTCATGAAAAGAATGGTCAGGTTTGAAAGGAAACATTTGATAACTGCATGTGATCTTATGTCTATAATGCTTTGACAAAAACTATACACTGGGGCATTTCTAAAATGTGGAATGGCAAGAAACCAGAACATTTCAGAACATTGGATTTTTAAGTGCTTATTTTTTACAGCATATAATTGCATGCCTCTTGTAGCAAAGCACAGAAACTGCCTGATTTCAGCCTACCTGAGTTTTATAAATGTCCCTGCTATCAAACTGAAAGTTACTGCGCTCTATAAAAGAACTCCAGTTCGCACAGTTTATATTTACATCCCACTGTATTTTGGGCATTATTTTACTGCATTGACACAGAAATCCCTGTTAGTATGCATACATATGCAGATCAGCGTTTAAAAAAAAAAAATAATAATAATAACATATTTGTGCATTTATATGCATTAAGCAGGTCTTTTGAAATAAATGGTTTAGTAAAAAAAATATATCATACATGTGTATTTTTTCATTAAATATATCCCCAAAAAAATCACGGAAAACTCCTATTCTGAATGGTTCTCCCTTTCTTAAAAAAAAAAAAAAAAAACCAGCAATGAGCGATTGTGTCTGGACTTGATTGTCTGAAAATTGCGAACCCAACCCTAGTGAAATCTGTTGTAGGTTAATCTTGAAAATCAGTTCTGGTCATTTTCAAAGCTAATATACAAGAGACTATCTTTACATCAATCCATAAATTGCATGCTTAGGATAGGCCTTTTAATGTTATGTGGTATTTGGAAACAGTACAATTCTCGCAGACAGAGTTAGTGACACAATAATCTGAGATCACATATTTGAATGTGTAATTAATTTTTTTACATTACTGCATGGCTTAGATACAGTAGCACTGTAATCTCATTAATTACTAAAAAACTTTGCTGTTACAGCTTGGGGTGTAACACCTGTTTTTTTTTTTATTTTTTTTTTTATCCAGCAGTAAAAGACTTGCACTGAATGGTGCAAGTAGGAGCTGCATTAGCTTTAAAGCTATGGGAAAGTTTAATCTTAAAAAAAAATAAAACTAAAGCAGTATGAAGCCGCAAAACATCAAGCTTTACAGTGGGGATTGAAAGTTTGGGTACCCCAGGTAAATATTTGTCTTAACGTGCATAAAAAAGCCAAGGAAAGATGGAAAAATCTCCAAAAGGCATCAAATTACAGATTAGACATTCTTATAATTTGTCAACAAAAGTTAGATTTTATTTCCATCATTTACACTTTCAAAATAACAGAAAACAAAAAAATGGTGTCTGCAAAAATTTGGGCACCCTGCAGAGTTAATATCTTGTACTGCCCCCTTCGGCAAGTATCACAGCTTGTAAACGCTTTTTGTAGCCAGCCAAGAGTCTTTCAATTCTTGTTTGAGGTATCTTTGCCCATTCTTCCTTACAAAAGTCTTCCAGTTCTCTGACATTTCTGGACTGTCTGTCACGCACTGCTATTTTAAGATCCATCCATAGATTTTCATTTATGTTGAGGTCAGGAGATTGTGAAGGCCATGGCAAAACCTTCAGTTTATGCCTCTTGATGTAATCCCCCGTGGATTTCGAGGTGTGTTTAGGATCATTATCCATTTGAGGAAGCCATCCTCTCTTTCACTTCAGCTTTTTCACAAATGGCATCAAGTTGCCATCCAAAATTTGCTGAAATTTTATTGAATCCATTTTTCCTTCTAATCGTGAGATGTTCCCTGTGCCACTGGCTGCAATACAACCCCAAAGCATGATTGATCCACCCCCATGCTTAACAGTTGGACAGAGGTTCTTTTCATTAAATTCTGTGCCCCTTCTTCTCCAAATGTACCTTTGCTCATTCCGGCCAAAAAGTTCAATTTTAACCTCATCGGTCCACAGAACTTGTTTCCAAAATGCATCAGGCTTGTCTATATGTTCATTTGAAAAGTTCAAACCCTGATTTTTGTGGTGAGGACATAGAAGAGGTTTTCTTCTGATGACTCTTCCATGAAGACCATATTTGTACAAGTATCTCTTTATAGTGGAATAGTGTACCACAAGTCCAGTGTCTGCCAGATCTTTCTGGAGGGATCGTGCAGTCAAACGTGGGTTTTGAATTGGTTTTCTCACAATCCTGCGAGCTGTCCTGTCTGATATTTTTCTTGGTCTTCCAGATCTTGCTTTAACTTCCACTGTTCCTGATGACTGCCATTTCTTAATTACATTCTGAACAGAGGATATTGACATCTGAAAACGCTTTGCTCTCTTCTTATAGCCTTCTCCAGCTTTGTGAGCGTCAACTATTTTCAGTTTCAGTTTTCTAGGCAACTGCTTAGAAGATCCCATGGTGCTGATTGTTGGGGCAAGGTCAGATGAGTCTTGGCATTTAAAACCTTTGAGATTGACATCACCTGGTCTTCCCAGAAGATGATTGAGAACAATCCATGACACTGGCAGGTCTCAGCCTTGCAAAGGAGGCAGTGCATGCTATAAATTCTGCAGGGTGCCCAAACTTTTGCAGATGCCATTTTTTTGTTTTCTGTAATTTTGAAAGTGTCAATGATGGAAATAAAATCTAACTTTTGTTGACATATTATAAGATTGTCTAATCTGTAATTTGATGCCTTTTGGAGATGTTTCCATCTTTCCTTGGCTTCTTTATGCACATTAATACAAATTTTTACCTGGGGTGCACAAACTTTCGATCCCCACTGTAAACCCTACAGCCACAGGCTGCCCATGTTTCTCCAAATCTTCTTTTTTGTTGCACATAAAAGAGAGGGGGTGTAGTGAGGCTCTTGGGAGCTGTTTTTTTTTACTCCATCAATTGCATAGGCAGTAGTGAAGTAGCTCTTTTTATTTTTGCCAAGTGCAGATTAGACTCACAATGCAGCCTTTGCCTCCTCTTCCAAGGGGCACATAGCAACCATGGTTTTGGGCCTGAAAATGCTCAATTTTTTCCTCCTTCTCCTAAAGGGAGCAGTGCTGCCATTGTTTTCCTAGACAGGTTATTTTTTTTTTTCTTTAGCCACTGGACGGTGCTGTGCATATAGCAAGTAAATGCTCTACAGTGCTAACAAGAAAAGAAAAAACACTTTGCAGCCTTAGAGATATTGGCTTACTAGAATGCACATAACTCACTTCTTTCATCTCCCTAGAGAAAAGTCATGTCTTTTATGTCAACAGCTAATTATTGTGATCGTCAGGTTTATCAGGAAGCTTATTTGCATATTGAGAATGTAGGGAACTGTAAGAAGTTACAAAACTTTGTTCTACACTGTGTTTTTTTATATACTTTCAGCTTCTAAAAACAATTGTGCATTATTTTCACCTGAATTTCGAGTTTAAGCCCTAGTTGAAAAAAAAAAAAAAAGCTCAAGGAACATGACCTAAAGCATTTGAAAAATGTGTTTGGCATTGCACAGAGCATCCCTTAACCTCATTTTCTTCAGTCCCCTGCCGGTCACTCTGGGCTCCACCTCTTCTCCATGTGCCACCATAGGAAGCTTCTTTCCATGGGGACGCACCTGCAAGCTCATTCCCCAGCTGGGCTGTGTGCATCTATGGACATACACAGCGCGGATAAGCCCCTCCTCCCACTCCCTACTCATAGGATTTGATTGACAGCGATAGGAGCCAATGGCTCTCGCTGCTGCCTCTTTTTTGCAAAGAGGGAGGAGACAGCTGCAGGAGATGGGCACAGGGCTGATTCAAGATTGGGCTCATTTACATATACAGGGGTTGTGAGGGGGACAATACAAGTAATGGGACATTTTTTACCTTAATGCATAGAATGCATTAAGTTAACACATGTCCAGCTTTTAAAACCCACTTTAATATCAATCAGATGTGTCTCTTTGTGCTGATGGCTCCTCGTTTAGTTTAAATCCCCTCCTCTACCCCTACCACCATAGCCTTCCTGTACAGAGGGGGTTAATAGCAGCACTGGACCTGTCAATTGTACTCATCATAAATGTTGACCATGGCTACCCTTTCTACCTACCTCCTCCATTCATAGAAGCTGTATTATAGCTTCTCTGAATGAAAAATGATATCTGAATGGAGGAGGTGGACCTTTTATTCCTCCACCCATCATCCATTCATAGATAATTTTCCATTCAAAGAAGCTATAGTACATCATCTACGAATGGAGGAAGTGGGAGGAATAGTTAGCACTCTTAATGAGTGAAAATTTAGGTTCCTTGGCTTTATTAACCCCCAAGGTATCAGAAGATTACAGCAGCTAAGGTAGGGTTGGTCAAAGGAGAAAATGAGAAGGATTTCAAATAAACAAGGACAGGACTCAGCAGCACAAGGGACACACCAGATTGATAGTAAGTCATGTCCCTTGTGCTGTTTTTTTTTTTTTTACTAAACTTGGGTTTAAATAACAACTTTGTTTTTTTTATTTTTTATTTTGTGCATAGATGACATATACCTCTGCCATGTGGCCAATTGCTGTTTGTATCCTTATTATGTGCCATCAGGTTACAATGTGGTGGGATATCTTTGATAGGAACAAAAATGTCCCATTATTTAGAAGAAAATGGAAAGGTTAGAATAACTGTAAGACTTTTATTTCCCTCACATTTTTTTTGCGATGGTATCATCAGAACAGGAAGTGAGAGGAAATCTGCCTAGTAAGAACACAGAAAGTGTTACAAACTTGACAGAATTTTTAACTTTTACAAACTCTATCAAAACCTGTAACTGGAGCTGCAGTAGTTGCAAATAAAATGCTATCACTGTAATTTCTTTATGTATTAGTGTTATATTCCATAGCACTTCACAGAGTGTTCCAATGTCATTAGTCTCTGAACTTGCCAGACATACAATCTAATTAATATACCACATTCCTCCATACAAGTACTCATGCTCACACCTAGGAAAGTTAAGTAAACCTCCTTCCTTTTTTTTTTTTTTTTTAAAGTAGTAAAATGACAAAACCTATGGGGAGTGAAAGAGACTACAGACAGATATTATAGTCATAATTGAACGCCATGCAACTTTCCTGATTAACACCATGGTGATTTGATTTCTCCTGAAAGCACCATTACTTGTTTTCCTCTGAACTTTATTTATCTCATTCGATTTAATTGCAGTTTCTATAAATAGTATATACACTGAACTTGTCTAAATTCTGCAAGGTTTCTCTGAGGTTGCTTACATTTTTTGACTTGTATCAACTGACATGTTGATTTAGCCAGAGGGTTATCTCTTCTTTCCAAAATGATTTTGCTAAGATTTATTAGCTGTAGGGAAACATATTTCACATATGGTACTAGATGATTTTTTTGACCTCTTGTTGACTGGTACTGAGTGTATACAGATCTGTTGTGTATAAGCAGTTATTTTTCTGAGCAGTATGATGTAACCAAAGCAGGCATCCTAAGGGCATAGAACAAGCATGTCAAACTGTCGATGTTGGACCAGCATGCTGCCCTCTTACCTTCCTTCTGCTCTCGGAAAGAATTTCATTTGAATGAAAGCCTAGTTTAGTCTTTCGGTTATTAAAGAAACCTTTTCTTAAAATATTTTTTTGTGAGTTGATAAGCATAAAAAAATTTTTTTAAACCATTATCAGGGTAAAAAATATGAAAGCTAAAATAATTTTGATGAACAAAATAAATGACTGATTTTTATTTAGCTTTTTTTTTTTTTTTTTACAATTTATAATGGTTTTGTTAATCTGTAAAAATCCGTTTTTTGGTGATTTCTTACAAATTAATGTCTTTTGTATTCCATGATATGTTACAAATGAATGCCTTTTGTATTCCATGATATTTGGATTTACTGCACTTAGCACAGTCCCCATATTTACACTGTAATGCTGCTTTACCGAATTATGAGCCATGCGCGATAAGTTGCTTTTTCCTCCTATGGGCAAAAACAATTGTTTATAACTTCATCCTAATGTTGGAAGTGGGGCATGTAGCTGTCTTTCAGCTTGACATGCTTGGCAAAGGGAATGGCTTAAAGCACCAAACACACAAACACTTCCACCACTCAGAGTTCAACCAAAGTCTAAATATACAACATACTTTGCAACAGGTGGACATCTGTCAGGAATGCTCAGCCATTGCAGCTCTGCTCAGACCAAGGAATCCAGTAAACAACTATAAAGAAAACACACAGGAGGGTGCAAAAGTCTATGTCTAGTGCATTACTAGAGATTTATTGTATGGAAACGTAAATGATGACAAAATGAGGTAGAAGAAAAAGGAGCATTAAAAAAATGTGAGACCCCATCCAGTATAGAAATTGCATGTCCCAACAAACAATACCGCTATGCTGGCAAGCTGACACATTTTGGAAGCATACCCCCTTCATCAGAACTAAGCTAGTCGGTACACAAATTACATATTATAATGTCCACTGGCCTCTTTAGCACCCACAGAAAGGGATGGTGACTGAAACACTGACAAGGACTGAGTAATATAAACAAAATAAAACAGTAGTATAATTTATATACATTTAAAAGTAGCCCACTAAATGCACAAGGAGCCATAGAAAATATGCAAATAAAAGAGGCCATACATCGTGTTGGGATGGTATCAATATTAATAATAATAATAATAATAAGTGTATACTGGTAGTCATATGTAACCACCACCACAGCTTAAATGAATGATAAGGACTAAAATGATTCAAATCAAAAGTTACAAATAAATGAATATAATGTAAAGTCCCACAGTCCTTCAGCCGTAGATGATAATCAAGATGTGCATAAATCCCAGAGTCTGGATAGATATAGTGCAGGAAGGGATCACCAAACAATACTGAAATACATTGCCTGAAATGTAATAGGTTTTGGGTAGTATAGCTCCCTGACTATCTTGCAATACTGCTGCTGCAGCAGCCAGGTGTTTCAAAAATCCAAGTAGGAAGACATTAAACTTTTAACATGAGACTGATTACTTTTCATATTTTTCTGTGACAGTGCAAAGAATATGAAAATATGCTATAGCACTTAGAATTATGTTAATAATTTTAAGTGATTTTCATAAGTCACTGTACATACAGTAAGGCTCATGGTCTAACTGCATAAGCCTGCACGTTTTCTATTTGTTCCACTGTTCTGTTTGATTTAAGTGCATGTTACCTCTGCTGTTTCGTTTGCTATGTGAATTGCTATGAACAGAGAAATTATAAATTAAATTATTATCTCTACTTAAAAAAAAAAAATAAAACCTTGTTTGTATGTGGTTTAGAAATAGCATGGGACCTTTCATCTGGGATCTAAAACAATTGTTATAGAGGATGCATATATTAAACTAAATGGTAGTAAATATAAATGCCATTCTCAAAATTAAAATTTTTTAGTGTAACATGATTTAAACCAAACATGTCTGATAACAGCTTATCTGCATATTCTGTGCATTTTTTTTTTTTTTTTTTGTTGAAAGAGAAATTCTGGTCTAAACAAGAAACTTATTGTTCCTATTTCTAATGGCAGAGATTTTTGATCCCTAGTAATTGCTTTTAATTTATTCTTGTTTTATAGCACTGAAGCCGAATGTCTCTACTACAGTAGTACACACAGTGAAAGTAGTTTTTTGGCTGGGAGCCAATTAGCCTACACGTCTATTATGGACTGTGAGAAGAACCTGAGCAGATAAAGGATCTATGCAAGCACAAGTAGAACCTACAAACTCCATGCAGATAGTAGTGCAGTATTGCAGCAAAGGAAGAATGATCACAGCTTAGTTAACTGTTTAAAAATTAGAACTTTTTTTTAACTTAGGCCATAGACTTGGAGAAGCCAGAGAAACGCAACAGATCAAAAGGCGTTTCCACATTTGCCTAAGTTTCTGTCACTGGCTAGGCTGCTAATTTACAAATAAGCCTCCCTAATTAACAACCATTGACAAATATGACATGCTGATGATCAGAAGGTGTGCTTACAAACACCTCCCAAGTTTCTCAATTTTTACACAAGTGTATGACTGTTAGAAGCATTGAGACAGTTTTTCAAATGTGTATATTTACGTTATAGAAAGTCATATTTTCTCAGAAATTGCATTGGCCTTATGGTATTAGGTTTCTTTACCTGAATATGGTTCTTAGCATTTTTGTTTTTAATAAATGTTGTATTTTCTTTAGATTTGATGTGGATTTAACAGAATTGCACAGCTGGATGACACGTTCTGAAGCTGTTCTGCAAAGTCCTGAATTTGCAATACTTCGGAAGGAAGGAGACCTCTCAGACCTCACAAAGAAAGTTAAAGTAAGTCATTTTTACCTCTGTCACATGATGATCTTTATTACATCACACATTTTTAGGAGAAATGACTTGTTGTAAATACAGTTTATTTTTGCCATAGGCCATAGACAGAGAGAAGCCAGAGAAAAGCAGAAAGCTTCAAGAGGCCAACAGGAATGCTCAGGCTCTTGCTGAACAGATGCTGAATGGTAATGAATGAAATTTAGTTTGAATATTTGCTCTTCAAATACATTTACAAATACCTGGCATTCTTATTGTATAAATGCCCAAAACAACAATGATTAACTGGTGATTAACAGGCGTAATGGTAGAAGTGCATGGAACTGTTAGGAATGCGGCACTAGGTACTTTAAATCACAAATATATGCTTCTATTCTGTGATCTAAATCTTTCCAACTCTATTGCCTGGCATTTGTCATTAGAGAAATATAATCACTATGGTAAGGTCGGCACTGGCAGCTACATGCAGATGTACACCAAGGCCAGAGGTGTCTGTTTACACAGACTCTGATGGGGATGTGAAGAGAAAAACTGTTAAAAAGAGTCGACACTAAAAATGATGCATTCTTAAAAACAATTTAGCAGTGTCAACTCTCCTATTTTCCTTCTCATGAGTACACATTGGCAACAGTTATTTGCTGTGATTGGCTAGGATCACCGATCCCTTGATTAGGATGAATGAGATATAATACTCTAAAATACTGTGGTCACCCTCTACCCTACACCCTCTAACCCACGTCTTTAATCGTTCCCTTTCTTCTGGCATCTTCCCCAACTCTCTAAAACATGCACTCTTTAAAACCACACTTAAAAAGCCCTCCTTGAACCCCATGTAAGCTAGGGAACAGGTAGCAGGTGCAAAGCTCCCTGGGATAAGCAGTCTTTCAGGCACAGATAACAAATCCAGTGAGGTAGTGACAAACAGTGCAGTGTTTATTGGTGCTATATACAAGTTTATATACAAGTGCTGTACAGTGCTTTAAGGAAAAACAAGCAGGAGAAATAATAACAAAACAAAAACCTAGCCGTATCCTGGCGCTTACTACACACAATGCAGGCTCTCACTAACAGGCTGAGCAAGCCTACAGCTTGTCAGCTTCCACAGACACAATCTGACAGCTTTTACCAACCTTCTGCTCTCCTAGACAAATGTTGTCTGATTTCCCAGGCTGAGAGAGCCCTGGCTGTATGTCTCAGGTGAGTTTTAATTGGCCTGGGGGATAGGACCAAGATCCGAACTGGATCATGGATCAGAGATCCCTAAAGGTGTATGAGAGGTGCCAGGGGGATGTATAAACCCTGAACAGGACTTTTCCCAGCTCTCTCTGGGATGCTCTGCTACACCACCAATCTTAACCTATGCCCCATCTTTTTGCTCCCTTTTTCCTCCAAACTCCTTGAATGCCTGGTCTGCAACCAACTGACTGACTACCTCATTAGGAATAACCTTCTTGATCCCCTTCAGTCTGGATTTCACCCTCAACGCTTCACAGAAACTGCTTTCCTATAACTCATAACAGATATACTAACAACAAAAAACAATGAACACTATCCTGTACTTCCACTTTTGGATCTTTCAACTTCCTTTGATATGGTTGACCACCCCTTCCTCCTCAAAAAACTTTACTCCTTTGGTCTCTGTGGCTATGCTCTTTGCTGGCTCTAACCTCCTACCTATCCCACTGCACCTTCAGTGTCACTTACAATTCTACTTCCTCCTCTCCTCTTCCATTCCCCGTCAGAGCCCCCCAAGGTTCTGTTCTTGGACCTCTTCTATTCTCGATCCACACCTCCTCCCTGGGTCAGCTGATGTTCAAAAATATTTCTACGTTGGCGACACCCAAATCTTTCTCTCTCTACCCCGCAGCTCACACAGCAGTCTCCTCACACATCACTAATTTACTAACCAACATATCAGTCTGGATGTCACAATACTTCCCCAACTCAACCTGTCCAAAACTGAGCTCATATTAACCCCCCTCCCCACATGTCCCTTCCCCTGACTTCTCTGTTGAGATCAGTGGCACAATCATCAACCCATCCCCGCATGCTAGGGTGCTAAAAGTTATCCGGGACTCTGAACTCTCCTTTTGGTCCCACATTTAATCACTTTCCAAAGCTTGCCACATCAACCTCAGCAACATCTCCAAAATTTCCCCAGCACCCTGACAGTAGTGATGAGCCGAACACCCGCCAGTTTGGTTCGAACCAGAACACCACTAACGGGGGAAAAGTTTGTTAGAACTTTCAAACTCCATTGAAGTCTATGGGACTCGCACATGAAAAATCAAAAGTCCTAATTTTAAAGGCTTAAATTCAAGTTATAGCCCATAAAATGTGTATAGGGACCTGGGTAATGCAAAAATTTTTTTAAAAAAATGATCGTTTTACAGGAGCAGTGATTTAAATGCTTAAAGTGAAACAATAAAAATGAAAAATTCCTTTAAATATTGTGCCTGGGGGGGTCCCCTTAGTGTGCCTGTAAAGTGGCGCACTTGTGCAATGTATGTAGCCTGCTGCAGCAATACTGACATTTCTAAAGGAAAAAATGTAATTCAAAATTGCTCGCGGCTGTAATGTATTGTTGGTTCCCAGCAAGACAGAAAAAAAAAACATGAAAAAAATGGCATGTGGTCCCCCCAGTCCATACCAGGCCCTTCACGCCAAAAAAAAAAAAAAAAAACAGTGTGGGGCCCCCCAAAATCCATACCAGACCCTTATCCTAGCAAGCAGCCTGGCTGGCCAGGATGGGGGGATGAGGGAGTGCTCCCCCTCTCCTGAACCATACCAGGCTGCTTGCCCTCAACACGGGGAGGATGCTTTGGGGTGCCCCCCAAAGCACCTTATCCCCATGTTGATGGGGACAAGAGCCTCTTCTGGACACACCCTGGGCTGTGGTTAGTGGGGTCTGTGGGTGGGGAGCTTATCGGAATCTGGAAGCCCTCTTTAACAAGGGGGCCCCCAGATCCTGCCCCCCTATGTGAATGGATATCGGGTACATTGTACCCGTACCCATTCACCAAAAAAGTGTACATAAAAAATAAAGGCAAAAGCCAGTTTTTCACAAGTCCTTTATTAAAAAATAAAAATAAAAAATAGTGTTCCCAGATGTAAATCCATCATCAATCACATCACCCGTCGCACCTGAAAAATAGAAAAAAAGAAAAAAAAAACGCTCCCAACTCCGCATAATGAGCTGTTTGACCTGTGACAGCTCTTTTATAGGAAAGGGGCGGGACACCTGGTTACATCACCTGGTGGTACCACCCCTTCTCACGTGATGTCAGTAATTTATTCACTGCACCAGCGCAGTGCATTATGGGGTGCTCATGACTTCAGAAGGGGCGGGGTGTCCCTGCTCCTTTCCTATAAAAGAGCTGTCACAGCTCAAACAGCTCATTATGTGGGAGGCGTGTGAAGAGACGGGAGCGTGTTTTTTTTTTCTATTTTTCGGGTGCGGGGAGCACTGAGAGGTGACCCAGGACTACAAAATATCTATACATTATAAAAGTGGGGTATGTCTGTTCACTACACTGACTGCACTCAACTAACTCAACCCACTATCCACTAACTATCTGTCTAACTTTTATTATCATACACTATACAGGGATGCCGTGTAAGCAGCAGCCTTATATAGTGTGGGGCGTGGACTTAGCCCCTGAGCCATGGTTGGCTAAAGGCAGCTTGCCTTTGGCCAATCAGGCCTCTAACAGGACACTGTGCTGTGATTGGCCAAAGCATACAGGTCATGTGCATGCTTTGGCCAATAATCAGACCATCACTAATTTATTCACTGCCCCAGCGCATTGCATTATGGGGCGCTCATCGGCCGGCTAACTTCCCGGCCCCATTTGTTTGTGTGTTCAGCGAACACACAAACAGCTGATGTTCAAGTCGAAATTACGTTCAAATCAAACTCAAAGCTCAT
The DNA here is from genome assembly GCF_965119305.1 of Pelophylax lessonae. Classification (NCBI taxonomy): domain Eukaryota; kingdom Metazoa; phylum Chordata; class Amphibia; order Anura; family Ranidae; genus Pelophylax; species Pelophylax lessonae. Next base: position 434,569,993 of record NC_138769.1, read on the forward strand.
CGCTACCTGACAGTACACAAGGGCCATGAATCCGCATGATGCAGGTGCTCCTACATTCCCCATGCTGGTTACCAGGCATAATCAAATAGATTACCTTTTGTATCAGTTTGCTCAGGCATTGCAGACGTTGCTTGCACACACAGCACACTTTGCTACTGGTGCTGCTAGGTCGGTGGTTCCTCCTGTTGTTGCACCTGCTGCTGCTCCTTTTGCCACTCCTTCTCCTGCAGTTGCAGCTGGACTTGCTGTTACCAGAGAGATGACTGGTTCAGCCCCCTCCCGCAGCGCTATGGAGGTGAACCGAGTCAGTGTCGTGGCTTCCTAAATCAAGTGGGCATTTATTATGAGATGGTTTCTCAGGCATTTCCTTCTGACAGGTCCAAGGTGGGCTTCCTAATCTCATTGCTCTTAGACAAGGTCTTGACCTGGGGAATCCCTTATGGGAGAACGATAACCCTGTGATACTCGATTACCCGAGTTGTGTTGCCTCCTTTCGTAGGGTATTTGATGTGCTTGCTCGCTCTGCCTGTGCTGCTAAGCTGCTCTTGTCTATTTAACAGGGTATACAAACTGTTGCTGAGTATACCATCCATTGAATTTCGTACCTTGGCAGCAGAGGTGGGCTGGAATGATGAAGCTCTGGCAGCTGTCTTCTCTCATGGTCTCTCCCAGGCATTGAAGGATCTCCCTGACGAGCTTGAGGCTCTCATTTCCTGAATTTGATCAATACCAGGCTCAGGAAGAGACCATTGTTTAAGGAGCGCCTGAGAAGACCTACCAGATTGGCTCCTACATTTTCTTTACCACACAATTCTCCCACACCTCCCATGCTTCCTTGGGATGGTGCGTCTGGCTGTGAACCCATGCAGCTGGGGTTCCCTCACCTTTCCAAGGCTGAGTGGGCTTTTAGGAGGAAGGAGGGCCAGTGTCTGTATTGCGGTTTTGGTGGGCATTTCCTGAAATTTTGTCCGACCCGTCCGGGAAACTCTCGCACCTATGGTCCTTTAAGGGGCAGATCTTAGGTGGAATTCCCTCAGCCCCGGTTTATCTGCACCACATGTGGTCTGGTTTCCTGGCACCCTGACACCTCCCAGCTAAATCACTAAACTAGTCTCAAAATACTAACTTATTCATTCTTGGTCTACTTTAAAATTTTGGATTGGATTGGATTTGATGTCCCAGGTAGATGTAAGTTTTCTTGGCTAGGTGAACATGTACTTCTTTAGTAAATCACCCTTTATGACTTTTCTTTCTCAGTTTTATCTGACAAACTTGCACAGTTTAGCCTCTGTTGATTTTTTATATCAGTTTGGCAGTGTCTAAACTATTCAAAATAACTCAAGAAAAACTGTCCCACAGGTTATATCATTGATACCTGCAATGAAAAAAAGGCTAAAAATCAGATTTGAAGGAAATATGTGGTTTTTGACAGTGACTAAAAATGACAATGCAATAAAACTGACAGAGATAATATGTCAATGATACAAACAGTCTGCCAGAGTTAATATAAAACAAAACTAGGAAAGTCAGCTGTGATAAAATATTTGGAATTTTCAATGCATCAAAAACTTTAGGGGTTTGCAATTAAAAATGTGTGGGAAATGCAGGCACTTCAACAATTCTACAGTTTGCAAGATATTAGTTATCATTATTTAGTAGTAGTAGAACTGTACCCAGGTTATAGACATTTAAAGTGATTGTAAGGGTTCTTTTTTTGTGTGCAAAAAAGCAAACATGTTTTACTTACCTGCTCTGTGCAAGGGTTTTGCACAGTACAGCCCCGATCCCCCTCTTCTGGTGTGCCCTGGTGTCGCTCCTGGATCCTCCTCTTCATTGGGTGCCCCCACAGAGAGACATTTTCCATGGGGGCACCCATGCAGGCACGGTCACGAGTCCCGCTGCTGCACCCATTGACACGAACAGGGAGACTCGGCCCCGTCCCTTCGCTCCCGTGTCACAGGATTTGATTGACAGCAGCGGGAGCAAATGGCTCACGCTGCCATAAATCTATCCAATGAGGACCCAAGAGAGCGGCTGGACTTGCTGGGCTCATGCTCATCGTTGGAACGATCGGGTTCAGGTAATGGGGGGGTCTGGGGGGCAGCTGCAGCACCAAAGGGTTTTCACCTGAATGCATAGAATGCATTCAGGTGAAAAACCATGAGACTTTAAAACTCCTTTAAATGCACATTCCTACAGTAATAATCAGTAAATAATGAGCTCTGAAATTATTTTTCAACTTAGTGTAGTTACATCTACTGTCAAACAATTCAACCTTAAAGGTCACAAGTAAGGCAGTGAAGTAACTCAGGCCAAGTCTCACCACCTTTTTATCCTTCTAATGTTTACAATAGAGAAAGGAGGAGAAAATAAGAAAGAACTGAATTATTAAAAAAAAATGTGAAAGTATTTTATACTGTAAATTTTGAGGATGCATAATTTTATGATTTATACTTCTAAAGAGATCAGCCAGGACTTGTTTTAAAGGTAATTTACTGCTTGATAGGAATGTGTAGCTATTTGAATGTCCATAAACTGACTACAGTTCTACATTAGGTAGAGCAGAAATAGTAGCTTCTCGTTTCCCAGTGACATCAAGTGTGATAGCAAGGTGCAGAAACTCACAACACCAGGGCCCATGTACACTTATGCATTCTGTTACCATGAATTACACATGTTATGGCATTTGTTAACATGCATTGTGTTAAAGCAGCCCAATCATTATGGATAGGCTGTGAACATACTGCAATGAATATAAAAGTATATGTTCCTTTTTATTAATGCAGCACAACACAACACAGGGTACATATGTTATGATGCTCTGTGGTGCATTAAGCGCTACTGTACAATGGTTTGCGTGCCAATTACAATTAATGACACTGCAAAACACTGCACATGGACTGGTGCATATGTGTCACGGTATTGTTTATTAATGTGCATGCTGTCACAATGCATAGGTGTGAATGGGCCCTCAAACATGTGCAAATAACTGCCATAATGTATCTTTCTATATAAGACAATTAGATTCTAAATATTCCAGTTATTATGATCTGGTCTTTGTAGTTAATTCCACATTACCCTTGAACTTTGTAAATAAGAACTTTTCTAATCCTGTGCTCTGGCAATCAAGGCTCAATAAAAATCACCCAGTTCTTTAGCTATGGTTGTTAAAATAATGTAAATTACTAGATTAATTTTAGTATCAGTTGTTGGCTATTAATGCTCTACTACTATTATATTGGGTGGCTTTTTCTACTTTAGCATTACGTAAGGTATTCATAGATGGGCAGATTTTGCTTAAGGCAAGAGCAGTTAAAGATCTGGTCATTCATCCTCCTGGGCTCACTTTAAAATGGACAGTGTTTACACACGGTTCATGAGTGATTTATTTTTTTATATAGAAAAAGCTATATGACAGCTGGTCAAATGTAAAGATTTTACAACACATGATATTGAATACTTCCAAGAAAAGATCTTGTGAAGACTTGCTGATTAACCAACATTACTTGGTTATCAAAAGCAATAATTAAATGAGTCACTTTTGCTGTTTTGCAATGTGTGACTGGCTGCAACCATTGTGCTGAAAAGGCAAAATAAAAAATGTTTCGTAATGCTGTCATTTGTATATTTTTTTATACCCACATTGTTTGCATCTATGCACAATGCTATACTTCAGAGTACCTTGCTTGCCCCATAGTCATTTGTACTGTAGACTTCTGTCTGGTCTTTTGTGTCACACAAACAAAAGAATCAAAGGGAGCACTTACATCCCAAAACCTGTTTCATCAGTCTGTAAAAGCCTATTAGAAGTTTGTTCCTATTCAAAGTACTCTCATTTTTCTCTGTCAAATGCAGTGCAACTGCAAATATTCTACTCCACCTGAAAAAGTGTAAAGTGCAGATTTAATCTAATACAGTATTTCTTGCTATATCATTTCTTGCAATAGAATTGATGCTATCAAAACAAAGCCTGACAACACAGGCCCTAATTTTGCTGAAATCTACAGTGTGCACTTTAATACAGTACTGTGCAAAAGTTTTAGGCAGGTGTAAACAGATGCGATGAAGTAAGAATTATATATATATATATATATATATATATATATATATATATATATATATATATATATATATATATATATATTGTCATGGACTTGCAATAGTTTGGCAAACTTATCTGTCCCATCATGTCTGTATTAGAGGTCAGACTGCATTTCTGTTTCCTTTTTATCATCTCTACTTCCTGTTCCTGCCCCACCCAGGTCATCAAAGGAAGTCTATATTAACCAGTGCACTGCAGGTCTGCTTTGCTATTCAACAGTGTTAGTTTCATGTTTGCCGTGTGCTTGAACTACTCTTCTGTGTACCGACTTTGGCTTGTCTCTGACTATTCCTGTTTGCCTGTTACCCTGACCTTTGGCCTGTCCCTTGACTACCCTTGTCTGCCTGTTACCCCGACCTCGGCTTACCCATCACCATTCTGTGTGTCCTGAGTGGCTGCTTCCCTTCTCTCCCTACGGAGACCCGGGGGACCCCAGGGGCCGCGACCTGGGCCCAGCTGCAGCCACGTCCATCCTCACCACTAGAGGCTCTGGTGAACACATGCTGCGTCTTAGACTCCGTGCCCTGGGGAATCTTGGGCTCACGTTTCGGTCCATCCGCAGCAGTCTGCTATTGGGTTCACTACCTTGCGCTGCACCCCTGCCTTCAACAGGGTGCAGTCATCACCTGGCCACAGGTGACCTGATATATATATATATAGTTTATTTTTAATAATTAACAAAATGCAAGGTGAGAAAACAGAAGAAAAATCTAAATCAAATCAAAATCGAATCACAGGGTGTGACTACCCTTTGGCTTCAAACCAGCATCAGTTCTTCTAGGTACACTTGCATATGGTTTTTGAAGAACCCCGGCAGGTAGGTTGTTCAAAACATCTTGGAGAACTAACCACAGATCTTCTGTGGATGAAGGTTGCCTCAAATCCTTCTGTCACTTCATATAATCTCAGACAGATGCAATGATTTTGAGATCAGGGCTCTCTGGGGCCAAACCATCACTTTCAGAACTCCTTATTCTTTTTTACACTGATGATCATTCTTAATGACATTGGCTGCATGTTTGGGGTTGTTGTTCTGCTGCAGAATTAATTTGGAGCCAATCACAGACCTACCTGATAATCTGGCTGTACATCTCAGCATTGAGAACACCATTGATCGGGCAATGTTGAGGACTAAAGATGCACTGGTCAGCCAAGGAATGAGCAAATAAAAGACACACCGTGCTTTCTTCCCTTTGACATTGTAAGATGTCCAGCAGTGCCATCAGCACAGAACTGGCAGAAACAAGTGGGACCCAGGTACACCCATCTACTGTTCAGAGAAGTCTGGCCAGAAGTGGTCTTCATGGAAGAATTGTGGCCAAAAGACCGTACCCCTTATGTGGTAACAAGGCTAAGCAACTCAACAATACACAAAAACATAAGAACTGGGGTGCAGAAAAATGGCAGCAGGTGCCCGGACTGATGAGTCAAAATCTAAAATATTTGGCTAGAGCAGGCAGTTTGTTTGCCAAAGGGCTGGAGAGTAGTACAGTAATGAGTGTCTGCAGGAAACAGTGAAGCATGGTGGAAGTTTCTTGCAAGTTTGGGGCTGCATTTCAGGTCAGGATCATTTGTGTCATCAATGCTGAGAAATACAAGCAGATATTTATTCATAATGCCATATCATCAGGGAGGCGTGATGTGATTGGTCCCAAATTTAATCTGCAGCATGACAATGACCCCAAACATACTGCCAATGTCATTTAAAACTATCTTTAGTGTAAAGAAGAACAAGGAGTCCTGGAAGTGATGGTGTTGCCCCCACTAAGCCCTGATCTCAAAACCATTGAGTCTGTCTGGGATTACATGAAGAAACAGAAGGATTTGACACTGTAGTTAGGTCTACAAGATATTTGGAACAACCTACCTGTTGAGTCCCTTCAAAAACTGTGTGCAAGTGTACCTAGAAGAATTGATATACTCACACCAAATAGTGAATATATTTGGATTTCTTTTCTGTTCATTTTACTTTCCATTTTGTTAATTTATAAAAATAAACTATTAACACTTCTTTTTCTAAAAGCATTCTTAATTTTGAGCATTTTTTCACACCGGCCCCTAAAACTTTTGCACAGTACTGTATACTAAGTTGTTGTAAATGGTTCAGAATTGAATTTACTTTACAACTATCAAAATGTACTTATTTTTTGAACAGCAATTCCATATTGTTCTGATAATGTGAAAATATTCAATTTCTGCACTGTAACAAATCCTGGGTTACCAGTAAGTTTATGATTTCCACTATTATTTGCTCTTAATCTTGCAGCTTATCTGCTCATTAAGCTATTTTTCTCACTTGCATAAAACTTAATATAACCGTAATATTAAAAATCATATTTTACTTGTGAACTAAATGTACCAGATCCTACAATGCATATCATCATTTAGCACTGATATATTCAAGCTTTTTCTATGTAAATATCTTAGCCACATGAATACTGAATTAGCCTCTTAAATGAGTGGCTGTTAAAATTGAATGTTCCATGAGCAAAGGATAATCAAATCTTCACAACATTTGTTTTAGTTATGGTTTCCTTTTAGGTGTCATTAATGGTATCATTCTCTGAGTAGCGGCATACAAATTGAGGCCATTCTTCTCCAGTTGCACTGGTTTATGGCAAGTGCTCTTGACAGTTATGCCTGTTCAAGTGCCAATTCTAATGTAATAGGAAGGTATGTTTAAGGAATATTTACACCTAATATATTATGCAGTTTTGTACAGGGTGCAAAAGACAATTAAACTAATATATTCACTTTAGGCAATGACCCATATCCATTGGGAACAACATGTTTATCAGTTCAATATTTTAACAACAATGTTAAATGCATGATATAACTGGATTATCCTATCCTATTGAGCTACTTATTGTTTTATGCTCTTTGCTAGACTTAAAATACTCTGTCATAATTCAAGAATTGGATTGGGCATAGACATAGCTCTTCTAAAAGTTCACTTTTTGTACTGTTAGAGAGAGCCAAAGAAAAAAAAAATATTTATGCTGAGCATCTGGTTTAGGAAATTAGCTAATCTGCATATTAGCAACGCTTCTAGCTTTAGAAACTAGGCCGTTCTGTTATTATGCAAGCTATAGAAAATTTTGGTTTGAACTAGAGTTCTTAAAAACCTTAATAATAAAGAATATGCAAATAACATGATTTAAAGTGACTTTGTTGTGTGAAAAAAATTAAACTACTGTGGATTTAAAGTACAGGCTTACCTGCAGCAGACTCCAAAACATGGCCCTTATGACTGATTATAAGATCATTCTGACATTATGACTGAATATAAGGTCATTCTGACATTCGGACAAAGCGCTAACACTTTTAGGTAGCATCAGAGTTTTCCACTACCTCCTCTACCCTCTCACATTCCTATAGGCTCATGTATATGATAGACAGCCTAATTCTAGGTGAGACTTACCAAGTATACAAAGAAAGTGAAAGGAGTCTAGCCATATGTTTGCTTTAACATACTAACAGGGTATGCAATGGCACAGGTGGAATTTCAACTTACTTGTTTAGACAGAAAGGTAGTGGTACCAATAAAGCACTTCTTCAGCCAAGATAAGCAATGTAGATTTACAGGCCTTTGCATGTGCAAGAAACGCTTACTTAGAGAGGGTACACTGTACGGAACTCGAAATGCCAGTAGGCAATCCATCTAGTGGTACGAGGCAGCTTAACAAATTGGCAAACAATAGGACCCTGCAAAAGAAAACCTTCATTTTCCCTACTCACCGGATACCTTGTCTTAATACTACACTTGCTCTGTCCTTGACCTACTCCTAAACTGTGGGTGTACTGAATCATGCAGAAAATGCAATATAAGATTCTTCTGTGTCAAGATGACTGCTAAAATTTTTGAGATTTCGACGTCTAATGGAAGATGCCGACCTTCCCAGATTGGCTTGCCTGGAGCCCAGGAGAGGAGAAAACATTTGCCCCCTATGTGTTCCTGTGAGCCTGAACAAGCAACAGTGTGCCTTCTTCAGGTCAGTGGACAAATCACAACATTACCATCCTACAAAATTGACCAGGAAACCAGAAGTATTCTAGCTTGCCTTGACATATACTAGGCTTCTCTAGTTGGTGTCTTTATTCCCCTGTGGATATGATTGTTATCAGATATGGAATCTATGCTGTCTCCAAAGGAAGGCATTTTCTGATTAATTTCAGTGTACAGGTACTAGGCCTAAATAGAAGAAACTGTTTTTTCCTAATGCTGTCGTTTGTAGTTCCCTTAATTTGGTGGAATCAATGGCTGTTGCTCAAGGTTTCATTACTGATCTTGGTTGTGCCACAAAGTTATTTTTTTATTTGGTGCTGATATTACAATATTTGGAAATACCACATCCTCGTTGTATCTGTACCTTGTCATACAATGACTAGCTGGTCAATATGATTTGAAACAGATTGATTGTAAAGTCTTTTTTTTTTTCAAATTACAAACATGTTATACTTACCTCCTCTGTGCAGTGGTTTTACACAGGGCAGCCCAGATCCTCCTCTTCTCTGGTCCCTGGCTGGAACTCCTGGCCCCTCCCTCCTGTTGAGTGCCCCCACAAAAAGTAGCTTGCTATGGGGGCATCCGAGCTGAACTGCCACTCCGTGTGTAACAGGGTGCCAGGAAACCAGAACACATGGGAATGCAGGTAAAATAAAGCAGTTAATTGAAGCAAGCAACAATAAATGCACAGCAAGTGTGAGAAAGCAAGATTAGGAAAAAGCTGGGGTCAAGTCCAGAAATAGGTTGTCATCCAAGCGAGGTCGAGTCCAGAAGCGGGTAGTCTGCCGATGTGGGGTCATCAGCCAATGCGGGGTTGAGAGCCAAGAGAGTCATCAACCAAGCCAGGTCATACATGGAGGAACACAGAGAACAGAAGACTGCTAGGAGAGATGCACCTTGGAGCACAAACGCAAGGGCAAGGACTGCAACTCATAAGGTGATAGATATAGTCAGGTGTGCAGCATCATCACTGTGCGACACCCAGGCAGCAGGCAAGTGATGATGCAATCAGAGTTTATAAGAGGCAGCAGTCTGCACATGTCCAAGATGGCTGCCAACAGGAGGGCAGTGTAAGACCTTGACAGTATCCCCCCCTCAATGACCCCTCCTCCGCGGTGCAAAAAACAGTTTCTGAGGAAAGCGAGCATAGAAAGAGCAGAGAAGGGCGGGAGCATGAACATTAGTGGTGGGAACCCAGGAGTGCTCCTCAGGACCATAACCCTTCTAGTACACCAGGTATTGAACCTGACCTCGGAACAGACAAAAATCCAAAATGCTGCTAACCTCATACTCCTCATAATTGCCTACAGAAATGGGACGAGGGTGGAGAAGTGAAGAAGTGTAGCGAATGCAAACCTGTAGCTTCAAAAGTGACATGTGAAAGACATTGGAAATACGCATGCCAGGGGGAAGACCAAGGGCATAGGCCACCGGGTTCACCTTGCGAAGGATGCGAAAAGGACCAACAAAAATGGGTGCCAGTTTTGGAGTGGGCATCCTGAGGTTGAGATTATGGGTTGACAACCACACTCTCTCCTCGACCTGGTACCAAGGAGTAGATAAATGTCTCTGGTCAGCCTGGAGCTTCTGACGCTGTGCAGAAATCCATAAAGACTCCTGAATCTGCACCCAAGAGGAACAGAGGGCACAAAGATGATCCTCCGTACCTGTCCTGTGGCCTATGTCGAGAACAACTCGGGAAACACAGCAGGTTGGAACCCATAATTGGCCATGAGTGAAAACTTTCCAGAAGACAAGTTGAAGGCAGAGTTCCTGGCAAACTCCGCCCAGGGTAACAGATCAACCCAATTGTCCTGATGGTCAGAGATATTGTATCGGAGAAATTGCTCCAAAGCTTGGTTGGAAAGCTCAGCAGCACCATTGGACTACAGATAGTAGGCCAAGGAGAAGGAGAGCCGAATACCCAACTGGTAGCAAAAGGCGCACCAGAACCTAGAGACAAACTGGCTCCCATGGTCTGAGACAATCTCCTTAGGCAACTCATGTAAATGGAAGACCTCCCTGGCAAACCTTGAGGCAAGCTCCTTAGCAGTAGGCAGCCTCTTAAATGGAACACAGTGGCACATTTTGGAGAACCAGTCAACAACCATGAGGATAACTGTGTAACCTCGAGATGCGGGAAGTTCCACAATAAAATCCATGGCCAGGTGTGACCAGGGATGCTCCCTATTGGGAATGGGATGCATTAGGCCCAAGGGGAGGTGCTGAGGAGATTTGTTCTGGGCACAAACCGAACAAGCAGCCACATACGCAGCAAACGCAGTTCTTACCAGGATGACGGGCAGTCTTGAAATTGTGGTATGTGCACAACAGTCTCATGCCCCTCAGGTACAAAACATTTGCCAGCAGGTCTCTCTGTGGGAGCATCAGGTTGGGCAGCCAAGATCTGTTCCCCAAAAGGAGAGGTTAAGTTGGTGCAGATGGCAGCCAGGATATGATCTGAAGGTATGATTGGTGTCGGCACGGAGTCCTCCCTGGACAACTCAGAATACTGGCGAGACAAGGCATCAGCCTTAACATTTCTTTAGCCAGGCAAATAGGAGTCCACATAGTTAAAATGAGACAAGAATAAGGTCCATCTGGCCTGACGGGGTGTGAGCGTCTTGGCCTCCGAGAGATACATCAGATTCTTATGATCAGTGAGAATGAGAACAGGAACCACAGAACCTTTGGGCAAGTGTCTTCACTCTTTGAGAGCCAGGATAATGGCCAAGAGCTCTCTGTCTCCAATCTCGTAATTGCATTCAGCAGGAGACAGCTTCTTGGAGAAGAACCCACAAGGAAGTAAGGGTCCATCAGGTGTCTGACACTAAGACAGGAGGGTGCCTACTCCTGTTTCAGAAGCATCCACCTCTAGAACAAAGGGCAAACCAGGATTGGGATGAGACAAAATAGGGGCCAAAGTGAAAGTAGACTTGAGGGCCTTGAAAGCTTGGATGGCAGCAGGCGTCCGATTGTGGAAATCGCTGCCCCTCAGATCTGAGATAGTGTCAAGTACCTGATCCGAGGCCGAGATGCAGAGAGGGCTCCCCTTGCGACTGAGTGCGGCACACTCTTGGGGTTGAGACAGAGGGTGTAGCGCCCACAGAAGCATTGGTTGCCGGCAGGGTCCTGATGGTGGACAGGTGGTCTCTAGCAGAGTGCTGGGCAGGAATACACCGGACAGTCCAAGGAGGAACCAGGAACAACCAGGCAGTAGGTGTAAGACCGGCCGGGGGTCCAACTCAGGAAGCTTCAACAGGTGCAAGCCAAAGGTATAGTAGGAAAGCCAGAAGCAGACAAGTCCGTGGGGAAGCCAAGATCAGGTACTGGAGGGCAGGTAGACAGGAAGCAAGTCCGTGAGCCAAGCTGAGATCAGATAACGGGAGAGCCAAACTGAAGCAGGGATGGTCAGACGAAGCCGAGGGTCAAGCCAGAAGAGAGAGCAGACAGGTCAGGAACAAGCCGGGTCAAACTGGAATCCAGGAAGTAGCAATGCACAGGAAACAGGAAGAGCTGAAGACAATCCAGCAATCTGATGGACTGAGCAGAGCACTTTTATAGGCCAGTGAATTAGTCTATGGCCTGAGTCCATTGCGGCCATGGGAAGTACTGGCAAAGTTGCCAGTTTGCAGCACAGCCATTTCACTGACAATGAGTCTATGGCCTGAGTCCATTGCGGCCATTGGAAGTACTGGCAAAGTTGCCAGTTTGCAGCACAGCCATTTCACTGACAATGAGTCTATGGCCTGAGTCCATTGCGGCCATTGGAAGTACTGGCAGAGTCGCCAGTTGCAGCATGGCTGTTTCTCTGACCGCAGAGGAAAAGTTCCTGATACAGTAACAATAATACTATAGATAAAAGGTGTCTGATGCTAAAAACCCCAACCACCCGCCCGGCGCTTGCAGATGAATAAAACAGTGTTTGTTGTATAAAATCACAATTGTAAAATATATCCACTAAAATAATAAATGTAGTAGATACTAAAATCATGTAAACCATGTAAATATGTGCATCCTTTGCATACACTAGCTGCCGCTGTAAATCAAACTTGCAAAATATAACGTATATATATAGCCCAGTCTGTGCCTCTCAGTCCAATATATTATACATTCAGCAGCGCTTATACACACACCCTTAGTGTGTGCAAGTATGGGTGTTCAGCCTCTGAGACTGTTCAGAACCTGCAAAGATTGTAAAGTCCACGCATATATAGGAAACATCCACAGTCTGCAAAATCCTCCTCAGATGTTAGGCACCAGTGATTCCACACAAAGTACACCAAAGCCTCCACCACACCGACTGTGCTCCCCTATGCAATGGACACTCACCAAATTGCCTTTAAAATAAAGCCTTTATGCATTAGCTGCATGAGCCCTTGCTTCAGGTCAGTCTACGTACGTACGTTGCTACCTTGGAGACGGAGGGAGGTGCTCGCTGGAGTTTCGGAACTCGCTGGGCAGCTGTAGGAGCGATACATCCCGTAGCAGGGAGACGCCAGTCTCTATCTGACTATTATATGCGTGCAAAGGGTATTTCAAATGTAAGCACATTTATTGAAGGGTGATGGGAATATGGCATATTAATAAAGTTTAAACAATATTACGCTATGTCCCGCTTCCTGTTGTTTACTTGCAAACTGAACTGAGGAGATACGGAGCCTGGTGGTGATCCCTGGTGGACGGACAGACTCTGGAGATGGTAGACTGACCAGAAGCAAGGGCTCATGCAGCTAATGCATAAAGGCTTTATTTTAAAGGCAATTTGGTGAGTGTCCATTGCATAGGGGAGCACAGTCGGTGTGGTGGAGGCTTTGGTGTACTTTGTGTGGAATCACTGGTGCCTAACATCTGAGGAGGATTTTGCAGACTGTGGATGTTTCCTATATATGCGTGGACTTTACAATCTTTGCAGGTTCTGAACAGTCTCAGAGGCTGAACACCAATACTTGCACACACTAAGGGTGTGTGTATAATTGCTGCTGAATGTATAATATATTGGACTGAGACACACAGACTGGGCTATATATATATACGTTATATTTTGCATTTCCAATAATAGTTGGCAAACCCAAAGAACTGCTGAATGGAACAGAGACCACTGGGGCATTGTAGAACAGCCGAAACCTTCTGTGGGTCCATGGAGAACCCTTCAGCAGAAATAATGTAGCCCAAGAAGGCAACCTGAAACAGGTGAAATTTACATTTCTCAAGCTTACAGAAAAGCCCATTATCACGTAACCATTGCAGCACCCGTCTGACATCCAGGTAGTGTGATTCAATAGTGTCTGAGTAAATCAAGATGTCGTCCAAATAGACTACCATGCATTGCTACAACATATCACAAAAGACATCATTGATGAACTCCTGGAAGACAGTGGGAGCATTGCACAAGCCAAAGGACATAACCAGAGATTCGTAATGACCGGTTCTGGTATTAGACACAGTCTTCCACTTGTCGCCCTCCTTGATCCTTCCAAGGTTATACGCTGTAACGCTCCTGCGTTTTTATACGGTGTGGATTTTCAGCTGCAGAAATAGTTCCATGTCAGCAGTCATGTAAGAGATATGCTGAGATACCATTCCCAACCTCAATGACTCATCATGTGTGGAAGGTCTTAGTTCAGCCAGTAAATACACACAATTAGCAAGCTGGTTTCTAGAGTGACTTTATGCATGTGGTAACACAATGATGAAGGTTGAGGGATAGGTTGAGTGGAGGTGGTAGGTGATAGACACTTGAAGGTGAGACAGTAGCAGATGGATGCAGGAAGGTTTAGCAATGTTGTATGATAGCAGATGATAGAATAGCAGGTGGACATACAAAAGAGATCAACCCAGTGCAGAAAAGTAGCAGTAGTCTCAAGAGCTAGCAATCTAGTTTATGCAGATGTGATAAGCAGTCTCTACTATGCAGAGCTAGATAGTGTAAGCTTAGTATAAGTTTATAGAGAATTCCCCTGCGGGGTACTTAGCACTATTAGCGATACAGCCGAAGGGTGGTTCAGGAGAGGCGGATGATCCAGTAGCGGGATACAGGGATCAGCGCAGCGAGGTTCCATCAGCGAAGTAAGCTTGCAAGCATGGAAGCTTCAAGCAAGGTTAGCATCCAGATAAGGGTGTTTGAACGAACACATGTGAGTGAGAACCGACGCCTTAAATAGCCATCTAGTCCGGCGCTGAGTGATGACAGCTCCAGTCTTAAAGGTGTATGCGCACCTTTCCAAAAGTAAATGGTAGGGCGCATACACTTGTGGAAAGTGTAATTTAGGGTACCAAAGGTACCGGAACATTACAATACCCCCCCTTAAGGCCTGCTCCTGAAGGCCTCTGGAGCTGGTTTGTCTGGGTATCTCGCATGAAAATTGCGGATTAATCTAGGGGCATGTATGTCAGAGGTGTTTAGCCAGGTGTCGTCTTGGGGCCCATAGTTCTTCCATCTAACCAAGTACTGAAGTCTTCTTCTGTAGATACGAGAATCCAGAATCTCTTTTATCTCGTATTCTTCTCCACCTTCAACTTGTACAGGAGGGGGAGGTGGAATATTAGGCCTTATTCCTTGGTCCGGAACATGGGGTTTTAGTAGCGACACATGGAAAATGGGATGGATTTTTAGGTCCATTGGCAATGTAAGCTGCACTGCAGCTTTTCCAATAAGTTTCTTGATTGGGAAAGGTCCCAAGAACAGAGGTCCAAGCTTTTTGCTAGGGATCTTCAGTCTCAAGTTTTTTGTTGAGAGCCAAACGAGGTCCCCGATAGTATACTGTGGAGAAGGTCTTCTACGAAGATCATAGTACTTCTTTTGTTGACTGTGAGCGTGTGCAATGGTAGTATTTAGTAAACCCAGAGAATCCTTTATTTGGGAAAGATAGTCTGAGGCTACTGGGTTATTTGAAGGAAGGATGCGTGGAGGGAGAATAGAGGGATGGAACCCATAGTTCAAGTAGAACGGACTCTGCTTGGTTGTACTGTGAGTTGCGTTGTAGGCAAATTCTGCCAGGGGGAGAAGATCCAACCAATCATCCTGTTGGTAAGAAGTGTAACAACGTAAATACTGCTCGATGCATTGGTTGACTCTTTCAGTCTGTCCGTTGGTCTGCGGATGGTAAGGAGAAGTGAGCTTCCGCTCAATCCGTAGTATGTGACATAGTTCTTGCCAGAATTTAGAAATAAATTGGGATCCACGGTCAGACAAAAGAGTTTTTGGGATACCATGTAATCTGAAGACATGTTTCATCAGGAGTTCTGCCGTTTGTTTGGACGAAGGTAGTCTGCGAATAGCAATGAAATGTGCCATCTTTGTCAGATGGTCCACTGACACCAAGATGGTATTAAATCCTTTGGAAGGAGGCAATTCTACGATGAAGTCCAATGACAGAACCTCCCATGGAGTTTGGGGTATTGGTAGACTGCATAGTAGACCGGATGGTCTCGTAGTGTCAATTTTGGACCTGGCACAGACATTGCATGAAGAGACGAATTTTTGTATAGATGTTTTCATGTCAGGCCACCAGAATTGCCGAGAAATCAAATTGAAAGTCTTTGTCATACCCATATGTCCTGCCATAGGCACATCATGCGATAATTCCAAGATCTTGGTGCGTAGGGTAGGTGGTATGTAAAGTTTGTCGTTGTAGTAGAGGAAGCCTTCTGCATCGGTAGTTAGTTGTGGTGGGGGTGAATCCAACCTTATACCATGCAGAACCTCTTCCTTCAAGGAACGGACAACTCCAATAATGCGTTTGTGAGGTATTATAGGAACGGAAGGAATTTCAAAGTAGTTTTCTTCAGTTAGTCGTGATAGTGCATCCGCCTTTTTGTTCCTATCTGCAGGTGTGTAGGTCACTAGGAAGTTAAACCTTAGAAAGAATAGTGACCATCGTACCTGTCGATGCGAGAGAGTTTTACTAGTCTGAAGATATTGGAGGTTTTTATGGTCCGTGTATATAATTATTGGTAATTGGGTGCCTTCGAGTAAATGTCGCCAATTCTCCAGAGCCAGTTTTATAGCAAGCAGTTCCTTCTCACCCACGGGGTAATTTATCTCGGGACTGCTCAGGGATTTAGAAAAAAAGGCGACTGGATGAAGTGGTGAAGTGGGGGTAGGTCGTTGGGAGAGTATTGCTCCTACTGCCAGGTTTGACGCATCTACCTCCAGAATGTATTGGAGGGATGGGTCTGGATGGCGTAATATGGGAGCGGAAGTAAACCTTGTCTTTAACAAGTGGAAAGCCTTATTTGCTTCTTCTGACCATTTAAATGGTATTTTTATGCTAGTGAGCTGTGTGAGGGGTCTCACAATAGCAGAAAAGTTTTTTATGAACTTCCTGTAGAAATTTGAAAATCCCAGAAATCGCTGTAGCGCCTTGCGTGTAGTTGGTGTAGGCCAATCCTGAATGCAGGATATTTTACTCATGTCCATCTCGATTCCCGTTTTGGATATGATGTAGCCTAGAAAGATTACCTCATCTTTATGGAACAAGCATTTCTTCAGCTTCACATAAAGATTATGTGCAAGCAATCTCGATAATACAAGTCTTACATGTCTTATGTGTTCAGACAGGGTCCGTGAATATATAAGTATATCGTCCAGATATACCACAACACAGACATCTAGTAAGTCTTTAAAAATATCGTTTATAAATCGTTGGAAAACTGCAGGGGCATTGCATAGGCCGAATGGCATCACAAGATATTCGAACAATCCGTATCTAGTTCTGAACGCAGTCTTCCACTCGTGTCCATCACGGATTCGAATGAGATTGTATGCTCCTTTCAGGTCTAATTTTGAAAAATAGGTAGCTCCACGCACCTGCTCAATGAGCTCAGGGATAAGCGGTAGAGGATAGCGATCTTTTTTTGTGATAGCATTCAATTTCCTGTAGTCGTTGATAGGTCTGAGACTTGAATCTTTATTGCGAACAAAAAAGAGTCCTACTGCTGTGGAAGAAGTGGAAGGTCTAATAAAACCTTTTTCCAAGTTCTGATCCAAATAGGTTTTGAGATGGGCAAGTTCATCCTGTGAAAGAGGATAAACATGACCGAACGGCAATTTGCTATTTGGGAGTAGATCAATGCTACAATCATAGTCTCAATGAGGAGGTAATGCTTGAGCATTTTTCTCAAGAAAAACCTCAGAAAGATCCTGATAACATAGTGGTGCAATCTCATCTGTCACCACAGACAGAATCTTCCTGGAAAACGGGAGGTTACACGTTTCCTCGCAATAACAAGAAGGGAAGGTCAAGGACCGTTTCTTCCAATCTATGGTTGGTTGGTGTGTGTGCAACCAGGGAAGTCCCAACACAATGGGAAAGTGGGGTGATGGTATTAAATCGAAGGTAGAAGTCTCCCTATGAGACTCGTTAATAGTGACTAGAAGTGCTTGTGTCTGATCGGTGATCGGACCAGAGGATAACGGAACACCGGTAATAAGACTTACTGAGACAGGTTTGAGTTTAGAAATAATAGGAATTTTATTTAAAGCAGCAAAACATATATCCATATAATTTCCACAAGATCCTGTGTCAATCATGGCCTTAGTAGTAATCCTGTTCTGGTCCCACTGTAATGTCAAAAAAACAGAAATGTAGGGGTTAGTGAATGAAGTTGTCAATCCTCCTAGAGAGACATGTGAACACTCACCCTTCTTTTTGTTGACTAGGGGACAGACGTTTATCTTGTGATCCGGGGATGCACAGTACAAGCAGAGATTTTCATTTCGTCTTTTGGCTTTTTCCATAGTTGATAGCGGTGGGCGTATGGTTCCTACCTCCATAGGAACGGCCAGACTCTGAGAGGAAACGGATAATGGCATTCCCATCTTTTCAGCCTTTCTTTCTCGTAGTCTTCTATCTATGGTAATACTGAGTTGTATTAATGCATCCAGGGTTTTTGGCAGATCCGCTCGGGCGAGCTCGTCCTTAACGGCTTCTGATACGCCAAGCCTAAATTGGGTTTTCAGAGATGCATCATTCCATTCTGAATCAAGGGTCCATCTCTTGAACTCTGCGACAAAGTCTTCCACAGGCCTCCTTCCTTGTTTCAAGGATCTTAACTGAAGATCAGCAGTACTCTGCCTATTGGGGTCATCATATAGGCTACTGAGCTCTGCCAGGAACAAGGCATAGGAGTTGAGAAGCTGGTCGTTTTTCTCAAAAAGAGAATCTGCCCAGGCTCGAGGATCGCTTGATAGGTAAGAAATAATAGTACAAACCTTAATGTGATCAGTAAGGTAGGTACGAGGTTTTAGCGAAAAAAGTAACTCACATGCGTTTTTAAATTCGCGAAATTTTTTGCGATCGCCTGTAAATACCAAAGGGGGATTTATCTTGGGTTCAGGGGACTGAGCAGAGGTAAGTTGTGTCAGTCTAATTACCTGCTGCGACAGAGCCTGATTGTCTTGTTTTAATTCAGCAAGTGCGTGTATTAACGCAGATACTTGCTGTTTTAATTGTGTCACCTGAGTGGTTATTTCTGGAACTATTTCTGCTGAATCCATTTTTAGGTTCGTTCAATCTGTAACGCTCCTGCGTTTTTATACGGTGTGGATTTTCAGCTGCAGAAATAGTTCCACGTCAGCAGTCATGTAAGAGATATGCTGAGATACCATTCCCAACCTCAATGACTCATCATGTGTGGAAGGTCTTAGTTCAGCCAGTAAATACACACAATTAGCAAGCTGGTTCCTAGAGTGACTTTATGCATGTGGTAACACAATGATGAAGGTTGAGGGATAGGTTGAGTGGAGGTGGTAGGTGATAGACACTTGAAGGTGAGACAGTAGCAGATGGATGCAGGAAGGTTTAGCAAGGTTGTATGATAGCAGATGATAGAATAGCAGGTGGGCATACAAAAGAGATCAACCCAGTGCAGAAAAGTAGCAGTAGTCTCAAGAGCTAGCAATCTAGTTTATGCAGATGTGATAAACAGTCTCTACTATGCAGAGCTAGATAGTGTAAGCTTAGTATAAGTTTATAGAGAATTCCCCTGCGGGGTACTTAGCACTATTAGCGATACAGCCGAAGGGTGGTTCAGGAGAGGCGGATGATCCAGTAGCGGGATACAGGGATCAGCGCAGCGAGGTTCCGTCAGCGAAGTAAGCTTGCAAGCATGGAAGCTTCAAGCAAGGTTAGCATCCAGATAAGGGTGTTTGAACGAACACATGTGAGTGAGAACTGACGCCTTAAATAGCCATCTAGTCCGGCGCTGAGTGATGACAGCTCCAGTCTTAAAGGTGTATGCGCACCTTTCCAAAAGTAAATGGTAGGGCGCATACACTTGTGGAAAGTGTAATTTAGGGTACCAAAGGTACCGGAACATTACATACGCGGTCCTTAGGTCAAGCTTGGTAAAGACCGCTGCTCCCTTGAGGAGGTTGAACAATTCAGCAATCAATGGAATCGTGTATGTATTCTTGACCATGATGCGATTGAGGCACCTATAATCAATGCAAGGTCTCAACTCACCCCTCTTTTTCTTTACGAATTAAAAAACGGCACCCGCTGGAGAAGTGAACTTGTGAATGTGCCCCTGTGCAAGTGCATCCACAACGTACTGCTTCATAGCCTTATTCTCCACAACTGAAAGAGGATGAACCATGCCACGAGGGGAATGGCACCCGGTTGCAAGTCTATAGCATAATCGTACGAACGATGAGGCGGAAGAGCACCAGCATGCACTTTGTCAAATACATCTTGATACTCAGTAGGCAACACTGAATCTGAGGAAGTACAAAGTACCTTAACAGGCCCATGGATACCAAAAGCGCCACACTGTGGAGACCAAGAAAGGATCTCGTCCGACTGCCAATCAAAGGCTGGATTGTGTTTCTGAAGCCAAGGGTACCCCAAAACTACGGAGTAGTGCGGGGACGAAATAATCTGGTAACAGGTCAACTCTCTGTGAACAGCCCCTATTGCCATATCAACCGGAACCATTTGGTGGGCATCCTGTGCCGGTTGCAAGGGTCTGCCATCAATTGCCTCGATAACTAGTGGAGAAACATGAGACTGCAATGGTATGGAATTTGCAGTAGCAAACGTACTATCAATAAAATAACTCCCAGCACCTAAGTCTACCAACGCCTGAGTAACTACCGAACCCACTGGCCAGGAAAGGACAACTGTGATTAGCGGCTTATCTTTACGGCAAACTGGGGAAGAGGAAATTCCACCTAAGATCTTCCCCCAACAGGACGTTAGGTGTGAGCGTTTCCCGGACGGGTCGGACAAGATTTTAGGAAATGCCCACCAAGACCGCAATACAGGCACTGGCCCTCCCTCTTCCTAAAGGCCCGCTCAGCGAGTGAACCCCAGCTGCATGGGTTCACACCCAGATGCATCATCCCCAGGAGGCGTAGGAGGTGAGGGAGGATTAAGTGGGAAAGAAAACATAGGAGCCAATCTGGTAGGAGGCCTTTACGCAGATGCTCCTTAAACGATGGTTTCTCCCTGAGCATGGTATCGATCAAATTTAGGAAGGAAATGAGAGCCTCGAGCTCATCAGGGAAATCCTTGCCCGCAATCTTGTCCTTCAATGCCTCTGAGAGACCATGAGAGAAGACCACCAGAGCCTCATTATTGCAGTCCACCTCTGCTTCCAGGGTATGAAATTCAATGGCATACTTGGCAATGGGTTGTATACCCTGTTGAATGGACAGGAGCTCAGCTGTATTGCAGTAGAGGCAGAGTGAGCAGGCACATTGAATACCCTACGAAAGGAGGCAACAAAACTCGGGTAATTGAGTATCATGAGCAACGACAGAAGGAACCACTGGCATAGCAGCACCAGGAGCAAGTTGCGCTGTGCGCGCAAGCAACATCTACAATGCTTGAGCGAACTGACCCACAAGGTGATCTTGTTGATCAAGCCTGGCAACCAGAATGGAGAGGATAGGAGTACCTGCATCATCAGGATTCATGGCCCTTGCGTACTGTCAGGGTACCAGGAAACCAGACCACACATGAACGCAGGTAAAATAAAGCTTTTAATTGAAGCAAACAACACTAAATGCACAACAAGAGTGAGGAAGCGAGATCATGAACAAGCTGGGGTCAAGTCCAGAAGTGGGTAGTCATGTAAGCCGGAGTCGAGTTCAAAAACGGGTAGTCTTTCAATGTCCTGTCATCTGCCAATGTGGAGTTGTCTGCCGATGCGGGGTTAAGAGCCAAGAGAGTCATCATCCAAGCTAGGCCATAAACGGAGGAACATGGAGAACAGAAGACTGCTAGCAGAGTTGCACCTCGGAGCAGAAACACAAGGGCAAGGACTGCAACTCATCAGGTGATAGATATAGTCAGGTGTGCAGCATCATCACTGTGTGACACCCAGTGATGATGCAATCAGAGATTATAAGAGGCAGCAGTCTGCCTATGTCAAAGATGGCTGCTAACAGGAGTGCAAGGTAAGACTTTTACAGTGTTTCCATTCAGACACAGAGTTGCCGTTCAGCTCCACCCCCTCTCTCTACTGAGTGAAAGCATTATGATTGAAAGCAGCAGGCGCCAATGGCGCTGCTGCTATTTCTCAGCCAATCAGGAGGGAGAGTCCCAGATGGCCGAGGGACTCATGGACATCGCTGGATAGAGATGGGGTTTAGGTAAGTATTAGAGGCTGCTGCTACACACAGAAGGCTTTTTATTACATAGTTACATAGTAGGTGAGGTTGAATAAAGACAATAGTCCATCCAGTTCAACCTGTGTAGGCATGTGTGGCTGTAATCATCTCCCATACCCCTGAATGTTCTGATCCTTGAGATGTAAGTCTAAGAGTCTTTTGAAAGCCACCATACTACCCGCAGAAACCACCTCTTGTGGTAGAGAATTCCACAATCTTGTTGCCCTAACAGTAAAGAACCCCCCACGTTGCCTGAGGTTAAAACGCTTCTCCTCTAATCGCATTGTATGCCCTCGAGTCCTCATGCAATCCCTTCGAATGAACAGCTTTTTTTCTAAGCTGGGATCCCCATTAAGATATTTATAAATTGCTATCATGTCCCCCCTCAGACGTCTCTTCTCCAGGGAGAATAAATCGAGCGATTGTAGACGCTCTTCATAGTCAAGGTCCTCCAATCCCCTAATTAGTTTAGTTGCCCTTCTCTGGACTCTCTCCAGCTCCAACACATCCCTCCTGAGGACTGGCGACCAGAACTGGACGGAATACTCCAGATGCGGTCGGACCAGAGTTTTATAAAGTGGAAGGATTATAGTCTTATCTCTGGAATGCATCCCTTTCTTTATGCATGCTAATATTCTGTTGGCTTTGGAAGCTGCCGCTTGACATTGCATGCTGTTTCCTAATCTATCATCAACCAATACTCCCAGATCCTTCTCCATTTTTGATTCCCCCAAGGGCTCCCCTCCTAACGTGTATTGTGATTTTATGTTTTTAGTCCCCAAGTGCAAAACCTTACACTTCTCCACGTTAAACCTCATTTGCCATGTCGTTGCCCACTCTGTTATTTTGTCCAGGTCATTCTGCAGGATATCTGCTTCATGTTGTGAAGTTATTGCCCTGCCCAATTTTGTGTCATCTGCAAAAACTGATATCGAACTACTGATCCCGACCTCAATGTTGTTTATGAATAAATTGAACAAGGTTGGTCCCAGGACTGAGCCTTGGGGGACCCCGCTTACCACCTCAGACCAGTCTGAGTATGCGCTGTTTATTACTACCCTTTGGACCCGCCTTTTTAGCCAGTTCCGTATCCAAGAGCAAACCCTGCTATCGATACCTGCAGACCTTATTTTATAAATTAAGCGCTTGTGGGGAACTGTATCAAACGCCTTAGCGAAATCCAAGTACACCACATCCACTGGTCTCCCCCTATCTAGCTCACAGCTCACCTCCTCGTAGAATGTAAGGAGATTGGTTTGACAAGAACGCCCATTTGTAAACCCGTGCTGATTACTGCTGATGATGTTGTTGTCCTTAGCAAACTCTACAATATAGTCCCTTATCATCCCCTCCAGAAGTTTACATACTACTGATGTCAAACTGACAGGCCTAAAATTTCCCGGGATATGCCTCTGGCCCTTTTTGAATATTGGAATCACGTTAGCTTTCTTCCAATCCCCTGGTACATCTCCTGTCCTAATACTGTCAGCAAAGATCAGGAACAGTGGTCTCGATATAACTTTACTGAGTTCCTTGAGTACTCTCGGATGTATGCCATCCGGTCCTGGCGATTTGTTTGTGTTAAGTTTATCCAGCCTTTCCCTGATTTCCCCCTCTGTTAGCCATGGTGGCAAGTCCTGTGTATTACTACTAACCATACAGTCATGGTCAGTGTACCCCTCCTTTTCCTGTGTAAAGACTGACGAGAAAAAAGCATTTAGCACGGTTGCTTTTTCAGTGTCCTCTGTAACCATCCTCCCATCATTGTTAATTATGTGTGCAATATGCTCTGCCTTAGTTTTTTTGCTGTTGATATATTTAAAGAATTTCTTTGGGTTTTTTTTACTATCCTCCGCTATTTGTCTCTCAAAGTTGATTTTAGCCATCTTGATTTCTTGTTTACTTTTCTTATTTGCCTCCTTGTATTGCTCGAAAGCCGATACTGTGCCCTCTGATTTATACTTCTTGAAGGCCAATTTTTTCCCCCTAATAAGTTTTATGACGCTACAGTTTAGCCAGCCAGGTTTGGCTTTGTCTCTTCTAAATTTATTTCCCATAGGAATGCACTGCAAGATGCCTTTGCCTAATATGTTCCTAAAGCATTCCCATTTTTCCTCTGTGGTCAGGGATCCCAGGGTTTGGTCCCAGTTTACCTTTTCCATCATTGAGTACAATTTTGGAAAGTTTGCCCTTCTGAAGTTTAGGGTTCTTATGTTCCCCACTTGTCTTGTTATGTTGTTATTTACACTAAATGTGATCATCCTGTGATCGCTAGAGCCCAGGTTGTCCTGGACTCCTACCTCCGAGATTATGTCTGGGTCATTAGTGAGCAATAGATCCAGGACTGCGTTTTCTCTGGTGGGGGAATCCACCAACTGTGACATGTAATTATCCAGTAAGGTTTCCGTGAATAGGCGGGCCTTCTGTGAGTGTGCAGTCCCCTCTTCCCAGTCAATGTCGGGGTAATTGAAGTCCCCCAATACGATGACTGATCCCAATTTTGCCACTTTACCCATTAGTGCTAAAAATTCCAGCTCTACCTCCTCCCCTTGGTTAGGTGGCCTATAGCAAACCCCCACAATTACTTTCCCCTTTTCTCCTTCCCTATGGAGTTCAACCCACACAGATTCTAAATCCATGCTCATCCCATCCGTAATGTCACTCCTTTCTGTCACCTTTATATTGTTCTTGACATAGAGACATACCCCTCCCCCTCTTTTTCCTACCCTGTCCTTCCGGTACACCGAATACCCTTGGATATTGGCCAGCCAGTCATGTGAGGGGTCGAACCAAGTCTCTGTTATTCCCACAAGGTCTATGTCCTCCTCATGTACTAACATTTCCAACTCATCCATCTTATTAGCTAGGCTCCTGGCATTAGCATATACCCCTCTTAGTTTTAAGGAAGTTAAGCGCAATTGGCGGTTATGTTTATTCCTGTTTGGTCTGAGGTTCTCCCGCACAGACCCGCCAATTGACCTTGTGGACCTACTGTCGCTGCTGACACTACAGCTGCCTTCAGTCCTCTGCTTCCTCCTGACTGACTCTACTTCTGAGCCCTCCCCCCCGTCTCCTAGTTTAAAAGCCCCTCCAACTTGGTGGCCATCTTTCTCCCCAAAAGAGCTGTACCGTCCCCATTAAGGTGCAGCCCATCCTTACTAAAGAGCCGGTAGCCGACTGAGAAGTCAGCCCAGTTCTCCAGGAACCCAAACCCCTCCTTCCTACACCAATTCCTCAGCCACTTGTTAAGTTCCCTAATCTCCTTCTGCCTCTCCTGTGTGGCTCGAGGTACAGGCAGTATTTCAGAGAAAACCACCTTGGAGGTCCTTTTCCTCAATCTATTACCTAAGTCCCTGAAATCGTTCTTAAGGATCCTCCACCTACCTTTAACTTTGTCATTAGTGCCCACATGCACCATGACCGCTGGGTCATCCCCAGCCCCGCACAACAATCTGTCTGCCAGATCTGCGATGTGCCGAACTCGGGCGCCCGGTAAACAGCAAACTGTTCGGTTCACGAGATCTTTTTTACAGATTTCCCTCTCTGTCCTCTTGATAATTGAGTCCCCAACTACCACAACCTTTCTAACCTTTCCTGAGTTACGGCCCCCCTTCTTCCTGGAGCCGTCCCTCCCCTGGCAGCTGGGGGAGGGTGCATGCTCCAGCTCTGCCACCCCTGAGCTGATATCCCCCTCAACCTGCAACTCGACAGATTTGTTAGGGTGTACCAACTCAGGATTGGCCTCCCTGGCTCTCCTCCCTCTACCCTTCCTAACAGTCACCCAGCTGCGTACCTCTGCTTCTTGCGTCTCCTCTGTTCCTCCCTCCTCTATGCTGGCCCCTACCAGCGCCTGATAGGTAATGTCCAAGCTCCTTTCCAGGTTGTTGATGCCACGCAGTGTTGCCACTGTGTTCTGTAGGTCCAGGATCTGGTCTACCAGAGCAACAAGTTGCTCACATCTTGCACAGCAGTATTCGCCCTCGAATGGTTCATCAAGGAACGCATACATGCAGCAAGAAGTGCACTGAGTGGCATCCGCAATCCTGTCGGACATTATTACCCTCTACTCTATGGGGATAATGTTAACGACCTGCTCTTCCTTACCTACCCTACCTCTAACTTCCCTGGTACTAAACCTGGGGTACTCACCAGTCGCTAATATACTAACCAGTCGCTAAGATACTCACCAGTCGCAAAGATCCACAGACGCAAGATACTCACCAGTCGCAAAGATCCAACAGACGCAAAGATACTCACCAGTCGCAAAGATCCAACAGACGCAAAGATACTCACCAGTCGCAACGATACTCACCAGTCGCAACGATACTCACTAACCGCAACGATACTCACCAGTCGCAAAGATCCAACAGACACAAGATACTCACCAGTCGCAAAGATACTCACCAGTCGCAAGGATACTCACCACTTATCTTAATGCATAGAATGCATTAAAATAAACCTTCTGCCTTTACAACTCCTTTAAAGTAGAACTAAAGTCAACATCTTTTTTTTTTATTTTGGATACAATGAGGAAGGGTTAAAAACCTTGACAGTTTTTTTTTTTTTTTTTTTGCCACCTATGTACCATTGAAGAGCTTTCTTTCAGTTCCTGTACCATAACCAAACAGAAAGTAAGAGGAACTTCCCCAAAGTAAGGGAATCCCTGGTTGTCCCCATTGGACTGGTCCAACTCATGCTCGATCAGTGCTGCCAGTCATTGGCAGTGAGAGCCGATCAGTGTGTTCTGGTGGGGGTAGTCCCCCTGTTAGAACACAAAGGCACAGTGGGGGAGATCACGGCACTTACATCCTTTGTGTTAGTAAGGGTTTTTTTTTTGTTCAGCCTGCTGGGATGAGCAAGAAAGAAACTTTTAGTCTATACCCAGCCTAGAAACATCTAATAGGTAAGACTTTTTCTTTTTAAGATATGCTGTGTGAATGCGAATGTATAACCAATAGTGTGGTTTTTTCAACTTTGAATGCAAAGCTGAAAGTCCCCTAAAATATACTCTCCATTACTGCGACTGATCCCTTGTTTATAATACCCATGTACAAATGGGTATAGCTTTTAATGTCAACTGTGTTGGTCTTTTCAAAGTCTTTTTAAGTTTTCTAGTTCTTGCATTGGTCTTTTGTCAGTAACACTTGGTTAAGGTGCTGGGCTGTGACATTCTTGTATAAAAATTGCATCTTCTGCATGGTCCTCTAGGGATAACATCTCTTTGGATTGATTCTAAATAGTTTTAATCTACAATGCTACTGGTGGCAAAAACACACCTTTCTTCAAGGGAAGAAGTCTAGGGCAAAGTCATCCTATTCTCAGACCATCTTCTTCTGCATAAAGGTGCACCCCTACTTGCCAAGGGAGGAGGGCATTGGTTATTGTTTTATGGATGATTACACATCTTGCATATCTAATGCTTGGGTTCAGGATATGGTTTCCCAGGGCTACAAAATGAATTTTTGCATCTTACCTCATTTTTTTTCCACTCTTTCTGTGTCAGCACACATTTGCAGAATTCACTAGGGGGCCCTCTTTATTCTTCTTTATCTATTATTTATTGACTCAGAAACACAGTTTTTATAATATTTTTTCTTCTAACTTATTTATCATTTCTACACAAAAGAGGGTTTGCACCCCATCTTGGATCTCAATCCTTTGAAATCAGTTCTAGTCAAGAAACTCCAGCAATAATTTACCAGGTCTGGCTTTGCCTCCTTGCACCAAGAATATTTTCTGGCTTTGTTAAGATCAAGTACCTACATGTCCCCATTTTTCCACTGCATTAGAATTTTAATAACTTTAATATGGGGCTCCTTCACTATCATTTTGTGGCCCTTCTCCTCAGTCTTTTGTCTGTTCCATCAAGGTGCTTGCCCCAGTTTTATCCCTAGTGCAACCCTTCATGAGCTACATGAGGACAACCTTCTGTTGAGGGAACATCCAGTGCTGAAACATTTATTTAGAGTGGGGGGGGGGGGCTGGGTTGTCCTTAGCCTTATGGCTCAGAAATATGGCTTTAGAACCACAAAGGTTTTTTTTTTCCCAATTTAAGGAAAAATCCTATGACTGATGGTGTCTTACTGGACAAGTCCTAAGCACCCTGTAGATGAAGGGGACTTGATCATCGATGGAGTCTCATCTCCTGATCAACATCTTAGAACTTTAGGCCATTTGGCTGTCTCTGCAGTGTTGGATCACCCCACTGAAAGTTTATCTAATCCACATGCGCTGTAGTAACATAAATAAAGCACCAAGGAGAGATCAGAAGTAATCCCAAAGCAGGGCAGGTAGTTTGGATCTTGTCCGGACCAGAACTTAATTACCCACCCTTTCTGCCATGTACTTCAGAGGTATACAATTGACAGATATGTTAACACATGTTCCACTTCCCCTTTAAATGTAAAATGTATATTATGTCACAACAACCAGTGCTATATAAGAATATGTTACTGTTCCTTTAAGTTACTGTGCAAACAGCTGCATATATAAAAAGACTAGAAAATATATATGTAACTGAATTATAAATATATCACCTTCCCTTCCATGCTCCACTACTAACATACCTAAAAGCCTTTTACCAAACATCCATGACCCCTAGTGCCTGAACTCATGAGTGCTTATGGATATACAGGAAAATAGCAGTTAATGCAGCCAGAAACTATAGATGAACTTCTCATAGGCTGTACATAATAAAGTTCTTGTAATTGAAGAATAAATAATGCATGCAGCGAAATCCTGTATAAAATCAATGGATTTATCCTAGAGGGTACTTGCAATGACATAGATAGGGTAAAGCATACAAAAAATGCCCTGCTCCATCCTGCAGGCGTAATGACAACAGCAAGGCCAAGATCTTCCAGATGCATTTTGTCAAATGTGAGGTGAGGTTACATTTCAAGAGGAAGCTCAACATATGTTAATATATTTATATATTATCTTTGTAATTTGGATAATTTGAGTGCTATTTTCTATTGTTGTTTATATAATTTCTTTTTTTTTTTCACAATAAAAAACTTTATTGAAAAATAAGTAATTACACAGTCTGAAATCAACAAAATTAACAGTATACAAAACATGAAACAAATGTGTAATGTTCGAACTTCAAAACATGTCGAGTTTGGCTAACGTTTTTTGCAATACAGATGAAGGTAATACATAAAATGTGAATTATCAAGTAGCATATGTGGGCTTATCAAAAGACAGTAGCTTCCTGATTCACAGACATCAGTGGTCTGCAAAATAATAGGGTAATACGACCGCTACATGACATGTCAAGTATCGCAAATGGATGCATGGTATTGAATTCCAGTGTGTCCCCAAGTCGGACAGCACGATGGAGCAACCCATAGAAGGGTAAAAAGGAAGAAGAAGTGTAAAGAAAAGAGAACAAGAGAGAAAGAGGTGGGGGGGGGGGGTTGGGGAAGGAAAGTTTTTACGTATTTGCATGTTTTCATGTACTCTGTACATCAACAATAGTCAAAGATAACAGATAGTCAAAGATAATCCACATCTCATTCAGATTTGAGTCCCCAAAGAGGTGAACAATTAGTTTAACATATGTGTCTAAATGTTTGATTCTAGATTTAGGTAATCATTGGTAACTGAAAAGTATATCCAGGGGGATCATAGTTTGTGGAGCTTATAATTTTTTTCTGATTTCATGGCTGCAACTTTTTCCATTTCATGTATTTGGTCAACTTGGGAAATCCAATCTGATATGGCGGGTGGTTGTGGGGAATTCCAGTGAAGTGGTATTAAGCTTTTAGCCGCGTTTAAAAGATGTCTGGTTAGGGAAGATTTGTATCTTTTATAAGAAAAGTGGTTGATGTGTAATAGAAAGGTTGGGGCATCAAAATCCAAAGACACGTCAGTTATTTCCTAAACTGTGCACAATTCCACCACACGTGCAGGAACGTGCCTCATTCTTTCCCACATCTCCAGCAGGTGTCTGATAAATGTGGGGATCATTGTTTAATTTTTACTGGCGTTCTGTACCATTGTGTTCTCACTTTAAAAGCTGTTTCCTGCATGCGGGTGCTGAGGGAGCATTTGTGTGTAAAAATGCATGACTTCCGCCATTGTTCGTTTGTGAAGGTTTTGCCTGTGTCTCTTTCCCACATTTTTTTGTAGACATCTGAAAAATCAGATGGCATAGAATTCAACCATTTATATGCCTGGGAGGTCATGCCTCGCATAGGTGCATGGAGGAGACAACAATGTTCTAGATCAGAGAGTTCCCTGGTCAGGTTTGCTTTGTCACTCTGTCTCTCGCCAGAACTATGCCTTCCATGTTATTGGAGGGGGCCTAAAATGATTTATTACCAACTCCTGGTATAAAGTCTAGGTTATTAAACAGGGAAGTGATAGGGCTTGGGCAAGATAAAATGTTGTGTTTTGAGGCTATTTTATGAAAAATGTTGAGAGTGGTGCTGATTAAAGGGTGTGTTTTAATTTCCTTTGGATATGACGACTGTGGAGACCATGGTAAAAAAAATGGGTGTAAATTTGTGACCAGTGGCATTCAATTTTAACCCATGCTTTTTTTATTAACATGACAGTGCCAATCTATTATTCTGGTCAAGTGGGCTGCATAATAGTATTTTTGAAAATTTGGAAATGTCTTTTTAGCACCTAATGCAGAGTTTAACAGTTTCACAATAGACAATTGGGAGGTGGAATTCCTCAGCCAGCATAGCCCAGACCAAGGCGAACGATCACTACAGCCAGAGGTTTACCAGGACCTGTGTCACAGATAAGGAACACTGAATGTGTAACTCCTTGCCTCCAGATTCAACAAAAAACTGGACAGGTTTCTATCCATTTACAAAAACACTGCATACTGTAGTGGTTCCATGGGATCAGTACACTCTGATCTGTGCCTTTCCTCCTCGGAAATGTCTTCCTCATCTGCTTCGCAGGATCTAGATGAGGGGAATTATATTAGTGCAGCGTTCTGGACTGCCAAAGTGAATGTGGTATGCTGACTTGGTACAACACCTGGCAGACTCTCCATGATCACTGCCAGACCATCACATTCTTCTATCCCTATTAAATTAAGACCAATTAGAATACTAATGTAGCAAAACATTTTGTCAACAGACATGGCTCTAGCATTGAATCGGTGAGAGGTCTGACAACCCAGTTCCAAGAAGTGATTGTTTCTCTCTCTTAAACAGAGCAGAATTTGCAAAGGGCTTAATTTTGAATGGGATGTGACTCATTATTATGAATAAATCCAGTATGTATGTGTCCTTCTAACCTTTTCCTATTACTTCCTGTTTTTTTCCCTTCCCTTCCATGCTCCCATTTTTCCCTTTTCCCCTCCTCCTCTCCTCTCCCCTCTTCCTTTCTCCTTCTTCCCTTTCTCAAATGTTTGTTGTCCTCCCCTCCTCTCCCTCACTCTTCCCTCTCTCTTCCCTCCTTTTTCTTGTCCCATTTTTTCCTGCCCCTGTATTTTTCCCAAGACCTTTTTTTTCCCCTTACCCCCACCCTCTTTTCTTTTTCACCTTCTTTTCCATTTTTTCTCACTTTACACATCAGTTCTTTTTTTTATTTTGTTGTATTTTAAATGAAACAGTCTCTTTCCACTCCTTTCTTATCTTTTATTAACTTTTTCACCTTTATTTTTCATTTAATTTAATTTTTATTTTTGATATTTGCACAAGGAGAGTCTGGAATGATCTTCTATATTCTCTGTCTGGAACAATTAAGTTGTATTCATTCTTACTTCATTGGAATGTGTTTGCCTTTGCAAGACTATCATAGTTACATAGTTACATAGTTACATAGTTACATAGTTAGTGAGGTTGAAAAAAGACACAAGTCCATCCAGTTCAACCCATGATGCGTGTGTGTTTGCTTTTAACCGTACATTGTGTACCCCTGTATGTTGTGGTCTTTAAGGTGTACATCTAATAGTTTTTTGAAACTATCTATGCTCCCCGCTGATACGACTGCTTGTGGAAGAGAATTCCACATCCTTACCGCTCTTACAGTGAAGAACCCCTTACGCACTTTAAGGTTAAACCGCCTTTCCTCAAGTTTTAGTGAGTGGCCACGTGTCTTATTGTATTCCCTTTCTCTGAATAGTTTGTTCCTTATGCTAGGGTCGCCAGTACAGTATTTGTACATTGATATCATATCCCCCCTCAATCGTCTCTTCTCCAGAGAGAATAGGTTCAGTGCTTGTAGTCTTTCCTCATAGCCGATGTCCTCCATTCCCCTAATTATTTTTGTTGCCCTCCTCTGGACTTTCTCCAGTTCCAGCACATCCTTCCTGCGGACCGGTGCCCAGAACTGGACAGCATACTCCAGATGTGGCCGGACCAGAGTCTTGTAGAGCGGGAGAATAATCTCTTTATTTCTGGAGTGAATCCCCCTTTTTATACATCCCAGTATTCTGTTGGCTTTGCTTGCGGCGGCTTGGCATTGCATGCCACTGCCAAGCCTGTTGTCTACCAGTACCCCCAAGTCCTTTTCCATCCTAGACTCACCCAGAGGTTCACCCCCTAGTGAATAGCTTGCTTTCTGGTTTCTGGCACCCAAGTGCATTACTTTACATTTTTCTACATTAAACCTCATCTGCCATGTGGTTGCCCACCCCGTTATTTTGTTCAGGTCTGCTTGCAAGATTTCCACATCCTGCATAGAAGATATTGGCATGCCTAATTTAGTATCATCTGCAAATACTGAGATTGTACTAGATATCCCCTCCTCTAGATCATTTATGAATAAATTAAACAGGATTGGTCCCAGGACAGAACCCTGGGGGACCCCACTTTCCACACCCGCCCAATCCGAGTACTCCCCATTAATCACCACCCTCTGGACTCTCCCCTGGAGCCAGGTCACTATCCAGGTACTCACCTTATGATCCATACCTACCTTCCTTAGTTTGTACAGTAAGCGTTTGTGAGGAACGGTGTCAAAGGCCTTTGCGAAGTCCAGATACACCACATCCACAGGCTTACCTTTATCTAGGTGGCAGCTCACTTCATCGTAGAAGGTTAACAGATTGGTTTGGCACGAACGATTTTTCATGAATCCATGCTGATTTCTACTTATAATACCATTTTCATTACTAAAGTCTTGTATGTGGTCCCTTATCATCCCCTCCAAAATTTTGCAGACTACTGATGTTAGGCTGACCGGCCTATAGTTACCCGGGATATATCTCGGCCCCTTTTTAAATATTGGTACCACGTTGGCTTTTTTCCAATCAGCTGGCACCATACCCGTCTGTAAACTATCCTTAAAGATCAAGAATA
This sequence comes from Pelophylax lessonae, assembly GCF_965119305.1. Classification (NCBI taxonomy): domain Eukaryota; kingdom Metazoa; phylum Chordata; class Amphibia; order Anura; family Ranidae; genus Pelophylax; species Pelophylax lessonae. The sequence continues at coordinate 434,602,989 of NC_138769.1, forward strand.
ATGGTCTGGCAATCACCTGGCTGAGCTCATTAAGAACCCTCGGGTGCAAGCCATCCGGTCCCGGGGATTTATTTATGTTAAGTTTCTCTAGTTTAGCTCTAAGTCTATCCTCTGTTAGCCATGGCGGCACTTCCTGAGGTGTATTATTTAGTTCGGCCTTACAAGCGGGTTTCGTGTAGCCCCCCGATTCCTTTGTGAAGACTGAAGAAAAGAAATTATTTAACACTTCCGCCTTTTCTCTGTCCTCAGTGGCCATTTTTCCTTTATCATCTTTTATGGGGCCAATGTGCTCTGGCCTGGCTTTCTTACTGTTTATATACTTAAAGAACTTCTTGGGGTTCTTTTTGCTCTCCTCCGCTATATGTCTCTCGTGTTCTATTTTAGCCGCCCTGATTTCATCTTTACATTTCTTATTACACTCTTTGTAGTGCTTAAATGCTGCCAATGACCCCTCAGTCTTGTATTTTTTGAAGGCCTTTTCTTTAGCTCTAATATACATTTTAATGTTGGAGTTTAGCCACCCAGGGTTTAGTTTTGCTCTTTTAAATTTATTTCCCTGTGGAATGCACTGGCCCACTCCCTTGTTAAGTATGCTCTTGAAGCACTCCCATTTTTCCTCCGTGTTCTTTGTTCCCAGGGTTCTATCCCAATTGATATTTTCTAGCAGCGAGCGCAGTTTAGGGAAATTGGCTCTTGTGAAATTCAGCGTCCTTATATTACCCTTGTGTTTCCTATTACTGTAATTAATACTGAAACCAATTGACCTATGGTCACTGTTCCCTAAGTTGTCCCGTATTTCTATATCCGTGATCAGGTCTGTATTGTTGGTAATCAGTAGGTCAAGTACCGCATTGCTTCTTGTCGGTGCATTCACCATCTGACCCATGAAATTGTCCTGCAAAACATTTAGGAACTGCCGAGCCTTGGCTGAGTGTGCGGTTCCTTCTGCCCAGTCTATATCTGGATAATTAAAGTCCCCCATTATAATGACATTTCCCATCCTTGCTGCCAATCCTATCTGTAACATGAGGTCTGCCTCACCCTCCTCCCTCTGGTTGGGGGGCCTATAGCATACGCCCAATATTACCTTCCCCGCCGTGCCTTCCCTTTGAAGCTCTACCCATAGGGATTCTGCCTCGTCCATAGCTCCATTATTAATATCATCCCTCATATTTACCTGTATACTGTTCTTAATATACAAACATACCCCTCCCCCTTTTTTACTTTCTCTATCTCTGCGATAAAGGGAATACCCCTGAATGGACGCCATCCAGTCATGAGAGCTGTCAAACCAAGTCTCAGTTATCCCCACAAAATCTAAGTCCTCCTCAAATATCAGCAGCTCCAGCTCTCCCATCTTGTTGGCCAGGCTTCTGGCATTGGTATACAAACCTCGTAATTTTGATCGGTTATATTTATCCTCTTTTGATGTTTTTAGGCTGCTCTCTTGATTTTTCCCCGTACCCACCCTGGGTATAGGAGCTCCGCACACCCTATCGCTAATGCCCCCATTTCTGCCCTCTGAAACTTGCTTTCCACTGGGTAATTCTACATCTGTACCCTCCCCCCCATTCCCTAGTTTAAAAGCCCCTCTAACTTTTCGGCCATCCTCGCACCCAGTACGGCTGCACCCACCCCATTTAGGTGCAATCCGTCCCTACCAAAGAGCCGGTGACCGACTGAGAAGTCGGCCCAGTTCTCCAGGAACCCGAAACCCTCCTTACTACACCAGCTCCTCAGCCACTCGTTAACTTCCCTAATCTCCCGCTGCCTCTCTGGTGTGGCTCGAGGTACAGGTAGTATTTCGGAAAATATTACCTTGGAGGTCCTAGTCCTCAACTTAGCGCCTAAGTCCCTGAAATCGTTTAGGACTCTCCGTCTTCCTCTGCCTATGTCATTGGTACCCACGTGTACCATGACAGCTGGGTCTTCCCCAGCCCCACCCAATAATCTGTCCACCCGATCCGCTATGTGCCGAACCCGAGCGCCCGGCAAACAACAGACTGTTCGGCACACACGGTCTTTGTCACAGATTACACTGTCTGCCCTTCTAATAATTGAGTCCCCTACCACCAGCACCTGTCTTTCCTTTCCCTTTCTCCCAGCCTCACTGGAGGAGTTCTTCCCCTGGCAGCTAGGGGCGTCGCTCTGCTCCAGCAATGCTGGTCCCTGACTGGTTTCCCCAACATCACACAACGGGGCGTATCTATTGGGGTGCTCCAGCCCAGGATCATCTGTTCTTTTGTTTTGTTTTCTTTCTTTTTTTTTCTACCAGGCAGATATTCAGGCCTCATCTGATGCCAGCTTCAGGCATTAGGCCCTTCAGGTGGCTCCTTCAGCTGCAGGCAGGACCCAGGTGTCTATTTTTTCTTGGGTCTGTTAGCCTTTGATGCTATGTTGCCCACCCCTTTGTTGGACTGATTTGGATATTCCAACTGTTTTAATATTTCCGATGTCCCTCAATATATGAAAAAGAAAACATTTTCATGCTCTTGGTATTGGTTGGCTACAAAAGGGAGGCATGTTGGATGTGGACTGGTGATCCTGTGCTGGCTAATTTTTTGTTGCCAGTGTCCATTTCTTCTTAGAAGAAAAGTATTTTATAGTGAGTACAAAAATGCTATTTACTATAGGCTATAGTGATGGATCCTGTTGGGGGATGGTGGCATAGGTAAGTTTAGACACGGTAAAGTGACCAATGTGCTAACTTTGCCTTCATTTTTTTTTTTTTTTTAACCACATTATGCGCATCAAGGAAGAAGCACTTACTACTAATTCATTGAACCCTTATTAAATCCACCGCCAACAGTCCATACATTTGGATGGTGTTTCAAGCAGGTGGAATTGACCTTTTAATATAAAATTAGAACTTTCTTTAACTAATGTCATGAAGAGTTTGTACATCTTCGTTTTGTAGAATGGCTAGATTTGTTTTGCTTTCTTATAGAAAACACACTGTTTTTGTCTACATATATCATATACATATATTTTAAAGATGTGTACAAATGAATTATGATATAATTTTTTTCATAGATGGCCTTAATGCAGATAACATCCAACAATCATCTCAACATTTGAACAGCCGGTGGACAGATTTCTGTCAGTTACTGAGTGAGAAACTTTCTTGGCTGGAATATCAAAATAGCATCATTGCCTTTTACTCCCAGTTACAACAATTGGAGCAGACAGCAATTACAGCTGAAAACTGGCTGAAAGCACAAAGTATAACAGCCTCCGAGGCAGAAACAGTCAAAATGCAGTTACTAAAATGCAAGGTGAGAGAAATTATTTGTTGCTGGTTAAATTCCGTTGCACAGACTTTGCATACCGTAGATGTCACACAGAGAATATACGTTTACAAATGGATTTACCCTGTTCTCTTCACATGCAGCATAGTAACACAAATGCATAGGTGTGCCTTTTACACAAAACATGAGTGCAGAGGTGTAAACCATCCCCCTAGGAAAGAATGTCATTTCTACTTGATTTGTATTTTAATTCAGGAAAATGCATGCATTATGCTGGATCAAACCAGGCAAGTATGCATAGGCTCAAGTATATTGTTGATCATCAGATACAGAATACAAAAATTGCCACTTTTAATTTTTTCTAATCCCTAAATGATTACTTTTTCACTTCTACAATTAAACTACCCTGTTCTCAGCAGCCGAATTTTAAACCATCTTTTTCCGTATCTGCTCAACAGAAGTCAATCTAATGATTAACGTTTGTCGAACAGGACTGTTAGAAAACTTTTGTTGCTCAGTGGCTTGCAGTCAATATGCTGCAGCCACTGATAAGTGTATTTTGACAGCTGAGGAGTACCACTGTCAGAATACAATGACATAACAGTGAATCTCACATGTGTGGATGGGGGAATTTGTTTGATTCCTGCTGAGTAATCAAACAATAATCAACTGTCTACGGCCAGCATTAGGTTTGGAGCTGTGGAGCCGCCAAGAGTAGCACCCAGCCATACCCGCACATTGCATTGCTGACATTCAGTAAAACATTACTAAAGAGGAGCTTCACTCCCCTCATTATCCCCCTCTTATGCCAGGAGGCTTCGAAGTGATGGAAATGTACTTCTCACCTAGGCAAGAATGGCAGCCAGGGGTGAGGGTTCAGGAAAAAAAGGTGAACAAGCTAATTTAAAAAAAAAATATTTTATATATTGTGGGGACTTGGGCAGGGGGAAGACAGCAATGATGACTAGTGCAGGTCCACTTTAATTATAATACAACTTTTCAGAATGCTGCCATACCATCTATCCCATGCATTTTCACTGGTGAAATAGTGAAATTACCAATTTGTTCTGTAAACCTAGAAGCAATAGAGTAGAAACAGTTTATTTTACTTTTCAAGTACCAATACACAGTTTACAAGCTGCCTCTGTATGATTTTCCACTCACAAAACCATTGGGGAAGGAAGTTGGGCCACACAAAAAAAATGTTCTTGTGGGGAGGGCTGACACAGACCTGTCTGTCCTCACACATTAGTATATACAAATAGTGTTATTCTTAAAGGAAGATACAATTAATAATATTGCTCAATCTTCTGGTAGGGTTCTTATTACTGTTTAGCAAAAAATAATTAGATAAATAAATGAATTACATTTGAAACTTAATATGTTTGCATGAGCAACAACTTCACTATTACTTTTTTTGTGTTACAGTTTTGATAAAACTGTCCTTTATGTACTTTTGTCCCATGAGTTTCTCTTCCCTTTATCTAGTATTTTAATGAGAGTTGGGACAAGGTATTTTTCCCATATACATTTTCTATGATCAGCAAATGTTTCATATTGACTCCTCCGGTAGGGTGCAGGATTATAATGGTAGCATAATGCATAGCTCATTTTGTTTCAAGAGAACCAGTTAGGCTCTGTGAGAGGAAAAAGAATTGCATTTACAACATGCACTATCTTCCATAATGTATACAGTAGGGCTTGTCATACAGATAAGGATTAGTATCTGTTAACGTCCAAAATCACAGTCTACCTATTTTGATAATTGACAGAGTAAAGTTGGTTTACTAAAATCCAATGGACTGTTAACTTTGCAGGAAGCGTTGCTCTATGCAAGGGGAATTTACCCTTAGCTTAGTGAATGAGGTCAAGCTCTGCTTATTTCTATCTATAACTCAATAATGTGCAAGCAAAAATATAGAAAAAAAATACTTCTTTTTTTTCTTTGCACCTAATTGAATATTCAAAAAGAAACAAATCCCCTACCATAATAAATCAACCCCAAAAAGCTGAACCAACTCAATCCACTCATCAATGAAGTTGTGTATTGAATGTTATTTAATCATATGCTACCAAACAAATGCATTTTGATGACCTCTAGAAATAAAACTGCAGAAATACAAAACGGCTTTATAATACAAAGTGTAATAAGGTGATTTCCTAGAGCTAGTGTTGAAAATATGGGCACAACTAGCCAGCATAGGTCCCATATACTGCACTGCCTATGTGAACTACAAAGTAATTCCAAAGATTAAGCAAAGGACTGGAAAAATTAGGTAGTAGCAAACCCCAACCAAACTTTTTTGTGTTCAAAGAATGTTAGGTAGTAAGAAAAATGTGTAAGCTGACTGACTTTTTTGTACAGTATGTATAGCCACATTTTTTTTTTTTTAGTGATGGGAAGAGTTAGGACCACTGATTTTTTATATTTTTATATCATGTTTCCTGTTTGAGAGTTTCCTTTTCATGTCCGGCCCGGAATATGCAAAAGAATGTGAGAGGAAATCTTCTCAAAAAAAGGGGAATTCCCCTCTTAGACCATTGCCTTGCAATGGGTGTCCCTCATCTCTCATTCTGGTGACATCTATACAGTTTTAGATTTCCTTTTACTTTCTATCATGGTGATAATGGAAAAATAGAAAAAAAAAAGCTTTGACTATACATATACATAAATTCTTAAGGGGAATCTTCCAAGAGAAAAGTTTGGGAGCTAATACCATTACTGAATATTATTGTTTTAGTATAAGTGCCGGAGCTTTCAGGTTGATTCATCCTTCACTACTTGGTGATTCACTTACCTTAAACGGGTATATTCAGACATAGAGTGCCCTTGCTGCATGCATGTTTCAGGTCAGTAACCAAGTAGCGACATCAGAATTAGTATAATAACCCTAGGGACTAAACCTTCAAAAAAGTGGAGCTTTTTGCAGCTTTCATATTCCCTACTAAAAAGTTCTCTTTAAAGTTCAAATTTACTTGTTTGTAACCAAACATACAGTATATACCATATATACAGCATATATACAGCATATATACAGTATATATATATATATATATATATATATATATATAGCAGGAAAATCAATTCTTTAAGCAAGCTATTGTTGATAGCTCATGCTGGTATTTAAACTGCAAAATTTTCCAAACAATAAGGATGCCACATAACTGCCATTTTGTTGCTTATTTTTCCAAACGCGGCTGTGATTTATTGTGCTGCAAAGGAAGCTGGTAGTGCCAGCCATATTTCCTGAAAATGGACAAAATAATGTCTGAAGCGATCAGTTGTATGACAAATCTGTGGACTGTTTTACAGTTTGGTATAAACTTTAAATTATAGCACTTTCATGAAGTTCACGATCAGTGGCACAGATCCAGTCAAGGAAACTTATTGGTAAGATAACTTTGGCAAGAAGTCTGTTGTATTTTTTCCAAATCTCTCTGCACTGCTTGTAAAATACTTGTGAGGCATACAAAAACCTAGCGTGAGAAATACAAATCTCCAGTAGGAATTACATGAGCGTCAATCAAAAAATAAATGCAGGCTGATATTGCTGAATGCAGATAGAATGAATACATTTGAGACAGTTTAATAATACTTTACTCAATTTAATATAGTAGATAGAATCTCTAGCTAATCTAATAAGAAAAAGGGGTAAAACAATGTGAAAGCTGCATAATTCATAGTAATCAATTAGGTCTTAGTTTTTTTGTTATTGAATCAATACAGACTGTATTATGATTAGTTTATATTTGTTACTAAACTTTGCTCTGTCTTTGTACTAATACATCAAAGAGCAGTATAGAAATTTTACTGGATGCATCTTAACATGTCATATCTTGAGGAAATTCACCTAAAAGCTTCTAAGCTACACAGCTGTAGCTCTATACTAACTAAGAAAATGTTTTGCTCTTAGGCTACATTCACACCTGAGCGTAGCGTTTTTCGCGTTTTTTTACCGCGATTTTACCGCGATTTTTACCGCGATTTTTGTGCAGGCGTTTTTAGATTGAATAGAGATCAATGGAAAACGCCTGTAATCTGCCCAAAAAGAAGCTCATGTACTTTTTTGAGCGTTGGGCGTTTTGTAAACAGCGTCAAAACGCTCAGATGTGAACAGGGGCCATTGAAATGAATAGGATTTGTCTTGTTGGGCGTTTTGAGAGCTGATCCTAGAGCAGAAAAACGCCCCAAAAACGCCCCAAAACGCCTAGATGTGAACGGAGCCTTAAGCTATTTATACAAGTTTTTCTTTTGTCATGCTCGGCTGTTGTATAAAAAAAAAAAATTGAAAACAATCTTAAAGGACTCTGGACTTAATTCACTAAAGGAGATCACATGTAATATTTGGGTCATGTATCCAAATATCATATGTGATATTGAAAAGCTCAATTTATTAACCACTTTACCACCGGAGCATTTTGCTGTCTTACGTCTGGGCCACTTTTTGCGATTCGGCACTGTGCAACTTTAACTGACAATTGCACGGTCGTGCAACACCGTACCCAAACGAAATTTACATCCTTTTTTTCCCACAAACACAGCTTTCTTTTGGTAGTATTTGATCACCTGTGCGATTTTTACTTTTTGCACTATAAACAAAAAAATAGTGACAATTTTGAAAAAATAACAATATTTTTCACATTTTTTTATATGAAATTCCCCCCCAAAAAAATGTAAAATTCAAAATTTTTTATCATTTTAGGCCAATTTGTTTTCTGCCACATATTTTTGGTAAACAAAATCGCAATAAGCGTATTTTGATTGGTTTGCGCAAAAGTTATTGCGTTTACTAAGGGAAAGATTTCTGTCGTTTTTGATGTGTGGCGGCGATCTGCGAGTGATGGCGGCAATCTGCGATTTTTTTTGCGGGACTGCGACATTGTGGCGGACAGATTGGACCCTTGACTGACATTTTTGAGGGTACCAGTGACATTACTACAGTAATCAGTGCTATAAGTATGCACTGTTACTGTAAAAATGACACTGGCAGGGAAGGGGTTAATTTTTATTGGTGCTTAAGGGGTTAATGTATGCCTGGTGCTTACTGACGTGTGTGGGGGGAGGGGACTATGTGACATAAGGACAGATCGCAGGTTCAGCTATGCTGAATCCTGCAATCTGACCCTGCCTGTCACTTAGGAGATCCGTCCGCTTGTGTTTACACAAGCAGGCGGATCTCCACACTCGATTCCCGCTCCTCCCCTGGCCCGACTCCCGCTGTGACTGAATACAGCGGGAGCGAGCTTGGGAATGGGAAATGTCTGGCGACGTAGGTCTATGTTGCCCGACGTTATCGAGCCACTTTGCCGCAGTAGTGCTCTAGTGAGCAGCGGCAAAGTGGTTAAAGGTGTATGGGGTATTTGCCATACAAATATGAAACATTTGGGAACTATTGCATAAACCAAGTTAAAAGTCGATTTACAGAAAAAAAAATACATATATAAACAGAAGCATTTGTTAACCTCCCTGGCGGTATGATTATGTCAGGAATTACATACCAAAAGCGGTACAATTCTTTTCATGGAAATTTGGCGTTATGTATTATAGGCCTACAATTCTTAGTAATTACTGACTTAAACCTGACCAAAACAAGAGTCTAGTAGACATCCCAGATGTGATAAATTTGAAACACAAACACGTGAATTATAATCGAATCAATAATATCATTTTATTATTTAATATATAATATATATAATAAAATTACATTATTGATTAGATTATAATTCATGCATTATATATTATATATAGATATATGTGTGTGTGCATATATATATATATATATATATATATATATATATATATATATATATATATATATGTATATATATATATATATGCATATATATATATATATATATATATATATATACCGGTGTATATATATATATATATATATATATATATATATATATATATATACACACATGTATATATATGCATATATATATATATATATATATATATATATATATATATATATACACACATGTATATATATGCATATATATATATATATATATATATATATATATATGCATATATATATATATAATATAAAATGTGTTTTGTGTTTTGTGCAACGTTTTTTTTTTTTTTTTTAATTTCCCTCCCTATATGCATATATATATATATATATATATATATATATATATATAATATAAAATGTGTTTTGTGTTTTGTGCAACGTTTTTTTTTTTTATTTCCCTCCCTAGTTCCGCTCCCATGCAGCATTGCTGCTGCAGGGAACGGAACTAGGAAGTGATCAGAGCGACGGAGACCGACGGAGGAGCGGCGGGACTCTCGGCTGGCGGTCACAGCAATGAGAGATCATCGCTGGATCGCCAGGAGAAGGTAAGAGAACACCGCTGCGCTCTCTGCAATCCACCCCGAGCGTGACTCGGGGTTACCGCTCCTGATATGAAAAACCAACCCCGAGTCACGCTCGGGATTACCGCTAAGGAGGTTAAATAAGTCATAGTCTAGCCACATGCTATTTCATGAATACTGCTGGTTGTTAAGGAGTCTAGACCCGCCACATCCTTAACAACCATGGCAGGGTTCTCAGCTCTAATGAATTGAAAAAAAAAACAGCGTGGGGTTCCCTTCCTATCCATACCAGGCCCTTCAAGTCTGGTATGGATTTAAGGTAAAACCTCACATCAAAAAAAAATTAAAAATTGGTGTGAGGCCCCCCAAAATTTGTATCAGACTTAATGGGCCTTGTATGGATTGGATGGGGACCCGATACTGTTTATTTTTTATTTTTTTTATGCTGGCTTTTCTTTTCTTTACATTCTGCTATCAGATGAGTCATGGTTGTTTTATTTAGGAACCTAATATAAAATAAATACATCACTTTAAACATGAATAAAGTCCATAACATTAGGAGATGGAAAGTTCATAGATAAGGGTTCAGTGACTGTAATTTAACATGACAGGTGCTAATGAAAACTCGCCACCAAAAGCAGGGACACACACTGACCCTTACCCTAAATGATGGACAACTTAACCAAAAGCAGTCAAAAAAGATTTTTTTGTAATAACTAACTTCAAACCACCACATTCATAGGGTCACCTGATAACTGTGTCCCTCAGGCTGTAACACACTCCTTCAAGGACGTGACCTCAGATCGCATAGGATGTGGAGACAGGCAAAAAACACCCCATGGCCCAGTGTTACAGACAAAAACTTTTTTTTTAAAAAAAACAAAGTGCTCACAAGTAATGTAGATAAAATCTCATGTAAATCCAAGTGTCAATCGATATATATTAAAAGGAATGTTTCCAACCAACACAATGTCCGGCTACCAGAAGTGGCGATGTCAAGCCGCTAAGCTCCTCCAAATGTGTTTCATCAGCATATATGTCATCATGGGTCCATAAAGTCATGGATGAGCGAGTTGGGGGGGGGGGGAGAACTTGACTGGCCTGCACAGAGTCCTGACCTTAACCCAATAAAACACCTTTGGAATAAATTAAAGTGCAGACTTCAAGCCAGGCCTTCTCATCCAACATCAGTGCCTAACCTCACAAATGTGCTTCTGGAAGAATGGTCAAACATTCCCATTGACACACTCCTAAATCTTGTGGACAGCCTTCAAAGAGGAATTGAAGCTGTTATAGCTACAGACTAAGACTGGGATGGCATTAAAGTTCATCTGCATGTAAAGGCAGGTGTCCCAATATATATTGTCCCCCGTATTACAATATATATATATATATATATATATATATATATATATATATATATATATATATATAAAGTATCTCACATAAGTGAGTACACCCCTCACATTTTTGTAAATATTTTATTATATCTTTTCATGTGACAACACTGAAGAAATTACACTTTGCTACAATGTAATATAGTAAGTGTACAGCTTGTATAAGAGTGTAAATTTGCCTTCCCCTCAAAATACTCCAACACACAGCCATTAATGTCTAAACCGCTGGCAACAAAAGTGAGTAAACCCCTAAGTTAAAATGACCAAATTGGGCCCAAAGTGTGTGTAGCCACCATTATTTTCCAGTACTGCCTTAACTTTCTTAGGCATGGAGTTCACCAGAGCTTCACAGGTTGCCCCTGGAGTCCTTTACCACTCCTCCATGATGACATCACGGAGCTGGTGAAGGTTAGAGACCTTGCACTCCTCCACCTTCCATTTTAGGATGCCCCACAGATGCTCAATAGGGTTTAAGGTCTGGGGACATGCCTTTACCCTCAGCTTCTTTAGCAAGGCAATTGTCATCTTGGAGTTGTGTTTGGGGTCGTTATCATGTTGGAATACTGCCCTCTCCAAAGGGAGGGGGATCATGCTCTGCTTCTGTATGTCACAGTACACGATGGCATTCATGGTTCCCTCAATGAACTACAGTGCTCCAGTCCCAGCAGCACTCATGCAGCCCCAGACCATGACACTCCCACCATCATGCTTGACTGTAGCCAAGACACACTTGTCTTTGTACTCCTCATCTGGTTGCCACACACACACTTGACACCATCTGAACCAAATAAGGTTATCTTGGTCTCATCAGTCCACAGGACATGGTTCCAGTAATCCATGTCCTTAGTCTGCTTGTCTTCATCTTTAGAAGAGGCTTCCTTCTTGGATGAAAGCCATGCAGACCAATTTGATGCAGTGTGCGGCGCATGGTCTAAGCACTGACAGTCTGACCCCCCCCCCCACCCCTTCAACCTCTGCAGCAATGCTGGCAGCACTCATATGTCTATTTCCCAAAGACAACCTCTGGATATGACTCTGAGCATGTGCACTCAACTTCTTTGGTCGACCATGGCGAGACCTGTTCTGAGTGGAACCTGTCCTGTTAAACTGCTGTATGGTCTTGCCCACCCTGCTGCAGCTCAGTTTCAGGGTCTTGGCATTCTTCTTATAGCCTATGCCATCTTTATGTAGAGCAACGATCCTTTTTTTTAGATCCTCAGAGAGTTCTTTGCCATGAGGTGCCATGTTGAACTTCCAGCGACCAGTATGGGAGAATGAGAGCGATAAAACCATATTCAACACACCTCCTCCCCATTCACACCTGAGACTTTGTAACAATGAAGAGTCACATGACACCGGGGAGGGAAAATGGCTATTTGGGCCCAATTTGGACATTTTCACTCAGGGGTGTACTCACTTTTGTTGCCAGTGGTTTAGACATTAATGGCTGTGTGTTGAGTTATTTTGAGGGGACAGCAAAGTTACACTGTTATACAAGCTGTACACTCACTACTTTACATTGTAGGAAAGTGTCATTTCTTCAGTGTTGTCACATGAAAAGAGAATAAAATATTTACAAAAATGTGAGGGGGTGTACTCACTTTTTTGAGATATTGTATATACATATAAAAAAATCACACACTAGGCAAGCTCACTGATTTTACACACACATATCAAAATCTGTCTCATGGGTTGCCCAGTCACATATATAAATTATATTAAATCACAACAAACCCATAAATTATTAAAAGTCCAAAAGTGTTTCTTATATGTAGATAACCATGAAAAATCTTGATGAATCCAAAGTGCACCAGCCACCATGTGAAAAGTAAAGCTGCTTAGCAGAAGTTTGGAGCTCACATTATAAGAGGTCTAAAACAGCATTTAGATGAAACAGGATCCCATATGGATAGGTGGGGAATGGATGGATGGATGCCTCCAGACTGACCATGCAGCTGTCAATGCCACAAATCTCTCTCATAAAGACATTAAACCACAGGATGACTATATCTGATCTCATCACCACAGATCCATACAAAGGAAAAGACAAAAACATCCAAAAGTGTAGTACTGTATGCTATTTTATTAAAAACAAAATTAAAATGGTACTCACAAACATAAAAGCAAAAAGTTTGCATTGTGTTTTTTTTTTTTTTTTTTAGCTTGCCAAGTGCGTGATATACATATACTGTATACCCACAGATTTGTGACAGCTCAACACTTTTTTATGAGAATGGTCTACTATAGAAAATGCCTTCAATAATTTCTGCTACCTGTCCTGGTATTTGGTCTGGGAAAACTGTAATGGACCGCTTGCCACCCCGCCTAAGTGCCTCCTAAACTCCAAACCCCCTTCCAACAGACTGATTTCTAATACCAGCCCTTTCTCCCAAGTATTGTATGCAGACAAGATGTTGAGGTAAAAACCAAGAGAATCACTTTACTGAAAAAAATTCAGTTTTTTTTTATACATTTCAAAAATAGGGGCAGTCACCACATACAATGCAAACTTCAAACAGCAATCTAATTAACAGCAAACATTTACCAGTGCACTTAATAACCACTTGCCCTTCGGAAAATGTACCCCCCTTCATGACCAGGCCATTTTTGCCATACAGCACTGCATTACTTTAACTGATAATTGTGCGGTCATGCAACACTTTACCCAAATAAAATGAATGTCCTTTTCCCCACAAATAGAGCTTTCTTTTGGTGGTATTTGATCACCACTGCATTTTTTTATTTTTTGCGCTATAAACAAAAAAAGAGCAACAATTTTGAAATAAAAAAAAACATGTTTTGCTTTCTGCTATAAAACATACCCAATAAAAATGTTTAAAAAATGAATTTTCTTCATTAATATAGGCCAATATATTTTCTGTAACATTTTTGGTAAAAAAAATTCCAATAAGCGAATATTGATTGATTGTGAAATAAATATACAGTCTACAAACTATGGGATATTTTTATTTAATTATGTATTTTTTACTAGTAATGGAGGTAAAGTTCACAATCCACTGTGCAGTTTAAAAATACATTCCTCTTTAGATCTAAAATCCACTATGTAATGCAAGAACCTACTTGATTGGATATAGAGGGTGTGGAAAGATAGGTGTGTCCTTCTATAAGATAGTTATATTAAATCTAAAGGAGATTGCACAGAGATCGTACAATCAAATTGTTAGTGTACAGCACCTTTATACGCCTAGATGAACTAGTTGCACTTTAAATGTCGTTATTCGAAATCCCAAACATCTACTGGAGAGTAGGTGGCTGTTAATGGTGCATTTTGTTGGATGCAAAACATGTGACAAATGTGCAATAGAAAATGTGCAAACTGCAGCGTGGCAAAATGCCCCATGAGATACTTTGCTTTGTTTGTCACACATAGGGCAGCTCTTTGAAATCAATGGGCTGCTATAGGTGTGTTGCGGGAAAAACGTACCAAAAAACATGCACACCCACTATGCTTTGTGAATGGGGCCTGAGATTGAAATTGGTGTGCTTACTAAGCTGGACCTGGATTACCACAATATTGACAACTGAATGTCTCCTTCCCATGTACTTGTAGAAAGTTTGCCATACACTATGCAATCTGATTGTACACTCTCTGTTCAATTAGTATAGTAATGAGGGAGGTGTTGTCCAGAGTGGTAAACACACCCTATTCTGTGATGTAATAAGGCAGTGCATGATAGCAGATATAGTTTCCAAGATTGTCACATAAAGCTACAAAAAGCCAGGCCCAGAAAACATTTCTAATTTATTATTTTGAATGGGGAAGTGAAGATTAGTGATGGGCCGAACACCCCTCTGTTCGGTTTGCACCAGAACTCCCGAACATGTAAAAAGTTCGAACCCAAGCAGCAAACTCTATTAAAGTCTATGGGACCTGAATTAGAAAAATCAAAAATCCCCGTTTTTAAAGCGGAGTTCCGGGCACAGATGTAATTTTTTAATAAACATACCCCCGGGACAGTCAGGGCTAGCACATTCCACAATGGCTAGCCTCTGATCTGTCCCGGTTCGCACTTACCTTTTAGAAGAAATACTTGCTTAGAAAATTTCTTCCACAGCGTTTCCATCTCTCTTGTGGGCAGCTGAAGCCGGCGCGGTCCTCTTCTGTGTCTTCTTCCGCGTCTTCTTGTCCCAGAATGCGCCGCACCGGCCCCTCTCGTAACTTCCGGCGCGGCGCCGCATTCCTAAACAGCTTCTGGGCATGCCCAGAAGCTGTTTAGCAGGGGAATGCGGCGTCGCCCGGAAATGACGAGCAGGGCCGGTGCCGTCGCATTGATTCCTGGGAGCTGTGACGTTCAGCTCCCAGGAATCATAGCGAGGCAGGAAGTGACGGGGTGAGCCGCGGCTCCGAGGGAGGAAGTACTCTGAGGTGAGTATCTTCGATCTTCAATTGCAAGGTAAGTAAACAAAAAAAAAAAAATTAACTATCCAATTCCTTTTCAGGTGAGGCATTCCTAGCGGAGGGGCACAAAAAAAAAAATTGTTTTTGTGCCCGGAACTCCGCTTTAAGGCTAATATGTAAGTTATTGGCCAAAGGGTATAGAGGCCTTAATACTGCTCTGGGGGACACATATCAAGGCAAATTTATTTTCAAATAAAGATCATTTTTACAGGAGCAGTGATTTAAATGATGCTTAAAGTGAAATAAATAATAATAATAAATACATAAAAAATAAAAAATCCTTTAAATATAGTGCCTGGGCAGGGGGGTCTCCTTAGTCTGCCTGTAAAGTGGTGCATCTGTGTCATGTATAGAACCTGTTTCAGCAAAACTGATATATATAAAGAAAAAAAAATTACATTTGATTTTCTCGGGTGCAAGCCATTGCCAACAATACATAAATGTCAAACAAATGGTGTAGGGTTCCTCTCAAATCCATACAAGGCCATCTGGATCTGGTATGGATTTTAAGGGAAACACCATGGCAAAATTTTAAAAAAATGGCATGGGGGTCCCCCAAAATTCATACCAGACCCTAAGATCTATATTGGATTTTGAGGGGAACTCCCAAGCCAAAATGTTTCAAAACAATGCCGTGGGATCCCCCCCAAAATCCATACCAGACCCTTATCTGAGCATGCAGCTTTGCAGACCAGGAAAGGGGGACTATACTATGAACTATACTAGGCCACATTCCCTCAACATGGGGAGTGCTTTGAAGTGGGGCCTCTTCCCCACAACACTGGGTTGGGGTTGTGGGGGTCTACGGGCAGAGGGTTTATCAGAATTTGAAAGCACTCTTTAACAAGAGGGGCCCCATATTTGCCCCCCCCATGATTCATTGTACCTCTTTTCATTCAGCAAAAAAGTGTCAAAAATAAATAAACACACACACACACAGTTTTTGAAAATTTCTTTATTAAAAAAAAAGAAAATGTTACTTGATGTAGATCCATGGATTTTAAGTAGAGCTCCATGCCAAAAATGTATAAAAAATGGCGTGGGGTCCCCCCCAAAATCCATACCAGGCCATTAACCAAGCATGCAGCCTGGCAGACCAGGAAAGGGGGAGCACCCCCCTCCCCTCCTGAACCATACCAGGCCACATACTCTCAACATGGGGGGGTGCTTTGGGGTGAAGAGGCGCTGCCCGCTGGACCTGAGAAAAGAAAAAAAAAAGCTCTGCCTGTGACGAAGGCTAACAATGGTCTGCCTGCTCCAACATCTGACAGCTCTTAATTACATAAGGGGCGGAGCCACATGGTGACTTCATCTGGTAGCACTGCCCTGTGTGACATCACCAAATGGTGCATGCTGCGTCAGTGAAATCACATGAGGGTAGTGCCACCAGGTGACATCGGCATTGTGATTGATGATGGATCTAAATCCGGGACATTGCATTTTATTTTTAATAAAGAAATTGTCAAAAATTGTGTGTGCGCTTTTATTTCTTTTTGACACTTTTTTTGGTGAATGAGTAGGGGTATAATGTACCCCATACTCATTCATTCACATGGGGGGGGGGTCAGGATCAGTGAGCCCCCTTGTTAAAGAGGGATTCCAGATTCTGATAAGCCCCCTGCCCACAGACCCCCACAACCAGGGTTGTGGTGGAGGTGTCCCCTGTCCCTATCAACATGGGGACATGGTGCTTTGGGGTGGAGGAGAAAAACCCCTCTTCCCCAAAGCACCCCCCCCCCATGTTAAGAGCATGTGGCCTGGTATGGCTCACTCTTCTCCCCTTTGCTGGTCTCCCAGGCTGCATGGTCAAATAAGGGTCTGCTATGAATTTTAGAGGGACCCCACGCCATTTATTTATTTATTTATTTTTTTGACATGGGAATTCCCCTTAAAATCCATACCAGACCTTTACTTTTGATTGACAACACACAGAAGTGGCAGACCAGTCACAGCTATTCAATCTAATAGCACCTTTTAAATCTGCTCACTGCCATGCGCTGTCATTCAAAAGGATCTGATGAGAAACTAGTCTCTCATTTCCATATCAGGCTTCACCCACCCAGTGACAACTCATTTCACAAAAAAGGGCATTGTTTACATTTAGCTTTCCACTGGGGAATCTTTAGAGTGACAGCTGAATGAGGCTGGAGAAACTTTACTGCGTAGGAAGCTGTCGCTTTCATGACAGCTTCCCAGCACAGTCATGTCACTTTCTGAGCACTGGCATACCTCTGTACACCAGCTCAGAGTTGTTCTTAATTACCACCAGTTTCCTTCCATTTGCAGCATGTATCAGTAATGTTACCAACATTGGTGAAAATGCTTGCTCAGATTAGGCGCAGGTAGTTTTTAAGGGAACTACTCCAGGAAATTGTCATTAGAACTATTTTGAATCCCTGCATATTATTTACTTTAGGTGATGTGCAAGTTTTGCCTCCGAAACATTGAATCAGTTCTATATAGCAGTTCACTCTCTGCAGTAGCTTATTCAATACACTGTGGGTGGTGAGCACAGGATTGTCTATAAACTTTGTACACAGTGCAGGGATCTCCCTCATATTATTTCTTTCAGGTCATATGTTCTTAGCATACAGTGTTAGACTATTTTCTCTTCTGTTTTAATATCTCTGACCTATAACTAAAGGCAAACATTTTTTTGTTTTGGATAGAGTGGAAAAGGTATCAAATACCTGCAAGGTGTTTTATTGCTGTTTGCTCTCTCATTAGGATGATTCAGCCTCTCTTTTTGTCCTGTTTACTATTATCACTGACAGTAAAGCCTCATGCACACAGGGCGTTTTTGCAGCTGCTTTTAGGAGCATCAGACATTTTTTTGCAGCTTAAAAATGCCTCTCCATGTTATTTTATGGCCTCATGTACACACAGAAGTCTTGAAGCTGTAAGTGGCATAGGGGTTTTTAAGCTGCAAAAAAAACAAAACAGGGCCAGTGCATTCTGAGGACCAGCGCTACAGCTGTAAAAACATCTGACGCTCCTAACGGCTTAACATTGCTTATACAGCGTTAGGCTGCCTCAAATGTTTTTTTTTTTTTCATTTGAAAATCAATAGTTCCCTATGGGAGCCTATTGGTTTGAATGGAAGTCGCATCCAAGTTGGATCATGGTGCGACTTGCGCTCTGAGGATCTTGAGGAGGAACTCCACGATAAAGTGAGAAAACAAAATGGCGAGGGGGGGCCCCCCAGGTTCCACACCAGGCCCTTTGGGTCTGGTATGGATTTTTAGGGGAACCCCATGCAAAAAAATGTTGTGGGGTCCCCTCCAAAATCCATACCAGACCCTTATCCGAACATGTCCCTCCTGGAACCTACCAGGCCACATGCCCTCAACATGAGGGGGTGAGTGCTTTGGAGCAGAGGGGGCTCTGCACCCCCTACCCCAAAGCACCTTGTCCCCATGTTGATGAGGACAAGGGCCTCTTCCTGACAATGCTGAACGGTGGTTGTGTGGGGTCTGCGGGCAGGGGACTTATGGGAATCTGGGTGCCCCCTGTAACAAAGGGGCCCCCAGATCTCGGACCTTCCCTTGTGAATAGGTATGGGGTACATTGTACCCCTACCTATTTACCCCAGAAAAGGCAGTGTAGTGTAAATAATGACAAGAGACGGTTTTTAGAAGTCCTTTATTAAAAATCTTAATCCGGTTTTCTCCCTCCGGTCTTTTCCCTCTGTTCGTCTCCCTCGGGTCTTCTCCGCTGCCAATCAGGTCCACCTCAGACAATGTCTCCTGTTAATATGCCAGCTCCACTCTTTGTGGCTTCTTATATAGCCATGGCACGTGACCACCCGGTGATGTCACCCAGAGACCCTGCCCCCTTGTGCCGTCACCTGACGATGTCTCTGAGTGACGTCACTGGGTGGCCATGCCCCATGGCTATATAAGAATTTGCAGGGAGCGGAGCCAGCATAATCATGGGAGGCATCGTCGGAGGTGGACCAGGTTGGCAGCGGAGAAGACCTGAGGGAGAAGACCAGAGGGAGAAGACCAGAGGAAGATTTTTAATAAAGGACTTCTCAAAACCGTCTCTTGTCATTATTTACACTACACTGCCTTTTTTGGGGTGAATGGGTAGGGGCACAATGTACCCCATACCCATTCACATGGGGGTCTGGGATCTGGGGGCCCACAAGCCCTCTGCCTGCAGACCCCCACAACCACCGCCCAGGGTTGTTGGGAAGAGGCCCTTGTCCTCATCAACATGGGGACAAGGTGCTTTGGGTGGGGGGGTGCTGAGCCCCCCTGCTCCAAAGCATCCACCCCACATGTTGAAGGCGTGTGGCCTGGTATGGTCCAGGAAGGGGTGGGGCCGCTTACTCGTCCTCCCCCCTTTCTTGACCTGCCAGGCTGCATACTCGGATGAGGGTCTAGTATGGATTTTGGGGGGGACCCCACACCGTTTTTTTGCATGGAGTTCCCCTCAAAATCCATAACAGACCTGAAAGGCCTGGTATGGAACCTGAGGGAGCCCCCCACGCCATTTCTTTTTCCCATTTTGGCAAGTCGCACCACAAGTCGGATCATCGTGATTCGACTTGGATGCGACTTTAATTCAAATCAATTTGCTTAAAGCCGTATCAAAGATGGCTCATAGACAACCAATGATTTTGAATATATGAAAATGTATGCCCCTTTTTCCATGATATTTGATCACTTCTGTGATTATTAATTTTTTTGCGCTAGAAAAAAAGAATGACACTATATTTAGAAAATCAATATGTTTTACTTGCTGCTCTTAAACACATCCAATAAAAAAAAAAAAAATAACAAATAAAATGTCTTTATTAATTTAGGCCAATATGTATTCCAGTACATATTTTTGGTAAAAAATCCCAAATAATTATGACAGAAATCAGCGACTTATAGCAGGACTAAAATATTGTGGCGAACAAATCAGACACCTAAAGGACACTTTTGACAATTTTTGGGGGACCAGTGACATTATTTAAAGTGATCAGTGCTAAAAATATGCACTGTTTATACATGTGATTCTGCACAAACCGGCCGTTCTGTAGCAGTAAATCTGCTACATTGTAGTCGTAAAGCGGTTAAGAATGTATATGCCAAAATTAACCTATTATACGCATAATATGTTTTGTTTCAACATAGATTCACCTTTATACTGGCTTTTGAAAAAAGAAAACAAGATTATAAGATAAGTTGAAAGTTTAGTGAAGAAGAACACTTCTGTAACAATTGAGGAGGAAAGAGTGACAGAGGAATTTGGTTCCAAAAGAGGGACAGTCCCTCCAAATTGGAGCAGTTAAAAGGTATGCCTTCAGGCATACAATAAACTCTTTGTGTTTGAATGAAATACAATTTTTGTTTAACCTCCCTGGCATTCCCGAGTGTGGCTCGGGGTTAATTTTCAGTACCAAAAGCGGTAACCCCCGAGCCACACTCGTGATTACCCCAGAATGTTACTCACCTTCCCTGCGATCCCCCGCCGTCCTCCTCGCTGTCCTCCCACTCTCTCTCCGCTCTGTGCACAGCCGATTGCCGGCACTTGCCTTCCAGTTCCCTTCCCCTGCGATCCCCCGCCATCCTCCCCTGCCATCCTCCCGCTGTCCTCCCAGCCAGTGCCGGCACGTGTCTTCCGGTTCCCTTCCTTGCGAGCATTGCGACGCAGGGGGGTGGAACCGGCGGCAAATTCAAAAGTGTAAATACACTAAATGACATGATACAAATCTGTGATCCTAACGGATTACACTGTATCATGCCATTTCACCACAGGATTTCACCTGGTGACTTTCCCAGTGCCCTGCCTGTGCTTTTCCAGTGCTTTGTGCCTGGAAAATTTTGAACGACCATGGCGTCCAAAAAGTGTTCTTTTTGCACAAAAACGCTTTTAGGCGAACTGAAAACCAGCGACAGCTAAAAGCGCTTTTGCGCAAAAATAACGCTTTTTGGACACCATGGTCGTTCTCAATTTTCCAGGCACAAAGGACTGGAAAAGTCACCAGGTGAAATCCTGTGGTGAAATGGCATGATACAGTGTAATCCGTTAGGATCACAACTTTGCAACATGTCATTTAGTGTATTTACATTTTTGAAATTGCCGTCGGTTTCACCCCCCTGCATCACAACGCTGGCAGTAACGGCAAGCGGAAGACAGGTGCCGGCATCAGCTGGGAGGACAGCGGGAAGACAGCGGGGGAGGATGGTGGGGGATCGCATGGGGAAGGTGAGTTTTTAAATATAAAACAACAGATTTCCATGCAAAAAAAATTACTGCTTTTAGCACAGAAATCTGGACATAATCAGACCGCCAGGGAGGTTAATGTGCACTCATTTACAGTCTATTTTGAACATAATAAACCCTGGATACACCTGTTTCTGATTCCACACTGTTTGATGAACACTGCAGTTTAGGGTTGCTCTTTCAATCAGCTCTGACCAGCATGCACGATAACAGTAGTATATGTTGTAATTTAAACTCTGCATGAAAATGTAAGCACTCTGCATGCAGATAAGATTGTAAAGATGGTTTCAAGCGTTCTTATTGTGATCACCTCACAGCTGTAAATAAGCACTTTTCATAATGATTCTCCAGGGTATTGGTAGATTTTATTTTCTGTATCCATCTCTGAGCAACAAGAGAGTGGTCACTGTGTAATATAATGTGTACATAATACTTTGCAATAGTATACTGTGTATACATATATATATATATATATATATATATATATACAGTATCTCACAAAATTGAGTACACCACTCACATTTTTGTAAATATTTTATTATATCTTTTCATGCGACAACACTGAAGAAATGACACTTTGCAACAATGTAAAGTAGTGAGTGTACAGCTTGTATAACAGTGTACATTTGCTGTTCCCTTAAAATAACTCAACACACAGCCATTCATGCCTAAACCACTGGCAACAAAAGTGAGTACACCCCTAAGTTAAAATGTCCAAATTGGGCCCAATTGCCCATTTTTCCTCCCCGGTGTCATGTGACTCGTTAGTGTTACAAGGTCTCAGGTGTGAATGGGGAGCAGGTGTGTTAAATTTGGTGTTATCGCTCTCACTCTCTCATACTGGTCACTAGAAGTTCAACATGGCACCTCATGGCAAAGAACTCTTTGAGGATCTAAAAAAATAATTGTTGCTCTACATAAAGATGGCCTAGGCTATAGGAAGATTGCCAAGACACTGAAATGGAGCTGCAGCACGTCGGCCAAGATCATACAGTGGTTTACCAGGACAGGTTCCACTCAGAACACTCCTCGCCATGGTCGACCAAAAAAGCTGAGTGCACGTGCTCAGCATGATATCCAGAGGTTGTCTTTGGGAAATAGATGTATGAGTGCTGCCAGCATTGCTGCAGAGGTTGAAGGTTTGTGGGGGGGGGGGGGTCAACTTGGCTGTCAGTGCTCAGACCATACGCCACACACTGCATCAAATTGGTCTGCATGGCTGTCATCCCAGAAGAAAGCCTCTTCTAAAGAAGATGCACAAGAAAGCCCACAGACAGTATGCTGAAGAGAAGCAGACTAAGGAAATTGATTACTGGAACCATGTCCTGTGGTCTGATGAGACCAAGATAAACTTATTTGGTTTAAATGGTGCCAAACGTGTGTGGCAGCAGCCAGATGAGGAGTACAAAGACAAGTGTGTCTTGCCTACAGTCAAGCATGATGGTGGGAGTGTCATGTCTGGGGCTGCATGAGTGCTACCGGCACTGGGGTGCTACAGTTCATTAAGGGAACCATGAATGCCAACATGTATTGTGACATACAGAAGCAGAGCATGATCCCCTCCCTTGGGAGACTGGACCGCAGGGCAGTATTCCAAAATGATAACAACCCCAAACACATCTTCAAGACGACCACTGCCTTGCTAAAGAAGCTGAGGGTAAAGGTGATGGATTGGCCAAGCATGTCCCCAGACCTAAACCCTATTGAGCATGTATGAGGCATCCTCAAGCAGAAGGTGGAGGAGTGCAAGTTCTCTAACATCCACCAGCTAGGTGATGTTGTCATGGAGGAGTGGAAGAGGACACCAGTGGCAACCAGTAAAGCTCTGGTGAACTTCATGCCCAGGAGGGTTAAGGTAGTGCTGGAAAATAATGGAGGCCACACAAAATATTGACACTTTGGGACAATTTGGACATTTTAACCTAGGGGTGTACTGCCTTTTGTTGCCAGCGGTTTAGACATTAATGGCTGTGTGTTGAGTTATATTGAGGAGACAGAAAATGTGCACTGTTATACAAGCTGTGCACTACTTTAGATTGTAGCAAAGTGTCATTTCTTCAATGTTTTCACATGAAAAGATATAATAAAATATTTACAAAAATGTGAGGGGTGTACTTCTGTGAGATATTGTGTGTGTATATATACATATATATATATATATATATATATATATATATATATATATATATATATATATATATATATATATATATATTGTATAGTTTTTTTTACTGTACTGTTATATTATTCAAGATTCTAGTTCTTTGCAGCAGTCTGTTGCTAGATCATATAACAATAACAACCAAGCTAACAGCTAAATAGTTAAAATACCTACATTAGCTACTTTATTTATGCATGCACACTGCAGCTGCCTCATTCCAGTGGATGAGCCATACTCTGCAGGAGGGCTGGAGGCTGATCCATGGGAATGAATGGGGCCATGGTGTGTATGAGCAGTTAGAAAATAATGATTTCTAAGCAAAAAATGTGTGGCTCCAGGTTGGGCCTCACAGTGAATATTTCTGTAATGGTGGAGGAAGGTATGTATTATGCAAGGCAGGTGGTTGAGGAAATTTTTTAATGGACAACTGTACTATTAGCTAATTTGTCCTTTAGGAATGCACATTCCTTTACTCCAGTTAAAATACAAGTATGAAGTTTGAAAAAATAAACCTTCATACTCACCTAGGTTGATGCACAATCGATCTAATACTACTCCTGTAGGTCACAGGAGTGCGGAAGGAAGTGCACTCCTGTGACCTACAAGAGAAGTAGGGCCAAAAGAGCTTTAGCCTTACTTCTCCTTTAAGCAATATAGCTTAGTTCAGAAACCTCCCCTTCCTGCTGATTGGAATATGAAGGAGCAGCAGAACACTAGAGAGTCCACACTTGCGCTCTCTCATTCTAAATCATTGTTCAGACAGTTCACTGCAGAGCAGTATTGCTCTGATTGATAAAGAAAATCAACCTTACATCTTCCAAGTTAGCATATAGAATAGCCCTAATTTTTAGGTAAGGACAAAACTAGAATAATTGGGTGCATAAAAGACTGAGGAGGCTGGATCAGAGCAGAGAGATAAATAAATAAATACATTCTGCAGTGAAGAATGATATAATGAAAAGCTCACTTCCATGGAATATCCCTGATATGTTACATTTTCAAAAGAACACACAATATGGGATGATCATTGATTTGATCGAGTTTTCTCAATAGTTTTAAAGGGTTTTCAATTTTAATCAACAAGGTTGGAATCCTCTTCTTTACAGGAATCCTACAGGTTAGCTCATTAGATGCACATCTATTAGTAGTTCTAAGTTAACTTTTAGAGTCAGAGCTGATTAGCTATTTCTTTCTTTTTCTTTAAATGGCCCAGTCAGTTGGTGAAGTTGTAATCCATGGCAAAGTCCGTATAAATCTTCTCCTCTTTAAATATTAAATATATTAGGTTATTTCTTTTTTGCAAAATACTTTTTGAATGAGTTTAAATCCACTGTGAGGCATGGGGTTAGTTATCTTCATCATTAGGTCTAGTCACAACCTGATTTTCCCATTTAAATGGTGCTATATTTGGAAGTGCTAAAGCCCATTAGTTTGGTGGTTGCACTGAAAATTGAAAAAGTCAGAATCTGAATGCTAGAAAATCATAAAGTCATTCACATATTCAGTTAGGAAGTTATACTGAGGAGGAAGAAAAATACATTTGGTGAGGAGCTGATCTCAGCATTCTAAAACACTGAGCTCATCATTACTAATTTAGGGACACAATATACAGTAAACATCTGACATCCAGACATTATCTATTTATCAAATAATTGTTTTTCAAACAACATTGGCAGTTCCATACTCAATTGACTTAAATAAAAAAATACGCAATTGAGAGGAAAAAAAGCTAAATGCACATATGGGGATTGTCTTACCTTCTAAAGAGTTTATAGCACTGTCCAGCAAGTATTGCAATCAAACACCGCTGCAGGACAGCATTATCAGGTCCTGGTCTCCCTGAAACCTCCCTGCAGCTGCATACAACAAACTGATCAACCACCTACTGTCCTTGGACATTGACAGAGCATCTCTGTGAAAAGGTTTGAATTTTGGGAAGCTTTCAGTGTTAGATGGATTGCACAGGACAATGCAGTGCAGCCTAATTAGCTTACAGTACTTTCTCAGTCCCAATCTGAGTACTAGGAGAGGGAGAAACTATCAGTTTAAAAATATGCATATCAATTAATTGACCACCCCTAATTCCCAGTTCAGTTTTGCACTGGCTATGTCCCTCTTCTACGTCCATGAAGCTAAAATGTGAAATAATAAGATAATCTTACTGCCAATACAGCACGGATATTTAATTTACATATATTTTGTTTCTTTCTTTTTTTTTTGTGCTGTATGCCTGTTTTGAGTAATTGTAGACTATACATGTACCAAATATTAAAGAGCTTATCTTCTTAAACCAATATTATTGCAGAAAAAAGTTGTAACGGTCAAATTATTTTTAAGAAGTTTTGCATTACAGATATGGTCATTTTAATGTTTTTTTTTTAAATTCATCTAAGCACATTTTGATATTGTTTTATGATTTGGGAAACAGGATGAAATTGCTCGTTTGTTAGCTCTCAAGCCTGAAATTGGATCCTTGCAAGTCCAGGGAACAAAATTAAAAGAAAAGGAACAAGGGCCAATGTTTTTGGACGCAGATGTAGCAGCTTTTCTCAACCACTATAATCAAGTTCTTTCCAACTTGCAATCTAGAGAAAAACAGCTTCAAAATAGTAAGTGCAACCAAAAAAGCATATGGGTCTATAATTACTGAGAAATCTTATGATATTAAATAATTTGCTTCACATTTGTCTGTAAAGCCCACTAAGTGTGCAGTATGACTTATCAATATAAATGCATGTTAATCTATGTTTTAAAATTGTTTTTTTGTAAGTACACATATCATAAAGTTATATACTGTGGGTGAATTTATAAATTTAAAGTGTGTTATTTCACTACAGTTTCATAGAAACATATAATTTACCACTCCCTGCCCAAAATCTGTAAATAAACATCCCCTAGCATGCTGCCCCTTTCTAGAGATGACTGAAAGCAGCTATGTCTTTGTGTGGTTGTTGGCTGTCAGTCCCAGCTATTACTGACAACCTGGATCCCTATTAAATATAAAGAACCAATCAAAATCGTTCTTGACCATGGGTTCATTATGTCAGCTATTGCATAAAACCACATGCAAGCTGTAGGTTTCATTGAAAAAAAAAAAGCCCTCAGCCACATCAAAGTTTTGCTAAAAAAGCGTACCAGTTAAAAGCTGTATGTGCTCTTAAAGAAGTTAAACAACACAAAATGACGCTGCTAAATGTGGTCTGGGCATTTAGGTATAAACAACCTCTGGTCACAAAGGAGTTAACCACTTTACCACCGGAGGATTTTGCTGTCTTACGTCCAGGCCACTTTTTGCGATTCGGCACTGTGCGACTTTAACTGACAATTGCGTGGTCATGCAACGCCGTACCCAAACAAAATTTACGTCCTTTTTTACCACAAACAGAGCTTTCTTTTGGTGGTATTTGATCACCTGTGCGATTTTCATTTTTTGCGATATTAATTATAAAAAGCGACAATTTTGAAAAAATAACAATATTTTTCTAATTTGACAGTTAAAAAATATCCAATATATTAAATTTTTGTCATATATTTAGGCCAAAATGTATTTAGCTACATGTCTTTGACAAAAATATTCTCAATGAGCGTATTTTTAACCACTTTATGACCAGAAGGTTTTACCCCATTCCTGACCAGGCCATATTTTGCGATTTGGCACTGTGAATCAATGCGAACGGGCAATTGCGCGGTCGTGCAACACTGTACCCAAATTAAATGTATGTCCTTTTTTTTCCCCACAAATAGAGCTTTCTTTTGGTGGCATTTGATCACCTGTGCGATTTTTACTTTTTGCGCTATAAACAAAAAAAGAGCAACAATTTTGAAAAAATAACAATATTTTTCACATTTTTCTATATGAAATCCCCCCCCAAAAAAATGTAAAAATCCAAATTTGTTATCATTTTAGGCCAATTTGTTTTCTGCTACATATTTTTGGTAAAAAAAATTGCAATAAGCGTATTTTGATTGGTTTGTGCAAAAGTTATTGCGTTTACTAACTAAGGGAAAGATTTCTCTCATTTTTGGTGTTTTTTTTTTCCAACGAATAACGGTGGCGATCTGCAATTTTTTTGCAGGACTGCAACATTGCAGCAGACAATTTGGACCCTTGACTGACATTTTTGACACTTTTGGGGGTACCAGTGACATTACTACAGTAATCAGTGCTATACATATGCACTGTTACTGTAAAAATGACACTGGCAGAGAAGGGGTTAATTTTTATTGGAGAGGGAGGGGTTAATGTATGCCTGGTGCTTACTAATGTGTGTGGGGGGAGGTGACTGAGTGACACAGGGACAGATCGCAGGTTCAGCTATGCTGAACCCTGCAATCTGACCCTGCCTGTCACTTAGGAGATCCGCCCGCTTTGTTTACACAAGTGGGCGGATTTCCACACTAGATCCCCGACGATCGGGAAAGAGCAGCGGTGATCACCACCGCTAGACGTAGGTCTACGTCGCCAGACAATAACGAGCCACTTTGCCGCAGTACAGTCAACGTGACTGGTCGGCAAGTGGTTAAATTAGTCTTCTTTTTCTAAATTCCTGAAGAATAAAATAAATCTTATGCAGATGTACTATACTTCACACATTTGCAGTAAAAAATAGGAGATGTGGTGCAGCGCTCCCCCCTAGTACTGCATAGTAAAACACACTAATAATTTAAATTATAACACAATAGGAGCACACTACATGTAAGGTCCTATACATTGTTAGCATCAAAAACATTGTGTGAAATATATAAATAATAAAAAACCAAAGACACTTTAAATAAAATACCACTGTGATGCCTAAACCAGTGATAATCAGAGATAGGTGTTTCCAGTGATATAAAGTAAGCTTGAAACACAAAAAGTCCAATATAGTGAAGAGGCTAGTCCATGGGTCCCATAAAAGGTTCACAGCAATTTCTTTTGCCCACCACCTTCCAAACTATGTGCTCGCCTCCATTACTGACCTTCCACAGGTCAATATGCGCCTTCCCCTAAAGAAACTTCTGGTGGGTGGTTGGTAGGGATGATTGAACGGTTCAGGTCGACCATCGGTTCGACCCGAACATTGGGTGTTCGAAATTCGGCCGAATTCCAAACCTTTTGCGATAAAAGTTCGGAATTCGGTTACCCGAACCGCCCAAGATGCAATGGGACAGGAAGTGGGCTTTAAAAGCCAGTGATTGGCCCAGAAACCTCAGTAAAAGCCAATGAGGGGGCAGGAGTCTGCTAGGAACGTGATTGGAGTGACTACGGGGACCAGAGGCCAATCAGGAGTGAATACGCCCCCAGTATATAACATAGCCCCGCCTAACCTCTAGCACTGTAATACAGAGGCTTTGGAAGAGAGTTGAAGCATTTGTGTTTCTCCTGCTGTGTTAAACAATGTGCTGCATAGCCGATTGCTTGTAAAGCTCCATATCAGCAGAAGAGCAGTCAGCTTACAGAAAGATTGTCAGTGTAGTTAGAAATACAGCGATTGTGCTGTTTGAGTTAGAAAAAAAAAAAAATTAAAGGGACAGTTTCAGTTAGAAATTATCTTCTGCTGTATGGAGCTGTTCTTTTAGTGTGAGAAAAGGGATATGCAGTGTAGTTAAGGTACTATATACCACTATAGTTAGATTCAATAATCTATTTTTTGTAGGGATACTTTTAAGTGTCAGGGTTCCGTCTAGTGAGCATGTTGCACTGCTGATTAGGGATGATCGAACGGTTCGGGTCGACCATCGGTTCGGCCCGAACATTGGGTGTTCGAGGTTCGGCCGAATTTAGAACTTTTTGCCCAAAAAGTTCGGAATTCGGCAACCAGAACCGCCCAAAATGCAATGCTTCAGGAAATGGGCTTTAAAAGCCCGTGATTGGACCAGAACCATTAGCAAAAGCCAATTGAGGGGGCAGGAGAATGCTAGGAATGTGATTGGAGTGACTAGGGGGTCCCTAGACCAATCATTAGTGAATATGCCCCCCAGTATATAAGATCGCCCCCGCCATATTCCTAGCATTGTTATACTGGACATGGAAGAGAGTGGAAGCAGTTCTTTTAATTTTACTTTAAAAGTGTCATTTAGCTATTTATTAGTGTGAGGAAAGGGATATCTAGTGTAGTTAGAGTGCTCCTTTACACTTTAGTTAGCTTCAAAAATTTAGTTTCTGTAGGGAAAGTGTTAAGTGTAAGGGGACCGTAGTGTAGTGTAGGGTTAACTGGCAGTGACTGCTATGGCAGGGTGACAAAACCCTTCCATAGCAGGGTGACCGCTATAGAGAAATGATCCTTTCTCTGAATTGCTTCGGCACACCCATATGGCTTCTCACCAGCCAAGCATTTTTTATGCTGCAGGGGCTGCCACTGCCAGTGCTTTTTTGAGGACATGTTTGATGTCAGACATGACATCTGAACATGTGTATAGGGGGTATATATACACATATATGTCTGTATATATACCCCTAGACATATATAGGTGTGATAGTAGCAGAAATAAATGCTTGCGCTAATGAAATCATTTACAGTAATGTATTTCTGCTACTATCACACCTATATATGGCTAGGTGTCTATATACATATAATTATGTGTGTATATATACCACTATACACAAGTTCAGATGTTTTGCCTGCCTCAAAAGAACCCAAAAAAATGTCAAAAAAACGCTAGCTTCAAAAAAATGCCCAGGTGTGTTTTTGCTGGCATTTTTTGGGGGGTTTTGGAGACAGGCAAAACATCTGAACTTGTGCACAGTACCACTATACACAAGTTCAGATGTTTTTCCTGACTGCAAAGAACCCAAAAAAATGCCTGCTTTGAAACCGGCAAGGTGTGAAAACCGAGGAGAGAAGCTAACCCCCTGAGCTGAAAGTTTTCTAATACAAACAATCCTTTTTTTTTTTCTGGTTCTAGACATGCTACAGAGCTGAAACTTCACAGGTACACCTTTTAGACCCCCCAGACACAAAATCACACAAAAAAAGTTCTTAAAAATTGTCATTTTTGATAAAAAAGCCAATTATTTAAAAAAAATTTAAAAAAAGAGATTTTTTGATTTTTTGGATTTCAGATCTGGGGGGTCTAAAAGGTGTACATGTGAAGTTTCAGCTCTGTAGCATGTCCAGAACCATAAAAAAAAAACATTGTTTGTATTAGAAAACTTTCAGATCACCAATATGGCTTCTCGGTTTCCACACCTTGACGGTTTAATAGAAGGCATTATTTTGGGTTCTTTGCAGTCAGGAAAAACATCTGAACTTGTGTATAGTGGTACTGTGCACAAGTTCTGATGTTTTGCCTGCCTCCAAAAACTACCAAAAAATGCCAGCTAAAACACACCTGGGCATCATATAGGTGTTAAAGGAGGGTCCCACATCCCTGTTCTATTGAAAAATTATCTTTTTTTTTTCATGGTTCTGGACATGCTACAGAGCTGAAACTTCACATGTACACTTTTTAGACCCCACAGATACTAAATCAAAATCAAAAAATCTCTCTCTTTTTTTTTTCAATAATTGGCTTTTTTATCAAAAATTATAATTTTTAAGAACTTTTTTTGTGTGATTAATAGTTAATGGGGCATGACCCAGAACCCTAGGCACTTTTTAGGGGCATTTATTGGGTTTTAGGGCTTAAAAATTGTGTTTTTTGATTACCAAAGTTCGGGTCCCATTGATTTCAATGGGGTTTTGAAATCCGGGCCGAACTTTCGGGAAGTTCGGATGTTCTGGTCGAACCAAACTTTTCAAAAGTTCAATCATCCCTACTGCTGATATATCTACAGCAGGTATACGTGCTTGCTAGTCAGCTATTGTGCAAAATACATTTTATTTATGTAGTGCCAGAGCTGGTGGTGGTGACATTGTACGGTGGTTCCTATAACTGACACCAATGACCCTGCATTAAAGGCACTGTGCATTGCTCTGGCACTACATAAACAAAGACTTTTGAAGGACTCTGTTCTTGCTTAGTTGGATGTTTTGGATTATTTATGCAATTTATGCACTTTATTTATTTGCACTTTATGAAAGGAGGGTAACACCATCCCTGCGCTACTGAAATTCTAAGAAAAATAATCTGTTTTTTTTTTGTGATGAATTTTAATTTATGTATAGTTGTCACTGAGGCTTTATCAACTGTGCGATGTGAAAATCACCTGCAAGATGCACACTGCTATGCAACCCAAAGTTGTCGCTAAATAAAGCAGATGTGTGTGAGGCAGAGTAGCAAAGCCTTTTTCAGTGAACTTAAAGCCTCAGTGACCAGTTAACGCCTGTTCTTGTTGTAAGCGTTAAGTCCACTGCAAAAGGCGTCACACACATCTGCTTTATTAGGAGCAAAAGAAAGGCGCGGTTAAGCAAAAAAGTCATTTTTGAAGGTTTGGCATGCTATAATTCTTGTTCTGGACATACTACAGAGCTGAAACTTCACAGGTACACTTCTTTTTAGACCACCCAGACATTAAATCCAAAGAAATCTAATTTTTTTTTGTTCAATAATTTTTTCAATAATTGGCTCTCTATCAAAAACGACAATTTTTAAGAACTTTTTTTGCCTGATTCATAGACCCTGGGGCATGACCCAGAACCCTAGGCACTTTTTATGGGCATTCATTAGGTTTTAGGGCTTCAAAATGGTGTTTTTTGATTCCCGAACTTCGGGTCCCATTGATTTCAATGGGGTTCGGGAATCCGAACTGAACTTTCGGGAAATTCGGGTGTTCTGGTCGAACCAAACTTTTCAAAAGTTTGATCATCCCTAGTGGTTGGATCCTTAGTGGTAAGTAAATCTCCTGTAACAATCCTTATTGGTAGTACTCATAAAGAAATCAGAAAACTGACATAGTGCTGAACCACTTAAAACAACTCTAATAAGAAAACCATACAAAATGACAACATTTTTCAGTGCACTAGCTCTGGTGCACTAAGATAGCATGCGTAGCACAATAAGGGTGTGCAGCCCCCTTAAGGATCACTTGGATGCCCCCAGGGCCTGGTGACGTTAGGGCGCTCTCAGAGAAAGATTGCACCCTGTTTGGTGATTGCCAGAACTACATCAAGTGTGTTTAATTATGCAATATTAGTGGAAAACGTTGTACCATATATTTAATTTTTAACACTGCTTACAATCAATTAGAACACTAGCATGTATTCAGCAGCAGAGCAATGCACACATATTTACTTAAGTTTTCTGTTTATCTGATATCTCTTTTTGGTTAAATTTATACATTTCATTTCCACAATTAATTTGTGTGCACATAGTAGTGCACAGGATCAGGCACTTCTACATTTGCAGTAAAGTTGGCATCTCTAGATGTATAACTGAAAAAGTACAGTTTAATGAAGTTAGGATTTTGGGCTTGAATTTAAAAAAATATTTTGGACTTAAGTCCACTTTTCTTACCCCATACTTACTTAAGTTCTGTGTATTTACAAAGTATTAAAGAAAGAGGATCATTATGACAGCAGCAACAGATACCTAGCTTCTCTCCTAATGGGTTTAATTTAACAAGTTTCTCTGTGTTTCACATTTTACAGTTTATTTTTTCTAATTATTCAGATTCTAGCTTCCTATTAACATAACATTTTTTTTTTTAAATATAGAACACCAGCTGCACTCTACATTTTAATCTTTGATAGTCGATTAGTA
This sequence comes from Pelophylax lessonae, assembly GCF_965119305.1. Classification (NCBI taxonomy): domain Eukaryota; kingdom Metazoa; phylum Chordata; class Amphibia; order Anura; family Ranidae; genus Pelophylax; species Pelophylax lessonae. The sequence goes on from NC_138769.1 coordinate 434,636,383, forward strand.
TTAAATTGTACATAATTCAAGTAACAAAAAATCAGGCAGCGATCAAACAGGATCTCAGACCATACCTCATGTGACTGGGGAATAAGGATAGGAAGTGTAGTAGGAAAGGTTACGTTATTATGCCTAATTATTACCACACCTGGGTTTAAAATTTTCCAAACTTTTAATGTGAAAGATGAATCATGAGAAACAAATGTTAAGGCAATCTCTCTCTCTTAAAAAATATATATATATATATATATATATATATATATATATATATATATATATATCACTCATCAAAATATTCACATTTTTTTTAAATAATGCACTATTACTTGTTGGGTCTGTTTAGAGAAGGCCAAAGGAGACGGGATCTGTGTGAAGGACTGCCTAGTGCTTAGTCCCAGAATGGATCAAGGGAATATGCCCTTTTTTCCAGGGGTGTTGTTCATTATGACTGATGTAGATGTGAATCACAACATTATTTGCATGGGGTCCTCTATTCATATATACAGTGCCTTGCGAAAGTATTCGGCCCCCTTGAACTTTGCAACCTTTTGCCACATTTCAGGCTTCAAACATAAAGATATAAAACTGTAATTTTTTGTGAAGAATCAACAACAAGTGGGACACAATCATGAAGTGGAACAAAATTTATTGGATATTTCAAACTTTGTTAACAAATAAAAAACTGAAAAATTGGGCGTGCAAAATTATTCAACCCCTTTACTTTCAGTGCAGCAAACTCTCTCCAGAAGTTCAGTGAGGATCTCTGAATGATCCAATGTTGACATAAATGACTAATGATGATAAATAGAATCCACCTGTGTGTAATCAAGTCTCCGTATAAATGCACCTGTGATAGTATCAGAGGTCCGTTTAAAGCGCAGAGAGCATCATGAAGAACAAGGAACACACCAGGCAGGTCCGAGATACTGTTGTGGAGAAGTTTAAAGCCGGATTTGGATACAAAAAGATTTCCCAAGCTTTAAACATCCCAAGGAGCACTGTGCAAGCAATAATATTGAAATGGAAGGAGTATCAGACCACTGCAAATCTACGAAGACCTGGCCGTCCCTCTAAACTTTCAGCTCATACAAGGAGAAGACTGATCAGAGATGCAGCCAAGAGGCCCATGATCACTCTGGATGAACTGCAGAGATCTACAGCTGAGGTGGGAGACTCTGTCCATAGGACAACAATCAGTCGTATACTGCACAAATCTGGCCTTTATGGAAGAGTGGCAAGAAGAAAGCCATTTCTTAAAGATATCCATAAAAAGTGTTGTTTAAAGTTTGCCACAAGCCACCTGGGAGACACACCAAACATGTGGAAGACGGTGCTTTGGTCAGATGAAACCAAAATCAAACTTTTTGGCAACAATGCAAAACGTTATGTTTGGCGTAAAAGCAACACAGCTCCTCACCCTGAACACACTATCCCCACTGTCAAACATGGTGGTGGCAGCATCATGGTTTGGGCCTGCTTTTCTTCAGCAGGGACAGGGAAGATGGTTAAAATTGATGGGAAGATAGATGGAGCCAAATACAGGACCATTCTGGAAGGAAACCTGATGGAGTCTGCAAAAGACCTGAGACTGGGACGGAGATTTATCTTCCAACAAGACAATGATCTAAAACATAAAGCAAAATCTACAATGGAATGGTTCACAAATAAACATATCCAGGTGTTAGAATGGCCAGGTCAAAGTCCAGACCTGAATCCAATCGAGAATCTGTGGAAAGAACTGAAAACTGCTGTTCACAAACGCTCTCCATCCAACCTCACTGAGCTCGAGCTGTTTTGCAAGGAGGAATGGGCAAAAATTTCAGTCTCTCGATGTGCAAAACTGATAGAGACATACCCCAAGCGACTTACAGCTGTAATCGCAGCAAAAGGTGACACTACAAAGTATTAACTTAAGGGGGCTGAATAATTTTGCACGCCCAATTTTTCAGTTTTTTATTGGTTAAAAAAGTTGGAAATATCAAATAAATTTCATTCCACTTCATGATTGTGTCCAACTTGTTTTTGATTCTTCACAAAAAATTACAGTTTTATATCTTTATGTTTGAAGCCTGAAATGTGGCAAAAGGTCGCAAAGTTCAAGGGGGCCGAATACTTTCGCAAGGCACTGTATACTAAGGATAAGGCCCCTTTCACACTTGTGCGACCTGAAAATCGCGTGACTTTGATGTGATGTGAACACACGACTTTAACGTGACTTTGACGTGACCTTGAAGCGACTTGATGCAATGTCTGTGTAATCTTGACGTCTATGGACCTCAAGTCGCATCAAACTCAGACCAAAGTAGTGCAGGGACTACCTTGAAGTCGCTGCGACTTGAAGTTGCACATATATGGATGGTTCTCACTGGAAATCATGGGGTACGACTTGGCATGTGCCTTACAGTCACAAGTGTGAAAGGGGCCTAAGAGTCTAGTATAGATAAAGCTGCTTGTTGTGGGGGCACTCAATAGGAGGGAAGGGCCAGGAGCAACAATGAGGGACTCGAGAAGAGGACGATCCAGGTTTCCCTATGCAAAACCAACTGAACAGAGGAGGTAAGTATAACATATATGTTTTTTTTAAAAAGAAAAACTAGACTTTACTATCACTTTAAGCGAAGTGCATGCATGGAGTCAGCACTAGGTGGACAGAGAGGCTCCATACCATTACTGGGAGTGAGGTAGCAGAGATATGCTGGAGAGTAGGGATGATCGAACAGTTCGGGTCGACCATCGGTTCGACCCGAACATTGACTGTTCGAGGTTCGGCCGAATTTAGAACTTTTTGCTGAAAAAGTTCGGAATTCGGCAACCAGAACCGACCAAAATGCCAAAAGCCTGTGATTGGACCAGAACCATTAGAAAAAGCCAATTGAGGGGGCAGGAGAATGCTAGGAATGTCATTGGAGTGACTAGGGGGTCCATAGTCCAATCATTAGTGAATACGCCCCCCATATACTATAAGATAGTCCCCGCCAAATTCCTAGCATTGTTATACAGGGACATGGAAGAGAGTGGAAGCAGTTCTGTTAATTTTACTTTAAAAGTGTCATTTAGCATTTATTAGTGTGAGGAAAGGGATATCTAGTGTAGTTAGGGTGCTCTTTTACACTTTAGTTAGATGCAAAAATTTAGTTTCTGTAGGGAAAGTGTGAAGTGTCAGGGTGACCGTAATGTAGTGTAGGGTGAATTGACTGCTATGGCAGGGTGACCAAACCCTTCCATATCAGGGTGACCGTAATGTAGTGTAGGGTGAACTGACACTGACTGCTATGGCAGGGTGACCAAACCCTTCCTTATCAGGGTGACCGCTATAGAGAAAAGCTAGTTTCTCTGAAGTCACTTTCGCTGCAGTAATATGGCTTCGCCCCTGTCAGCTTGCTTTTTGGCTGCAGGCATCTATACTGATTTTTTGAGCACATGTTTGGAGTCAGGCATGACATCTGAACATGTGTATACGGGTATATATACACACATACTTATATGTATATACACACCTACACATATATAGGTGTGATAGTAGCAGAAATATATGCTTGCACTAATGAAATCATTTACACTAATATGGCTCCGCTCCTATAACACCTATATATGTGTAAGTGTAAAATACATATAAGTATGTGTGTATATATACCACTATACACAAGTTCAGATGTTTTGCCTGCCTCCAAAAACCCCAAAAAAATGCCTGCAACAACACACCTGGGCGTTTTTTTTTTTTTTTGGCGCTAGCGTTTTTTTGGGCATTTTTTTGGGGTTCTTTGGAGGCAGGCAAAACATCTGAACTTGTGTATAGTGGTATATATACACACATACTTATATGTATTTTACACTTAGATAGGTGTGATAGGAGCGGAGCCATATTAGTGTAAATGATTTCATTAGCGCAAGCATATACTTCTACTATCACACCTATATATGTCTAGGTGTATATATACATATAAGTATGTGTGTGTATATATACCCGTATACACAAGTTCAGATGTTTTGCCTGCCTCAAAAGACCCCAAAACATGCCCAAAAAAACGCTTGCTACTAAACCGGCAAGGTGTGAAAAGAGAGAAGCCAATAACCTGTTCTATAAGTGACCTAATACAAACAATCTTTTTTTAATAGTTCTGGACATGCTACAGAGCTTCACAGGTACACTTTTTAGACCCCCCAGATACTAAATCCAAAGAATTTTTTTTTTTTTTATTTTATTTTTAATTTTTTCAATAATTGTCTCTCTATCAAAAATGACAATTTTTAAGAACTTTTTTTGTGTGATTAATAATCCCTGGGGTATGACCCAGAACCCTAGGCACTTTTTAGGGGCATTTATTGGGTTTTAGGGCTTAAAAATTGTGTTTTTTGATTACCGAAGTTCGGGTCCCATCGATTTCAATGGAGTTCTGAAATCTGGGCCGAACTTTCGGGAAGTTCGGATGTTCTGGTCGAACCGAACTTTTGAAAAGTTCGATCATCCCTACTGGAGAGGTAGAGAGGTCAAGGGCTCTGCATGTCCCTCCTTATTCATCAGTGATTTTGGTGATGTACATTAACATCCAGAGAGTTTATTAGAGTTCAGTCATCTGTACCCTATGTGTAAGACGGTGACCCTGCACAAGGCACCAGAAGAACCCACCCCGGGGTAGGCCCTTGTGACCCTTGTGACCCTTGCTTATTCGCCCTTAAGGAGGGATACCTGGAGGATGGTAAAACCAACTACCTGCCTACGCCCCCTACATTTTTGCGCCCAATGTGGGGCTATGCCTACTGCATACACCTAAAGACCACTTTCTAAGAGACCATGGCAATAGTTAGCTAGTTAGAACTTGTCCAGGCTTGTCCAACAATACTCCATGTGAGCTACAATGTCTTCTTCTCTTGCATGAGGATCCATTTCTTGATTAGAGAATATCCTGATAAGGTGTGTAAATAGGAACCGGACCCAGAACAACACTCAGATGATTCACCTGTGGTGCTACCAGCCACCATGGCCAGCCTCCAGCTACCATGGAAACAAATCCCAGCTACTACTGACACCGGGGAACGATACCTACTAGCCAATGAGTTTGCCATTCGGGCACCCTGGAAGAGTTCTGAGCTCTCTTCCAAACCTGCAATAGATACCTGGCCAACTACTCTGGCTCGCTGCCATGTCTGCGGAGTACCATTATTCCAGCTCATGCTGGAGGAGGAGCCCAGCTGTGAAATTGTCTCAGATGACCTGCTCAGGAGTGATTCCGCTGCCAGAGGTGCATCTACCTCCGAGTCTCAGGCAAAGATCCTAGCCATGACAACTTAACAGGGATGGCCTCCCTCATGGTTTATGGGGTCGAGCAGCCACTCTACCATGCATCTGCAGATCCTGCACCCCTGTGAGAGGAAGATTGAAGTCCCTGTGAGCTCCTGCTGGATGAGCTGCCACCCCCTATGGTCCAAGTAACACCAATGGCAGATCAGCCTAGACAGCACTAGTGTTGTCCTCCTGGACTCCCCGCTCCCGGATATAAAAATCCCTCCTTTGTTGGACTGATCCCTACATGACAAGACCTCAACAATCTGACAAGCTATACACTCGTGAGACCGGCCCATGGGGATTTCATAGCATAATCTAACCTTAAACCTGGATGAGGAGCTATGCACCATCTTTGGAGTCTCACATACTGCATCCTTGTTCATCTCCACCTGACTCAGCGTCACCTGGCTAGCCCAGCTCTAACACTCTTAGGAAAATATTGTATGCAGATATAGAGACCTGTATTCCCGTTTGTCCAAGAACAGTCGTTCCAGCAGCTGGAGAATGATAGACCCAAATTGTACAGCAGAGCTGTTTGGGAGAAACTTAATATACCCCAACACCAGAGAACTTTCAGACAACAAAATGAATATATTGAGGCCGAGTTCCATTGCCTATACAAGTAACATGGAAAGACACATTTACATGGACTGTGTTGAAATAGTTAATCCAGGTAGATTCTGGTAATAGTTAATCCTGCCAAAGGTGGGAGATTGAGAGGAATTAGTGTTACTGGACTTTCCTTTGGTGGGCCTCACTGGGTCCAACCCACTAGTTCTGTGTGAAATAAAAGGAATGGGGGTTCAAGCCCAAAGGAGGGGGGCTAGGAAATACCTGGAGGTTTTCGTGGTGCTGTTTTGCCGAAGTCTGGAAAGCCAGTGATGTGCCGAAATCGTAAATTACATTACCCAGGAGGATTACTGGGGCGTGTAATCCCTCTTGAATAAACCAATGTTGGACTTTGCTAGAGATAGACTCTTTTCTCTACAGGTATGGCGGGGCATCCACAAGCTTAAGTTAGGGATGTTAGGGAAATGACTGCACTTTATTTTGGACTGTTATCTCTATATATTATCATGTTAATGTATTTAAGTAAAGCTTTTGAAGCTGTGCCTCAGCCTGGTTTGAAGTTACTAAAGGGATGTAATGCAAGTAACTGGCACATATAGTCCATAGCTTGGTTCACTAAACATATTGGGGTATGAAGATAATGGTGTAAGAGTTCATACAGTGTGAAGACACAAGTGGTTACCAAGAGTAACAAAGGTTTCTCTAGCAGCATGTAAGCTTGTACATGTGACAGGCTGGATAGCTTCTTGCAGGAGGAGTTGTCTGCACTTCCTCTCTGGGTGGTCCATCTCCCAGTGGGAGGAGATCAACACTGCAGAAGTCCCCAACCTGAACACAGGTAAGGAAGAGGTAAGTGAAGTGCAGCGCTAGGTGCACGGAGGGGCTCAAGACCATTACTAGGAATGAGAAACGTTGATACCCTGGACAGGTGGAGAGGGAAAGGGCTCTGTGTGTACCTCCTAAATGCACAGTGCCTGTGGTGATGTACATTAACATCAAGTAAATTAGAGTGTAGGCATCTGTTCAAGCAAAGGTACCCCATGTGTAAGACAGTAACTCTGCACAAGGTGCCTGAAGTAGCCCAGAAGAACCCACCCCAGGGTAGGCCTCTCATGTGACTCTTGTTTAGTGCTCAACAAGGAGGGAAACATGAAGGATGTGACAACCAACCACCCACCTACCCCCCTACACGTGTGTCAGCAATTATGATACTTACCCTTCCCTGTAGAGCAGTGGTTCTCAACTCTGGTCCTCAGGACCCACTAACAGGCCAGATTTTAAGTATCACCTTGGGGAGATGCAGACTAGAATACTCAAATCACTGAGCAGCAAAATATATCACCTGTGATGTATTTCAGTTATCTTGCAAACCTGGCCTGTTAGTGGGTCCTGGGGCCCGGAGTTGAGAATCACTGCTGTAGAGGAACAATTTACCAAGAATGTATGAAAATGCTAGAACAAGCTTGTTGTGTGTGCTTAGTACAAATATGATTATGGGACATTCTGCAAAGAAAATGCCCAAACTTACAACATTGACTGAGTCTTGAATGACCTTTCTATGGGTTTAGACATGACTTGTCCTAGTTGGTGGCCCTATTGTCTGTGGAGTTCATTGCTTACTAGTATCAGATACCTGAGAGAGTGCCATTGGTGACCAGGTATTTCCTGGAACTTTTTGTTTACATTAGAATTTTTTGCTAGAAAATTACTTAGAACCCCCAAACATTACATATATTTTTTTTTAGCAGAGACTCGAAAGAATAAAATGGCGTTCATTGCAATATTTATGTCACACTGTATCTGTGTAGCTGCTTCCATAATCCTGTCATCAAATGTCAAAATAATGATGTATATATACTGTGGGCGGTCGGCAAGTGGTAAACAACTTGCACATGAGATTCAGCAAGGAATTGTAAGAACAAAACAATGACTATGTAAACTATACAAGTTCAAACTGACATTCAATGTTTGTAGAACTTGTCAGATTGATGACAAATGTGCTGTAATACACACTTCACAATTCCAGTGCCATTTTCTAAATTTAACATCTGCTACTGTTATTACATTTCTCTCTGCAGTTTTCAGCAGCGAAGGTAACCCAAAGGAACTAACATCTGACGATGCACCACAATTTGTTTAATCTCAGTTTTAATCCTTCCTGAAAGAAAGAATTACTGTTCATAGGAAATAAAAAGATTGAGAAATTTCACAGAAGCCCTAAATTTGAATTCCAGATATGGCTATTTTTGCATAATTGCATTGGTCCAGCTTGGACCAATGTAATCATGCATTTGTCATATCTGGACAGTCCCCATGGAAGCTGGAAATCACTGCAGTAGGCACTGTTACTAAAGTGATCACTGCTATATTGTGTGTCCCATGCTGAGTTGCTGCCCTGCTTCTTAGTGAACACAGGTATTTGCTTGCTCTGCATGAGCACCATTCAGAGAATACTATTCATTTTCCTAATGGATGCAAAGCATTCTGGCTAACATCAAGTGAAGTGTATGTTCCTATATGTGTCCAGTAGGGGTGCTCTACTGTAATTCTGGCCCTTTGGCTAGAATATCTGACTGCACAGTATACCTGCTGGGTAGTATTTCTCTAGTGTGTTGAGACTTGAGGGGCTTACTGCCACTTTATTTGAGCAGTGCTACCTAGTCTGACTGCGATTTGGGAAGGCAGAAAGCCCACGGTGTAAAACGCTGCATGGTAGTGGTGACCCAGTGGTGGTGGATTAAGGTTATGCGTTTGAGGCCTTTCTGTGTGAAATAGAACTTTTGCCACAACACCAATATTTTTTTTCTGCACCTCACCTCATGAGCTAGACCTTTTGATTGAGACACCGTTCCCCACAAACGCTTACTGTACAAACTAAGGAAGATAGGTATGGACCATAAGGTGAGTACCTGGATAGAGAACTGGCTCCAGGGGAGAGTACAGAGGGTGGTGATTAATGGGGAGTACTCGGATTGGGCGGGTGTGGAAAGTGGGGTCCCCCAGGGTTCTGTCCTGGGACCAATCCTGTTTAATTTATTCATAAATGATCTAGAGGAGGGGATATCTAGTACAATCTCAGTATTTGCGGATGATACTAAATTAGGCATGCCAATATCTTCTATGCAGGATGTGGAAACCTTGCAAGCGGACCTGAACAAAATAACGGAGTGGGCAACTACATGGCAGATGAGATTTAATGTTGAAAAATGTAAAGTAATGCACTTGGGGGCCAGAAACCAGAAAGCAAGCTACTCGCTAGGGGGGGAACCTCTGGGTGAGTCTAGGATGGAAAAGGACTTAGGGGTACTGGTAGACAACAGGCTTGGCAGTGGCATGCAATGCCAGGCCGCAGCAAGCAAAGCCAACAGAATACTGGGATGTATAAAAAAGGGGATTCACTCCAGAAATAAAGAGATTATTCTCCCGCTCTACAAGACTCTGGTCCGGCCACATCTGGAGTATGCTGTCCAGTTCTGGGCACCGGTCCTCAGAAAGGATGTGCTGGAACTGGAGAAAGTCCAGAGAAGGGCAACAAAAATAATTAGGGGGATGGAGGACATCAGCTATGAAGAAAGACTACAAGCCCTGAACTTATTCTCTCTGGAGAAGAGACGATTGAGGGGGGATATGATATCAATGTACAAATACTGTACTGGCGACCCGAGCATAAGGAACAAACTATTCAGAGAAAGGAGATACAATAAGACACGTGGCCACTCACTAAAACTAGAGGAAAGGCGGTTTAACCTTAAAGTGCGTAAGGGGTTCTTCACTGTAAGAGCGGTAAGGATGTGGAATTCTCTTCCACAAGCAGTCGTATCAGCAGGGAGCATTGATAGTTTCAAAAAACTGTTAGATGGACACCTTAAAGACCACAACATACAGGGGTATACAATGTACGGCTAAAAGCAAACACACACACACATCATAGGTTGAACTGGATGGACTGATGTCTTTTTTCAACCTCACTAACTATGTAACTATGTAACTATGTAACTATGAGACGAGGCAATTTTTGTCACCGGGCCTCAAGGCTTAGCCAGTGTATTATACACTGGTGCATTTGAGTTATTATTAATTTTTTTTCTTCACATTTATCACTGCAATTCATGTGTGTGACTCTTTCTCACTCACTGCGAATGGTGGGGGTTCCGGTCTTTGGGTCAGCGTTAAAGTCTAGGAGGAGGATGTGTACCTTAGGTTCCTTTCTCTCTTGCCTTGTGGTTTCTCTTTGGTTTTCCCTTTACCTATTGCTCAGATGTTGGTTTCAGCTTGCCACAAGGAGAGGGGTCTACCAGGCCATTTAGCTATGTGCCTTGCCCCATCAGGAGACCTTTTGTATGTGTTCACATGCACTTTTTTGGCTCACAGGTTCTGTAATTTGTGTGCACCGCTCAGCGGGCTTGAAATAAATATGAATGCAATACATTCTCTGATTGGATGAGGTGGAGAGGAGGGATGGAGTGTCACAAGCTCCGGCTTGTCCAATTAGAGAATCAAAAAAAAATTCAATGAAAAATTGTAATGAACAGCTATGGGGATTCCAGTGGGTATATCTTCTTTCCTAAGCCACTCCTCTCCCCCCATCCACCTTCAGAGCCACTGGAAATCTAGAACCAAAGTGTTCAGTCCTTGTAGATCTAAAATTTCTATACTCAAGATTTACTTGGGGTGCTATTACATGACATTCTTTTTTTCAAGTTATGTGCCGAATTCCAACACTGCTTCAGACAATCTATTAGAAAGTGTGGCCCTGTTTTTGAGGTGCTTTCTTATCTAGTCTAACTTGATGAGGAGGATGTGTGAGTTAACCTATTTGTTGTTTATTGGAGCTTATAATGCATATTAATCAAACAGCAAATGATAAATTCAATAATCACATACTGTTAGAAAATAATGAGGTGAGCTGGGCATGGATCAGACTACACAGAAAAAATCTCTTGTATAAAAAGTTGTATATTTTGTTGTATAACAATTAAAAATTAGCTTAAAAGCACATAGTAAAGTTCTTTGGTGAAAACATACAGTGAACAGAACTACTGTCAAATATGATGGTTCAATAACGTGTTTTGCGGTACGATAATGCTTCTTCAGATTGCCAAGTATGTTTGTGACAGTCAATTCAATGCAAAATTCATATATCTAAAAGATAAAACATACATCAATACACATCATATGCAGAAGCATTACTTTATACATATTATGTTTATAGCCCCTATCCCCATATAAAAAAAACAAAAACAACACATTACTTACAAAAACAATAATACATAACGCGAAAGGACAGTTAGTCTCAAGTTGTGGGATTGCAAAAACAGAGACCCATATGGGAAGGGCAAATCCATGTTCGCAGTTCTGTATATATCAAAATGACAATGGTAATGAAGCTCACATCTTTAAATCATTAGGTATACTCAGTTTACAACCTAGAACAAGGTACTCACTGTTAATGGGCTATGACTTCCATATCGGACAGAGGCCCTTCATTCTATCCTGAATTCTGGGTTCAGACTAAAGGCTCTGACATTTAAAACAGTTAAGCTGATGTTTATGTATAAAGGAAATAATGAATAGTAACTGTAGTTTTTTAAAGTCATACAGCCACATATCTTCAGATATAAGGATCAAATCAGCCAAGCTATACAGGTAGACAAAGGGAACCGTCTAACAAAATCAATGTCCAGAGAGCCACTACTATAGTTATACAAAAAATAGAAAGCATTTGCAAAATGCTTACCTCGCCATATATAGACACTGTGATTGCCCCCCTACACATTCAAGACATGAAAGAAAAACCGAAAGAAGCTCCTCACCTAAAGGTTTTTTTTTTTTTGTTTATGGGGATAGGGACTATAAACATCATTTGTGTAAAGTAATGCCTATGCATATGATGTGTATTGATGAATGTATTATCTTTTAGATATATTAATTTTGCATTGAATTAACTGTCACAAGCATACTTGGCAATCTGAAGAAATGGTATTGTACCACAAAACGCTTTATTGAACCATTAGTTCTGTTCCTTGTATGAATTTTACCCATGGACTTTACTATTACTCAGAATTTACTATTTTCTTACACAATAAAATGTATGATTATTAATTCAAGAGTTTTTTTTCTATGTATTCTGGTCAATTGTATTATACCGGTAGGCCACCCTTAGAATGCCTAGCTCACCTCTACCTGTATTAATTTCTAGCAATAGTTTGGGTTGGCGACCTCCTGGTATAGTATTTTTACAACTCCCATTGTGTGCCAAAGCACCCACTACGATTTATCTAATATACTGTATGTGATAACATACCGTCAGCGACCTCTCAAAACATTGACATATTTATTAAGTTAATTTAACAGACAAATTTGCCCACATGTTCACCAGGTGAGGAATTTGCTGCCATTTTCTGGATATCTGGATTCCCCATTTTTCAAAGGGAAATCAAGGTCTTTATAATTTACAAAAAATATGTCAAATGTAAAAGCCTAACTCCAGCCAAAACATTTATTTTAGCTTTGGGCAGAATAAGGAAAGGATAGAACCTCTGTCAGTTTTTTCCACTCTGTAGACTTCTGTTCTGGACAGAAAGTGATAGAAATTTAATTACTGCAGGTATATACTGCAACAGTAAATAGGGAACATCTGTATGGTTATTTGTACTAAACCTGTCTCTATAGTACAATGATAATTGTGCCCCTCTTTTCATGTGTTGTTGTTATTACAGGGAAAGAAAATGAGGTGAAATCTGTCTAAAAGGGTCCTGGACAGCAATAAAAACATGATAGACATATTTACTCTTTCCAAGTACAAAGCCAAAAAATACATTTTGTCTGTAGTCCATCAGGGCCAATTGGTTCTTAACAGTTGCCCTTTTAAATAGAAAATCCTTTATTTTAATGGGACTGAGCCATTGAGTCTTGCAGAAGACCCAACATGCTCAATTCCATTTGTTTCCACACAATTGGACTCTACATGAAGATTGTAATCTGAAACCCCTATTTGCATATGCTGGCATTAATCCATCAAGCTACCTGAAAAATAAATAAATTAAATGTTTATATTTTAATGAAGTAAAATCATTAGTATAGGTTGATGTTTCCTGCACAATGTTTTTTTTTTTTTTTTTTTTTTTGGAGGGTTATCCTTTTTTTTTTCAAACAAAGCTGAGCCTTGATGCATGTTTCCATCTGTGTTCTAGCTATCAAAGCCAGTTGGAAGATTAATATTGTGCATTTTATTCTTTGAAGTTTCTTGCAGAAAAGAAATCATGTTTTAATGTTTCATATACCAAAAATCATATTTAAATATGCTTTAAAGATTAACTAACTTCTAAACGAGGAAAAGGAATTCCTAATGAAAGGCACTTTTATAGGAAAAGGAGTATTGATACGCAGAAGCTCTGCCAAGTCATTTTTTCCACTTTGTAGCCTGCACACAAAAGCTGCAATTTAACATTGTTCATAAGTGTGATGGCTCAGTTTAATTAATGTTAATGCCACATTTTCATGATTATTTAATTGGTAATTATCTTTTTCTTTGCCTGTCTTTATTTGCATTATGTTTTCATATATATATATATATATATATATATATATATATATATATTGTATATATATATATATATATATATATATATATACTGACACATGCTCTGGCAGAGTGAACTTTTTATTTTATTTTAACTAAGTTACTGCTCCCTAGTGATATTTTGTTTTAATGTAAGGAATGTCTGTGCACTTTAATGAACAGTTACATTTCAAACCAAGGTTATTGTATAGTGGGACTGTTCATCAAATTAGATATTTCCCTCACACATACTGTGTGTCCTTCCTAGTAGCTTTTCTGTGCTTTTTTTTTTTTTTTCCATTAACTGGAAACGCAGTTGCCTTAAATCAAACAAGAGTTACTAGTATTTTGCTTTTTGCATCTCATTTCAACATTGATCAATTTCACCTGGTCATTTCACAGAAACTTCAATTGTTGCTTCACCTTTCCCATAATACTAAGACTCTAATGCTTGTTCAGTCTATGAGGTTTAGACTAGTAGTATACTCACCCTATATTTGCTCCTTTGACAGTTGATGCTCTCCTCTTTCCCCTCAATGGGGCAGACCCTTCTGTCATCCCATTCAATGCTGGTTGTACACTGTACATGATGACAATGGCAAAAGTGGCAATTACATGACCGGCAAAGAGAAGTGGCTTCATGGAAGCAGTCATCTAATTTTGAGGGAATGTGCAGGAGTGAGAAATAAGGTTTGTAATTCTGCCTATTCCATGAACCTAGACTAAACAAGCATTAGAGGGGAGTTACCAAGCTGGATTTTTTAACTGACTGGATCTGACACGACTTTTGTTTATTTGAAGATACTAGCAAGGCAAATTCTCAGTTTTAGGAATTGGCTGCAATAATTGTACTGCTTCTGAAAATGCCTAAAATGCTAGAAAATCTCCTTGCTAATGAAAATAAATAGGGAGAAAAGGAGCGAAGTGCCGTGTGTATGTCACTGCCTCAGGAAAGTAAATGTAAGATGCAATAAAATGGCCTCTGCTGGTTGATACAAGTTTTTCAATGATATCTTGGTTAAAACAAGCGGTCTAAGTAAACTTAATAAAGTCCCTTACTGTTGTAACCAATGCACTTAGGCATTTCATTCCTTCATCTGGCCTACATGGGTTAGTTTTTTCATTCAACTGATTGTTTGAAAGAAAAAAAAAACTGACCAAATTCCCCCATTCACACATACGATGTATTGTATGTCATTGTATTTTGACAGTGGGGAGACTCCCTCAAAGTTAGAATACATAGATCAGCACTGCTGCCTATTGCCTGCAATCTGATCGAGTGAGAATATGCTGACAGGCTAGTTTAAACAGATGTTGATCAGAAGATCAAAACTTGACTGTTCCCTGCTGAACTGGTTGAATTTCGTTCCATGTATTGCCAGTTTTAGCCTACATTTCTAATATATTTTAAATTTTGGAAAAATTTTTGGTGCCATTTCCTTTTAGAAAGAACAACCTAGGGAGGCAATTACTCCCCCGTAGTAGGTTTTACCTTGCCCCCCCCCCCAGTGTGCCCCTCCACCACCACTGGCTCACACCCTCCGCCTCACATAACTCTTCTTCTGAATTAACTGGGTCTCTCACTGTAAAGCTTGGTCTGCATGGACCTGCATGGATTAGGTTTGCCTAAATAAAGTCATAGCCGCTCACACGGCACCTGCCTGGCTCATTGCTTCCTCGCAGGATCCTTCATCCCCATTGGGCAGCATAAATGCAGGGGGCATGGCGCAGGCATGTTTTCCCATTGGGGGGTGTGGTTCGGTGCAGGGGTCGGACTTTGCTCCCCCTCCCCAGTCTCAGACGTGTGAAAAGGCAGCCCGGTACCATCATCCTAGATGTGAGTACACTTGATGGGTGTGTGTATATGTGCTGCATCGCTGTTGGTACTGATCACTGACTGATCGTAGTGTGTTTCCAAATGTATTCAATGCTGGTTTCCTGAGATCATAATGTAGGCTGATCCCTTCAGGCTGGGAGGGTCAGTACAGGCAGCAGCTAGTTCAGTTCTGCGTGGAGGGATCCAAAAGTCTCCTCTGTCTTGTCCTAACACCCAGAAATCATATCTTTGAAGTCATAACGAAATCTATACATCCCATTTCACTTGCCTGACACATTCCGAGTCTCTGATCTGCCCCCTAGATTTCTAAACGCAGCCAAACTGATCTAAATATAAAGGGTGACTGATCAATTTTAGGCTCAACCTACACATTACAGTCTGATTTACAGTCTTCCCCATGGTGGACATACACACGTCAATACAAGATTTATTTTGTTTTCGATTGATCTTTAGTAGATAACACAATCAATTGATATGACACCCTTTAGGAATTTGATCGATCATCTAGCCTCATTTTCATTCATGAAGTAGTTAGAAAATGTCTGGCTGTGTAATGTAAAGGGGCTGTGTAATGTAAAGGGGCTTCGTAATCTAAAGGGGGCCAGAGTTGCAGGGGATGTGTAATGTGGCTGTCTGTGTAAAATCGGTACACAATGGTACTTAGTAGGGGTGGATGAACAGTTCGGCCTCAGCATGAGTTTGGGCTGAACGTTTGCCTGTTCAGGCATTCTCCAAACACCTGAATTTGTAGGGTGTTCACCAGTTGTTCATGACGAACACCCTGCAATGCACTGAGCTGATTGGGCAAAGCTTTACCAGGAAGTTGATCGTGGCGTCCTTAGCAGCGTGGGGTCCACCGGCCAGTCCATATCAGGTCCTTCAATTGTGGTATGCATTTGGAGGGGAATCCGATGCCAACATTTTTTTTAAAAAAATGGCATGGGGTCCTTAACAGTCGATGAGTCATCAGCTGTCAATTGGTTTCCCGGCTGACAGCTGAATAAAACGTGCCAGTAAAAAAAATAAAGAAAAAAAAATAGACCCTTATCTGAGCATGCAGCCCAGCAGGTCAGGAAAGGGGAGGGAATGAGCAAGCGCCCCCCCCTCCTGAACCATACAGGGCTACATGCCCTCATCATGGGGGTGTGGGTGCTTTAGGGTGGGGCAGCCACTTCCTGACAACCCTGGGCTGTGGTTATCAGGGTCTGTGGGCAAGGAGCTTATCAGAATCTGGAAGCCAGATCCTGTCCCCACCCCCCAATAGAAGGATGGGTATCGGGTACATCATACCCCTACCCATTCACTAAAAAAGTGTCAAAAAGTAATAACCACAAGAAATAGCTTTTTGACAAGTCCTTTAAGTCCCTCGATGTAAATCCATTGAAAAAGAGAAAAAATAAAAACACGCTCACCTCCTGAGAGACCTCCTGCCATATGTCCGCTCTGTTCTTTGACATTTCCTATATAGGCAAGGGGTGGGGCCACCTGGCTACGTCACCTGGTTGCACTGCCCCCTTCTGACGTCAGAGTTTTTTATTTTTTCTATTTTTCGGGTCCGGTGGGCGGCGTGATTAGGAATGGTTTCACATGGAGGGACACTATTTTTTTATTTTTTAATAAAGGACTTGTAAAAAACCGTTTCTTGTGGTTATTACTTTTTCACACTTTTTGGTGAAAGAGTAGGGGTACAATGTACCTGATACCCATTCACATTGGGGGGGGATCTGGGGGCCTTCTTGTTAAAGGGGGCTTCCAGATTCTGATAAGTCCCCTGCCCACAGGCCCGACAACCACAGCCCAGGGTTGTCGGGAAGAGGCCTTTGACCCAACAACATGGGGCCAAGGTGCTTTGGGGTGGGGAGCCCTTTTATGGCCAATTACTTGCAAATAAGCCCTTTTCTTTTCGACTTCCATAGACTTCAATTGAGTTTGCGGTTCGGGTTAGAACATTTCCCCTGCTTGGAAGTTCTGCTGGAAACAGAACAGGGGGACTGTTTGACCCATCCCTAGTACTTAGTATTAGATAGTCACACACACACACACGTTCTGTTTTTTGGTCTTCATTAACCACTTCAGCTCCGGAAGGTTTTACCCCCTTAATAACCAGGCCATTTTTTGGGATTCGGCACTGCGCTACTTTAACTAAAAATTGTGCGGTCGTGCGACGCTGTACCCAAATACAATTGATGTACCTTTTTTCCCGATAATAGAGCTTTCTTTTGGTGGTATTTGATTACCTCTGCCGTTTTTAGATTTTGCCCTATAAATTAAAAAAAAGAGCGACAATTTTGAAAAAAAAAAAACACAATATTTTTTACTTTCTGCTATAAAACATTTCACATAAAAAAAATCAAATTTCTTTATCAGTTTAGGCCAATTTGTATTCTGCTTTATATTTTTGGTAAAAAATCCCAAAAAGCGTATTTTAATTGGTTTGTGCAAAAGTTATCGCGTTTACAAACTACGGGATAGATTTTTGGACTTTTTATTTATTTTTTGTTTCTATTAGTAATGGCGGCGATCCGTGATTTTTAGCGGGACTGCAACATTGCGATGGACAGATCGGACCCCTAACTGATATTTTTGACTTTTTTTGTGGACCAGTGGCATTAATACAGTAATCAGTGCTAAATAATATGCACTGTTACTGTATAAATGACACTGGCAGGGAAGGGGTTAACACTGGGGGTGATCAAAGGGGTTAATGTATGCCTGTTGGTGCTTACTCACTGTGGGGGGGGGGGGGGTCTGTGACAGGCAGAGAGAGATCAGGGTTTCAGCTTAGCTGAAACTCCTGATCTCTCTCTTCCTGTGTGACAGAAGACCCTCCTTCTTTGCTTACATAAGCAGGCAGGTCTTCTGTCAGTTTCTTTGACGATTGCATGTGCCGCCGAGGCCGCATGCACAAAATCACGTAGATCTACAAGATTTTGCGCAGCCGTGCCGCCCTGCCGCAGTATATTTGCGTGGGGCAGTTGGCAAGCGGTTGAACACATATTTAACAGAGGAGCTTAGTTACACAGCTCTGGTTATACAGAAAAGCTTTTGAGAGTTTCCCTCTTCTCTTCCTGAGGTCTGAAGCATTACCTGAGGAAAAGAGCAAAACTCTTGAAAGCTTGTCTTTTAACCATTTTAACACTGCTCACTGTGCCTCTACTGCGGCACAGTGGCTCGTTATCATCTGGCGACATAGACCTACGTCACCAGACATTCCCCGCTCTCGGCGGCGCATGTGGAGATCCGCCTGCTTGTGTAAACAAAGCGGGCGGATCTCCTAAGTGACAGGCAGGGACAGATTGCAGGATTCAGCATAGCTGAACCTGCGGTCTGTGCCTGTGTCACACAGTCCCCTCCCCCCACACACGTCAGTAAGCACCAGGCATACATTAACCCCTTGATCACCAATAAAAGTTAACCCCTTCCCTGCCAGTGTCATTTTTACAGTAACTGCATATTTATAGCACTGATTACTGTAGTAATGTCACTGGTACCCCCAAAAGTGTCAAAAATGTCAGTCAAGGGTCCGATCTGTCCGCCGCAATGTCGCAGTCCCGCAAAAAAATCGCAGATCGCCGCCAGATCGCCGCCATTACTAGTTAAAAAAAAAACAATAAAAATGACATAAATTTCCCGTAGTTAGTAGCTGCGATAACTTTTGCGCAAACCAATTAAAATACGCTTATTGCATTTTTTTTTACCAAAAATATGTAGCAGAAATTAAATTGGCCTAAAATGTTAAAAAATTTTGATTTTTACATTTTTTTGGGGAATTTCATATAAAAAAATGTGGAAAATATTGTTATTTTTTCAAAATTGTCGCTCTTTTTTTTTATCTCTTTCTGTTTATAGCGCAAAAAATAAAAATCGCACAGGTGATCAAATACCACCAAAAGAAATCTCTATTTGTGGGGAAAAAAAGCACATCAATTTAATTTGGGTACAGCATTGCACGACCGCGCAATTGTTCAATTAAAGTAACGCAGTGCTGAATCGCAAAATATGGCCTGGTCAGGAATGGGGTAAAATCTTCCGGTCTTAAAGCGGTTAAAAATACGCTCATTGAGAATTTTGTCAAAAGACATGTAGCTAAATACATTTTGGCCTAAATATATGACAAAAATTGAATATATTGGATATTTTTTAACTGTCAAAAATGTAGAAAAATATTGTTATTTTTTAAAAATTGTCAATTTTTTTTAATATCGCAAAAAATAAAAATCGCAGAGATGATCAAATACCACCAAAAGAAAGCTCTTTTTGTGGGAAAAAAAAGGACGTATATTTTGTTTGGGTATGATGTTGCATGACCGCGCAATTGTCAGTTAAAGTCGCACAGTGCGAATCGCAAAAAGTGGCCTGGACGTAAAGCAGGAAAATCCTCCGGTGGTAAAGTGGTTAAGTGTTAGATTAGTGCAATAAAAATGTATCATTGCATACCGCATTACTCTCTTATTTTTATTTATACTTATTTTGTTTTTTTCAGTGGTATGATTTAGTGGTGAAAATTATTAGTGCCCACTTAGTGTTGACTGTGGTATCTTATGTGCCTCCCCCCCGCTATATATTGTTCCTAGAAGGGAAGGGAACATTAATGATTGGATGAATTATTCAAAAGAGGCTAGCCGTCAGCTATCTGCTGTTACTTTTGTAGTCTTTCAGTCTTGATCTGTCCTCATTTAGCCTTTGATCAATTAATTTTTGAACAGTCCCCCAAAGTCTTTCAACTCTTTGGCTGATTTCACAGCTGGACATATTGGTCCTTAAACATGGCAACAAGTCTCAAGCACATACAGTACAGCTGTTGCTATGAGATTCGGTCTTCTAAGCATTTTAGTTCATAAAACATTTCTGTCAGTTAAACGAGCTGTGAACATTTAATTGTCAGATCACATATAAATTCCAAGCTTATTATAACATGTTTAATTTTGCTCAAATAAAAATGTTAAAATAGAAAATCCATTAGGCAAATATTACAAATATTTAGATAATACTCATAACAGAATAATTAGAAATAATAATAGGTTCTGTAATTTCCTTTTCCATTGGGAATTTAAATAGTCCCTTGCTGTGATTTGTTCTTTTATAGATTTGTAATACTGTATTTATTATTTTTGCACAAACTGCCAGAGACTGTGTTTCTGTTTTCTCCTATGCAAATGAAATATAACCTCTCTCTTGTGTCGCATAACAAAATTATTTTGGACAGTAGCAAAAATACAAGAATGCTATACTATTGCTTTTTCACCAATATATTTGAATGTTTCCAATACCAGAACCGTGTTTTTCATAACAAATACATAATTTAATACAATTTGCCTAATATAATACTTGAAATGTTTTTGTTAGTTTTAGACAGTTTACCTCCAACACAATACAAGGAGAAAATGAGCACTATCCTTTTGTGGATCCAGCAGTCTGAAACCAAACTTGCTATACCTCAGGTCACTGTTACTGAATGTGAAATCATGGAACAAAGACTCAGGGAGCTAAAGGTATGTAATGAAATGTTGCTTTTCTATATTGTTACAAGGCAGTTTACAGTACTGCATACTGAAGCAGAGATTTGTCATCTTTGCTGCATAGCAGGACAGTTCAAAACAGGAGCAATGATACACTTTATGAGGCAGACTTACTATGGAATAATAGCTTCATTCATAGAACTCCCCTTCTGTTTCCTAAAAGTAGCACTGCGACAATATAAAGCAGGAATCCTCAAACTATGGCCCTCCGGCTGTTGCAGAACTACACATCCCATGAGGCTTTGTAAAACTCTGATATTCACAGACATGACTAGTTATGATGGGAATTGTAGTTGCTGAAGAACTGAAGGGCCGTATTTTGAAGACCCCTGATATAAAGCATGCCACTGAAAACATCTTAGGTGGGCCTGTACTGGAAAACAGTTTCAAGTAACTTGAAAAATCTGTTGTAGATGTTTGCAAAACTGTTACAGCTGTCTCTCTTCGACTGCACATAGGGACCTCTGCAAATCCTGTGCTAAATGAGAAAGAGCTTGATTTTTTCTAAGAAGGTGTCTGATTCTGTGGTAACATTGCTGATAAATGTAATTCTCTTTATAGTACAAAACCTTCTGTAAGTTGAACTGTAACTTCTGAGCTTCTATATTATATAAAATGAACACCATCTAAGTGAATGTACTAAACATATAAGGGGAATACACTGGGAAAAAAATGTCAGCTTGCCATAAGGTCTTATGGGTTTAACTGATTCACAAGCTTAGGTGTGTTTGAATGTGAAGTCATACTTATCTAGGAGCTTATATACTGAAACAAATAAGTACATATTATATTTCCTTATTATTTAAAGGAAGTGGAGTGTAGTCAGTACTACACTCTCTGCTGCTTAAAATGGGTGTTATGCACTCTAGAGAATCAGCCCTAATTATGCTATTTCTGTGAAATCCATAGAGGAAGCAAAAAAGAAAACAAGCTAAGAGATCCTGCTGAAAGAGAGAGACAGGGCAGTCTTTTGCTACCTAAGTGATTTTTTGATGCTGGAAATATTACAATTCTTCATTTGATGTTGGAAAAATAGGGGGGGGGGTGGGGGATTCACTAAAGACAAACAGACTGTGCATTTTACAAGCGCAATTGCACACATTTTCCCCAGAGCTTAGTAAATGTGGTGAAACTTCACTGATTCCCATCATTCAATTGTGCGCAGGCAAAAACTAAATTTCCGTGCACCTTTTTGCGTATTCTTTATAAAGTGAAGCTTTACCACATTTACAGAAAATGAGTGCAACTGCACTTGGAAAGTGCACAGTCTATTTGACTTCAGTAAATCAACCCCTTAGTGAAGCCTGTTGCAGTGAGTTTGAAACAATTTTATTAAAGTGATATTTGTAGCCTGGGAGTCTGGGACAGATCCCCATCTGCTTGTTTTAAATAGATTACTGCTTATTTGCAAGGTCTATACACCAAGATGGAAAATAAGGTATACAAGCAGTAAAATAGTTTATCATATGATACTCACATTGATCAAAGCTTTTATGCCTTCTGTATTCGGAACACTGGTAAGTGTTGCTTTTGCATTGTTCTATTACGACCCGGATCCATGGTTACCTGGAGAGTGTTCCACGAACTCTTTTTTGAAGATCACTATTATGCCAGGTGACAAAATTGTTCACCCGGCGGAGAGAAAGCATGTGTTTTTCTTTTAATGCTAGTCCTTATTTGGTTCTTCAGTCAGGGCTGTATTCATATCAGGGTTGGCTGTATTTTGTTAATAATGATGTCTTTCCTCAGCCAAAGCTATTTTCAAAGGTATAGTTGTTATTTATTTTAATGATGCCTTACCTCTTAGATCATCACCAGCCATAATTTGTGAAAATGTTATAACTTTGTGAAAATATTATAACTTTAAATAAGCAGACTACAATATTTAAAGCAGTAATTTGACTGATTTATATGCACTGGACTATAAGATTGCACAATCAAGGACTGATGGTTTCATGTTTTCTGAGCAGTACAAAATCTTATATTCACCACCCCTTTTGACTTCACTACTGTATTTACTTGCCAGTATCCAGAGGTGGCTAGACAGGACAAATATTAGAAGCAAATGCAACATTTCCCTTGTGTGCCTTCGTGTTACCTCTTTTATCATGTTGCCCTAGATACAAATAAACTAGAAGTTAAAAACTGGAGATGTTACACTTATCTGTAGTACATTTAAAAAATATGCTATGCACTGACACCACATAACAAAGGCGATATTAAAAAATACTTTCATAAATGTAGACAACTGAAAGACCCATTAAATGTTTTATAAGCAGATCTTTCTAACATGCATCTCTAAAGCCTTTTTATTTTGGTATTATGTGTGGTATTTCTGTAATAAAATGGCTTTTAAACTTGTCATTGCATGGTACATTTTATGATAATTGCTAATTTTTAAGAATATGTTTTAATGTATGGTTTACCTAAAAGGCTTCTAAGAAGGTTTTTTGGTGATTACTACAGCAATCATATGCCATATTTACTTACACACACACACACACACACACACTCAGTTTTACCACTCATGGTGAACAAGTGGTTGCGTTTTTTTATTGTTCCTTGCTCTTGGCATAGGCTTATAATAGTTTTGTTGTGGTTTAAGCCAGCCACAGATGTTCATCAGGGGGAGGAGCCTGTGAATGGCGCTCGCAGGAGCCTGAGTGAGAAGCTGCATGCGGCATCCTTCTATGCAGTGGCGTCTGTGACTTTCGGTGGCCGGCATGCCTCCCCCCCTGCTCACCCCCCTTTACCGTGATGGGCAAAGTCCTCTCCCATTCGCCCATGCATCAAACCCAAAAAGACCTGGAACCCCCTGAGACATCTAGATCGATTCAGTGAGAAGGACTGGAGGGGTACGGAAGGAGAAGACGTCTGTTAAGGAGGTGAGAGAGTCTTGGGTGAATGGTCGAGGGAGACAGGATCAAGTCACCTAGCCACTGCTTGCACTCTCAGATGGCACTCTTGGATGCAAAAAAGAACCCTAACCATGTAGTAAAGCAGCAGTGGAGCAGGACGAGTGGCTAAGGGATGAGATGAGAAACCGAGCCTGACCCCCTCATGGCTGCCAGAACCCCAACTGCAAAGAAATTTAAGGGATGAAAATGGGTTAACTTTACGAATTCAAGTGATCCATTCCATTCTTTGAAAATTACCCCTACTATGTAAGCCAGTTGTACCCCGCAGATTCCTCCAACAAGAACGGTGAGTGTTTGAATCTTTGACCTTTTAAATTTCTCTTCAAGTACTTTGTACATGGTGGCTGATTCTGTACACTACCACTTAGAATTATTTGCCTGGCGAACTGTTTGATGAATTGAATAAGTTGCATGAGGATCATAAAAATACCTGTGGGGCGAAAAAGGGGGAAGGAAGAGAAGAGAAAAGGAAAAGGGAGAGGGATTTTTTAACAAAATAATAAAAATATGAGAGGTAAAACAGGAAGAGACAGAGCAAGTCTCCTAAGATAAGCTTGAGCCCAGGAACTATTAAAAAAAAAATATGACCCAAGAAGAAGGCCCAGATAAGCTGGCCCCGGATAAACAACAGGGCACTCGTGGAAAACAGAGAGAAGGGAAAGAAAATAGTGGACAAAGTAGATCATCAACGGGCATAAATATTCCTGAGCGACTCTGAGATGACCCACTTGACAGAAAAGAACATGGATACTCATTTGCCTACAAAAGCAGCAATGGCAGCCATGTTTACAGCCTAAGAAAAGTCCTTAAAAGCAGAAATGACAACAATACATAATGACCTGGGCCATTTACTGACACAGGCTTAAGAAATGGAAAAGAAACAAGAAGAGCACACACAAATAATAAACGAGTTAAGAGGAGAGATGAAAGAGTTAAAGATTGAACAGAGGAACCTGGCATATAAACTGGAGGATTAAGAAAATAGAAACAGAAGGAACATGGCATAGACATGCCTACATGTCAAAAGCTTCTGGGCGGCCGTTTTCCAATTGATTGCCAAAGTTACAGATAATCTAATCAAAAAGAACCCGGCTCTGGCGCTTCTAAGTATAGGGAGTGAATTGATACACAGCTCTATTAGACCTATCACCATGCAGATTCTATTTGCAGCCAGAGCAGTGTTGATGAGACACTGGAAGTCAGCTGAGGTCCCTGAACTAAGTGAAGCCACTAGACTTCTTCAGGAAGTTCACATGTATGAATGCATGATGGCCTTAAAAGAAGGTTCTTCCCAAAAAATAGGCCAATATTGGAAACCATGGCAGGAGTTTCAACAAGCTGCATAATTGCTGCCTTCCCAATATTGACCAACAGGGTGCGCTGTTGCCTTGTCTATATTACTGCTTTATCTGCATTACTGTAAACTGTTCTTTGTTCTCTGATATGTAACTTACTTCTATGAGTCGTACGGGGGAAGTACACTGGCTTTATTCTCCCCCTAAGAAGGATAGCACTACTGTTTATTTCATGCTTTTGATGCTATCCGATGTTAACCCCTTGTTCTTTTGTTCTTTTATATGACTGTTCCTATGTATGAATATTCTATTGTTTGTACGATTTGTCGTGTAACTTTTTGAAAATTCAATAAAAATTATTTGTTAAAAAAAAAAAAAGAAACAGAAGGAACAACTTGAGAATAGAGGGCTTACCAGAACCTACAAATGGAGAGGATCTAATAGAGAAAATGAGGAAAATCTTTAACCCACTATTAGATAGAGGAAAAGATGAACAGATAAAGATTGAGAGAGTACACCATATCAGAAGATCAGTGGGTACACCTGCGGAAACCCAGAGGGACATAATTGTAAGATTCCAGAATTACAATGAGCCAGATTTTGGGAAAGCCTGAAAAGGAAAGCACCGCTAAAATATTAAAATGCCAATTTGCAGATCTTTACAGACCTGGCTAAGGAAACATTAAGCAGAATGAGAATGTTAAAACCCCTTCTGGAGCCATTGCAAGTTCATGGTTCAAGGTACAACTAAGGCTTTCTAGCATGTCTGGTGGGTTGGAGAGAAGGCTGTGTGGCAAGACTGAGATTCCCTGAAGAAATGTAGGACTTCTGTAAAAAACTGGAAATCCCCATACTAAACATCCCAGGATGGCCCGAAGACGAGACGAAAGAAAAAGCTCAGGAAGAAGAACACTGGCAATTGGCCTCTAAGAAAAGGAACTGATCTGTAAAGAGGAAACAAACCTGAGAGGAAGCTTCACGGGGGGGGTGAATTGGAGGGAAGGAAAGGGAAGGAATTAGGAAACGAAGGATGGCAAACTGAGCTAACTAGCAGGCCCCGAGTCTCATTTCCCCTAGAAGGTGGAAGGGAACCAACAAGCACACTTGACAGAGTTCCACCCAAGGGTGAAAAGAGTAGAGGGGCAAAGAGCACCCAAGGAGAATACTGTAGCCTACTCAGGGACCTGGAGATGGTTAAATCTACAACATGACAGGACCAGTCAGGGGAATGTGGGGATGGGAGGGAGGAGGAAGGGAAAGAAGGGAATGGGAAGAGAGGATGTGATTGGTTGGGAGAGGGAGTGGAGGGAAGGGGGAGGAATCAAGAACAAGGAAATTTTGTGTTGAATTGTTACATTTACTTATTGATGTTGTTTCCCATTTTGCTCTCTGGGTCAGACTCCCTAAAAGGACTCTTAGAAAATGACCTCATAACCACATTCAGTTCAGACAGATAGCAGGGAGGAGACAAAGTAAAATACAGGAGAGGAGAAGGAGAAACAACATGAATACCTTACATTTTCTGACATATAATGTAAGAGGTCTAAATATGCCAACTAAAAGACATAAGGTACTAGAAGAACTTAGACAATACTCTGCTAGCATGATATTTTTACAGGAGACGCATATTGCACAAGATTCAATATAAATATTTATTAAATATAAATTATATCCAAAATACTACCGGTCTGGTATTATGAAGATTCGCTGACCAGGAGAGCTAAGGGGGTAGCGATAGGCAAAGCAAAGGATGTTAGCTTTACTATGGTAGCAAATTATTGGTAGACCCAGAAGGCCAATATATCATCCTGAAGGGCCAACTACAGGGTATGGTCTGAACACAAAAGGATATTTGATAAAAATATTAGGGAAGTTGACACAGTTTAAAAGGGGCAAAAATATTCTGATGGGAGACTTCAATTTATGTATGAATCCACTCCCGAATTGTACATTGTGTGCTCAGGCTATAGGAAGTCACCAGCTCAGGAGGGTAAGGAAAAAGTTAGACCACTGTCAGCTGGTAGACGCATGGAGAATCCAACAATCAAGGGAGAGAGATTACTCCTTCCACTCCCCTGTGCATGGGATGTACTCAAGACTAGACTACATCATGATAGAACACGGACTGATAAAAGTGATGGTTAAAACATCAATAGGAATAATGACACTATCAGATCATGCCTCAGTAATGATGAGAATAGAACTCCCAGGGTATTAAAGGCATATGAATACTTGGAGGATCAATGAAGCACTGATTCAGGATGTAGAAGTCGGGAAAAAGATAGGGAAAGAATTGGAACAATATTTTTTGAGTAATGAGACCCCAAATATATCTGAAGCTACAATATGAGCTACAATATGGGAGGCCCATAAGGCAAACATTAGAGAAGTAATGACTTCGATAGGTAAAAAAAGAAAGGAAAGATTTATCAACATAAATAAACTAATAACAGAAATATATGTGCTAGAACAAAAATATAAAAAAGACTAGTGAGGACAAGACACAACAATCCCTTGTACTAAAAAGAGATAAATTAAAAGAATTAATGGAAAAAGAAACAATAAAGGCCTTCAATAGAGTAGCGAGAGAAAGATATAAATGGGAAACAAACCAGGGATATATCTAGCAAGAATGCGAAAGAATAAAAAAACGATTAACTACATAGATAAAATAAAAAACAACAGCGGTATAATGGTACATTCAACAACAGAAATGCTAAGGCATTACAAAGCTATTACAATGTTCTATACACAGTGAAAAAAAAAGAGGACACAAGAAGTAGAACAAAAAAGATACAAAAATATAAAAGGGAAGCAAAACTACCTAAAATACCAACAGACAGAATGCAAACTCTCGAGGCTCCAATTTCACAGAAAGAGATAATGGTGGCATTAAAAAATTCAGTGACAAGAAAAAGTCCAGGGCCAGATGGATTCACCACCAGCTAATTTAGAAAATTTTAAAGAAATATTAGTACCAAAACTTTGTACATACATGAATGGGATAGGTGAGGGAAAGTAGATGAGAGCAGAATCACTAAAGGCATATATAACAGTAAAACCTAAAGAAGGGAAAGATGCAACTTTGTGCTCTAATTTCAGGCCAATAGCATTATTAAACACGGATATAGCATTATATGCAAAAATCCTGCCAACCAGATTAAAAGATTTAATGTCGGATTGGATCTATGCAGATCAGACCAGATTCATCCCCGGTTGGGCGAGAAAAGATAATGGGATAAGAACATTACTCCTACTACATAAATCCAAGGGTATTAAAGTCCCAGATCTTCTACTGTCAATAGACGCTGAGAAAGCATTTGACAGAGTAGACTAGGACTTCATGCTAGAAGCTCTAGAAGATTTGGGTATAGGCCACAGGATGAATCAATGGATAAGAGCTCTGTATAGGAATCCATCTGCTTTGGTAAAGGTTAACGGAGATCTCTTGCCCCCGTTCGGTATAAATAATGGGGCAGTGATGTCCGCTATTGCCCCTGTTGTTTGTCCTGTCGCTAGAACCACTACTGGCCACTATACGGAATAATGTAGACATTGGGCGAGTGAAAATAGGATACAATGAGCATCAGGTAGCAGCATATACTGATGACATTTTGTTCTTCATTACTAACCCCAGGATAACTCTTCCAAATGTAACCAAAAAACTAAAGAAATATGGGAAATTATTAAACTTCAAGATTATTCCAATAAAGTCTGAAACTTTGAATATTGGGCTAAGCAGAAAAGAGGAGATAACATTACAGAGAGAATTTCCATTCACCTGGGTGAAATCTGAACTAAAATACCTTGGGATAAATTTAACCCCATCTTTGAAAGACCTCTGCCATGTTAATTATATACCCATGTTAAATGAAATAAAAGCAGATATCAAAAAAATATCTAGGTGTCCACTTTCTTTGTTGGGCCGAATAAATATAGCCAAAATGGTAATACTACTCAAAATCCTTTACAAATTTCAAATGCTACCAAAAGCTATCCCATATATATACTTTAAAACAAAAATAATGCTTTTAAAGTTTATCTTGCAGGGAAAGAAGCCAATAATGCAGTATTTAGTTCTCAGTAAAGATAAATCACAGGGGGGATTAACTGCACCAGATATAAAAAGATACTACACAGCAGTTACAATTTCATGAATGATTGAATGGACAAAAATAAATTCAGATAAAAGATGGTTCAAGCTTGAAACCACATTAAGCAGAACACAATTAAATAAGAATATTTGGATACCTCCTAAATATAGGAAATGACCTGCGGACACACATGAAATGACGAAAGTCATATACAACATATGGGACACGATACATAGACAAGCCAAATGGAAATATATATCACCATTGTTATCACTAGAAGGTACAAAATATTTTGCACCCGGGAACTAGACACAATTTGGTAACTGGATCAAAAACACACAGCTAAAAGATATCACACAAGCTGGAAAGATAAAGCAATATCACAAACCTAAAATTAAGGGGGAGAATATGTTGTTGAAGGAATGGACATATTTTCAGTTAAAACACTTTGTTGGATCCCTGCCACAACCTATCAGCTCTGAGAAGGATTTGAACCCCGTTAAAAAACTATGTAATCCATAAAAAAAGTAAACATGGTATTTCCCAGATATATAAAATAATTACTGGGATGCGGGACTGAAAAAACACCATTCATAAAAACATGGGAAAAACAGACAGGAACATGGTTAAAAGAACACAACATAAATATAATACTGAGATCGGTATATAATTCTGTAATTGATGTAAACATCACTAAGATGAACTTTAAATGCTTATTGAGATGGTATATGACACCGGTAAAGGTACAAAAATGCCAACCAGAAAAATCTTCGCTACGCTGGAGGGACTGAGGTAGGTCAGGTACAATGTTTCACATCTGGTGGGACTGCCCATAGATCCATATATACTGGCAGGGGGTTCAACAGTGTATCAGGAAAATTACAGGAGAGGATATTGTTCATTACCCCTGGGTTTGTTTATTCCAAAACACTGACAAATTCAAAAATATACTATAAAAGCACAATAGTACCAAACCAATTAAACGCAGCAAAAGGAGCAATCCCAAAAAGATGGTTAGACTCAGAAAGCCCCACACTTAGAGACTGGTTCAAAAGAATTGAATATATATACAATATGGAATAATTGGGCAGCAGAGAAGAAGCTCAGACAGAGTTTCTCAAATAAGTGGAATAAATTGGGCGGAGTTCAAAAAGACAAGCAGATATTTAGAAGTCTGGGTGAAATAGGGGAGGATGAGCAAAAGTAGGTAAACAAAGGAGAAGGGGAGCATCCAAAATTAGTGGAACAGATGAGTAACAGTGTGGCAGAAGAGTGGAGGGAGGGAAAGAAGGAGACGGGGATAAACATCATTTAATTTTTTAATCTCAATAAAAAGAAAAGAGAAGGCGCCTGGCCCTTTAAATAAAAGATTGTTGAACCTGCTGCCCTTTTAATTGTAATAAAACAATAAATAGGTATATATCATAGGTAAAAAGGCGCTGGTAATCTTAATATATCACGTGTTATAAAAATTAATAGGTGATTTAAAGTGTAATATATGTGATTAAAAATTGCTACAAATATATATATGATCTACTATTGGTGCAATTAGCAAAGAAAAGTGCATACCAGTGCAATTTCAATTCAGAAGTGTTTGTGCTTCTCAAAGTAAATTAATCCACAAAGGTGTGGATCAGTGAACCAATAAATAGATATATAAAGAATTCCATACAAAAATCACATAAGAATATATAAAAATATAAATATATAAATGTGCTCCAAGTAGTGTTTAAAAATCCAGGCAATAGCATGCAATCAAAATTGTGCTTGGTGGATTCTTATTAATCCCTTCACAGTGCTCCAGGTGCTGGGATGTGACAACCGTCAATTAAGAAGTGCTTGTGCTTCTCAAAGTAAATTAATCCACAAAGGTGTGGATCAGTGAACCAATAAATAAATATATAAAGAATTCCATACAAAAATCACATAAGGATATATAAAAAAATCACATAAGAATATATAAAAAAGTATAAATATATAAATGTGCTCCAAGTAGTGTTTAAAAGTCCAAGCAATAGCATGCAATCAAAATTGTGCTTGGTGAATTCTTATTAATCCATTCACAGTGCTCCAGGTGCTGGGATGTGACAACCGTGGCCTCTTACCAGCTAGCAGCAGGTCACAAGGACCCCCAACGCCTGTGATCCCTTTATTGGGTGGATCAGACCTCTCCTCGATTGCTTGGATCTCTGGCTCCTATATTACTCGAGTTGGACCATGTAGTCCCCCCATACACATAAAGATATAGAAGAACAAATAGCCTCCAATAGTGAAATACTGTTTTATTCTCCAAAAAACATACACTATAAGGTGACAATTAGCCTCTTACTATTTGTTGTGCCCTCCTGGCACTGGGCAATTCGGCAGTACAAAATCGTTTTTTTGGGTCTTAGGAAGATATTCTCCGGGGATCTGCAGCACCCTGTATCTCCTTTCCCCCTTTCTTTGTATTGCAGCGGTGGATGTGTATCCCAGCCTCTGTTCCGAATGCCTCTGTGTGTTACTTCCGGGTTAGCATTGACCACAATGCATTTCGCTTAACGAGCGTCCTCAGGACTGCCTGAGGACGCTCGTTAAGCGAAATGCATTGTGGTCAATGCTAACCCGGAAGTAACACACAGAGGCATTCGGAACAGAGGCTGGGATACACATCCACCGCTGCAATACAAAGAAAGGGGGAAAGGAGATACAGGGTGCTGCAGATCCCCGGAGAATATCTTCCTAAGACCCAAAAAAACGATTTTGTACTGCCGAATTGCCCAGTGCCAGGAGGGCACAACAAATAGTAAGAGGCTAATTGTCACCTTATAGTG
Source organism: Pelophylax lessonae (assembly GCF_965119305.1). Classification (NCBI taxonomy): domain Eukaryota; kingdom Metazoa; phylum Chordata; class Amphibia; order Anura; family Ranidae; genus Pelophylax; species Pelophylax lessonae. Next base: position 434,668,265 of record NC_138769.1, read on the forward strand.
TATGTTTTTTGGAGAATAAAACAGTATTTCACTATTGGAGGCTATTTGTTCTTCTATATCTTTATGTGTATGGGGGGACTACATGGTCCAACTCGAGTAATATAGGAGCCAGAGATCCAAGCAATCGAGGAGAGGTCTGATCCACCCAATAAAGGGATCACAGGCGTTGGGGGTCCTTGTGACCTGCTGCTAGCTGGTAAGAGGCCACGGTTGTCACATCCCAGCACCTGGAGCACTGTGAATGGATTAATAAGAATTCACCAAGCACAATTTTGATTGCATGCTATTGCTTGGACTTTTAAACACTACTTGGAGCACATTTATATATTTATACTTTTTTATATATTCTTATGTGATTTTTTTATATATCCTTATGTGATTTTTGTATGGAATTCTTTATATATTTATTTATTGGTTCACTGATCCACACCTTTGTGGATTAATTTACTTTGAGAAGCACAAGCACTTCTTAATTGACGGTTGTCACATCCCAGCACCTGGAGCACTGTGAAGGGATTAATAAGAATCCACCAAGCACAATTTTGATTGCATGCTATTGCCTGGATTTTTAAACACTACTTGGAGCACATTTATATATTTATATTTTTATATATTCTTATGTGATTTTTGTATGGAATTCTTTATATATCTATTTATTGGTTCACTGATCCACACCTTTGTGGATTAATTTACTTTGAGAAGCACAAACACTTCTGAATTGAAATTGCACTGGTATGCACTTTTCTTTGCTAATTGCACCAATAGTAGATCATATATATATTTGTAGCAATTTTTAATCACATATATTACACTTTAAATCACCTATTAATTTTTATAACACGTGATATATTAAGATTACCAGCGCCTTTTTACCTATGATATATATATAATTTTTTAATCTGTTATTTTTTAAATGTATTTTGTATGCGAATATCACATCAAAAATGAATTAAATTTAAATAAAAATAATAATTACGCTAATAATTAAGCCAGCCACAGATTGAGCAATTTTTAACCCATGGCTGCAGGAAAGAAAACTTCTGGATTCCCCCATCATCACAGTAAGTCAATCGCTTCCGTGAGAACACACAATGATTATTGCTAGTGGCTATAGCTTCTGGACACTAACTCTGGTGACCTGGGGGACCCCAATGGATTCCCTCAATTTGCAGGGATTTCCTCTCACTTCCTATTTGGCTATGGGAAGTGAGATGGCAGATGGCAAAAAAATATCACAGGGATTATAACCCTCCCTTGCTCTAGCCAAAATGAAAGAAAACATTTTGCCTTTAGTTCTACTTTAAAGGCTGCCGAGTCACCGTTGGGAGAGCAAGCAGGGTGAGCTGAACTGCTGAGAGTACAGTCTGAAAGACTAACATATTTCTGCTGTGAATTTTGAATAGCAATTGTCCTACAGTACCTGTATCTACAGAAGTTTATGATAAATTGTTTTCAATGTCATGTATTGCTAGTTATAAATAACTAATACTTGCATGTCTACAAATTTATTATAGGCTCAGAAAAAATGTTAATCATATCCAAATATATAACATGTTACAAACATGTGCATAAATCACAAGAAAAAAAAAAAACATATATAGTACAGCTCTGAAATACATGCATATTTTACCTATGTTTTATCCCTTCAAAGATTTTGCTAGCACAGAATATTACTTATTGATCTGCAAAAAATGCACTCAACCCCCAAATCGTGTTAAGGTCTGACAACACACACTATTAATGTGGACCTGCCCTAGTGTCAACCCCACCCAGTTGTCCTTTGATAACCTTCTCAAACCTTCCCTTTACCCTATTCCCTGCAACGCAAAAACAAATCGTTTGTGGTCCAACATAAAACCTGGGAGGGCTAATTACCCTTGTTGAGCTAACACAGCAAGTGTGCACAAGACACGGGACAGGCCTGAATTTCTAACATTATTATAACAGATATTTTTGTGCTTATGGAATAAACAAAATAGTAGTTAAGAGTTAGGGTTTACCTAAACTGTAAAAGCATGTCTAAATAAATCAAGTAAAAACACAATAAAATTCATAGAATTTTGCTTGCTAACAGCACATTGCCTGGTTGGAATGTAATCTTAGGCAAGTAAATGTTTTTTTTTTTTACACTGTTGATACAGATCTTCATTTTTTTCTTTTACTAGGCCTACATCTTATTTTGCTTCCTATGGGCAATGATATATTGGGGTCGATTTACTAGGTTGTGTATTTTGCAAGTGCAGTTACACTCATGTTCCTTAGCATAGGTAGTAAATCTTCACTTTGTAAAGAATACCCAATCAGGTGCAAGGAAAAGCTGTGCACAGAAACCAATCCGCTTCCAGGTTTTTTTTTTGTGCAAACCCTGATTTAACAAGCTAAAGTTAGAAGCTGATTGGCTACCATGCACAGATAGCTGCACCACATATTGAACTCTCCAGTTTTAGTCAATCAACTCCAATGAGTTCATTGTCTATTTGCCTTTAGTAAATCCACCCCAAGGAATAAGAAAAAGGTGTGCTACTGCAGGGAATCGTGAGAGAAAAATTAGCCAAAAAGAGTTTGGCAATGAGCTGTTTGTGGATTGGATTACGTGTAAAATATTCAACAGATATATACAGTATACAGTGTATTTATATATATATATATATATATATATATATATATATATATATATATATATATATATATATGTATTTATGTACAATATACTGTATATCAAAATACTGTACAGTGTATGTTGTATTTTTACCAGGATTGCTGTCAATTCCTGGTCATCCTAATTAAAATGAACCTTCAGAAAATTGCAAGTCACATCTATGTCCTAAGCATTCCACACTTCTTTTAAATACATATAGGTGTTTATGAAAGGGATGTCTCCAAAGAAAAAAAAATGTGGCAACATTTGTCTATTAGAGGAAACTCCTGACTAAAGAAAAGTGTTACAGTACATAATAGGTTAATTTGTTAATTACCTAGAGTATAACTAAAGGCTTTTTTTTTTTTTTCAATAAAGTGAAGGGGGATTAGAACACCTGTCAGGTTTTTATTGCACCCTATTTGTCCTGTTTACTGTTCTCACCTTAGGTGAAAGTGAAAGAAATTCCCTAATTTTGGGTTGTCATCAGAACGGAAATAGAGGGGAATTTTTCTGACGGGGATACTAGTTATGGTTACTGTAGTTACAACCAAGGATTCCCTCATTTTAGAGAATTTCTTTTCACATTCTGGAAACTTTTTCCTCTCCAAAGATACACAGATGGCCAAAATAAAACTGGCAGGGGTCATAATCATCTCTTACTTTTTTCCAAAATAATAATAATAAAAAAAAAATGTCTTTGACTTTACATTCATTTTTTAATAATTGTAGTAAATGGTAAAAAGTATTTTGCAGCAGGGTACTATAATTAAATCTTTGTGTTTTTGTGTCTCCATCATTATTTTGCTTTAAACAGGCCTTACAAAGTTCCCTGCAGGAGCATCAGGCTGATATGAATTATCTCAGCAAAACTGCAGCGGAGTTATCCAGCAAAGCACCTGCTGATGTCAAACAAAAATATGGGGCAGAAATTGATCAAGCCCAGAGCCGCTGGAAGTCATTATCAAATCAGCTAGCAGGACAATGCCAAAAATCTGAAGAGTTGCTAAATAAACATAGACAGTTTCAGGTATCCTTGTGAATATTGTTAACCTTTCTTATTTTGTCTGTTTACTACATATTTTTTAAACTTTAAAACTTAAAATTCAAAATTGCTGTACAGATGCTGTAGGATGAAGGAAAGTTGTGTCATCTATAGCTATAATAAATTATATTTTTTCTCAGATGGCTGTTGGAGATGTAAACATACACCTTCACAATATTGATACCATTATTCACAAACACAATACCTAAAGGAGTTCTATGATCACAGAATAGATTTTTTTTTTGTAACATCAGCCTTGCAATAGCAATATAAACAAAAGTTATATTTGACAATCCAATATAGGCTTACTTGATAAGTCTCCTTTCATGTTGTGAGTGATGCCTGTCTGCTGGTCATCTCTGTCCACAACTTACTGAATTCCCTTCATGCTCTAAAGCTTCTCATTTGCTGTTTACTTTTGATTTCAAATGACTACATATCCCATGGTACCTTGCTGCCTGCAAGCAGTGATTCATGTACTGACTCCTCCCCCTGAAACTCCTTCTCTCAGCCTCTATAGTTCAGAAGGCAGGCTCTGTAAAATGTGTGACATGGCCTACTTGTGGGGAATAGTAAATATGTGTCGCAGAATTCAAGGAAGTAATTGTGTGGGGATCTTCACAAAGCATGTTTTAAAGTTCCAACATTATTGAGAACCATAGGAGTAGGCTAATAATAATGGAAACACAATATGGAAATGTATGATTTTACATTTTGACCATAGATGCACTTTAAAGCCGGATTCCAGGTATGGCATGTTTTACATGGTTACATTGGACAAGGTGGAGAGCAGGACATCACCGTCCCACTTCTCTACTTTGTACAATCAGAAAACACATTACATTTCAATGCAAAGCTTTTTCTGAATGGACCCTGTGCTAAGAGACCAACCTCCTGTGTTCATAATGCAGCAGGGCAGCCACATCTCACTAGACCCAAAATCAAGTGGAGATCACTGGAGTAGCAGTGTCTACAACAGTGATTTCCAGCTTCTAGAGGGATCCCACAGTTATAAAAAAAAAAAAGGATAGTCACACTGGACCAAAGTGACTATATTAAAAATGCCATACCTGAAATTCTTCTTTAATGTAGTTTGACATGACATATTAGGGTTAAACCTGGTTAAAACTCTTTATGCGCTGCTGCTCTTGCTGTTACTGTGCTCTCTTAATATCCAGCCGCAAACCCTTCTCCCTTTGACCTCCTGTCCTGAAGATGAGGAAATCTTTCTAAAGTGAACAGAATTCCCATCTTAGAGAGTTGTCACAGAAACAGGTGTCTCCACTGAAAGTTTTTCTTTCATCTGACATCTGTAAAATTTTGGATTTCTCCTCACTTTCTCTTAGTGACAATTGGTAATTAAAACAATAAGAGGAGTGAATTTACGTGGTAGGTACAGCAATACAAACTTGACAGAAAGTCTAATCCTTTCATGCACTATCCAAAAGTAAAAAAATGCTTTTACATACAGTACACTTTAACATCTCTTTCTACAACTGGTCGAGGTAGTACTGGCTCAGAAATAGTCTAGAATGATACAGTGTTACCAAGTATGCCTTTCTTTTTATGTCAGTATAGCGGAGAAGCACTCAGGTATTGGGACTAGAATGCAGCACCTAGTTAGAAGTTCACTGCTCACTTAGAGCCCCCCTTTCAGGCAGGAGGGTACATGAAGGTAGGCCAGTTATCATATGCATTAAAGGGGTTCTAAAGCCTAAATATTTTTTTCCTTAATGCAATGACCTGAGCCCTCATTTGAACCAGCACTGAAGACATCTGCATCTCTCCTTGTCTCTCCTTTCACTTCCTGGTTTCACTGGCTTTACTGAGGCAGCAGGAGCCATTGGTTCCCGCTGTTGTCAATCCAAGCCAGTAATGAGGGAGTTGGGTGGTGGAGTCGAGTCTCCCTGTCTGTGTTAAAAGAAGCGGACATCGAGGCTCTGGAGTGAGCCTGCATGAGTCCCCCCTTAGAAAGCGGCTTTCTATGGGGGCACTCACTAAAGGGGGGGAGCCAGAAGTGCCTGTGGGGGACACAAGAAGTGGAGGTTCGGGGCCACTTTGTGCAATGGTAAGTAGCAGGTAAATCTAAATCTGTTACTTTTTATTTATTTTTTTAAAGCATTTATAATCAATTTAAAGGAAGCCCCCTCCTTTGTCTCTTCCTCAGAGCAGCCCTGGCAATAACATTTTAACTTGCAAACCATTATCCATGATTTTCTTTTTTCATCTACAATTTTTAAAGACCACCAGAACCAATTTACAGGTGCATAGGAGCTTGCATAAAATGTCAAGTCAATTTTTTTGGGATGCTTTTTTTCCTGATTTTTTTTGTTTGTTACAAACAGCTGAAACCACACAATTACATATTTTACTGCAGAGAGGCTGACTGCCAAAAAGAATAGATGCTATCATTATTGGTCATTAGTTATGACTGAATAAGGAATTTTATGTTCTTGGATATTTGTATGCAGATATGTCTGATGTGTGGAGAATCATACAATTCATGAATCCAGGTAATTGTGATTCATGTATTGTTTGTTTTTCTTAGTTTGGAGAAATTTGCATGCATATATTCAGACAAATAAAAAAATATCCCACAACTAACTGACTCACAGCTCGCTCACAACATGGAAGGGAGGAGAATGAGCCACATGCTCCCCTTATCCAGAAGTTATAGATATTTGACTTTACTCTTGGTGGCGGGAAAAAGGGAAGGTGGATTTGTGCAGCTGGGGAGGGCAGGGGTAGGATAACCTGATGTTTTACCCTGCTTGGCAAATACATAGAGATATATGTAAAGGAAAAGGAATGAATGCTGACCAGTGAATGCAAAATAAAATAAACGACATTTACCTCTTTTACCAAAACAGAATGATATCAAAACATTAAAAAAATGGATGGCTGAAGTGAATGTTTTCCTCAATGAAGAATGGCCAGCCCTTGGAGATTTAGAAGCACTTGAAAAACAACTAGAACAATGTAGCGTAAGTATAACATTCACTGGAGGATCAAAAAGATGTATTACTTTTTTACTGTATACATATACTGTACATGTGATATGGAAGCCTTTTGGGACCACAAATAATATTTTCTTAAGTTAAAGTGACGCTAAATTCTAGTCAAGTATATATTCTTAACTCAAAAAAATACCTTCTGTTGTTCTCAGCCTCCTTCAAATCTGTAAATTGCCTTTTTTGCTGCCGTGATCTGACTTCCTGATAGAGGGTGGCTAAATTGTACCCCATGGAAGGCATGTAGCCACCCTCTCTTATCTCACTATCAAGTATGGGATTTGTAGTGTGTATAGAGCAGTGTATATGACCACAACTATTGTGCACAGCCTGATTCAAACAAATGGAAGTGAAGGGGGAAAAGAGGTTTGGGATCTCATGGAGAATGCTACAAGGAGGCAGAAAAACACAGTAAAAAATTATTTCATTAAAAAACAAATGGATTACAGGACCATAAGGTAGTGGATGTGTATGGATAATTTTTAAACACTAAGGATGTAACTTAGTGTCACTTTAAGGCTGCTGCAATCTTATGAAATAATGCAGTGTTTTTTCTTGGTTGCTGATGCCATTCCTATATGTTTTTAACTACATTGTGTGGCAAAAGGTTTATGGACACTTGGCCATCACATCTATGCTATATGGCCAAGAGTACATAGAAATCACACTAAGTTATGGAGTTCAGATATTTCCAATAAAGAACACTGCTAATGCTCCTACATACTAAGGCAGTTTAGACTACTGTATTTTTACTCTTGCTGCAAGTTTGAGGAAGGCCTGTTCCTGCATGACTGTCATCCTGTGCACAAAGGTTTATGGACACTTGGCCATGGCATCTATGCTATATGGCCAAAAATACATAGAAACCACACTAAGTTATGGAGTTCAGATATTTCCAATAAAGAACACTGCTAATGCTCCTACATACTTAGGCAGTTTAGACTACTGTGTTTTTACTCTTGCTGCAAGTTTGAGGAAGGGCTGTTCCTGCATGACTGTCATCCTGTGCACAAGGCTTACTCCAGTGGCCTGCAAAAAGCCTTGACCTCAACCCTATTCAACACTTATGGGATGAATTTGACATGGTATTTGAGGGTCCAGTTTTTATATCTCACACCAGTTCCTGACAAATGCTTTTTGGCTAGTTGGGTACAAACGGTTGCAAGGGTAAGGTCAAAATGTCTATGGTTTTGAAATAGAATGTACTTTTAAGCCATACAGATTTGATGTTCATGAGTCCACAAACCTTGTTCACATTGGGGGAAATTTACTAAAACTGGTGCACACAGAATCTGGTGAAGCAGCATCAGATTCTGTGTGCACTAGTTTTAGTAAATCTCCCCCATAGTGTATAGTAGGCTTGCATATTCAGATGTAATAGTCATTGTAAGGACATCTTATGTTCAAGAATACAACAAAATTTAATTCAAACAAAAAAACACTTTAGTGTATTGAAATTGAAAATTAGGTATTTCCGTAAAGTTTTTGGATTGGGCTTTGGCTACCTCTCTACAGTAGAGGGATACTATAGAACCCTATGGTAGTCTTTCATGAGCATGTAAAAGTAGAGATTGTTTATTAAATGTGATCATTTTTTTTGCTTTCTTAACAGGCATTAGTTAATGATATCCAAACAATACAGCCTAGTGTAACCAGTGTGAATGATGTTGGGGATAATTTGATAATCAAAGCTGAACCAAATTACTTGCCCAAGTTGAAAGCTGAACTACAAAATCTAAATGACCAGTGGGATCACATATGCAAACAGGTATGTATGACCTGTGTATTGTGGAGCAGCAGTATTTATAAACCGAATATATCATTAGGCTGTTAGTTTAGACTTTGTGCATCATTTCACATTCAATTCGTTTGTTGGGTGTTTTAAGATATTTACTTTTAGATATTCAAAGAATATTTTGTCTTAAGTAAATACGCACAAAAGTCCCATCACATCAACACCATTGTATAATAGCACTAGTATGCTTCTCTGGAAAAGATTAAAATGGTAAATCACCACAATGTTTCAGACATTTTTCCTTTCTCCCCGCAGGATCAAAATAACTATTTCTTTGAATTGAGCTGTGTAGAAAGATTTGTGATAATCCATGAAGTCAGTTTTATTCAGACAGGTACTCAATCAGAAAAATATAGTGACATGGAATTTTTCAGTTAATGGAGTGTGATTCATTTGCTATTGAAGGCTATGACCTGGAAATACAGGAAGCCTCCTTTGCCATTTGCTGTGTGGTGAGAGAAGTTACATTATTGCTGTGAAGCCCAATAAATGCAGTGACGAGTTCTTATATTGGCAAAGCTGTTTTAAAGCTTTTCCTTATCCCTGCGAGTGCAGTAGGACAGATGGAAACAGGATACTGACATATGGTAACAGGAAGTTTTAGTATTTTATCCATTGCAATAACACAATGTTAACATAAAGCCAGTTTGGTTTCAGATGTGTCCAAGTAGCTGCTTCGCTATTTGTATATAAGACCAATATTAAATAGAAAGAGAATCTATGCCCAAGAACAAATGATTTAATATATTTGAACTTACTAGTCCTTAGATGTGGTAGCTGCAATAGATTTCCTTTTTTTTTTTTTGTCACCCAGTCATTCTACTAGTAACTCATTTTCTGCCATAGAGTGTCAACTCTCACCCACTCTATGAAGAAGCAGCATTGTCACCTTAGAACAGGACTACAACACACCTCTCCTACTCCTTTTCTCCATAACATAGGAGAAGGTGATCTGAAGTCCACAAAAATAATTGGGAATGATGCGTTTGATAAGAGTGCAGCACAAGCAGAGCATAGAGAAAGTTTTCACCTCATAAGATTTCTGGCAGGATTAAAGAGTATTTATTGCACTTATAGAACAGGTATAACAAAATGCTTTTAATTGATTGATAAGAGCAGATTGTACAGGAAGTTTTCAGTTTGTAACATTTTTGGAAAGATTGAAAGGTATCTATTGCACTTATAAAGAGGTATAACAAAATCTGTCTGACTGTTTATTTAATTGTATTGTAACTCAACTTTCATTGGAAAAGAAAAATTAGAAATTACAAAAAAATAATATAGCATATACAATTGCCACACAAGTCATATTTTAATTGAGTGTTATTAAAAATACCTTTACTTTTAAATCTGCAGCAGCTGTAATTTGCTGAAAAATGCAATGCAATATGGCCATCTGCAGGTGTTCTGTACACAGTTGGTGTATGGATCGCCCCTAGAAATGTCATTTCCTTTCTGTGTGATTGGCTGACTGATTTTCCCAGAAGTCTGCACTAAGATACAAGTCAGATTTAAGGCATCCTTTGCAACAATTTAATTTTTGGTGAAATACCCCCAAAGGGTTTATCATGTCTAAAGGGATACAGACCCTGGCACTTTACTCATTAAAACCCTGACAGTGCATCAGCTGATTGATAATAAAAGTCACTCCTATTCAGATTCACTTTGCACATGGACATAGACAGATATTTCTTCAGCGTAACAAAAGGTAGGAATCCACAACAAAGTTTCTTAAAGTTCTTGTAATGTACATTACTCACCATAGGGGATTTTTTTTAAACAAAAGTGGAGTTACTCTTTAACAAGAGTGCCAATGAGAGTTCAAATAGTTCATTTAAAATTCCCTGTACAAAACCACCATCAACACTTTCCTCTTTTGACCCTGCTACTACTGAAGAGGTAGCTACAGTTTTCTCAGAAGCCCGCCTTACAATCTGTGCCCTGGATCCTGTTCCCTTACAACTTCTACGGTTATCCTTTTCCTATGCTCTCTCACTCACATCTTCAATCTCTCCCTCTCTACTGGTACCTTTCTTCTAAAACATGCTCTGATCACCCCCATATTTAAAAAGCCCTCACTTGACCCCACCTTCCCAAACATCTTAGGATCAATCTCCTTGCTCACCTTTACATAAAAACTTTTAGAACACTCAGTCTACAACGGTCTGAGCTCCTACCGCACTGACAACAACCTTGTTGACCCCTTACAGTCTGGCTTTTGCTCCCTACACTCCACTAAAATTGTCCTCACTAATGATTTACTAACTGCTAAAACCAATGGGCACTACTCCATATGCATACTACTAGACCTCTCTGCAGCCTTTGATACTGTTGACCATTCCCTCCTCAAAAAAAGAAAGAAAAAAAACTCCACTCTCTTGGCCTGCAAGATTCTGCTCTCTCCTGGTTCTCCTCCTACCTATCACAGTGCTCCTTCAGCGTTACCTACAACTCTATCTCCTCCTCTCCACTTTCCCTCTCTGTAGAGGTTTGCCAAGGTTCTGTCCTCCGACCCCTCCTCTTCTCTATATATATATATCCCCTCCCTTGGTCACTTGGTAAACTCCCATGGCTTCCAGTACCATTTCTATGCTAATGAACCCCAAATATATCTCTCTACTCCCCACCTCACTCCTTCAGTCTCCTCTCGCATTATTAACTTTCTAACTTACATGTCAGCATGGATGTCACACCATTTCCTCAAACTCAGTCTTTCTAAAACTGAGCTCATAATATTATTTTATAATATATTTGAGGGCTCCACCTCTTGTCAGGTCAGCAGTGCTATTTTTCATCTTTTCCCTGTCTGGGTTATGATTCCTCTCATTGTTTTTGTTTTTTTTTTCTTTTTCTTTTTTTCCCTGTTTGTTCATGACCAATAAGGCACATTCTCTTCCCCACCTTCTATTGTCATTCCACCTTATTGTTCCTATGCTTTTTATGACAAGGCCACCCCTTTCTCCTCAACCCTAGCTCTATTCCGCCTCTTTGGTCCTTGGGCTTGTGATATGATCTATATCACCTTCTTTTTCTCCCATGCTCTTACCCTCTGTCAGTAAAGGGCAGGCTTGAGAAAGGGGGCATTTTCTAACACACTTAGCCAGGCCCACTTCTGGAATTCCAGTGTGATGATTTTGGCTTTGCCCATGGCATGCTGTCAGACTATGTGTTTACAGAACCGCCACAAAGCAGTTTAGGATGCTGGCTGCCTCGACCTGCTATGCTGGGCTCTGTTTCTGGATAAGAATCTGGTTTTCATATGTGCTGTACTCCTACAACAGGTGTTAATTGGGCTGTACCTTAACCTACAATTACCCCCATCCCTGGTCCATGGAGGGGTTGTCTTCTGCGAGGCTAATCCCTAGTGCCAGGGAGAAAAGGGACCGCTGCTCTAAACCATTTATTTGGTTGGCGCTGCAACAAAGCAGTACTTTTCTTTAAAAAAAAATATATACATATATATATTACTTTACCAATACTTATTACAAGCTTTTGTTGACTTTTTTATGTTCAAAATGATGAATTCTAAAGAGGCAAAATAGTCATAAGCAAACAATTTTTTTCACATAAAAATAAAGGCATTTTATTAGCTTCAGTGGTTGTTGTGTCAGTAATACATTCTTTATCTCGGTTATAATAGTTTTATGTCTCCATGAAATGTACTGTAGCAGTTTAGAAGATACATTTATCTGTTTGTCCTTGAAGAAGAAATATCAGCAAACTATTTCAAAAGGTGTTCTCAGAAGTTAGAACACATCTGGTTTGAACAAATAACATTCAGAGCACGTGTTTATGTGTGAGCTGCTCCTCTTTATTTTCTCTGCATTTGTTGTTTGGTATATGTGAACACACTGTCAACTTATGTTTGTCTTAAATTACAACAAAACCTTCAGAAAATCTGTTTTGCCATTTCATACAACCCATACTTGGTGTGAAATCTCTGCAAGTAATATAAGTGCAATCTAAAGATGTACTAGTTATTGCAATTGTATTTTTCATCTGTCCTTGCCACTTTCTAGCTTTCACTTTATGTCTCAATTTTAGGCCCATGCAAAAAAAGCAGCATTAAAAGGGGGCTTGGAAAAAACTGTTACTCTCCGGAAAGATCTATCTGAAATGCAAGAATGGATAGCACAAGCTGAAGAGGAATATTCTGAGAGGGATTTTGAGTACAAAACACCAGAGGAACTTCAAAAGGCATTGGAAGAGCTAAAGGTATCTGGTTTACATACTTCATTAGGTGGGATGGCAAGGTCCTTGAAGAAAAGCAGCAGGTAGTGGAGATCAGTACTTACTGAGAGGCTGCTGCATAGCAAGCAATCAGCATGGAGAATCTGTAAGCGGGTGGCAGGCCGTTTTTGTTACAGCTGAAATAGCTTGCCAAGGACCCATTGCTTCTGGGTAGTATGGGATTCAAGTTGAATTGCACAAATGCAGATTCAGTGTGCTACTATGGTAAAGATTAGATGTATCACATCGCTTGTCTGTATATGGCGACATAGTATCAAAGAGGGGAATGTGTTAATATTGGTACCGGTGAACTGAAAGGACTAGATTACACAGGTTTCTGAATAGCAAGCATGGGACAGGGGACAAAATGCCCTTCTAAACAAACACTAAGCATACATTTAAATGGCATGAAATAAAATAAAGTATAAACAAAATTAAAACTAAAAACAATCAGCATGTTTCCACTGCAGTGGGTAACATAAAGGGTAAAAATGTGCATATAATTGTAAAATGGTTCAATCTGTTTGTGATTGAACATTGAAATGATGACCAGATTAAAAGCAATGCTGAAACTATTCTATTGGCTTGAATTCTCTTGCACGGATGTCTTTAAATGTCTATTAGCCGAATAGCCGGACTGATGCCACAGATGTGCTGAGCATGGCTATCAGTCTCTGCCAGTTTTTATCTGTCAGAGTCATATTAATTACAGTTGTACCCCTCTGTCAGTGTAAGCTTGTATATTTTTATAGGTTCTTGCGGTAAAAGCCAAGGAAACTTAGACCTCTGTAGTGTATCAATGCTTTCCTAGACAGAAAAAGCCACACATAGGTCTGCACAAAATACAATTAGTACAAAATATGCCTACAACATGCACAAGCTATTAATCCTTTCTAGCAAAATAAGGATGTGCAATATGTATGCAATACTTATCTTCATGATGGAGTCATCAAGATGGAATATTCCTTGTGGTTCTTTGTGCAGAGTCCAACAACTTTCTCCAAAGTCCTTCAGCTTCTAGCATCCGTGTCTTGCCTCGTTGTGTTCCAAAACAACTCTGTTGTTTGTCTCTCCCCATGCTTGTTTCAAAAAGTTCTAAACTCCTCCCACCAACTTTCACTTACATCATATCCTGTCCTCTGCTTAGCTTCTAAACCAATCCGACTGGTTTCTTTGCATATTAGTGGAGCCATTGGTGCCTTTAAAATACTTGGTCTTAAAAATCAAACTATGCTATACAAACTAACAAATACACGTGCTGTAAAATCACCAAAATATCCATAGCAACACTTTCCACCTCTTGATTTTTATAGCATGATATTTGACTAAATGTACAACTTCAAAAGCTCTTAAAGCCTTTGTTCAGGAAAGTAAATCCAGAGTGAAGTAACCCCCTCATATTATAAATGGGAGGGAAAAAATATCTTTGGACACCCGTATCATCTGGGCAATCAGACTTTTTTTTTTTTTTTTTGTCCCTGGAAGGCTGCAACATTACTTTGAGCAGGGTTAGCAATGCCCTTGACAGTCTGTGGGAAGAAAGTCCCAGATGATGAAAGTCTCTTGATCATAAGGAAATGCTCAGATGAAAGTCCACTCCAACTCAGCCACCATCAGGAAATCATCCTCAGGTTCTCTCCTGGTCTGCCTCCTCCCAACTGACCTGGTCATCTGCTCTGCCTGCTCCATCTCTCGATGCTCAGTACCTTAAAAGTGTAAGAGACAAAGCAGATCATATGTTCCTTTCAACTGTGCCAAAAACATAGCTCACTGCTCACATTTCTGTTGGGGATATCATATGCAGGCATCCAGCAAGGGTGTTCAGATCAGTTGGCTGCACTAAGGAATCAGGACACAGACGGATAAGGTATAAATACGTTTATTAAGGCAAAAGACACACTACAATACCAACACCAGCAGACCATAAACAAGACAATGAAATATAACCTGACAGTGCAAAAACCCAAAACTAACCTAACTAACTACAGTATCTCACAAAAGTGAGTACACCCCTCACATTTTTGTAAATATTTTATTATATCTTTTCATGTGACAACACTGAAGAAATTACACTTTGCTACAAAGTAGTGAGTGTACAGCTTGTATAACAGTGTTAATTTGCTGTCCCTTCAAAAAAGCTCAACACACGGCCATTTATGTCTAAACCGCTAGCAACAAAAGTGAGTACACCCCTAAGTGAAAATGTCTGAATTGGGCCCAATGTGTTAATATTTTGTGTGGCCACAATTGTTTTCCAGCACTGCCTTAACCGTCTTGGGCATGGAGTTCACCAGAGTTTCACAGGTTGCCACTGGAGTCCTCTTCCACTCCTCCATGACGACATCACAGAGCTGGTGGATGTTAGAGACCTTGTGCTCCTCCACCTTCTGTTTGAGGATGCCCCTCAGATGCTCAATAGGGTTTAGGTCTGGAGACATGCTTGGCCAGTCCATCACCTTTACCCTCAGCTTGTTTAACAAGACAGTGGTCATCTTGGAGGTATGTTAGGGGTCGTTATCATGTTGGAATACTGCCTTGCGGCCTAGTCTATGAAGGGAGGAGATCATGCTCTGCTTCAATATGTCACAGTACATGTTGGCATTCGCGGTTCCCTCAGTGAACTATAGCTCCACAGTGCCGACAGCACTCATGCAGCCTTAGACCATGACACTCCCACCACCATGCTTGACTGTAGGCAAGACACACTTGTCTTTGTACTCCTCACCTGGTTGCCGCCACACACGCTTGACACCATCTGAACCAAATAAGTTTATCTTGATCTCATCAGACCACAGGACATTGTTCCAGTAATCCACGTCCTTAATCTTCTTGTTTTCAGCAAAGTGTTTGCGGGCTTTCTTGTGAATCATCTTTAGAAGAGAATTCCTTCTGGGACGACAGCCATGCAGACCAATTTGATGCAGTGTGCTGCCTATGGGCTGAGCACATTCAGGTTGACCCCCCCACCCTTTCAAACTCTGCAGCAATGCAAGCAGCACTCGTACATCTATTTCCCAAATGCAACCTCAGCATATGAAGCTGAGCATGTGCACTCAACTTCTTTGGTTAACCATGGGGAGGCCTGGTCTGAGTGGAACCTGTCCTGTTAAACCGCTGTATGGTCTTGGCCACTGTGCTGCAGCTCAGTTTCATGGTCTTGACAATCTTCTTATAGCCTATGCCATCTTTATGTAGAGCAACAATTCTTTTTTTCAGATCCTCAGAGAGTTCTTTGCCATGTGGTGCCATGTTTAACCTCCAGGGACCAGTATTAGAGAGTGAGAGTAATAACATTAAAACTTAACACACCTGCTCCCTATTCACATCTGAGACCTTGTAACACTAACGAGTCACATGACACAGGGGAGGGAAAATGGCTAATTGGGCTCCATTTGGACATTTTAACTTAGGGGGTGTACTCACTTTTGTTGCCAGTGGTTTAGACATGAATGGCTGTGTGTTGAGTTATTTTGAGGGGACAGCAAATTTACATTGTTATACAAGCTGTACACTCACTACTTTACATTGTAGCAAAGTGACATTTCTTCAATGTTGTCACATGAAAAGATATAATGAAATATTCACAAAAATGTGAGGGGGTGTATTCACTTTTGTGAGATATTGTATATACAAAATGGAGGGAGCAGACAGGAGCAAGACAGGACAGGGAAAGGAGACAAGGGAAGCAGGAAGGAGGGTACAAGAAGCAGGGAACAGGACACAGAACCAGAATCAGGATCAGGGTACAGGGTCCAGCATCAGGTTCAGGCTCAGACAAGGACACAGCTTACAGGTGGAATACTGAAGCCCTGAACCTCAGTGAAGGGCGGGCTTATATTCCCTCAGCAGTCCACATCAGGTGCAGTCTAATTAAATGTACAGTCCAGCTGCTGGGAGACACCTGCTGCTGGGCACTGGAACAGCAGTGCCACCAGCAGGTTGCCCACGTAATGACACCAATCCTTACAAATTCTCTATCTCCCCAGTTCTAACTGCAAAACTATTGTAGGGTGCCCACTGTTGCCTTGTAACACTTTCACAGAAAGGCATTGATTTCCATCAGAAAGAATAAACCTGAATCTCTCTCTGCACTGTCCTGAGAATACTGGCCTGCTGTTGTCCAGCCTTCACAGCATGGCACCTTGTAGCAAAATGACTCACTCTATGACAACAAAAACACCTAATGTGACTGAATCTACCATTCCCAACCACTTGCTTCCACTTCTTAAGCAATGCTGGTATAGGTATCTCATCTAATTCCTCTCTTATGTAAATCAGTCCACATGTGTCTCCTGGAGACCATAGGCCTTGCCTTCTTGTTATCTGACTCAACTTGGCCATCTCAACTTGGCCATAAGCTTCCAGCTTATGGGAAGTAACAATGGCACATTTCCTACTTTTGCTTACAGGCTTAAGGCCTTTTTCCTTTGTTAGGGCATCATTAGACCTGATTATGAAGGCTGAACACTGTTCATTCAAATCTTCAGCTCTGCCTGCCATGGTTTGAACACAATTTGAAGCCACTGCAGGTTTGACTTTGAGTGCCCTACATCCTTTGCCTTGCTTGCAGTGTCTTCCACACTCTTGGTTGCCTCTGCAAGCTGCTCCTTCAGCAGTCTATTTCTAACTCTGCCTTTTTTCTCTTTTCAGATTAAATATGTAGAGCATGCAGGAAGTGCAAACTAAACACAGCAACTACCCGCATCTCTCCCTTACTGAACCCAAAACATTTGAGACTAAAATCTGAAGAAAGATCATAGACTTCATCTCTTCAAGCTCTGTTCAAAGGTGAAGCATACCTAGCCAGCTCCTTTGCAACAGATATCCACAAACTATCTGTGTCCCAGGTAGGAAGGGTGCACACCTTCTCCTCTTGGACACCAGAAACCTTTGCAGCCTTACTCTTCCTAAACACTGTACACAGAATTTGTCTTTAGCACACGCTACATAACACAAAACAGAAAAGAGGTCTGCTTCAGTTGAGCGTTAGCGCAGGTCCCGGACAAGCCCCTAAATGTTTTGCTTGCATCTTTTTAATGTTTTTTTGCAGTAAAATCCAAGGAAACATAGACCTCTGTAGTGTATTAATGCTTTACTAAACAGAAAAAGCAGCACATATGACTGAACAAAATACAATTAGTACAAAATGTGCCTACAACATGCACAAGCTAATTATCCTTTCTAGCAAAATAAGCATGTACCATATGTATGCAATACGTATCTTTATGATGGAGATCATCAAGATGGAATCTTCTTCATGGTTCTTTGCTCAAATGCTCAGAGTCCAAAAACTTTCTCCAAAGTCTTCCAGCTTATAGCAGCCATGTCTTGCCTATTTGTGTTCCAAAACAACTAATTTGTCTTTCCACATGCTTGTTTCAAAAAGCCCTACACCCCCCCCCCCAACTTCCCAACTTCCAGATACATCATATCCTGCCCTCTGCTTAGCTCCTAAACCAATCCGACTGGTTTATTAGTACATCAATGGAGGGAGTCTTAGGTTTTTAAAACACATGGTCTTAAAACTCTAACTATGCTATACTAACCATAAATACATATGCTATAAAATCACCTAAATATCTATAGCAACACACCCTCCCTCACAGCATTACCAATATATGCCCCCGCTGGTGGCATCTGCCCCCTGCCCCCTCCCCCTTTTGTTTTCTTTATTCTTCTTTGTAAGTACCTATTTTGAGCTGACGACTATATGGGCATTGTGGGGTCCTTTCGAAAAATATACAAGAAAGTCCTCAATAAAAACCTGGAATCACCTTCCCTTGAAATAAGCTTCCGAATCCCCTAACTCCCAGAATTTCCATTCTAGATACTTAAATCCAAGCCAGACATATGGACTTTTTTGTTACATGAGGCATTACGACCTGTTTTTGTAGATGGTACAATGTTAGACTCCATTTGTTTTATATGGAGTATTTTGCTTTCCCTGATTTACCCCCTCCCACTACCTTTCTTGTTTTCTTTGTTTTTCTCTTACCTTTGTACCTGAAAATGCATAAATGCAAAACACTATGAATGACAACAATAAACTGGATGTAACTGAAAATAATATAATAAAATGCTAGCACAGGTGTCAAACTGGGGGCCCTCCAGAGTTCTGTGCAGTGCAATTTCAGCCCATTCATTTTGAATGGCCAAAAGTAGTACATGCACTACTTTTGGAACGCACTGCAACTCGATTATATGGTACTTTTATACCATGCAATCTGGTGCCATCCAATATGGGCAAAGACTGCATTTGCAACTTGCGTTTGGGGTGTTATCAACTTTGCACTGACACCCGCTGCAGACCCCAAGGGCATTGCAGTGCGGTAAAGCGGCACGAAATGTGGATCTTTCAAACCGCATTCCAGTGTGAACAGGCACTAAGCAATATTGTATGATGATGTGAACTTTCAAAAGGCAAGATGTGATGATTCAACAGTTAGAGGAGTCCTGACTATTTATCTAGATGACTACTGTTATCTAATTTCAGAAAAAAATCATGTTTATAAGGTCAAGCAAAATTAGCATACCACTTCTGTTGTTTTGTTCAGACCATCAGGGTGTAGTGTTTTTGCAGGAAAAGTGCTTATACTGGTATTTAGCTAATATTGTTAATAACTTGTAAGGAGCGAAATTAACCCCCACTGTGTAATACATATAGATAAAATAAAGGATCTTAAAGCTTCCACTGAAATAAATAAAAACTAAATTCTACTCCATTTTTAAACTTCAGAGCTTTATTAAAAACCAGAGAAGTTCAATAAGCAAAAAACCTGCCTTGCACACTTTTATACAGTACCTAAAATATGTCAGATTTTCAAAAAACAGAGCAAAGAAAGACCATTTCGGATTCATTGGTTTCTTTGAAAGACCACAGATTTAACATGAGTTGTTTTGTGGAAAGTGCTTTATATGTGCTCTTGTTTTATTTGCTCCAGTGTCTAAATGCTAATACAGTCTGTAGTAGGCCTACTAGGATCTATTCTGTTATACCTTCGCTCGCAGCGGTTATTTACCAAGGATGGTGGTATAAAAAAAGCCATACTCTCTTGGGTACAAGTTTTTAACGGAAATAGTATCATTAAAATGTGGCACAGCAAGAACGTATATAAAATATAAAACCATATCAAAAATATTTTAGAAACACAGACTAGATACATGGAAAATCCTTCATTTACCTCTAATTATTGCATTTAGCTCTTGGCAGGTTCAGCTATTTTGTAAGAAAAGTCAAACTAGTGAGTATCCAACTTGATGATTTTAAATGTATCTATTGTGTTATACAACACAAAGAGGAGAACGATTTCTTTATCATTACTTTTTTTTCTTCCTTAGACCTTCAATCTCACTCAGGTCAGTAACTGTGAACTGTAGCTGAAGGCAACTGATTAGCTATTGTATGCTTGAATGACTGTTTGCCTTTTCATGAAGAGTCTAATTATCAGCAGATAGCTAATTCTATTAGTAATAATAAGTACTTGAAGGGAGAAACATCTTTTTGGGAATTTAGATTGTTCTTTAGAGATCTAAACAAATAAATCCTGAATAAATTGAATGATTACCAGGATGCAATACTAATTGGATTTGCACAGAATTAACTACACAGCTAGATGACTAAAGTGCCAGAACCCACTATGCTATATTTTTAGAAGGTGTTAGAAACTGGCAGTCTATGCAGAAGAGCATGGGTCTCTCCAGAATATAAAGTATAGGCAGTATTGTGGCTTTTAAAAAAGCAAATATAGAAGTGTTACTGACTGACTGTTAAAGCGGTTGTAAACTGCTAGAGATTTTTTATTTTGTTTTGGGGGGGAACCTGTGGGATAAAGCCATAATGTGCTAGTATGCACATTATGTTAAAACTTACCTGAAAACAAAGCCCTTCCGTGCCAAGAAGTCAGCGCTGCAGGCGCCTCCATCTTCACTCGTCTTGCTTCCGGGATTGCGGACTCTGGCTTTCTGACTGGCTGGAATTGCAATGATGTCACTCCCACACGCATGCACATGGCATAGGGCACAGACGACCATTCCTGCAGAGCGCATGCGCCAGTGATGTCACTGGCTGCATGCAATGTAAATATCTCCTAAACAGTGCCCGTTTAGGATATATTTACACTACCTATAATTGAGCCTTATTATAGGCTTACCTATAGGTAAAAGCAAGAGAAGAAAGTTTACTTCCTCTTAATTGTTATTATAATTATTGGCAGTGTAGTGTTTAAAGCTTACTTTAAAATTATTTTTAGTTTAAAAGTAGAACTAAAGGCAAACCTTTTTTTTCATTTTGGATAGAGTAATGTCTCCCCTATGTCTGCCATTGGGGAGATTTCCCTTCACTTCCTGTCTGATAGTCAACACAGGAAGCAATTGGAAATCTCTTCAAAGTGAAAAAATGTGTGATTGACAGCAGGGCCGCCAGAACTAGTGACCCCATTGGAAGTCTCTCTCTCCCCCCAAACCTGGTCTGTTGACAGCCTAACGTTTGAGATTTTCTTTCATTTTGAATCCCAGTCATGGTAATAGAAAAATAGGACAAATGGAGAGGTTGAATCTCTCTACTGGGGAGCAAAGACAGCTATAAAAAACTTGACAGGTATTTTAATCCCTCTCCACCTTATCCAAAGCAAATCAAAATAAAAAAAACTTTTGTTATACTTTTATAATGAAAAAAAAAACACATTTTCTTTCTGATGGAGGAAGCAGACTTACCAGGTAGTAATAGTGGTTGATATGCTGCTTTTAAACTTTTGTTTCTTTTTTTCCTTAGGGTGGGAAGGATTAAAACCCCTGTTGTTTTTTTGGTAACCAGGTCTCTATTAGGGATATATCTTCTCACTGGCTGTCACAGTTACAATGGTTTCACCAGACAGGAAGTAAAGACAGGAAGTGAATCTTCTACTGGTACACAAACAAACAAAAAGTTAATCCAAGAACTAGCACCCCCCCCCCCCCCAAAAACCCTTAAAAGTCCAAAAATGCATCAAGAGTGCAATGAAGTAAAGGACAAAAAGTAAGCACTGATGTTTCAGGACCATGGCATAGGCGACAGACATACTAGGCCACATGATCAGCCCAGATGTACAGTATATACAACCAACAAATGAACAAATCTTTAACACCTGTGTTTACTCAAATGCCCCATATCAATGTTGCTAAATTCATACCTATTTGTAGAGCTTTTTACTTAGACTTAGACTTTTGAGGTTCATTGTCAGCATGCTGGTTATTTTATTGAATGAACTATACCATGGTATTGCCCTTAACCATGAGTCTCTCAAAACGGCATGCTACAGAAATTTAAAGCTGAAAGAAGCTCTAACCTTATCCTGATCCACTAAAAAAACCTGAAATTATATATATATATATATATATATATATATATATATATATATATATATATATATTGTCCTTGTTGCTGTGTAAGTAATAAACATGAAACAGAAATAGTTGGGGACTAGTACAATAAGGGTGAAAACACAGTACATAAAGGTGAATTCCATCAGGGCACAGCACTAACAGTGTCTGTCCTTGCACCCAATTCATGTCCTTGTTAGAAGTAGGTAAATTAATCTGCCAGTGTGTGCACTGAGGTCGGAATGTCCACACTGGGCACTCCTTACTCAGTGCACTTCCTCCCTTCCTGGTCTCAATCTGTCACACTAACAATGATCAATATTCACATTACACACATTCTTGGAAAAGGCTGAGGAGTGAACAGGTGCTGCAGCAACTGCCAGCTGGAGACTAGTAACTTCATGGATCAACATACATATTTGCCAACACATCAGGGATCTTTAAAAAACATCTAAAAGCTTTTGGTGTACGTTTATGAAAGGGTGAATTTTTTTCTCTTTTCGCTTCTCTGCAGTTCTCCGGGGAAAATTATCTCCTCTGGCACCCTTTTTATGAAGTGGAGAACTTCAGTTCTCCCAGGGTGATCAGAGGAGAACTGTTTTCTCAGAGAACTGCCGAGATCTGTGTAGAAGTGAATGGGGCGCCTGTAATCTCGTTAAACAAAGCGAGATTACCGTAGTATGAAAATCACTGGCGCTCTTTAACAAGCAGTGATAAATTATCACTGCTTCACAAGCTCCAAGCTGGTGAATCCGGGAGTGTGAATTCTGGCACAGATCGCCAGTGAAGTGCGGAGATCGCAGCTTCATAACCTGGCTGTTTCTGTGTCAGGCAATGACAGATTCCTGTGTGAAGAGATGATCAGTGAAGAACATGTTCTCCGCTGATCATTTCTGTTTCATAAACTGAGAATGATCGGAAATGAGCTGTGATCAGCAGGATCACTGCTCATCTCCATTTCATAAAAGGACACCTTTATCCGGAGTGGTTTCATTGGAATAGCATGTGATGAAGGGGTCCTGTGTGGCCCAAAAGCATTGCAGTTGTTTTGCTGTAATGTGACGTGATCACTCTAAATTAAAGCTTTTGGAATTTATTTGAGGATCCACACTTTTGCACTAATAGGCACATTGCCAAGGAGTTATGTTCTGGGGTAGGGCAGAACCTGATAGAGAACTGAGAGACTAGGTAAGGTCCGCTTTACTTTTGATTGACGGCACATAGCAGTGGATGGATCCATAGCTGCTATTCAGTCCAATAGCAGCTTTCAAATCAGTCTACTGCCATGCATGTCAATCAAAAATAAAATGGACCTGAGAGGGAACTAGTCTCTCAGTTCTCCATCAGGTTCTGCCCTCTCAGTGAGGTCATTCTCAAATATGGGCATTGCCATATTTGGGTAACGACATCACCTTTGTTTACATTTAGCTTTCAGCAGGAAATATATTTTCTGACATCTAAATGGAGGGGAGGTACAACTCTGCATGGCAAACTGTCACATATATGACAGCTTTCCCACACAGGCACTTCCCGCTCGGAGTACTGGTGTACCTTCATATGGCAGATCAGAGTTGGTCTTAATTAACTCCATTTTCCTAATTGTGGAAATGACTGTAATTCTTTATGAATTTGTCACTGGTTTAGTGAGAGAATCTTAACCACATCCCACTCAAAATAAAGCAGAATTACGGCCGTGCGTTGGTTCTAATATTTTTACTGGCCGTCATATGACTTCCAGTAGTGCGGTGATCGATAGTACACTGTGTCGCTCTGACACACTGAATCTCCGATCTTGGTAAAGAGCCTATGGCGTGCCCACCTGGAATGCTAATCTGTGCCCATCTGTGATGACAATCAGTGCCCATCAGTAATGCCTGTCAGTGCCCCCTCATCAGTGATGCCTATCAGTGCCATCAATCAGTGCCCATCCGTGCCACCCATCAGTGCACATCAGTGCCCCCTAGCATTGCCCATCAGTGCCACATATCATTGCCCATTAATTCCACCCATCTGTGCAAATCAGTACTGCATATCAGTGCCGCCTATCAGTGCGCATCAGTGCTGCATATTAGTGCCTCCTAATCAGTGCCCATCAGTGGCACCTCATCAGTGGTGCCCCATCAGTGCTGTCTCATCAGTGCCCATCAGTGCAGCCTTATTAGTGCCCATGAATGAAGGAGAAAGCTTACTTATTTACAAAAGTTTATAACAGAAACACTTTTTTTTCAGCATTTTCAGTCTTTTTTTATTTAGCCAAAAATAAAAAACCCAGTGAAGATCAAATACCACCAAAAGAATGCTCTATTTATGGGAAAAAATTATAAAAATGTCATATGGGTACAGCGTTGCATGACCGTGCAATTGTCAAAAGCTGAAAATTGGCCTGGACAGGAAAGGGGTGAAAGTGCCCTGAATTTGCTGAAAGTGTTGGTATTATTACCGAAACTTGCACAAATGCTTGCCTCAATTAGGTAGAGGTAATTCTTAAGGTAGCTACTACAAAAAATCTGATGTTTAGGCTATTTCCCCAGAATTCTTTCACTTGTAACAGAACAAGTGGAAATCTATGTTTACCTGAATGGTCATTAGCAGGGTTTGTGGCTCAAGTTAAGCTTAAGTAGGGGTTACAAGCTCTGTTATAGAGTCCCCCCAACTTTCTGTCCTAGAGACAATGATTTCAGTAAAAAGAAAGTAAGGCTAAATCTCCAACATCAACACTGCAGAAATAAATATATTTTTGTATGCCTGGGTCCTTGTTGTTAATTATACTACAATAAAATTAAATTTGGTTGCTGTACTTTTACATAGTCATAGTACATACCTTAAATAAAATAAGCTCATTAGTTCTATTGGTGCCTTCTAGTGTATAACAGGTGGTTACTGGATTTCTCATAATAGACAAATGATCATCTCACATATGGGCAGTTTAAATATTCATTAGCACATCATCTGTAAATTAACATTTAATAAATATAATCTATATAGTACAGCTGCAATACCAAATGCCCTGGGTTTCTAGCTGCAAAGTGCTGCTTCAAAGGGAGGAACTTTGCAAGATATATCTGATTATGTTGTCAATTCAATGGGCTTCTTTTTCTGTCTAAGAAATAATAGTGTTTTCTGCAACACTTCTAAAAATATCTGTTTGTTTCTATCTGTTGTTTCAGAGGGCAAGAGAAGAAGCTGCACAGAAGAAGGATAAAGTTAAGCTTCTAACAGATTCTGTGAGCAATTTTATTGCAACAGCGCCACCTAATGCCCATGAACCTTTAAAGAAAGAGTTGAGTGTTCTAGTTAAAAACTATGAACGGCTTTGCAGCAGACTGAATGGAAAGTGTGAAACTTTAGAGGTGAGCTACTTAGCACTACTATGCAGCTTTTATTAACACCTTCATTTCTCCTTACAGGTTAGTTAAAAAAAAATCTTTTTTTTTTTTTTTTAAATTAAATTTTTATTGAATTTTAATAGAAAGGGATAACAATAACAGAAACATGTGAGTAATTAGGGTTACGCACAGTTTAGAACCATCGCACAAGATACAAGATACGAGGAATCAACAAGCACTATAATAGAGAAAATTGTGGTCACATTTGCAGGCAACGAGCTCTCTAGTAATGTTGTCAATTATTGCTTACACTTGTCAACAGTCCAAGGTATCCATGACTGCCATGTTTGTTGAAATGATATATGAAAGGAGGGGTCCGAGCGCTTATGGGTATACAATAAACAATGTGGGTGAATCAAAAAATCTAAAAAATCAAGCAAGGACTGCTGCTGACTAATAAGGTGTAGTGCCTTGTAAAAAAGGTGTAGTTAAAGTAAAAAAGATATGTGAGTCAGCATTGCCTTCTTATTATTACAATATATGTGATAAGGATCTGCTCAATTTGATAAAATGCTAGGTGCAAATCTAATAACCATCTAAATCAATCAATACATATACATTAATAAACTATAATAAATGTATAAAAAATTCTTAAACTGAATCAATTAATTACATAAAACAAGTGCTTGCTGTGCTTTCCAATAAATATATATCAAGATAAATAAATCAATAAATCAGTCCATCAATGGTGCAAAAAAGTGCTCCAGTGCGATAATTCATATGCAAGGTGCTCCAGTGCGATAATTTACATCAAGGTGCTGGTGCTCCCCTTGGGTGACCCCACTCATCGGAAAGATGTAAATATTGCGCCTTATAATTGGGTATGTGATAGGCTTGGTGATCCCTCATTGATCATGTATCCACTGGATAGCTTGAAGTACCACTGGCTATGTGTTTCTCATTTAAACAAAACAAGAATAGCCCGCCATGGTGAAGTATGTACTAACAGTTTATTGTGACATAAAGAAAAACACTTACAGAGTTGCAGGTAAAATCAGACCAGACTGCTATTTTTTACCTGCAACTCTTTAAGTGTTTTTCTTTATGTCACAATAAACTGTTAGTTATATATATAAAAACTAAGAAGGTTATACATGCCTTGTGTGTTTGAGATTTAGTGTGCACACCTTAAAGAGGAGTCCCGGCCTCAAAAATGACTTTGGGCCATCTGCTTGCTGACACTAAGCTGAAAAATAAATGGATAGTCCTGATTTTTTTTTTTGTTCACTTACATTGTTTTTGAAGAAAGTATACTTACCTTCCTTCTACTTCCTCCCTCTGCGGCCGCGGCTCGCTCCGTCTCTTCCTGCTTGCATTGACTCCTGGGAGCTGAACGTCATCGCTCCCAGGAGTCAATGCGCCTGCACTGGCCCTGCTCGTCAGTTCTGATGCAGGCACGTCCTTCCCTGCTAAACAGCTTCTGGGCATGCCCAGAAGCTGTGACGGGATGATGCGCCTGCCCCAGAAGAGAAGAGCGGGGCCAGTGCAGGACATTCTGGGACGAAGAAGACACGGAAGAGGACGCCCTGGCTTCAGCTGCCCACACCTGAGATGGCAGCGCTGGACAATAAATGTTCTAGGTAAGTATTTCTTCTAAAAGGTAAGTGCGACCTGGAACAGTTCAGATGCTATCCATTTTGGAATGCACTAGCCCTGACTGTCCCGGGGGTATTTTTTACTAAAAAACTTTTCCGAGGCCAAAACTCTGCTTTAATGCAATAGTTTGCGCACACCTATGCCTCTAGGTAATGCATGTTACATGTTAAACCTATGGTGCATGTTAAACCTGATAGCATATTTCTTTTAACTTTAAAACTAAACTCCAGTGTTACCTTCAGTCTTGCACAATTATATAGGCTCCGCTCCTGTATTGAAGTTGCTCTGACTTCAGTGCACACTGTGAGCAACCAATTCAGATGTTTTATGATGCCAAAAGTTTGGGAATATCTAAAGTCCTAGGGAAGTGAGTAGGAATATATTGTACAATATAGTGTTCACAAGATGATATCCTTTTAAAAATATAATATATGCATGACAAAATGTTAGTGAAGGTTTAGCTGATGTTTGGCACATTTTTGTCTTTTATTTTTCTCCCATTGGAACATACTGTATGTATATGCATAAATCGATATAATTGTAATCCCTCTAAATCATCTTACTTTATATAGGAGGTATGGAAGTGTTGGCAAGAGCTATTATCTTACTTAGAAGCTGAAAACAAGTGGATTGATGATGTTGAGGAAAAGTTAAAGGCAACAGAGGGTGTGAAGGGATCACCTGAGGAAATCTCTCAGACTTTAAAGGTAAATCTTGACTTAGTGTAACTTATGGAAGTCTGTGACAATGAAAGGTTCCTGGATGTGCAGCAGCAGTGCCAGGACAAGGTTACCCAGTGCCCAGGGTGAAAATGGAAAACTGTGCCCCCTTATGTTTTTTACCAAAGAGTCAGTGTCTTTTAAGATAAGGAAATATTTAAAACAATATACGTGTAAATTAAATCATCCTGGCACTGATACTAACCCCTAGCATTGATGTCAGTGAGTGCAATAAAAACTCCCTGTATTTGGTGCCACATTCTACAATAATAACCCCCAACATTGGTGCTAGTTTTCACAGTAAAAACCTTCTGCATCTGTGCCAATATTCACACATTTTACTTATTGGATTCAACTTTAAATGTCTGAATCCTGGATGAATGTTGTATGAATAATGGGTAAAAAATGTAGTAATATGAAGAGTGTATTACATTTTTGAGCAAATGTTTAACACTTATGTCATCTATTAAAGAATAACTCTACTTTCGTGAAAAAAAAAAGATCAAATACTTTGAAAAATAATACATAGCATAAACAATGCGATTAAAGTCATATTGGCCTCCGTGATTCTGTTGTTTCTTGGTTCTCCTCCTACCATCTCTTACAACGCCTTCTCCTCAGATCCTCTTCCTCTTTTTGTTGGGGTACCCCAAGGCTCTGTCCTTGCGCCCCTCCTATTCTCCCTATACCTCTTCCTTGGGCCAGTAGATAACCTTCCATGACTTCCAATACCACCTCTTTGGTGATGACACCCAGATATATCTCTCAACTCCTCAATTCCTCCCCTCAATCTCCTCACATGTCACAAACTTACTGAGCGACGTATCAGTATAGATGTCACACCACTTCCTTAAACTCAATCTTTCTAAAACTGAGCTTGTAATACTTCCTCCTTCCTGATCCCCTCCTACATGACTTTACAAGTGAGATCAATGACACAACCATTGGTCCCTCTACACACGCCAGGGTGTTGGGTTTAATCCTAGACTCTGACTTCTCCTATAGCCCCACATCCAATCTATGGCTACATCATGTTGCCTTAACCACCCTTCCTGACTAACAACACCACAAAACATTTTACTCACTCCTTGGTTGTTTCCTGCCTTGACTACTGCAACTCTCTCCTCAGGGATCTACCTTTACACAGGCTACCCCCCCTTCAGTCTATTATGAATGCTGCTGCTAGACCTTACTAACCGATCTGTGATTGCTGCTCCTCTCTGGCAATCCCTTTCACTGGCTTCCCCTACCCCACTGTTGAATAAATATAAAATACTAACGCTCAGATGTTTGCTCTGACGTGTTCGCTTCTCCCCCTAGATGCTGGGTGTATTTTTGATGCCGACATGTCAGTGATGAGGCTATTTCTTTTTCTTCCCTTTCTTTTTTTTAAATTAAATTTTGTGCATTCTTATACAAACCTATATACTATGTATTACAGGTATTTTTTTGGCTTTAAGCTCCTAATGAGTGGACAGGGATCCAAGAAACACGTAGAGCTACATAGATGCATAGCTATAATATATATATATAGACGACCATGTACTTTTTTACAGAATACATCTTTTTATCATTATAACAACTGTTTTACTATATGTCTTTCTTTGTGCCAGCCCTTTCTGTATACATGTCTGCATCACATTTGCAACTGATATTAACATTTGTATCAATTACTGTATGTACAATAAATTATTATGTTTGGATTTTATTTTTGTATATCTCAGTTAGTGACCTGCCTCATTCAAAGTCCCACAACCTCCGTTTTCTGTTGGTATAAAATACTAACTACAACATAAAAGGTCATGCACAACATTGCCCCCAGCTACATCAACAGCCTCAGCTGCAGATATCGCCCAAATCCTCCTCTCTGCTCCTTCCA
The DNA here is from genome assembly GCF_965119305.1 of Pelophylax lessonae. Classification (NCBI taxonomy): domain Eukaryota; kingdom Metazoa; phylum Chordata; class Amphibia; order Anura; family Ranidae; genus Pelophylax; species Pelophylax lessonae. The sequence goes on from NC_138769.1 coordinate 434,697,921, forward strand.
GACCTCCTGCTCTCTAGCTACCTTGTTACCTCCTCAAATGCTTACCTCCAGGACTTCTTCAGAGCCTCTCCCATCATCTGGAACTCCTTGCCCCAGTATGTCTGGTCAGCCCCCACCCTGTTTGCCTGTAGGCTATTCCTGAAAACTCACTTTTTTAGGGAAGCCTACCCTACCTCCACCTAATAACTGTACCGGAGTCACCTCCATTAGTTCAACCCTTGCAGCTATTACCTTTTGTACCATCTCCCTCTCCCTTTATATTGTAGGCTCCATGAGCAGGGCCCTCCTATCCCTTCTGTTTTGAACTGTGTTGTAATTGCACCGTCCTTCCTCTACATTTTAAAGTGCTGCATAAACTGTTGGCGCTATATAAATCCTCTATAATAATGTCCTTATTTCTGTAAAATGCAATGCATAATGACTACCTGTAGTGTTCTGTACACAGATAGTGTACAGAATGCCCCCCAAAAATGTAATTTCCTGCTTGAGTGATGGGCTTCATGATTTTACCAGAAGTCTCACTAAGATACAAGTCAGATTTTTGGCATCCCCTGCAAAAAATGTAATTTTTGGTAGGTTACTCCCAAATGGAAATCATGTCTTAAGGGATGCAGACTTTTGCCAATTTCCTCATTAGAGCTCTGTAGGTGCAGTAGCTGATTGGTATTGATAAAACCACTCCCATACAGATTCACTTTGCACAAGGACACATACAAAAAACTATATTTTCAGAATAACAAAACATCTACATCAAAGTTAAAATCACTGAAATGCATAGAGATCACCCAGAGGAGAATGTTTTTTTTCTCAACAAAAGTGGAGTTACTCTTTAAGGTTTCCTAAGTGCTTTTTAATTAATTTGGTTCACCATTTTCTGTATGTGAATATGGCTAAATTAAGGATGAAAGAAGGGTGTTGCTCTGTATGAAGAGGTTGTGCATGGTTGTTATTGATTTCTGTTCATTTTAAATTGTATTTGGCGCGTTCACATTTGCAGTTTTCAAGTGGCTATTAGAACCTGAATATCATTTTTGTACTGTAAAATGCTCCAAGATGAAATATTAAAGAGCAGAGTGACCTGTTTGTTTGGGCTTGACCTGCTTTCAGGCACATTGACAAAATTCATCCAGGATAATGTACTATATTATAGTATGAAGTGTAAATGGGGCCTCAGTTTGCATGTGTTTTTCTTTTTCTCTTAAAGTAACCAATAGTCAATAATGATTAAGGATTGATTGGAACACAGTTGTTTATCAGTTGGTGGTACATGATCTCTGTAGACAGACAAATGTTTTTTTTTTTGTGCTGATAGCTTTTCTTCTCAGGCTGCATACTTGGGGCAGAAATTGCAATTCATGTTTATACTCTACCAAAGTCATCAAGCAGTTAGTTTATCTGACTGCCTTCTCGTATATCAGATTCTTAGCCATTTGACATCAAATCTACTTTCTGTAAGAAGATTTACATTAATAATTACTTTTAACTCCATGTTTATCTTTGACAAAGCCCTTCATAGCACAATGATACCAGAGTTTACCTATTTTTTCTTTTTTGCCTCAGTCCATAGCAAAGATTATGAAACACCCTGAAGACAATCGCAATCAAATTAAAGAACTTGCACAAACATTGACAGATGGAGGTGTGATGGATGAATTGATAAATGAAAAAATAGAGATGTTCAATACACGTTGGGATGAAGTACAGCAGGAGGTAATCTATAAATGTTATTGGATGCACTGATTGACTTGTAATTATTCTTAATTTATGAGTGAGAGTCGCATAGAGCAAGATACACCAAAAAAAACCTGTATTTTCTAATATATACAGAAATATATTTTCTCTATATGTGTTTGCAAATATGTAATAACTGTAGTAATGTTTTAATTTAAAAATGCTATCACTAGGTAAATGCAGTTGCAATTAGAATAACCTATTCTGCCATATAATGAATTTGATGTAAAATCTGTATACTCTTTTGCAAGCAGTCTAAACATCTGCTGGATCCTCGAATAGTTGTTCAGTAATGTCTCTTATACTACAGCAATATTTGCATCAACTAGTTCTTAGAACAAATCATGTATTAGGCAGCACAAATGTAGAAGCATGGATTGTAAGCTGAAGAGCAGAGTGACCCAAATTCCATTTTTCTAAATTTTACCATAATGGGCTCCATTTACAAATCCGAGTATGCAGTAAGATGCCGCACAGCATTTTTCAAAATGTTTTTCAGCATTAACTAAACAATGCTACTTAAATATAGCATGAGTTTTGTCATGCGGTATTTTAGTAGTGAAAGCATAGGGTAGTTTATCATCAGGTTTTGCTGGCTTCCTTAGCACAGGCTATACATAGCTGGTTGCTAAGGAGCGGACGGGGCCGGTGTCCTTAACAACCAATAACTGTCATGGTTGTTAAGGAGCGGGCAGCTGCCGCATCCTTAACAACCGATGAGTCATCAGCTGTCAGCAGGGTTCCCCGCTGACACCTGAATGTAAAAACAAAATTGCCAACAATGAAAAATTAAAAAAAAAAAAACAGTGTGTCCCCCCCCCCCCTTTCGCCAAGTCCTACCAGGCTTGGAATGGATTTTTAGGGGAACCCCCATGCCAAACTTTTTTTTAAATGGCGTGGGATCCCCCCAAAATCCATACCAGACTCTTATCCAAGCATGCAGCCTGGCAGGTCTGGAAAGGGGGGGACAAACAAGTGCCCCTGTTCTGAGCTATACCAGGCCACATGTCCTCACCATGGGGGGTGCTTTGGGGAAGGGGGGCTCCACCCCAAAGCACCTTGTCCCCATGTTGATGGAGACAAGGGCCTCTTACCCACAACCCTTGCCAGTGGTTGTGAGAGTCTGAGGGCAGGGGGCTTATCAGAATCTGGAAGTCCTCTTTAACAAAGAGGCCCCCAGATCTCAATCCCCCCTATATGAATGAGTATCGGGTACATTGTACCCCTATTCATTCACCAAAAAAAGTGTAGTGTTAAAAAAAAGTCAGGAAGCAGTTTTTGACAAGTCCTTTATTTAAAAAACAAAAATAAAAAAAGTTCCTATGTGTAGATTCATTGTCAATCATGATACCCAGTTTTTAAATAACTAAGGGGTGGTGTCACCCAGTGACATCAGTGGGTGGCACCGCCTCTTTGTTATTTAGGAACTGTCAGATGGTGGAGCTGGCAGGTGATGGGAGCCTTCACCGGGAGTGTTTTTTTTTGGTCGGTGGTGGTGGGGGGCATTGTCATTGATGATAGATCTACACTGGGGGACATTTATTTTTTGTTTTTTAAAAAAAGGAATTGTCAAAAACTACCTACTGCCTTTTTTTTACGCTATACTTTATGTGCTCCATACTCATTCACATGGGGGGGCAGGATCTGGGAGTCTCCTTGTTAAAGAGGACTTCCAGAGTCCCAGTGCACACCCCATGTTGAGGGCATGTGGCTCAATATGGTTTAAGCAGAGCTCTCACTCATTTCCCCCTTTCCTGATCTGCCAGGTTTCATGCTCAGATAAGGACAGGGTATGGATTTTGAGAGAGCCCCATGCCATTTCACTTTAATTTTGACATGGGGGTTCCCCTCAAAATCCATACCAGACCCAAAGGGCCTGGTATAAATTGGGGGGACCCAATGCCATTTTTTTCCTAATTTTTTTATTGCCAGCATTTTTTTTTTACATTCAACTGTCAGCGGGGAGCCCCACTGACAGCTGATGAGTCATCAGTTGGTAAGGAAGCAGATGCCACCCACTCCTTAACATTCATATTGTTTACTGGTTATTAAGGATGCCGGCAGCTGCTGATTAGTGATGGACGAACATCGGACGGGTGTGGTTCAAGAACGCCATCTGCAAACTTTCTCAAATGTTCGCGAACCGCATGTTCGCGGTGGACCCCTTTCACTTTAATGACAGGCGAACATTAAAAACCTCCAGGTCATATTTGCAGCCACAAAATACTTACTAGCTGTGCACACATAGTCCCACAACATGGACACTGACATACCAGAAGTATTGCTTTTGGAAAAGTTGCCATAAAAATTGTTTTTTTTTTTTCAGCCAAAAAATTATAATTTTTTTTCTAACTCAGCCAGATCTGACAGCAGCCGGTAAATACATTTCAAATACATATAGGGTCCATTCACGTCTGTAAAATGGGTCCGCATCCGTTCCAAAATTTAGCGGAACATTTACAGACCCATTGCTTTTCAATTCCAGTCTGAAAAATTAGGAATTCACAGGATAAAGAAGAAAGTGTCGGCCAGTACAGGCACCAAAAATTAGCCAACAGGCGTTCACCTGACAGCAAAGAACTTTGTATTCTGTGGCTGAAGGTACATTAGGCATTTACAGGATACAGAAGTAAGTGTTGGCCAGTAAAGGCACCAAAAATTAGCCAACAGGCGTTCGACAGCAAACAACTTTGTATTCTGTGGCTGGAGGTACATTAGGCATTCACAGGATAAATAAGTGTCCGCCATTACAGGCCCCAAAAATTAGGCATTCAACGGACATAAAAGGCCTTTTATGCCGCTGTATTTACCTAACTAAGACAGGGACCATGAATTGTTATGGGTGGTGGCAGATATTTATGGGCTGTCATGAGGAATTGGAATCAAACATGGTCTACTGGACACATGTGTTGAATTCCTCTGAGATCCAAGCCTCATTCATTTTTATAAATGTGAGGTAGTCAACACTGTCGTGAGCTAGGCGAGTGCGCTTATCGGTCACGATCCCCCCTGCTGCACTGAACGTCCTTTCAGACAGGACACTGGACGAGGGGCAAGCCAACAGTTCCATTGCAAATTCTGCAAGCTCTGGCCAGAGGTCAAGCCTGCCCACCCAGTAGTACAGGGGTTCATAACTTCTCAGAGCGTCCACATTGGCCGTTAACCCGATGTAGTAGGACACCTGTTGGTCTAGGCATTCCCTGATGCTGGATCTGGAGGACAGCTGTGGATGGGTCGCCTGAAAGAATGATCTCATATCAGAAGGGACCAACACATCTTCAAACTGCCCTCTTCTTGCAGGCGCTGTTGGATTGCTACCCGCAACTGTTTCTCTGTGAGTGGAAATTTCTCTGCCTGCGAACACAAAAGCAGAATGCAGCATTTCCCGAAGCAAGGCCGGGAAGTGCTGCATTCTGACAGCCCTCTGTGATGGTGGTAACATTTCCCCCGTTTTTTGTTTGTACCGGGGGTCTAAGTATGTTGCCACCAAGTACAGGTCCTTGCCCTTTATGCTTTTTATACGGGGGTCCCTCTTAAAACACTGGAGCATGAAGGCCCCCATTTGCACTAAACTGGAAGCGGTGTAGTGGCCTGGCTCCTGCTCATCATCCAGGATCATTTCATCCTTGTTCTCCTCCCCCCATCCACGGACAACACCAGGGATCCCAGAAAGGTTTAAAGCATGCTCTTCTTGCTCCTCCTCATCCGCCCCCGCATCATCCTTCTCTGACTCCTCTTCAGACTCCTGTTGTCGACTTGTCTCATATGGAGTAGCCCCCCCTGGGAATTCATCCAGCATTGCGACTTCCTCATCTTCCTGCTCCTCAATGGATTGATCAATGACACGACGCAATGCACGCTCCAGAAAGAAGGCATAAGGTACAATGTCACTGATGGCGCCCTGGCTGCAACTGACCAGTTTGGTGATCTCATCAAATGGCCGCAGAAGTCTGCATGTGTCGCGCATGAGCAGCCACTGGCGCAGTAAAAAAAAAAACAAGCTTCCCAGAACCTGTCCTGCCGCAGAGTTTGTACAGGTAGTCATTAACTGCACGTTTCTGCTGGAGCATCCTATCAAGCATATACAAGGTTGAGTTCCATCGCGTCGGGCAGTCACAAATAAGACGTCTGACGGGCAGGTTGTGTCGCCGCTGAATGTCAGCAAGGCGAGCCATGGCTGTGTAAGATCTTCTGAAATGGCCCTAGATTTTCCTGGCCTGCCGCAAATCCCAGGGTATTTGGCTACTAATCGCTGCATGACCAAGTTAAGGACGTGTGCCATGCATGGCACGTGTGTAACTTTGTCCTGTTTCAGCGCACTCAGCAGATTGGCACCGTTGTTGCACATCACTTTACCAACTGTCAAATTGAGCGGTGTTAGCCACTGATCTGCCTGTGAACGAAAAGCTGAAAGGAGTGCAGGACCAGTGTGGCTCTTGGCAGACCTGCATGCAATCCGTGGTGGTAAAACCAAATCTACACGGGTGCCATAAGTTACATGCTTGACAGCCGTCAGAAGGTTCACCCAGTGGGCAGTAAAAGTTATATACCTTCCCTGCCCGTGTTTGCTAGACCATGTGTCTGTGGTCAGATGTATCTTGGCACTAACACTGTGTGCCAGAGATACATTCACTTGCCGCTGAACATGGCCATATAGCTCTGGGATGCCCTTCTGTAAGAAATATTTCCTTCCTGGGTCCTTCCATTGTGGTGTTCCAGTGGCCACAAATTTTCTAAAGGCCTCCGAGTCCACCAGTTTATATGGCAGTAGTTGGCGGGATATCAGTTCCGACAAGCCAGCGGTCAACCATTAGGCAAGAGGGTTATCCAGCGTCATCATTTTTTTATGCTCCAACATTTGGGCCACGGAAGCCTGCCTTTTTCTAGAAAAATGTGAGGACGTCATGATGGAAGGTGGAGTGGAGGACAATTGTGAGGAGAGAGGAGAAGGAGAAGGAGAAGAGGCTGGATGGTGAGAGTCTGGAGTGTGGCTTTGTGGGTTTTGACGGCATTGCTTCCACTGGGCTTGGTGATGGGAGTCCAGGTGCCTTCTTAAAGCAGTCGTCCCTAGGTGAGTGTTGGGCTTACCGAGACTTATGCGTTGACTGCAAAGGCTGCAGATGGCAACACTATTGTCAGCAGTGGACACATTAAAAAAAGCCCACGCTGCGGAACCATGTGGCGGCATCCTGGGAGCGCCAGATGTGACCATACATGGTTTATGGCTTGCTCCTGATACATTACCAGTCTGCTGTGTCCCTCCTGTGCAATGTAAGTTCGGCCTGCTTCTCCTCCCTATCTGCTGGTCCGTCTCTCCCTCTGAACTCCCCTCCTCTTCCTCTCTTGTGGGCACCCACGTGACGTCCATAGACACGTCATCATTGACATCACCTTTCCCACCACTAACATTTGAGATCTCGGAGTAGGCAGCAGCAGAGGGGACCAACCTCCTTGGGCTGATCTGGGTACTGTCGTCAGACTGCTGAGTGGCGGCTGTTGCTACCTCCTCTTCCTGATCCAATGCCAACAATGGCTGTGCATTGCAAATGTCTTGTGATGGATCGTAAAATAATTCCTGTGACACAAGCCGAGGGTCTATGGTGGTGGTGTTGGTGTCTTTGGGGGTGCACACAGCAGAGAGTGAAGAGGGTGCATATATAGAGAGGATGAGGAGGGTGCAGAAGAGGAAGGCTGAGTGAGCCACTCAACCAAGTCTGGTGCATCCTTTGACGTAATCAAACTCACCTTCTGCAACTTGCCACTTTGGCTCCGGCCTGGTGCTCCTGCCCTACCCCTACCACCCCTGCAGAAGGGTCTGCCTCTTCTTCTGCCTGTCATTTTTTAGATGACACTGTGACAAAAGTCTCTAGAGAAGCACAGTATATGTGGAAGAAGGTATATAACACCCCACTTCAATCTGTCATTTTGGGGGGCAACTGGTTTATTACACCAGTTATGAAAAATATTGTCTAGTAACTTTTGTCACTGTGTCTTGCAGAGTTAACGCAGCGAAAGAGGTAACATTTCTGCAGCACCCAAATACACTATTATGAAAGTATAACACCCCGCTTCAATCTGTCGTTTTGGGGGGCCACTGGTTTATCACACCAGTTATGAAAAAATATTGTCTAGTAACTTTTGTCACGGTGTCTAGCAGCGAAAGAGGCAAAATTTCTGCAGTACCCAAATACACTATAATATGCTTTCTATGTTAGAAAGTATATTATAAGTGTATTACACCCCTATATACTGCACGCCAAACAATAGTACACCTATACCAAATACCAGTCCTTGAAATGACTTTTGTGGACCTATAACAGAGCGATCTGTGTCACTGACAATCTGTCTCTGCTCCCCACAGCAAACGTCTCCCTACACTGACAAAAGAGAGAATATAGATTGTACACCTATACCAAATACAAGTCCTTAAAAGGACTTTTGTTGACCTATAACAGAGCAATCTGTGTCACTGACAATCTGTCCCTGCTGCACACAGCAAACCTCTCCCTACACTGACAAAAAGCAGAATGGAAAATGGCCATCAGATCAGGTCTTTTTACAAGGTAGGGGGTATGTCCATGTGCTGAAATGTCTCAATTGGCTGTCCTGTACCACCTGATGGATGTGTCATGGGTTAAAGTTCTTCACAATGTAAAATAATATGGCGGCCGCGAACATCGCCATATGTTTGCGCGATCGGCGGACAGTGAATGAGCAAAGTTTGCCGCAAACCGACCGCCGGGCGAACCGCAAGGCCATCTCTACTGCTGATTCCTTAAATATAACATGCCAGGAATACTACTTATTTACTGCATGCATTTTTTTCTTCATTTTGTGAATCGACCTACACTGTTGTATGTGTTATTTACAGAGCATTTTTGCTTTATATGGTAAATACCTCATAAAAAAATAGGGATTTGACATTTTCATGCGGTATTTTGGAAAAAACCTAAATACCGCATGAGATCTGGTTCTGTGAATAGAGCCCGATATCTTTAACTGAACAATAAGGGAAACAGAAGAGAGAGAGAAAGAATAAAGGACCTTCAGCTCTAGTCTTGCATGATATAATCGTAGCCAGTGATTGTAACACCAAAAAAACAATAGTGAAGGTATTTCTTCATGTATCACAAGGAGAAGAAACTCTTCTCCCCAGGTACTCTCTCTGTTAGTATATTGCTGTCTGACACACACTGGACCTCTAAAAAAACAACTTTGTCCAGGAAACCAATAATTTATGGGATGCTTTAGAATGAAAAAAGTATTGTAAAACCTCTGAAATAATCTTGTTCGTTGCAAAGGTTCATGGTCATATAGCAAGAGTAATGCATTATAATTTAAAGTCTTGTTTACGATCTCACAGCCTAGGGGCCAAGTGTTACCTTTTGGCAATGTTTTGCACACATTTAAAAAAATATTGCTGAGAGAAATACAGTGCCTTGAAAAAGCATTCATACTACTTGAAATCTTCCACATTTTGTCAGGTGACAGCCAAAAATGTTAATTTATTTTATTGGGATTTTATCTGAAAGACCAACACAAAGTGGCACATAATTGTGAAGTGGAAGGAAAATTATAAATGGTTTTCAATTTTTCCCGGTGGGCCGGTCGGTCCGGGGGCCGTTCCACTGGGTTGCCTGATTTAAAAATGGCGCCGCACAGCATCAACATGTCACGGCGCTCAGAAAAGGCTGTACACGTTCTGCTGTTCCCGAGAATAGCAGAACGTATGCGAGCTTTCCAGAGTGGTGGCGGCGGCGCATGCGCAATGACGTGTTGGCGCCGGAAGGCGCCAATTTTAAATCGATGTGGCCTCAGGAACAGGTGAGACTCCTCCACTGCCTGCCATTATGCGGGGCTGCAGGCATACTACAAGAGATACAATGATATCCAGAAGTTATCCATACACCTTAACTTTTATGTCATCTGGTAAGAGTCTTATCTACTCTCAAACCGGCCACGAGGTGGGTAGAGCTGGGCTATCTATATCACTGCACGCATCTTTTCGTTTGGAGATATATTGCACCTTATTTTTCACCCGTCTGGTAAGGGGAATACCTGCACTTTAAACAAGCACCTTGAAACACCTTTCCCTCATTTTGTTTTCATTGAAATCACTTGTTTGGTATTGGGATCTCTTCATTCAAGGACTTATGTGAACTGTTGCATATATGGACCTTTTATGAATTTTATGGACTTTTATGTTTTAGATATCATCCTATTTATTTATGATATTGGTGTCACTATTGTTTACATATTTATGTATATAAGTTTCACAGAATTAGCGCACTACAAATTTTAATCATTTGTACACTTAATTATCCTCACTGGGTAATCGGATTTTAGTTGCAGTTTTTTTAATTGATTCATTTATCAGCGCTCCCTTTACACATACCATTCTCCTGTACCATGTCCGCAGCACTGCATTCTCCTGTACCATGTCCGCAGCACTGTATTTTCCTGTACCATGACTGCAGCCCTGCATTCTCCTGTACCATGTCCGCAGCACTGCATTCTCCTGTACCATTACCACAGCCCTGCATTCTCCTGTACCATGTCCGCAGCACTGCATTCTCCTGTACCATGTCCACAGCACTGCATTCTCCTGTACCATGTCCGCAGCCCTGCATTCTCCTGTACCATGTCCGCAGCACTACATTCTCCTGTACCATGCCTGCAGCTATTGCAAACTTATATTCTGAGGTTTTAATTACATTATTTTAATATAGTCAGTCGTGAACTAAAGTGGGCCGGTCTAAGGCATGAAACTCCAGGGCTGAAAATGAGTCCCACTCCGGCCCTGGTAGTGATGGACTAACATCGGCTGGGGCGGTTCGCAAACGTTAGCCGCAAACTTTCTCAAATGTCCGAACCGCAAGTTTGCAGCGGGCCCCATTTACTTTAATGGGAGGCAAACTTTAAAAACCTTTAGGTCATATTTGCAGCCACAAAAGACTTACTAACTGTGCACAAATAGTCCCACCACATGGACAATGTCATAACAGAAGTATTGCAATTGGAAAAGTTGCCCTAATTTTTTTTTTTTTACTTAAATCAACCAGAACTGACAGCAGCCGGTAAATACATGTCAAATACATATAGGGCGCATTCACAGGATAAATAAGTAAGTGTTGGCCATGAAAGACCCCAAAAAGCTATCGGCTATCAGTTCCGACAAGCCAGCAGTCAAACGTTGGGCAAGAGGGTTAGCTGGCGTCGTCATTTTTATATGCTCCAACATTTGGGCCACAGAAGCCTGCCTTTTTCCAGAACAACGTGAGGACGGCATAATGGAAGGTGGAGTGGAGGACAATTGTGAAGAGAGAGGAGAAGGAGAGGAGAAGAGGCTGGACGGGGAGATCTTGGAGTAGGCAGCAACAGCGGGGACCAACCTCCTTGGGCTGACCTGGGTACTGTCGTCAGACTGCTGAGTGGCGGGTGTTGCTACCTCCTCTTCCTGATCCGATGCCAACAATGGCTGCATATCGCAAATGTCTTGTGATGGATCGGAAAATAATTCCAGTGACTCAAGCGGAGGGTATATGGTGGTGGTGGTGTCTTTGGGGGTGCACACAGCAGAGAGTGAAGAGGGTGCAGATAGAGAGGATGAGGAGGGTGCAGAAGAGGAAGGCTGAGTGAGCCACTCAACCAAGTCTGGTGCGTCCTTTGATGTAATCGAACGCACCTTCTGAAACTACACACTTTGGCTCCGGCCTACAGCTCCTGCCCTACCCCAGCGTAAGGGCCTGTCTCCTCCTCTGCCTGTCGTTTTTAAAATTACCCTGTGACAAAAGTCTCTAGAGAAGCGCAGTATATGTGGAACAAGGTATATAACACCCCGCTTCAATCTGTGGTATTGGGGGGCCACCAGTTTATCACACCAGTTCTATAAATAATTGGCCAGTAACTGTTGTCACTGTGTGTAGCACAGTTAACACAGCAAAAGAGGCCACATTTTTTGCAGGACTAAAATACACTCTTAGAAAAGTATACTGTTAAATAACACCCCACTTCAATATGTGGTATTGGGGGGCCACTGGTCTATGACACCAGTTGTACAAAAAATTGGCCAGTGAGTTTGGCACTGTGTGTAGCAGAGTTAATGCAGCAAAAGAGGCAATATTGTTGAAGGACACAAATACATTTATACAAGTATACTCAGATAACACCCCACTTCAATATGTTGTATTGGGGGGCCACTGGTCTATAACACCAGTTGTACAAAAAAATGGCCAGTGAGTTTGGCACTGTGTGAAGCAGAGTTAATGCAGCAAAAGAGGCAATATTGTTGCAGGACACAAATACACTTATACAAGTATTCTCAGATAACACCCCACTTCAATATGTGGTATTGGGGTGCCACTGGTCTATCACACCAGTTATAATACTTTAAAAGTGCTTTTGTCACTGTTTATAGTATTGCTGCAGAAATGTTCAACACACCAGTCACAATGCTGCACAGTGCACCATACAAATCCACTATAATATGCTTTCTATATTACAAAGTATATTATAAGTGGATTACACCCCTATATAGTGCACTGCACACCTATAACAAATACCAGTCCTTAAAATGACTTTTGCGGACCTTAACAGAGCAATTTATGTCACTGACGATCTGTCCCTGGTGCACACAGCAGACCTCTCCCTACACTGACAAAAGAGACAGTAGACCTATACCAAATACCAGCCCTTAAAAGGACTTTTGTGGATCTTAACAGAGCGATTTGTGTCACTGACTATCTGTCCCTTGTGCACACAGCAGACCTCTCCCTACACTGACAAAAAGCAGAATGTGAAATGGCCGCCAGCTCAGGTCTATTTATAGGGTAGGGGGTATATCCATGTGCTGCAATGTTTCAATTAGCTTTCCCATTCCACCTGATGGCTTTGTCATGGGTCAAAGTTCTCCCCAATGTAAACTAATACGGCTGCCGCGAACAACGCCATGTGTTTGCAAAATCGGCGGGCTGCGAACAAGCAAAGTTCGCTGTGAACCGACCGCCGGGCGAACCGCAAGGCCATCCCTAATTATGGGTGACTTCAACATGCTTGACATAAATGGAATTCTCAAACTGCTATTACAAGCAGTAGCAGGGATGTAATGGGGTTTCTCTAAAACAGTTAGTAAAAAGCCGAGGTGACTATATTCTAGATATAGTCCTGACAATTGGGGATTGACTGTCTGATGTTGAGGTGGGAGAAAATTTAGATTCTAGTGATCACCAATGTCTTTGCTTGGATATTAAAACAAGAATTTAAAAATCTAATGAAAAAAAAAGTTTTAGATTTCAAAAGGACATATTTTGCTGAATTGGGTACATTTTTAAAAAAGGAATTGAAAGGTTGGAATAGTAGAGATTACCAGGTGGGTGGTCCGGGAGATGGGGATTTAAATGTGCCTATTTTACAAGAATAACATACAAAAAAATGGAAAGAAAAAAACAGATGAAATCAGTTTATTAAAGTTATTCATATAATAAAACATCTCAGTATTTCTTTATTATACTTGAATAATCCTATAAATATGACATTGCATGTCTGAGATCCATCACATGAACCACTTATGGATCAACGCGTTTCGCTATATTAGCTTTTTCAAGATCCAGTCAGTATGAGCATAAGTACCAGACAAGTTTTCAAAATCTCCTAGAATCTAAAATAGACAATAATTTGAATCAATATATATTTTACATATAATCAAAAATAGATATGTTAACAATACATTTAAAGCCTAACTGCAACAAAATGTCATCTTATACCCACAAGAACAAAAACAAAAACAAAAAGAAAAAAAAAGGGTGAGGGTGAGGGGGAGGGAGAGAGGGAATGGAGTGGGGTGGGGGAGATGCGGGGGGGGGGGGGGAAGAGGGGGGAGGGAAAGGGGAAGAGAGAGAGAGTGTGAGGCATCAAGGCTGCGGCGGATCAAAGGGGGGGGGAGGACTCCAAACAAATTGAAAGGTTGGAATGAAAGGACAGGAGGAGGTAATCAGCGCGCACTGTTGAAGTCTACTATCCTGGAGGAAACTAGATTACATGTCAGGTAAGTTAGTAAGAATAAACAAAAGAACAAAACAATATGATTCACTAAAGAGTTGAATAGGATAGTAAAGGAAAACAAATCAGAATATAGAAGATTCAATGAAACAGGAGTTGTAACTGACAGAGAAGAGTATAAAAATAGTCAAAAAGAGGCCAAACACATTATCAGTGCTGTCAAAGCACAGAGAGAGTAGGACATTGTTAAATTTATTAAGAAAGGAGATGAAACCTTTTTTAGTGATTAGTGATAGAAGGAAAAAATATAATGGGATTACTAAAATGAACACTGGGCACAATACATATATTTAGGGAGACTTGGATGTAGCAAACCATTTAAACAATTACTTCTGTTCAGTCTTCTCGGAAATAAATTGCACTAACAATAAAAAGTTGGGGAATCATATTGGTTCTATAATGACGGTTCATTTTTAGGATATCTGGAGACAGAGGTAGCAGAGGAACTGGCTTGGTTAAAATTTAATAAGGCAAAGGACCCTTATGGTATTCATCCAAGAATTCTAAAATAACTTTGAAGTATAGTTGTTGGACCATCTTTTTAATCAATTCCCTATGACTGCCGGACAGCTAATATTGTACCTATCCAGAAGAAGGGCAGCAAGGTAGAAGCTGGCAATTACAGGCCAGTGAGTTTAACATCAGTTTCAGTCAAGTTAATGTAATCACTCCTGAAAAGAGTTATTATTGATCACTTAAAAATACACAGCTTGCTGAACCCAAAGCAGCATTGCTTTACTGAGGGCAGATCATGTCAGACTAAACTGATTTCATTTTTTTACTATATTACCTGGGGTGTGTTGTGGACATAGCATATCTTGATTTCAGTAAGGCATTTGATACAGTCCCACATATTAATCTAATATAAAAGTTGTATAAGCTAGGACTTAACATTTGGGTGGTTTAGTAGATATGTGGTTGGCTAAATGATAGATACCAGAGTGTGATTGTAAATGGGGTTCATTTGGAACAGAGACCAGTCACTAGTGGTGTACCACAAAGCTCTGTAATAGGTCCTGTTTTATTTAATGTTAAAGTAAATGATATAACAAGGTCTGTTGGGCAAGGTATGCATTTTTGCCGATGATACAAAGGTGTGTAATAGGGTTGATATCCCTGGAGATGTCTGTAACATGGAACATGATCTGTCATTGCTTAAAGATTGGTCAAAGCAGTGGAAACTGCAGTTCAATATTTCTAAATTTAAAATAATGCACCTAGGAAAAAATAATCCCTAAAAGACTATAACATTGGGGATATAGTGTTAGCCAGCATAACAAAGAAAAATATTTGGGGGTGGGTATTTCAGATGATTGCAAAATGAGCAAACAGTGTGACCAGGCAGTGGGAAAAGCAAATAGAATTCTAAGATGCATCACTAGAGGGATTACCAGCAGGAGGAAGGAGGTCCTGATTCCCCTACATAGATCATTAATGAGACCTTATTTCGAATACTGTGTCCAGTTCTGGAGACCTCGCGTACATGAAGATATTGATAGGATAGAACAAGTCCAGAGACGGGTAACAAAAAAGTGAAAGGTCTGAGGGATAAACATATTGAGAGAGACTATGTATAGTACTGTATATGTACATATAGAATATGTACAGTCTGGATGAAAAAGGGAAAGGGGAGACTTGATTGAAATCTTTAAACACACCAAGGGGGTGAATAATGTTCAGGTGGGCAGTTTTTTAATAGGAAACCAAAATCAAGAACACAGGGACATGACCTTAAACTAACTGGAGGAAAGTTAAAAAACGAATTTCAGAAAGTATTATTTTACTGAAAGGGTAGTTGATGCTTGGAAAACACTTCCAGCATAGGTAGTGAGCCAGTCAACAGTAAATGCCTTCAAACATGCTTGGGACAGACATAGATCTATACTCTAAGAAAAAAAGTTAACAAAAAAAAAAAACAAACAAACAAAAAAATAAATGGCAGACTTGAGGGACTATTCTGTCTTTTTTTCTGCCATCACTTTTCTGTTTTTTTGTCACCTGCCACTTTCTGGGATATATGACCTGGATATCACAAAAGGTTGTGGGTGGCCCAGGATACATTATTCTTGCTTAGGCCAGAAAGGAAGTGGTAGGAAAGTGGAAGAGCTTAAAAAGATATTTAGGGGGAAAAAAAAGGATAAATACTAGCACTTTCCAATATGCAGGGGGGGGGGGGAGCTAAATGTATGAAAAAGTAGAAAGGTCCACTTTAAGCAATAAATGCATTTGTATGCACCAGAAATATCATCATGATTGATTGTCACATTTAAATGCCTGTACAGGGCAACAAATATCACTGCTGCTGTCATATACAGCAAGTTGAAATGTAATTAACTGGCACATTTTGTGTGTGGGAGGAAATCTATTGGCACGAGAATGATGTTTATTTCTGCAGCACCAATGTTTTGACAAAAAAAAGCTTTTCATATTTACATTATCAGTTGAACTTTGTAAGTTTAGAGATGCTCATCAACTCCGCAACATAAACAAAGATTACTCCATTGTAATTTGTGCTTGGTTCCCAACTGAGTTTCATTGCCTTTTGCTTTTAAAGAGGTTATTTCCTATTCACACTGTGAATGAACTGTGATCAAATGTTTTTTGTTAGCATTAAAGTAGTTCTAAAGTCGGCACCATCACCAGTAAGATTGGACGTTCACCAGATGGCGTGGCTACCATTACAGTAGCTAGAGAGCCTCAAACTTACATAACCAGGAATCACACTGGATATCAAAGTGGAAGGGAGACCTCCGCTGGATCACTGTATATGAATCCAACTGGGAAATAAAGCAGCTCAGCCAAAGCCCAGAGGTAAAATCATAGTGCAGTATGTTTCTTAAAGCAAACAAAAAAAAAAACAAAGAAAGTACAGCAAAACGAATGTAACTCACATGGAGTGCTCCTGGCGGCCCGGAATAGCACAGCAGTGGGACGTCAATGCTAATAAGTTGCTCTGACGCATTTCGTCCTAATGGACATGGTCACAGGGTCAATTGGCACCAACATCCCTTCTGATATTTATACTAGTGTCCCCAATCTGCAGGTTTGGATAATTTGCACAGAAAGCCATGACCGGAAGTGACGAAGCAGCCATTTTCCGGGAGAATCAGAAGTAGTCATTCGGCCATTTTTGTTTAGTCACAGGAAGACCATTCTCAGCCATTCTGTTCCTCAACAGGAAGCACAAAAATGCTTAGAAGTGGGAACCAAGCAAATCTTACAATACTAGTAATTGTAAATATCTGTAATGAAAAATAGATATGCGGTTTAACTAATAAGACAATGAAGATATAAACAACGCAGCTCCTAATCAACAAATCTAAATTGGTGCAACATTAAAATCTAATATGTAATTTAAAACTTGCAGAGAGGGGGGATCACCATACATAATAACATGACTGACAAGTAAAATAGATAAGCAAATAATATAATCCAAAAGTATAAAAAAATATATAGAAATTAAAATTTCAACATGTGCCAATATCCTAAAAAATAATAGTGCATTGATATATATAAAAGGACATGGAACTGAATATAAAAAAAATAAATATTGTCCAGGAGGCATTATTTAGTATCAATAAAACAATTGATATCCCAATCAACATTTAAGCCATAGAGGGCAAAAGAACATAACTCATAAACCCATTTCATTTCAAGCTTGGATATTGCCCTAGTTTTATTACATCCTCCCCAGTGGGGTTCTTTTCTTTTTAACTAGTAATGGTGGCGATCTGGGATTTTTAGCGGGACTATGACATTGTGGTGGACAGATCGGACCCCTAACTGACATTTTTTACACTTTTGGAGGGACCAGTGACATTACTACAGTAATCAGTGCTAAAAATATGCACTGTTACTGTAATAATGACATTGGCAGGGAAGAGGTTAACACATTGGTGATCAAAGGGTTAAATGTGAGCCTAGAGGAGTGTTTTCTAACTGGGGGGGGGCTTTTGAAATGAACACAGAGACCTGTGATCATATATAGAAGGATCACAGGTACTCTGTGATCATTTCAGAGAGAAGAATGGTCAGCTTTGTTTACAACAGCTGACTGCCCTTTCTCTCTCAGCGGGGAGCGATCACGGGCCGCCAGTCCCATGGATCAGCATCCCTGCTGCCTAGCTGACCTGTGCGAGCTCGCCCCCTAGCGCCATGTGCACGACCGACTTAGGGCTATGCCGTTTCGCACAGCAGGGCCAGCCTGCCACAGTAAATCTGCGATGGGCGGTCGGCAAGTGGTTAATGAAGTGGGAGTTCACACACATTGGTGCCTCCATAGCACCTGGCCTGTTACAGAAGGCACTTAAAGGAGGGAGGGGCTGACTAAACTTGCAAAGACTGTCAGAAGAGGAGGTAAGCAAACTTTCTGTGAAATAATGTTTCACAGAACAGGTAAACATAATTATAAACAGTGAAAAAAATGTGCAAGTATTTATTTATTTTTGTTTTTTTTCTAAGGATCTAGCAGAGCATTGCCCCAATGATCAGCAGATCATGGGTACACTGTCTGCCAGTAGCTCCTATGTGGGTAGGAAGTTACTTGAGAGCAGGAAGATCAATGAACTACAAGGACGCTCACTAGCCCCCTTTTAGTTCATTGAGAACAACAAGCCATTAGATGCAATGGAGATGGTACTCGTAGTATATTCATTCACAGGAAACTGTGAATGAATAATGCAGCTGTGTTGGCAGAACTGTTTTTAAATTGTGACAGTTGATACAGGAAGAAGGGGCGGGGGGGGGGTAAGTGGGTAGTTGGTGCAAAACTGCAAATGCTGGAATATGTTGCATGTTTCATTCTAAAAACAGGTTGAACATGTAACATGTTCCAAAGGTGAACTTATCCTTTAACACTAAAAAAAATACACCCACGTTTTTTGTAAGGTAGTCTAACCCTAAAACATTTTAGGGATTCCCTGCTGGGCTTTAACAAGAATTTTTGACTACCAGAAATACTCTTTATCATCCAGAGTTTATGGGGTGAATACATGAAAATAATTGACATTCTTTAACTGTTTTTATTTTCTCATAATTTTTTCTCACAAAAAGACAGTAGGAACTGAATATGGAAAACCACTTTTAAAGGAGAATAGGCAAGGGACTGTCAAACAAATACCATGGGTGGCTGGGCATTGCCATGGATGTGTAATAAGGTGTAAAGAGCCACAATAAAAATACACAATTAATTTTTTTTAAAATGTTTATTGCATTTGTATATGGGCAAGATTGAGATTGGCAGTATACATAAAATCGTAGAGCTTTAAAACATAGATTTTGTAAATTAAGCATACATAGGACTTAAACAGGGGCCCAACAGGGGCAGGTAGGGGGGAGGGAGAAGAAGGAGGGGGGGGGTAGGGAAGAAGGAAAGGGTAAGGAGGTGTTTGCTTGTAAATAGTAAAATGAGCAGATTACATAGGTGACATATTGATATTGTATATCCCTCAGGAGTGGAATCAGAACAATACATATGTATGTGAGGATCACAAAGAAAAGCAAAGCTGCCTATTAATAACATAGTGGATAAGGAAGGCCAGGAGCCCGTTACTCAAATGAGGACTTTAGGGAGGGAGAAGTCCAAGGGCCTGTTTGAGTCAGGTAATTTGAGTTTTCCCAGGGAGTTGGTGAGGTCACGCTTTAGGTACCAATCAGTGTATCGAAAGGGACAAATAGCCAATGCTAGATTCTCCCAGGTGAGTGTAAATTTCATAAACTTTCACCATCTGATGAAAAAACGCTGAATAGATCGAACATTTAATATGATGGTGTCCATCCTTTCTAGGATGGAATAGCAACAGTAGCGTTTGTTTTACAGCTAGAAGGCAAGGTGATGAGGACTTTATCCAGTTGCCCATAATCACCCTGCGAACCACCAGAAGGCATAGTTGGATCCATTGTGTAGGGTTATGCAATGTCATCAATGTGGATGGTGAGATTGTGGGTTCACATCCAAAAAGGCCTAAAAGGGGGTCTTTGGTAGCTGGGTCTTAGTAACCTTGTAAATGTAGGTAATAATAGCGTCCCAGTATGAAGAGATAGTAGAGCAGTCCCATAAGTGATGCAGCAAAGTGGGGTGCGGTATTGTGCTTGTGAGGGGTCCTCAGAGTTATTACGGAAGGGAAGGTAGCCCCTGTGGATAATTTTAAACTGAGTTCTGCGTCTCTTGGAGGAATGTCACATCTGCTCGGAGATGTTTTAGATGTCTAAGGATTAGCATACATTTACTTTGGAGAACGCAGCCCTTTGACATTCCAAGAAACAATCTTTAGGTGATCCCCTTCACTTTGAGAAGCCATGTCTGTTGCGGCAGAGAGTAGAGGAGCATTTGTGCATAACCTGGCCTTCTGACAGGCATTGTTTCTTCAAGCTGAGGATCACCAATCCAATGAAAAATATCTGAGGGTACACTGACAATACAGGTAAACCACTCTAACAGAAACAATAAACAAATAAACCAAACATAGGGTGAATAATACACTTTAAACTTTGCTTTTTTTCCACATGTGGACAATGTCCTAAGAAAAGCTCCCGCCAGTTAATTGTTCCTCTCAAAGGGCTGGAGACGGAACTCTCAGGGGGGGGACCCGGGGAAAGTGATAGGAGAGCATAAAAATAGCCAGGGGTTCAACCCGTTGAGGAAGAAATGGACTGGCTAGTGATAACTAGCTCTTAGGAAACCATAGTTAGAACAAATATATGTTGAATCAGAGGTATAACAAGCATTGAATAGTGTAACAATTAAAGATTTTAATATACATCAGAGCATAAAAATGAGGAATAGGGTACAGTTACCACTTCTCACAGAAGTTAAGAGGCAGATGAGAACCAGGAACATGTTAGCATATTTCTGGACGTCTAGGCAGATTAGTAAAGTGACCTCACCTGTATGGAGGCTTGTAGGGGCTACGTTGGTGTTGAGAGGTTGAAAAGGGATTTTTGGTGGTATTGGGAGAAGGACTGTCCACAGGGGTTTGCTGATCTGTATCCATTTCGGAAGCACTATTGATGCAGTGCTCTGCGTCTTCAGGGGTGGTAAAGGTGAGATGTTCCCCATTCAGAGAGTGGACATGTAGAGCCACCGGGTATGCCAGGATAAACTTGATGCATTTGTGGTAAAGCGCCGAGCTGATCATAGAGAAGGCTTTGTGTTGCTTCATAACCTCAAATGAATCGTTGGCGAAAAGTAACAGGTCATAGCAATGGACAGGGTACAAGAGTGACAGAACTTCTGTAAGATTGCATTCTTGTCTGCATAAGTTACAGTAAGTGATAGTTGACAATGACAGGTCTGGGTTTAGCGTGGTGATCCTTTTGCTGATCAACGCAGGGGGTGCGTACGCCCAGCTGTTCAGAGATGGTTTTGGCACAGAGGTCAGTGAGCTGTGTAGAGGAGAGCGATTCTGGGAGCCCGATAATGTGCAAATTATTCCGCCTAGATCTATTTTCTAGATCATCCAGCTTTTACCAGATATCGCTATGGGAGTTAGAGAGACGTGCAAAGGTAGCAGAATTGTCTGTACTGTCATCCTATAAAGAGGAGATTCTCTCCTCAATGTGTGATCCTCTGAGCCTGTGCCTGTAATTCAAGGTGCAGCTGCTCCAGACCCCTCTGTACAGCAGTATCCACTGTAGCTGTCAGGGTTGGTGTTGTAAGGGCTACAAAAGCCTGAGCAATGCCAGTGGGAGAAGAAGCAGGGTCAGGGGCCGCACTGTCAAGTGGTGGGGAGATCTGTCCTCAGAGCCTGGGGTGGGCACCATCTTGTCTGTCGTGGCCAATGTGTCTCCTGAGGGCTGCAGTGTGGACAGGGCGGATCGGCTGTTGGATTGCTCCACAAACCTATCCATCAGGGTCCCAAAAGGTAGGAGATATGAACGGTGATCTTCCAAAAAGGTAGCTGGCTTGCGAAGAAGGCGTTTGAAAGATATGCAGTGGCAGCCGAGTCTGTTCACCTCCTCATGTGGAGCCGGAACCGGAAGTCCACACAATTTCTTTAAAGAACATGCTTGGAGGATGCCCTAACCCTGCATGTAAATTGGTACCCCTGTACAATGTTCTAAAGCAAGACAGAAATTTACAAGTTTAAAAAAAAAATACAATTTAAATTGCTGCTAAATAATTTTCCCCACACTGTTTTCTTTTTTTGTTGAGTCCCCCCTAACAATCCTTACCAGACCCCCTAGGGTAAGGGCTGGTATAGATGTTAAGTGGCATCTGGCTGCTTTGTTCACAAACAAAATTTAGTGGCTGGGATTCCCATCAATATCCATACTAGACCCTTATCCTAGATAAGAGTCTGGTATTGATTGTTATGGGGACCCCACAAAAAAGATAATGTGGGTTGTATCTCCTGAAAATACTTAATAGACCCTTATCCTTGATGAGGGTTGGTATGGATTATCAGAAGGTCCCCACACAAAAACCCACATAGAAAATGTTATGGGGTCCTCCTCAAAATCCATACCAATCTTTTTTGGGTATGACATTTAGGAACCTACTCTTTTTAAAAAAAAAAAAAAAAACAACAAGAGTGAGGGATCCTCAAAAATCCATATTAGTCCTCATCCAATTATGCAGCCTTTCTGGCCAGAATGTACTTTACTAGGGGTGGGTACCTCGTTTTCCCTGATGGTGATGGGGACAAGGGCATCTTCCCTATATCCCTGGCCTGGTTAATGTGTGGGTCCTTGGGGGAGGGGGGTGTTTATCAGAATGTGAAGGCCCCTCTAAAATAAGGGAGTGTTCAGATATCTATTTCCCATGTAAATAGGTAAAGGGTACATAGAACTCTTGGTTACTCATCCATAAGAAAAAAAATAAGTATTGAATAAACACACCACACATTTGACAAAGACAAAAATGCCCCATGGTGTAAATGTTTTGTCAATTACATCATCCAGTGATATGTATATACATGAAAATCATGAACAACAATGCTAGGCAAAACAAAACACGTGCATCACTAACACATTGGAGTTAATTTACTAAAGCTGGAGAGTGCAAAATCTGGTTCAGCTGTGCATGGTAGCCATTCAACTTCTTACTTTAGCTTGTTCAATTAAGCTTTAACAAAAAAACCTGGAAGCTCATTGGTTTCTATGCAGAGCTGCACCAGATTTTGCACTCTCCAGTTTTAGTAAGTAAATCTGCATGTGCTACTGGCAGACTCTCATTACAGACAATATTTTCCACCCCAGCAGCTAGGACTCTGTGCAGGCCAGTCAAGTTCCTCCACCTCAAACTCGCTCATCCATGTCTTTATGGTCCTTGCTTTGTGCACTGGTCCAAATCATTTGGTGGAGGGGGGATTATAGTGTGGGGTGTTTTTCAGGGGTTGGGATTGGCCCCTTAGACGCATAGGGCGTCAGCATACCAAGACATTTTGGACAATTTCATGCTCCCAACTTTGTGGGAACAGTTTGGGGATGACCCCTTCCTTTTCCAACGTGACTGCGCACCAGTACACACAGCAAGGTCTATAAAGACATGGACTTAGCATGGGTGGTGGAAAATTAACTTCAAGTGCAATAATTTACATTATAATGCTAACTAAAACATATAAAATTAAGTGTAACAATCTAAAAAATAAAATAAATAAATGCTCAACTGGTGTGAACCTTCCAACTAAAAAGTTTTTGCACTTAAGTTAAATTGTATGGCAAATATCTGTAGAGGGGTTCCACCATCCCTGTTAAGTTTTGAAAAAGATGTATGCCTTATTTTCCTTTTGATGTGTATTACATGTGAAAGTGCATGTGAGGCACTGATAGGAACTGATAGGCAGCACTAATGGGAACTTGTTCTCAGCACTGATTGGCACGGATGAGGCTGCACTTATGGGCACTGATTGGCAGCACCGATTGGCACTGACGAGTCTGCACTGATTGGCACTGATTGGCAGCACTGAGAGGTGGCACTTGACAGCACTGATGAGTACTGATAGGTTGCACTGATAGGCAGCACTGATTGTCAGCACTGCTGGGCACTGATTGGCAGCCCTCCTGGGCACTAATACAGCACTGATGGTTACTAATAGGCGGCATTGGTGTGCACTGATTGGTGGCACTGATAGGCAGCACTGATAGGCACTGTTAAGTGTCACTGATAGGCACTGATGAGGCAGCACTTGTAGACGGCACTGGTGGGCACTGATAGGTGGCACCGATGGGCACTGATGAGGTGGCACTGGGGGGCACTGATAGGTGACACTACTGGGCACTGATAGGTGGCACTGATAGGCACTGTTAGGTGTCACTGATGGGCACTGATGATGCGGCACTGATAGGCGGCACTGGTGGGCACTGATATGTGGCACGGATGGGCACTGATGAGGTGGCACTGGTGGGCACTGATAGGTGTCACTACTGGGCACTGATAGGTGGCACTGATAGGCACTGTTAGGTGACACTGGTGGGCACTGATAGGCGTCACTGGTTGGCATTGATGAGGCGGTACTGGTGGACATTGATAGGTGGCACTACTGGGCACTGATGGGTGGCACTGATATTCACTGTTAGGTGACACTGATGGGCACTGATGAGGCAGCACTAGTGGGCACTGATTGGCAGCCCTCCTGGGCACTAATATTCAGCACTGATGGCTACTAATAGGCAGCATTGGTGGGCACTGATAGGCACTGTTAAGTGTCACTGATAGGCACTGATGAGGCTGCACTTGTAGATGGCACTGGTGGGAACTGATATGTGGCACGGATGGGCACTGATGAGGTGGCACTGGTGGGCACTGATAGGTGGCACTACTGGGCACTGATAGGCACTGTTAGGTGACATTGGTGGGCACTGATAGGCATCACTGGTTGGCACTGATGAGGCGGTACTGGTGGACATTGATAGGTGGCACTACTGGGCACTGATGGGTGGCACTGATATGCACTGTTAGGTGACACTGATGGGCACTGATGGGCACTGATAGGCAGCACTGGTGGTCACTGATAGGTGGCACTACTGGGCACTGATAGGTGACACTGATGGTCACTGTTAGGTGACACTGATGGTCACTGATGAGGCGGCACTGGTGGGCACTGATGAGGCAGCACTGGTGGGCACTGATGGGTGGCACTACTGGCCACTGATAGGTGGCACTGATAGGCACTGTTAGGTGACACTGATGGGCACTGATGAGGCGGCACTGGTGGGCACTGATAGGCGGCACTACTGGGCACTGATAGATAGCACTGATAGGCACCACTTATGGACACTAACAGGGGAGAGGGGGAGTTTCACATTCAGCAGATAGTGAGGCTTGCAAGAGCCGCTCAGTGTGTGTGACACTGTCATGTAATGTAAGTGCTTGCATGGAGAACCAGCTGTCAAAACTCAGCGGTGATGTCAGGGGGGGACCGGATCGAGCAGCTGACAAACACCAGCCAATGATTGGGCTGCTTAAGAAAGGGGCGGATCCACATAAACGCAGCGGCCGCCCAGACCCCATACCATTGGCTGGTGTTTGATAGCTGTTCGGTGCCGCCCACCCCTGACATCACCGCTGAGTTTTGACAGCTGGTTCTCCATGCAAGCACTTACATTACATGACAGTGTCACACACACTGAGCGGCTCTTGCAAGCCTCACTATCTGCTGAATGTGAACCTACCTGCAGGCTACACACTACTTGGATGCAGCATTTCACGGCAGCGCCCCCGGGTAGAAAACTGTGATAGTAGGGGGGGTGCCAGTGGGAGGGGAGAAATTACAGCCAACAGCACAGCCTCCTCTCCACCAGTATCTCACTACCCTCTGTGCCAAAGATGGAGATCTCGGGAGACAGTCGGCACTACACTAACAGACACCGGTGAGTAGGGTGTGCCCAGGCACACCCAGCACACCCCGTGCGCACGCCTATGAATACCACTAACTAATGCTGCATTTACTGTACACCTACTTTTCTTTAAAATATATGAGTTAATTAATATGCTCCTAAGTACAACTATTAATAAAAATATTCGGATCACAGACACAGAAGTCTATTTTAGTGAATGCAGCTAAACTGAATGCAACTAAACGCAGGTAAAAATTCAGTGTGAATGGCGGCATTGGAAAAATAATTACATGCATTTATATGTTCTTAGAAATGTCCTCTTAATGCAGGGTTGACGGTGCCAGTGTGAACGGGGCCTTACTATAAATATACAAAGAGAATATCAGACTACTGCGGTGTGCTTGAGCATTACTTAAGTGGTTCTAAAGGCAGCAAGTTTTTTTTATCTTAATGCATTCTATGCATTAGGATGAAACATATGCATTCTATGCATTAGGATGAAACATTTCTGTGTGCGGCAGCCTCCTCCAGCCCCCCCCCCCCCAATACTTAAATGAGCCCAGCGATCCTCGTCCTCCTCATTGACTGAGGCAGCAGCAGGTGCCATTGACTCATGCTGTCAATCAAGGTCAGTGAGTCAATGGGGTGAGACAGAGGGGCAGGGCCGAACCATGGCTCTGTGTCTAAAAAGACACACAGAGCAGCGGCTCAGCTTGGGTGACCCCATAGCAAGCTGCTTGCTGTGGGGGCACTCGGCAGAAGGGAGGAGCCAGGAGCGCCAGCGTGGAACCCGAAAAGAGTAGGGTCCGGGCAGCTCTGTGCAAAACCAACTGCACAGAGCAGGTAACTATAACATGTTTATAATTTTTACACAAAAAAAAAACAAGACTTTATTTTCAGTATAGCTTGCTTGCTCAAAACGATAAGTACAAATTTAAAGCCATCTGACTTTAACACTGGTTATATTAAATAAATCTACACCTTAACCACTTAAGCCCCGGAAGATTTTACCCCCTTCCTGACCAGGCCCTATTTTGCGATTCGGCACTGTGTGAATTTAACTGACAATTGCACGGCCGTGCGATGCTGTACCCAAATTAAATTGTTGTCCCTTTTCCCCCACAAATAGAGCTTTCTTTTGGTGGTATTTGATCACCTGTGTGATTTTTACTTTTTGCGCTATAAACAAAAAAAGAGCGACAATTTTGAAAAAATAACAATATTTTTCACATTTTTTTTATATGAAATTGCCAAAAAAATTTAAAAATCAAATTTTTTTAACATTTTAGGCCAACTTGTTTTCTGCTACATATGTTTGGTAAAAAAAAATCGCAATAAGCATATTTTGATTGGTTTGCGCAAAAGTTATTGTGTTTACTAACTAAGGGAAAGATTTCTGTCATTTTTGGTGTTTTTTTTAATGAGTAATGGCGGCGATCTGCGTTTTTTTTTTGTGGGACTGCGACATTGCGGCGGACAGATCGGACCCCTAACTGACATTTGACACTTTTGGGGTTACCAGTGACATTACTACAGTAATCAGTGCTATACATATGCACTGTTACTGTAAAAATGACACTGGCAGGGAAGGGGTTAACTTTATTGGTGATGCAGGGGATAAGTGTGTCCCTAGGGGCGTGCTTCTTACTGTAAAGGGGTGTGGCTAGTGATGTAACCACAGAGACATACAATCCTACATAGCAGGATCGTATGATCTCTGCAGTTACACCAGGGAGAATGACAGACGGTTGTGTTTACATCAGCCGCCTGCCTTTCTCCCTCTCCACTGGGAGATCGCGAGTGACCGGCGGACATCGGGTCCGCCGGTCACACGCGCGGACTTGTTAGGGAACAAGCGGGGACGGGCCCTAGAGGCTCTCAGGCTAGCGACGTAGTACTATGTCACTGCCTGTACGGGGCTGAACGCCGCAG
This sequence comes from Pelophylax lessonae, assembly GCF_965119305.1. Lineage (NCBI taxonomy): Eukaryota > Metazoa > Chordata > Amphibia > Anura > Ranidae > Pelophylax > Pelophylax lessonae. The sequence goes on from NC_138769.1 coordinate 434,725,419, forward strand.
TAAATAGTCGTGCAGCGGTCGGCAAGTGGTTAACAAAGACAGTGAATGCATAATCATCAGTATGTACACACTAAGCACCTAATTTTTGAGCTGATGTATTAACAGGGATATTGCCCTCAGCATCTGTTTATAATTCCTGTTTTATTTCAAAGCTGAGCTGCAGAAAAGGCAGGCAGAGTCTGATTAGTTTTTTTTTTTATAATATTTTTTATTGAGTTTTTGTTTTTCATAACAAAGAGTAGAAACAATATAAAATAGTTCAACATGTGTACAGAAGGTACATGGTAAGGGTATAAGCAAACGCATAATAAGAACATAAACAAACGCATAGTAGTCCGTTGCCACTGGTTCCAAATAAAAAGGTAGTAGAGGCAACCTACATAATATCTGAGCACAGTAATGATGTAAATAAGTACAGAGGTAAGCTCAACTGGTTAGATAGGGATTCCGTCCCCCCTAGCACCCCCCCCCCCAATGGGAACATAACGTGTCGGGGAGACGGAGCCCCTCCAATGGGTCTCATGTATTGGATGGGAATGAGCATACTTTGGTGGGAGAGGTTACAATAGGTTACACAAGGTATTCAATTGTGATATATCCAGGTATTCAAAGATAGGCTGAACTTGTGGTAGGAAAGTGAGTTAAATGCCAGAGATTTCTCTAGTTGATAATAATTAGTATTGACAATATCTATTACTTCAGGAATCTGATTAGTTGATATGGAAAACAATAAAGTTTTCCTATAGCATAATTGTCATAAGGCAACCTCTAGACACGTATTAATAATACTATACAGGTCCCTCTCAAAAAATTAGCATATTGTGATAAAGTTCATTATTTTCTGTAATGTACTGATAAACATTAGACTTTCATATATTTTAGATTCATTACACACAACTGAAGTAGTGCAAGCCTTTTATTGTTTTAATATTGATGATTTTGGCATACAGCTCATGAAAACCCAAAATTCCTATCTCAAAAAATTAGCATATCATGAAAAGGTTCTCTAAACGAGCTATTAACCTAATCATCTGAATCAACTAATTAACTCTAAACACCTGCAAAAGATTCCTGAGGCTTTTAAAAACTCCCAACCTGGTTCATTACTCAAAACCGCAATCATGGGTAAGACTGCCGACCTGACTGCTGTCCAGAAGGCCATCATTGCTGAACGAATAGGCTGTTCCCAGAGTGCTGTATCAAGGCACCTCAGTGGGAAGTCTGTGGGAAGGAAAAAGTGTGGCAGAAAACGCTGCACAACGAGAAGAGGTGACCGGACCCTGAGGAAGATTGTGGAGAAGGACCGATTCCAGACCTTGGGGGACCTGCGGAAGTACTGAGTCTGGAGGAAGACTGGGGAGAGGGAAATGCCAAAATGCCTGAAGTCCAGTGTCAAGTACCCACAGTCAGTGATGGTCTGGGGTGCCATGTCAGCTGCTGGTGTTGGTCCACTGTGTTTTATCAAGGGCAGGGTCAATGCAGCTAGCTATCAGGAGATTTTGGAGCACTTCATGCTTCCATCTGCTGAAAAGCTTTATGGAGATGAAGATTTCATTTTTCAGCACGACCTGGCACCTGCTTAAAGTGCCAAAACCACTGGTAAATGGTTTACTGACCATGGTATTACTGTGCTTAATTGGCCTGCCAACTCTCCTGACCTGAACCCCATAGAGAATCTGTGGGATGTTGTGAAGAGAAAGTTGAGAGACGCAAGACCCAACACTCTGGATGAGCTCAAGGCCGCTATCGAAGCATCCTGGGCCTCCATAACACCTCAGCAGTGCCACAGGCTGATTGCCTCCATGCCACGCCGCATTGAAGCAGTCATTTCTGCAAAAGGATTCCCGACCAAGTATTGAGTGCATAACTGAACATAATTATTTGAAGGTTGACTTTTTTTGTATTAAAAACACTTTTCTTTTATTGGTCGGATGAAATATGCTAATTTTTTGAGATAGGAATTTTGGGTTTTCATGAGCTGTATGCCAAAATCATCAATATTAAAACAATAAAAGGCTTGCACTACTTCAGTTGTGTGTAATGAATCTAAAATATATGAAAGTCTAATGTTTATCAGTACATTACAGAAAATAATGAACTTTATCCCAATATGCTAATTTTTTGAGAGGGACCTGTATATTAGTAAGGGATATTTTTTTAAGCTGTTCTTTACAGTAAATACAATTTTTCATAAGATGGGCACAGAACACACAAACTGAATGCTGTATAATGCCTACAAAAACTTTTTTTTTTTTTTTTTTAAACATTATTTGTTTTTTGAATATTTTCAGCCACTTACAGCCCAGTGTCTGCATTATCCATCTTGTCTCTAGTTACTTGTTGCTCTGACTTCATTCTCTTGACTTACACAGGCTTGGTGACCGTGACCCTATTCTCAGTACATGAAATCTCTTGAACTACATAATGAGATCAGGGAGAAGTGGGATAGGCCTCAGAACAGCAGATTACAGCATTCAGAAGAGGTTTCCTTTTAACAATTTAGCAGTGCCTTACCGACGGTCTGAAAAGAGCTTTCAGTCCCTGTTTCCATTTTAAATGACTTCACCTCTATTTATCTAATCTTTTCTGCCATTGTCAGTTTATTGTCAAGGCTGCCTTAATGAGTGTCAGAAGTCATCGTAGTTCATCCTACAAAAAGGTGTTTGCTCAAGTTTACCATGTTTTTCATGCAAATGGAACTGATAAAAAAAAAAAAATAATAACATATTTCCTTTCTTCATTTGCAGGCTGTAAGGAGACAAAAGGTTCTTGAACAAAGTATTCAGTCTGCCCAGGAGACTGACAAAGCTATTCGCCTAATTCAGGAATCCCTTGGCACCATAGACAGACAATTGACGGCCTATATTTCTGACAGAATTGATGCAGGCCACGTTCCCCAAGAAGCACAGGTAGGGTCAGGTTAACCACATGCAATTTATTTCTAATTCTGCCTAAAAATGTCCAGCTCAAAGCTAGCATTTGTCATTGAAGCTAAGGAAATGCTATGTTATAAATTTCTAAGTACATATCACTTAGTGCTTTTCATGCACTTAGGTTCACAAACTATAAAGTAACACATTTTGCATTGTATGCAGACAGGTGGAGACAGCTATGTCAAGAATCACTCTGAAAAATTCAATATTGCCTCTTCTAGAAATGCATAGATACAGCGTGTCTGTTCATTTTCACTCGGACTTGCAAAACGATTTACTTTGCTACGGTGACTATTGTTCACATGCTGTAAAGCTGATTACTGTGAATGGCCTTGTGAATCATCCCTTGGTTACCTAATCAGATTTGACGATGTGTCACTTGTGTGTGTGAGATGACCTTGCATCCTTTGTGAAATTGCAAAGTGTGATCTGTACAAAAACATGCAAAGTGTTGCTTGAGTGGAACTATTTGGCTGACTTCAGATCAGCATTAAAGTGGAACTCTAACTAAACCTTTTTTTAGGGGGAGGGCAGGAACTGAGGGGAATTCTCTCTAATAGGGTCACTAACAGCACTAAAAAAAAAACATTCCTAACCTGTTCTAACCCTTTCACTCAAAAATGAAAAGATAAGCATTTTTTGACTGGCATTTCACATTAAAGCCACAAGACCTAATCTTAGCAAAAAAAAAAAAATACATAGTATATTATTTCACTTGGAGCTACAGAGGTGTCAAAAACATTAGTGTTTATTGGTGCTTAAGTAAGATTAAATTCTGCAGTGTCTGTGGTAATGAATAAATAGTGGATTTGTCATTGGTAGAGCAGTAGTATGTAATACTGACTTACATGTGTTGAGTCTTGACTAGGCTTGCGTTTAGGCTTCAGTATCTGTGCAGGCACGTGCGTGCGTGTGTGTGCCCTGCAAATTTCTAGCCCACAACTAACAAATCCTCTAAATTTTTCACTGCCAGGGATTTGTGCAATATGTGAGTCTCAGTCCCTCGTGTGGTGAATTTATGCAATTTCCAAAGAAGGTTTGCAGAATAATAAAGATGCTTTTTTTCTTTGGATGTTTTTTTGGGGGGGCTATCCTGTATCCTTCATCTCTTTTTTAATTTAGTCCATACAGAGGGATAGAAATAAAATTTTAGGTGGAATGTGTGTTTTTTTTTTTTTTGACAGGCATTGTCAGTTACCTGTAGAGTCCTAAATTCTTGCTGGGAGCAGTTTTTTTTTTTTTTTTTTTTTCAGGCATTAAATGACAAATGGGAGAAGCAAAAGTGCTTTAAAGTTAAACTGCAGCTAAAGGCAAATTATAATACACAGCCCATTAACAGAAAAAAATAAAAAAGCAGTTTTACTGCAATATTCCCCTTTAATACAGAGCTGTCCCCTGAAGTAATGCCTTGCCAGCCAGAATCATTCAATCCACGTTCTCTCAGCCCAAGCTATCATGCACCTTTTCCTGTAGCAGGGTCATTTATCATGCAGCTTGGGCTTAGCATATTATTGCACTGCCCTCAAGTGAATAAATGAGAACTCTTCAGTGCAGTAATAAAGTACCTGTCAAAAACTGCCTTATGTTTTTATTTACTTTTGAATTTTTTTTTGTAAATGAATAGGGGTCATTCCTGATTATGACATTGTACCCCCCCCCCCCCCCTTGTGCCCTCACAACCACTGGGCCAGGGTTGAGGTGAAAAGGTTATTGTCCTCATTAACATGGTCCCCCCCATGTTCAGGGCTTGTGGCCCGGTGTGGTTTAGGGGGGAATGCACACTCATCCCCACCTTTCCTGGCCAGCTGGGCTGCATGCTCAGGTAAGGGTCTGGTATGGATTCTTGGGGGACTGTATGCCATTTTTCTTTGGTGTGGGGTTCCCCTTAAACTCCATAACAGACCAATGGGCCTGGTATGGATTTTGGGGGACCCCATGCATTTTTGTGGGCTTTTTTTGGCATGGGGGGTCCTTCTTAAAATCCATACAAGATCTGAAGGGCCTGGTATGATTTGGGGGGGACCCCCTGCGCTGTTTTTTTTTAAATGTCGGATTTTTTGTTTACATTCTACTGTCAGCTGGAAATCCCCTGCTGACAGTAGGGATGACTCATCGTTGTTAGGATGCCAGCATTTTTTTACAGCATGCTGCAGCGCAGCCATGGGCTGTGTTGCACTGTGGATGGGTCACAAACAAATTGTTTCCTTTGTGTCTCTGTGACGATAGACCTTTTACCATGCAGTAAAATGAATTCACCCTTAGGCTTTGACAAAAAAATTAAAAGCTGATTGGTTACTATGCACAGCTGCACTAGGTTCTGTGTTCACCTATTTTGTAAATCTCCCTCACTTTTTCTGTAAAAATAGATCTTGGCAGGGTATGACAATGTGTTTCCTTAACCCTTTCTCTGTGGTGGAAAGTAAAACTAAACAGAGTAGCAAGGAAAGAGAGTATCTATCTAGGACCAATACTAACTAGACAAAACAGAAGGGAGGGAACAGAGAAATATACCAAATACGATAAACAAGACAAAAGACAGGTCTGGCAGCATCCCTTGTGACCACCATGACTTGCTGTCTTGGGGATCATGTGACCAGGAAGCAATCAGTGTGTCTCTAGATTGTTTGTATTTTGCTGATTAGGTGTGCTTGGAAGTTGTAGTGCTGCTGGCCCGTGGTCCAGTAAATAAAAGCAGATAAACTTTATTCTGCATGTTAGATGAGCTCCATTTACTGCCTATACAGTAGTGCAAGGGCAGAATAGTACAAAACTGATTTATGTCTACAAAAATACAACGGTAGTAACAACATTTTCTGTATTATGCAAGTAGCTCCTGCTTGGTTAAAAAATGAAAAGCTAACTGGTTGGAGAGAGAATAGATTTGATGACTCTAATTCAACCTGGGATCCTTACCAATAGCATATTGGTTTGTGAGAAATTAGCAATTTCTCCTGGCATTCCAATGACAATGAAGTCAAGTTTCCTGCCAAAGCTATTTTTGGCTTTGATGGTTTCATAGAATCACTACCAAGTTATGTAATTTCCTGGGGGATATCTACGCTCAAAACGTGGCCTAAATGTATGAAAATTGGCATGGGAAGCTATGGTCAATATTTCTATGGAGACATGACATAGCAATACAGTGAATTTAGAAATATTCAAGATAGACATACATGGCTAGAAAATAGAAAATATTGGACAATTATTCTGACATTTTTTGTTACCTGTGTGCACACACAGCTAGATGTCCCTCATTGTCCATCCCAGAGACAGTGGTAACAAGGGCATGAAGTAAATGGGAAATGTATTGGATGGGAGCACAAACTGCAAAAAAGCCTGAAAGATGTTTTAACTCTGTGATCACTCCATCCTAAACTTAAAAAAATGTCTGTATTCCCAGGAGCACACATTACTGATCTTCCTAAAATGCCAATTTCCTTTTTGTTGCTAGCTTGGTACTTTCCTGGAACTTACCTGGAGAACATAAAAGTCAGAACTACTGATATGTATACTTATGCAGGCTTATGCTTCAGAAAGTAATAAAGCCATACACAGCACATCAACTATTTTTTTCAAGAGAGGTCAGTAGTGGTAGTCCTGATGTTCTTTCAACTCTCAGAAAGGAATTATTTTAATAATTATTGGCTATGTGTAAAGGTCAGTGGTCAGGATTGGAGGCCAATAGCTATAGTAGTGAAGGTTCACACAGAAAACAGCAGGATAATGCACAAGCAGGTCCCCCTGGTGGGTGATGCAGGCTCATCTGAGACACGGTATCTAAGCATTAGCCAGTCTTCACCAGACCTGCTGATGGTGAAGATGGGTTTCACTGCATACTAGTACCAGGTTGTGGTCCTCAGATCCACCCCACTGGGAGGAGAGCAAGTTGGGGTCCGATAGTAGATGTATTAGGTAGGGTTTAAACTAAAGTCAGTAAACAAGCCAGAGGCCAGAAACATATGGATGCAGGTTGGGATCAAGTGGAAGTGTCGTTTAAAAAATAGCCAAAGATTGGTAACGCATAGTTGCAGTTTGGGATCAAGCACAAGTGTAGCCAATGAACAAGGCAAAATTTGGTAATGAGTGGTAATGAAGATACAGATGGAGACAGGAGTGCAAGGAGCAAGATATTGGCTGGTGAAGAGCACAATAATTTGGCAAACAGGAATTGCAAAGGCATGGCTTAAATAGAAAGTGTGGAGAAGCATGGAGTTCAAGGTTCACCTTGAAAAAAGACAGAAGGTAAGGTTGTCCAAGGGATCGGGCACAGAAAATGTCAGGTAGCACAGTAAGAAGAGCTACTGTCAGACTCAACAGAGGTTCTGGGTTCAGATCTGGGTCCTGAAATTATGGGCTTTATTTACTAAAACTGCAACTCTGTATATAAACCAATCAGCTTCCAGGTTTTATTGCCAAAGCTTAATTGAACAAGCTGCATTTAGAACCCAATTGGCTATTATGCACAGCTGCACCAGATTCTTAGTGCACCAGTTTTTGTTTCTCTAAAAGTTCATCTACAGATTTTTGCCACCTAGACACAAAGAGCTCTTTCACAGAGGCATTGAAAATAGGTGGTTGGATAACATTTTTACTGCTTCCTGGCTGCCTATCAATGTCACTCAAAATTGTTAAAATAAGGAGCGGATGGAGGGGTACACATTGCTGGATTAGCATTGGCTTGTACTGCATTGCAGCAAGACGAAAAAAAATTCTGTAGGAGTTCGGAAGGCTTTGACACTTTGCAGTAGCTTCCATCCACTTTTGTTGAAATGTACTACAATACAGCATGTTTAAAGTGCAGTTTCAAATCAGCAAAAACAATAATTTCCCATTTAGGCATTGTAAAAATTTAGGAAAAATTGAACGCAATTTTAACGTCTGTGCAACATGTCCAAAACACTCATAAATGCGTATTAAAGTGATTGTAAAGTCTCATTTTATTTTCAATAAAAACAACAAACATGTTTTTGCACCGGGCAGCCTGGATCCTCCTCTTCTCTGGTCCCTCTTTGGCTCTCCTGGCCCCTCCCTCCCTTCGAGTCCCTTCACAGCAAGCAGCTTTCTATGGGGCCAACCACGCCAAGGCACAGCTCAGTGTATCCATTCAGACACGAAGCTGCGGTTCAGCCCCACCCCCTCTCTCTCCTCATTGGCTAACTGACTTTGATTGACAGCAGCAGGAGCCAATGGCGCCGCTGCTGTGTTTTAGCCAATGAGGAGGAGAGTCCCTGACAGCTGAGACAGTCGTGGACATCGCTGGATCGAGATGGGGCTCAGCTAAGTATTAGGGTGGCTGCTGCATACAGAAGGTTTTTTTAACTTAATGTATAGAATGCATCAAGATAAAAACCTTCTGATTTTACAACCCCTTCAAAGGCTACTCAGAATTCAATGCATATGTGAAAGAGCCCAAAGTTTGCTATAATAACCCTTTTTCTTGCAAATTAGCAACAAGTCACAACTGTTTTTACATAACATATCCATTGGAAGTTATAATATTTAGCACATAAAGTACCATTCATTGCTGGCCACTTGCAGAGACTGTGCGGGAATTTTTTGTTTTGTCCTAATGTGATGCTGTGTTCCTTGTCTCTATTGTACCCTGCACAAATGACCTCTGTAACGAATCATGGTTATTTTATACCGTTTCTCTACTATTCTTAATTTTTTTTTCTACAATTTATTTTTTATTAGCAGAGCTGCAATAAAACCTTCATCCTTCTGTAAATTATTCCTTTGTCTCAGTTATGTATAGGAATGCATAAATTGCCAACAGTGACACTGTTTTCACTGAATTTAAATGTTCACAATAAAGTCTGAATTACACATGGTAATGAACTGAGAAAATAAAAACAAGCTCATTATTACATTATCTTTAAATAAGAAAATCCTAAATATCACATGTACTTTACATTTAGGTGGCATATGCCTAAAATAATTGCATTATGTTTTTTGCAAAAGTGTTTGCATTCCATGAATATGTAGGGATGCGCAGTTAGCTATAGCATTAATTGTGCAGTATTTTATTTTTAAACAAAGGTACACTTTCATCTTTCTTTTACGCTGATATACTGTATTTACAGTACAAGCTATGAGCTCTGTCAGCTGTTCTGGCAGCATACATTGAATTTAGTGGGCTTGGTACACCATCATGTGGTCATTTGATTGTACTGCTTTCAATCGCAAAATGTTAGCAGTAGCCATTTAAATAGTACTATGTTTACAAGCAATGCAGGCAAGTATTTGCATATAAAATGCATACACTGCAATGTATACTGTTACAATGCTTATCATTTATTTTTAATTGCAATAATAGTCTGTATGAAGGTGTATACCTTGCTAATGGTACCTACAGCTCTTGCATGATCTACTTGCAGAACAATAACTGTAAATAAAGATTGTGTGGTAAATGTCCACATTTTTATAGAGCAAATATTGACTGGACCTATGGAGGTAGAGAGGAGGATATGCTCCAATTGGTCCAACCATTGAATCCAGAAACTTTGTAGGCACACAAAATGACTATGGGGCACTCTAGCTCTCCAAACTCTATTATAAGTGCAATCCCTTAAATAAGCTATTCTAAAGCAATTACCAACGATGTATCCTAATATTTTTTTTCAAGGGAAAAGCATAGCCTTATCAATCATTTTAAATTTACATTAAGAGACTGCATGGTATAAATAATCATATTAGTCTATATTAAAGCAAATAAAAAGCCCAAACATTGGTAGTTTTAAATATAGTTGTTGTTGTTCAGTCGTTAAGTCGTGTCCGACTCTTTGTGACCTCATGAACCATAGCACGCCAGGCTTTTCTGTCCTCCACTGCCTACCGGAGCTTGCTTAACTTCAAGTTCATTGCTTCGATGGTGCTATATATCCATCTTGTTTTAGTCGTCCTCTTCTTCTTTTTCTTTTAATGTTTCCCAGCATCAGGATCTTTCCCAATAAGTCCTCACTTCGCATTAAGTGGCCAAAGTATTCGAGTTTCAGCTTCATGATCTGTCCTTCCAGTGAATATTCAGGGTTAATTTCCTTCAGGATTGATTATATTACTGTTAAATTTCTATTAGATATATTTAGGTATGGTAAATCTCTATCAGGTTATTTGTGTTTGTTTTTTTTTGTTTATTTTGATTTTTTTTTTCTGCTTCTATCCTGCTGGGGAGATGGCCCCTCACTTCGTATCCTGAAGATGCAATATAAAATGGGAAAAGCACTATTCCCCATCCTATCAGCAACAAGCAAAGAAAAAAGTTTTGCCTTTACATACACATGAATGTTTTTTTTTTAAACTTGTGTCTGTACAATGTTTTGTAATAGCCTGATTTAATGTCCCTTCTCACAGAGTAAGTCCAGGAGTCAGCAAATCATAAAGAAAAAACACTTCCAGTTTGACTGATATCTTAATTCAAAAGTTGCTAACAAATTAATACATGTAGTAACTAATATACCCTGCATGCAGTGACATATATACACATCTCTGCATGTGATACAATAGTTAAAGCATGTAAGCCCATAGAATACTTAGGGTAACCCTACATTAATAACTTAAGTTATGATATACTCAATAAAACTCAAAAGCTCTATAAACAACTTTAGAACTTAATATAGAATTATATACACAGAGAGTATGTCATTATGATCGTTGCATCTCCCAACAAGGATCACACCCTAAAAACATTATGTTTTGCCATTACCTTTTGTGGATCAGTAAACCTCGGGGGACTAACCCTCTTGAATTGCAAGTGGCCTTGCTGTCTAGTCTCACTGACCCTGGATTATACTATAAGTAGAGCAATTTCAGTAACTGACATCTTTGCTATCTCGATTAGGAAAAGATCTGCTCCTGTCACTTTTTGTTGTACGTTCCAGTTAAAACATTCTTTATAGAACAACAAGCACTATTTATCGAAGTGTCCAAAATAATAACCTTCTGCATTGCCCAAGAGCAACCATATTCAATCCTACTATGAAAATACAGTTATAAAGTGACTTTTTTTTTTAGCTATGGTGTATTAGAGCAGACAGTGTTTATTTTGAACACTTTGACAAACAACTATTATGTTTTTTTTCTAAACTTGTGTTACAAACTGTCAAAAAATGTTACCTATCTGAAAAAAAAACAAAAAAACACTACAACTAAAGGCAAATAGGCTGTGCACTTTGCAAGTGAAGTTGAACTTTTCAGGGGAAATTGCACTTTGCATGGGGATTTTCCCCAGAGCTCAGCAAATGTGATGAAGCTTAATTTTGCCTTCACCTTCAAGGAAAAAAAAACATCTATTTTTTCATTTGATTGAATAATGGAAGTCAGCAGAGCTTTAACTTGTCCACAAAGCTCTGGGAAAAAACTCAAGTAAAGTGCAAATTCCCTTGCAAAGTGAACAGTCTATTTGTCTTTAGTAAATCAACTAGCATCCTTCTAATTTTCCCATATGTTAATTCAGATCCAACCCAGAGTGAGCTTTGAGCACTTCTGAAAAGTGTTCTGAAGAAAAACTTTAGTTTTGCTCAATGTAACCAATAATATTTGTCCTTCAGTTTTTAAAGATAAATTACTTGCAATGGGTTGCTAGGGGAAACAGATAAACAGTTTTGTTCAGACCCTTACACACAGGAACCCAGTTATTTCTTAATATAACAAAATGCAACTTTTAGTGTTCCAGCCAAGCTACAGCCAAGGAAGCTACCATCTTAACCTCTGTTTGATCTGCAGTTGCCATAGTGCTACACATCCAATTAGCTATGACACTATCCATTTAATGGGCTAACAGCTTGGTTAAGAGCTAACATAAGCACACAAAAGCTGTAGCCATTATCTTTATAGGCATGCCTTGAATGTAACTGTTGTGGTAAACAAGAAAATTATGGAATTTAGTTCCCCTTTAGGAAACAGAGAGAAAGATTAATATAATTTGCTGGACCAATTTGTGGCTTGGTGTTAAGTAGTAGGGGCGAACAGTTTGGGCCGAACATCGCCTGTCCGTTTGTTCGGCGAACACGCAAATCTGTGGGACGCTTGGTGCTACAAAGTGTATTCCAAGCCCTGATTGAATGAATCAATGCACCTGACCGCCCAATCAGGGCCCAGTGAATAGCTGGCTTTTAAGGAGCAGACTAGGAAGTCAGCTGCCTCGTCCTTAACAATGAATGAGTCATCAGCTGTCAACGGCTTCCCCACTGACAGCTGAATGAAAAAAAACATTGCCTGCAATACAAAAATGTGAAAAAATGGCATAGGGGGGTCCCCATTAATCCATACCAGGGCCTTTGGGTCTAGTATGGATTTTAAGAGGAACCTCATGCCAAAATGTAGGCATTTTCAGGCCTCAAGAAATGAGATAGGCCATCAATATGATGATCATCATCAGAATTGATCAGTTTTCAGATATAGATACCAAAGTTTGTGGACTTTATAACTTTCATACAGCCTAAATAATATACACTGATTTGGGTTATTTTCACCAAAGAAATGTAGCTGAAAACATTTTTGCCTCAATTTATGAAGAAAGATTATTTATTTGCAAAAAAATGCAAAGTTTTCGTTCTTAAATTTATTTAACAAAAAAAAAAAAAAAAAACAGTGGTGATTAAATATCACCAAAAGAAAGCTCTAATTATGTGAAAAAAAATGATAAAAATGTAATTTGGCTTCAGTGTTGCATGACTGCGCAATAGTCATACAAAGTGTGACAGCGCTGACAGCTGAAAATTGGCCTGGGCAGGAAGGGGGTAAAAGTGTCTGGTATTAAACTAGTTAATACAGTGATTATACTATACACTGTCACTGTACTAATGACACTGGCTGGGAAGGGGGTTAACATCTAGGGCAATCAAGGGGTTAAATGTGTGTCTAACAATATTCAATGTGTGAAAAGTGTGCTGCTTTTACTAATAGAGGTCTAAGTTTCTCATCCCAGCTTTACATAGAGATTGTTCCCTGTGTACAGAACTCTGTGTTGCATGTCAACACTGAGCTCTTGGTTGTGATTGTACATAGCCAATCAGCAGGTCCCAGACATGAATCATTGCCTGGGACTTGCTGACACACTCCTGCTGTGTACAATCACAGTGGGTATCAGCCCTGATACCCGGAAGTAGGCAGTGTCCTACGGGTACATCGCTTTGCCTACAGCAGCCGCCCTTCCATAGTGCATTGTGGGACGGGCAGTTGTTAAGTAGTTTAACTTTGTAAGGCAGGTGATGAAAACTGGATCAAAAAGCAAGACTTTTAGTGCCGGTTCACTCAAACGCGGCACGACTTCGGGGGCGACTTCGGCGCGACTTGCACGGACTTCATATAATTAATGTCAATGCAAGTTGCTCTGATGTCGCCCCGAAGTAGTACAGGAACTATTTTCTAAGTCGGAGCGACTTGAGTCGCTCCTATTAGAAAGGTTCCTGTAGCACTGCATGGACCGCGACTTGTCAGGCTGACCAGTCTCCTGACAAGTCGCGGTAGTGTGAATGGGCACTTATGGTAGGCAATTAAATTATTTGTCAACAGGTTAAATACCTCTCTGAATTGCAGTACCCCTTATTCACTAAGTCAACAAGAACAACAAGGTCCTTTTTTCAAGACACCTGTCATGTTTTTAAAGCTAAATATCAGGTATTTTCTGAATTGCATACTTACATTGGTCCAGCTTGGACCAATTGGTCATGACATCACCACTCCCCCACTCCATCGCATCCAATCAAAGAATACATTGTATTTGCTGAAAAAAAAATACAAGGCATTCTTTTTCTTGCTTTATGCTCATTTCTCTGTCTTTTAGTCTCCCTTTATTCAGCAACAATTACTTCTATAGGTATATGCATTGTGACTCTTTTATAAAAAGTGGGGCAAAGGAATCTGTTGCTTCTATCAAGCGTAAGTGTTTTCAGTGGGTAACTGGCTATTTTTCGAATGCAATTGTTTTAAATAGGCTTAATATACGTGTGTGCCCGGAGGTTTTACATTTGGAAATATTGTATAAATAGACAAGGATAATATGTATTCTTTTTGCATGCACCTTCCCTGTGTTTCTGCCCCCTTGTATCTTTCCTAAACAATTACTATTTATTTTTCCTTTCAACTAACATTTTTGTCTTACCATGAGTGTGAGAATTTTCAATGTTATTCGAATTTAATAAACCAGTCTAATATTACCTGCAATCACCTAAACTGTCAACTGAATATTTATAGTAAATGTTAGATTCAGCCAAGGTACTGCATATATTATTGCACAAATTGTACTGTATCACTGCAGGCATGATTCATCCATTTTGACATCCTATTTTTAATACTGAAAACTTCCATGATATTTCTAGGTACAAGGTTAATTTGTGAGTTATGTTATCTCTATTTTTAGTCTTTTCATGCTAAAAGTTTGAAATATAAAACTAAATCTACTTTTTGTTGTTGTAATGGAATAAACAGTGGTAAACTGTTTATATCACATAATCAATAGACCTTTAACCCAGAAGGGGCTTGAATTTAGTGTCCATCCACAGAGATCTTAAAACAATTGTAAAGGTTTCAATTGTTTCAGTTAAAATAACAAAAATGCTATACTTACCTGATATGTGCAATGGTTTTGCACAAAGTAGCCCTGATCATCCTCTTCTCAAGTCTCCCACTGGCACTTTCGGCTTCTCCCCCTGCTGAGTGCCCCTATAGAAAGGTGCTTGAGTCTGCCCAGTGAGGCTGGACAGAGCTGGCATAGATTCTGCTCTCATGCACATTATGTGTCTGAATAGAGGGTCGAGCATGCCCAAGTGCCCCCATGGGAAGCAGATTCTTATGGGAGCACTTTTCAGAGGGGAGGAGTTGTGTGTACCATCAGAAATGGGCACATGCACTTGTTTTAGTAGCACAGCTCTAAAATAGATGTCTTTTTTGTACATTACGGGACACAGAACAAGCCGTCTACCTGGGTTATACACCACCTATAGGTGAAGGGACACTGGCCAAAGACACAGACAGGATGCTCTTATTTTTTTTTTTTTGCCAGTGTTAGAAGGTGGTGGTCACTGATGTGCAACTCTCTGCATGATGCTACTAGATTTTTAGTGGTTCCATTAGGCAACAGGAGTATGGTTTTATCAGGATCCAATCCTATTGCTAGGAAACTAAGATGGATGGAGCCTAGGCCCTGCTACAATGAGATTGGAACAAACATGCCAGGATTGCCTATAATTCTGGGCCCTGCATATATGGAACCCTGTGCAGTAATGACTGACCAATGTGTTTCCAGTAGGGTGTTGTACAGGTCCAGGGCAGGGGACCTCAAGAAAAGGGGATTGAGTCTCTGACTGTGTACTTAGCCATTGCTAACTGTGGTGAGTGAAGGTTGGATCTTGGTTTTCCCAGACAGATCGGTAAGCCCCTGTAAGCCAATTTTGGTATCCATTTTGTTGCTGTTTTAAATTTGTGTGTGCCTTTTCCCCTTTCCCCCCACTAAGGGGAAATTGTTATTAAGCTGCTGTGTTCACTGTTTTTTCAGCTAGAACTGGCTGTGTGTCTTCCAGCTGTATGTGTGTGCCCTTTCTCTGCAACCAAAACCACTCTGACAGTGATTATTCAGACTCTTTGCTATTAACACACCCAAATGGGAACATTCCCCATCTTTTAGCATGCAGCGACAGCCCTGAAGAAGGTGGAGTCTTGTATTCCTGAAAAGCATTGGCTTGATGCACTTGTTTATATTTTCTATAAAAGCTTCCTTAATCACCTTGCAGCTAGCATATGATTGGACACTGGGTGTTCCTTTCTCTGCCTACCTTTCTGAGGTACCTCTTGATTCATGTCTACATGATAATATTGTGGAAGGTGGTTGCCTCATTCGAGGTACCTAATTTTGCCCAATTCCACTTCTAATTTTGCCCAATTCCACTCCAGGCCTCTGCAACAGAATGTCCTGTCTGACTGGGACAGAAGAACCTAGTTGTTGGATTCTTTAATGCTTCTACATCTTGGCACGCTATGATCTCTTAAGTGGTGGATGACTCCAATGAGCTTGGAGACAAGGAAATCTTTTCTCCCCTTTTTTCCATGAAGGTACTAACAATGGGCTCTGGCTGATCAGTATCGGGAGCAGACCGGGGTCACTTGTTAGTACAGATGACCTGGTTCCTATTGGAGGAGACATTAACCTTTAATATTCTGGAATTTTGGGCAATCAGCCTAGTTCAGGAGAATTGCCTGAATTGCAGTGGTTAAATCAGTGGAGAATAATCCTGGTAGGGGTCCAGTCAGAAGGTGCCATGGCATTATGTATTACCAGGGAGGTACCAGGAGCTGTTCCCCTGATTGGAGGATTCAAAGAAGGCTGCTGTTTACAACCCATGTGAGATCTGATAAGAGAAAGGAAAAGGTCAGACCTTTGAAGTGGCAAACCATTTCCAGGAACACCAACTTGGAAACTAGAAATGGTTTGATACTGAAACACATTCAATGGTTAAATATATTATCATCTCACTAAAATATATTTCTAATTATAGATATATATTATTTACATCTGTTAATGGAGATTTCACATAAACTCATTATTTTCCATGAAACTGGACAAGGTAATTTCCAGGACCACAGATCATTAGGCATTGTAGTAGATGCCCTGGTGATGCTGGGAGACCAGTTCTCTCACCTTTTCTTTTTTTTAAACAACATTTTATTGGAGACTGTCATAATAAGAGAATATTAAACGCAATATAAAGGTTCAACAATGTGAAATTTTCAAGGAACAACAACGTGCGTGTATGAGTAGACGGAATAACAGACAAACCTTCCATTAAAATTTTACAGTAACTGAAAAGATAATCTTAAAGTATATCTAATATGGTCTGATAGCAGAATTGCAATCAGAATACAGAAATTAAATTAACAGTGGGAACAATAGAGGCAGGGCCGGTGCAAGGATTTTTGACACCCTAGGCGAAACCTCATTTTGCCGCCCCCTTGGCCCTGCCCATTGTATCCGCCCCATTGGCTCCGCCCAGGCTCCACCTCCTTTGCCCTCCACATGTATACCTCCCCTTTTTAATGACTGCTACCATTTTGCATACAACGCTTTACTAGACCAGCTAATTTTAAAGTAGTTGATGTTAATTGTAAACATTTTCTCATATGCAAAACATAACTTAGCAGTTCACACTATTGCGATGCGGGAACACTGCAAATCTACTGCGTGTTCCCGCATCGCATTCACAGCACAGGCAGTTCACACTGCCATATGCGATATGCTGGGGGTGTCAATTCAAAGTTAACGACACCCCCAGATCAGATCGCATATTGCAGTGCAATCTAAGTCTGACAGTTCGCACATGAATCGGATCGCACTGGTTTGAACCACCATGCGATCCGATTCTGCTGTGGACAAAAAAAGGGTCCTGTGCGAGTTCAATGCGATTCAGATGTGAATTCAGCCATAAAATCTGTATGGCGGAATTTGCATCGCACAGACATCGCATGTGATTTGCAGAGCAGTGCGCTCCGAATCACATGCAATGTCTGTCATCGCAATAGTGTGAACTGGCACTAAAATTACATGCGATGTCTATGTGGTGTGAATTAAGCCATGCAAATTGTATGGCTGAATTCAAATCTGAATCGCATTGAACTCGCACAGGACCCTTTTTTTGTCAACAGCAGAATCGGATTGCATGGTGGTTCACACCAGTGTGATCCAATTCCTGTGTGAACTCTCAGTTTGCACGGCGATATGCGATCTGATCTGGGGGTGTCGTTAACTTCTAATTGATACCCCCAGCGTATCGCATATGGCAGTGTGAACTGCCTGTGCTGTGAATGCGATGCAGGAACATGCAGTAGATTCACAGCATTCCTGCATCACAATAGTGTGAACTGGCACTATGTGCCGGTTCACACTTGTGTGACGCAGGAATGCTGCAAATATGCAGTGTGTTCCCGCATCGCATCCGCACATCTGGCAGTTCACACTGCCATATGCGATACGCTGGGGGTATCAATTAAAAGTTAACGACACCCCCAGTTGCAATCGCATATCGCAGTGCGATCTGCAAGTTCGCACAGAATCGGATTGCACAAGTGTGAACCACTGTGCGATCTGATTCGGATGCGGCTCAAAAAAAGCCTCCTGTGCGAGTTTGCTGCGGATGTGCTGCGAATTCAGCCATACAAAGTGTATGGCTGAACTCGCATCCACACATGAGATCACATGTAATGAAGGAGCAGTGCGCTCTGAATTACATGCGATCTTGCAAACCGCACAAATGTGAACCGGCATTCAGTCTGCAGACTGCAGGTTGAACAAAAAAAATCTTTAAGTACTGTATATGGCCAGCTTTACTGAAATTAGATGTCTAACTTAATAGCAGTCAGAAATAACCACCTTAACACCCTCCTCCCTGGCTCCCGGATAGCTTCTAATTCTAAACCAGGATCTTTTAGGATAGCTCCTTAAGTGCCGGTTCACATATGTGCGGCTGCGGCAATCGCATGTAATATGGGAGCGCACTGCTCCTTCATTCCATGCGATCGGCTGTGCAGTGCGAATTCAGCCATACACTTTGTACTGCACTGCACCTGCAGCAAAGTCGCACATGACCCTTTTTTTTTAGCCGCATCAGGATCGGATCGCACAGTGGTTCACACTTGTGCGATCCATCCTGTGCGAACTGTCAGATCGCACTGCGATATGCGATCAAACTGGGGGTGTCGTTAACATTACATTGACACCCCCAGCGTATCGCATATGGCAGTGTGAACTGCCAGATGTGCGTTTGCGATGCGGGAACAGGCTGCGAATTCACAGTCTACCCGCATTGCACAAGTGTGACCTGAGCCTGAACCAGGATATTGTAACAGTATGTAGAAAACATATTTTAAATGATGATTCTATGAGTTGAGTCCTCCAGCCAGGCTCCAGCACGCACCTTCCACTCGTTTCTTGCTTTGGTTTCTCCTCCTCGGATCAGTTCGTTGCTGGCTTGCTGCTCTCTCAACAGCATAGACTCCACACTCCATGCTTCTCCTCTCTGCCGCCTCTTCTCCCCAGACCCCCACGCTGGCTGCACTGACACGCCCAGTCCCTCTGATAGGTGAAGTGATTGATGATATCACTCCACAGCTTAGACCAGGACAGGAGAAGAGGACGGACCTACGGGAGCCCAGGCTGACTGCTCTATTTACATCTGGAGGAAGGTGGGGGAGGAGGGGGGTGAGTGAGAGAGATAGTGACAGAGACAGACTGTCACAGACATCAGACAGCAGCGGACCGACTGTTCACAGGACACAGTGATGACACTTGCCGAGTTGCCGATCACAGTGCGCCTGTCAGTAATTTATAGATTATACAGAGACCAGAGCGGCTCGCTGCTGCACAGCACAGGGGAAAGGGAGGGAAGAGACTGAGAAGGGGAATGGAGGGCGCCCTTGGCGGCAGTGCGCTCTAGGCAGCTGCCTAACTTGCCTAGTGGTAGCGCCGGCCCTGAATAGAGGGGTGGGTAGGGAAGGGAGGGAAGAGGAAACAAGAGAGGGATGCTAATGCCAATTACTATTCCAGAGGTATGTTGGCCACATCACTATTTCTGTTAACATTTGTTAATATTTGAGCCGTAATATATCAAAGAAGTCAAATGCACATTCCCAAGCAAGTTCACCCTTTGTTTTGCAGAGGAAAGGTGAATGTTAAGGACATAGTCTCATTTTGTTGCCCTCTGTTGCAGATAGGTTGTTTTTAGGTGGAGTTCGCTATGAAGTTGCTCCATTTACAAAATAAAGACAGTGAAGTGTGGTTGTAGATTAAGAGAAAGGTCCAGTTTTTCCCTCCGCAATAGTGACTGCGGGTCTGACCTGATTTCTGCAATAGTAGGTGGAGAGGTCGCTGTCCATTGTCTCAAGATAGCCCTCCTGGTGGTCATATAACAACTGGTTAACCATGGTTTGTTGTGTATCAGTATACGCTTTTGCTGTTTTTGCCGAGAGGAGAGTTGGAAGTCTAAGTTCCTGAAAAGTAGTGCATAGATGTCTTTGTTAAGCGTAAGCCCCGTTGTTTGGGACACCAATTTCAGTACATGATCCCAAAAGGTAGAAATAAGCCATAATTTGTGTAGCAGGGGTGGTTCAGGATCCTTGCATAAAGTGCAGAGATGATGGTCTGGAGCGGTTGACCATTTTAGGTGTGGGAAGTAGGCATGTGGAGGATTTTAAATTGTTGCTCTCGCCAAAACCCATTGTGCATGTAAGTGCAAGTGGTATTATAGCCTTGTAGAATATACTGATTTGCTTCAGAAAAGTGTAATTCCTTATTCCAATTCATCGCTATCTTGGATAAAACAATTCTAGTGAGTTTCGAGTTCAGAGGTTTATATAGGTGGGAGATCTTGTGTCTGCCCTGGGTCACCCAAGAGTCAATTATAGTATGCTTAAAACGTAAATTTCTAGACTGACACAGTGGCATTGACAAAGCTCACACCTTGCTGAAAGTATAGATGATGGTGCAAAAGGAACTCAAATTTCTGAGTGAGTTCAGTTGCATTGTGGGGTATACCAGTCATGACATCGAACAATTGTGAGAATTTTGTCAAACCCTTAGAGGCCCACAATTTGAAAGCAGCATGTTGTTGTGCCTGGGGAAACAGAGGAAGATGTTGTATGGTCAAATGACGAGAAAGTCGGTGAGGGACCCCCAACCTCTTCCTCACCTCCCTCCACGCCACCACCGTGTCTCTGATTAAGAGATTCTGCTTCAGGAGAGGGGGTAGATCTCTGATTCCACAGTGCGCAAGGCTACCAGACTGTGGGGACTGACCATTTGTGATTCCAGATCTAAATTAGTGTATCTAGAGCTCTGGGTGATCCAGTCCTGGCTTCCTCTCTCCTTTCTTCTAAACAACCAATTCTATGCCTGTTACCAGTGATTCTATTAGCATTGCCTTGGCTTAAAAGAACATGGTTTGCAGACATAATAGACATATCAAAGGATTTTCCCTGGCCTCTTCTGGCTCGGCCAGATCTTTAGGCCAAAGAATGAATAAACTATCCTTCTTTACGGCTGCTAGGTTGAAAGGCTTGGCTATTTTACCTGGTATTCTGAAAGATAGGGGAGTGTCAGAGACAGTCATTCCCACACTCTTGAGGGCCAGGAAGGCTAGCACGATTTACCATAGGACCTGGAAGATTTATGTGGCATGGTGAGAGGCTAGGAAGTTACATCCTTGCAGGTATGTTTCATAGTTAGTCTGGTTGAAAGAAGACCGAAGTCCATCCACTTCGAGCAATAGAAGGGGGAAAAAATTATACAATCCTGTATACACAAACTTATAACCACAGTTTATCCAGAGAAAGACAAAAAAAAAAAAACAATAAAGCATGATCCACTTTTCTCTAGCAGGGGAAAAAAATCCTTTCTGTTCCCCCCAAGAGGCATTTGGATATTCCCTTGATCTACTCTGCCTATAAATATTAGTATCCAGTTAAAATATTTTGTATGAATATAGGAAAGAATCCATGCCTTTTTTTTTTAAATAATCTACTGAGCTGGCCAGAACTAGCTCTTGAGGGAGTCAATTCCACATTTCCACAGCTCTTACTGTGAAAAAGCCTTTCCATATTTGGAAAAAGGCTTCCCGGCTCTGCTCCTTAACAACCAGCTTACAATACATCTTGATTGGGAAAAGCTTTGCCCAATCAGAGTGTTCAGCACTCAGTGTATTGCAGGGTGTTTGTCGGGGCGAACACCCAGGGAACACCTTGCAAATTGGGGTGTTTGGCGAATGGCCGGACAGGCAAATGTTCGGCCCAAACTCATGCATGGGCCAAACTGCTCGCTCATCCCTAAACACCAAGTTCACTATATGGACCACTTAGGTATTTATACATGTTGATGATATCCCCCCTAATCTCCTCTTCTCAAGATAGCATACATTTAGTTCAGCTAATCTTTCCTCATTGCTGAGCTGCTCCAATCCTATTATTAGTTTGGTTTCCTTTTTCTGCACTTTCTCCAGTACCACAATATCCTTTTTGTAAACTGGTGCCAAAAACTAAACTGCGTATTCTGGATGAGGTCTTACTAATGATGATTACAGGGGTACATTATGTCTCTCGTTCTCTCTCTGCAGTACATACCTCTCCTAATAAAAAGGATTTTGCTTGCTTTGTAAACCTATATCATTTATAAATATGTTAAAAAGTAAGGCTTCCAACAGTGAACCTTGGGGTACACCACTGATAACTGAAGACCATTCTGGATGGCCCAGACTTTGACTTTCCTCCAATCTGGAGTAGATATGCTGCTGGCCCTGGGTATGATCAAGGGACACTTTTAGCCTTGGCTATTTTGAAAGCGAGATAGCTTCTCTTCTTTTAGTGTGTACTTTTGTTCAAGCTGTCACACACATGGTGCCTTCAGTCCGGTCACCTTTGTCACCATGGAACTTCAGTTTTACAGATACCACCTTTAGATTTAATTCTATTAGTTATTTTTGCTTAGAAGGTGGTTACTAGTACTTTGGCAAGGAGAGTGTCAGGTTGAGCAGTCTTTTCTTGCAAATAACTGTTTTTGATACTCTGCTATGACAGGGTGGTCCTTCGACCTCAGATGTCCTTTTTGCTGAAGGTTTCTCCATCTTAATCAAGACATAGTTTGCCTTTTTTTTTTCCCAGGACTCAGTCGCTGGAAGACAAAGCTTTTCACACATTTAATATGGTTAGGGCTGTCAAGATGTATTTGAAAGTGTCTGCTGCAATCAGACAGCTGGGTTTATTGTTTATCCTTGGCCACAGTAATTTTTGGGCTTGGTAGTGGTTTCTTTGCCCCTCATGGTGGCTACTGTTTCCCCTTCCTCTCACGTGCATTACTCCGTTTCTTGGAAAACATTACAGAACACAGAGGTCCCTGCCCTCTTACATACATTTCCTGCTGCAAAACTAATGATCTTCCTTAGTAGGAAGAGTTATATAGGGGAACTAACTTTCTATTTCTTCTGCCAGTGTCCATTCACCTAAAGGTGATGCATAACCCAGGCAGTCATGATTTATAGCCTGCTCTGTGTCACGTGTTGTACTCCAAGAAGTGGATTTTACAAGTAAGTACAAAAATACAATTATTCAGCATGTCCCAGCACAGGAAAGGCATTGGCCCATACAACCAAAGGAATTTTCCAGGCAGCAGGCAGAGATATGTCAAAGTATTGGTCCTGGCAGTAGGCAAGAACATGATCTAAAAGCAGGCAGTTCAGGTGGCAGGCAGAGGCAAGGCCAGTTCAGGTGGCAGGCAGAGGCATGGCCAGTTCAGGTAGCAGCAGGCAGCACTATAAGGCTTAGGGCCTTGGTCAGGTAAGGTGTCATGAAGCTGGTCCTGAAGCCGAAATGCTGAGAGGGCTCTCCTTGCAGCTAGGTACTCGGTGTCCCTGAAGGTGGAAACAGGAAACACGAAGCCCAAAGAAGCAGGGATTGCCGGCTGTGCCACAGATAAGAGATGCAGGTGTGGAGATCTCTCAGCAGGTGGATACCAGATGAGGTGAGCAGTAGGACCCAGTGGAGCTGATGATGGTGCAGACTGCACACAGCAGGAAACAGATTGTAGTGGCTCCAGTAAGCTGGATATGGTAAATAGGTATTGCAGGCTGGAGGAACAGGTAAGTACTGAAGGTGGGTACAGCAGGCTGGGTATTGCAGGTAGGCACCAGGGTGGATCACAGCAGACAGGGTGAAGCAGGAAACGTAGTCGGAGATGGATGCCAAGGTCAGTAAGCCATTAGTCAGCAGACAGAAGAGCAGGGACGTGATCAGGCAAGCCGAAGTCATACACAGGACAAGAGACAAGAGCAGATCTGTGGGCTATCCGAGGTCAGAGCTGGGGGAATGACAAGAGGTATCTAAAGGCAGGCCGGGTCGGTAACAGATGATCAGAAGCATAAGCACACACACAGGAACAGGAAGCAGGAAGCTGAAGATCAGTCAGCAATGTCCATGTGCTGCGGTCCCTCTTTTAAAGGCCAGAGGGTGCCAAGATCTGACAAGCATTGCGTGAGCCAGCACACACACGTCTTTGCCATAGTGAACGTGCGTTCGCAATACGCGTGCGCGCATATTGGAAATTGGCCACCGTGCCAGGCCTACGGGCAACTCTCCTCTGGCTAGTCTCCTGACATAAGGACAGGGGTAGAGGCTTCTTCCCGTCCAAATTTCTTCGAAGCCTCCGAGTCTCCAGACCCTAATCCAAGAAAGCAAAAACCCGAAAAAAGCCCAAAAAGTTTTCTCCACTCGGAAAGTCTATTCTGGAGCTCCTCAAATATGTGAGACCTCATTGCTGTCTTGAATCCCACAATTACAGTGGCAGGGTAAACGATTTGTTCAGGAGGCAGGCAAAAAGGCATGGTCATTTAACAGTCCGACGTCAAATTAGGTGGGAGACAGAAACATGGTTGGCAGAGGCATAGTTGACAAACAGACACAGAAATAGCAGATAGTGGAAACTGGAAAAGTATCTTACTTTACAGTCGATAAACAGTCGGTGCCATACACAGAAATATCAGATAGTGGAAACTGAAAAAATATCTTCCCTTTACATATACTTCACTGTAGAGAGGTGTAATAGATCCAATAGTACTCTCTAATACAGAGACCTGTCTGGGAAGCACTATGGGGACAGTAGTATGGGTCTCACAGCAAATTCCTTTACTTGAACATACACTATATTTTTTGGGGGGTTTGCAGGCCGGTTTGGGTAAGAAGGAGGATATCGGGGAAGTGCCTTTCATGATGTCTGGCTAATGAATTTGTTCAGGGGCATGGCCATGTGGATAGAGAAGGGCTGTGATAACATCCTCTTGAAATTTTAGGTAGATTAATGATCTTTATGGGCACTTGTAAAAGATAACATATGAATAGAACATGGCTAGTGGAAACAAATAAATGGTGACTTCCTTATACCAAAACAGTGATCTCTTGGTGGCCAAGTAGGGCTGAATTAGCTGGTCATTTACATCCACCCCCCCCCCATGAATTCCTGTGCACATTTTGGCTTCTGGATAGGACCTTGTCTTGTCTGAAGTTCCGCCAAGGTGTCCTCATGTATTGTGGAAAGGATGTACACATCTCATTTATCTCTCCACTTTAGGGCTAGTACCTCTTCATTCTACATACTGGCCTTTCCCCTGTTTCAATTTAATGATGACTAATCTTTGTGGGAAGCCCTTGCGGTTGGTCCATGCTGTCCCACAGGCCATATCCCTCTTCAGGTAGCGATGGCAGAAAAGTGGTAGAGAAGTGTAGAAATTATCCACATATTGGTGGTAACCCTTCCCAAACACCAGTTTTATCAGTTGCCAAACAATTTTGCCACTTGTCCCCATATAGATAGGGCATCCGGGGGGGGGGGGGGGGGGGTTAGCTGTCTGTCCTTTCCCTCAATAATTTAGAAATCATAGTTTTAACCAATGGCCCTGTCTCATGCCTTGTAAAATTTTACCCCATATTTGGCCTGTTTACTAGGGAGTTATTGCTTGATGCCAAGTCTTTTGGTGAAGTAGACTAGGGATTCATCTACACAAATATTTTTATCGGGATTAAACATTTTCTTGAAGCTAGAGCAAAAAAAAAAATTATCAGGGGCCGAATTTTGAGATTTTAATTGGGATGATTTTGTGGGAGGCACTGGGCATTATTATTGAAATGTAAAAATCTCATTATTATTTCATAATGGGTTCTTGGCATCAAAGAGTAGACTAGCAAATAATGAATAGGTTGGGTAGACCAGTAGGCATAGAGTTCATTTTTTTTTTCAGTCCCATGTTCAGGGTTAGTCCAAGGAAAATTTCAAATTCTTTGATGGTGAGCGGTTTCCAAACAAAAGGGCGGGCATAGGAAGAATCGGGAGTGCATACAGATTACACTGCTCCACAACGTAATTCAGCAGATCATCCGTGAAAAATAAATGGAAATAATAAATTGGGGTTACATTTTCTATTTGTATCTGGGAGCCTGGCTGCACTGTAAAAGGGGTATATACAGGTTCTGCTGGGAGTGCTGCAATGCTGGTACTTGCCACGGGTTTTATTGTGCTGCTGGTGGATGCCTCAAGATTTATTTCGCTGCTGGTGGATGCCTCAGGATTTTTTGAGCTGCTGGTGGATGCCTGCACCTCCTCAAATCTCCTGGGCCTCTTTGTTTGCATTCTGTCCTTAGTTTTCATTATACTCACTATCCAAGTCTGACAAAGAGAGTTCCTCACTACTCTCGTCAGACATATGGAGTATATGGAAAGCCTCATCGCTGCTAAATCATTTTTTTAGCCATGTTGATAGATGTCCAATCGCTGTCACATTACATTGTTTACATTACACAATGGTTGTGATTGGACACAGCCATCATGTGATCAGGAGGGCCAATCACAGAGCCCTCCTGCCGAGTGGTGATGTGCTGTTTCTGTGGAACCCAGGCACACCAGAATCGCGCAGGCACGCTCCTTTTCAGGGATGTTCAGGCACGTCCACGCAGAAGGAGGAAGTGCCTACCCGGCCGTTTATATGCAGTTGCCAGGTGGGAAGAAGTTAATCATTTCTGGCAGAATTCCATCCATCCTACTGGCTTTTTTAGCTTATAGGTGTTGGATTTTCTCTGTTATTTCTTCTAGTGTAACTGGTACATCTAAGGGATTTTAGAAATCCTTGATTTTTTCTTTTATATATCATCTAATCTTTTGATTCTTTTGATGAAGAATTTTTGTTCCACAGTTAGTGTCCCTTATGGATTATCTTTGTAGAGGTTGTTAAAGTAGTGGAGCCAAATGTCTCTATTTTGGATGTGGAGGTTATTTTTTCTTGGTTGCTGAGCCAATAGAGTTTTCCTGAAGTGCCACTTCCATTTGTTGCAGGTAGTTGGAGGTGAAGTTTTGAGTTTTCTATTTAAAGCGGAGTTCCGGCCTCAAAATCGAAAAGAAAAAAATGTTGGGCCATCCGCTTGCTGAGGGCCACCTGAAAAAGAAATTGATGCTCACAATTAATTTTTTTTTGGTCACTTATCTTGATATTGAAAAAAATATACTCACCTTCCTTCCACTTCCTCCCTCTGCGGCTGCAGCCCGCGCTGTCTTTTCCAGTTTGCGATGACTCCCGGGAGCTGAACGTCATCGCTCCCAGGAGTCAATGCGCCTGCACCGGCCCTGCTTGTCACTTCTGGTTCAGGCGCGGCATTCCCTGCTAAACAGCTTCTGGGCATGCCTGGTGGGACTCCGACGTCACCGAAGAGGCCACAGAAGAGGCTGCACTGGCTTCAGCTGCCCACACCTGTGATGGCAGCGCTGGAGAAGAACTTTTCAAGGTAAGTATTTCTTCTTACGGGTAAGTGTGACCCGGGACAGTTCAGAGGCTATCCATTGTGGAATGTACTAGCCCTGATGTCCCAGGGGTATTTTTATCTAAATTTGACCCCCGACGCCGGAACTCCGCTTTAAGAGTTTGTTTGTATTTTTTCTGTAATTTGCCCTGGGCTATCCTTGGATCAGTGCTGTCAGCGTCTTTGGAGTTTATTATTGAAGACTGTCCATAAGGTGTTCCTTTTTGCTTTGTATTCTCTGTCAAACCATTTATTGGCTTGTTTGTTAGATGTTTACTATAGTTAACTTTTCTCAGCTGAGCTGTTTCTATAATGGTGTGTAATATTTTGTGGAAGTCCTTTGCAGCTCAGGTCCCACCACGTAGGCTTACCTCATAGGTGTTGTTTTGGAAGTTTTTAAGCTGTCAGGTCTGTAAATTACCTCTTTGTATTTTGCAGTAGTCTGTTAGGAACATTTAAATGATGGTGATGGGTTGCAAAGAGAAGTCTGATAGAGTTTTGGAGATGGTTTGTTTGAAGCTTTTATATATAGCAATAGTTGGCTGTGGTCTGACGTGTGTTTATGGAGTGACTCTAAATGCATTTTCAAATGAGGTCTTATCTGTGATGGTATAGTCCAGCACACTGTTCCCTACATTGGAGCATATTTGTATCTTCCTTCATTCGGCCATTGAGGATAAAGAGCTCTATACTCCAACATAAATTCAGAAGTTTTCTTCCATTCTTGTTGATTGTACCATCACAGCTGTTTCTTTGTGTTTGTATTAATTATTGACAGTAATTTTTTGGAACTCTGTATCTATGTGTTGCCATCAGGAGTTATATAGTCATTTTCCTTTCCTGTCCTAGTGTTGAGGTCTCCAAAGATGAACACTTGTCCTAGTGAATGTAAGTGGATGACCTCACTTTGTAAGACCTCATAGGCATCTAGTCTGAACTATGGGGAACTCTAGTGGGGCAATGTATGCTGCACACAGGTAGATGTCAGACTGAGCGGTGAGGGTGGAACTGCCTATTCTTATCCAGATGTGGCTCTCTCCTCTTCTGTTGCTCTAATGCTCAAGTGTAGCTCCTCCTTATACCAGATTAGTGATCCTGCTGAATATTGACCCTGTTTGATGTTTCTATCCCTCTGTACAGGGGCAGAGAATTCATTGTAGCCAGTAGGTACATCCTGTGCCCAGGCCCATGTTTCCAGGAGATTTGAATGTCAATCTCATGTCATTTTTGTTTAAACAAACAAACACAGGGCGCACTGGCCTAGTGCATTATCATTTAGATCAGTGGTGTCCAAACTTTTTTCAAAGAGGGCCAGACTTGACGAAGTGAACATGCGTGAGGGCCGACCATTTTGCCTGACATTTAAAATTAAGTACAAATCGCCAGCGCAGTGCCCATACATGCAGCCTCGCCAGCGCAGTGCCCATAATTGCAGCCTCGCCAGCCCAGTGTCCATACATGCAGCCTCACCAGCGCAGTGTACATAATTTCAGCCTCGCCAGTGCAGTGTCCATACATGCAGCCTCGCCAGCGCAGTGCCCATAATTGCAGCCTTGCCAGCACAGTGTCCATACATGCAGCCTTGCCAACACAGTGCCCATATTTGCAGCCTTGCCAGCACAGTGCCCATATTTGCAGCCTTGCCAGCGCAGTGCCCATAATTGCAGTCTTGCCAGCGCAGTACCCATAATTGCAGCCTCGCCAGCGCAGTACCCATAATTGCAGCCTCGCCAGCGCCATTGACACTATCCAAATCACTTTTAAAAAAGTCCAGGAAGCAGCGCTGAGAGGTAGAAGGGGGCAGGCGGGGAAAAGGAGAAGGAAGGACGCGCTGTCATCGGAAGTCCTGGCGCCACCCGCCCCTTCTACCTCTCGGCGCTGCTTCCTGGACTTTTTTTTTTTACATAATATACATATATATATACACACATATTTATATATATATATATATATATATATACACACACACATATTTATATATATATATATATACATATATATATATATATATATATATATATATATATATATATATATATATATATATATATATTTATATATGGAAATATATGAAGCATCAGGGCTTTATGGATAAAATCGCACTTACTAAGACAGGAAGTAGACCTCCTCAGGCAGCTCCACACGGGGCTTCTACAGGTGGCTGTGTGGTGAGAGAAGGAATGCAGATTTCAAATTCCTTCAGCATTCCTTCTGCATTCCCTCGTCGTGGGCGGCGTCAGGCACATAGAGCAGAGCGGGGGCGGGCCTCCCTCGGCAGCTCGGCTGCTCCCGAGTTCCGCTCCGCCCCCCGCCCCATCGCATCGGCATTGGGGCAGGGATGTGCGATGGCTCAGACACAGAGAGACATTGATCAGCCGTGTCTCTGGGGGCCGTATGGAAGTAAAGGACGGGCCGCAACTGGCCCGCGGGCCGGACTTTGGACATGACTGATTTAGATGGTTTATTTAAAAAATAGGATTAAAAATACTCACAAACGAGTTCTTGTTAAAAGCATGTCACAAAAGGAACGTGACATGCTTTTAACAAGAACTCGTTTGTGAGTATTTTTAATCCTATTTTCTAAATAAACCATCTAAACCATCTAAATGATAATGCACTAGGCCAGTGCGCCCTTGTGTTTGTTTGTTGTTACAGTGTTTCCAGACTTCCCTGGTCGTGTAAGGGGCAGCAAGGCCGTAGCATTTTTCCTGGGTCGACGTGTCCACAGCTACAGAAATACCTTTAATACCTTAATAAGGTGGACTAAAGTTCACACCACTCCGAGCGCAGGTCACGGGTGCTTTGCACCAAAAAACTGTACATTTTTGTTTAAAGTCTGGGTCATTTAATTTGGATACAAAGGCTGAAGCATTCATACCCGGAATGTTCTAGCTACTGATAATTAATTATGCAATTTTGTGTTTATATACCTTGTAATAAACAAATTGCCTGGGACAAACAGAATTGTGAGTGGTTGTCACTGTCCTTGTTGCCTTAGTCACATCGTTTATTGCTTAATGTGATGAAAAGGGTCCTTAACTCCTCCATTTCTCTACTTTGTGGTGGTCTTGATGTTTATTATTGCCATCTCCTTGGCCCTGTTTTTGGGTTGGTTATATTGTTGTTGTTTTAGAGAGGTTTGGGGTCTTCTTACTCTCTCTGTAGCTCTCTCCTTCTGTATCTAGCTCTCACTCCTTCTCTCTCTGTGTCTCTCTTTGTGTGTGTGTGTGTGTCTCTTGCCTCTCCCTGTCTGTCTTAATTTCTGTGTGTGTGTTTTCTCTCTTTCTCTCTGTCTTTCTGTCTCTCTCGCTCTTCCTCTCTATCTTTCTCTCTGTTTATATTTCTCTCTGCCTATCTTTCTCTCTTTCTCTCTCTCTCTCTCTCTGCCTCTCTCTCTTTCTCTCTGGGTCTTTCTCTTTGTGTTTGTCTTTCTGAGTGTGTGTCCCTCTGATTCTCTGTCTCTTTCTCTCTTTGTGTCTCTTTCTCTGCGTGAATCTCTCTCTCTCTCTCTGGGCATTGTTCTTTCTCTATCTCTCTCTCTCTGCATCTATTCCTCTGCATCTCTCTCTCTCTCCCTCGCTCTCTCTTTCTCTCTTTATCTCTCTTTCTCTCTCTGTCTCTCTCTTTCTATCTCTCTCTTTGATTACTGCACTCCAGTTAAGCATGGGTAAACACTGCACTACAGAATAGCCGGTAAGCATATTGAACTTTGGGAAAGCAGGTGATTGCTGCACATGCTGAATCAGGAAAACACACTGCACTGTATATATTACTGGCTGCATGTAAGCAGGCCCTGCTCAGTCTCATGCTGGGGGGGCAGGACAAAGCTGCAGAGTGCGTGCTAGAACAGGGAGAGAACTGGAGCATGGCATCATGAGAATGGGCATGTCACAAACAGGAGTATTTTATCAGTACCAAGTGAAATTAGGATGGGGGGACAGTACTGTAAATGTGGTTTTTGAAATAATGAATGGGAGTAGCAGCTTTGCTGGGGGCGAGTGTAATGAGGGCACTGAAATTTTAGATTGTGCATAGTCCATTTTAGTGACATTGGGCCCCTTTACATGAACGTATAACATTTTTTTAAAGGTGATCCTACCTTTTAATCTAATCTCCTTCTGAAAAGGCTATTTGTCTTGCTGACACTGCCTCAAATGCTTCTAAAAACCCTTGGCCTAAACCATATGGTTCAGGAAAGTCAGAGTGAAGATAGAACTCAATTTTTTCATTGTTTTTAGTCAGTGACTCAATAATTGTTTTTAGAAAAGATTACTGTGGTTAAAACCAATAATTATAAATTCCTTGTAAAAATTATTAGCATTTCAGATAAACAACATGCTCACAGACATATGCATGCATAACTATGCCTATTCAAAAAGGCAGTGCAAAAAATGAAGATTTTAATTCCTAACAACCAGGAAGAAATAATCTTAAAAAATAAGACTACAGTAAACTGAAATGTGATTGGTTTCTGTGACAAAGTGTACTTAGCACACCATCTTAGCTCTTTGCACTTCCATAACAAATAAACCCATTGGAGACTATCAAAAAAGGGAATGTGGGGTAAGCTAAATGAATAGTACCAAGCAGACAAAAATTCCTACTGAATTATTAATTCTCATCTGACAAGCAGTGATTACTTCTGGAAGAGGCTACAGGTTCAGAATACATGACTCAGTAAACTGAAAAAGCCAGAAAATAATAAACAGACCACAATTCATACCTCAGCACCAGTTATAGTCACAGAGCTCTGATTCTGACTGCTACATTTGCTACTCTGATCAGAATCAAATAATATGTGAACACTATTCAAAAACTCATTCCATTTACTAACAGGCACAGGAGATAGCAGGAATATACACAAAATATAATGTTAGTAGAAATGACTTTATATGCTGCAAAATGTTGTATACAGTGAAAAGTTTTCTTTTGTGTCATATTTGAGGTTTCCAAAGCAACAATATTTTTGTGTAGATCCTAGATTTATTTTATTAGAGTTTAAATACAATCTTAAAATGTTTGGTAGATATTACCTTTTATTTTAAATAATTTTATTGCTGATAATAATACAAGTAAAGAATTGTATTTATATAGGATGCAATAAAAGTATTCATAAATCATTAAATGTTGCTAGGATGTAAATCTAATGTAAATATAGGATGTAAATCGAATAATAACCAATAGTTTTTGTTAGAAAGAGTGATTTATATTTGTTACTTTTATCAAAGAAATTTAACACATAGATGGATTTGGAAGATGATTTTTCATAAGCTGTGATCAATACTGATAACTAGACTAAAAAGCCAACTGTTGGGTGTAAGACTTTCAGGGAAGACTTGCAGACTTGAGACATATGGGACTAAAAATAAACCAAAGCATGGTTGCCGACACCTCAGTGGTAATAAACAGAGTTACTACTGTTAGTTTATTACCTCCCTCCCTCGATATATTAGCTTTTTAAATGGCTTATGTACATGGGAATTGCTTTTTAAGCATTTGAAGCTTAATTTCTTTAGATTTCTATTTATTTTAACAATCTATTATGGATGAACTTTAGAGGCTGCATTTTAAGTATGATGCATTGCTTTTGGATACTACTGAGAGCTTGTTTGGCTGTACTTCTCCTGTGGTTCACAGGAGTGCAGTTCGTTCTGTACTCCTGTGGCCCATTTTCAGCCGACAGTAGGCTAAAGCCTGCTGTTGACTGATGTCACATGGCCAGACCAGGCTGGAAAAAGATTGTGACCATATAGTTGTAATCCACCCATATGCCTGCACTGGCACCTGGCTCATCCTCTCAGCGAGCCACTGAGAGCCTGATCCAGCCGCTTCCACCCCATCCACAGCCCAGCGCTCCTGTGAGTCACCAGCTCTCTGCTCACAGAGCCCTAAGAACTGACAGTGGTGTTTGATCATTCAGTTCTCAGTTTTAGAGCTGGCTGGGGACAGACGCAGCATCAGACCAATGCTGCATCTAAAATAAAACTTCTCTTTTAAGTTCCCATTGAGCCCAATGAGCATGTAGCACAGACTATATTCCAAATGTCAGCAAACAATGCAATCATTTTTTTGTACAGGAATTGAGATCCACCCTCAACAAACTACTTTAGCATTGGTGTTAAGGCAACTAGGGATTTTACACTTTTAAAAAAATCTCATAAAATACAATTCTACAAAACATAATTTTCCATATCAACTTTTTACTTCCTATATTGTTACTTCTAGTTGTTAAAAAAATTCTAGATAATACATACTGTATGCAACATAACCTAATGCTTATCTATTGTTTCATTAGAAAATACAGTCGGAGTTATTAAGCCATGAGATTAGTTTGGATGAGATGAAAAAAAGAATCCAAGGAAAGGAAATGTCTAAAAAAGTTTTATTACAGATTGAAATTGCTCAGGTAAGTATTTTTTTTATTGTTAAAAGTAGGAGATACAGGCAGTGCCTCAAGTATATGCAAATATGTAAAGACAGTTACATACTGTAGTTCAACTTTTTCAGCCTGTGCGTTATTTCAGAGATTGAGAACATTTTAATTTCTATTGTCAATCACTTGAACTTGAGCAGTATTTTGTTATCAAAGCCTAATTAGTTTCATTCCTCCAAGTTGGCATTTGAGCACTGACCTAAATGATAAGTTCACTTTCTTAAAAAAAAAGTATAAATGCAGTTTTTTGCAGGTAAAAAAATGTACATTTATAATTTTTTGTAGTAGGAGCCTGGAAAGCATTGCACCAGCAATCAGCAGTACATCCCATACGGGAAAGCTGATACTCCCTGACAGGAAGACTCAGTAAACTACCAAGGTGCTTGTTTCGAACTGTGACAGCTAGTACAGGGAACTTCCCCCTGTACTGCTGTCATGGGGGGGGGGGGTAGCAGGCAGCAGCTGCAGCACTGGGAACATGTTCAATTTTCCACCCTAATATCAGGTGGAACATGTAACATGTTCCCAAAGGTAAACATATTCTTTAAGCATTCAACGATGTGAATACGCCTCTGGTAGTTACATCCAGTCCTATGTGACAAAGCACTAGGTAATAAGATATAGCAAAGTAAGACAAAACATTTTTTTCAAATATCTTGCTTAAATTATCAGTGTTTGTGAATTCATAAAAATGTAGATTAACACCGGAACAGGTGACTGGTGTAATAAATGCTTTTTATTATTTGTTTGCATTTCATGTTTTTTTCTATATTCTTCATATTTTATTATGTAATTTTCTAGAAAAAACTACAAGAAGTTTCCACTAAGTTTAGATTATTTCAAAAACCAGCAAATTTTGAACAGCGTCTTATAGAATCTAAAAGAATTTTGGATGAAGTGTCCTTTGAGTTACCAGTTCTGGAATTGGAAAGCGTTGAGCAGGATGCTGTCCAAACTCAACTGGATCACTGCATGGTAGGTTAATTCTCATACAATAAGGAACAATGAAAATGTGTCTTTTAGTGTAGCAACAATATTAGTTAGAGATTTGACTACCCTAGGTATGAGCAAATAAGGTAGTGATGTTATGTAGACTCTTGCCCTAAAATTGAAAGCAAAATACAATGCAAGCATTTGATAACTAGGCCTTTTTTTCCATCCACCAGGCTGTTATTATTATAGAGATTAAAAAGGAACTGTAATAAATACCAATTCTTGTACTAACTGCATTTTATTGTTAGAATGTTCTGTTTACATTTATGTTTAAAAAGTTTATTATCCATACACATATATTATTTGCTAGGCTTTTCTTCCTCAAATCCTTTACCATTCTTTTACAATGTAAAAAAAAAAAAAAAAAAAAACTATAGTGAATTATAAAATGGCCTGTGCCAATATCTACACCTGATTGCTAAATTGTCTTTTTTTTTTTCACGATAAGACTTCATCTTTGTTACATACTGTTTATTTATTTGTAGTTCTGAAAGATGCTTTCAGACCTCCTAACACAATCTAAAAATTCACCATGGTAGGCATTTATATAATAATTTGGTCCATAGCATTAGATTGTACACACTTGTTATTTATATAAGCTTTCTTATCATTTGAAATCCTTAGTTGCTGCAGCCTATATACTATTGTATTATGAACTTTGTGGTTTTAACTAGTGTATTTCTCAATTATTGTGCTTAATGAAGCAGCAGACGACAAATGTATATTTAATCTGTTTGTTTGTGAGGTCATTAAAGGGTCCAGTAAGCATAGCCAGGGGTAAATTATGCAAAGCATTTAGGCTGAAGATGAGTTTAAAATACCATCTCCCTTTTTTTACACTGTGGCTCTGTAAAACAAGTGGTAGATTATGCAGATTGTTTTAATTAAAATGTTATGAATTGTTGATGTTAAATCAATACTATTTTATAGATTTGAAGTAATGAATATACTATAGAGAAAATGTAATAAAGAATTTAACATTCTGTAAAGTTTGTTGAGCAACTCTCAGCAAAAAAAAAAAAAAACCTGAACAATAAACTATACTAAAAATGCACTTATTACAGTTATTCAACTCAATGTATTATTAATATCATTATTATTTCTATTAATTTCTACTGTTTTTGAAAGATGACAAAAATTAGAACGACTTGTTTTACATTTACTGTCTGTATCCTTTATTTTTTTGCATATTTCATAAAGAATTGATTTTGCCTAACATGAGGGGGATTATTTTTATGGAACTGTGGCATTGTATGTTCTCATTTTGTTTAATGATGGTATTTAAATTTATTCCAGAACATAAACCAATGTTAATCTTTCAAATATGTTTCTGGTTGATATTATGAGGTTTTGTAGTATATAAAACACCTCTAAACAGTTTTGGTATTTTTTAAGTGTTATCTAAAAATTAATCAAACCTAAATATGCTCTGCTTATGATTCACTTCCAAAATCTGGTACACAGCATTAATAGTTGTAATATTTTGTACATTACCACTTTTAATTAAATCAGTGTCGCTGGTAAAAATTGGATACAAATCTTGGCACTTTTTTTTTTTTACATTTTAATCATGATACATTAAGATATAATTCAGACATCTGCTTTTTTATATCAGCATTGAACCGCCTTTAAACAAGCAGCATGTGCCCTTTAGGTGAATCCAATCCAACCAACACCACAGGTTGTTCTCCTTGCTGACATTATATTTTGCCTTGTACAAATTTTTGTAATATGCCCCCACTTTCCTCAGTAAAAACTGTAGATGGAGAAATACAACTACAGGTGAAGCCAAACTTTGAAAATGCAAAGTTGCATGTTACTGGCTTCTGGTTTTCAATAACAAAATATCAATGAATTCAGCAATAAAAACTGCTTCAACCTGCAAGAATAGGGCAATATTTTGCCAGGAATTGTCTTAATCAATTAACATTTAACCAACTCCAACATGCTGCAATGACTTTATAAAAATGTTTAGGATAAGCAGAGAAACCAGGAGGTGGAGGAGTAGCCGCTCCAACTGAAATGTTCTATTGCATATAGTATAATAAATATAAATAATTTGCTAAAATAGGTATAATAGGCTGTGGGTAAGACATGGCTACAATCAACTGTTGCAGTACTGACTGAGTGACAGAATGACCATTTATTACACAGCATTTTATTTGTGCTTGGTATAATGTTTTAGGGTACACTGTGGGAATAGACTTCAAACTGTTTGGCAACAATTTCTAGATTAGCATGTGTACTAAGAATGTATACAGCCTACAGTAGTTGCATGCAATGTTAAGAGTTATTAATGTGATTAATAAATTTTTAGATGCCTAAAAATAATAACTGTTTTTCTATTTTACAGAAACTTTACAAAATTTTAAGTGAAGTCAAATCTGAAGTGGAAACAGTGATAAAGACTGGTCGTCAAATAGTTCAGAAACAGCAAACTGAGAACCCAAAAGATCTTGATGAGAGGCTAACTGCATTAAAACTGCAATATAATGAGCTAGGAGCTAAGGTACCTTTTGATCAAATTTTAATTGATGCATAGCAAAGTGCATGTGAAATCACTGGGCTTATCTTTAACATTAGAGATGAGTGAAAAATTGAATCCTCTGGCGATTTGACAGAGCAGACCCCACTGCTCTTCCTGGCATTATACTACACTGGTAAAATAATGGCCGAAAGGACCACTTGACAGTTCACTCTAATGCTTTATGGAAGTATCCCACCTCGATCAACAAAAGGAAAAATGTGTTCCCAGGCAGCACCCTTTCCTCACCTCCCGGGTGATCTCTAGTCTACTTTTAAAGAAAGCTCCAACTTCAGCAGCCCCCCTCCTAAAATCCTCTGATCCACCCCCCCCCCCCAAAAAAAATAAATAAAATTTCTCCCAACATCTAATTTTTTCATACATACTTTATCACAAAGTACACTGATCAAATAAATTAACCACTTAAGCCCCGGAGGATTTGGCTGCTAAAAGACCAGGGGGTTTTTTGCGATTTTTTACTGCATGACTTTGACGGACAATTGCGCGGTCGTGCGACGCTGTACCTAAACAAATTTCACGTCCTTTTTTTCCCACAAACAGAGCTTTCTTTTGGTGGTATTTGATCACCTGTGCGATTTTTTGATCATGCGCTATAAACAAAAAAAGAGCGTAATTTTTGCAAAAATAACAATATTTTTCACTTTTTTTTTTATATGAAATTCCCCCCCAAAAAAATGTAAAAATCTAAATTTTTTAACATTTTCGGGCAAATTGTTTTACGCTACATATGTTTGGTAAAAAAAATCGCAAAAAGCGTATTTTGATTGGTTTGCGCAAAAGTTATCGCGTTTACTAACAAAGGGAAAGATTTTTGTCATTTTTGGTGTTTTTTTTTTTAACGAGTAATGGCGGCGATCTGCGATTTTTTTTTGCGGTACTGCGACATTGCGGCAGACAGATCGGACCCTTGACTGACATTTTTGACACTTTTGGGGGGACCAGTGACATTACTGCAGTAATCAGTGCTATATATATGCACTGTTACTGCAAAAATGACACTGGCAGGGAAGGGGTTAACTTTATTGGACAGGGAGGGGTTAAGTGTGTCCTAGGGGCGTGTTTCTAACTGTGCAGGGACATTGCTATTGGTGTAAAAAAAAAGATCAACGGTCCTACATAGTAGAACCGTCTGATCTTCATTTTTACACCAGGGAGAATGACGGGCGGCTTGTTTACATAAGCCGCTCCGCCTTTCTCCCTTCACCGGAGCGATCGTAGTGTGACCGGCGGACATTGGGTCCGCCAGTCACATGCACTGACTTGTCTGTGAATGAGCCGCGACGGACGCGCGCCTCGGCGGGCGCGCGCCCGCCCGCAATTGGCTCGCAAGTCAGTGACAGGCGAGTGATGTATCCATACGTCACTCTGCCTGGCCGGGGCTGACCGCCGCAGTATATAGTCGTGCGCCGGTCGGCAACCGGTTAAAGGAACACTTTTTAATCAATGTATTGCATCAAGTCAATTAAACTCCTGGGATATTGATCTGGTCAGTTAGGTAGCAGAGGAGGTTGGTAATCAGTTTCAGCTGCTTTTGTGTTAATTAAATTAACAACAGGTGCACTAAATGGGCAACAATGAGTCAACTTCCAAAACAGGAATGGTTTTGCAGGTGGAGGCCACTGACTTTTTTTTTTCCTACTCATCATTTCTGACAGTTTTCCACTAGTTTTTCATTTGGCTAGGGTCAGTGTCACTACTGGTAACATGAGGCGATGCCTGGACCCTATAGAGGTTGCAAAGGTAGTCCAACCCTGCCAGGATGGCACATCAATATGTGCCATTACCAGAAGGTTTGCTATGTCTTCCAGCAAGTCTCAAGAGCATGGAGGAAATTTCAGGGGACAATCAGTTAGTGTAGGAGAGATGGACAGGGCCGTAGAAAGTCCCTAACCTATCAGCAGGACCTGTATCTGCACTGCCAAAACCCTACAAAATGACCTCCAGCAGGCCACTGGTGTGAATGTCTCTGACCAAACAATCAGAAACAGACTTTATGAGGGTGGCCTGAGAGTCCGATGTCCTCTAGTTGGCCCTGTGCTCACTGCCCAACACCATGGAGCTCAATTGACATTTGCAATTGACCACAAGAATTGGCAGGTCGGGCACTGGTGCCCTGTGCTTTTCACAGATGAGAGCAGGTTCACACTGAGCACATGTGACAGACGTGAAAGGGTCTGGAAAAGCCACGGAGAATGTGAAGCTGTATGTAACATCGTTCAGCATGACCAATTTGGTGGTGGGTCAGCGATGGTCTGGGGAGTCATATCTATGGAGGGGCGCACAGACCTCTACAGGCTAGACAATGGCACCCTGACTGCCATTAGGTATCAGGATGAAATCCTTTGAACCATTGTCAGACCCTATGCTGGTGCAGTGGCTTCTGTGTTCCTCCTGGTGCGCGACAATGCCCTGCCTCATATGGCAAGAGTATGCAGCCAGTTCCTGGAAGATGAAGGCATTGATACCATTGAATGGCCCCCACGCTTGCCTGACCTAAAACCAATAGAACACCTTTGGGACATTATGTTTAGGTCCTTCCAATGCCACCAGGTTACACCTCAATCTGTTCAGGAGCTCAGCATTGCCCTGGTCCAGATCTGGGAGCAAATACCCCGGACACCATCTGCCGTCTCATTAGGAGCATGCCTTGACATTGTCAGGCATGCATACAAGCAGGTCGGGCGCATACACACTACTAAGTACCATTTTGAGTTGCTGCAATAAAATTTCAACAAAATGGACTAGTCTGCTGCACAATTTTTTCACTTTGATTTTCAGGGTGTCTTTGAATTCAGCCCTCTGTAGGTTGATAATTTTCATTTCCATCAAATAATGTGGAATCCTTTCATTCCCAACACACTAGCCAGTCCATATCAGTATAGATATTCAGCATGATATTTTTTACCATTAATATCTGATGTGTTTTCAAAGTGTTCCTTTATTTAAGGTAAACTGTCATTGACCAAAAAGAGTTAAAGGCTAGTGCTAAAATTGGACTCCAAATTCAAAATTGGAAAATTACTGGTAAATAATATTTACTTCTTTTTTTTTTGGAAAGTAGTCAGTCCAAGGTATTTTGTAATAGGCATAGTAAATTTTTTGAAGTTGTATTTTTGCCACAATTCTTTGAAAAAAGATGTAAGTAAAAAAAAAAAGAAGAAAATTGTCCTATCATTGTCATTTTAACAAGTTATTTCTCATACACTGCATAGACATATTTAGAGTTACACCTCAAAAAACATTCTGCTACTCCCACAAAGTATGGGGATACCACATGTTTGTGACTTTTTCAAAGCCTAACCGCCTAGTGGGGACCAACATCCAAGGAGCACCTTCAGGCTTTCTAGGGACATAAATGATGCATCTAATTTACTGCCTACACCAGGACTATGGAAACAACCACAAAATGACCACCTTTGGGAAGCAAACACCCCAAGGTATTTTCTAGGAGGTATAATGAGTCTTTTGAA
Organism: Pelophylax lessonae; assembly: GCF_965119305.1. Taxonomy (NCBI): domain Eukaryota; kingdom Metazoa; phylum Chordata; class Amphibia; order Anura; family Ranidae; genus Pelophylax; species Pelophylax lessonae. Next base: position 434,766,102 of record NC_138769.1, read on the forward strand.
AATGTCAGTTTTTTTGCCAAAAGTTTTTTATGTGGAAAGAAAAGGAAAATGTATTTTGTCAATAATAAGATATTTTTAAGACACAGCATAGGCATACATGAATTACACTTCAAAACACATTCTCTAACTTCTACTTCTTATGTACCAAACAATGCATCTTGTGCATCAGAAAAATCAACCAACACTGTCTAAAAAACAATGTACTGTAATGGTCACTCACTCTGTATGAGTCATCAGGGAATATAGCATAGTGTAGCTTCACCTACAGCATCCCCTGTTCCTAAAAGCCTAAGCAAGCCTAATTTATTGGTACGTGGCAGCCCCAATTGTTATGTTCACTGGCCAGGAAGTACAGGAGGCTAAACAAAGGATCAAAAAAAGAGTACCTGTGGTTCCAGGAGTGCAGTTGTCCACACAGGATGGGTGGGACTGGTGTCTTTAGAAACATAGACAGTGTTACATGCAGATGGGTCAATACTGGTAGCAGGCAGAGATGTGATAAGCAAACAGACAAAGGATTGGTCAAGGCAGAAATATGTTTGATAAACAGGCTGAGGTCAGTTCAGATTGAAAGCATTGCTGTGGTCAGTATGCAGGTAAAGGATAAGTCCAAGCAGCAGGCAAAAATAGGGTTAATTAACAGACCAGGGTCAGTTAAGGCAACAGGCAGTGATGCGAAAATTATGCAGTGTGATATTCTGGAGGTATTGCTCAGATGTAGTAGCCTGTTGGTCTCTGGTTAAACCCGACACAGAGATAGAGGCTTCTTCCCACCCAAAGCTCTTTGAAGCCTCCAGACTCCAGACTATGATCTGAGAATTTCAAAACCCAGGGAACAACAAAAGCTTAGTTTTCTCCACCCTGAAACACTACTCTGGAGCCCACCACTCTGCATTATAGGGAACCCTGTTTTGTCTTAAATCCCACTACTACATTGGCAGGGCCTTACACTGTCACAGGTTACAGATTAGTCCAGGCTACAGACAAAAAACATGGACAATAAACAGGCCAAGTTTAATTCAGGTAGAAGGAAGAGATGTGATCAGTATGCAGGCAAAAGATCAATCCAAATGGCAAGCGGAAACATGGTAAATTAACAGGCCAGGCTCAGTTCAGGTAGCACACAGAGGCAAATAGTTGGTACATAGGACATGAGATACAGACAAAATTCAGGTAGTCAGACGTAGGAGAACAACTTTCAGCATATCGTCAGTAATATTAAAGTGAGGTATGGTAGTGATGGAAGCAGTCTCCTATGCAGAGGACAGGTTGACAACACTAGGGACAATAGTAATGTGAGTCATTCCTTACTCCATTTCTGGTACATACATTATATTTATTTTTGGGGTTTTCATGTTATTTTAGTAGGGGTGATAATATCTTGAAAATGTCTAACATGCAGCCTGTTGACTGCATCAGAACTAAGGTTTTTAGGTGCAGATAAAACTAAATGGCAGTATCTCGGCAAAGGAAAATCCAGAGGATGCTAGCTGTGTAGTTCAAAAATAAATAAAAAAATCTTTGTTGCTTAACCACTTCAGCCTCGGAAGGTTTTACCACCTTAATGACCAGGCCATTTTATATGATACGGCACTGCATTGTTTAACTGACAATTGCGCGGTCGTGCTTTTTCCCCACAAATAGAGCTTTCTTTTGATGGTATTTGATCACCTCTGCGGTTTTTATTTTTTGCGCTATAAACAAAACAAACCGACAATTTTGAAAAAATATATATTTTTACTTTCTGCTATAAAACATTCCCAATAAAAAAAAAATAAAAATCAAATGTCTTTATCAGTTTAGGCCAATTTGTATTCTGCTATATATTTTCTGTTAAAAAAAAATCCCAAAAAGCGTATATGAATTGGTTTAAGCAAAAGTTATACCGTTTACAAACTGTGGGATAGATTTATGGACTTTTTTTTAATTGTTTTTATTAGTAATGGCGGCGATCAGCAATTTTTAGTGGGATTGCGACATTGCGGCGGACAAATAAGGCACAGTTATAAGGCACAATAAGTGACAGTTTTTGGGGACCAGTGACACAAATACAGTGATCAGTGCTAAATAATAAGCACTGTTACTGTATAACTGACACTGGCAGGAAAGGAGTTAACATCAGGGGTGATCAAGGGGTTAAGTGTACTCCTGAGGAATGTTTTCTAACTGTGGGGGGAGTGGACTGACTGCAGTAAGAGAGAAATTGGTGTTCCTGATTACTAGGAACACACCACCTCTCCCTTCCTGTCTGACAGACTGGCTCCCGCTGTGTCTAATCAGGCCCCCCTGGAGCCTTAAGGCAAAATCACTTACATATATGTGATTTTGTGCTTAAGGACAGCCCTGCTGCAGTATATGTACAGTGGGTGGTCCTTACGTGTTTATCCACTTAAGGACCACCCACCGCACTTATACTGCGGCAGGGCGGCCCTCCTGCACAAACCGATGTAGGTATATGTCGGTCGCATGCCTGCAGCTAGAGGGCGAGCGCGCGCCACCGCCGGCACGCTCCTGCCCCCCACTCGGCAGCGAGGACTCCGATGCACAGGGCAGGCCGCTCCGATTGCCGCCTGACACCTGCGATCATTCCCCACTGAGAGAAAAGGTAAGGAAAAGGTAAACACAGCTAACCGTTCTTCTCTCTGAAATGATCACAGAGTGTCTGTGATCCTTCTATATAGGAACACAGGTCTCTGTGATCATTTCACAAGCAACGCCCCCATACAGTTAGAAACACTCCCCTAGGTACACATTTAACCCTTTGATCACCCACAGTTTTAACTCCTTCCCTGTCAGTGACACCAAAACAGAGTTGGTCTTAATTGGCTCCACTTTTACATTTGGCGCTTTCAATGCAACAGAATGTAAAAGTGTATCATTTTAGAACTACCTGAATTTAGTGCATGAGTCAGAACCAAAAGGGTCGTTAATAGGGTTGAGCGGACACCTAGATGTCCGTGTTCGACGGGTTCGGCCGAACTTTAAAAAAAAGTCCGGGTCCGTGTCCCGGACTTTTACCGAACTTTTCCCGGACACCGAACCCCATTGAAGTCAATGGGGACCCGAACTTTAAGGCACTAAAATGGCTCTAAAACACCAAAGGAAAGGGCTAGAGTGCTGCAAATGGCAGCAAAACGTAATTAAGAGCATGGCAAGTGCTCTGCAAACAAATGTGGATAGGGAAATAACTTAAAACAACAAAAAAAAACAGAAAAATAAAACAATGTTCTTCTTCATCTCTGAAGGACGAGGCCCATATGGAGTAGGAGGGAGGTTGAGGTGGTGGTGGATGTGGCGGTGACATAGGCGTGCGCACAGGGTGTGCTGGGTGTGCCTGGGCACACCCTAATCACCTAGGGCACATAGCATTGCCAGTGAGGAGATGGGAAAGATCTCCCTGGGACCTGCTCTGCTCTATTTCTCCTTGCCTACAGGTACATGGCCCCGATACATTACTCTCCCTGCTGGCAAACACATGCATGTGTATTTCAACTTTGGGGTGCACACCTTAATGCAATAGGCTGCGCACACCTATGGGCGGTGTAGGTGGAAGCGGCGGTGGAGGAGGACCAGGGCCGGATTAACAGCATCATGGGCTTGGTGCTGAGGATTTTGAAGGGCCTTAAGGGCCGTGCCTTGCCATGCACCCAGAGGAGGAAGGGTGCAGCCATGCATGCCTAATTCAACATGGGATGCTGTCTCTGAAGCCCATAAACACATCCATGCATCGCCAACTGTCCCTCCTTGTCCGGCCTTCACGCTGTGTGGGGAGGTTCTGAGGGTGCTGCCTGGGGAAGCGAGCATAGAAGCCAGACTTCTGTGTTTACAAGTGACAGAAGAGCGGTAACAGTGAATATGGCCAACCCGGAGCCTATATAAAAGGTAGGGGCCTGGAGCTGCAGCTCCAATAGCCCCTACATTAATCTGGCCCTGAGGAGGAGGACGAGGTAGCCAACACTGCTTCTTTTCAAAAATTTTAAATGAGGGTACACCCCAAAAGAGTGAGAAAGAGCAAAAATGGAACAATGGGTGGGTAAGGTCGGTATCCATTGCTATTCTGCATAAGGTACGGAAAAGTCCCGTGGGATCCATGCCTGGTTCATTTTAATGAACGTGAGCTTGTCCACATTGTCTCTGGACAGGCGGCTGCGCTTGTCTGTTATAACGCCCCCAGCCGTGCTAAATACCCGTTCAGATAATACACTGGCTGCAGGGCACGCCAGCACCTCCAAGGCGTAAAGGGCAAGCTCAGGCCATGTGCCCAATTTGGAGACCCAGAAGTTGAAGGGGGCAGACCCGTCATTCACTACATGTAGGCGTGTGCACACATACTGCTCCACCATGTTGGTAAAATGCTGCCTCCTGCTAAGACGTTCCATCTGAGCTGCTGGTGCTGCTGTTTGTTGTGGCGTGCTGACAAAGCTTTTCCACATTTCGGCCATGCTAACCCTGCCTTCTGAGGTGCTGGCGGTGCCCTGGTTGCGTTGGCGACCTCCTCCTCCTCCTCCTCTGCCTTGTGCTTCCACTGTGGCCCCGCTGTCAGATGGGAATGCCAGCAGCATGGCGTCTACCAGCGTGCGCTTGTACTCGCGCATCTTGCGATCGCGCTCCAGTGAGTGAATTAAGGACGGTACGTTGTCCTTGTAACGGGGATCCAGCAGCGTGGCCACCCAGTAATCAGCACAAGTTAGAATGTGGGCAACTCGGCGGTCGTTGTGGAGACACTGCAGCATGTAATCGCTCATGTGTGCCAGGCTGCCCAGAGGCGACGAAAGGCTGTCCTCTGTGGGAGGTGTATCGTCCGTGTCCTCTGTATCCCCCCAGCCACGCACCAGTGATGGCCATGAGCTGGCCTGGGTGCCACCCTGCTGTGAACATGGTTCCATCTCCTCCTCCAGCTCCTCCTCCTCCTCATCCTCCTCATCCTCCAGAACTGTGCCCCTGCTGGACAATTGCGTCCCTGGCGTTTGCGTGTGCAGGAACCCACCCTCGGAGCCCCTTGCGAATGACTGCCCTGAAAGCCTTGGAAATGTTACCTCTTCATCCTCCTCCTCCTCCTCATCCTGTGCCACATCCTCTTCCATCATCGCCCGAATTGTTTTTTCAAGGAGGCATAGAAGTGGGATAGTTAAGCTGAGAACGGCGTCATTGCCACTGGCCATGTTGGTGGAGTACTCAAAACAGCGCAACAAGGCACACAGGTCTCGCATGGAGGCCCAGTTATTGGTGGTGAAGTGGTGCTGTTCCGCAGAGCGACTCACGCGTGCGTGCTGCAGCTGAAACTCCACTATGGCCTGCTGCTGCTCGCACAGTCTTTCCAGCATGTGCAAGGTGGAGTTCCACCTTGTGGGCACGTCACATATGAGGCGGTGAGCGGGAAGGCCGAAGTTACGCTGCAGCGCTGCCAGGCGAGCAGCAGCAGGGTGAGAACGCCGAAAGTGCGCACAAACGGCCCGCACTTTCTGCAGCAGCTCTGACATATCGGGGTAGTTTTTAAGGAACCTCTGCACCACCAAATTCAGCACATGCGCCAGGCAAGGGATGTGCGTCAAACCGGCTAGGCCCAGAGCTGCTATGAGATTTCGCCCGTTATCGCACACCACCAGGCCGGGCTTGAGGCTCGCTGGCAGCAACCACTCATTTGTCTGCTGTTCCATGCTCCTCCACAACTCCTGCGCGGTGTGTGGTTTGTCCCCCAAACAGGCAAGTTGTAAAACTGCCTGCTGTCGTTTACCCCTGGCCGTGCTGAAGTTGGTGGTGAAGGTGTTACGCTGTCCGGATGAGGAGGCGGTAGAGGATGAGGAAGCGGAGTAGGAGGAGTTAGGAACAGGAGGCAAACTGAAGCGCCCTGCAATCCTCGGTGGTGGAAGGACATGCGCCAAATTGCTATCCGCCTCAGGCCCATCCGCCACTGCATTTACCCAGTGTGCCGTTAGGGAGATATAACGCCCCTGACCGTGCTTACTGGTCCACGTATCCGTAGTTAGGTGGACCTTGGCACAGATGGCGTTGCGCAGTGCACACCTGATATTTTCCCCCACTTGGTTGTGCAGGGAAGGGATGGCTTGCCTGGAAAAGTAGTGGCGGCTGGGCACGACGTACTGTGGGACAGCCACCGACATAAGGTTTTTAAAACTGTGCGTCTCCACCAGACGGAATGACAGCATTTCAAAGGCCAATAATTTTGAAATGCTGGCATTCAGGGCCAGGGATCGCGGGTGGGTAGGGGGGTACTTCCTCTTCCTCTCAAGTGTTTGGGAGATGGAAAGCTGAACGCTTCCACGGGACATTGTGGAGATGGTTGTTGGTGACCCAGGTGGTGGTGTTGCTGACAGATCGTCTGTTTGCGGGGTGGCAGGTGCCGGTATCACTACAGATGTGGCTGGAGCGGCCGAGACTGCAGCAGAAGAGGAAGCAGGATGAGCCAGAGACGTTTCTTGGTTTTGAAGGTGTGTACTCCACTGCAGCTCGTGCTTTGCACTTAGATGCCTGATCATGCAGGTTGTGCTCAGGTTGAGAAGGTTTATGCCTCGCTTCAAGCTCTGATTGCACAGGGTTCAAACCACTCGTGTCCTGTCATCAGCACATTTTCTAAAGAACTTCCACGCTAGAGAACTCCTTTGAGCTGACTTTGGTGCGCTCGTTCCCTTGCTGCGTTGGGCAGTAGCGGGCGTAGTGTCTAGGGCACGGCCGCTCCGCTTCTGCACCCTGCTCCCTCTTCTGCTGTGCTGGTGGCTCTGTGCGACCACCGCCTCTTCCTCCAAACTACTCAGGTCACCTGCATGACGTTCATTCCATGTGGGGTCGAGGACCTCATCGTCCTCCACATCATCTTCCACCCAGTCTTCACCCCTGCCCTCCTTGTCGGTCTCCACAATGCTGAACGCCGCAGCAGTTGGCACCTGCGTTTCGTCATCATCGGAGACGTGCTGCGATGATCCTTGCATGTACTCATCTTGAGAAATAAGTGGTTGGGCATCGCTGCACTCAATCTCTTCCACTTCTGGGGCAGGGCTAGGTGGATGGCCCTGGGAAACCCTGCTGACAGAGTCCTCAAAAAGAATAAGAGACTGCTGTATGGCTTGGGGCTCAGACTGCTGGCCTGATTTGCAAGGGGGTGAGGTGAAAGACGGTTGGACATTGGCTGCAGGTGCCAACTCTGACCTTTCTGCAGTAGACTGGGTGGGAGACAATGTGAAGGAACTGGAGGCACTGTCAGCAGCAAACCAATCTACTATCGCCTCAACTTGTTCTGGCCTCATCACTTCTAGGGGCGTTTGATGCCCTACCAAATACTGATGCAGGTTCTGTCGCCTACTCACACTTGAGGAAGGTGTTTCACTTGTGCGTGTAGCTGGCACAGATCGACCACGTCCTCTCCTTGCAACAGGAGCTCTACCAGCAGCACCACGACCCAGGCCACGGCCCTTATTTGACGGTCTCCTCATATTTCTGTAATTTAAGATCTTGCCCTAGAAAGGTTTTTATTGAATAGCGGAATAGGAAATATGATCCAAAAAAGTGTATGTATCTCGCACGTACAAAACCACACTAGGCCCCAATTACTATTGTTTCTACCCCTAAAAGGATGGATGAGGAGTAGGAGGAGTATGGAACAGACAGCACCCTCAAATCTTCAGAAGTATGAGATGAACCCCAAAAACTTGGAAAGGTGGATCTCACACGTACCGACACAGACTATCCCGCAATTCAATTGATCCTCAAAGGTTTTTATTGAATAGCGGAATAGGAAATATGATCAAAAAAAGTGTATGTATCTCGCACGTACACAACCACACTAGGCCCCAATTACTATTGTTTGTACCCCTAAAAGGATGGATGAGGAGTAGGAGGAGGAGTATGGAACAGGCAGCACCCTCAAATCTTCAGAAGTATGAGATGAACCCCAAAAACTTGGAAAGGTGGATCTCACACGTACCGACACAGACTATCCCGCAATTCAATTGATCCTCAAAGGTTTTTATTGAATAGCGGAATAGGAAATATGATCAAAAAAAGTGTATGTATCTCGCACGTACACAACCACACTAGGCCCCAATTACTATTGTTTGTACCCCTAAAAGGATGGTTGAGCAGTAGGAGCAGGAGTATGGAACAGGCAGCACCCTCAAATCTTCAGAAGTATGAGATGAACCCCAACAACTTGGAAAGGTGGATCTCACACGTACCGACACAGACTATCTCGCAATTGAATTGATCCCCAAAGGTTTTAATTGAATAGCGGAAAAGAAAATATGATCAAAAAGAAAGTGTATGTATCTCGCACGTACACCACCACACTAGGCCCCAACTACTATTGTTTGTACCCCTAAAAGGATGGTTGAGCAGTAGGAGGAGGAGTATGGAACAGGCAGCACCCTCAAATCTTCAGAAGTATGAGATGAACCCCAAAAACTTGGAAAGGTGGATCTCTCTCACACGTACCAACACAGACTATCCCCCAATTTAACTGATCCCCAAAGGTTTTTGATTAAATAGCGGAATAGAAAATATGATCCAAAAAAAGTGTATGTATATCACACGTACACAACCACACTAGGCCCCAATTACTATTGTTTGTACCCCTAAAAGGCTAGGAGTAGGGGGGGTATGGAACAGGCAGCACCCTCAAACCTTCAGAAGTATGAGATGAACCCCAACAACTTGGAAAGGTGGATCTCTCTCACACGTACCAACACAGACTATCCCCCAATTTAACTGATCCCCAAAAGTTTTTGATTAAATAGCGGAATAGAAAATATGATCCAAAAAAAGTGTATGTATATCACACGTACACAACCACACTAGGCCCCAATTACTATTGTTTGTACCCCTAAAAGGCTAGGAGTAGGGGGAGTATGGAACAGGCAGCACCCTCAAACCTTCAGAAGTATGAGATGAACCCCAACAACTTGGAAAGGTGGATCTCTCTCACACGTACCAACACAGACTATCCCCCAATTTAACTGATCCCCAAAGGTTTTTGATTAAATAGCGGAATAGAAAATATGATCCAAAAAAAGTGTATGTATATCACACGTACACAACCACACTAGGCCCCAATTACTATTGTTTGTACCCCTAAAAGGCTAGATGAGGAGTAGGGGGGTTATGGAACAGGCAGCACCCTCAAACCTTCAGAAGTATGAGATGAACCCCAACAACTTGGAAAGGTGGATCTCTCTCACACGTACCAACACAGACTATCCCCCAATTTAACTGATCCCCAAAGGTTTTTGATTAAATAGCGGAATAGAAAATATGATCCAAAAAAAGTGTATGTATATCACACGTACACAACCACACTAGGCCCCAATTACTATTGTTTGTACCCCTAAAAGGCTAGATGAGGAGTAGGGGGAGTATGGAACAGGCAGCACCCTCAAACCTTCAGAAGTATGAGATGAACCCCAACAACTTGGAAAGGTGGATCTCTCTCACACGTACCAACACAGACTATCCCCCAATTTAACTGATCCCCAAAGGTTTTTGATTAAATAGCGGAATAGAAAATATGATCCAAAAAAAGTGTATGTATATCACACGTACACAACCACACTGGGCCCCAATTACTATTGTTTGTACCCCTAAAAGGCTAGATGAGGAGTAGGGGGAGTATGGAACAGGCAGCACCCTCAAACCTTCAGAAGTATGAGATGAACCCCAACAACTTGGAAAGGTGGATCTCTCTCACACGTACCAACACAGACTATCCCCCAATTTAACTGATCCCCAAAGGTTTTTGATTAAATAGCGGAATAGAAAATATGATCCAAAAAAAGTGTATGTATATCACACGTACACAACCACACTAGGCCCCAATTACTATTGTTTGTACCCCTAAAAGGCTAGATGAGGAGTAGGGGGAGTATGGAACAGGCAGCACCCTCAAACCTTCAGAAGTATGAGATGAACCCCAACAACTTGGAAAGGTGGATCTCTCTCACACGTACCAACACAGACTATCCCCCAATTTAACTGATCCCCAAAGGTTTTTGATTAAATAGCGGAATAGAAAATATGATCCAAAAAAAGTGTATGTATATCACACGTACACAACCACACTAGGCCCCAATTACTATTGTTTGTACCCCTAAAAGGCTAGGAGTAGGGGGAGTATGGAACAGGCAGCACCCTCAAACCTTCAGAAGTATGAGATGAACCCCAACAACTTGGAAAGGTGGATCTCTCTCACACGTACCAACACAGACTATCCCCCAATTTAACTGATCCCCAAAGGTTTTTGATTAAATAGCGGAATAGAAAATATGATCCAAAAAAAGTGTATGTATATCACACGTACACAACCACACTGGGCCCCAATTACTATTGTTTGTACCCCTAAAAGGCTAGATGAGGAGTAGGGGGAGTATGGAACAGGCAGCACCCTCAAACCTTCAGAAGTATGAGATGAACCCCAACAACTTGGAAAGGTGGATCTCTCTCACACGTACCAACACAGACTATCCCCCAATTTAACTGATCCCCAAAGGTTTTTGATTAAATAGCGGAATAGAAAATATGATCCAAAAAAAGTGTATGTATATCACACGTACACAACCACACTAGGCCCCAATTACTATTGTTTGTACCCCTAAAAGGCTAGATGAGGAGTAGGGGGGGTATGGAACAGGCAGCACCCTCAAATCTTCAGAAGTATGAGATGAACCCCAAAAACTTGGAAAGGTGGATCTCTCTCACACGTACCAACACAGACTATCCCCCAATTTAACTGATCCCCAAAGGTTTTTGATTAAATAGCGGAATAGAAAATATGATCCAAAAAAAGTGTATGTATATCACACGTACACAACCACACTAGGCCCCAATTACTATTGTTTGTACCCCTAAAAGGCTAGGAGTAGGGGGAGTATGGAACAGGCAGCACCCTCAAACCTTCAGAAGTATGAGATGAACCCCAACAACTTGGAAAGGTGGATCTCTCTCACACGTACCAACACAGACTATCCCCCAATTTAACTGATCCCCAAAGGTTTTTGATTAAATAGCGGAATAGAAAATATGATCCAAAAAAAGTGTATGTATATCACACGTACACAACCACACTAGGCCCCAATTACTATTGTTTGTACCCCTAAAAGGCTAGGAGTAGGGGGAGTATGGAACAGGCAGCACCCTCAAACCTTCAGAAGTATGAGATGAACCCCAACAACTTGGAAAGGTGGATCTCTCTCACACGTACCAACACAGACTATCCCCCAATTTAACTGATCCCCAAAGGTTTTTGATTAAATAGCGGAATAGAAAATATGATCCAAAAAAAGTGTATGTATATCACACGTACACAACCACACTAGGCCCCAATTACTATTGTTTGTACCCCTAAAAGGCTAGATGAGGAGTAGGGGGAGTATGGAACAGGCAGCACCCTCAAACCTTCAGAAGTATGAGATGAACCCCAACAACTTGGAAAGGTGGATCTCTCTCACACGTACCAACACAGACTATCCCCCAATTTAACTGATCCCCAAAGGTTTTTGATTAAATAGCGGAATAGAAAATATGATCCAAAAAAAGTGTATGTATATCACACGTACACAACCACACTAGGCCCCAATTACTATTGTTTGTACCCCTAAAAGGCTAGATGAGGAGTAGGGGGGGTATGGAACAGGCAGCACCCTCAAATCTTCAGAAGTATGAGATGAACCCCAAAAACTTGGAAAGGTGGATCTCTCTCACACGTACCAACACAGACTATCCCCCAATTTAACTGATCCCCAAAGGTTTTTGATTAAATAGCGGAATAGAAAATATGATCCAAAAAAAGTGTATGTATATCACACGTACACAACCACACTAGGCCCCAATTACTATTGTTTGTACCCCTAAAAGGCTAGGAGTAGGGGGAGTATGGAACAGGCAGCACCCTCAAACCTTCAGAAGTATGAGATGAACCCCAACAACTTGGAAAGGTGGATCTCTCTCACACGTACCAACACAGACTATCCCCCAATTTAACTGATCCCCAAAGGTTTTTGATTAAATAGCGGAATAGAAAATATGATCCAAAAAAAGTGTATGTATATCACACGTACACAACCACACTAGGCCCCAATTACTATTGTTTGTACCCCTAAAAGGCTAGATGAGGAGTAGGGGGAGTATGGAACAGGCAGCACCCTCAAACCTTCAGAAGTATGAGATGAACCCCAACAACTTGGAAAGGTGGATCTCTCTCACACGTACCAACACAGACTATCCCCCAATTTAACTGATCCCCAAAGGTTTTTGATTAAATAGCGGAATAGAAAATATGATCCAAAAAAAGTGTATGTATATCACACGTACACAACCACACTAGGCCCCAATTACTATTGTTTGTACCCCTAAAAGGCTAGATGAGGAGTAGGGGGAGTATGGAACAGGCAGCACCCTCAAATCTTCAGAAGTATGAGATTGTGTTCACTGTACCCCACAAAGATTGAGTTCACTGCACCCCACAATGATTGTGTTCACTGCACCCCACAAAGATTGTGTTCACTGCACCTCACAAAGATTGTGTTCACTGTACCCCCCAAAGATTGTGTTCACTGCACCCCACAAAGATTCTGTTCACTGTACCCCACAAAGATTGTGTTCACTGCACCCTAAAAGGATGTTGTTCACTGCACCCCACAAAGATTGTGTTCACTGCACCCTAAAAGGATGTTGTTCACTGCACCCCAAAAAGATTGTGTTCACTGTACCCCCCCAAAGATTGTGTTCACTGCACCCCACAAAGATTGTGTTCACTGCACCCCAAAAAGATTGTGTTCACTGTACCCCCCAAAGATTGTGTTCACTGCACCCCAAAAAGATTGTGTTCACTGTACCCCCCAAAGATTGTGTTCACTGCACCCCACAAAGATTCTGTTCACTGTACCCCACAAAGATTGTGTTCACTGCACCCCAAAAAGATTGTGTTCACTGTACCCCCCCAAAGATTGTGTTCACTGCACCCCACAAAGATTCTGTTCACTGCACCCCACAAAGGATTTTGTTCACTGCACCCCAAAAAGATTGTGTTCACTGCACCCCAAAAAGGATTTTGATCACTGCACCCCAAAAAGGATGTTGTTCACTGCACCCCAAAAATGATTTTGTTCACTCCACCCCAAAAAGATTGTGTTCACTGCACCCCACAAAGATTGTGTTCACTGCACCCCAAAAAGATTGTGTTCACTGTACCCCCCAAAGATTGTGTTCACTGCACCCCACAAAGATTCTGTTCACTGTACCCCACAAAGATTGTGTTCACTGCACCCCAAAAAGATTGTGTTCACTGCACCCCAAAAAGGATGTTGTTCACTGCACCCCAAAAAGGATGTTGTTCACTCCACCCCAAAAAGATTGTGTTCACTGCACCCCACAAAGATTGTGTTCACTGCACCCCAAAAAGATTGTGTTCACTGCACCCCAAAAATGATTTTGTTCACTGCACCCCAAAAAGGATTTTGTTCACTGCACCCCAAAAAGGATGTTGTTCACTCCACCCCAAAAAGATTGTGTTCACTGCACCCCAAAAAGATTGTGTTCACTGCACCCCACAAAGGATTTTGTTCACTGCACCCCAAAAAGATTGTGTTCACTGCACCCCAAAAAGGATGTTGTTCACTGCACCCCAAAAAGGATTTTGTTCACTGCACCCCAAAAAGATTGTGTTCACTGCACCCCACAAAGGATTTTGTTCACTGCACCCCACAAAGATTGTGTTCACTGCACACCAAAAAGGATTGTGTTCACTGCACCCCAAAAAGATTTTGTTCACTGCACCCCAAAAAGATTGTGTTCACTGCAGCCCAAAAAGATTGTGTTCACTGCATCCCAAAAAGATTGTGTTCACTGCAGCCCAAAAAGATTGTGTTCACTGCAGCCCAAAAAGATTGTGTTCACTGCAGCCCAAAAAGATTGTGTTCACTGCAGCTCACACACAGAAAAATGGATGTGGATCACTGACACCTGCCTATCTCCAATCCCACACCACACAGCAATATCGATTGTAGTTTGTAGAACACAGTTTCCCTAAAATTCAGCAGACTCTGTCCCTAACAGGATTGAGAAGAGATCGTAGATCAGGATTGAGTGCAGATTCACCCCACCCCCCACACAGCAATATCGATTGTAGTTTGTAGAAGACACTGACCCTATAATTCAGCAGACTCTATCCCTAAAATGCCTACAACTCGCCCTGCCTAAACACTCCGACCTGTCCCTCAATTCTATCCGGACACAAATGGTTTTTTCCTGCCTATCTTTCCCTAATCAGCAGCCAGCACGTTGATGTGTGCTCTGTCCCTGATATAAGCAGCATAATGACGCCGCTGCGGCTGCCTCGAACTTATAAAGACTTGGTCACATGCTTCAGATGGCCAATCACAGCTACTAAGACATTTGCAGGCATGGCTGGGATGGCTTAAGGCACACCAGTTAAACGATTGTTGATTGGCTGTTGAAAGCCCGCCATGAAAAGAGCGCCAAAGCATGCAAAACCCGGAAATAAAACGACCGAACACGGATTTTTACCCGAACATACAGTAAAGTGTCCGTGTCCGTGTTCGGGTACAAAAAATCCAATTATTCGGTACGAACACGAATAATACAGTCCGTGTTTGCTCAACACTAGTCGTTAATACATTAACAAGAGGAATTAACGCCAAAAAAAGTGACGCAGCAACTTTATTAAATCCCCCCCCTCCACTGCCTCTGCAAAGGGAAACTCCAACAGCCTTATACTCATCTTGCCCGTACTTCATTGTTGATCCATTCTCTGTCACATCAGGCCCTAAAAATCAGCTTTGTTGACAACCTGGGGAGCAATGACATCAATTCCTCGGTAATGTTATAGTGCTTGTGGATATCAATTGGCTCCTTGGCATGAGCACTGTCACAGGGAGATCCATGCTATCCCATATTACTGGCTGCAGAGGAAGAAGGAGCAAGTGAGGGAGCAAGGCAAAGTGAGTATAATGGGATCAGGGGGTGTACTATGCAGAGACATTATTTTTTGCCCTGTGTGGGCAAGTTGATGGTGTCACTTTAAAACAAGAAAAAGAAGTACACATAACAGAATTCCTCTCATAAATGGATTCAAGTTATTGCTGTTATTGTCCTAAATAATACAAACACAGTAAATTCATTTTTTTCTGAGGTCATAATATATCCTAGCACCCACAGATAAAAATGTAAACATGTTATACTTATCAAGTATAACAATAGCCTGGCAGAGGTAATACAGATTGTTAAAATTCAGGAATACTTGTCTGATTAAAATGTTGCTTCAGGCTTGCCAGCAGGGTGTTTGTCCATTACCACTTCTACCTACACTATCTTCAGTCTACTGCACATAAGATTCAGAAATGTCACAGCATACATTATTTTAATCTGTTTCATTGCCATCTGCAGGACTCCCTGTGAATTCAGTATTAGTGTTAAGTCATTTTTATCTGAAACCAACAAAAGGTCTTTTTCATGCTTTGTGCCCTGATACAGGGGGTACTGTGCTATAAATCCAAACACCTTCCAGGTTGAAGACTATAGGTTAATTTAAAAAGGATGACTAGGGAGTAGTTCTTAATTAAGCTGCCAAATTGCTTCAACCTTTTTATTTAAAGCCATTTGAAATAAGACATCTTTTTTTTTTTTTTTTTTAATATTGGCACATAATGAGCAAGAACAGAAGTTGCTGAGGTGATGCTTGTAGTATGAAATAAGGAGTAAAGATTGCAGAGGAACCAGAAACCTATACATATCTCTGCCTAAAGCATAACGATTCCCCAAGTGGGAAAGAACGCCTACAGTCTTTCATAGAATTTAAGAAACAGGGAAGGAATTTAACTGATTAGTGTACTGCGTATGTACCATGTTCTTTTCTTGTAATCGTCAGAATGAATACAGTTTTCTCTCATTTTAACTCAAAGCAAGATGCAGGAAATGTCAGGACACATTATTATTATTTTTATTATATCCCTGCAGGGAGGCCTTAGAAAACATGGAAACTAGCAATATCCACAGGCCTCTCTGGAGTTTGTATAAGGGCAGACACTTACAGGATAAGGATGCTTCTTTCACAGATGTACATGTTTAGTCATTAAAGCAAAGAGGACAATGCATTTACAGAGCACATACATAATTGTTATTCCACAGATTTACCATAGAGAAAAGGCACCTGTTAAACAATAATGACTTATTCATCCATTGTTTCCCTCTGTTACAAAAATCATACCATATCCATGTTGCTGTGTCATGGGCTGCACTATTCTGTTCCACTGACCCCCTTTCATCTTCTATTTTTTTACGTGTACATACAACTACATATTTTGTGTATATTTACTGTGTTTGTGAAAACCACAATAAACATTCTAGCCATAAACATGGGATTTCAGCTGAGTTGGATGAAAAACTCATAGTTGGTGACTCTAGCAGACATTAGGGCCAATTGATCTTGGGGGGTAATTATTGATCAGTTTAGAAAATGTTCACATAAATGTCTCCTGATATGATCAGGTGGAATCTGACTGTACTCCCCTTGTTCAGGCTAGCAAAAATAGACATATTCAGGCAACTTACATTTATTGGATCATGCCTGCACATCTTTTAGTCCTCTGTGGTCTATGAATGCCTTTTCATTTTTTGCTGCACTTGTGATTTCTTTGCATACTCATTGAAAGTGCATTTTATTTTAAATGAAAAGCGAAGGAAAGAACTTCATGCCCATAATAACATGGCTGTTAAAAAATGTTTGTGCTGTAGATGGCAGCATTTCAACTCTGCTTAAAGTTCATGTTCAATATATAGACTTTGGTTTTCTCTGTAAGTTATCAGAAAGTTTGGAGAATAAGGGCAAGAAAGTATAGCGTTTACCTGAAGCATGTACTCAAAAGACTTCTGCCTGTTCTTTTAAGTAAATAAATATTAAACTGGGGAAACATTTGAATTTAAAATGTCTGCTTTGAGATTGGCATTCACAAAACTGCTATCCCTTGAGAAATGTGAGAAAGCAACATTGTGATGAACACAATACTTTAGAAAAGCCTATTTTCAATTAGCACATCTTTTTTTTTAAATTGAAAGGAGAATATACCTATATACAGTTTGTTTTAGGCTTTAATTAGTATACACCATGGTTATTTATCCTTTATTCTAGCTATTGAACTCAGTAGTATAGTAAATAATAACACATTTTGGGAAGAATTTTAGCTTCTTCAAATAAAATTCTAATATTACTTGCATGACACTGTTATGGTACCTAAACCAAACCTATATTTTCCTTATACATTGTATGTTCCTCTTATCACTGGCCATTTGACCATTTTAGCTGTATGGATGTCTCTGTCCTCAGTACTTTGTGGGCCAAGCATGACTTAGTTAAGTCAGAAGTCTTGATCTGCATATTTGTCATGCAACAGAGAGTACTGAAGACATTTTATCATCCTAACAACAATGGCAGCCTCCATATTACATTCAGAACTTTGAGAGTGTTATGTTATGGAGGTGACAAAAAGGGGGGGGATGGTTGTTCAGTCATCCACATCAGAAGCTAGCAGTCTACAATGGCAATGCTGTATCACTATAATTATGATACAATAAGTGAGTGTTGTCACCCTAGCATAAGGAATGTGTTACTGGCAGGATCACACATTCATAGATAAATAGATGAATACATAAAATGAATGCAGCCACTACATCTAATGATTGGTAAGAATTATCCTTATAATACTTTTTTTTCTTGGGTTTAGATACACTTTAAATAAAATTGTCCATTAGGAATGTGTGACTGCCCCCTCTGTAAGGAGGAAGATGGACTTTGACACAAATATGTAGACCTCTTTGGGGGAATAAGTTATGGTGCTAATGTCGTAGCTTTATAATCAAAAATTGGAGAACAATTTAATTGGATGTGCTTTATTTTAAGTTATTATTTAGGGCTCTATCCTGCTAATGTTGGAGTTATTTTTTTCTGGCTTATACCATTAGTTATGATAACTGAGGTGGGATTCACACCTAATAAAGATGCGGCTCACATCAGGGGTCTGGTGTGTCCCTGTTCTTCATTTAAGGAATGAATCAGGACCGAATTTTGGCTGAATTCGGACCTGAAACTGAGCCAAAGACGCACAGGACCTCTGTGCAATTTGCTCCACAGCCGCCATGGAGATGTGTGAACTGGTTCCATTGAGAGCCGGGCATACTCTACCATCATGCAAATTGGATGCAGGGAAAACCGCATCCAATTCGCACTAGTGTGAATTCAGCCTGAGACATTGATTAAAATAGAAATAAGTTACTTGTTGTTTATATTGACTTGGTATTATATTGACACTGGTTTATTTAAAACTCCTGAGCTTTTTTTTTTTTTTTTTTTTTTTAATGCTTAGCCCTTTACAATTAATATTAACACCTGTGAGAGTGTTGGTTTCCTGTCTTTGTCTCTGGTCAGAAAGTGAGGGAACAAGTAAGAAAGTTTGCTTGTGCTTTCATTTAAAATTATTGTCAGTGCCCATAAATGAATGTATTTTTATCTACTGCTTATTGAAACTTATCTATGCTAAACCATACTTTGAAATAATTGTTTCACATTTAAATATATGATATAAAGCATCATTAAAGTCTGTGGATTTTGCATACTTTGAAACATTGCTGGTGTTTTATAAAAAAGAAAAGAGAGACTTTGCACTTTGCAAAATGTGTATTCACTAAGCTGTGCTCACCGTATTCATGTTCTAGCAATAATCCTGGTTTTCGTTTAACCTCCCTTCTACAATATTCTGTAATCAAAGTTAACACATATTGAGCTAATTTACTCATTCACTTTGAGAAAATTGAACACAAACTTTTCAAAGCGAACATTTACTGCATTGCTAAGTAAACATCATCTACTTATTTGGAGTCGTGTTGTTTCTTTTGTTCGTGTCATTAATATTTTTATGAAAATGTTTTTCCATTAAAGCAGAGTGATATTTTAGTGAATACATATCTAGATTAAATTATGTATTTTAATATTTGTATGAAGCTGGACCTTTCAACAAAGCACAATTCATTTTTACAAAATATGGCAAAAAAAACAGAATCTTTCTATGATGTAACTAAGTAAAATTATAATTTAATTGACACAGCCATTGCTCTGTGCACTGCCATATTAAATAAACTTGTTTGATGTGCTGATTCACAACTTGTTTCAGTCGTTGAATATTTTTATATGAATTTTTCTTTTAATCAGGTGACGGAGGGGAAGCAGGTCTTGGAAAAATGCCTAAAATTATCGAGAAAGCTCAGGAAAGAGACAAGCAGCTTGACTGAATGGCTAGCAATGATAGACACAGAGGTAACAAGAAGATCCTCTGAGGAGGGCATGCCAGCTAACTTAGAGGAAGAGATTGCCTGGAGCAAGGTGAGCAATCCACAAATCTCCATTCACTTACATCTTTATAGAGATTTCTGACTTCCAGGTAAAGAACAGAATAAAATCCCATGTACTCAACATGAAAGAAAATCAGCTTAACAAAGTGTTTGAACTGTTCCTTTTGCCTACATCAACCAGTAAAATTCATCCTTTCATTATAAAAAATGTTGTATAAGAGAATGAAAAGGAGAACAGAATCAGCTGCACTGGCTATGGACAACACAGACAATTGTACTTCAGACACTTTGATTAGTAAGGGCCAGCGTCTAATACATTTCTTTTCTCTCAAAAGTCCTTTTGCTTCATGTTTTCTTACTCATAAAATGCACAAATGTTCAAAAATTATTTAACTGACTAAAATATGAAATCCTTTATTAAAAATTGTGAACAGCAACCATTTGTAGCAATGTTTCTTACATGAAACAGAGAGGATGGCAATCTCTAATAGCTTCCTAAATTGTAATTGTAATGCAGCCATCTTTAACAGTGCTATTTGCTGCAGCAAATGCTAAAATGTTCTGTCCCAGCAGCACACTAAAGAGCTGGACTGCTGCTCAACTCAGAGGACATTGGGCTGAATCTCCAGCAGTCTGATAGCCCCCTGCCCAGCACTTTCATGAGCAGGGCTGTTTATTGAAGCACTGGGCAGCGGGTGCATCAGACCTGCAAAGAGCTAGACCTCTGTGTTTAGCAGAGGTCCAGCTCTCTAATGTACTTCTAGCACAGGGTATTTTGAAGCCACAGTGTGATGTTATCATATTATACATTCCCTAAAAAGTTTGTACTAAAACTTCCCTTTTTCAGTATATGTATTGTTTTAGACCCAGTAATGCCATTGGGTCTATGTGCTCTTCTTTGTTGTGTAGTAGGATTGTGGTTGTGGCGGAAGGAGTGACAGAGTAGAATCTTCATTTAAACAGCAAATCACCTTGATGAGCTTGTTTGTTCTCTCAGGAGCCTTCTTAAGCAGTAGGCTAGCTCTTGGGAGGGCTTATGTACAGTATAAGTTAAATCAACTTGTCGGGTTAGCATGTCGTGACTGCATAGGCTCGAGAAATTGGTGTCCCTAGGAAGACTGCATGTAGACCCCCAGGTTACTGCCACTCAGACTTAATGATTGACAGCACAGAAAGCAAATACATTATCTGAAAGGTGCAGGTCAAGGACAGTGAGGATTGGGAGGTGAGGGCTAGATTATGCATAAAGTAATCCAACTGAGAATTGTAAAGGGCTCAGTAAAAACTTGCTTCAGTTTCTAATGCACATTCTATTGCACATTGTATGGAGGTAAAGTGTCCACGGAAACAAATTGCATTCACCAAAGGAGAAGACCCTGTACAAGTGTACAAGAAAGTAGGTCATATTGTATAGAAATAAAAATGAAAAAAAATCAAAATGCATATCCCCCAATCGCATTTTATATCAGTCCCACAAAAGTTAGTTACAGTAATAAACACTTTCCCATGAATAGTTCATTGATCAAATCAATAGTGGAGCAGCACCAATGTAATAATGGTAAATACAAAAGTAAGAGATACAAAACCTGGTGCATCCTAGTGTAGTAAGTATAATCACTTTGAGAATAAAGTAAGTTATTAGTTGCACTCACAAGATCTTCCATAATAGTCAAAGGTATCATGGTTAACAAGGGCAACAACAATTCAGGCACACTTCAGGTATTTAAAATTGCATTCAGGTATCTGATAAAAAATGAGGGCTGTACCTGGTGAGCCTGGACCAAGTAGGATTTGTCCCCAGGAGAGAGGCCCGGGGCAACACGATTAAGGCCCTTAACATCCACCATGCCTTGACTATGGAAGGGAGGTGGGGTTTCTTCCTTTCCCTAGATGCTGATAAGACATTCTACAGGGTGGACTGGCGCTACATGAACGAGGTATTGCGGGCTTTGGGTCTACCCCCCCCCTGCATGCTCGCCAGCATCCTAGTGCTATACTCCAATCCTTCTGCCCGAGTGCGGGTAAATGGTCACCTGTCAGACACCTTCGGCATCGGGAATGCCCCTTATCTACATTCTGACCCTCGAGCCGCTACTTAACAGACTCTGCTCAAACACCAACATTAGGGGCATTACCCTACACGGGAGAGAATATAAGGTGGCAGCCTTTGCCGACGACCTCCTGCTGTTCCTCTCCCACCCACACATTACCTTTCCCAACCCACTGAGAGACCTTGAACGTTTTCGTTCATTATCCAATTTGAAGATTAATTATACGAAATTCCATGCACTCAACATAACACTACCTCCCGAAGTCCAGACAGCCTGTGAAACAAACTTTCCTTTCAACAGGAAGCCTGAAGCCATTACCTACCTAGGCATCAAAATCCCCCAACATCTACATAGACTGTTCAGTTTTAACTTTAAACCACTCTTGACTACAATCCAGGCCGACCTGCAGAAGTGGATGGGACTTTCCCTGTCCTGGTTCGGCCGCATTGCACTCATGAAAATGAACGTGCTACCAAGGGTACTATACCTCCTGCAAACTATTCCGATCTCCCTACCGGGCTCTTTTTCCTCCGAATATAGGAGGGCCTGCTCAGACTTCGTTTGAAAGCAGTCCCAACCCCGCTTTGGATTCTCGAAAACTACCCTCCGAAAAATTTAAAGGGGGGACTGGACTACCAGACTTGCATGGCTACTACTTTGCTTGCCATATGGCAAGGCTAGTAGACTGGAGACTCGATTCTGGCTCTAAGGCGTCGGTGATGCTGGAATCTCACATGTCCTACACAGTCCTTGTCGGTCTGCCCTTGCTTATGCCGCAGCATCACCCTCCCCAGACCCGGGCTCACCCTCTCATTAACGCCACCTTAACCTGCAGGAAAGCCTCTCTATCATCACTACATGGACCCTTGACCCCTGTCCGCAAAAATCCTGCCTTTACTCCAGGTTTGTCTAGCTCTTTCCTGCGGGAAGAATTCTCAACTGAAAATCTAGAAGTGCGCTCCTTCCTACAGAGGGGGAGGCTACTCTCTTTGTCGCAACTTGCAGCCAGATCTCTCACATGATCTTTCCCATCCTGGTCATATAGACAGCTACATCACTTCCTTAACTCTTCACCCATGGTGGGCCAATGGTCTAGAGAGCTTTCCCCATTTGAGGCTTTATGCACCAGACAGCCACCGCAATCTCATACTATCTCATATATTTACGCAATCCTCTTAGCGGATTCCCAGCACCCCAAGGATACGGCCCGCAAGGCTTGGGAATCTGACTTACAGATTTCCCTCACTGATGAAGAATGGGAAACCGTCAATGAATTCACCCACAAGAGTTCCCTTAACACCTCTGTCCAGGAAAACACATACAAAATATGGAGCAGATGGTATAGAACCCCTACCCTTCTCCACAGGTTTTATCCCAGGTGCTCCAAACTCTGCTGGTGATGCAACCAAGAGGATGGGTCTCTATTGCACATATGGTGGAGCTGTTGCCTCCTCCAGCCTTTCTGGAAGATGGTCCACGAGATCACTTGCCGAGTCACCTCCTACACCTTGGACTTTACGCCGGCCCAATACTTGCTTCACCATACGTCCCTGCCCAAACGCCACTACCTCAAGTCTTTAGCTATGCACATGGTCAATGCCGCCAGGATGTATGTTCCTATGCATTGGAAATCTACGCACGTTCCAACTCCAGCCGAATGGTTCTCTAGAATTAATAAAACGGAAGAGATGGAAGAACTGATTCTTACATCCCAGGATAGAATACACAAATTTCATGATACATGGCTGTGCTGGTCTGCTTTTAAATCCTCACTGACGTACGTGGAGGTGATAGGGGCTGTCCCGCTTGCATAGGTTGGACTGACCTGCATGGCTGATGGGTCCAGGGGTCCCGGGGGGGGGGGCTGGGACATGCACCTGGAGCGTTTCCCCCCACGTCTTCCTCTTCTCCCCTCCGCTTTTGTTTCCTCCTATAACTTTTTCTGTTCCTTCTGGACCTTTCCCCCAATCCCTTTCACTACCCACCCCTTTCCTTTTTTTTTTCTTTTTTTTTCCTCTTTTCCCCTTGCCCTGCTGGTTCTGATGTGTTGGAGAGCCCGATTTTGATCTACCCCATGGTCGGGCTGCTCCACTCCTCTATATAAGCACTGTTACCTTTATTCTGTTTGTTGTTTATATGGACACTATATGTGTCTCATGCTTTGGACATTTCTACCTGACTTGACATTGTACAATATGTTACTGTTGCCATTTAAATCTTTGTGTTATATTTTCATGCGCTCATTAGAGCAAAGTTTGTAAACCCCTTTTTCTTAAACTTTAATAAACTATTTTGATGGGAAAAAAAATGAGGGCTGTAAATTGTGCATTAAAAGTAAAATTAATATTTCATGAAAAAAAACAATGGTTTAATTGTCATTCCCTCAGACATAGAAAGCACCTATGGAATGCCTTTGGGTTTTGTTCATGAGCCTGCTGTGGCAATAGGCTTGACAAAGATTGATCCAAAAACAACCTAGCAACAGGACCTGAAAACAGACTCTATGACTGCAAGGATGCCACTGCCCAACACCTTCAGTTAGGTCATCGGTATTCAGTTACCCCATATTTGGACAGAACAATGCCTGGATAAATAGCAGCAAGCTCAGGAACAACACCCAGAGGCCATGTACAGATGCTTTCTAAGTCTGTAAGATATGAATAAAATTGTAACAGTTTGTTATTAAAGTGGAGTTCCACCCAAAAGTGGAAGCTCCGCTTTACTGCTTCCTCCCCCCATCCGGTGCCACATTTGGCACCTTTTAGGGGGGAGGGGTGCGGATACCTATCAAAAACAGATACCCGCTCTCGCTTTCATGTAAGGGCGACCTATGTCTTTTTCGGCCACTCCTCTTTCCCCTCGCTGACTTCTGTGAGACACACAGAGGTTCCAGAAGACAGCGGGACCATTCAGAAAGCACAGCGTGACTCATATATACCTAATCAGAGTTAGCCAAACGATCCCTAGGAAATCTTCAATACAAGGAGACAAACTGTAAAATTCATATCATAGGAACAAATAAAGTTTTAACTTGCAATGATAATAATGATTATTAAAAAATCCAGTAAACTTATTTGTGCAATTTCCCAATGTCCAGCTTCTTAAAAATGCATGGGCACAGGGGAACTGTCTGTCTGGATTTAATAGAATATCTATGCTTTGATATTCTATCACAAATTTTGCATGGGTTTTCCTATTATAAAAGAAAGTGCAGGGACATGTAAGCAGATATACTGTATGTGTACTATATGTACTGTAAGGTGATGTTTGATGGTATAAGTATTAGATTTATTAGGCTTAGTAAAGGTGTTGGCCATGATAAAATTGGTACATTCAGAACATGAAAATTACCCTGCTTTTATAGCTCACAAAATGTGTGGGAAACTTCACATGTAGGTTTAACAGCATGTACAATCATGTCTCTATTTTTTTTTACATGTTTCACATGTTTTTTTCAGTGTAGCATTTGCCAGTCATTGTTTGATGTGGTGTCATGTTGAGGACATGTTTGCAGTGTTGCGGGAAGACATTGGAACCCTGCTGGTCTTTGATAAGCATATCAGTAGGGCTCATTCACAAGTTCATTTCAACATTATGTATGATAGGGATTGCATCTCTTTCTTGTACTCAAAGGTGATAATTGGTGGATTTGGACAGATTTACATGTGAAACCACCAGACTGTAACCAGTTACTGGCTTTTACCATTTTCTGTTTTTGTACTGATTGTGAAGAATCAATTCATCGGATTAGATAGGATTTTGAATGCCCCAGATAGCCATGAGAAGTTGAGAAAGGAGATCAAAAATACATTAGAGGTTATATAGAACCACTTCTAAAAGGGGTTCAATCTAATCTTGATTCCAAGGATGAACCACAAAATACAGTAAAGAAAAGGTGAATTATGTTTTTGGTCTCTTTGCTTTTCTGCATGGATATTTTCTTTTCTTAAGTTCCATTGGCACATTCAGAATATCCTTTATATAGGCAAATTCCAAGTATGTTATATAAGCACACAGAGGGAATCACACAATTAGAAACAGGATTGTATGTGCTGATTCACCCACAAATAAAGGTTACAAAAAATTTTTGGGGATTAAAAGAAAAGCTTCATTTCCAGGTTTAACATGTTCAAAATGTACCAATAATATCGTACCAATATCATCAAGGGCAACAACATTTCTAATTTTGATGGATCTAAGACTACCCATCACCTTATATGTCAGAGCACACATGCATAATATCTGCTTAAGTGTCCCTGCAATTTTTTTTTATCTAGAAGAAACCACACATACAATGTAGATAGTACAGCATAGATATTTTATTAAATGCAGACAGGCAAGGCTCCCTGTACCAAAGCATTTTTTAGAAGCTCAACTCAAAAAAACTGATTTAAAATTCATAGTGACAGAAAAAGTCAATAGGCATAGGAAGGATAGGGATCATACAACTGCTCTCAAGAACGTTTACTGAATTTTTAATTTAAAACATTGTCATCACAAGTGTTATTTATTTGTTCCTTTGATATGTATTTTAATTTGTTTGTCTCTTGTTCTTGTTTCTTTGTATTACAGATTACCTATGCAGTAGGAATCATTTTTCTGACTGCTTAGGGATATATACACATATTTTGTCATGGGCAGCATGCTACAGGTTTTTTTTTTTTTAATTGAGACATCTCTTTTGGAGAGGCAACATATTTATATAGCTCCATCAGTTTCTTCAGCGCTTTGCAAAGTGAGGGCAAACAGTACAGTTACAAGTGATACAAAAGGTATAAACTGTGGGGGGCCACTGGAGGGATTGGCAGAGAGGAGTAGGAGGCACTGAACGGTTGGTAAGGTAGATGAGTCTTGCTGCAGCATTCATGATGGACTGATAGTCTATGTAAAGTTAAGTCAATGAGGAGGGAGTTATTGATCCAACTTTTTATGACCAAGGAAGATTTATTTTATGACATGCAGCAAGCATTCTGAAATACAATGCAATTGCACTTAAGATTTCTAAATCACTAAGTAATTATGACATAGGCAAAAATAATCATTTCAAGGGGGTAAAGCAGGGGTGCTCAACCTTCTGAAGAGCAAGAGCAACTTAAGTGATTTGGTAACTGTTCACGGGCCACAATGAACTATGGGGTTTTACTGACCCCCAAACCACAAATGTAAATGAGCCCTTACAGCTAATAAGGCTGCTTTCAAAGTGCATCTGCGGCTTTCCTGCACATTAGCACATTTTCCTGTTAGCTGCACATTTCCATAGACATCTATTTCATCCTACGAGTGTGGTGCACTTTCTGAAAGAGTACCAAACCTGCAGGGTATGTTATAAATCTATGGCTCAGTGCAGCTAGCCCACAGGATGGCTGCAGGTGCACTGCACTGCAGCTGTGGTACAGGTAAACCGCAATGCATCAATGTGAAAGCCTAATAGGGGGCTCAGGACAGTAAGAGCTCATTTACATTTGTGGTTTGGGGGAGCAGTAAAAACCTCATAGTTCATTGTGGCCGTGAACAGTTACCAAATCACTTAGGTGGTCCTTGCTCTTCAAAAGGTTGAGCACCCCTGCTTTACCCCCTCAAAATTATTTTTTTCCCTATGTCATACTTACTTGGAGATTTAAAAGACTTAATGCAATTGCATTGCATTTCAGAGTGCTTGCTGTGTGTGTCATAAAATAAATAATTATTCTGTACTGTAATGAAAGGTGCAATATAAACTGAATGAATATAAACCCCTACGTAATGAACTTCCCATCTATGTGCATATACCCTCACTGAAAAAAATATTTTAACACTGGGCCTGAGAACTTGCATTCAAACACCCAAGTAAGTACAGGGGAAAAAACTAAATGGAAATTTTCTGCATTGTGCTGCACCTGCAAATCATTGCAAAAGTGCAGTATATGTAGTTTACTACACTGACCTTTTCATCTTCTAGCCTCTGCTGGCACTGCTCTCTAGGCTGCTAGAAAAGTCCCAGGCAAAGTACATTTGCCGGAACTACAGTGGAAGCAATAGCTGATGTGGCTACTGTTCCCTCTGAGGCCACCTGCTTGTTGTGCTGCTGGCACCTGCTTCATGCACTCTGACACTCTGGAATGATGGGTTGGCAACCAGTTGATCGGGATCTGAGCTTGCCAACCCGCTATCCCAGAGCATGGCATGCACTTTCCTTGTTTGAGGTCGCGGCGTAGATTAGAGGGCCACTGGTTGAGCACCCCTGGGGTAAAGCAAAAGGATAATGCATGAAGTCTAGACTTACAAAATATATGACAGTTATATCATACTATTTGTTTAATAACACCGAATTGTGTAAAGCATATGGCTAGTGTATTAGCTGATATTTTCCTATGTTGTTCATTATAGTTGTGTTTATCTTGCTATATTAGAATAATCATCATATTTAGCCTTTGGTCTATGTACGTCCGCAAACCAGTCTTTATTCCCTTCAGTAGACAAGGGTCATGGATAACATACTGTATACAGAGCCCCAGAACAAAAATTCTACAGGAGCCTACTTGTATTTTCTACAAAAATGTTGTCCCAATTTGACCTTGATGTGCCCTATTTTCAAATAAATATAGGCGACATTTAAACCATTTATCTCTTTGTGTGCCTTCTAAATATATGAATCAGATATCAGATAAAAGACTGGAAAATGAGACGTGAAAAAAAAGAGAAAAAAAAAACACTGCTTTATTTGGTATAAAATGTAACATGAGAGCACGGCTGATAAAAAAAAACAGTCACAGATGACCCTTCTCCCATTTACCCTTCTTCAAACAGCCATAGATACAAACTGCTCCTGCAATTGCAATTGAATTACACACTCCCACTTTACAAACTATAAACAGCAGATATCATAAAATGTAGTAAAGGTGAAGTACATAACGTTAAGATTCTTGTGACAAAATTGCAATATTAATAAAAAGTTACTGCTGCAAGAAAAGAATACTGTATATGAGAGGAAAATGTGTCTAGAAAATGCAGCTGATTCTAATTACTAGTTCTTGACTTTTAAATCAACCCTGGTAGGTGACACCCTATGCTGTTCAATATTTTTTCTCATTTTCACTTTCTTTTGTATCCTGTAGAGAAGACTATAAAAAACATCAGTCTGTCTAAATCTTTGATTAATACCAGGATCTTCTCTATTAGTGTTTAGAACAAATGTCACATTTCAAGGAACAAATTGCATATCCTTCCAGCCTTAATATATTACAACCAATGTGCCAATCATTTTTCAAACAAAACAAATGCGGCATTTACTAATTCGTTCAAATGTCCCTGATTTAATTGCCTTGAAATGGCAGGACTGCTTACTTTACTTTGCAGCAGCATGCAATGCAAAGGGAGTTTGGTTTCATTTTTATATTACCAAAAAACTGTCACATTTTCCATTAGTATTTTACTGTTTTTTAATTTAGCAAGATCAAGAAAGATTGTTTGCATGCAGTTACCGATGACAGACAGATTTCACATTTTTTGGTTGAGAAGTTTGAGAACAAGTAAAGATAGTTGCTAATTGGTTGGCATGGGTTGCTGCAATTTACCATAACTCTTTTGCTCTTCACCTTACTAGAGCAGAACTCTGGGAAACTATAATAACAACACTTTTTGTAAATATATTTATTCATGAAAAAAAAACTAGCTTTTAAACTACTGAAAGTATAGCTGTCTTAAATGTCTCTGTATATAATCTTCCTACAGTGCTCTACTTGGCAAATTTCAGACACTCTGACCTGATTTACTAAGTAGAGTAGAGCATGTTAACTTTTAAAGTGAACTTTCACTTTGCAAAATAAACTTTTACTTGTTTCAGAACTTTTAATTGCATGTAATTGGATGATTAAAATCGGCACAGCACAGAGATGCTGAACTGTGAGCTTATCAGATCTTTTTTTAAATTGCACAGTACACCTAAAGCCTAACTCCAGGTTATATTTAACTTTAAATAGTTGGTTTAAACCAAGCTGGTACAAAATAACTATTTCCTTTACTACTACATGTTTCTTCTGTCAGTACTGTATAAACTGTATATAGTTTCAGATACATACAGTATGTTCTAGCAGTGGTACGAGGACTTCCCATCCCATTCCTGAAACAATATTGAGTCGGACTGAGTGCTGCTTGGTATTTTAGGAATGAATACAAGGTTTCTTCTGTTTGGTTGAGGTGGAGATTGTGACATAATCTGCCTGCCTCTCCAACTCAGCGGTTCAGATGAAGCCTTACAGCTCAGGCCATCTCTGTTTTGTTCTGAGAATGAAATGGGAGTGCTCAAACTACTTACAGGATACAGTGCTGTAAACTGTAGGTAGCGCTCCCAGCAAGAGCATGTACTAGTGAAGGAAATAATTTTTTTGGAGCAGCTTGTTCTGCATAAACTATTTAAAGTTCAATCAAACCCCAAAAAATGCCTTTGCTATAAGTGAGGGCCATTTATGCACTGTACCTCCCGAACCTTGACAGAAAACCTTCCAGAGATGATATCATCCCATCCTGCCTTGTTGCTAGGACATTGCTACGGCACTCCCAGTTAGTTTAAACCCCATTGCATGAGTTTTGAAGGCAGGCTTCTAGAGGTACGTAAGGGGCCTACACCTATAGCAAGGGCATTATCTAACTTTAAAAAAAAAATAAAGTTAAATCAAACCTGGAGTTCAGTTTTAAACTATCATGTATTCTGGCAATGAATGAAGTGAAGAAGGCAATGGGCAATAAAAAGTAAGTGAGCATATGGAGGATCTCAGCAATGTTGTTGCACTCATTTGTTATCTTTTAAGGAGGCAGGTGACACCAGGTGGTTGCATACATGGAAAATAGGAGTGTCACCTGCCTAGCTTTGCATTATGGACTTCAAAGAATGTAAAATAATTTACATACATGTATTTCAACCTGTTTTTGGCTATTGAGCGCTGTGTTGATTATGAATTGTTCCCATTGCACCCAAGATTACAAGAACAATCTTTTTTAATTGCATCCAAAATGAAATCAAGATAGACAACCAGACTAGCAGTTGGGGATTAGGTTATATCAAAACTGAAGACATATACTGTATAACCATGTATGCTTAGCCCAGAAGCCACAGGCAATAGTATACATTTACTTATACCCATAGCTTAAAAAAAATTATAGTCTAACAATGTATAGAAAAAAAGACAGACAGTTATGTTGTCTATGCATGGCCTGATATGTGGTAATGTTAGAAAGATACATTTACTGTACAGTAACTTGACAAGAACTAATATTTGTTAAGATAATGGAGTACTTTATTAGTTTAGTATATTTGACTTTTGGGCATATGAGTACTCTAACTACTACCCTTTCATACTAAATTGATACATGTCAAGTGAAATCTTTGGCTTCTAGGTTGGAAGAACTTTAATGCATTATATTTTCCAGCAGCAGCAGAAAAGTTAATAACAATGATTTTTACATCATCTTATCAACTGATAGATATAAAAAATGTTTGATATTTTTATATTTCTTTAGAAAATGGTAATAAAATATACCAGGCTTGACATGGTGCTCTGCTGTTTTAATATGTTGGCTATTGATTTATCTTTGTTTATGGATATGTATATGTGCTTCTTTAAAATGCTCACTTACTGTCAGTCTATGTCCTATAATACGTTGGATGTCATAGTCACACTGCATTCTGTGAAGTTCTGCTATAATCTCTGTTGGTGGGATAGACGTTAAGTATTGTCCTTTTCCTTTCTATATTCTCTACATTGGCTGCCTTTGTGATCCAGTCGTCTGTATGTGTCTATTTGGTGTTGACATCTGGCCTGCTTTCAAATTTGTATATCTATCTATTTATCTATCTATTACACACTAATTTTCTAATGAGGCAGAAAGTTAAAGGTGTATAAAATGGTTAACGGGTTATGTATTTTTAAGGAAAGCAAGTACAATAAGATAATAGTCATGGTACTCATATAAAATAATTAGTTACGCTGTTAACAGTACATAACAAAATATTAACAATTTGACTAAAGAAAACAAAAATATTTTAGTGCTAATAAGTGCTGGAAAAAAATGTACCCTAATCTAAATAATTTCCCTACAGACAATACAAAAAGAGATTGAAAAGCGACAGCAGCAATTAAAGAACATTCAAGACTTAGGGGATTCACTCAAAGCAGTAATTGGTGAACGTGACAACCTGGTTGATGATAAACTTAGTCTACTGAATAGCAATTGGCTGGCAGTAACATCAAGGGCTGAAGAGTGGTTCCGCCTTTTGTTGGTGAGTACAAGTCTGCTTTTATATTGTTACAAATAATAGTACTGTAGTCCAGATAAAGGTGACTATAAAGGTGATAAAGGTGACTGGGACAAAAAATTGAACTTCCAATAAACATTAAAATCACTTAACTGCATTACTTTACACGAAGAAGCAATCTATAATAAATTTCTTTACAAAAAGATATTTTATGTTATGTATGAACATCTTCTAAATTATCTGTACGTCTCATAGATCTCATGTTATCTTGACATAACAACATTGTGCCTTTTATTCACTATGGAAAGGGGGGAAGTAAAAAATCAATGTAGTCAATATGGTAATTTTAATTTATGTAATTAAAGTGGAACTCAAGTCAAATAAAAAGAAAATAGAGGTGGATCTATCAGAGAATCCAGATTCCACACCACTTCCCTGAGTATATATGTTTTAAAAAAAATAAAACACATTTTGGGCATAATCTCTCAACAAATAGACATGACAAAAAATGTTTTGATTCAAACAAATTTATTTTTCTCTATCGTCCATGGACAGACGCAGCCTCCATAAGCTGAGTGGGTTTATGCTCCTCCGATCAGGAGTAGTCTAGGCAGGAATATTTGAATACACACACGCAGGGGCTGTCCCTCCAGGCATAAACCCCCACTGCACAACCCAGCACATCAGTTTGTTTTCTGCCTAGAGAAGGAGTAGACCTAGGTTTCTTGCTGGGACTCTGGTCTCAGTTTTTTTATTCTTTTCAGAATATTTTCTTTTTTTTCTCTGTACTCACTTTCTAGCTAGTGTTCGGGGAAGAAATTGTTGTGGTTCCTGAGGCCTTAATGTGCTGGTCCCTGCATGGTGCACCGTGGGCACCACCATCTTAGGTGTGGGCAATGGAATTTTTTCCCCATAGACTTGTATGGGGCAGCCATTTTCCCTGCAGCTTCCTATTGTTTTGTATGGGCATCCATCTTTGTGTAGCCATGGTGCTATACTTGGCAGTGTATCCCTATCAGGCGACATTACTTGCTATGTGGTAATTTCCTGCTGCTGAGCCAAGGTCACTTCCTGCTTCTCTCTCCATGCTGTGGAAGATTCGGGAGCTGGTATGTCTGAGGTGGTAAAGTATTGAGGGTTCCTGCGGACATATCCTTGTACTTTCTGCTATCAGTTTGGTTTAAAGGGGCTCCCTGCAGACCACTGCGATCGATGGTGGATACCACGATCGGCGTTCTTAAAGCTACAGTACTCAGTTTTTGCAAATTGCACTATGGAGTCCCAAACTGGAATTTCACCCTCAGACCCACTCTGTGCGACTCCCGGACAGTCCGGATCACAGTCGCTGGCCGCGATTTCAGCTGCCCTGGAAAGCCTGGTGACTAAAGTTGATTTAGTCATGAAAAAGGTTGATGGCCGTAAATGGCCGCTGCCTTTTCCATCTGTGGCGGTGTCCTCTGATGCAAAGGCTGAAGGTTGCCCCAAATGCTCCCCTTCCTGCGGGGTCACTGTCCTCGCAGTCAGATGGTGAAGAGGACCTGTCTTCTACAGCTGCAGCGCAGGAACACGCTTTGGTGAAAGCCCTGATTATTTTAGGGCAGGGCACTTTAAAATTGGCTGATGAGCCCATGCTGGCAGGGACGCAGGTGGCTTTTGGCTCCCAGAAGTCTCCAAAAGCTGACAGGGTTTTCCCTTGTCCCAACACTTTTCACGATATTGTGCATGACCAAAGGCGGCATGTTAAGCATGTGTTAGTGGTGCCAAAATGCTTTAACTGCCAGTATCCTTTTGCTGAAAAGGTTTCCAATGGTTGGATGGTGCCGCCTAAAGTGGACCATCCTGTTTCCAGATTAAACAAATCTACTCTTGTGCCTGTGGAGGATTTCCCAATTTTTATGGATCCAGTGGACAGGCGGGTGGAATTCCTTTCCCACCATCTTCACATGCTGGTGGGTTCCATTTTGAAACCGTTTTTTGTGTCTGTGCTAGCCTCAATGGATTAGGGGTTTGTGTCTTTGGACCCCAAGACTGTTCCTCTGGAACAGCTGGAACTGTTGAACCAGGTGATCGAGGTTCTGGTGTTCCTGTGTGATGCGTCTATGGATGCGGCTCCCCTGGTGGCCAGGGTCTCAGACATGGGCATTGTTTTAAGACGCATGGTCTGATTAAAGAGCTGGTCAGCTGACCAAGCTTCTAAAAAAGCCTTAGCTGATCTCACCTTTCTGGGAGACAGGTTGTTTGGTGACTCATTGGATGAGTTGATCAAGGGCCTGACTGTTGGGAAGAGTACTCTTCTTCCTCAATCCTCCAAGGCTAAGACACCCCGTCCTAAGCGGGGTCCCTCCTTTTCTGCTCATAAGTGTTTTTTCGTGCCTCCGGGGCACAAGCAAAAGGTAAGCTGTTCAGAATTTCTGGAGGTGCTAAGAAACCCCCGGGCAAGTCCAAGGCCAGTCAGTCCGGTGCTGCAGACAAGTCCTCTTTAGCATGAAGGGGCGCCCTCACCCATCTTAGAGGTGAGGGGACGTCTGCGCTTCTTTCAGGAACCCTGGACTGCCTTCATTCAGGACGAATGGGTTTGCGAACTGGTTTGTTTTTGGTACAAGATCGAATTCTGGTCCCGGCCAGGGGACAGGCTTTTTCAGTCAAATCTTCACCTGTCTCTGAAGGATCTGCGGGAGGCTTTGCGAGATCTCCAGGCTCAAGGGGTGATTGTGCCAGTTCCCCAAATGGAACACTCTCAAGGTTTCTATTCAAACCTGCTCACCATTACCAGAAAGGAGGGCAAGGTGTGTCCAATCCTGGACCTCCAGGCTCTGAACCACTTTGTGCGGGTGCAGAAATTCCGAATGGAGTCTATTCGGTCAGTGGTGGCATCTTTGAATCAGGAGGATTTTCTGGCTTCCATTGATCTCAAAGATGCGTATCTCCACATCCCCACATTCGAGGGACATCAGTAATTCCTCCAGTTCGTGGTGGCAGAGGAGCACTTTCCATTCGTGGCATTACCCTTTGGTCTCGCCTCAGCTCCCAGAGTTTTTATCAAGGTCCTAGCCCCTGTGCTAGCCTTGTTGCGTTGATGAGGTATCTCCACTGTGGGGTATCTGGACGATCTCCTGTTGCAAGCAGTTTCCCATTCGGATCTGCTGGAAAACATCTCTATCACAATTCGGACCCTTCAGGACTTCGGGTCACCAAATCTGCCCTGACTCAGTCTATGCGGTTCACCTATCTGGGGCTAATCCTCAACTCTGCTCTGTCAAGGGTCTTCCTTCCCTTGGACAAAGCTTCAGAGATTCTGTCACAATGGAACAGAGATCCTTTGTCATTGGACCAGAAGATTTGGTTGACCCTTCTCACCAAGTTGGCTCTCTCTTGGTGGATCCAGTCACCTGTCCTGTGCCATGGCAAGTCCTTCCTGCCGGTGTTTTGGATGGTGGCCACCACAGATGCCAGCCTATCAGGTGGAGTGCTAGGGAAGCTCTGTGCTCAAGGGACTTGTTGCTGATCAATATTCTGGAGCTGAGAACGATCAAGCTCTGCCTGCTTTACTGAACGAGTCGGCTACACGGTTCTCGGATTCAGGTCCAGTCGGACAATGCCATGGCCGTGGCTTACATCAATCATTAAGGGGGCACCAGGAGTGCCCTGGTGGCCAAGGAGGTGGCCGAGATTCTGGTATGGGCGGAACACAATGTTCCGGTTCTTTCAGCAGTCCACATCCTGGGCGTGGGGAATTGGCAAGAGGATTACCTGAGTTGTCAGGTGTTGGATCAGGGGGAGTGGTCCTTGCATCCAGGGGTGTTTCATCTCCTGTGTGTCCAGTGGGGGACCCCGGACATAGATCTGTTTGTGTCTTGCCTCAACATGAAAGTTCAGAGGTTTGCGGCCAGGTCTCGGGATCCTCTGGCCGACGCCACAGACACTCTGGTGGCTCCTTGGAGTCAGTATCATCTGATCTATGCCTTCCCTCCGCTCCTTCTCCTGCCAAGGTTTCTTCGCAGTGTGGCGATGGAAGGCATTCCGGTCGTTATGGTGGCACCAGACTGGCTTCAGCGGTCTTGGTACGCAGAGCTGGTAAAAATGGTTGTGGATCCTCCATGGCGTCTTCCTTTGTGGTTGCTGGCTTTAAAAGGTTGGCTGTTGAAAGCAAGGTGTTGAGGGATAGAGGTCTTTGTGATTCTGGGATTCCTACCATTTTGAAGACCAGGAAGTCGACAACTAGGAAGATTTATCATCATACATGGAAATCATACATTTCTTAGTGTGAATCACTGCAGCTGCACCCTCGTTTGTTTTCTATAGCTAGGGATTTGGCCTTTTTACAAAATGGGGTTGAGCAGCGCTTGGCATTGGGTACTATCAAGGGCCAGGTTTCGGCCTTGGCTGTTTACTTCTAATGTCCGTTGGCTTCTCATAGTTTGATTCACACCTTCGTTCAGGGGGTGCGTCATCTTGCCCCACTGAGGAGATCCCCGTGGGATCTTAATCAGGTTTTGTCTGTTCTTCAAAAGCCTCAAAGGTTTGGCTGAGTCCGATGTGACCATTTCGAGATGGATCAGGCAGACGGTTGTCCAGGCTTATTCGACCAAGGGTCAGGTTCCTCCTTTCCCTGTGAAGGCGCATTCTACTAGAGGGCTTTTTGCCTCTGTTGTACAAGTTTGTAAGGCAGCGACTTGGTCGTCTGTGCACACCTTTACCAAATTTTACAAGGTGCATTTGTTGGCTTCTTTAGATGCCTCTTTTGGCCGCAAGGTTTTGCAGGCTGCTGTTTCATAAGAGAATGTTTTTTTATACTTCCCTTCGGGGTCTTTTAACTGGGTGAGCTCTTGTTGTTTGGTTGAGCTCCATGTTGCCCAGTTGGCTACGTTTAGCCTTTTGAAGTTGACGTTTCTGTCTTGTTGCGTTTTCCCACCCCTCATGCCTATACTGCTTTGGGACGTCCGACTCAGCTAATGGAGATGAGGCTGCGTTTGTCGATGGACGATAGAGAAAATACAATTTTTGTAAGATCTTACTGTGAATTATTTTTCTCTGATGTCCATCGACAGATGCAGCACCCACCCCACTTTTTGGGGTTGGTTCTGTTGTCTTCACTGCTTTTAAACTAAACTGATGTGCTGGGTTGTGCAGTGGGGGTTTATGCCTGGAGGGACAGCCCCCTGGGTGTGTGTATTCAAATTTTCCTGCCTAGACTACTCCTGATGGTAGGAGCATAAACCCACTCAGCTCATGGAGATGAGGCTGCGTCTGTTGATGGACATTAGAGAAAAAGATTTCACTGTAAGATCTTACAAAAATCGTATTTTTAATACAGATTGTAAAAGCAACTCAACAGTTAAAAATATCATTATAGGTCAATAAAAACACACCACTTAGCATCCCTCAGAACCTGATAACATACCTTAGTTAGAGGCCAAAAATCCAGGAAAGCAATGCATATAATCATAATACACATTATAACCAAAGTTTGATTGTCCAAGACTTATGGGCAGTTAGAAGATCATCAGTTTGGCCTCATTTTCAACATGTTGTGCATAGCACTTCATCAAGAGTAGGATGAAGCAAATGGTGGTTCTGCTGCTTAAGATGTTAATCAGTAGTACTAAGGCTTTCCTTGCAGTATAAGTATGAAGAGACGGCAGAGTTCCCAGACAGGACATTAGGAAGTGTCTATGGTGTTGTCCGCTCTGGAATAAAGAGAGGCAATATAAGGAGCTAATGGAACATCTATCTTTGCTTCTTGATTTTGAAAAGATATACATAGCTGGGATTAGATTAAGAGCTTCATATGGTGCCCCTTTTACCAGCATTAGGTTCCACTGTTCCTGCCTAATGCCTCATTTACATTACTCTTTTGAAACAGCAATAGTATTGTATAGAGTAATATGCTGTGTTGTGCTACTTGATGTATGCATGCTTAATTCACATTCATATTCCATATATACCCCAAGCAGTGACATTGCAATTAGTAGGCTAAAATGAGTGAGTGTACCCATATTAGAGCATCTTCAGTTAACCTGTAGGTGTACAAACATTTTGAATTGTCAAAGAGCCTCCTCCCAAAGCCAAAATAGGAGACTCAATTTATATGTAAGACGTTATGTTTTTCTTTATATTTTTGCAAAGTTCAGTATCATAGTAGATTGTATTGTCATGGTTTGTTTGAACTTGTTTCTTTTTTCAGGAATATCAAAAACAAATGGAGTCTTTTGACCAAGGCATTGCTAGCACTACAGCTTGGATGTACCGTGCTGAAATATTACTAGACGAGGTGGACAAACAAAAGCCACTACAAAGGGAAGAGACCCTGAAGGTATCACATATGTCCATTTAAAACCCTCTAGTTTTTTTCCTCTTAGAGAGATTAATGGGCATTTTCAAAGCAAGTTTGCATTTTCAACAT
Organism: Pelophylax lessonae; assembly: GCF_965119305.1. NCBI lineage: Eukaryota > Metazoa > Chordata > Amphibia > Anura > Ranidae > Pelophylax > Pelophylax lessonae. The sequence goes on from NC_138769.1 coordinate 434,804,146, forward strand.
ATCTCTAAGGAATTATTATTTTGGGGGGGTTAGTGGGTTTCCTGGTAAAAAAATTGTTAAAGGCTATGTTCATTTTTGGCACCTCTGACAATATAGTGGTCATGTAAGCAGGGGAGCCCCAGTAGGTTGAAACAAACTGATCGGTGTTTTAAAATATTGATTACTGTAGATGCCATACCAGTAGGGCATTTTGTTCCCCTTAGCCTGGTTAAAATACTTCAATCTTTGTTTGCATTCTCTTTCTGGCTAGTTTCCATGCCGCTGCAGTCATTGGACCCTAAGTTCCAGTATCACAATATCAAGTGTTTCCCTTTTTAAAAGCCACAAATGTGCAGTGTGCTCTCTCCTACCTTTTTTTCTAGCAGCAATTAAGCTCTGTGCACATGCCTGCTGTTTTAGCAAACTTCATTATGTTTAATACATGTTTATTCCAGCATTGACTTCTTTCTTGTTACTTCCACAACTTTGTGAAAATTCTGGGTTGGACAGTATCCTCCCAACTCACCTGTAGATCTCTTGTTCAGAGCTAACATTGGCTTTTTTGTTGCTTACTTGACTAAAGCCAATCGGTTTGTTTAACCTACCGGGGCCCAATGTCAGCATAGCCATTTATTGTATGCAACAATGGTGGTGCAGGTTCATAAAACATGCAGCTAAAGCTACACTAAAGTGATTTAAACCAGTGACCTAAATTTCTTAGATTGCCTCAGTCAATTCCTAGACATATATTACACTGAAAATCAGTGGAAAGTTTTGCAAATTTCTTTCCACCAATGGTCAGTAATGGTCACCATTCAACTACACAAAAAAAAAAATGCAGGTTATAAAAATAACTAATTATTGCCAAATCTGTTTGTCAAAGACTAACACAGGAGGTAAGAACTTACTACCAAAAATGTTGGCTGTTTAATCCACTTGTGTTACAAAAATATACATATACTGAACCTTTAGTGTCATGTGTGTTGTGTAAATCAAATCAAATTATTTTTTTCAGACTATAACATGTATTCAAGTATATTTTGTATATGTGGTGACAGTATGTGGTGTCAGTTAGTTTAAGGTTGGCTGCACACCTACCCACTCTGATGTTTTGTATAAATGTAATGTTGCATTTTAATGTGCATAGCATTAGGGCAGTCAATTTATTTTAATGATTATTAACACATCAGAGGAAAAAAAGTTAAACCTGCACCCTTTTTCCAATGAAGCACACCAAAAAACAAAACAAAACACAGTACTGTGTTATATTGAGTGACAATGCACTACATTAACCCTTTCACTGCCAGGTCTGTACGGCGTATGGACCTACAGCCCTGCTTTCAGCTGGCCATTCAGACCTCATTTCCTCTTCTGCTATAAGCTCATGATCACTTCAGTGCATCTCCGTGATGGCTACAATGCTGGCTTCCCCCCGCTGCCTCTCTTGTCCGCCCCCCCCCCCCCGTGACACCCCTCCTCCTCCTGCAGACCTGCAGATTTTCATATAATTACGTTTGTGCTAATTTACAGTTTTGCATACATTCCATTTTCAGCTTTTTGTAAAAAGGCACAATTAAAACTTTACAAATAGTTGTTATTTATTAACTTGATACAGGTTAAACTTTTATATTAAGTAGGCATTTTTTTTTAAATTGCTGTGTATGTATCTGCTAATAATGATTTTTGTGTGTTTTTAGCAAAAATATTGATTTGAGAAACATTTGCGCAAAAATCATGTGGCCCCTAATATCAGTAGCACCTTCTTTCTATTCTAACGGTTATGTGCTTTCAGAAAATATATGGTATTGGGGGTCTTTTGCAAAATCTGAAAGCTGTAAGTGAAAAATAAAAAAGCAACGGAAAAATTGCAAAAATGGCCTGGCCAGCTAAGTTTAAAACTGGAGCACAGGGCCTGGCAGTGAAAGGGTTAAAGGTGTGTTTTTTGGAAGTCTTTTGGGGTGCCTTTCAAAATGAAAGAAAAATTAATGAAAAAGCACATGTAATGTGCTTCTCCACAATGCTATGGTTTGAAGGGATCTTAAATAGTTGAACTGTAAGAGTGGAAAATGCAAAAAGGAGACAGAAGTATGTTCATTTAGACCGGTGAACTGCATTTACTATTCACTTAAATCAGCTAATCATGTGCAGTAAAATAAAAAGAAAAAAAAATACAGGAATTTCCTTTTCACAGAATTAGATCATTAAAGTTCATTGAGCTAAATAAACATTTTCTAACTTTAGTAAATTAACCCCAATGACATAAAGACTATTACCACTGGCAAGGTTTGCCTGTACTGACTTTGTGATGTGTGACTATGTTAAATTAACAAGTAAATACGCGCTGTGTTGAGGCATAATGAAACAGGCAGCTCACCAATGTTAGAACATGCTTGCAATTGTACCTTATCTCAGCAGCTTTAAAGAAAATGTGCTTTGATTATTCACACTTCATCTGAAGCCATTTTCATCATATTCATCAGTGATTTCTGACTTTCTCTGTGTTGTACTGCAGCTACTGAAGTCTGAGCTGAATGATATTCAGCCGAAGGTGGAATTAGTACATGACCAAGCTGCAGAGCTAATGATGAACCGTGGTAATGAATGCAAGAAAATAGTAGAAATCAAGCTGTCTGAACTTGATCAACGATTTACTCCAATATCACAAAGAATTAAAACAGAAAAGGTACTGATAATTAGCACATAAACATGTTTATAATAAAATGAATAGAAATATTAGCTTAGGATTTGCTTACAAACTTTGGATAATGGTAAATCATACTGTGCAGACTGTAGTGCAATAAAATGATGTACTGAATATTGCACGTAGAAAGTTGACTTTAAAGTGAATATGTGACCAGACAAGAGAGATTCATGTCATTGCATATTTTTAGTAGTATATACAGACTGAAGTTGTTTATGCTTACTCTCAATAGCTCAGCTCACCCTTCCCCCTTACCAGCAGTGATCCAACACCCTCTCAGGCTTGTTGCCTCTAATATACACACAGATCAGGCACTCTACGAGAGGAAATTGGGTGAGCTGAGCTACAAAGGGATAAGGATTTCTGATGTGAATTTTGAGGATGATTTGCTTCACAGTGCCTACAGCCATAGACATCAGTGAGATATTGTTGCATTATTTAAAACACACTTATTTTTTGTTATGCTTATTAAGATGTATCTAGTGAGGGAAAAAATATTTGATTCCCTGCTGATATTGTATGTTAGCCCACTGACAAAAAAGGTATCAGTCTATAATTTTAATGGTAGGTTTATTTTAACAGTGAGAGACAGAATAACAACAAAAATATCCAGAAAAATGCATTTCAAAAAAGTTATTGATTGATTTGCATTTTTTTGAGCGAAAATAAGTATTTGACCACTTCGCAAAACATGACTTCGCATTTGGTGGCAAAACCCTAGTTGGCAATCACAGAGGTTAGACATTTCTTGTAGTTGACCACCCGGTTTGCACACATCTCAGGAGGGATTTTGTCTTATACCTCTTTGCAGATCCTCTCCAAGTCATTAAGGTTTTGAGGCTCATGTTTGGTAACTCAGGTGCCCTGGGCATGTTTTGGGTCATTGTCATGCTGGAATACCCATCCACTACCCATTTTCAATTCCCTGGCTGACTGAAGGATGTTCTCACCCAAGATTGAGGGTGCATCGTCCCTTTGATGCGGTGAAGTTGTCCTGTTCCCTTAGCAGAAAAACACCCCCAAAGCATAATGTTTCCACCCCCATGTTTGACAGTGGAGATGATGTTCTTGGGGTCATAGGCAGCCTTCCTCCTCCTCCAAAGACGGCGAGTTGAGTTGATGCCAAAGAACTTGATTTTGGTTTCATCTGCCCACAACACTTTCACCCAGTTCTCCTCTGAATCATTCAGTTGTTCATTAGAAAACTTCAGATGGGCCTGTACATGTTCTTTCTTGAGCAGGGGGACCTTGTGGGCACTGCAGGATTTCAGTCCTTCACAGCGTAGTGTGTTACAAATTGTTTTCTTGGTGACTATGGTCCCAGCAGCCTTGAGATCATTGACAAGTTTCTCTCGTGTAGTTCTGGGCTGAATCCTCACCATTCTCATGATCATTGAAACTCTACAAGGTGAGATCTTGCATGGAGCCCCAGCCTGAGGGAGATTGACAGTTATTTTGTGTTTCTATCGTTCACACCAACTGTTGTCACCCTTTCGCCAAGCTCTTTGGTGATGGTCTTGTAGCTCATTCCAGCCTTGTGTAGGTCTACAGTCTTGTCCCTGACATCCTTGGACAGCACTTTGGTCTAGACCATGGTGGAGAGATTGGAATCTGATTATTTGATTGCTTCTGTGGACATGTGTCTTTTATACAGGCGACAAGCTGAGATTAGGAGCACTCCCTTTAAGAGAGTGCTTCTAATCTCAGCTTGTCACCTGTATAGAAGACAACTGGGAGCCAGAAATCTTGCTTATTGATAGGGGATCAAATACTTATTTCACTCATTAAAATGCAAACCAATTTATAACTTTTTTGAAATGCGTTTTTCCTGGATACTTTTTTATTTTGTCTTTCACTGTTAAAATAAACCTACCATTAAAATTATAGACTGATCATTTCTTTGTTAGTAGGCGAACATACAAAATCAGCAGGGGATCAAATAATGTTTTCCCTCACTGTATAGCCTGGCCACAGATTTACCTTAAAGGAAATAAAGATGTTAGCTATTGTCTATGGTCAAATAGAGAGCTCAACAGACATTCATGGCTGATTTCTCTCTGGGATTAAAAGCAATGTGGAGTTTATGAGCAGTTTTAGTTTATAAATAGATTTCCATTTATTTCAACTATTTTCAGAAAAGGGTAGACAGCATTTTTCTTTGAAACTTTGAATAATTTCTGTTATGTAAATAAATGTTGTATAAATGCCAGATGATTATTGTGGCACTAATTCACAGCTAACTTGCCAACAAATGCAAAAGAAGTCTTTCAGCTTAGTTATATAGCACATTTTCCACGTCACATTCACAGTCCTCCTCACAGCACATCTAAATTTTCCAGTCTTCAATGAAAAATTCTGGTTTCAGCAACATTCCTTATACTGTATTTCTAATATGGCAAATGTGATCCTGAGTTGTTTACCATTCACCATTTTGATCTTGCTAATTATTCATGATATCAATGATTTCTCTATTTGTTCTTTCTAAGGAGCACCACATTGGATTCAGCTTGCTCCCCATTGGATACTTTTGCTGCTTATAAAAGAGCCTTTAGGCTTTTTTGTGGTACTTGGCAGGGGTGCCCTTTGTCGCCCTGCTTTTTGCAATAGCTATCAAATCCCTGGCCTGTCTTCTGTAGGCTACCTCAGATGTAGCTGGTCTGGAGGTAAAATGTAAGAGAAGGTAGCGCTATATGCCGATGATGCCGATGATGATCTTTTATTTCTATCCATTCTTCGGTCCTCTCTGCCAGTGGTGGTTAACTATTTAGATAAGTTTGATAGATTCTCAGGGCTGGCTATTAATTGGGATTAATCTATGCTTTTGCCACTAGATTCTTTAACCACTTCAATACAGGGCACTTTCGTCCCCTTCCTGCCCAGGCAAATTTTCAGCTTTTAGCGCTGTCACATTTCGAATTATAATTGCGGTCATGCAACGCTGTATCCAAACAACTTTTTATAATTTTTTTTACTACAAATAGAGCTTTCTTTTGGTGGTATTTGATCATCTCTGAGTTTTTTTTTTTTTTGCTAAACAAATAAAAAAAGACCAAAAATTTTGAAAAAAAAAGTCTTTCTTGTGTTAAAAATATTGTAAATAAGTAAGTTTTCTCCTGCACTGATGAGCACTGATGAGGCTGCACTGAGGGGCATTACTAATGGGCACTGATTGGAATCCCTAATAGGTGTATCACCCTCCTAGGTAGGTGCTAGGAAAAGTATATGGGTGGCCCTGCCTGCTTACCAGGAGGGTCTGATTGTTCAGCTAGGCTGTCATGTGTTCCCAGGTGTGCCTGTTGAGCTTGGGGGTCTCCCCACTGTGTCCAATGAGGGCTCTCATTGGACAGTGGAGGAAACCTGGCCAATAGCACACCAGGGCTTGTATCTATCCCAGAGGGCAGAATCTGCCCCAGTGCATCCTGGGAAGAGATATAAGTCTGAGGGGAGCACATGACAGGGCATCTTTGGCAGGAAGCAGAGTCCCAGGAGGAGGGTGACGGCTGTCTCTCCTCCTGTCAGCGTCAGGAAAGGTGTCCTTGGAAGTCAGCCTAGAGGACAGAAGGTTGAGCTGAGCTGCAGAGAGGGATCCAGTGTGCTGTGGACCAAATGGAGCTGCTGGGGCAGAAGTTTCCAGGAAAGCAGTGTCGTGAGTACTGTAAACTGCCCAGGGATCTGCCTAGGATAGGGGACCACTCCAGAAGGTCAGAGGGATCCAGGAGCCAGATAACCAGGAAGAAGCTTAAAAAGGGGGTGCCGGAGTCTAAACCCTGAAGAGAAGTGTGTGTGTAAAGAGGGTGGCGGTGTGGGCCCTGAAGTGTTAGGCGTTGCAGCAGATGTATCTAAGTAGCTACCTCAAAGGAAAATGTTAAGGGAGCTTCTACAAGAACTTTGCGCCACAGGAAAGTGACAAGAGTCAGTTCAGTGCTAGCAGACCGCAAGTCAGCATTCATTAGTGCCAACCAGTATTAACCAGCATTTAGCCAGCATCAAGTCAGCGTCAGCAGGCCTTTTTTCAGTTGTCCCCCTAATATTGTACATAGTTGAGCCAGAAGAGTATCCCACTCATCCCTTCTCCCATCCAAGTTCTCAATAAACCAAAAAACCCAAAGATACTGAACTGATTCTTGACTCAATGCTCACACTTGGAAAATATGCCTAACTGTGCTGCTGTTGCTAGCGGTAACCCTGGTGGATCCAGCAAAATGGCTGGGAATCCTGCTACATAGGCACTGATTGGCATCCTTCATTAACACTGATTGGCATCCCTAGTGGCCACGGGTTGGCATCCCTAGTAGCATGGGCTCTAGTGGGCATCCCTGGTGGTTCTGCACAGATAATTAATGCACTGACCCCCCCCCCCCCCCTGTCAGAAGAGCCCCCTTGTCAGTGCGAATGGAGGAAAGCCGATAAACGACACTTCCTGGTTATGATGTGACCAGCTGTGATTGGGCACAGCTGATCACATGGTAAAAAGCCTACGTCATAGGCTCTTTACCGGGATCGGAGATGCAGTGTGTCAGAGTGACACACTGCACCACCGATCGAGCACTGCGCGCGCCCTCCTTAACCATTTGCGGCCGTCATTCTGCTATATGGCGGATGGGAAGTGGTTAACTAATGATCTGTCTTATACTTTTGAAAATCTCAAAGTTATTTCCCTTTATTACATATTTTGGCATAATTATCACAACATCTCCCCTGTCATTTACAAGGGCATCTCATAAAATTAGAATCATCAAAAAGTTAATTTATTTCAGTAATTTGATTCAAAAAGTGAAATTTATATATTTTATATAGAGTGAGAGTGAAACATATCAAGCATTTCTTTCTTTAACTTTTGATGATTATGGCTTATAGCTAGTGAAAACCCAAAATTCAGTATCTCAGAAAATTTGAATATTACATAAGACCAATAGAAAAAAGGATTTTTAATACAGAAATGTTGGCTATCTGAAAAGTATGTCCATGTACAGTATAGTATGCACTCAATACTTGGTCAGGGCTCTTTTTGCATGAATTACTCCATCCATTCAGCATGGCATGCAGGCAATCAGCTTGTGGCACTGCTGAGGCTATTGAAGCCCACTTTTCTTTGATCTGCATTGTTGGGTCTGGTGTCTCTCATCTTCCTCTTGACAATACCCCACATATTCTCAATGGGGTTTAGGTCAGGCAAGTTTTCTGGCCAACCAAGCACAGTGGTACCATGATCATTAAACCAGGTATTGGTACTGTTGGCAGTGTGGGCAGGTGCCAAGTCCTGCTGGAAAATGAAATCAGCATATCCATAAAGCTGGTCAGCAAAGGGAAGCATGAAGTGCTTTAGAATTTCCCAGTAGAAGACTTTGGATTTGATAAAACACAGTGGACCAACTCCAGCAGATGACGTGGCTCGCCAAATCATAACGGACTGTGGAACATTTTGCATTTCATTAGGAATTCAAGGTGTCAGAGTCTGCAGGAAGAGTGGAGAGGCACAGCATCCAAGTTGCAGGAGGTCCACTGTGAAGTTTCCACAGTCAGTGATGATTTGGGAAGCCATGTCATCTGCTGGTGTTGATCCACTGTGTTTTATCAAGTCCAAAGTCAGCGCAGTCCTCTACTAGAGCACTTCATGCTTCCCTCTGCTTACCAGCCTTATGGAGATCATGATTTCATTTTCCAGCAAGACTTGGCACCTGCCCATACTGCCAAATGTACCAATACCTGGTTTAATGATCATGGTATCATTGTGTTTGATTGGCCAGCAAACTCACCTGACCAAAAACCCATAGAGAATCTGTGAGGTATTGTCAAGGGAAAGAGGAGAGACACCAGACTCAACAATGTACCTAAAAGCCACTATCAAAGAAAACTGGACTTCCATAACACCTCAGCAGTGCCATGGGCTGATTGTCTTCATGCTATGCCATATTGATGCAGTAATTCATGCAAAAGGAGCCCTGACCAAGTATTAAGTGCATATTATACTGTACATGGACATACTTATTATTATCAAAAATAAGAGAAATTCTTGAAATATATCACTCTGTGTGTAACGCATCTATATAAAATATAAGAGTTTCACTTTTTGAATTGAATCACTGAAATAAATTGACTTTTTGAGGATATTCTAATTTTATGAGATGCATCAGTATAGCGGACAATGTTGCCCCTCTGTTGACAAAATTTCAAATTCAAAGTCGGGTTTGGTGTAGACTTTCCCTTTCAGTAATAGGCCATATAAATTTACTCAAAATGATTTGGATGCCGCAGCTATTATACTTTTTACATAATTCTCCAGTATGGATCCCTTTGAAGAACTTTATTAGGGTTAATGGTATATTTAAAGGTTTGATTTGGAGGAATAAGGCCCCTCACATCAAATTGTAACTTCTACAGTATTCAAAGGAGTCTGGGGGTTAAGTGGCCCCAAACCAGAGAATTTTTTTTATTTTTTTGCAGCACAACTGCAGAAAATTGCATGGTGGGACTCTGAGGCCTCAGTTACTTCCTCTTATCGCTTTGTTTCCCTTGTGTTTCAGGGGTCCCTGGTGCTGCTTGTCCTGGAGGGGCTCTAAGGGGGCTCTGCTTTTCCAACTTGCCCACCTTTGTGCTGTTGCTCAAGGTGTGGAACTCGTTTAAGAAAGTAATAGGGATTTTTTTGCAATCAAAAGGAATAAAAAACAGTGGTTCACTCAAGGTAGTCTCCAATTTATCTACCGACTCAACAAAAGAGGGGGTGGTGTTCCTAGAGCCAATAATTACACAGGAAAAAGGGAGTATGATGGCAACTCGGAGGTGTGCCCATCAAAGGGGCTCTGTAAGGAACAAGCAGCAATATATCTTCTTAAAAAAGAACTTTGATGAAACATGGATTTAAAACAATATGCAAAAAATCACCGCACCTGCACCACAGATCAATAAAACAAGTATGACAATGTTGTCAAATACTGACAACAGATGACCGGACTTACATGCACACTTCCATTCACACCTTGCACTGGGCAGTGGGGGATAGTAGGGGAACCATGGATGTGGAGGAAGACCCCCCTCCCCTCCCCTGTCAGCAGCTGATACAGTTCAGTTTATGAAGCTGGTATACAGATAAGAGTACTAAAAGCACTGGTAAGTCACAGCTCAATGAGGCATGATGTGTTCTCCACATTCGTAGCGAGTATCCCCAGCAGTGGTGTGACACAGACCCAAAACGCACATGATTTCTTCTCTCAGTTCAGCAGTCTCTCAAAGCAAGGATTGCATAATGTTGACAGCAAAACTGAAGCACTGACATATAGAGAGTCGGCAATAAGCACGAGTATGATAAGAATGTATGCAAAGCACAGCGGTTCATCAAGCAGGGTGTTGATAGAGCTGAAAGAGCAGGGAAGAGGGAGGAGAGCGGAGGCATACACAGATCGTCTTTGTTGGATAAACAATATAGGTAAAGTCTCCCTAATGTATGTAGCTTTGGGAGAGCCCTCCCTTGAAGTAATCTCACCCACAGTGAAATTAGGTTTCCAGGTTGCTCCAGGAAGTGTCTGTTCAGTGTCTGCTATATCCCCTAAGACCAATGCGGGCAAGCTCACTGATCTCCCCATCAGATGGACTCACGCTGCCAGATGACGCACAAGACGTTGGAATTTCTTCCCTCACTAAAATTACCCCTAATTGTAGTAATGATAGGCTCCCCGAGTTATCCACCCTACTGGGCTTCCAGCAGTGGGAATAGGTGGGAGTTTTTACTCTTTCACAGCTTTATGAGAAGGGTTCACCTAAATCCTTTGAGTAGCTAGGTGGTTTTATTAATTTTTGCAGCTGCGCCATGCTTTAAATGCTCAATTTTCCTCTTCCCCCTGTTTGCTTTTCCTCAGTGCAGGTGTTGAATGGAGCAGTGCAAGTAACCTCTACCAAGGGTCTCATCACTGATACTTATTCAGCTCTATTAAAGAGCTTGTTTTATAAATTCTGCCTTCCAGAGCATTGGGAAGAACTTCTTTGGGTACTTCCCTCTGCGTCTATTTCTCCTTCACACAGGCTAACTCAGTTTTTTATTTTGCATTGTGTATAGGACCCCAGAATTTCTGTGTGCTATTGGCTTAAGAGCCGACTTGGAATGTCTTAGATTGGGTATTTTGGGGTCCCTGATACACTTATTATGGCATTGCACAAAACTCCAGAGATATTGGGTGGAGGTCATTGGCACACTAAAAGTGATTGTAAAGTCTCAGTTTTTTTTCTATTAAAATAACAAACATAATATACTTACCTGCTCTGTGTAGTGGTTTTGAACAGGGCAGCCCAGATCCTCCACTTCTCGGGTCCCTGGCTGTAGCTCCTTGCCGCTCTCTCTTGTTGAGTGCCTCCACAGCAAGCAGCTTGCTATGGGGGCAACCGAGCTGAGCTGCAGCTCCGTGTATCTATTCAGACACAGAGCTGCCATTCAGCCCTGCCCCCTCTCTCTCCTAATTGGCTAACTGAGTTTGATTGACAGGGCTTCAGTGTCTCAGCCAATCAGGAGAAAGAGTCCTAGATAGCTGAGGCATTCGTGTACATTTCTGGATAGAGAGGGGGCTCATGTAAGTATTAGGGGGGCTGAGAGCTGCTGCTGCACACAAAAGGCTTTTTGTCTTAATGCATAGAATGTGTTAAGATAAAAAACATTCTGAATTTTCCATCCCTTTAATAGGATTTTAGGTATTGATCTTCCTGTAGACCCGCTTTTATGTTTATTGTGCTATATTGACTATTCAGTGTATAAGCCACCAAAGCGAATGACTGTTATACTTTTTGCTATTTGTGGCTCAAAAGCAAATTGCCCCAAAGTGGACTTCTGCACATATTCTGACTGTAACTGACTGGATTTTTGATCCTAATAAGCGCATTTCCAATGAGAGACATACTGTATATTTTCACTTAGAACATTATTTAAGAAATTTGACTTATTTTGGTCATTGTGATTAGCCCAGGTGAGTTTAGTAGGGAGTTAGGCTATAGACTGTGTTAGTAATAGCAGCATTGTTTAGGCTATTAAAAGTAGGCCCGTAGGCAATGTCAGATGCTTGCTGACTGTTAAAATAAGGCCCCCCTTTTTTGTGCATTTAATGGTTGTCTTTGCTTTGCTATGTTTTTTTTTTTAAGATATGTTTTGTCTGTTTTCTTTGTATGTGCTTGTTTTCTTTGTAAAGAGTGGAAAGTTAAAAATGAAATCAGAATTTAAAAAAAATCCACTTCCTGATTTAGCATTACAGTTTCTTGGGGCAGCATTTCTGCCCTAAGTCAGTTTGCTGCTAGCTAGACAGAGTTGTTGTTGCTGCCCAATAAAGAGACTGGAAGAGGAAAGATGATACAGGCAGTCCCCGGGTTACAAACATCCGACTTACAAATGGAGAGAGACAATGGGAAGTGGGAAGAAATCTACCCCTAGGAGGGGAAATTCACTCCTGTAAGAGTTATCATGGGAAAAAGGTGTCTGCACTGGATTTTTATCACTAATCTTTGTTTCCACAACAACCCAAAATTTTCAAAATACAGTTGTTATAGGGACAGAAAGTGAGGTGAAATCTTCTGAACAGGGGTACAGACAGCAAAACAAATGGAACAGGGGTGTTAACCATTCCCTATGCTATCCAAAAAACTTAAAAAGGATTCTTTTGGCTGGCACTAAACTTAAAAAATGTACCTCTTCCGACTTACAAACAAATTCAACTTAAGAACAAACCTACAGTCCTTATCTTGTTTGTAACCCGGGGACCACCTGTAAATACATTGCATTGTTGAACCAGGAAGATCAATTGCTTTATTAGGAACTGGAGGGGGATTTACTAAAACTAGTGCACTCAAAATCTGGTGCAGCTGTTCATGGTAGTCAATCAGCTACTAACTTCAGCTTGTTTAATTAAGCTTTGGTAATTGTTGTGGAATTTTCCCTCAGGTACAAAATACCTGGAAGCTGATCGGTTTGTAAACAGAGCTACATTAGATTTTGCATGCACCAGTTTTAGTAAATAACCCCCTATGTGTGTTACTGGATGGCTGCGCAGTGTGGAAAATGTGTTTTTAATATTAGATCATAGTATAGTTTTTTAAAAATATATATATATATTTTAATATAATATTTTTATTATCTTGACTATTTCTAGCTTTAACGTGAATGTCCGGAAAGTGTCCTGTCATTGTGCATACCCATTGTAAATGTAATTTTAAGTCAAACTTAGGTTGACAGTTTTGTGAGGAAAGGCACAATTATGTGAAGCCTTTGAGGTAGTGCATTAGAGATCAAATTAAGATGTTTCCAAAGTAATGAGATCGCTTTCTATAGAATGGTCTATTAATGGTGTTAATGTATTCATGAACCTATATTAACTTGTAAATAAACACTCACATACTATTTTTCCTCAACTGGCAATCCAACAAAACACTTAGCCCCCAGTCACTTCCCATTTTAATATAGTTGTTTAATAAAGTGGTTGTCATAACATTTATTATCTTTACTGCTGATAAACTGGAGCTCTAACATGTCTTTACAAGAGCTGACAAATATCCACTTAACTTTGCTAAATTTACTTTCTCTTTTTTAAAACAAACTAACTAGTATGGTTACATACTTTGCCATAGAGATATCATTCAATATTTGTAAAGTGAAAAGCAGGAACTTTGTCCTAACGATTTTTGTCTGACCTGATACATATTTTTTTATAATGGTTTTCCATTTTGATATTCTTAATCAAGATAAGATTTAAGTCACTCACTAGAGTAATACCCCTTAAGTGTTCATTAAAATAGCTCCGCTATTAGTTCCATTGAAAAGCAGGTGTTCTGGAGAAATTAGACTCTCTAAAATCGCATTATCTAGAATAAATGCATCCTTTGTGGTTATCTTGGCTGAACAGAATAGATAATGAGACAAGTAAATCACATGGATTTAAATTTTGATGGATTTGTTGTATAATTTATGTATTTTGTAATGAAGACATGATACTGGAATAAAACCTCACTTTACACATGCAATTCACTTATTGTATACCTAAGGTGTCTCATGTCTAGAATTAGCAGGATTTTATCCTGAAGTAACAAAAACTACCTTCATTTTCACCCATGGGGATGGTGCTTCTCTTAGTGCCGGGTCACACTTGTGCGATGCGGGAAGGCTGCAAACTTGCAGCCTGTTCCCGCATCGCAAATGCACATCTGGCAGTTCACACTGCCATATGCGATACTCTGGGGGTGTCAACGACACCCCCAGTTTGATCGCATATCGCAGTGCGATCTGACAGTTCGCACAGGATCGGATTGCACAAGTGTGAACCACTGTGCGATCCGATCCTGATGCGGCTGAAAAAATGCCTCATGTGCGACTTTTGTGCAGGTGCAGTGCGAATTTAGCCATGCAAAGTGTATGGCTGAATTTGCACTGCACATCCGATCGCATGTAGTGCGCTCCGATATTAAATGCGATTGCCGCACACGCGGAAGTGTGAACCGGCACTTTAAGTATATATTAAAGTGTTTACAGTGTACAAAAATAACAACAAACCTGTTATCTCTAGAATAAAAACAAACCAAAGCAATGACTGTTTAGCATCAATGATCATACAAATGACTGTTAACTATTTTCTATGTTCTTATTTTGTCAAATGTTTAAATAAATAATAATTATATTGATATATGGAAATGTTTGTTGGAATTCATAAGTATAAGAAGTGTCCAAGAGCCTCTGAATGTTAAGTGACTGAATAACAAAAATGTGAATAAACTGAGCCTGTGCTCACTTTAAACATTCAAACATGTGAAGTTGTAGAGATATATTTGTTTTAATTCCTCTGTACATGATTCAATTTTTAAGATGAAAAGAAGATTATTTCACACCACCTGACTACCCCCTGATTCATGGATTGGGTTTATACTCGGCTTAATAAGCCAGCTCCTTTGGAGCGTTCCCTCTTACCTCAGTGGACTGACCAGCCTTAATATCACACTAACAAGATCAGATGTCATAGCTCCACAAAACATTCCGAGACCATGTTGTACAAGTAAAACCAACAGCTAGAATAGCAAGACACGCTGCCCTACTCTGCTAGTGATTCAGTTCTACACTTGGCTCATTGCTGCCCTAGATCCTGGCTGTATTGGCTATGCAGTAATCTTGCCCAGCCTACTTTACTCTTTAGTAAATAATGGCTTAACTTAAATATTGCTAATATCACTTATGACATTCAGATTAGAATTCAGAATACCACTTGCTGTCAACAATAAATTAGTATTTTTTTAAAGAAAATTACTTAGAACCCCCAAACATTACATATCATTATATATATACGTTTAGCAGAGTCCCTAGAGAATTAAAATGACCTCAAATCTACCCTCTATCCTTAAAAGCAAAAGATGTATCTTTTGCTTTAAGAAAAAAAAAAAAACATGTTTACATGGCTCGAGAACCGGAAGTGACGTCGACGTCGCTCTGGTCTTTCAAGGGCATAGAGATGAATGGTGGCCATCTTGCCATCACTCATCAGGAACCACTGGGAAGCAGCGGGAGGGGGTGCACCTCTACCACCACTTATAAAAGTGATCCCATGGCGAATCCACCACTAGGATCACAATTGTTTGAAAAAGGACTGCATGAAGAAAAAAAAAAAAAGATACCCGTATATGTGATCTACCTTAATGAAACTATTTATTTTTAATGTTTTAGTACTGCTGTTTCTGCATTTTATACATTACTGAAAGAATATGTGACTTGGTATATTGAAATGCATTTTAGCTATCTTACAAAAATAATAATTATGCAAGAATATTCTTATGAAGCACAAGTAGGGAAATCCTAGAAAGTTCATATATTCAGTAAATGACTAATGCATTGTTCTTAAATGACTGTTTTACATATATTATACAGTATAAACATATTCTTGTAAGTAATGTGCTTTAACACATACTATTATTCGGAATCATGATACGCATAGATCACTCTGTACTCAGTATATTGTGTAAACTCCTTGAAGACTACAACAGAGGTCTGAAAAAAAGTATTCTAATAATGTCTCTTACATGTACTTCAGTGTATGTTGGATCTTGCAGACTTTTTTATACATTCCTTATTTTTATACAGCCTATGGTTTCTGCCAAAGAGCTGGATCAGTTTCATTCTGATATCCAGAAATTGCTTGAACCACTGGAGGCTGAAATTCAACTTGGAGTGAATCTCACTGAAGAAGACTTCGATAAAGATATGGTAAAGTATTTGAGACGTATACTTTTAAACAGCATGACACAGAATGGAAAATTAGATATATGTGGTGTATGTCATACCAAGCCGGCTGTGCTATATTCAGCTTTTCTTCATAATCTGGCCATATTAACTTTTTATAAAAGGCAAACCCTGAAGAAAAGCTGTTCAAGGCTACTGTTCACAAACTCTTAGCATACCAGCCTGTCTTTGTGGCAATAAATATTGGCTTTAAACAAAGCAGACTTATACTCAGCCAGTGCTACATACAACCTTTGTATTAGTATATCCTTAATTTAGCATTTAAAAAACTCTAATAATCAATCTAATAACATTTAACCACTTTAGCCCCAGAGGATTTTCCTGCTTAACGTCCAGGCCACTTTTTGCAACTTGGCACTGCGCGATTTTAACTGACAATTGCGCGGTCATGCAACACCATACCCAAACGAAATTTACGTCTTTTTTTTCCCACAAACAGAGCTTCTTTTGGTGGTATTTGATCACCTCTGCGCTTTTCATTTTTTGCGATATTAATAAAAAAAGAGCAAACATTTTGCAAAAAAATTGACATTTTCTACTTTGACAGTTAAAAAATATCCAATATATTCAATTTTTGTCATATATTTAGGCCAAAATGTATTTAGCTACATGTCTTTGACAAAAAAATTCTCAATGAGTGTATTTTTAACCGCTTTAAGACAGGAAGATTTTACCCCATTCCTGACCAGGCTATATTTTGCGATTCGGCACTGCGTTACTTTACCGGACAATTGCGCGGGTGTGCGACGCTGTACCCAAATTAAATGTACCGTTTTTTTCCAGTGTATAAGATGACTGGGCGTATAAGACGACCCCCCTATTACAAGATCTACCGGTAATTATACTTAGGTTACCTTGGAGATATTATACTCGGCGTATAAGACGACCTCCCATTTTTTTGAGGTTCAAAAGTAGTCTTATACGCCAGAAAATACAGTATGTCCTTTTTCTTCCCCTCAAATTGCGCTTTCTTTTGATGGTATTTGATCACCTGTGCGATTTTTAATTTTTGAAAAAAAGTGCGACAATTTAAAAAAAAAATATATATATATATATATATATTTTACATTCTGATATATAACATTCCCAAATAAAAATATAAATCAAAATTTTTTAACGTTTTAGGCCAATTTGTTTTCTGCTACATATTTTTGGTAAAAAAAATCACAATAAGCGTATTTTGATTGGTTTGCGCAAAAGTTATTGCGTTTACTAACTACGGAAAAGATTTGTCATTTTTATTGTTTATTTTTTTACTAGTAATGGCGGCGATCTGCGATTTTTTTTGCGGGACTGCGACATTGCGGCGGACAGATCGGACCCCTAACTGACATTTTTGACACTTTTGGGGGTACCAGTGACATAATACAGTAATCAGTGCTATAGATATGCACTCTTACTGTAATAATGACACTGGCAGGGGAGGGGTTAACACTGTTGGTGATGAAGGGTTAAATGTATGCCTCATGCTTACTGGCGTGTGTAGGGGGAGGGGGTTGTGTGACAGAGACACACATCGCAGGTTCAGCTCTGCTGAATCCTGTAATCTGTCACTGTCTGTCACAGAGGAGATCCGCCCGCTTTGTTTACACAAGCGGGCGGATTTCCTCACTAAATCCCCGACGATCGGGGAAGAGCAGCGGTGATCACCGCCTCTGCTCCCCTGGCCCGACTCCCGCTGTGTCTGAATACATCGGGAGCGCGGCGCAGAGAGAGGGGAGAATCTGGTGACGTAGGTCTATGTGGCCAGACCTTAACGAGCCACTTTGCCGCAGTACTGTCAATGTGAGCAGTCGGCAAGTGGTTTAAATACCATTTAGGGGCAAACCCTAATAAACCTTCTAATACTGAAGCTTAAAGTATTTTCAAAGGAATTATTTTTATGTTTTAATAAAACCTGTCATACTTACCTGCTCTGTGCAATGGTTTTGATTCTTCTCTTCTCAGGTCCCCTGCTGAGTGCTCCCATAGCAAGCCATTTGCTATAAGGCACTCATGAGTTCTCATTCTCGAGATGGCTCTCTATATCCATATAACATAGATAGTGCTGCCCACCGCCTGATCCCTCCTCACTAGCTGTGATTGACAGCAGCAGGAGCCAATGGATCTCAGCTAATTAGAAGCGAGAGGCCTGGGAGAGACTCTGCTCTCATCGCGGAATGATGATTGGGCACATAAAAGTTTTTTTACCTTCATGAATAGAATGCATGAAGGTAAAAAACCTTCAGCCTTTACACTCACTTTAACCCCAACCCCTGAAAAAAAAAGCCCTTACCACAAACACAAAGGGCCTATTACATTTTTTTTAGTGGAATAGGGTACCAATTATTGCAAATGCTTCTTTAACATATCTTGATGAAGGACGTGCTGTGTGGTATGGTGCATTGCCAAAAATGCTATATGAACCCTTTTGGTTCTGTTTGGTACATTTGCAGCCAATTTAAATGACTGGAGCTGCCCTAACGCAACATCCTTTAATGTACAGTTTATCACATGTGAATGGGCCCTTAATCTATTCCCAGCCAAGTAAACAAACATTTGAAAAACAAAACTCCACCCTAAAACTGATAAAAACCCTGAACAGTTACCTAATTATGATACATAAACCTATCCCTTCTGCTTGAAGATAACTCTATTATCCCCTTAAGCCCAGAAAGTCTTTTCAATGCAGAATTACAACTGTTCTTAGAACCACCCACTAATACTGATTGTCCCCACACTCACCAGTCATTTCTTGGCTCCATTACAGTGCTAACCCTGTGTAATTTGTATTTTGGTATCAGAGCATACATAGGGTTAACCTCCCCTCCAACATGACAGAGTTCAGGCTTGGTGATTTGTCACTGGGGTTTGAAACCTAAATCCTGGGAGGAGGTCCAATGCTCCTCCACATCTGGAGAAAGGGTATTTGCTAAGGGTTCCAACTGAGAAACAGACTGGTGAAGGAGTGTAGCAAAGGTGAGCAATGGCAGGTGGGAGGTAGGGACATGAGAAAAATGGCAGATTTTCTTTACTTCTATCTCTAGCTGAAATTGAGTTTGAACTTTATTTTAAACATGTAATAGTAAAAATTCTGTAGAGCAGACACCGCATTATCCAGAAAAGCTCCTTCTGTGCTCACTTTTTTACAGGGACCTGACTTTCTATGAATTAATGTCAGGTCAATGGCTATTTCACTGTCCAATTATACTGCTTTAGAGCAGTATATTACAATGTCATTTAAGTTGGATAGTAGATTCGCTGAAGGCGGAAGCCTAGTCATTATTTCAGGTAAAGTCAGACCCCAGTAACAAAGTGAAACTAAATCAGAGAGAGACTCAAATGTGGTCTTTTTGGCTTTGTTCAGTCCAACCATCCAATTCTATGCAAGGGAAAATCCTATTTTCCTAATTTTTATATTCCTGGACATATGACTAAACTGAATACAGCTTCACTAGACTAAGTGAGCTTTCTACTCTTTCAGTAAATCATCCATCTTTAACCAGGGCCTAGCAAATGATTCTTAATCCTAATTATATATGTAAAGCTATATAACTTTTCCATAAAATCACTGTCCACCACTGATCTGTCTCTTTTTAATTTCATGATTGTGTGATAAATGTTCCTGCCTATTCATCTTACCCCATAGAGTGAAGAAAATGATGGCCAAGTGAAAGAACTGCTGAAAAGAGGGAATAACCTTCAACTAAAAATATCAGATGACAAAAAGAGGGAAGAAATCAAACTAAAACAGCAGCTTTTACAAGCTAAATATAACACTCTTAAGGTATGTATACAAAATTGTATTGTTATTGTAAATTGTAAATTATTGTAAGAAACTTGAATAAATGCCATGCAGATAGCTCATAAATGTAAACATGTATTTTGTACTTTGTTCATGCTGCTTTTTGCAGAGAACTTAAATTAATTCACAAGAACCCCTGCCCTGAAGGCTTTTACAGTTTATTTCTCTACTGCAGTTTGTTCAACCACAAACATACAGTTTAGGGACTATTGAACTAATCACCAGGTAACCTGCTGGTATGTTTGGGATAATGATAGCAAACTAGAGAATCCAGTTCAACATCCCTGGCAGTAATCCTGAGTGGGGTTAATTTTCAGTACCAAAAGCGGGAACCCCTAGCCATGCTCAGGGTTACACTGTAGTATCCCTGTAGTGTCACTTACCTTGTCCCTATGATCCCCTGATGTCCTACTGCTGTGTCCTCCACCCGATGCCAGCATCTGTCTTCCGGGTTCCCTTCCCTGCGAGGACTAGCAATGCATGGGGGCGAAACCGGGTGGGAAATTCAAAAAGTAAACAAAACATGACATACATAGAATACATTGTAATCTGTTAGGATTACATTACTGTTTGAAACCATTTCACCTCAGTTTTGTCCCTAGTGCTTTGTACAGTACCCTGCGTGCACTTTTACCGTTCTTTCTGACTGGAAACTTGAGAACGTCCATGGCATCCAAAAAGCATCCCTTTAGGTCAAAAACATTTTTTGACTAGCTAGAAAACAGCAATAGTGAATTAGAATAACTTGCAGAATTGTGTGATAGTGATTTGCGGTGAAAATCGTCATCAGACATTGAACGTGACGACAGTGACGATTCTGCGACTGAGCTCAGTGATGTGCGAATTTGGTCCTCTATGGACTGCGAGGGTGTGACAAGAAAGATGTGTGCCTAATGAGTACAGTTCATAACACCTCCGGTACGCACAAAAGGTGGGAAAGAAATCATGAAGCCGAAAGGTAGTGATAGACTACAATAACACCTTTGGAGGTGAAGACAGAGCCGACCAAGCAATGACATTCTATCCAGCTATGAGGAAACAGCAAAATAAGTACTACAATAAGATCTTTAGACATCTTCTTGAGCAATGCTTATGGAATACCTACATTCTGCTCAAAAAAAGAGTGACAAGCCTGTGATTCATTCTGACTTAATTTGGAAAGTTGCCCAACGTATCTTTTTTAACCACCAAACACCATCAATGGCTGTGAATAGAGCTAAATGTCATGTGTTGTCAACCCGGAATGCTTGATTGGTCATCACTTCATGGACTACATCCCACCAACTGAGAAAAAGTCATCACCTACAAGGATGTGCCTCGTTTTTTGCTTAAAGTGAGATGACAGTGGAAAGAAAATCAGAAAGGAAACCAGGTTCCATTGTCCTTATTGTGACTTCAGACCTTGTGCAGTCCCATGTTTCAAAATGTTTCATACCCAGGATGTTTTCTAAACCAATATGCAGTGTCTAGTATTACAGTGACTTGAAAAATTGCACTCTTGTTTGGACAAAATTCAGTGTTTTTTGTTTTTTTTACATGATTGAATTAAATGTATTATTATATTATAATTTATGATTTTGTGTTTCAAACCTTATCATACCTGGGATTTCTGCTAGACTCTTGTTTGGACAGATTCAAGTGAGTTATTCCTAATAATTACAGGCCTACGATATAAAACAACACATTGCCATGCAAAACAATGTACTGCTTTAACATTCAAAAATACTGACATAATCAGACCGCGAGGGAGGTTAAAAAAGGGAGATTCTCCCTGTTAGAAACTAGACCTAGAACCCCATAGCTGCATGGCAACAGTGATACCTAATAGTTGTCAAAATATTACCAACAGTATCAACCCATATTATAAAATATTATATGTCCTAAATGTTTACTATACATTACTAAGGTAAAAAGAAAATCTGCTCGACGTCTGCCGATAAAAATACATAGATACCGTACATACTGTAACATAAATTTCCAGATGTTATTAAAGCTGAATTCCAGGCAAACAGCCAAACACACAGATGAAATACATAAATCAGAGCCGTGTTACCTGCCAAATGATTTGTATTTCTGTCCATTCAGTTCTGAGATTTACAGACTTTATTGTCAAAAGTTTGGGGACACCTGCCTTTACATGCACATGAACTTCAATGGCATCCCAGTCCGTAGGGTTCAATATTGAGTTGGCACCTTTGCAACTATAACTGCTTTAACCTTCCTAGCGGTATTCCCGGGTTTGGCTCGGGGTTAAATTTCAGTGCCAAAAGCGGTAACCCTGAGCCACATCGCTGAATCCTGAAAGAGGGGTTACTTACCTTGTCCCCAGGGTCCAGCGATGTATCTGGGCAGTGTGCAGCGGCGGATCTTCCTCCCGATGCTCTGTGTGCCCAGGCTTCAATCTTCTGCGACGTGACATTCGCAGGGGGGTGGAACCGGCAGCAAATTCAAAAAGTAAAAAGCACAAACACACTGATACACTGTAATCCTATTGGATTACATTACTAAAATAAAAAAATTGACCTTAGATTGCCCCCCCCAGTGCTTTCTCCATTGCCCTTCCTGCATTTTTCCTGTACCTTGTGTCTGGATACGGCAGAGCGACCATGGCATCAAAAAAGCGCGCCGCCACCTCAAAAGCGGTATATGACCTGCTGGAGAACAGCGACAGCGATACAGAATTGCTTGCAGAATGGAGTGATAGCGATTAGTGGGGAAATTCATCATCGGACGCAGAAAGCGATTTCAGCGAAGATCCTGCGACTGTGCCCAGCAATGTGCGGACTTGGTGCTCGATCGACTGTGGTATGGAGCACGTAGCGCCCCCAAGGTTCCCATTTACTGGAGCACCTGGTATCAAAGTGGATGTTGAGGATGACAACTCGTGACCAAAGCAGACATTTGGAAGTTTCTGTCCCTAATTATTCTGCAGGGAGTGGTGGGGAAACCCCTGCAGAAGTGGTATTGGACCACCAACAATTTACTGGCCACTCCTTATTTTGGCACGGTTATGTCGGAATACAAATTTTCAACTCGTTATGAAGTATTTGCACAAATAATGACGAATTTGACGAGACTTCTCATCCAGCTCCAAAAAAGATTTGGGACGTTTATCAAATCATTTTGAAAAATTTCCAGCAGTCCTATGTGCCAGAAAGAGACATTTGTATAGACGAAAGTCTAATGGCCTACAAAGGAAGACTCAGCTGGATACAGTATATTGCGTCCAAGAGAGCACACTTTGGCATAAGTCATTCATGCTATGTGAATCCAGCTCTGGATACATTTGGAATTTGGTCCTATAAACCGGGAAAGGAACCAAATTCAATGAAAGGTTCAGCAACTATGGAATGGCAACCGCTTTGGTTCTTACGTTGACTGAGCCATTGCTGAATAAGGGGTACTGTGTCACCACAGACAATTTTTATACGTCCCCAGAACTGTATGGGTTCCTTCTACACAACAATTCGGATGCATATGGGACCGTTAGAGCTAACCGGCGTGACATGCCCCCAACCTTTGCCAACAAAAAGCTCAAGCCTGGAGAAATAGTTGCCTGGCAGAAAGGAAAAATGATGGCACTGATATGGCGTGACAAAAAAGATGTGTGCCTGATGAGTACCATTCACAACACCTCTACTCTCACAGTACACACAAAAGGTGGAAAATATTTAATGAAACCACAACTGGTGATGGATTACAACAACACCATGGGAGGTGTGGACAGAGCTGACCAGGCCATGACTTTTTATCCGGCAATGCGGAAACAACAAAAAAATATTATAAAAAAATATTCAGGCATCTTCTTGAACAGTGTTTGGTGAACGCATTTATTCTCCTAAAAAAGAAGAGTGACAGGCCTGTGGTTCATGCGGACTTTGTAAAATTGCTGAACTGATATTTCTCAGGCACCAGCTGTATGTAGATCCGGACGCTGTGCTGTTGGTGTTGTGAACCCGGAATGCCTGACCGGTTGTCACTTTATGGACCACATTCCACCAACGGAAAAGAAGCCTGCACCCACAAGGATGTGTGTGGTTTGCTGTTCCAAACGTGACGACACTGGAAGGAAAATCCGAAAAGAAACGTGGTACTACTGTCCTGATTGTGACGTTGGACTTTGTGCTGTAGTACACCCTGTTTTAAAATTTTCCATACCCGGGACGTTTACTGAAGCAATACGACCACTAATATTGCATCCTTGTTTGACCAAAAAAAAATGTCAGTGTTTTTGATTACGTTATTTAATATAATTTATTGGCTAAAACGTTTTATTGTTATTATATTATTATTTGTTATTATTTTATAGTTATTTATTATATTATAATTTAGGATTTTGCGTTTCAAACTTTATCATACCCGGGATGTTATAAAGAAGAACGCACAGTAAAAAAAACATATGTAAATAGTTGGTTTGGGCTGCTCATCCTTAAGAATTACTAGCAAAATAATGGTACCGCTGTCAGCACCTAAAATCCGAAATAATAATACCGCCAGGCAGTGCTGTATTTTGGCCTAGGCCGACAGGGCCCAGGCCTAGGGCGGCACTTTGCAGGGGGCAGCAAAATAGCCACCCCTGCCACTCTGTTAGCCACTAGTTGCTAGAGCCGCCTGGCATCTAGCCACCGGTGACGTCATACCTTCTCCCACCCCCCTCTCTCTCCCACCCCCCTCTCCCTATCTCTCCCACCCCCTCTTCCTCTCTCTCCCACCTCCCTCTCTTTCTCCCACCACCCCCCTCTCTCTCTCTCCCACCACCCTCCCTCTCTCCCCCTCTCCCTCTCTTTCTCTCCATTCTCTCGCTCTTTCTCTCTATTATTCCTCTTTCTCTCCCACCACCCCCCCTCTCTCTCTCTCACCCCTTTCTCCCTCTCTCCCTCTCACCCTCCTCTCTCTCTCAGGAGGGGGGCGCCCAGTTTTAGTCTTGCCTAGGGCAGCTCAAAACCAAAATACACCACTGCCACCAGGGAGGTTAACTCTTCTGGGAAGGCTGTCCACAAGGTTTAGGAGTTTGTCTATTGGAATGTTTGACCATTCTTCCAAAGCGCATTTGGGAGGTCAGGCATGTGAATGAGAAGGCCTGGCTCACAGCCTCTGCTTTAATCAATCCCAAAGGTGTTCTATCAGGTCAGGACTCTGTGAAGGCCAGTCAAGTTCCTCCACCCCAAACTCGCTCATCTATGTCTTTATGGACCTTGCTTTGTGCACTGGTGCACAGTCATGTTGGAACAGGAAGGGACCATCCCCAAACTGTTCCCACAATGTTGGGAGCATAACATTGTCCCAAAAATTTTGATATGTTGATTCCTTTGAGAGTTCCCATCACTGGAACTAAGAGGCCAAGCCCAATCCCTAAAAAACAACCCCACACAACGTAATCCCCTCTCAACCAAATTATTTGGATCAGTACACAAAGCAATGGTGATAAACACATGGATGAGAGAGTTTGCGGTGGAGGAACTTGACTGGCCTGACCTCAACCCAATAGAACACCTATGGGATGAATTAGTGCAGAGACTGCGAGCCAGGCCTTCTCGTCCACATCAGTGCCTGACCTCACAAATGCGCTTCTGTAAGAATGGTCCAACATTCCCGTAGACACACTCCTAAACCTTGGGGACAGCCTTTCCAGAAACATTGAAGCCATTATAGATGCAAAGGGAGGGCCAACTCAATATATTGAATCCTAAGGACTAAGACTGGGATGCCATTAACCAGTTCTGGACTGGAAAGATTTCCCCCCTAATGACCAGGCCATTTTTTGCGATTCGGCACTGCATTACTTTAATGGTAAATTGCACGGTCCTGCGACACTGTACTGAGAAAAAATTGATGCCCTTTTTTCCCAAAAATAGGGCTTTCTTTTGGTGGTATTTGATCACCTGTGCGGTTTTTATTTTTTGCACTATAAACTACAAATGGGCGGCAATTTTGAAAAAATAAATGTATATTTTTCACATTCTGCTATATAACATTCCCCAAAAAATTAAAAAATTTAAATTTTCATCCTTTTAGGCTAATTTGTGTTCTGCTACCTATTTTTGGTAAAATAAATCACAATATTCGTATTTTGATTGGTTTGTGTAAAAGTTATCGTGTCCACAAACTAGGGGAAATATTTATGTAATTTTTATTTATTTATTTTCTTTACTAGAAATGGCGGCAATCAGCTATTTTTAGTGGGACAGCGACATTGCGGCGGACATATCGGACCCCTAACTGACATTTTTTACACTTTTCGGGGGACCAGAGACATTACCACAGTAATCAGTGCTAAACATATGCACTGTTACTGTAATAATGACAATGGCAGGGAAGGGGTTAACCTAGGGGTGCTCAAAGGGTTAATTGTGAGCCTAGAGTAGTGTTTTCTAACTGTGGGGGGAGGGACTTGTGAAATTATCATAGAGACCTGTGATCCTATATAGAAGTATCACAGGCGCTCTGTGATCATTTCAGAGAGAAGAACGGTCAGCTGTGTTTACAACAGCTGACATCATTCTCTCTCAGCAGGCAGCAATCGCAGGGTGCCCGGTGGCAAACGCGATATTATTACATTTTAGTCTTAGGTTTATTTACACTTTAAAGGAAACATAGTACACAAAACTGACACTTTCTATGAGTTGGCTGAATTCAATCCCAGACCTACCCAGCAAACCTTTGCAGCATACTAAATGTGCTAAAAATAGGGAATTAATTTGTGGTTGCACATAATAGAGCCTCTTAGTGCCAATGCTTTATTAATATTATAATAATATATATATATATATATATATATATATATATATATAGATAGATAAATTGTTTTAATGATACTAGTCATTTTTTAAATGAATACTATCTAAACATACATCTGTATATTTTAAAACTTTTTGAAAAATTAATACATTTTTCACACATTTTTGATGCTCTTTTGCAAATTAATTTTGCTTACATACATGCATGTCTGAACAGTATAAGTTCCAGATGTGAGTTTAATTATTCCATTGGTTGGAAATTTGAATTGCTATGGGAAAAATACAATAATCAAAATATTCTTAAAAAAATAAATATGCTCTGGGTAATAAAGTAGAAAAAAGTAGTGTATTAAGATCAATTTTCAAATAACATATTCTGAATTACTTTAAAAAAATTGCCATTTCAAATGCCCTCTCAATGATGTTATCTGTATGAACTGTTATTATGGGATATCAATGTACGGGAAAATTAAATGCAGTTTATTCCAAGATGCTGCTAACACCAACAGATTTTTTTGTTTAGTAATTCTTCCCAGAAACTAGACATGCACAGCCTGAGATTTAGCATTATCTCTAATTATGACAAAATGTCCTTTAAAACTCTCCTATAGGACACTTCATTATTGGTTGTGTTTTCAAGAAGTAAGGTCATTGATTTTCATTTTTTGTTACTCAATAAAGCCACTCACCCTTGACAGATAAAAACTCAAAGGAATATTGATTACTTTAAAAAAAATCTGAGAGACTTATATTAAATTGTATTCCATAATGTTTTTACCTTAAAGTGCCCTAAGGAAAAATTTTACTTGCTACACTATAAATCACGTAATTAGTCATATGCTGTTTTACAATCAGCAAAAGCAGACGGATCATGCATGCTCAACTATGAAGTGTACATTATTATGAGAGCAATGCAGTTACAAGATCAATACTTATGTATGTGTGTGCAGTATGCTGGCATACCCAGAGGATTTACAATGTGTATATCACTGCTGTAAGTGATATTTTTGGCCTTTTGCCAGGGCATACGGGTACGCACTCTTGCTACTGCAGCATCTAAATTCACAACAGAACTCAGTTCTGTCTCGTGTTGGATATCTTAAAAATGTCCTGTTATCTCACCACAGAAAGTTCTTCTCTTTACAAACCTTGTTATATTGGCTGGCTGAGATTACATGGTATGACATTATCACATGTACATTATATAAAGATGTCTCTCTGAGCCCTTTACTAAGATGGCAGTTTGGATCATGAATGGAGACCCTGGTGTCCACTCCTTGGACACCAGGGTCTTATTGTGGGAGTTGGAAACCGTGGCCATAACCATGGAACATAACTCCTAAAGTGTCATTATACAAAAACAGAAACGCGCCTCTAAGTGTATTACTTTATGATACAGAGAAAACAGTAGTGACAATTGGCAACTCACGAGATGAGAGTAGATAAAAAGCCCAACAGATAGGATGGAAGGATCTCCTACAGGTGAAGAGTGCAGCCACACTGATCTGACTATGCAGAGACTGCGGTCAGGACAGAAAGAGATGCCGGCAGCATCCTGATCATTCTGGGTTCTGTGTTGGGCTGCAGGGTGGAATGCAGTGCAGGAAGAGCGTGTGATGCAACCAAGGATCCAGGACACGACACATTTCTGAGCATGCGTGAGGCTCATACTGAGCTGCTGGCATCTCTTCCTGTCCTGACCGCGGTCTCTGCATAGTCGGATCAGCGTGGCTGCACTCTTCACCTGTAAGCGATCTTTCCATCCTATCTGATCTATCTTTTTTGTAACACAGTTTTCATACTCACAAAGCCACTAAAGCATTTTTTTTGTATAGAGTGAAATATACCTGGTTGATCCTGTCTTCAGCTGTCCCTCCCATCTTCTTTGTGTCCCCACTGCAGGTTGAAATTGTGTAGACCAGCTGGTGTCCTCTATGGAGCATGCTCCAATTTCAGTGCCTTTCTAAACTTTCCATTTACTCCTTTTTCTTATCTGTGCAGCACATGTGACTATAGAGTCACACATGTGGGCATATACACAATGGTAAATTACACCCCCCTCCCTCCTCCTCCATTTCCTCCCATAAGGGGAGGGATATAATATGTTCATCGATTACATTCACTAAGAAAACTCAAGAAAATACTTAGTGTTAATATGAATCTAATTATCTAATTAGTGGCATTGCTAATACCTGCAAAGTAAAACAAAAAAAAAAAAAGCAGATGCCATCTGAACAAAATAAAAGCTGCTAGTGTGAATCATCTTTCACTCTGCCTAAACCATACTATGCACAAAAATACCCATTTCATGTTCAATAAAGATTTATTGAGAGTTGTAAGTCAATTATTTGATATTTGTTATCTAATTTGAATTGCCCTTGAGAAACTGTTTTTCTGTCATGTGACTGGCACATCACCAATCAGGGCTGGCCAGACACAGACTCATATTGTAGAGAGCATACATCAGCAGAGTAAAATGCCAAAAGTTTTATTTCTTGAGAATTCAAAGACTCTGAAATCTCATAAACCTGAAACCTGTCAATTACGTTTTCTCAGCTGCTCCTATGTATTTTTCTGTTGCTATTCTTTTCAATTTTTTTTTTTTTGTAATTTTTTTTTATTTGCAACATCTTTCCTTTATTAAATGATGTTGTAAAATCATTCAGTGTTTTCTCTGGATGCTCTAACTCAAAAAGTATCCCTGCTACTATATTGAAATCTCTGAAATTTCCCTGCCCACCTTGATCATGTGTATTGCAGCCATTTTTAAAAGTCATAATTATTATCGCAGATATTGTGAATGGTTCATGACGGCAGCTGTTTTGGTGTATAACAGGTTAGTTCCATAGTTACCTAAACTTTGTGTCAATCACTGTCAGTCTGCTGGCACTTGGGAATGGGTTGTGGTCTTGCAAGCTCTAAAATCTCTGTACAGGGTGAGACTGAGAGAACTTTTGTCACATATTGGTTGGAGCATAGTGAGATCTCTAATTTTTCACATAATGGTGACATTGGCTAGGATTTGACGCCCTTTGTTGTCACAAAAGTAAATTAAAGTCATTCTCAATCTTTTCAAATCTACAGATTTATATATAATTGTGCCTTGTGATCCTACAATGAAAGCCCTTTTTCTGACACTTCCTGTTAAGGGGTGACAACCCCCCTGTCTCTCTCATTCAATTTCCCTGCTCTGTTGTCATCATGTCACATGTAGTTCTAGTGGAAACTGTAATGGGCTGTGCTGACACATATTGTGCAAACATGGTCCACTGCTGTTACCACCAGAAAGATTAACCTGAGCAATGAGATATACTGTAGCTCTGATGGAGTGAGTGCATGTAGACAGAAAGTGGATGAAAGATACTAGGGGATTGGTATCACCAAGATGCAAAAATGGGTGACAAAAATGTAAGAACAATGTTTTCTAAAATAAAAACAGTATGATAGTTGTTTATGAGATATATTGCTTTATCAAACGAATCCAAAACTGTAGCTTAACCCTTTAACTTCTTATATACCTTAACAGAACCAGAAATTCTACCAGCTTTGGTATCTTGGTGCCAAAAGCTCCTGGGTTAGGCTGAAGAATGTATGTTAAAGTGGAATGGGCCAGTCTGCTTGAAGGGGGTTTATAAAATTCTAGTGGTGGTCTATAAACAAGGAACAGTCTGCTCTGCCCTGCACTTAAGCTGCCCAAGCATACGTTCCTTTGATCTTTCCAAAGGTCTGCTCTTTAAAGTATTGGGAATGTATGCACACAATCTGAAAAGAGATAACATATATGCTAGTTTAAATTCATAATGATTTGCATATTTTAGTAACATCATAAATTGACTGTAAATATAATTTCCACTCAGGGAGCTAAGAAAATTATAGATGAATATAGGAGGGTGATTCATCTAACTCGTTTACATTTTAATAAAGCTTTTATTTATGTGCACAACTTTCACTGACTTTATTTTGAGTTATGACTGCAGCAGCCACATTAATACGTAACAGCTTTTGATTAATGAGTTCCTTTGTAGAGAGGAAAATGATCTCTGTCACTCCATGTACTCTGTTACATGAAAGGTTAGTGTCTGGGCTTATGAGCAGATTAATGTTATCTATAAAAGTGAGTTCAATTCTTTAATATTGTTATGGTTATGAGTAAAAAATAGAATTTCTGAATATAGAAAACTGCAAAGCTCTGCTGACTTTCAGATATGACTGGACATGCACATAAATGATCCTTGTTATTCACATCATAACTAGGATTTGAGATTACAAAGAAGGAAAAAGGCTTCAGAGATTTCCCATCAGTGGTATCAATACAAAAGACAATCTGACGATTTATTGAAATGTTTGGATGATATTGAGAAGAAAATCGCTAGTCTTCCAGAACCCAAAGATGAGCAGAAGCTTAAGGTATTTATGTGTGTGATTGTATCATATAAATAAAGCATACATGTTACTTTTCATTTGCAATGTGAAACTAGATGCAAAAAGTAATGTTTAGAGTGTTACAAAATTTACTAGAATTCTTGCAGTGGAATCTTTATGTATTATTCATCCAATTTCACATTGCATATTTCTTAATATTTCTTTTAAGAATGTATTTTTCTAAGATTATTAATCCATGAAGTCAGAAGGGTTTAGGCAACCTGTGGCTAACCCCATTGCAAAATTTTGGCATAGTGGATATTTTTTTTGTGTAAATATTTAGCAACCATCAATTTTTGCAAATCTAAATAAAACATATATTATTAGCTATGGGCTGATTGTGAAAGAATGTATCCATCCCACCTTCCTAGCTACTTGGTTTCCAAATTTATTTTACAACACTTCCCTTAAAAACACCACACATAATGGTACTCTCAAAAAGTCCATTATGTCAATACAGAGGCATCTGGTTAATTAGAGGTTGAACTATTGAGTTTTGTAATAATCATTTTTTTTATTTAATTTTGTAAAGCAGTTATGGATAACCTTAAAAACAAGTGAAAAAATCATAAACATACAGTATATGTTCTTATATTCATATTATATATTCTTTGCCATCAGTTTTGTTTCCCTAAATGAGTCTCTGAATGCATTTACCCCTTAAAATGTCCTTAAAGTGTACATTTTAATCGCTTTGTAAAAGTAAAATGAAACTCTCTGTTACTTTAGGTATATGGTTTTCATCAATTTATTTGGAAATCTACAGGCTGCCTAATTCCCTTCATTCTAAGTTAATTCAAACAAATAAAATATTTTGGGAAAACAGGGTTATGCCATTGAATAAGACTCACTGCATAATAATTTGCAACAAAAACACATTGTAATAGCTGTTTACCCTTACTATTTACAGTACATAGATACCTACAGTACTTTTTTTATTTAGGTTTTGGTGTGAAACTAAAGCAAAGACTATAAAGAATTTTCAGTGCAAAAACATTTTTAATGTGTAAAACCATACGGGGTCTAGTTATAAAGCAGAGAATAGGTTTTAAAAACATTCTCTGGTGGAGAACCATCCAGGTGCATTTGTTTTAAATAGAAGGGATTGGTTCTTCACCACTGAATGCTTGTGAAAGTTACATTATCTGCTTTATTAATAGAACCCCCAAGAGTTTTATACTTAACAAGGTTTTTAATATGCAAATTAATGTGGTATTTTCTAATTTTCTGCTGCAGTATGGTTGAAATATGTATTTAAATGATGCTCAACCTATGCTTGCTTTAACCCTATTGCTGCCACCAACATAAGGTTTACATTGGCAGCCGTGGTGGCATTTACACACAGTGTCTCTACAGTTCCTAAGCCAACTGTGTCTATCCCAGGCTCTTCTATCCCCCCTTCTGTGTCCAGGGTGGCCATAACAGGTGTTCATGGGCATAGTGGAGGACAATCAGTGAACATTTGTTTCTTGATTGTATCATCCCTGAATGAAGTCGGAAGCGTTGAGCTTTTTGTCACTTTCAGTTTCAGAGCTGTCATTCCCCAGCTGCTGTGGCTAGGAAAAAAAGCTGATCAATCATGATATGGGGTTGTTCTGCCTTGCTGGGATTCAGAGAAAAAGTAGGGGTCTAATATTCCCCAACTGTCTCCTAAAAAAGGACCTGTCGCGCACATTATGCTATCACATGTGATTGAAATATAGTTATGTGCAAACAAATTTTTTAAAAGGGTTCACTTACAATAAAAAATAAAAAACATTTTTAAAGTCCACCCACCCACACATTCAAGCACATACAAAAGCAAACACATGTGCTGGGTGTGTACACATTTATGTACTGCTGCACATGCCATAGTGGTAATAACAATTCGGGGGCCATAATTCACAGTTAACTCTAAATTGATTACCTGTAAAGGCTTTTAAAGCATTACTTATAAACAAGTTTGGGTACTGTAGTTGGTCACCACTTAGTGGGCACACATAATTTTAAGGCTTGACATGTTTGGTCTAATTACTCATCTTTTTTATAACAAAAAAAAAGGGGGGGGGTAATATATTGTGTGCACCAAAGTTACCTTTTGTTTATTTTTTGCTAAAAACATTGATCTGTTGAACTGTATTGCTAATATTTTATGACATAAAAACTGCAACTTCCATCTTTTATTCTACAGGGTCCCTGATTTCAGTAAATAGACCATTTTTAGGAGTTTTAACTAATCTTTCAACCTAAAATTAGTATTTTAAGATGTGCACAAAAATGCAAAAACAGCTCTGGCAGTAAAAGCTTTAAGAGACCCTGTCATTGCCCCATATCAAATAAGATCATAATCTCAAGTGAAAATACTTGCATATACTAGGTTGTCTTTGTCTTAAAATGATTTGTCCCACTGTACTGAAAAAATAAAAATTCACCTTGTAATCACAGTTGAACACTAGAGTCTCTACTTTCCAGATGCATGCAGCTGCTTCCCTACCCTATTACTATTATTAGCCATGGTCTTAATGGACATGGACAATGAAGGACTTACCTGGCCCCTGCCAGGACTTTGGCTGATGGCAGTGCTTAGGACGGGGAGCAGCTTTTTGCATCTGAAATGTGTCAAAATTGGCAGAGGTGATTTAAAAACTAACTAGAGATGTTTATCTTTATATATATATATATATATATATATATATATATATATATACATATATATATATATATATATATATATATATATATATATATATATATATATATATATATATATATATATATATATATATATATATGAAAGGGCAATAAACCCTCCCTTTTCTATCCAAAACATAAAAACAATAAAATAAATTATAGTTGTATATATTTTATACTGATTAAACAGATGTGATTAAAGCCGCTTTAGTTGGTACAATATTTTAAACATAGAGCAGCAGATAATAACCAGAAATTATCTGAAAATTGTCATATTTGTATTTTTTTTTTTAATTTTGTTTAAAAAGATTATGTACAATGTTGTAACGTTTTTCTCTTGTAATTAGGAAAATACCTATTCATTTGCTTATTTATTTTATTATATTTAATATCTTCACTTGTTTCCTCATTTTCGACATCTATATTTATTTCAAATTACCAGTGTCCTCTACTTCAAAGCTACAGCTTTCTAAACCCTAGGTATATTTGGCTGCTAAACCCTCTCCAAATATTGTAAGCAATGACACAGATTCATGATTCTATATTTGTGACAGGAAAAACTGTTAGCACATATTTAAAGGACCACTAAATATAACATTTGCTTACTTTCAGAAACTTGTTTATGTAAAATAATTTCTGTCAACTTTTCTGGATTTGTGAAAACTTCAGAAAAAAATTGAATACTGTCAGTGATACATTTTTAAAATTGCAATAACATCCACATTTTCAGGACAAGCTTTCGAGGTGTACCAAAAAAGCCAACAGAAAGTGTGTCTTGCAAGAAACTAGCAATATCTGTGGCTAAAAGTTTTAACACTTTTTCTACAATGATTTCTCTAGTAAGAGTGTTCATACCTATGATGATGGGTCTGCCTGGATTACCTAGCTTGTGGATTTTGGGCATTAGATAGAAGTCCCTAGTTTCTGGATTATCTGGAATCACACTGATACGTTTGGAATGTAGGTGGGTTGGTAGTGTTTTCATGAGACCTTTGAATTTTTCAGTAAAATTCTGGGTTGTATCATAATCCAGTTTTTTCTCTAGCAACTAGTATTTGCCAGTTTCCTCTGGCCCTCTTGTATGTATTTGTGTGTATCCATCACAACTGCACCCCTTTATCTGTTGGTTTAATGGTGATGGCCTGAATATTGTGTAAATCATGTACAACCTTTAATTCCAGTGATGAAAGGTTGTATGAAATTAGCTTTTTCTGGATGGATATCAGGGATGTAACTCACAATGTGAAGCTGTTAATATGCTGTAGGCGATCAGTTTATCGTTATGTCCTTGTAGAAGTGTGAAGTTGCTGCTCCTTTTCTTTTTGTCCTATTACATTGTTATAGTATTGATTACATTTCCATGAAACAATTTTTTGATTCTTAGTCTCCTGAAGAAATCCTCTATATCTGAGAACAACTTTAAATTATACAATTTGGTTGCTGGGAAGAATGTAAGGTCTTTGGAGAGTATTATTATTATTGTTTCTGGTTGAAAGTTTGGGATCTGACAAATTGATGATTCAAAGTTCCTCTGTTTTATCTGCATTTTCAGTAAGATCAGCATGTTCATATTGGATATCTTAGGATTCTGAATTGGCTTCCTGGTCAAGTGTAGATTATGTGTTGGTTTTATGTTTGGGTTGTATCCAAATACTTTGCTCTTAGTGTTTTGGTTCTTAAAGGGAACTTAAAAATTACTCAGGAAAGAAAAGCTTTTGAACTAAGAACGATAATTTAATTGAAACAAAGGGTGATAGACTAAATGTAGACCTCAGTTTTCTAAATCACTATCCAACAGTTTATGACCACTCTTACTGTACCTCTGTGACTCCTCCCCCTTCCCAGTCAATAACCCACTCCTTTCCTTATCTTATTAACCTTCCAAGTTTGATAACCATTTATATGTATGTTCGTTTGTGTTTTTTCCCCTCAGAGATGTTCTTACATTCTGCTAAAACTATGTGTAATAGGGTGGTTACACACGATTATTTTATTTTCATACAACCAGGGGGTGAGTGAAAAAACTGACAGATTTCCACATCAACAGATTGATAAGTGATGCAGAGATCTCTCCCACTGTGTTATTGCATTTTGATAAGGGGGGGGGGGGACTCCCCCATGCCAGAATACACTAATCAGCACTTGCAGCCATTAGTTGCAAGTGTTTATTGAATGCTGGTTTTTGAGCAAGACTGTTCAACAGAAGTCAGTCATTAGGCTGACTTTCGGTATGTATGTAATGGGCTTTAGTACTGCTTGGGCCTTGAAGAAAGGAGTACACTTCAGAAGCTTGTCTTGAAAATTTGAATGCTAATGCAAGGATACGTTTTTCTCCAGCTTAGACTTCACCTTTGCTATAGAATAAGACTGCTAGTTGTCATTTTGGTTGTCATTTTTTTCATTTTGGTGCCTCCTTTTACCTAACCTGACACAGTTGACACAGAGCTGTATGCTGCACCCAGAAATGTATAAATGCCAGACCAGTTTTTGTTACTTTAAACAGTTACAAATGTTGGTACCCAGATAGCAAGGATAACTTGCCACACATTTGTGGCAGTGTTGAATTGTAAGTCTGTAAACTTGCTGCACATTTTCACTGGCAAGCTGTACACATCCAGAACACTTAAAGCACAAGTTCTAGTTTTTAGCAAATCTACATGGCAAGTCTCTAGAAAGAGCAAAGTTTGCAGTGGTGAGTCTACAGCAAGAGCTCTGCAATTCACAGTGATCCCTGTGGTGGGATGACTATTGCACAACATAACCGAACCAGAACTTGCAGTAGACTTGCAAAATGTTTGCATAGAAAGTTGATCTGGAGTTATGCAATGTAGACTTGCTGCAATTGTGCAACAAACTTGTGAAGCCTGACAAGTCTAGCAATAGCTTAGTCATTTTCAATCTTGCAGCACAGTTGATTGCTATCTGGGTAGTTGCTCTTTTCATAATGTGCTTTTGAAGTTTTAAATTAGTGTTCTTTTAAAAACGAAATTTGCACTGAAAACTCTTTTTAGTCTCTTTAGCGCTTAGCAGTGAAGAAATTGTTTCTTAAAAAATATTAACTTGTGTTATTGTGTATCTTTGTTCCAGATGAACTAATGACTAGCAGTACGTGGATGACTTCTTTCTCATATTAGCACACTCCATTCATCAACTCATGTCCATATGTTATCACCAAGTCGTTCTAAATTACTTCCTTTGAATTTTATTTTTTTATCTCTTTATTTTGCTTCATTATTGCTTTGTTTTGCCATTACCTAGCAAACTCTGTCACAAACTGACACTCTTGTTCTGTAGGTATATTTAATAGATCATATACAGTATGTAAAATTAAACATTTACATATCCATGCAGGTAAGAATTGCAAAGCGCATGGACATAAGATAGATTTGTTAAACTAGAAAGTTAAACACAGTCAAAATCTTACAAAGAATGAAGTGACAGTGTTAGCATAAGTACTCTTCTGCTACTTTTAATGTAAGTTCATTATCTAGCTAGCTAATTGCCCTGGGCCCTGTATTGGTTTTGCTCACTAGGAGATTGATGGAGAATTGGAAAAGAAGAAAGAAGAACTGAATGCAGTACACAGACAAGCTGAACGTTTGTCTAAGGATGGGGCTGCCAAAGCAGTGGAGCCAACTCTGATCCATCTTAACAAACGCTGGCGAGAAATTGAGAGCAAATTTGCTCCTTTCCGAAGACTGCACTATGCACAAATTGTGAGTTATAATTGCAAACCTGATAGTTTGCAACTAACCAAATTCTACTAACACTGAGGTGTAGAAAGTGTGATCTAATCTCATGAATGACTGTCACTACCCAATGCTCTAAAACAGCTTTAACTGTTTGCAATATGCTACCCAATTTAAACATACCATGTGTTCCAAACAGTCATCAATGCATGTTACTTTTTGTTGCTCTGTTCATTATATCATGACATCTCACAGAATGCAGTCCATGTTACTCTTCATTGTAAATCTTTCAAACAAGTACAAGTTGGATTCCAGACTCTCATTTCATGCATTTTTGTTTTACTGTATATGTGTGAAAACAGTAGTCCTGGGTTATTTACCATAAATAGCTACATGCATCATATTTTCTAAACATTGCTATAGTAGCAGTTAGCTGTGCCATAGCAGTGATACAATGGATATATAAGCACACATCAGTGACTAAAATGCATCTAAAACTCGCACTGCTGAAAACAGTTAAATTACGCTTTTGCTTTTATTTGGCTATCATAGGAGATTAATACATGTTTAAATGTGGAATTTCTATAAGAATGGATGGAGGGTTTAAAAAGCTATGTGTGTGTTTGTTTGTCCATGCAAGGCTACTTAAAGCAGAACTGAAGTCCTGGAACGTTCTTTTGTTTTAATAATCCAACGCACCTAACTGGCTCTGGATTCTTCTGGGTTCTGGGCTGTGGCTGTCTTCATTGGGTGGCACAGGATGACATCACTCCTGTATATCCACATGAGTTTAATCGTCCAGGCACAAAGGTACTGTGCCAGAATGTAAGCTGGTCTGCGATTGTGCAGTTCAGTGTGCATTCCAAAGAAGACAGCAAGCAGGCAGGTAAGTTTATTTTATTGCAGAAGACACAATGCAGGTCTCTTCTGTAATAAAGAGCCCGCCTGCTCACAGACTTTCAAATTGGCAATTTAGTTCTGCTTTAAAGAAAATGCCTGATCTAGGGAATTTATTTAAGGATCTGGTGTTAATTAGTGGATAATGCCAGTCTCCAAAGTAATTGGAATGTGAGACTAGGATAGAAACCTTAATAAGAATCTTGTCATTGACTTCTGTCCTGCTTCTGTGTGAGTGTGTAGGGATGAGTTGGAAAATAATATACAGTAGCTGACATAATAGAGATTAGATAAATAGCAATTGTAGCTTTGAAGATACTTGTTTAGAAAGATTTCCACTTATGTTTAATGTATTGTTCATCATATTTACTTACGTAGTTGGGATCATTTACTAAAATAACTGAGAATATTTATTCAATAAATTGTATAAATATTCCTTTTGCTTTTCCAATTATGTGAAAAGCAAATTCCTGTTTTGAATATTCAGTCAGGTGCAGATGAAATAGGTAAACAGAAATTTGCTTTTCACATATTTGGATAACAGGAATAATTATTCACAAAATGTTTTTGTGTGAAGATTCTACACTCCTTTAGTAAAGCCTTAGGAGTTTACCAAAGTCTATTTCAAGTCATCTAGACTTATTTCACTAAGAATTTATTTGGTGAATTAAGTGTCTATGTTAGAGGAAAATGATGCCTTAAGGATAAGGAGCAATAACGTTGTAACTGTTATCCATGACCACAACTGTTCTACAGGAGGATGAACCTACATAACCATTAAGGCTGAGGTTTTTTAATTTTCTAGTTTTCTTATCAATATCAGTATAATAGTAACAGTTATTGCAGCCATGTACCTGATGCTAAATTACTATATTTAATATAGATATTGGGCCAAGAAATTTTGAAGCACATTAAACACAAAAAAAAGAACAGTGGTGTTCTTAAATGCAACCCACATTTTTCTGGACATCTTTCATCTAATTTTTCCTAAGTCCAGTGCCCATAAGAGATAAGTGATAACACTAATTAGCATACATGTGTTCATATGAAACTAAGCACTATATTTCCATATCTAAACAGCATACGTTTTTTTTTTAAACAAACTAATATTCGTTCTGTTATTTACTTTAGTTACACGTGTCCTTTAATTATAAAGATGGCAACGCTAAAGTGTAAAATAATTGTAAAGGCAGAAGGTTTTTTACCTTCATGCAGTCTTTGCATAAAGGTAAAAAACCTGTGTGCAGCATGCCCCACGGATCCCTCCTAATATTTACACAAGCCCCATCTGGATCCAGCGATGTGCACAAGAGCAGCAGTTCTCCTGGTTTTCTCCCTCCTCGTTGGCTGAGACACAGCAACAGCCATTGGCACCCACTGCTGTCAATCACAGCCAGTCATGAGTGAGCGGGGCAGAGTGGGGCCGTGCTGCACTCTGTGTGTCTTTTGGACACACAGAGGCGCTTGAGAGTGAGC
The DNA here is from genome assembly GCF_965119305.1 of Pelophylax lessonae. NCBI lineage: Eukaryota > Metazoa > Chordata > Amphibia > Anura > Ranidae > Pelophylax > Pelophylax lessonae. The sequence continues at coordinate 434,843,747 of NC_138769.1, forward strand.
ATCCACGAGTGCCCTCATAGCAAGTGGTTTGGGGAAACCCGAGAAGAAGAGGATGAAGAAGGTGCTCTGTCTAAAACTATTGCACAGGGCATGTAAGTACAACATGTTTTGTTAATAAAAAAAAGCATGAACCTTTAACCACTTACGGACTGCCTGCCACAGTTTTACGTTGGTGCTATGACATTATATATTGGTGTTATGACAGCAGATAGCGGCCATAACCCCGGTATTTTTTTAAACTGTGGGCGGTCCTCTTTTACAAAAGTGTGGTCCCAGCAGCGGATTTGCTGCAGGATCACCTTTATGGGTGGCGGGAGTAGTGACCCCCTCCCGCCTTTTCCAGGTCATTTTCCCCACTTACTGGACCTGTCGGTAGCGGGGAAAATGATCCGGTCCGCTGTCCACTCAACTCTATGGAGGACTGGAGTGACATCATACGTCGCTTCCTAGCAATGGATTTAAAAAGCCCATTTTCTTTTCATCATGAAAAAAAATGACTTTGTGTAGATGTGAGAGAGATCTGAGATCTTTTTGACCCCAGATCTCACATTAAAGAGGTCCTGCTATGCTTATTTCTATTACAAGGGATTTTTAGATTCCTTGTAATAGGAATAAACGTAATCAAAACAACGATTTAAAAAAAAAAAAAAAAACAGTGTAAGAATAAAATAAATAGTAAAAAAAATAAATCAAAGCGCCCCATCCCCGTTATCTCGCGCGCAGAAGCGAACGCAAGCGCAAGTCGTGCCCACATAGGTAAATGGTGTTTAAACAACACATGTGAGGTATTGCCATGATCATTAGAGCTACAGCAATCATTTGAGCCCTAGACCTCCCCTGTAACTCTAAACTGGTATCCAGTAGACATTTTTAAAGTGTCGCCTATGGGGATTTTTAAGTACCAATGTTTGTCGCCATTCCATGAGCGTTCGCAATTTTGAAGCATGACATGTTGGGTTTTTATGTACTCAGCGTAACATTATCTTTAACATTATAGAAAAAACAGAAACAAATATTGCAACAATCTCCATTTTATTCTCTAGGGTCTTTGCTAAAAAAGAAAAAATGTATAATGTTTGGGGGTTCTAAGTAATTTTCTAGCAAAAAACAAAACAAAAGAGATTTTAACTTGTAAACAACAAGTGTCAGAAAAAGGCCCGGTCCAGAAGTGGTTAATAACACTATAATTTGCTTGTATTTAGATTTTTCTGGTTCCTCCTTGGTTCTGGTTCTGGTTCCTTCTTGGCAGCATACTGCTGTACATACATTTCTGAAAACATTACAGCATCCTGCCTCATTACTCCCCTAAGAACCTTTGGGCCTTATGTAAACAGAGGCTTGCTTTTGGGAGGAAGTATGCAAATATTGAAATGCCTTGGTGGGTAGAAGTCAGTGTGAAGAAGTGGGTATCCCTAGGCAGGCTGCATTAGCATGCACACTGCCCAAGGTAATTCTGGCATTTGATTCTGATCATCCATGATTAAAAGAACTGTAACCCACCAAATGAAAGAGGCAGAGCAGGGACAGTCAGGCTGGGGAGAAATTACCTAAATTTGGCTGGGCATCCTCAAGCCAGAAAAAGATGGGGCCCATTTAATTTACTGCAGCTTGCAAAGCACATGAGAATCTCACAGAGTACAGTGAAATCGGAGTAATTAATTCCAGTGCAGAAGCCGAGCCTGTTAAACTGTACTATACTAGTAAGGTCAGCTTTTAATTCTAATAGCTAAATGAGTTACTCCATGTTCTTCCATCTTTTTGAGCTTACTTAATAGTTAAAACATCTGGCTGTAAGTAGGGATGATCGAACGGTTCGGGTCGACCATCGGTTCGGCCCGAACATCGGGTGTTCGAGGTTCAGCCGAATTTAGAACTTTTTGCCCAAAAAGTTCGGAATTCGGCAACCAGAACCGACCAAAAGGCAATGCTTCAGGAAATGGGCTTTAAAGGCCCGTGATTGGACCATAACCATTAGTAAAAGCCAATTGAGAGGGCAGAAGAATGCTAGGAATGTGATTGGAGTGACTAGGGGGTCCCTAGACCAATCATTAGTGAATACGCCCCCAAGTATATAAGATAGCCCCTTCCATATTCCTAGCATTGTTATACAGGACATGGAAGAGAGTGGAAGCAGTTCTGTTAATTTTACTTTAAAAGTGTCATTTAGCATTTATTAGTGTGAGGAAAGGGATATCTAGTGTAGTTAGAGTGCTCCTTTGCACTTTAGTTAGCTTTAATTTATTCAGTTTCTGTAGGGAAAGTGTGAGGTGTCAGGGTGACCGTAATGTAGTGTAGGGTGAACTGACAGTGACTGCTATGGCAGGGTGACCAAACCCTTCCATAACAGGGTGACTGCTATAGAGAAAAGCTAGTTTCTCTGAAGTCACGTTCGTTTCTGTAATATGGCTTCGCCGCCGACAGCATTTTTGGCTGCAGGCGTTGCTAGTGCTTTTTTGAGCACATGTTTGGAGTCATAAATTACATCTGAACATGTGTATAGGGGGTATATAAACACACCAATGTCTGTATATATACACACCTGCACATACACAGGTGTGAAAGGAGCAGAAAAAACTACTTGCGCTAATTAAATAATTAACACCAATATATTTCTGCTCCTATCACACCTATATATGTCTAGGTGTGTATACACATATAAGTATGTGTGTATATACACCACTATACACAAGTTCAGATGTTTTGCCTGCCTCCAAAGAACCCAAAAAAATGCCCAAAAAAAACGCTAGCCTCAAAAAAAAAAAAACGCCCAGGTGTGTTGTTGCAGGCATTTTTTGGGGGTTTTTGGAGGCAGGCTAAACATCTGAACTTGTGTATAGTGGTATATACCACTATACACAAGTTCAGATGTTTTTCCTGATTCCAAAGAACCCCAAAAATGCCCAAATAAACGCTTGCTACTAAACCGGCAAGGTGTAACAGGGGCGAAGCCAACTACCTGTGTTCTAAGTGACAAAATACAAACAATCTTTTTTTTTATGGTTCTGGACATGCTACAGAGCTGAAACTTCACAGGTACACTTTTTAGACCCCCCAGATACTAAATCCAAAATCAAAAAAATCTCTTTTTTTATTTTATTTTTTATTTTTTCAATAATTGGCTTTTTTTTCAAAAATGACAATTTTTAAGAACTTTTTTGTGTGATTAATAGTCCCTGGGGCATGACCCAGAACCCTAGGCACTTTTTAGGGGCATTTATTGGGTTTTATGGCTTTAAAATGGTGTTTTTTGATTACCGAAGTTCGGGTCCCATTGATTTCAATGGGTTCTGAAATCCGGGCCGAACTTTCGGGTAGTTCGGATGTTCTGGCCGAACCGAACTTTTCAAAAGTTCGATCATCCCTAGCTGTAAGCACACTAATTTAAACATTACAGTGCTGTTTCATACCTACCCTTAACACAATTGGAAAAAAAGAAGGCTGTAGGCAAACCAAATCTAGAGTACAATGTAATGTTGCCTATACAGTATATACAGTATGTCTAACTGCAGTGCTGCCTATTAAAGTCATTTTTTTTTTAAATATTTGATAATCCTACTGTAAATTCAAAGTACAATGCACTACCACTAACGAATCCACATAATTTATAATCACTTGCTTTATTTTAGAAATATTTTAGTTCAATTTTATCACAAGGGCATTAAAGGCCAAAAATAAAGATTTATTTATTTTTTCAAATTTTGTTTGCTACATTGTATAATGGCCACGGCCTTTCTTTGGTATATGCCCAACATTGTAGATTAGGGTTTTTTAACAATTACAATATGCTGAATTCAAAGGCTGTGTATAGTAAACATTAAAAAAATAAGATCCATGTGACAAAAAAAAAACATTATCTGATTATCTTCCAATATCTACCTGCCCATTATCACTAAACAACAAGTGTGTGCGTAGGTATAAATGAGACACAGTACTTCTCAGCCACTTCTTCCTGAAGTCATGATAGGACAATGAAACACGTCAAGGGCGTGGCCGGATGATGTCCTCACATTGACAGAAGCCAGAAGTCAGCCATCTTTGGAGTGGTATCTAAAGCCAAAGTATAACCTTAAGAGAGTAATGCTTGTTTAAAGTGGAAGTAAATTTGTTTTTTAATCAAATGGCTGACCTATTGGTTTCTTCTGCCATAAATGCACACTTCTGCCTGTCAGGTGTCATGTTCACTTTGCGGTGCGTGCGCAGCTCAGAGCACATTTACGGCCCGGATTGGCCCTCGATCCCTGCCACAGGTTATGTGACTCCTGTGCACATGTACGGGAGTGCCATCATTGCGGCCTTATTTATCAAGTTGCCGAAGGCACAGGACCTGGAAGGAAGATGGGGTGAAGATGAAGGCACCATATGACATGTAAGTCTGCCATAATGTACTAATATGCTATGCATACTAGTACATTATGGAATAACCCACCTGGGGGGTCTTAAGAAAAAAAAATGATGGCAGACTTTAAAAGGCAATCATTCTATATGCAATGGATGAAGTGTACTCATTTTGTGAGTGAGATTTTAACCCGTTTTGTTTTAATAAATTGATCTGATAAGCTGATACAGTATATTGCACAAGGAGGTTCTTTGTGTTCCTTTGAGCTGCTTTTGGAGGAAAGGTGTTCATATATGGAGAAAGACACAGATTAAAGTTTACATGGAGATAAAGTCTTTTTAAAGGGCAAGGTGCATATTGTCCTGATTTTCAATAAGTCAAAATCTGAAGTAAGCAGCCTGTTTGGAAGATGGAAAAAGCACTTTGTGGTGGTGATTAGTTTAGAATATTCACTGGGGCATGTTTCATTTTTCATGGACTCAAAAGGAGGGGAACTAATAATACACTGCTCAAAATAATTTAAGGAACAGTTTCAAAACACTAGATCTCAATTGGGAAAATTATCATGCTGGATATTTATACTGATATGGACTGGTTAATGTGTTCGGAAGCAAAGGATGCCACATCGTTTGATGGAAATGAAAATTATCAACCTACAGAGGGCTGAATTCAAACACACCCCAAAAAGTGAAAAAATAATGCAGCAGGCTAGTCTATTTTGCTAAAATTTCATTGCAGCAACTCAGAATGATACTCAGTAGTTTGTATGGCCCCCACATGCTTGTGTTCATACCTGACAATGTCGGGGCATGCTCCTAATAAGACGATGGATGGTGTCCTGGAGTATTTCCTCCCAGATCTGGACCAGGGCCTCACTGAGCTCCTGAACAGACTGAGGTGCAACCTGTCGGCTTCAGATGGACCAAAACACAATGTCCCAGAGGTGTTCTATTGGATTTAGGTCAGGCGAGAGTGGGGGCCAGTCAATGATCTTAATTCCTTCATCCTCCAGGAACTGGCTGCATACTATCACCACATGAGGCCCTGCATTGTCGTGCACTAGGAAGAACCCAGGACCCACTGCACCAAAGTAGGGTCTGACAATGGATCCAAGGATTTTAACCCGATACCTAATAGCAGTCAGGATGCCATTGTCTAGCCTGTAGTGGTCTGTGTGTTTCTCTATGGACATGCCTCCCTAGACCATCTTTGATATACCACCAATCCGGTCATACTAAAGTTCTCCATGGTTTCTCCAGACCCTTTCACAGCTGTCACATGTGCTCAGGGTGAACCTGTTCAAATCTGTGAAAAGTACAGGGCACCAGTGGCGGACCTGCCGATTCTGGTGTTCAATGGCAAATGCCCATCTAGCTCCACGGTGCCGGGCAGTGAGCATAGGGCCTACTAGAGGACGTCGGGCCTTCTGGCCACCCTCATAAAGTATGTTTTTGATGTTTGGTCAGAGACATTCACACCGGTGACCTGCTGGAGGTTATTTTGCAGGGCTCTGGCAGTGCTCATTCTGTTCCTCCTTGCACAAAGGAGCAGATACCGGTCCTGCTGATGGGTTAAGGACCTTCTACAGCCCTGTCCAGCTCTGCCTGTGTCCTGGAATCTCCTTCATGCTCTTTAGACTGTGCTGGGAGACACAGCAAACCTACTGGCAATGGCACGTATTGATGTGCCATCCTGCAGGAGTTTAACTACCTATGTGACCTCTATAGGTTCCAGGTATTGCCTCATGTTACCAGTAGTGACACTGACCATAGCCAAATGCAAAACTAGTGAAAAACAGTCAGAAAAGATGAGTAGGTGGAAAAACATTCAGTGGCCTCCACCTGTGAAACCATTCCTGTTTTGAAGGTCACCTTATTGTTGCCCATCTAGTGCACCTGTTGTTACTTTCATTAACGCCAAAGCAGCTGAAACTGATTAACAACCCCCTCTGCTACTTAACTAACCTGATCAATATCCCAGAAGTTTAACTGACTTGATGCTATACTCTGAATAAAAAAGTGTTCCTTTCATTTTTTTGAGCGGTGTATATATATGTTTTTTTCACTACATTTATTTTTTCACTAATCATTTTCTTATAAGTTATTGTTACACTATATGTTGGACTTTGCACTTTATATATTGTGATGGAAGATATTCAGATATTTTTTTTTTTTTTAGTCACGTGGATTTATTATTTATGCATTTGAAAGATATTTATATGCTATCTATATGGTTTTGTTTTGTATGATTGCACAGTTTTTTTTTAAATATATTTTTATTGCAATTTTGGTGTGGGAACACATAACAGTTGCAGAAATAATTTATATTATTTATTAAACTTTTAGTCACAACTGGTGTGGTAGCGTGTTAGACTCTGGTATAGTATAGTAAAAATTACTGTCCAGGTCATTGACAGAAAAAATATACCTCTGGGGGTAAAGCTCCCCAGTGGTATAGAGAAAGTGGTTACTGACCGGCAAGTTCAACAGGTAGTGATCTATAAAGTGCACAAGTTTATTGAAAAAATATCAGTGTTAAAAAAGCATGTACAATGACACGAGTAGCTTGTAGAGGACCACAGTATGTACACATACCCACCACCTAATCAAAAGCATGTGTCACTCACACAAAACAGACAACAGAGAACACAGTGTGAAAGGTGGTGAAGACAAAAGGCAAAAAAGAAAAAACAAAAAGGTCCCTGTATAGCGTGCGGACGCAGTGGAATATGTGCAGTATGATGGTCAGTACGGAAAAGAGCCCTGTAGTGGTGGAAAAGATAAAATATCTCAGATCTAAACCTACCATATATTGCTCCTAGCCCATAAATAGATCTAGCTTGAAAGCTAATGAATGGTGTCAGACCCTAAATGTGATAATGCTTTTACTTTTTTGGTGTAAAGTTCCATGAATAGAGTTCTGTTCCTTAGTGACCTTAAGGAAGTGCAATACACGTCATCTCACTGGTTAGGTGAAAGGTGCTAAGGGTCACAAGCTGACATATAGCATTCCGCATGTAAAAGGCAACATTAGGGCTGTAGTAGAGCTGTAATTATAGTCGACCAGAGGGTAGCCGCAGGGTGTGGTGGGCGGGACAGGCATATGTAATGGGGGTAGTCCACATGAAGGATGAACAAGAAAGTCTTACCACAAATATGCCCGGACCAGGATAGCCGCAAAGGACCACAGGTGAGATAGCTCACGATTCATAGGCTTCAGCTCAATGAAATCTTCACTGAGGTAAAATCACCTTAATATGGACCGAGCCTCAGACATCTCAAGGAGGGTCTGTGAAGATGAAAATTCAAGACCATATGATGTCCACAGCTCTCCAGCCGTCCGTCCGCCTATCCCTCCCAATCCAAATATGGAAGTCTATACATAGCCCTTAGCGCCAGTCCGCGGATCAGCTCAGGCTTCCACTGACACTGTCCACGACGTGTGAGTGACCTCAACGTGTTTCACTATGTGCTTGTGTAGCTTCTTCAGGACATTGACAGAACCTGTTTTTGTTTGGCTTTGGATCTGTCTGAAATGTGGTAATCAATCAAAACAAAAGTTATTAAAAATTGGCATTGATTGTACTAACAAAAACAATGTTTCTTGGGATCACATGTGGTTGGTCTTTAGCACATTTCAAAATCTTAACCGGTTGCCGACCGCCGCACGACTATATACTGCGGCGGTCAGCCCCGGCCAGGCAGAGTGACGTATCGGTACGTCACTCGCCTGTCACTGACTTGCGAGCCTATCGCGGGCGGGCGCGCGCCCGCCGAGGCGCGCGCCCGCCGCGGCTCGTTCACAGGCAAGTCAGTGCGTGTGACCGGCGGACTCGATGTCCGCCAGTCACACTGCGATCGCTCCTGTGAAGGGAGAAAGACAGAGCGGCTTGTGTAAACAAGCTGCCTGTCAGTTCTCCCTGTGTAAAAGTGAAGATCTGTCCGTTCTACTATGTAGAACGGTTGATCTTTGCTTTTACACCAATAGGAATGTCCCTACACAGTAGAAAGCACGCCCCTAGGACACACTTAACCCCTCCCTGTCCAATAAAGTTAACCCCTTCCCTGCCAGTGTCATTTTTGCAGTAACAGTGCATATGTATAGCACTGATTACTGCAGTAATGTCACTGGTAACCCCAAAAGTGTCAAAAATGTCAGTCAAGGGTCCGATCTGTCCGCCGCAATGTCGCAGTACCGAAAAAAAATCGCAGATCGCCGCCATTACGCGTTAAAAAAAAAAACACCAAAAATGACAAAAATCTTTCTCTTTGTTAGTAAACGCGATAACTTTTGCGCAAACCAATCAAAATACGCTTTTTGCGATTTTTTTTTACCAAACATAGGTAGCATAAAACAAATTGGCCGAAAAATGTTAAAAAATTTTGATTTTTACTTTTTTTTTTGGGGAATTTCATATAAAAAAATGTGAAAAATATTGTTATTTTTGCAAAATTTACGCTCTTTTTTTGTTTATAGCGCGTGATCAAAAAATCGCACAGGTGATCAAATACCACCAAAAGAAAGCTCTGTTTGTGGGAAAAAAAGGACGTCAAATTCGTTTAGGTACAGCGTCGCACGATCGCGCAATTGTCCGTTAAAATCACGCAGTAAAAAATCGCAAAAAAAACCCTGGTCCTTTAGCAGCCAAATCCTCCGGGGCTTAAGTGGTTAAATTGTTATTAGGGATGGGCGAACATTTCGGTCTGAGCATTGGCTGTTCGCCAGTTCGACAAACACCCAAATTATTAGGGTGTTTGACCGTTTGTTCGGCCTGCCAAATTACCACAATGCACTGCACCGCTGCACAGTGCATTGGAAGCCCTGATTGGTTGAAGCAGTGAAAGTTTTTCCCAATCATGGCTCATTGCTCTTAGTCCTGCCCCACACTATAAAAGGATTCTTTAAATAGTGGCCATTTGTAGTGTGATATCGATGTGGAGAGAGATAAAACAGGGCTCTGTTCAGTGCTATTAGAGAGTTAGTGTGCTATTCTGATTCTATTGTCAGTGTAGAATATCAGTTTAATGTGAATCAAACACTACTTTCTATTAATTAGAGTGCATACACATTTCCACATTATTATTACATTTTGTTGATAAGCACCCCCCCATCATGTTTGGAAGGCCAACAAGGAGAGGCAGGTGTTCCCATGGGACTGTGAGGGGGTCAGCAGCATATGTGTCCACAGGCAAAGGTGGATGTTGTCAGTCTTCAGGCAGGACATTGTTTCCTCTAATTAGTGATGTTACCCATGCTATCCAGCCACAGCATGCAGAAGAGGTGATGGGCTGGCTTACTGAACCCTCATAATCCTCCTCATCCTCTATCACCTAAGCAGAGACTAGTGTGCAGTTCACTGCAGCTGTCAGAGTGGCTAAATCTGCCTCATTGTCCACAGCTATTCCGGCCATAAGCCCAGAATTAGGCAGGGAGAAATCTTATTTATTAGTTATTTGAACACAGTATCAGCCACTTGCTCCTTGACAATGCACAGCCATTACTTGATTCAGATGTTGGTTCTGAGGTTGGAGGAAGGTAGGAACATGAGCCTACAGAGAGGGGAGAACACTGGTACACTAATTGGCAGTCATGTTCCCCCAGCTGCAGTGTATTGCCAAGTTGTCTTAACCACTTTAATACAGGGCACTTTCACCCCCTATCCTGCCCAGGCACATTTTCAGCTTTTAGCACTGTTGCATTTTGAATGAAACTTGCGCGATCATGCAACACTGTACCTAAACCAAATTTATGTAATTTTGTTTCCCACAAATAGCGCTTTCTTTTGGTGTTGTTTGATCACCACAAGGTTTTTTCTTTTTTGCTACACGAATAAAAAAAAAGACAGAAAAGTTTGAAAAAAAAAATGTTGTTAATGTTTTAAAATTTTGTAAATAGATAATTTTCTCCTGCACTGATGAGCACTGATGAGGCCGCACTGACAGGCACTAATGAGGAGGCACTGATGGGCACTGATATGCGGCACTGATATGCAGCACTGATGGGCACTGCTATGTGGCACTGATAGGTAGAACTGATATGCAGCATTGGTGGGCACTGATGGGCACAGATCGGGGGCACTGATGGGCACTGATAGGCAGCACTGATGGGCACTGATATGATGCACTGATGGGCACTGATAGGCGGCACTGATGGGCACTGATAGGCAGTACTGGTGGGCAATAATGGGCACTGGTGGGTGGCACTGATCGATTGCAATGATGGGCACTGGTGGACAGCACTGATAGAGGGCAATCATGGGCAGCTCTGATGGGGAGGGCACAGAAAGGGTCCCTGATCTCTGATTGCCAATCCCTGGTGGCTCTAGTAGCACCCCCAAGGGTCTGCACTGGTAATCAATGCTCTGATTGCCAGCACAGAAGTCAGGAGAGCCGCCAGGCACAAACTGAGGAAAGCCGATCAGCGGCACTTCCTATTTACTATGTGACCAGTTGTGATTGGACACAGCTGGTCACATGGTAAAGAGCCTACGTCATTAGGCTATTTACCAGGATCAGAGATGCGGTGAGTCAGAGTGACACACCACAGCACTGATCATATGACGGCCAGTCAGGATAGTGCAACCACTTTGCTGCCGTCAATCTGCTATAGGGTGGGCAGCAAGTGGTTAAGTGACAAATTTTACACCTGTTACATCTATCCATAGTCTGCGGAAGAGACACCAGAATGTATTCAAAAATCTCTAATCTTTGTACCAGTGCACTACATTGTGGCCTCATCATACAGACTGGCTCCCCAAGCCATTGTTTACAAAATTAAGAAAGCTTGCATGGAAAATGGCTTTTTTTTTGCTTTATAAGTGCAATTATTGCTGCAGCAGCTTCTGTACACAATACAGATGTGCCACTTTACAGGTAGACTAAGGGGACGCTAACCCAGGCACTATAATAAATTTGGCACTGTGCGAATTTAACTGACAATTGCGCAGTCGTGCGACGCCGTACTGAAACGAAATTTACGTCCTTTTTTTCCCACAAACAGAGCTTTCTTTTGGTGGTATTTGATCACCTGTGTGATTTTTACTTTTTGCGCTATAAACAAAAAAAGAGCATAAATTTTGAAAAAATAACAATATTTTTCACATTTTTTATATGAAATTCCCCCTCAAAAAAATGTAAAAATCAAATTTGTTTTAAATTTTTGGCCAATTTGTTTTCTGCTACCTATGTTTGGTAAAAAAAAATCGCAAAAAGCGTATTTTGATTGGTTTGCGCAAAAGTTATCGCGTTTACTAACAAAGGGAAAGATTTCTGTCATTTTTGGTGTTTTTTTTTTTAACGAGTAATAGCGGCAATCTGCGATTTTTTTTGCGGGACTGCGACATTGCGGCGGACAGATCAGACCCTTGACTGACATTTTTGACACTTTTGGGGGTACCAGTGACATTACTACAGTAATCAGTGCTATAAATATGCACTGTTACTGTAAAAATTACACTGGCAGGGAAGGGGTTAATTTTTTTTGGAGAGGGAGGGGTTAATGTATGCCTGGTGCTTACTGACATGTGTGGGGGGAGGTGACTGAGTGACACATTGCATGTTCAGCAATGCTGAACCCTGCAATCTGACCCTGCCTGTCACTTAGGTGATCCGCCCGCTTTGTTTACCCAAGCGGGTGGATCTCCAGACTCGATTGCCCGGCGATCGGGGAAGAGCGGCGGAGATCGCCGCTGCTCCTCCCCTTGCCCGACTCCCGCTGTGACTGAATACAGCGGGAGCGAGCCTCCGGCGGCGTGCACGCGCCGCCCACAAGGGGAGGAGTCCAGCGACATAGGTCTACGTCGTTGGACGATAACGAGCCACATTGCTGCAGTAGCAGCAATGTGAGCGGTCGTTATGTGGTTAAGGTGTATAAAGGTACTATACAATCTAAATGTACAATCTCTGTACAATATCCTTTAGATTTACCAAAATTATATAATAGGAGGACACACCATCTATCCAAAAACTTTGTATACAATAAGGCAGGCCCTTGCACTACATAGTTGATGGTAGATCTAAAGGAGATTGTGCAATCAGATTGTATAGTGTATGGCCACCTTTATACACCTAAAATTAACTAGTCGCGCTTTTAGTGCCATTAATTTTTAATGGCATCTGAAAAGCATCAAATGCAGCAAAATGCACAGGTAGAAGCATGCAAAGCGCAACACGCCAAAGTGTCCCATGGGCTACTTTGCTGGATGTAGGTCAGTCATTTACTTCAATGAGCTGTTCTATGCATGTTGCGAGGGAAAACAAGCCAAAATATGTATGGTCCCACTATGTTAGGGTGTGAATGGGGCCTGAAAGTGATATCAGTGTGTTTACACAAGAACAAAGAGGCTCCATTCACATCTGCGTGTTTCTGAACAGAAAATGTGCACTTTGCCAAGTGTTTCAGACATGGGCTGAAAATGCAAATGTTAATTGCAGCCCAAGCTTGAATAGCAGGCACATGTTTCCATGTGTTTTGTTGCACAATAAAGGTGCTACAAATGCACCAAAAAGCCAGGCCAGGCAAAGAAAGCCCACCACACTTCACTCACAAAAGAATTCTGGAGCTTATTGAGAACTCCAAAGCGCTCCAAAAAACACATACAGAGATGTAAAAAGGACCTGGCAGCTGAGTATCTCCATTCACTTCCTACACTATAAAATCTGATTGTACAATCTCTGTACAACTGCCTTTAGATTTACTAAAACTATAAAAAGGGGGGACCCACCCATCGAATCTATCCATTCACTCTGTTTCCAATCAGGCAGGCCCTTGCACTACATCAGGGGTGTCCAACTTGTGGGCTGTATGCAGGTCCAGAGAGTTTAGCATGCAGCCTGGGCCTGGAAAATGCACATGTGGAGAGATGCCGGGGATGCTGTACAAACATGGGTGAAGGGTGTGTGCTAATGAGGTCAGCTGGTAAACTCCTTCCTGTGTCTTACTGGTTTCTCAATACCAAATCTACATACCAGCAAGTGATAAAGCTTTCTAAGAAATACAACAAGGGCTAAGGTAAGACTCTGTTCTCCTCAAAATCAAAGAAAGCTTTTATTTTTCTGCAACCGAGGTTCATTAATGGTATACTGATACAAAGGGGAGCTGGGATTTAGAAAAAAAAAAAGGTGAATTCAGCCTTTACTATAAAAATGATTTACCTCACTCTTCCCAGAAGAAATCTTTAGATAGAACTGTGTTTCACTTTAGGAGTTCTATGCATATCATTATGGAATACAAGATATTACAATTAAATCTTCCGATCTCCATGAAAACAAAACAAATGGGCTGGTGAAAGTTTTTATTGCAGCCAAAAAGCATATCCGAATTCTATTTTTTAATACAAACTCCTGCTCCAATAATGTTTTTCCACAGTAGTGCATTAACTACTTGCCGACCGCCGCAAGTAGATATACTGCGGCGTTCAGCCCCGGCCAGGCAAAGTGACGTATATATATATGTCACTAGCCTGTCACCGGCTTGTGAGCCAATAGCGGGCGAGCGCCTGCCCGCCCCGGCTCGTTCACGGAGGAGTCCGCGCGTGTGACCGGCGGACCCGACGTCCGCCGGTCACACTACGATCGTCGGTAGAGCGGGAGAAAGGCGCCTGACATTCTTCCCTGTGTAAAAATGGAGATCAGACGGTTCTACTATGTAGAACCGTTGATCTCTGTTTTTACAATAGTAGCCATGTCCCATCACAGTTAGAAGCACGCCCCTAAGACACACTTAACCCCTCCCTCTCCAATACAGTTAACCCCTTCCCTGCCAGTGTCATTTTTACAGTAACAGTGCATATGTATAGCACTGATTACTGCAGTAATGTCACTGGTAACCCCAAAAGTGTCAAAAATGTCAGTCAAGGGTCCGATCTGTCCGCCGCAATGTCGCAGATCGCCGCCATTACTCGTTAAAAAAAAACACCAAAAATGACAAAAATCTTTCCCTTTGTTAGTAAACGCGATATGTAGCATAAAACAAATTGGCCGAAAATGTTAAAAAATTTTGATTTTTACATTTTTGTTTTGGGAATTTCATATAAAAAAATGTGAAAAATATTGTTATTTTTGCAAAATTTACGCTCTTTTTTTTGTTTATAGCGCATGATCAAAAAATCGCACAGGTGATAAAATACCACCAAAAGAAAGCTCTGTTTGTGGGAAAAAAAGGACGTGAAATTTGTTTAGGTACAGCGTCGCACGACCGCGCAATTGTCCGTTAAAGTCACGCAGTAAAAAATCGCAAAAAACCCTCTAGTCAGGAAGGGGGTAAAATCTTCCGGGGCTTAAGTGGTTAAAAGTCCTAGTTTCTGACTTTAAGGGCCAGTTCACACTGATCACATGTGATGTCTGTGCGATTCAAATTCAGCCATACAAACTGTATGGCTGAATTCACATTGCATTCGGATCAAACTCGGGCAGGACCCTTTTTTTTTGTCCACACCAGAATCAGATCACATGGTTGTTCACACCCATGATATCTGATTCCTGTCCAAAGTCACAGTTCGCACTGCGATCTGCGAACCATTCTGGGGGGGTGTCATTAACTTTGTATTGACATCCCCAGCAGTTTGCAGAGGGCAGTGTAAACTTCCAGCGATTCAGATGCAATGGGGGAACCCGCACTTAATTTGCAGGGTTTCTCGCATTGCACCAGGGTGAACTGGCCCTTAAAAGCCTTTCAGGAATGGTAAATATTAGTGTTTGAGGGTGGCTCCAGATATGGTATGTTTGGCTTAGCTGGTCAATTTAGTGTTTGGGATTAAAAGCCTTTTGTAAGAGACAACATTGTAAGAAAAACATGGGCATTGACCCTTAGATCTGAAAATGCTAGTTCCCTGAGTTGCTGGTGCAAAAAATGTGTGAAAATAAATACTTAGCATAGGTATTGGCAAAATTTGAATGTTAGGTCAGTACTAGCCTGTAATACCCTTTCATTACAAGGTTATACTTCCGTTTTCAGTGATTTGATATTTTTTACTGACAATGGCTATGTCATGCAACACTGTATCCAAATTAAATGTGTATATTTTTTAAATTGATAAACCTTTTTTTAGGGGTATTTAATATCCATTGTTTTTTTTTTTATTATTTTGTATATAAAGAAAAACAAACAAAACATTTCCAATAAAAATGTTTTTCGTTTACTCTGTTATAAAAGTTCAGCATCAACAAAACTTTTGGAAAGTAGACATTTTTGACAAAATTGTTTTGGAAATGTAGAAACATGCTGGTATTGAGGGGAGCTCAATGGAGCACGGTAATGGTGCACTAGACATATTTCATGTACAGGTCATACACAGAGGAAGAAGGTGAAGCCACTCATCTGGAACTAATAAATTATTATTCCTTCCTCCTCCCTTTCCTCTTTTGTAAAAGGAAGTATCATGCTGTTAAATGTAAACACTATACAGTCTACATCTGCAATAACTCTGACTGGGTAACAGAGAGATCGCATGATACAGAGCCACTTGGATTAGATCTGTACATGGTGTCTGTAAATGGAGGCATCCTATGATGGCTGGGTTCACTGCCATTAAAAGGTCCACTGGACACTCAAGAGTAGTTTCTGAAGTGCCATTTAAAAATGGCAGTGCAGAAGTAAGTGTCACCTCTATGCAATTCAAAACCTACATAATTATTTGAGATGGGAACCTAACTACTGGGTACATTTTTTTAGGGTTGTGTTTAATTTTAGTGGTTGGTTGAGGAGTGGCCTGGAGAAACATGTGAGTGGCTGCATCTCACAGAGCTCCCGCTGAAAATTCTGAACCGATTCCCTCGTCTACCACCATGCATTGAACTGCTTCGGAACCTTGGGGAATAGCTTAGTGATCCCTTTGGCTCCCTCCTTTGCTAAAAGCACCCACATTATGAACTGCAAAGGAAGGGAGGAAATGGCAGCCTCAGAGCAGCAAGATGGCTCCCAGCTGGCATAACCATAGCGGGCTCCTCAGGGAACAGAGAAGCCCAAGAACTCTGTAAGTATATATAACAAAGCATCCTGCTCTCAAGGGAAGGGGCCTGTCAAGGACATGCTATATTATACTCAAAAGCTCTCAGGGGCAATACGAGCTAGAATTACAGGAGACCCCTGCTGCCTAACCAGATACATTTCTTGATGAGCCTATGGGGGAAATATTGAGGGCTGTTAACAAGTGTACCAATTCCATTATTACCCTTAAAAGCATTTTGGTGGTTTGTGGGAGAAAGTGTCGCTGTTGCACCAGGACCTCCAGAAAATTAGCTACTAAAAGTTGCATTCGTGATATTAATGATCAGCTTCCACCCTTCATCTGAGATACCCGCACCACTTTGCTTTTGTCTGCCTCCTCTAACAACGGAGCAGATAATATTTTTAAAAAACAGGCTTCTGTGGAACAATGTGCACTTAATGGGCCTGCCAAAATGAGTGGAGGGTAAAGATCCCACTGATTTCTTGAAATGCTGGCTACTAGAGCTTTTTGGAAAATAAGTTTTTACCACTCTTTAAGTGGTGGAATGTGCCCATAGAATACCAACACAGCCATTATCACTGGGCCATCCACTTAGATCCATGTTAGAATGCCTTTTAAATTATAAAGATGTATCATATTTGTCTTAAATTTGCAGAAGTCAGAAAAAGGCTACGGTGTCTGCAGCCAAGCTGAGAATCACAGCATGGGGCAGGCTCAGTTTTTTAAAGGCTACAGAGGCATCCTTAAAGCTCAATAACAATGAACACAGTATTCATAACAGATACATGGAGATGGAGGATTGACACCCAGTTTACAGGTACTGATTGAGCCCAATTTGTGCAGTGCAATGATCTGGCTGCACTATTTACTACTTTCATATCTGTGAGAGCTGACTTTTTATACATTACCACCACCACTGTCACTACATTACATAATTATATTTTTCTACGTCACTACCTGGGACTGTTCTGCCCCGTTGATAGTTCATTGTTTTGTTAAATCACTGCAGAGTCAATGTTGCTCTCCCCATTATGTTTGGAGATCCTCTCTACCCATCTATTGCTCTTCCAAGGATGGCCCCCGTACGCTGGAGCTTGGTTGCGCTCACTCCTTTGCTATGTTTACAAGTGCCTTTTCCAGATTGGCCTAATCATATACAGTCTTTGCCAACTGACTTTATGCATGGTTTCCAATATTTATTATGTGCTCACATGTACCTCGTGGCTCACTAGCTATGACTGACCCAGAGTGCAGGCACATTTTTCTTGCTGGGACTATGGGACTATTACTAAGGGCCTCTAGGAGTGTCCAAGGGGATCCCTGTTGTTATCATCTACTTTTTTGCAAATGCAATGAATGTATCTATACGGAGGTGATTTACTAAAATTGGTGCACACAGAATATGGTGCAGCTGTGCATAGTAACCAATCAGCATCTAACTTCAGCTTGTTCCCTTAAGCTATGGCAATAAAATCTAGAAGCGGATTGGTTACTATGCACAGTTACCCACAGTGTCTTGGAATGTTAAACGGGTGCATAATTCTTTGATAAGAACTATGATCACAATGTTACAAACAAAGGACAATGGCCCCAACCCATAACTGGCCTTTACAGGAAGGAAAATTCCCAGCTCAACTTACCAACCAGCCTGCAACAAAAGAAATTGTCCTGTTTAAGAGGTTACAAACAGGGGTTGAGCTGGAATTTTTTCTTTGTTTTTGTTTAATATGATCACAATGTGCCTTACCACTGACACTCAGAACAGTTTATCTAATTCCAGGGGTAGGCCATGCATACCACTCCATGCATTCTATCCACATAGCATGAGTGTATTGGTTCATTGTTCTTTGGACTTTCAAGAATATGACTCTCAGGGGTAGATACTGAAGACAGATTTGTACTTCTTTAGGTTATACACTGTGAAAGGTATTATAGTTTGCATTTATTTTCCTCCACCCTTCTCCAGGAGGGTATTACAGCTTCTGTTGTCATATCTGGTTGACAAATAGATGTCCATTTACTGATTCTAGTAGACTTTATTGGTTATCCAAACCCTCTCCTGGATAGGCACCCACCCCTTTCCACACACCATCTTTGGCCAGAGGCATCGTTTTAGCTCACTTTCTGGTGAAAGTGGGATAGATAGACTTCTGGAAACATAGTTTTCCCCTTACTAATTTTTTTCCAGTTACTCAGATAAATCTCTGCGTTGGTACTGTATTTTTGGAATCTATAATAATGTAGATTCAGTATCTACTTCAATGTGTGTCAGATCACTCTCCCCTAACAGTTTGGCTCACTTCACAGCCTCCCATTGTCCTTCCCAGAGCCTCTTGGAAAATTGGACACCTTTTGGCTACATTTTTTCTCTTCTCATGAACAAATTGAACAACATACTATATATTTACATTTTTTTTACATTCATAAGTTTCATCCAGATCCTCTCTAGAGGTGGGAAGTGTTTAAAGCCCTTTTCCGTGGTCTCTTCATAGAGGAGATTAATGATGCCAAGAAATGATTAAAATGTGTAGTGCGCTAATTCTGTGAAACTTATAAACATAAATATGTGAACAATAATAACACCAATGTCATAAATAAATGGGATGAGATATAAAACATAAAAGTCCATGAAGTTCATAAAAGGTCCATATATGCAACAGTTCACATAAGTCCATGAATGAAGAAATCCCAATACCAAACAAGTGATTTCAATGAAAACGAATGAGGGAAAGGTGTTTCAAGGTGCTTGTTAAAGTGCAGGTATTCCCCTTACCAGACGGGTGAAAAATAAGGTGCAATATATCTCCAAACAAAAAGATGCATGCAGTGATATAGATAGCCCAGCTCTGCCCACCTCGTGGCCGGTTTGAGAGTAGATAAACTCTTACCAGATGACATAAAACTTAAGGTGTATGGATAACTTCTGGATATCTTTCAGCTCAATGGTAATGACCGTCCCCCAAGCTTGCGGCTCCCTGTTGTCCCTTGGAAGTAAAACTTCATCCAGGTGTTCACAGTTGATTTCCCAAAAATAGACAAGGGGGGACTAATAGTGCATTATCCTTATAACTTTTATTGCTGATACTCAAAGATGCACTTACAGTTAAGACGATATAATAAGCTTGCTGGAACCCTGTAGATCCGTGGCCGCCTGCAGTGCGGACCGCGGATGTAGTTAGTGACGGCGTGCCTCCTCTCTGACGCGTTTCCTCCGAGCGGACTTCTACTGAAACAGGAGGGATCCTGTTTCTATATGCTGATGACACTTTGCTACTTCTCAGAGATACTACATATTCTTTGCCAGCGGCAATGGACACCATATCAGAGTTTGACCTTACTTTTAATTGGGCAAAATCTACCTTGATGCTACCAGATGGAAATGCAATGCAGCCAGTGACCTAATTGCATCCTATCCCT
This sequence comes from Pelophylax lessonae, assembly GCF_965119305.1. Taxonomy (NCBI): domain Eukaryota; kingdom Metazoa; phylum Chordata; class Amphibia; order Anura; family Ranidae; genus Pelophylax; species Pelophylax lessonae. The sequence continues at coordinate 434,863,447 of NC_138769.1, forward strand.
ATTACCCTTATGTTCAAATATTTGGTGATACAGATTACTTTAATTCTTACTGACTTTTGCTGACTTAACCACTTAAGCCCCGGAGGATTTGGCTGCTCAAAGACCAGGCCCTATTTTGCGATTCGGCACTGCGTGACTGTAACGGACAATTGCGTGGTCGTGCAACGCTGTTCCCAAATAAAATTTACGTCCTTTTTTCCCCACAAACAGAGCTTTCTTTTGGTGGTATTTGATCACCTGTGCAATTTTTACTTTTTGTGCTATAAACAAAAAAAGAGCGACAATTTTAAATTTTAGGCCAATTAGTTTTCTGCTACATATTTTTGGTAAAAAAAATTGCAATAACCATATTTTGATTGGTTTGTGCAAAACTTATTGCGTTTACTAACTACGAGAAAGTTTTATGTTATTTTTATTGTTTTTTTTTTTATCTAGTAATGGCGGCGATGTGCGTTTTTTTTTTTTTTGCGGGTCTGCGACATTGTGATCGCACCCCTGACTGACATTTTTGACATTTTTGGGGGTACCAGTGACATTACTACAGTAATCAGTGCTATAAATATGCACTGTTACTGTAAAAATGACACTGGCAGGGAAGGGGTTAACTTTATTGGTGATCGGTGGGTTAAATGTGTCCCTAGGGGCATGATTCTAACTGTCAAGGGGCGTGGCTTGTTAGATCATAACAGAGACATACGATCCTACATAGCAGGATTGCATTGCCTCTGTCATGATCTAAGGGAGAATGACAGACGGCTGTGTTTACATCAGCCGTCTGCCTTTCTCCCTCTTCTGAGTGAGATCGCGAGTGGCCGGCGGACATCAGAGCCTCCGGTCACTCGCGTGGGGATGTCAGTGAACGAGTGGGGGCGGGAGCATGCCTCCAGCGGCGCGTTCTCGCCCCCTACAGGCTCCTGGGCGAGCGACCTCGGACTTCCACAGTAAATATACTGTAGGCGGTCGGCAAGTGGTTAATATAGTCCCTCTTCTTTGCCTGTTCCAGGACAAAATTAAAATTTGGATTTAAAAGATAAAATTATCAGTTGTGGGTAAAACCAATCTTTTGAACATGATTCTTAAGCCCCAATTGCTTTATTACCTCCATAATACCCCTCTGGTGATACAATTTAAAATATTCAGGGAGGTAAACTCAGCTTTTTTGTACACTGCTTTGGAATTATCCTTTGCCTAAAATTAAATTGGAGCCATTACAGTACCTAAGGATAGCAGATGTCTAGCCCTCCCTAACCCATGGCTTTACTGTGCAGCAGCACAGTTGAAGCAGTTGGCAGGTTCAATGACTTGGTCCCTGGGCCCACATAACCCTACTCCAAGATCCACAACATTAATACTTCTTTTTTTTTTTGCACACGGTGAGTCTGACCCTCAGGACTGAGTCATTGTCATTTGGTAAACCCAAAAAAAAAATTCTCAACATATAACCTTATTCAGGAAATCTGTAATAAAGCCAAACACCTTCAAGAGTTTAGACCTGTTTTGGTCCTATATGGCTTAAAGATAAGTATGTGGGACTGCCAAATTTACAACACAGTGACCATTGGAGGGAATTTGGGGTTACAAATCTTCATAACATCTTTTAGGGCAGTATATCGTTGCCGTTCTCAGAACTTCTCCTGTCCCAGTATATGTACTTTTATTATATACATTTATGGCATTGTGCCCTCTATCCCCCTGGCCACCAGTTTTGTATATTCCCCACTGTAGTTCTCAATAAAGTGAGCTGGAGCTAAACCGAATCCCTTACTGTATTGGGAAGACCTAAGAGTCTCAGACTCTCTGCCCAATGTGCAGCAGAGATTGACAGGCCATAAGACTAATCCATCCCATTTACATCCTATCACGTACCTGGTGGCAGAGCCTGAAATGATGAGAAAGGTCTCTCTTACACCTCTGACTCGGGGCCCCTGGTAGTGTTAAAAGAAGGCATAGGAGTGCAGAGTGGCACGAGTGCCTGCAGGACTTGCTAGTAGCAGAGCAGCTATCTACGCAGGCAGAAGAGGTCATCAGTAGGCTTAAGTGAAGCCAGCGGGCTGGCAGACAGATAAAGGATAGCAGATTAATGCAGGCTGGTACTGGGGACAGTAGGGAGATGAGGAATGCACTGGTAGCAGACTTGAGAACAGTAGGCACAGCAGGATGTGTCAGGAAGCAGGGTCAGGCAAGCTGGGTCATATACTAGCAGGACAGATTAGGTACAGAGGAGCAGGCGACAGCATTGTTTGGGTACAAGACAGGTCAGGAGCCAATCGGTTCAACAGAAGCAAATGGAGCAGACAGAAGCAGAGAACAAAGACAAGCAGGGGATTGAGACAGAGTTCAGAGTGGTCGGACAATCCGGGTCAGCAACTGGAATCAGGATACAGAATAACAGGGACACAGAATGAAGGAACGGCTAAAAGGCAAAGCAGCACTGGCTGAGTTTAAATAGCCTGCTTGGCACCAACATCTGTCACAGGTGCAGGTGTGAGCCTTTGCGCACAAAAATGTGCATCGGCTCCTGTGTGAATTTGCGCATATGCATTAGTCAGTGCCCAATTGCAAGCATTAAACAGAACATGTTTTAGCCTGTGCACAGAAGGCCTTTCCTTACACACCTACAGTTCTGCTGACAGTTCCTCCCATTTAGACTGTAGTTCTTAGTAATGTGAGTGGTGATGTGATTACATCAACTTTCACTGCAGTGGGCAGACCTGAGAGTCTCAGACACCTGGTCTGATCTGCCTATTTTGCAGCACAGGTAGGCCAGGAGTCCTATCCATTTTTAAACACACCCACAGTCCTGCCAGATTGCTGCCCATTCTGACTCCAAATCCCAGGGCATGATGGGATTTGTAATCTTAAGAAGCAGTGACAAACACTAACAGGGAGTGATATTGCTGCTTTAGAGATACCTTCTCCTTTTTTATGGTGATTTTTATACACAGTGTTCAATGTTATTCAAAATCTCAATAGCCCTTTTGCTTAACTAACTACACAGGGCTGTACTACAGTTTTAATCACCATAAAGAAGTTATTCTTTAAGTAATATTTAAATGTTACATAGCATAATTTGACATGCAGCTAAAGTAAATACCTTAAACTGTTTTGAAATCAGTTTGTTGTCTTCCACTGTCCAGTAGAACTAAAATGTCACCCTTCTCTTAAAAAAAAAAACAAAACAAAGGCACCTTTAAAAAATGTTTAGCAATGCCATTCTACAAACAGCTATCTTTTATTTCATGTGTATATGTGACAGTGCACATCATATTAGGAGGAAGAAACTAACGAAATAACCTTCCCAGGATTCTTCTGTGAAAATACATAATTTGTAAATAAAAGCATTGATTTTTTAACTAATGAATGTAAGACAATTTTATATCAGCATGTAGAACTGCATGCTGGTATGATTTTTAGTAAACGGGGAAAGGTCCACTTCGATTTAAAATTTTTTCTCCTATTTGTGATACTCTATAGAAAAATTACATAATTCTTAGATATTAAATTCTAATATATAGTAAGCACAGTTGTGTTTAAATGCCAAACTTGGAAAATAGGTAGTGGTTATAGATTATTTTCAAAGAAATACGCTGTTAGCATGGCATTAAGTAAAGGACGAACTTTAGATCAATTCCTTATCTGCAAATAACTTTCAAAATAAAAATCAATTTCTCAAGTCCTAGGTGTCGTTTGCCTGACTGTTTAATAAAAGTTCACCTTTTACTTTGACTCCTGTGTTTGAAGGTATTTAGGTTTTAAGTGAAGGAAAAAGGCAGTAGAAAGGTTCATATTTAGTTCTACAATATTCTCACTCTAAAATATGAATAAAAAAAATGTTTCTGAACAATCTGCAATTTTTAAAAATAGAAATTATTTTTCTAAACCGTAGTTAAAGTAAGATACTGTAATAGGGGACCCACATGGCTGCTGCGGCCCTGGAATAGAGCATGGGGTCCTCCTTTCTGGGTCACCGTTGTGCACAGGATGTTCCATTGTGCCATTGCATGTCATTAATCTGTTAATAACAGTGTCAACTGCAATATGGGAATCTTGTTATAGAATACTATATAGCGGGGGAAATAAGTATTCCAATTTAGGGCCAGGAAACACTATAAAACAATGTTTAGTAAACAGTCGATTAAAGTGGAGTTCCACCCTAATTTTATACTTACCTCCATCACCTGAAAAACAAATGGATAATCGCATTTTTTTTTTTTTTTACTTACCTCGTAGAGAAGAAAATGTACTTACCTTACTTCCTTCTTCCTCCTTCCTCGGCCGCGGCCCGTCGTCACTTCCTGGCTTTGCAATGATTCCTGGGAGCTGAACGTCATCGCTCCCAGGAATCATTGCGCCTGCACCGGCCCCGACGTCAGTTCCGGGACGCGCGCGTCATTCCCATCTAAACAGCTTCTGGGCATGCCCAGAAGCTGTGGAGGGATGGCGCGCGCGCACTGGAAGTGACGGCGGGGCCGGCGCAGGGCATCGTGGGACCGAACAAGAAGGAAGAGGATGCCGAAGAGGATTGCGCTGGCTTCAAGTGCCCACACCTGAGATGGCAGCCCTGGACAATACTTTTTCAAGGTAAGTATTTGTCCTAACAGATAAGTGCAACCCGGGACAGATCAGAGGCTAGCCATTGTGGAATGCACTAGCCCTGACTGTCCCGGGGGTATTTTTTTTTTTTTAATTCCAGGGTGGAACTCCGCTTTAAGAGAAAAGTTTTACACAAATTGCACATACTAAATAACTGTAAACTGCCTCTGCCCTATTTATTTCATCCAAAAACAAGCAGCCAGAAGACTGTAGTCTACATTTACAAAGATAAATTTTTACCAAATTTTCTCCATGTTTAATATACAGTATATTTAACAATAATTTGATTCAAAATAGATTAATAGGCATTTTAATTAGTGTTCTTTAAAATACTTCAGTAGGGACATGAGATCACATGCAATGCAGGGAAAATAGAAGGTTTTGTTCTGCACAGTTAGTCAGTCCTGTAAAAAGCAAAACATAGACTAACAAAAAAGACTTTTGAGGACACATTTTAAAAGCTGAATCCATTTTAAAAGTATACATTTACTTTCATAGTTTGTTTTGAGTTCTATGTAACATACATTTACTATTACACATTTATGCATTGTAAGCTCATCTGAACCCACAATGACCCTGTGCCTCTACATGACTTACAATACTAAATGTAGTCACTTTAACTACTTAACCACTTAAGCCCCGGAGGATTTGGCTGCTAAAGGACCAGGGGTTTTTTTGCGATTTTTTACTGCGTGACTTTAACGGACAATTGCGCGGTCGTGCGACGCTGTACCTAAACGAATTTGACGTCCTTTTTTTCCCACAAACAGAGCTTTCATTTGGTGGTATTTGATCACCTGTGCGATTTTTTGATCACACGCTATAAACAAAAAAAGAGCGTAAATTTTGCAAAAATAACAATATTTTTCACATTTTTTTATATGAAATTCCCCAAAAAAAAAAGTAAAAATCAAAATTTTTTAACATTTTTCGGCCAATTTGTTTTATGCTACCTATGTTTGGTAAAAAAAATCGCAAAAAGCGTATTTTGAATGGTTTGCGCAAAAGTTATCGCGTTTACTAACAAAGGGAAAGATTTTTGTCATTTTTGGTGTTTTTTTTTTTAACGCGTAATGGCGGCGATCTGCGATTTTTTTTTCGGTACTGCGACATTGCGGCGGACAGATCGGACCCTTGACTGACATTTTTGACACTTTTGGGGTTACCAGTGACATTACTGCAGTAATCAGTGCTATACATATGCACTGTTACTGCAAAAATGACACTGGCAGGGAAGGGGTTAACTTTATTGGACAGGGAGGGGTTAAGTGTGTCCTAGGGGCGTGATTCTAACTGTGTAGGGACATTCCTATTGGTGTAAAAGCAAAGATCCACCGTTCTACATAGTAGAACGGACAGATCTTCACTTTTACACAGGGAGAACTGACAGGCAGCTTGTTTACACAAGCTGCTCTGTCTTTCTCCCTTCACAGGAGCGATCGCAGTGTGACTGGCGGACATCGAGTCCGCCGGTCACACGCACTGACTTGCCTGTGAACGAGCCGCGGCGGGCGCGCGCCTCGGCGGGCGCGCGCCCGCCCGCGATAGGCTCGCAAGTCAGTGACAGGCGAGTGACGTACCGATACGTCACTCTGCCTGGCCGGGGCTGACCGCCGCAGTATATAGTCGTGCGGCGGTTGGCAACCGGTTAAGGGCCAGAAGGTTTTACCCCCTTAATGACCAACCATTTTTTGCGATATGGCGCTGCTTTATTTTTTAACTGACAATTGTGCGGTTGTGCAATGCTGTACCCAAATAAAATTGATGTCCTTTTTTTTTCCTCACAAATAGAGCTTTTATTTTGGTGGTATTTGATCACCTCTGCAATTTTTATTTTTTTGTGCTATAAACAAAAAAAAAAGCAACAATTCTGAAAATAAAACAATATTTTTTACTTTCTGCTATAAAACAATCCCAATAAAAAAAAAAAATTTAAAATCTAATTCTTTCATCATTTTAGGCAATATGTATTCTGCTACATATTTTTGGTAAACAAAATCCCAATAAGTGTATATTGATTGGTTTGCGCAAATGTTATCACATCTTCATTATGTCATTTTTTTTCTACTAGTAATGGCGGCAATCAGCGATTTTCAGTGGGACTGCGACATTGCATCAGACAGATCGGACACCTAACTGACACTTTTGGGGGGACCAGTGACATTACTACAGTAATCAGTGATAAAAATATGCACTGTTACTGTACTAATGACACTGGCGGGAAGGGGCTAACACCAGGGGCGATCAAAGGGGATACTCTCTAACTGTGAGGGGGTATGGACTTGCTGGATGAACACAGAGACCTGGGTTCCTAAATAGGAGGAACACAGGATCCCTGTTTCCATCACTGACAGAACAGCCATCTGCCATGTTTACATCGGCAGACCACCATTCTCTCTTCATGGAGAGTGATTGCGGGTGCCCGAAAGACATCGCATCCTCCGGACCCGCTGATTGGCTCCCCCTTAGCCCCCACTAGATGTCTCACAAAGTGACGTACAGGTGCGTCATTTCGTGGGACAGAGCCGACCTGCCACAGTAAAAGTACGGCAGCTGGTCAGCAAGTGGTTAGAGCATATCTAAACCTGAAAACAAATATTTATTATATTGCAGCTTACTGGTCCTTAGATGACGTGACTGCATTTGTTTTCTATTTACACACTTTTTCACTTTATGTTCACCGGATAATCCTGTGAATACCACAGTTATTGTTCCTGGGTGGCTTACACCTATACTGTATCTATGAAGGGAGCCTTGGTTGTCACCCAGGCTGGACTTGCAAGCATGTTTTGCCTTTGTTCTTCTCGATTACATAGTGAGATTAGTAGTCTATCTAAAGCCCCGTACACACGCAACGATTATCGGCCGACCGATCGTCCGTCTTTTGTCCAGAGTGGTGTTTTGTTGGTTGGAATGTGCCTAGACTGCACACGAATTTTCTCGCCCAACAAAAATCTGCTTCAGAAGTGATGTCATGTGTTGGTTTGCTTTCTTTGTGTTTTTTCTTCTCTGAGCATGCCCAGACTTGCTCATAAGATTTTTCCCTGTCGAAATCTGTACTGACTGCACGAAAATTGGCCGTGTTTTGACGGCGGACAAAAATTTTATAGCATGCACACCAGATTTTTTTCGGCCGAAAAGTCGGAGTCGGTTGTCGGAAAGCATCATACTAACAAGCCGAAAATCGGCAGATCGGACGTTGGACGAAAATTCCCTGCCAATTTTCGACGCGTGTGTACGGGGCTTAAGAGAGATAACATTATTTTTTCAGGATCAACAGGCAGTTTCTTACCTGAAAAAAAAAGAAATCTAATGTAGCTACCACATCTAAGGGCCAGAAAGCTGAAATATATTAAATGTTTTTCTAGGACTTAGTTATACTTTAAGGGGCCTACAACTTTACATAAGTTATTTTCAATGCTGGGATCTTTAAAACAATGCCCAATCCTGGTGTATGGGTTGCTTTAGGCATTACCCCTCCATCCACAAGTGACAGTGCTCAGTGCCTGATAAACCAATTGCTAGCTTCAACCAGTGTCATGTGGGAGAGAGAGGTGTGCATAGGGCTATAATAACTTTTAGAAAGTTAATATTTGCATTGGATCTTTCAGCAGAGTGAGCATCCCTATGAGAAGGACCTCATTAAAGTTGCACGTAAGATATGGCATTCTTTAATGTCTGCTATGCAGCTCAACTTTTTGGTAGGTTTGTTTAGAGAGCTTGTATTAAAGTGTAGCTGCAAGCAAGTAGTAAAACAATGCTATAAAAATGGTTGTAGATTCTGGACTTTTACATTAAAGGTCTGTTCTAGTCCTCTTCACCTCTATATTGTTGTATATTTTTATTTTTTTTACAATGGCAGTATGGCAAGAATGGTTGTGGAAGTAATAGCAGCTATTATGCACCACAAGTGGCACCTAAATATTCCATAGCTTCACTACCTCAGTCATATGTAATAATTTAAAGAGGTCAATTATATATGAGGGTCAGTCCAAGGAATGAGTATGGGGTAAACATTAGTTACCATAATATTTTAAAACTATATTAAGTGGTATAAAGTAACAAGTGTGATGCCCGTTTTCACAGAAAAACAGCTTAGCGTGATTTTTTTTTTTCTTCAAAGCTAGGCATTCTTTATTCTTCTGGCTTCATGGCTTAGATTTTTACTTTTTTTCTTTTCTATTCACATTCAGCCATTGCTTCTTTTCGCAGTGAAACTGCTAATTACTAAAGAGAACAATTCACCCATTTGTATGCTGAAATGAACACAATTTAGTTTCTCAATTTGTGCACAAATTAAACAGTACCACAGGGACCTGTTCTAGAGACTTTGCATATTAGTATTTTGAAAGTCATTTGACTCTCTAAATAGATAGGTCTTTATCAAATATTCATGGAAAAAGTGCTTCAAAAAGGAAACAAAGAATTATGGAATGCTTTGAATCCTTTTGTTAGGCATCAGTGTATTTCATCTATTTGTATTCACCATGATTTTTTATAAAATACGTGGATTACTATTCTCAATAAAATACTGCAACCAGTGCCTCCATTTGTACTGTTTCAAATCTGATGTTTCTTGTTTCTGTGCTTTATCACAGCACAACTGCTGTTTGCATCGAATTTAAAATTTTAATTGTTTTCTTACATATAGCAGTAAAATTTGGCAAATGTTTCGAAGGATCACAACATAGTCATTTCTTCAGGCATTGCAAAAAGCATTTGAATTGCAGCATGACATTTACCTATGTGACTGTTCATAATGTAAAAACTGCATCATGGTCTAAAAGACAAAAGTGACACCTACATTTTGACCATAGTTTTCATTAGGTACATAGGATTACATTACCAGAACAATTGTGATCTTCTTGCCATCACTTTGAGTGAAACAATTTTAACAGAGCCTTAATGTGAAGATTGTAAAAATCTATATATACATAATCACTAATAGTAAAAAAAATATTTAAAAATATATAGAATCCAAAAATCAAATCTCACCTCTTTAGACCTAGGCATATACCTTTCCTAAATAAAGCATGGATGTTATTAACCACTTGCCTACCGGGCACTTTCACCCCCTTCCTATCCAGGCCAATTTTCAGCTTTCAGTGCTCTCACGCTTTGAATGACAATTGCGCGGTCATGCTACACTGTATCATTTTTTTCACACAAATATAGCTTTCTTTGGTATTTAATCATCTCTGAGTTTTTTATTTCTTACAAAAAAAAAGAAAAAAGACAGAAAATTTTGAAAAAAAAACTTTTTCTTATTTTCTGCGAGTAAATTTTGAAAATAAATAAATTTTTCTCCTTCACTGATGTGCGCTGATGAGGCGGCACTGATGGGCACTGATAGGCTGCACTGATGGGCACTGATGAGGTGGCACTTATGGGCACTGATGAGGTGGCACTGATGAGGAGGTACTAATATGCCGCACTGATGAGCACTGATAGGCGGCACTGATAGGCGGCACTGATAGGTGGCACTGCTGGGCACTGATAGGTGGCACTGCTGGGCACTGAGAGGTGGCACTGCAGGGCACTGAGAGGCGGCACTGCTGGACACTGAGAGGCGGCACTGCTGGACACTGATGGGTGGCACTGATGGACACTGACGGGTGGCACTGATGAGCACTGATGGGCGGCACTGATAAGCACTGATGGGCAGCACCATCAGTGCCCACACTCAGTGCCCATAGTGCTGCCAGTCAGTGCTCATCAGTGCCTAGATGAGCAGGCACTGATGGGCACTGACTGGCAGCACTATGGGCACTGATTGTGGGCACTGATTGTGGGCACTGATGGGGGGCACTGATGGAGGGCACTGATGGTGGGCACATTGTATTTCATTTACCTCTATTGTAATCAGGGCACTGGTGATCAGTGCCCTGATTACATTCCTCTGTGTCCCCGAACGGCTGATCGGCTCTGCTCCTTCCTCACACGCAGTCTCTGTGTGAGGAAGTGAAGCTGGCGATGAGAGATGATCTCATATGTTTACATATGAGATCATCTCTCATTGCATGGGCCAATCACGTTGTAAATGGCCGCTGTGATTGGCCATTTACCACGATCTGTGATTGGCTGTGTCCAAGGGACACGGCCGACACAGATTTTCCCCGATGCGCGCCCGCGGGAGCACGCGGGGACCCTGTCTCTGGGAGGCCGTTTAAAGTTAAAAAGGTAAAAACAAAAGGAACATATTTCATGCTTATTCATGTTAAACATTGTGTGTCTTTGATAGGATAACAAGCTGTACTAGTGACATCTCATGTGATCTCTCAGAGTACAGCTTTCCTATAAGAATAAATAGGGTTGAGGCATGCATGCACAGTACAGAGCTGCCATTTTCAGAGGAAAGGCTGTGCAGCTTGGTTCAGGGCTGAAGAATGAAACTCCCTGGGTCTAGGATGAAGGTAAATAAAAACCAAGCATGCTAAGGAGTGGGGGGATTAATACAGCAATAAAACATGTTAGGAAATCACAGTTGTCTTTTAAAGCCCAACTCCTGTCATTTTTTGCCCATGCAAAGGGGCTGTGCCCGCACTGCATGGGTTAACTGCTCATTTTGTCTAGGGGTAAACACAATGTCTATACTTAACTGATCCTTTGGAAAACAGCCCTTCCATATCCAGCAGTGAACTGTTCCTGATGTCTTGAAGTCCAGAGTCGGTCTATGGGTGTCATGATTTCAGGAACAGTCCACTGCACAAGACCGCTGACCAGAGGTTGATTTACTAAAACTGGAGCACTCAGAATTTTGTTCAGCTGTGTATGGTAGCCAATCAGCTTCTAACTTGTTTAACTAAGCTTTGACAAAAAAAAATCTGGAAGCTGATTGGTTTCTATGCAGAGCTACAACAGATTTTGTGCACTCCAGTTTTAGTAAATCTCCCCCACTGTCATTAACCTAAAATAATAGTTACCTTAATTCAGCATTGCAAGCTACATGTAAAATACTTACTGTTTGCACCTCTGTTGCATCCAGTCCTTGATCTCTTTTAGAGGTGGCACTGCCATGAGTACCTTTCCAATGTGTCTGATAGCTGCATCTCCATGCTGCCTACTATAGCTTAACAACATCATGCAATGTCAAAATGCAGCTCCTATAACTGCAAGATACTTTCTTGTATTAAGAGGCAGATGAGAGAGTGAGGGACCGTTGGCCCTTATATTATGCTTTTTGTTATTTGGCACCAGTTTTGAAAAGGGAATGCATAATTGAACTTAATGTATTCATCCTTAAAAAGAGGAGGTTAAAATGTGTTTTACCTTATTATATGCCGAATCAGAAAAAGGCAGGGTGCGTTCCTAACAGCACAAAACATAGACTTAAACTTTTTAGTAATAAGTTGCTTCTGAGAGTAAGCCTATTACCTATGTGGAAAAGATTCCCCCAAGACCTGGTTCTGACCACCTCAATAGATTGTTTTAAGAAAGGCCTGGATTCTTTGGTAAATACACATAATATAAATACACATAATATAACTGGATACTAATATTTATAGGTATACTATATATATTATATTGGTATAGGTATGCTTATATAGGTAACTATATAAGTTGATCCAGGGAATCCCCCCCCCCTGCCCCCCGGATCAAATTGCATCATGCTTTATTGGATCTTTTTTGGCCTTCCTCTGGATCATCTGTAGGAATTGAATAGTGTATATGGAGGAATTATTTTTCAGTGTGTTGTTAATGTTCTATTTTTCTTTGTTGGCTGAACTGGATAGACTTAGACTTGTGTCTTTTTTTAACCAAAGTAACTATGTAAAGATGGAACCTTTGTGGGGGAATTTAATACTTAATACATGTTATAGATTAAATATTTTTAAAAAAAAATTAAAAATGTAAAGCCCTCTTCTAGCTATATTTTTTATATAATAATTAGAGCAGTTCTTGCTAAAATAAAAAAATGCAGCTTTTATTGCCATACCCAGCCCATCTCATTATGGTGCACAGGGGAATGCTGAAAAGAACAGTGCAGTGTAGTGCAGTACATCATTATGTGGTGCCATTCTCTCCAGCATTTAGTACCTAACCATAACATCACATGACCAGACTAAAGACCTATTGGAAAAGAGTATGTAAATAAGTGGTGGAGGGAAGGGGGGATTAAAATTAGTTTGCTGTGTAATCCTGGTATATGGGCAGATAATGTACCTTTTTTATGTATTGATAAGATCTTTTTTTTTCTCAGGTTGTCTGGCTTTTTTGTAGCTCAATACATTTTGTGGCCTAAATATTTTTATTACAAATAATATTTTTGGCATGGTTGCACTTACAGTCATTTACCAAGTTTTTGTTTTCTGAAAAAAATAGGTAAAAGTGGAACATAACCACTTAAGCCCCGGAAGATTTTACCCCCTTCCTGACCAGGGTTTTTTTTTTGCGATTTTTTACTGTGTGACTTTAACGGACAATTGCGCGGTCGAAACGAATTTGACATCCTTTTTTTCCCACAAACAGAGCTTTCTTTTGGTGGTACTTGATCTCCTGTGCGATTTTTACTTTTTGCGCTATAAACAAAAAAAGAGCGTAAATTTTGCAAAAACAGAAATATTTTTCACATTTTTTTATATGAAATTCTCCAAAAAAATCGTAAAAATCAAACTTTTTTAACATTTTTTGCCAATTTGTTTTCTGCTACATATGTTTGGTAAAAAAAATTGCAAAAAGCGTATTTTGATTGGTTTGCGCAAAAGTTATCGCGTTTACTAACTAAGGGAAAGATTTTTGTCATTTTTGGTGTAATGGCGGCGTCGGTCACATGCACGGACTTGCTGGGGAACGAGCCGGGGCGGGAGCGCGCCTCCGCGGGCGCGCGCTCGCCCGCTATTGGCTCCCAAGCAAGTGACAGGCTAGTGACGTATATATACGTCACTTTGCCTGGCCGGGGCTGACTGCCGACGTATATCGTCGTGCGGCGGTCGGCAACCGGTTAAGCCAACATTTTCTTTCTAGCTTTGTTATTGCATATTTAAATTTTGCAGTAGGGAAACAGTAAAAACCTTTGTCAGGTAATTGCTGTTTTCTGTATAGCCTTCACAATAAAAGGTATAGGAAGCAAAGCACTACCCTGGGGAACAAGTATCAATGCGAGTTTGTTTAAAAAATACCCTACAGTGGGAAGAGGGTATTTTTATGTGGCTTCAAGTGCAAGGTTAAACACGACATATGTACACAGATCTTTTAAATAACTGACATGTACTAGGGAAAAATTGTATTGGCTGGATGGATTAGGAGACTGCTGATGATGCAGCAGAGCAACATGGCATTTCTAATGAGCAGGGCTAGGTCCAAATTTACTACAAACAATGGTCTTTTGTTTTCTTTCAAACTATGCAATTCTATTCTGTGACAAGACAGCAGCTAAAGGTCACTGCTGGCCTCAAATCAACCACTAAGTAAAATGAAAGACAAAAAGGCCCCCCCCAATAATAACAAATGAAAAAAAGACAACAAATGGGTTGATTGCCTGTATAGCCCTGGCAATAAAAGATATGGGAAGCAAGGCAATGTCATGGGGAACAAGTATCAATGCAAGTTTGCTTAAAAGAAACCCTACAGTGGGGAGAGGGTATTTTCATGTGGCTTTAAGTGAAAGGTTGAAAACTACATACATATACAGATCTTTAAAAAATAACACTTCTGGGGGATGCCTTGAAGTGGTATGGGATATTATGAAACAGTAAAACATTCACAAACAGTCTCAGCAAAAGTATACACTAATTTTAGTTAGCAAATAGGCAACACTTCCTGCTTTATTAAACAGTAGACCCATAGCAGAAGGAAATTGGCCAGTAGAGCACTGTGGCTGGCAATTTGTTTTAAAAAAATGCCCACGACTGACTCATTTTTTATCAAGCTCATATTAGGAATTAGGAGACTTTAGATTATATAGCAGTGAAAAATTGGCCAACACATTTTTAAAGAAGGAGAATTGACTGACATGTACTAGGGAAAAAGTGTATAAGCTGGATGAATTAAGAGACTGCTGATGATGTAGCAGAGCAACATTTCTAATGTGCAAGGCCTGGCCTAAATTTACTAGAAACAGGGATCGCAAGTACCTTTTTTTTCTTCCAAACAATGTAATTCCATGCTGTGACAGGACAGCAGATAAAAGTCACTGCTGACCTCAAATCAACCATTAAATAAAATGAAAGACAAAAAGGCCTCTCCAATAATAACAAATGAAAAAGACAACATAAGAGGGTTGATTGCCCAAAGAACCAGCAATCAGAATTAAAGTATAGTTTCCTAACGGGCCCTGACCTCTCCCTTTGTAGTTTCTTTAAAGCTTTCCTTAAGCTTTAAGTGCAAACATTTCCAATTCACAAACACTGTGGCTACCCCCTTTTGACTGCTTATGTGTACAGTGGCCAGATAGGATAAGCGTTGTTCTGGGAGAATGTACAGGCTGCTCTGAAATGACTGTATGTCAATGCCACTAGTCTCACCAGCCATTGTCTCTGATCACAGCAGTACAGTGTCACCAGACCAGTGCTGCCAGTCAGTATCCCTAATCACTGCCACACTAGTCAGTGTCCCTAATCACCACTCACAGTGTCCCTGATCATTGTCACACAGATCATATTGTCTCTGATCACCGCCACACCAATCATATTGTTCCTAATCACTGGTATACCAGTTTCATTGTCCCTGATCACTGCCACACCAGCCCCAGTGTCCCTGATCACCGCCACATTAGTCATATTGTCCCTGAATACCACTACACCAGTTGCAGTGTCCCTGATAATTTCCATACCAGGCACAGTGTCACCACACCAGTGTAAGCCAGCAATGGTGTCCCTAATTGTCCCCAGACCAGTCCCAGTGTCACCAGACCATTGTAAATACAAACAGTGTTCCTGATTACTGCCACACAAGAGCAGTGTTGCCTCATTGTTGCCTCACTGGATGAGTATTGTATGCCCCTAGAAAGGCATGTGTTAGAAATATCGTATTAATTGACAACTTTGTGTAAAAAAAAATACATTTTCATTTTTTTCCCTGCGTTTTCCAAAAACTTGTGGTAAAAAAATGACATTTTCAAAAAACGAACTATGCTTTTCAGAAATTACCTTGCAGTGTGTATTTTCCAAAATGGGATCATTTTGAAGGCGATTCCCCTGTCCTGGTGCTCGAGGGCCTCCAAAGCTGTGATAGCTTGCCAGGAAATTAGATGTGTGATTTACACAGAATTTATGCTCCTTAAAAGCCCAACCAAGCTCCTTGGATTTTCGTCTCCTCTATGCATGTAGGTTGTGAACATGTAGGTTGTGAAAAAGTCTCACACATGTGGTATCTCTATACTCAAGAGGCATAGCAGAATGTGTTTTGAGCTGTAACTTTAAGTATTCCTATGCTGTGTGTGAGAAATAACTTTTTAAAATGACAAAAAACATGTATCTCATTTCTTAATTTTCCAAAAAATTGTGGAAAAAAATACAACCTTAAATAACTTACCACGACTCTTACTAAATACCTTGGACTTCCAATACTTCCAAAAACAGTCATTTGGTGGAGTATTTGTACTGTCCTGGCATTTTAGGGCCTCAAGAAATTAGAGGCAGTTAGCACATCTCAGGACTGATCATCATCTAACATATATATATATATATATATATATATATATATATATATATATATATATATATATATACCATTGTTTATAGACACTATAACTTTTACAAAGACTACATTATATACACTGATTTGAGGTATTTTTTATCGAAGAAATGTAGCAGAATATTTATTTGCAAAATTGTATAACAGAAACTGAGAAAAACATATTTTTTTCAAAATTTTTGGTATATCTTATTAAGCAAAAAAGAAACTGACTGAATACCACCAAATGAAAGCTCTATCTGTCTCAAATAAAAGTTTCAGTTGGGTGCAGTTTTGCCTGACTGCGTAAGTGCGACAGCACACTGAAAACTGAAAAATGGACTGGGCAGGAAGGAGATCAAAGTGTCCAGTCTGGAGGTGGTTAATAGTGTGTGTGTAGGGGGGGGGGGTCTCCCTTTTTGGACCTTTGAAGCCTGCCTTCCATAGTCTATAGGCCATAGAGTGCATTATGTTTTTTAAAATTCTTCATGGTGAATCTGTACATAACTTTGGCAAGGTAGTGGATCCAAACCCCATCCTTATCCAATACTAGACAAAAATAGCTGAAGTATCATATAATTATTTAATAACAATTCAATAATGTGGTTTATTACACAATATGGCAAGGATATTAATAGCAGTTTAATGTTTGGAAATTGTCTGTTTTTAAAATTAATAAATTGAACTGGAAGTAAATTAATGTTTTCCAATGTTAGGATTTATATATGAAGTAATATATATATATATATAAATTTTGGAGAATATAGGACAGTGTCTCGTGGTAATTACATCTATCTTAGGGCTAAAAGAAAAAAAGTATTTACAGCAAGATGAAAATGTCAAAGCATTTAGACTACCTTTGCACGCTGAGAAAAAAATAACGACAAAAGTCCTTCTATGAGCTTAACCACTTAAGCCCCGGAAGATTTTACACCCTTCCTGACCAGGGCCTATTTTGCGATTCGGCACTGCGTGACTTTAACGGACAATTGCGCGGTCGTGCGACGCTGTACCTAAACGAATTTGGTGTCCAGAGCTTGGACAGGAATGTTGCAGGAGTGCAGGAATGTTGGGTTGGGCTAAACATGTGTGTGTCCCTAAAGATGTTCTGCTATTTACCCGTCATAGACTTGTATGTGAGAAAGGACAACACCTTAATTAAGTTACTTTTCGCCGAGGTAATAATTTAGACCAGACCATTTTTCCTCCATTATCTCTGCCTCCACTTCAAAGATGCTCTCTTTAGGTATGCATTGAAGGTGGCCATCTGTGCAGGAATGGACAATTTGCTGAGAATTTGACCTGGCATTAATATCCCCCCCCCAGAGAGGAGGTGCTATTGAGGGACTGAATTTCTGTAATAGTATGTAAAAGTGTCAAGCATGTGTCGTGGCAACCAGGTGAAGAGTACAAAGACTGTCTTGCCTACAGTCAAGCATGGAGGTAGGAGTGTCATGGTCTGGGGCTGCATGAGTGCTGCCGACACTGGGGAGCTACAGTTCCTTCGGGGAACCATGAGTGCAAACATGTACTGTGACATACTGAAGCAGAGCATGATCCCCTCCCTTAAGGAACTGGGGTGCAAACCAGTATTCCAACATAACGACCCAAAAAACACCCCCAAGATGACCACTGCCTTGCTGAAGAAGCTGAGGGTAAAGGTGATGGACTGGGCAAGCATGTCTCCAGGCCTAAACCCTATTGAGCATCTGTGGGGCATCCTCAAATGGAAGGTGGAAAAGCGCAGGGCCTCTAACATCCACCAGCTGCATGATTTTATCATGGTGGAGTGGAAGAGGACTCCAGTGGCAACCTGTAAAGCTCTGCAGAACCCCATGCCGAAGAGGGTTGAGGCAGTGCTGGAAAATAATGGTGGCCACACAAAATATTGACACAGGGCCCCATTTGGACAATTTCACTTAGGGGTGTACTCACTTTTGTTGCCAGCGGTTTAGACATTAATGATTGTTTGTTGAGTTTTTTTAAGGGGACAGCAAATTTACACTGTTATACAAGCTGTACACTCTCTACTTTACATTGTAGCAAAGTGTCATTTCTTTAGCGTTGTCACATACCAAAGATATAATAAAATATTTACAAAAATGTGAGGGGTGTACTCACTTTTGTGACATACTGTATATGTGTATTGTGGGGGAACAGCTCAAGTTGGGATCACCTTCCCTGGGAAAAAGGCAGTCCAAATGTACGACTTTTCTTAAAAGGTGACTTTGTAGCCAATTCTATTAAAAAGGTTGCATGAAAATAAAACAAAACAGAAAATAAACCCTTGCCAACCAGACACTAACTAAACAGCTTAGGTTTCCTAACTCACAGGTGAAGGGCTTCTCCCAGTCACCAACAAAATAGACAAAATGCAAACCTTTTCTTTTTCTCATACAGCAAACTTCAGATCAGTAGCTCTCTCAGGTTTGGCTTCCTGAGTCCCAGGCCAAGAGCAACATTATGCTCCAGCCTTTCCTTTTTTAGCTCACCTGGACCATCAATTAAGAAAATATTAATCCAGGTGGGAGACACTAAATCCGAACTGGACTGCTCAGACCCAAAGTTACCTTGAAAACCTAGTCTGGGTTCCACTAATCCTGTACATAGGACAGAAAGTGAGGAGAAATATATTGACCCTCAACGACTTCCCCCTTCCTTATGTCACAGTTTATATACTGCATATATATATATATATATATATATATATATATATATATGGATGGATGGATAGATCTATACATCTATATATATATATATATATATATATATATATATATATATATATATATATATATATATATATATATATATATATATACATATACAATATCTCACAAAAGTGAGTACACCTCTCAATTTTTTGTAAATACTGTATTAAAGTAGTGAGTGTAAAGCTTGTATAACAGTGTAAATTTTCTCTCCCTTTAAAAAAACTCAACACAGCCATTAATGTCTAAACCCCTGGCGAAAAAAGTGAGTACACCCCTAAGAAAATATGTCCAAATTGGCCCGAAAGTGTCAATATTTTGTGTGGCCAACATTATTTTCCAGCATTGCCATAACCCTCTTGGGCATGGAGTTCACCAGAGCTTCGCAGGTTGCCAGTGGAGTCCTCCTCCACTCCTCCATGACGACATGGCTACATCACAGAGCTGGTGACGACATCACGGAGCTCGTGGATGCTAGAGACCTTGTGCTCCTCCACCTATCATTTGAGGATGCCCCACAGATGCTCAATAGGGTTTAGGTCTGGAGACATGCTTGGCCAGTCCATCACCTTTACCCTCAGCTTCTTTAACAAGGAAGTGGTCATCTTGGAGGTGTGTTTGGGGTCGTTATCATGTTGGAATACCGCCCTGAGGCCCAGTTTCTGAAGGGAGGGGATCATGCTCTACTTCAGTATGTCACAGTACATGTTGTCATTCATTGTTCCCTCGAAGAACTGTAGCTCCCCAGTGCCGCCAGCACTCATGCAGCCCCAGACCATGACAGTCCCACCACCATGCTTGACTGTAGGCAAGACACACTTGTCTTTGTACTCCTCACCTGGTTTTGCCGCCACACACACTTGACACCATTTGAACCAAATAAGTTTATCTTGGTCTTATCAGACCAAAGGACATGATTCCAGTAATCCATGTCCTTAGTCTGCTTGTCTTCAGCAAACTGTTTGCAGGCTTTCTTGTGCATTGTCTTTAGAAGAGGCTTCCTTCTGGGACAACAGCCATGCAGACCAATTTGATGCAGTGTGCAGCGAATGGTCTGAGCACTGACAGGCTGACCCCCCCTCCCACCCCTTCAACCTCTGCAGCAATGCTGGCAGCACTCATACATCTATTTTACAAAGACAACCTCTGGATATGAAGCAGAGCACGTGCACTCAACTTCTTTGGTCGACCATGGTGAGGCCTGTCCTGTTAAACAGTTGTATGGTCTTGGCCACCGTGCTGCAGCTCAGTTTCAGGGTCTTGGCAATCTTCTTATAGCCTAGGTCATCCTTATGTAGAGAAAAAATTATTTTTTTCAGATCCACAGAGAGTTATTTGCCATGAGGAGCCATGTTGAACTTCCAGTGACGAGAATGAGAGAGTGAGAGTGATAACATCAAATTTAACACACCTGCTTCCCATTCACACCTGAGACCTTGTAACACTGAGTCACATGACACCAGGAAAGGAAAATGGCTAATTGGGCCCAATTAGGACATTTTCACTTAGGGGTGTACTGATTTTTGTTGCCAGTTGTTTATACATTAATGGTTGTGTGTTCAGTTTTTTTGAGAGGACAGCAAACGTATGCTGTTATACAAGATGTACACTCACTACTTTACATTGTAGCAAAATTTAATTTCTGTTGTCACATGATAATGTATAATAAAATATTTACAAAAATTTGAGGGGTGTACTTACTTTTGTGAGATACTGTATATATGATTCTGTACTTCTGCATACAGGGAGCGTGCACGCACAGCCAGAAGGCCCCTTCTTCTGTGATTATTCACAGCAGAAGCCGATCTGTGGGTACCCGGCACTGGGTGTTCGCTAGCACCCACTGACCATTGGTAAAATACACAGAACGAGGATCTGCCTATGTAAACAAGGCCAATCTCCGTTCTGACAGGGAGGAAGGGGTGGGTGTTGTGTTCCTGCAAAGCAGTTAACAAAATCCATCTCTTTCCCTAGTAAAAACGCCTAACGCAGAACAGAAAAACACTTGCTAAGCACACGGTTAACCCCTTGATTTCCCTAAATGTTTAACCCCTTCCCAACCAGTGTCATTAGTGCATATTTTACTTTCAATCTTTTTTATTGAAAAAAAAAATGTAAACAAGGAATACAAACACGGGAGTATCAAAATACAAACCAAATCAAAAAAGGCTTGCCAGGGAAATACGAGCATATAAGGAAAGGAACATCATAAGAGAAAGTCAAGTATCTCCGGAACGCCACTTTAAGTAGCAGGAGAAGTTCTAATGCTTTTTTAAAAATCCACAATATGACCTAGAGAATGAGTCCCACTGTGTCTAGACTTAGACGCTATAAAACCTCTAATGGATGTAACAGGGGAATGAAGCCCTAAAGTGAACCTGACCAAGACATCTCCATAAAGGACTTCAGAAATGATGATGTAACGGTCGCTGCTGAAAGAGTATATAAACCAAATGCTAAGTTTAAACATGAAAGGTTGAGAGTTAAGGCCCGTACACATGTACCGATTGTCGGCCGTAAATATTCGGCCAACGTCCGATTGGCCGATTGTCAGCTTGTTAGTATGATGCTTCCGACAACCGACTGCGACTTTTCGGCCGAACAAAATCTGGTGTGCAGGCTATACAATTTTTGTAGGCCAACAAAGAACGGCCGATTGTTCATCAGTCAGTACAGATTTTGGCCGACAAAAAGCAGATGAGCAAGACTGGGCATGCTCAGAGAAGAAAAAACACACGGAAAGTTCACCATCACATGACATCACTTCTGCAGTCGGTTGTTGTTGGCCGACAAAATTTGTGTGCAGTCTTTAGCACTTTTCAACCTACACGACAGCACCCGACAAAAGACGGCCGAACGGTCGGCCGACAATCGGTGCGTGTTTAAGGGGGTTTACACCAATAACCTAAAACTAGTTAGCAATAATATGGAAAAATCATACTACATTCACAAAAAAAGATCCTTAGGAAAAGCTTTCCCACTGGGCCCTATTAATGGAATGTCCTGTCCCAGGTGGAGAGAATGATCTGCCCACTGGGAAAGGACAAAGATTGACCAGCTAGAGACTTGCATATATTTAGCACTGATCATTGTATTAGTGCTGCTGGTTCCCGCAAAGTATGAAAAGTGTTAGTGAGTGTCTGATTGTCTGCTCTAATATTGCACTATAAGTCGCTGATCACAGTCATTACTGGTATATAAAAAATTCCATAAATATATACTATAGTTTGCAGACGCTATAAAATTAGAGAAAACCCATCCATATACACTTAGGATATTTTTAATCACAAATATGTTGCAGAATATATATTGGCCTAAATTTATGAAGAAATTCGATTTTTTACATTTTTTTTTATTGAATGTGTTTTAAATAGAAATAAAATATTGTTTTTTTTTTTTGTTAGTTTTTTTCAAAATTGTCTATTTTTTTGTTTATAGCAAAAATAATTTAAAACCCAGTGATGATCAAATACCACCAAAATAAAGCTCAATTTGTGGGAAAAAAAAATTACATAAATGTTATATAGTTACAGTGTCACATGGAGTGGTTAACCTACATGGGGAATGTGCCAGAAAAAAAAACCCTTTGTTATCTGAAAAAAACATTAGAAAAAGACGCCTGTGAATGCACCCAATTATATGCAAGAATATCATCAGGGGTTGCACCTGATTAGCAGCAGGGGACAGCCCGATTGAAGGCAATAGGAGACTGCCTACTCCCACAACTAATCCCGCCCACTCACATGTAATCGCTCATGCAGCAATCACATACGATAGCTGGTCCTGAACACAGACTGCCTGTGTCCAGAGCCCATCACAAGCATGTAATCACTGTAATATTACATGTGGCACTTGTTAAATTCTTAATAAAAAGCTTGAATGAGAAAAAAGAAAGATTGCATGCGAGTGGCAAAGATTAGCTGCAGGAGACAGCAGCCTCCTATTGCTTTCAATGGGGCTGCTTCCCACAGCTAATTGCAATGCACCCTTGTTGGTGTTCTTGCAAGTAATTAGAATTGGTTGCATTGGCAGGAGTGAATGCACCCTTAAGTTTGCCATTGAACATAGCACTAAGACCTACCTGGACTTCTGGAACAATGTACCAAGGACTGAAGATTTAAAATGAGATTTATTTGACCACAGTAAAAGTAGGCATGTTTGGTTAAAACTAAAAACAGCATTTCAGTAGCAGAACCTTATAACAACTGTAAAGCAGGGTGATGAAAATGGTTTGGGTTCATGATAGGGTTTTAGAGATATAATGTAATAAAGTGTATTTGATTGCCATCATCCCTATTGTAAGTACTAGAAAAGGGGTTTGGTTCCTCAGGCCAAAGGGGGAAGAAAGTGGGATTGTGTAGGCAATTTGTAAAATATATTTAAATTTATTGAAAAATTATGTACATCAAACAAAAAGTAAAATTTGAGAAAGAAAATAAATATGATACATGGTCATATAGGTACTGTAACAATCAACTTTGTGAACCATTTTACTTAATATTCGGAGTGGTGATTCCCGGTTGTAGAACTGGGGTTCCGATGCATTTCGGCATTATTGTAATAGCCTTTATCAAGGAAAAAATGGTTTGGGTTACCTTTGCTGCTTGAGAAAGTTGAACCAGAAATACATCATGGTTTAAAACACACTAAAAAAAAAACACCAAATATTGCATCAAATTGAAGGGATAGGGGTTATGACCTGGCCAAATTAAAGTCCTCATTTGATTCCATTTGAAATATTGTGGAGGGATTTTAAACAGGTGGTGTATGCAAGGAAACCCACAAACAATTTGCAACTGAAAGAATTTTGCATGGCGAAGAGGTCAAAGTTTGCAGAGACTGGTGGTCACTTACATGAAGCCAATTCTGCTACAGGGAAATTTGTTGCATACATGATTGTAAAGATAACATTTACTTGTGTTTTTATACAAGAATATCACCTTTTTCTGTTAGATGAAGATCTAATACTTGCCTGCTCAAATATCTTAAAAAAGTCAAACATTTCCTAGTTTTTTTTTTTTTTTTACATGACTGTATATATTGCATAGCCAGGTTTAAATAAAAAAAAAGTGATTAAAGAAATAAAACTTAAAGAAATAAAACTTTTCTTTTATCAACTAAGGATACTTATACTAAAAGCCCAGATCATGTGATTTTGTCACTTGTGTCACCTGGGACTGAAGATCTCAAACCTTACTAACATTGTCCAGTGGAGTCCCTCCCATTGCTGCCTAAACAAGCAAAATGTTACTGAATCACTGGCTCCAAGCTAGCTACTGCGTTTAACTTTAGTGTCAGCAACTTCCACTAGTGAATCTGATAATGGATAATTCTAGTGCTTCTGCTGCTAGCAGAGTCATTAATGATGGAAATGCTCATCTGACATCTCCTATTTTCTGCTCATTCATGTAGTTCTTGCAATTTTTATAGTGCAGTGCTAACTAGCTAGCGATGCTTACACTTGTAAGAGATATGTCTTTACATTATTCAGAATTTGTTGCAGTAAAATTGCAATTATATAAATGTAGCATTCAGCAGCAGAAACTATCTTCTAATTATTGATCATTTTCAGTCCGATGTTAACACCGACCTCCATAAAAAATGTGCCAACATATAAGGGTACTTAGGAAAATAGACCCAGCAATATTAGTAGAGTGGCGGAGGCTTGCAGAATGATTCAGATCATTTCAATACCTGTTATCGTTATAACACAGATAAGTAATGGAGTAACTGAGGCATTTTTCTTTAATGTTAGCTATATAAAATTTTTATAAGCAAGATTTTTTATTTTTATGGTAAATGATTAGTATGCACCTTCACTTTACTATGCCTTACTAAACTATGTCATTATGTTACTGCTTTAAACTCAACACTTCTCTACTCCTGGATTCCTTTTACATCTTTGTTTACCAAGTATATATTTAATCACACATTCTATATATTCAGTGGATGAAAGAATGGAAGGGTTATCTTTTAAAAAAAAACAGGATAAATTTGGTTTTATGACTAACCAGCACAAATTAATTTATGACTTTTAAAACAGTTTTTAGAAATTTAGAGGGGGGAACTAATGAAACCAGATTTCTGGTTGCTTTCCATGAGCTACTACACCCTCCTTTCCACTGCACTTTCTTAAACAGTGTTTAAAAATACAATATTTTGGTTTAAGTGTATTTTTTTCCACTATTTTAATACTTTAAACGTTAAACCCTTTCCTGGTATATATTGCTGTTTGTGCCCCTGCTAGGGAAATTTACCCTTCTAAAAAAAAAAGTAAATCTTGACACTTTTACTTTTTGTCACTTATTACTTTGTGTGTATATAAATGCATTTTTTTTTTTTTTTAGTTTTAGATAGTGTGTGATGGGTTTAAACCCCTTCCTCAAGATTGCACATTCATGTTTATCCTGATGCCTATGTACTAATGTTTAAGTACTGGGCTACCTTGTGAATGGCTATATATCTGTCAAAGTGATGATTGGAGGTGAGGGAACGGGAAGGGCTTCCACTTGTCTGCAGCAGAACAGACATCATTTTATCAGTTCAAACCTCTCAGCCTAGGGGCAGTAGAGCTGGCCATAGACGGTGTAATTTTCACTTGATTTCCCCATCAACACAGTCAATGTTGATGGAGGAATCCCTCCCATGGTGATATTGCGTTCTCCCGGCAGGGGTTGGGGAGCCATCTCAACCGGGAGAACACACAGTGATGATTGCCGCTGGCAATAATTGTATTGAAAATCCCAACAGGCTGGCTGTACCCAAGTTTATTTATCCATCAATTTGGGTACAATCAGTCTGCCTATACATAATTTGAACCTCGGACAGTACCTGCTGAACTGGTCAAACCATCTTTGGCCTACTTAACTATCCAGGAAGGGCTGCTTTTGATAGATTTTTAAAAGCACAGCTTAATAAAAAAAAAAAAATATATATATATATATATATATATATATATATATATACTGTTGTTTTATATTGTGGCATATTTGGAATGCATTAATGCAAAATTAAAAGGTTACAAAAAGGTCCACACTTTTATTCAGAAAAAATTGTGACAGGAGCAGTAAGCAAGATCATTTTTTTCATGAGGACAAAAGCTGCAAGGAAAGTACGGAATTCATGTAAAAAATACTCTAGGTTTAAGAGGTTAAAACAGAGTAGTCTAATAACAAAGTGAACATTTCTTTTTCTAAGCAAACATTTCTTACCTCTTTAATAATTGTGCTTTAATGGCTTTTAATAATTGGAAAACTTTCTCTTTATCCAAAAGAAACTGTGCTTCGCAAACTGTTTCCAATAGCTGTGGTCACCCTGAAATTTGTGGTTGCTGAAAACACTTGGGGCCCTACTGAACCTTCTTTATTAATCACTGAAATGCAATCTGGCTGCATATATAGTCATAAATATGCATATTTTTTACCTTTTTATCAGCTAAGTTAAGTTAAAAAATAATTCTGGATAACAGCAATTGGAGTCACACTGCAGCTCTCACATACAAGTTGTTTTGTGGTCTGAAACCCCCCACTGAACACTGGTCTAATCAATTTAATTTGTGCTTCCAGATCCCATGTTGGAGAGTTAGGTTGATGCTTGTGATTGTGAGCAGCAGTCCAACTCTTCTAACTGCTGCCAGCACAGGATACTTTAACCATTGCTGCAGCACTTAGCTAACAGTAATTACCAGATAAAACAGTGTTATAGAAATTCTGATTTATCCTCACTGGTAGTCACAAAGGTAAAAATTAGTCCTAATTATGAAGAGGTTTGACTTTTATAGAATCCTATTACTAATAAGTATTAATGACATAAGTGTCAAGGACAGAGTCATGAGCCAACTGAAAAGAGGAGGTATATGATATTAGAGGTACTGCTTACACATAAAATATTTATACAAATTAAGTTATCTTACTTACCGTGAGATTCATTTGTGCTTAATGTCAATTCAAATGTAATCTAAAATGCTTCATTTGGAATGCTCTAAATGTTAAATTACATAAACATTATTGTGAACACCCTAATAGCATTCCCTCATCATGTGCCACATTATGTCCTTTCATATGGCATTGCTTTTCATCATTTTACTTTTTGCTTTACATCAGTTTTTTATTGCTTTTGTTTTACTTTCCTTTTTCATAAAGAAGTGTCAGCAGCAACCCCTGGCATATGAGGATCTGCCCTTGTTGGATTCCTACATGGTATAATATTTGTTCTCTTTGTCACATGGCAACTGAGATTTGCTGATTATACTTTAGAAACCAAGAGGTCTAATTAGCATTTATACTAGTTTTAGTTATTGTACTGCAAGTGTTGATACAGGCCAGGAAATGGTATAGAGTCGAAGACCTTCCATTAAATTGCTCTTTTCATATAATGTCATAATACAATATGCTATTATGGAAGGTTTCTTATACATCAGTCTGCTGTTCCTGTTTGTTAAGGTAGAGTTGTGAGAAAACAAGCTTGTCTGATCTTTATATAAACTAAAATAATGATAAACATGCACACAACAGCCAAATTGCAATATCTCTGATGTACAAATGATTTAAACCAGCAATTGTCAGCTTGCTAAATTTATAGAGCTTCAAATGTGACCCCTACCATCATTAAAAGCCCAGAAATGTTATTCCTTGTTTTCAAGAGATTTGCACTATTTTCCTAGAGACAGTCTAAGACTGCAGTTATGTTCCATGAGACTATAAGAAAATATGTTACAGAAACTACAGGAATGTTAAAGCAGAAAGACGACTGTCAGAGATTGCAAACAACCTGAAGAAGGTAGTGAGAGACTGCAGGCACACTAAATGAGTTAGAGACTGTGGACATGCTCTATAAGGCAGGGAAAAAATGCTCAATTCCCCCATCAACACAGTAAGAGTTGAAGGGAATACCTCCCGCTGCGCTATTGTATGCTGACAGTGGAGAGCTTTTCCAGCCATTAGAATACAGCTATAGCAGTTGGCAGTAATTAAATAAAAAATCCTGACAGATCTATATATCGACTTCAGTACGACCAGCTTGCCGATACTGCTGAACTGGCAACATTTCTATTCATCTATGGCCAGCTTAAGTCTGTGGAACTATTAGAGGGTGAGTTAAAAGACTGCATATAAGCAAGACATTCTAAAACCACAGTCATGTTACAGCAGATTGCCAGAGATCACTATCCTCCAGGCTCTTTGCAAATCAGCATTCCCAGAACAATGCTCTTTACAACTCCTTTAAGAATCCATTCACACTAATCCGACTTGGACCATGACTTGTCAGCCTGACAAGTCGCGGTCCATCACGCTCCCATCGTACAGTACAGGAGCCGTTCTAATAGGAGCGGCACAAGTCGCTCCGACTTAGAAAATGGGTCCTGTACTACTTTGGGGCGACCTGGAGCGACTTGCATAGACATTCATTTTATGAAGTCCGTGCAAGTAGCGCCAAAGTCGTGCTGCACGCGACTTCACAGGTCGCCCCGAAGTCGGATCCACTGTAGTGTGAACAGGGTGTAAAGAATTACTGCTATTACAACATTTACAGTTGTTTTAATTACAGTCTAATAAAACTTTTTTTCTTGCCATTCTTTGAAAAAATGAAAATGGCCACTGTGAACTATATTTCCTGCTCTCTGTCCCTGACTCCCCACTGTGCATTGAGAACTGCAAAAGCATTGACTGTCAGATGTGAGGATCCCCATCTTGGTCAATTGATGTTTTGCTGATTCAGTCAGGCCAAGGACAGTAAATGTGGGCAGTAAGGTCTCATGCACACTGCTGCTCCTAAACTGACATTTTGAGGCTTTTTTCCTAAGCCCCCAAATGAATCTCAATAAAAGTCTATGTGTCCATGCAGAGTTTAGAGGTAGTCAAACCTCCTTCTCCTGAAGGCAGAAGAAGAAGGAGCTTTTGGGCTTAGGTGAGTTTTTATTTTCTCCTTTCAGCATTTACAATAAACCAGTGTGTATGAGGCCTATGATTATCTAAACAGGGGCTTTATCTGAGTTTGTTGAGTTGGTTTTTTCCAGATGCTCTGGTTTTCTTCCAAAATCCTTTAATAGACAGGTACATTATCTTTCTCAATCTGACCATTTATTGTGTACGGTATACAGTATATGGTAGGCACTTTAGATTCTGAACACCTTTTGGGGACAAGGTGAAATGTGAATGGTTTTATATATTGTGCAACACACCGAATAATATGTCATTGTCACATAACTACCATAAAAAATGTTGAGATGACCCCCTAAAAAGGCGCTGATTTTAATAAACAAAAGAGAAAACAGGCGCCTCTGAGTTAAGACTGCGATTTTAATATGGCAAACAAGTAATAAAAACTTACATCAAGGTAAGTATAAGCAAACAAGATGGGTCCTTCCGGTGTCCATGTGGAGGCTGGGGCTTGGAGTCATCACTGTGGGTCTGTAATCATCTCCTCTCTTCCTCTTCCTGTCTAGCAGGAAGTGGGGGGGGGGTGTCACGGCATTGAGATGGAGGCGTAATGACTGACGCGTTTCCGATCATGCGCACTGTGGTGGGAAATCAGTGCGCGCTCCTTTTTCAAAGATCCGACTTATATTATCCAACTTTTTTATTATCCGATTTTTATTTATCCGACTTTTTATTAAATCACAGTCTTAACTCAGAGGCGCTTGTTTGTTTCATGTTTGGAGATCGCTTCTGCTCCCCAACAGGCTGGCCCTGAGCATCCAGACTATTTCCTCATCTCACCTTAAGACTTTATCATAGCCTTGATGTGCTATTATATGGACTATCGTTTTTATGTAGTGCTAACAGCTTGTGCCACTTTTTCCATTTCTTGGCTGATTTTAATAGGCCCCCCCTAGGCTTTCTATTGGCGTTATAGCCTATACCTTCCCCAAAGCACTTACCAACCCAGCGGCAATGGAATCAATGACATCCAAGCTGTAACTTTTTGTTTGCAGGTTTTTTTTTTTGGCTCAGTGTTCAGGGAGAAATAGATAGGGTTTACAAGATGCTCAAACAGTAAAAATCACTCTGCTGAAGTAGAATTAACTTCAGCCCCTCTCATGGGCCTCGGGTGTGCCTGAGCAAGCTCTCTCAATGTGTTCTCTTTTTCTAGCCACCTTCCTAATCTCCTTGTCCTAACAAAAGTCAGTTTCCCATTCCTTGGGAAGCTGATGAGGCCTCAGGCCAAAGATGCAGAAAAAAGTTACCCCGCAGTAGGCCTCATCTTCAGGCAAAACCTGTGAAGCAAAAACTGGATTCCTGAACTCACATGCTATCCAGACAATAACTGGGAGGCAAATATCCTTCTAAAAGTGCTTCATAAATATTTATCTCTTTCCAAAGCCCACTTTGCTGTCCATAAACTACCTAGTATTTGGCCAGTGTGAAAAAATATTCATAATCTATAACACTGTACCTTCTAGTTCTATATGTTGGGGAACTAAAATATTCATAATCTATAACACTGTACCTTCTAGCTCTATATGTTGGGGAATGCTTGCCAACAACACACAGAAGCAAATGGTTCCCTAGGCTTAGGGGAAAGAAACAGAAAACAATAACACTCTGACCTCAGACTCACTGTAACCTAGCTGCCCACAATTTTTAGGTTAGTGGCACTCTATTTTTGGCGGGGTAAATAAATAAGTTCTACACCTTACCTACAGCAATTTTAGTCCAGAGAAATGCAGCACCACCATGACAAAAGTTTCTAAGAGAGGATGGTAAAATCTTCTTTCCTTCAAACCCAACTGGTGTTGTGATAAAATATTTAACTGACTATTGCCTACTATTAATAAAAATGAAAAGGAGAGGTGTTAAACAACTATTACCATAGAGGAAGCTGATGTTCTTAAAAAAATAGTTACTGTCCATATTGTTTGTTAAGGCTTTCTGAATGCTTCTATGGACAAATAAGATGAAAGTCTATCTTTTTATCATAATTATTTTGCTCTTGAAAAAACACTGAAAAGAAAAACACAATAACTTCATATTTTTGTTGCTCCAAGGCCTGTATGGCCTGCCTTCATTAACATTATAAGAAATTCCATAATAAATCAGGAAATTCATTACCAGAATGCCACAGTGGTACAGTATATATCTCTTTTAAAATCTTAAAAAAGTAGAGATGTGAAGCTGATTAATGATGCAAAACATAGGGCTTACAGTGTATGTAAAGATATACCCTTTTCATTTTGAATGGCATAAGAAATGTTTAAGACACCTGTAAAGATTTGTTTTTGTCTGTGTCCTATTACGGAGATATAGTTGTATTTTTAATCCCAGAATGGAACATTTCCCTTCACTTTTTATGTGACAACTCAAAAATGTTGAAGTTCACATCACTTTCTATACTGGGGACAATGTTTATCTGCACTAATACTAAAAATGAATCCTCCCAGTGGGGACACAGGCAACAATAAACACCAAACAATTGTTCTAATCCTTCCATATTGAATACAAAGCTACATAAATTAGATACACTTCAATCTATCTATGAGTAATTGCACATGTTAAAATGGCCAGGCTAGAGTCCTGACCTCAGTCCCACTTATGTGATGTGGTGTGATCCAAAGTAGGTTGTTTAATCAAGAAATTCCAAATATATGCATGAACATATGCATGTTTTGTACATTGATCAATGAAATTAAATAGCAGCTACAGGAAGTGATAATATTTGGTTTAGAATAATGCTATTACTTAATTGGGGGTTCATACATTTTTCCATCAATATTTCTCTACAAGGTTACTTCAGTGAATGTTGTATACTGTTCATATAGCAGAAATAGTTTGTTTCAAACTTTATTTGAATAAATCAATTGAATTGAATCATTTCAGTAAAATGCTTAGTATAATAGTCAATATTTTTATAATTGAAGAGCTACACTTATTAACCACTTCTGGACCAGAAGGATTTTCACCCTTAATGACCAGGCCATTTTTTGCGATACAGCACCGCGTTACTTTAACCTCCCTGGCGGTATGATTATGTCAGGAATTCTGTACCAAAAGCGGTACAATTTTTTTCATGGAAATTTGGCGTTATGTATTATAGGCCTACAATTCTTAGTAATTAGTGACTTAAACCTGACCAAAACAAGACTCTAGTAGACATCCCAGATGTGATAAATTTGAAACACAAATGCATGAATTATAATCTAATCAATAATATAATTGTATTATATAATATATAATATATAATATATATAATAAAATTCTATTATTGATTTGATTATAATTCATGCGTTATATATATATATATATGTGTGTGTGTGTGTGTGTGTGTGTATATAGGTGTATTTATATATATATATATATATAATATAAATGTGTTATGTGTTTGTGTTTGAATTTCCCTCCCAGTTCTGCTCCCATGCAGCATTGCTGCTGCAGGGAATGGAACTAGGAAGTCATCACACCGACGGACGAGCGGCGGGGATCTTGGCTGGCGGTCACAGCAATGAGAGATCATCACACGGGTGATCGCGTTCAGTCGCGTTCTGTCGCGTTTTTGCATTTGAAACACCGGTAAACACACGTTCTGAACATCCTGAACGCAAATAATTGCTTTCCAAAAAACGACACTGAACTCAACGGCCTCTAAATGACTGTAAACGACCCAGTGTACATGGACAGATAAGATAACATTGAGGTGGGTTCAGGGGCTTCTGAAAACAACGCCCAACTGCTCAACTGCTCAAAAACATCAGTTTACAAGTTGCAATGTACATGAGGCCTTAGGAGCATTCAGCATTTTTTTCTGCAGGCAAATCACTTTCAAAAATGCAAAAAAAAAAAAGAAAAAAGTTTTTTTTTCTGCTTTTAGAAGCTGAAGCTTCAAAAACGCTTCCAGGCCAAAATAATGCGTATGGACACATAGGATAACATTATTTTCTTCTTGAAGCAGAAGAAAAAAAAAATCAAAAAATCAACAGCTGCTGCTAGGAGCCTACAGTAAATGTGTAAACCAGCCCTTAGGGTCCATTCTGATCTAAAGTATGTGCTGCATTGAGGTGCATTATTGAATGCGTGTTGTCTTGACTGCTAACATGTTGCATTAAAACAGCTCATAGCACTGAATGCATAGTAAATGGAATTAGCATATATTGAATGTCTCTCCTATGTAGTTTAATACACCAGGGGTGGGTACTGCGATACTAATGTGCCACCACATTAGTGGTTAGCTTAAACGAGTATTTGCAAATGTGTGCAAACAAAATCCCTGTTATTAACACATACTGTTAAACAGGACAATTCAGTTGGTTAGCAGGCTGGTCGGTACAGTAAGTTGAGCTTGGCATTTCTTTGAATTTGTTTTGCATGCGTTGCCCTTCCATGTACTCCTTGCTGCAAAAGCCAGTTATAGGTAAGGGCAGAGGCCACTTGTTTGTAATGTGTCACCACATCTTTAAAAGGTAAATATTTCAGATGGTGTGGAGACTAACACTAATTAAACTCATTAGTTTAACCTAAATTTGATTCACAATTGCTGTACATATATTATAATTGTCATATGCTTTAAAAATGTTATTTTGCTATAGCTCAGTAAATAAAGTTTAACCATCATAAAACCACCATGTTACACATCCTTCCTTTTCAAGCCAGCTTCAGTGCTGTGCTGTAACAATTACTTGGTTATGCAATAGTATACCCAAATTTATTTTATATGTGTTTTTAGAAAGAGATAGCTTTCTTTTGGTGGTTTTTAAAAACTTTTTTTTCTTCGTAAAGTAAAAAGACCGATCATTTTGAAAAAAATATATATTTCTTTTGTTGTTACTTTCTATGGCTAGGGGCATGTTGTACTCCCACATATACAGACAGGAGGGGATATATATATATATATATATATATATATATATATATATATATATATATATATATATATATATATATATATATATATATATATATATATATATATATATATATATATAATATATATATATATATATATATATATATATATATATATATATACAAACCCTATTCCAAAAAAGTTGGGACACTGTACGAATAGTAAATAAAAACAGAATGCAATGATGTGGAAGTTTCAAATTTCAATATTTTACTCAGAATACAACATAGATGACATATCAAATGTTTAAACTGAGAAAATGTATCATTTTAAGGGAAAAATAAATTTATTTTAAATTTTATGGCATCAACACATCTCAAAAAAGTTAGGACAAGGCCCTGTTTACCACTGTTTGGCATCCTCTCCTTTTTTATAACAGTCTGCAAATGTCTGGGGACTGAGGAGACAAGTTGCCCAAGTTTAGGAATAGGAATGTTGTCCCATTCTTGTCTAATACAGGTTTTTAGTTGCTCAACTGTCTTAGGTCTTCTTTGTTGCATCTTCCTCTTTATGATGCGCCAAATTTTTCTATGGGTGAAAGATCTGGACTGCAGGCTGGCCATTTCAGTACCCGGATCCTTCTTCTAAGCAGCCATGATGTTGTAGTTGATGCAGTATGTGGTCTGGCATTGTCATGTTGGAAAATGCAAGGTCTTCCCTGAAAGAGACGACATCTGGATGGGAGCATATGTTGTTCTAGAACTTGGATATACCTTTCAGCATTGATGGTGCCTTTCCAGATGTGTAAGCTGCCCATGCCACACGCACTCATGCAACACCATACCATCAGAGATGTAGGCTTCTGAACTGAGCGCTGAGAACAACTTGGGTTGTCCTTGTCCTCTTTCGTCCGGATGACATGGCGTCCCAGTTTTCCAAAAATAACTTCAAATTTTGATTCGTCTGACCACAGAACAGTTTTCCACTTTGCCCCAGTCCATTTTAAATGAGCCTTGGCCCAGAGAAAATGCCTGCACTTCTGGATCAGGTTTAGATTTGGCTTCTTTTTTGGCCTATGGAGTTTTAGCTGGCAACGGTGAATGGCACGGTGGATTGTGTTCACCGACAATGTTTTCTGGAAGTATTCCTAAGCCCACATGTTGTGATTTCTATTACAGTAGCATTCCTGTATGTGATGCAGTGCCGTCTAAGGGCCCAAAGATCACGGGCATCCAATATGGTTTTTCAGCCTTGACCCTTACACACAGAGATGGTTCCAGATTCTCTGAATCTTTGGATGATATTATGCACTGTAGATGATGATAACTTCAAACTCTTTGCAATTTTTCTCTGAGAAACTCCTTTCTGATATTGCTCCACTATTTTTTGCCGCAGCATTGGGGGAATTGGTGATCCTCTGCACATCTTGACTTCTGAGAGACACTGCCACTCTGGGAGGCTCTTTTTATACCCAATCATGTTGCTTATTGACCGGCTGTTCCTTATATGTACATTTAACTTTTCCGGCCTCTTATTGCTACCCGTCCCAACTTTTTTGGAATGTGTAGCTTTCATGAAATCCAAAATGAGCCAATATTTGGCATGACATTTCAAAATGCCTCACTTTCAACATTTGAAATGTTATCTATATTATATTGTGAATAAAATCTAAGTTTATGAGTTTTGCAAATTAGTCCATTCCTTTTTTACTCACAATTTATACAGTGTCCCAACTTTTTTGGAATTGGGTTTGTATATATATATATATATATATATATATATATTTATTTATTTATTTATATATGGGATGTCAGACTCATATACAGACAGGAAAGGGTACAAATAGACTATTTAGAAGGTGTCATACTCACTCATGTACAGGCAGGATAGGGGTGTATATAGATTATATAGCAATGTCATACTCACACATTTGCAGGCAGGAGGGAGAGGTGGCTGACAGTCTATAAAAAAAGTAATCACAGGCTAAATAGATCCAAAATTAACTTGTAGTACAAAATATAATCTGCAGATCAATCAAACAAGGCGTATGCTATATTCATTTCTACCATACCTACTGAACGCTGCTTAGAAAAACTTTGCATACTTGTTCTTTTTATATTCTATATTTTGCAACATCAGCTTTATTTGAGCAAAAAATTGTGTAAAATATGCATAATTAGTAAAACAGTAGGCCACATTTGTGTTGTTCAGGGATGCATTTTTAAATGTATCAGGCACAGCAGTAAAACAATATTTTGCTTGTGCCCAGTGGCAAACACCATGCAGTTATGTGTCGCATTAAGATATAATTATTTCCTCTGCCCAAGAGCAAATGGAAAAAACAAACAATAATACCATATATTATTAAAGAAATGACTATTTTGAAATATCACTAATAGAACGGAGATGTTGGTTGCTGCAAGTTTTACATACAAGACTGAAACAAAGCTGAAATTTCAACTCTGTGAACAAAGCAATCAATCTGGGCTGAAAAATCTTTAAACTGTGTACAATGCTCTGTGCCCTGCAGTGTCTCAAACATCGGGCAATAAAAGTGCTTGTTTCAAGACAGGTATGGTAAATCAACGTCTGCTTCAACATATCGCTGTTAATGAGGAAAAGGCCAATGTGAATGCTCTATGTAAGGAATCAATGACTAAGACAGTAAAAATACTTTTATCCCTAAGCATGTTCAGGCAGTCAAGAAACATTCTGTTTATCTGATAGTAGTCCCACCATTTGATGTTAAGGTGCAAACATCTACAATACATACCATAGCCACTATATGCTAGACTTATTCTAATGTTCTTCTCATTAATGCATAATGCCTGAACATTTATAAGTTATGACAATTTTTTTTTTTAGACATCTCCAATATAGGTGGACAAGGGCAAGCTAAGTAAACCAAACATATGTTGTAACATATACAGTCATGGCCAAAAATATTGCCACCCCTGCACCTCTGTCAGATAATGCACCATTTTGCCCAGAAAATTGTTGCAATTACAAATGTTTAGACATTCTCATGTTTATTTCTTTAGTTTGTATTAGTATGACACAAAAAAGTGTTTTATGAAACAAAAAATATAAAAAAAAGGGAAACAAAAAGCCAAATCGGACACATTCCACGCAAAACTCAAAAAATGGACTGGACAAAATTATTGGCACCCTCAATTTAATATTTGGTAGCGCACCCCTTGAAAAAATAACTAAAATCAATTGCTTCCTGTAACTATCAGTGAGTTTCTTACACCTCTCTAATGGAATTTTAGACCACTCTTCTTTTGCCAACTGCTCCAGGTCTCTCAGATTGGAATTGGAACTGCTGTTTTAAGATCTCTATGGGATTTAGATTTGGACTCATTGCTGGCCAGTTCAATATTCTCCAGCGCTTTGTCCTAAACTATTTCTGGGTGCTTTTTGATGTGTGCTTTGGGTCATTGTTATGCTGTAAGACCCATGATCTCTGACAGAGACCCAACTTTCTGACACTGGGCCTTAGATAGCATCCCAGGATTCTTTGGTAGTCTTAAGATTTGATATGTTTTTGTGTCAGCAGAGGAGCCCTCCTGGGTCTCCTACCATATCATCCCTTTGATGGTGATGTATGGCTGACACAGTTGTACCCTGTGCCCAAAGGTCGGCTAGAATTTGTCTGGAAGTTGATCGAGGTTCTTTATCCACTATTCAAACAATCCTTCATTGCGTTTTCTAATAATTTTTTCTTTTTTGTCCACATCCAGGGAGATTAGCTACAGTGCCATGGGCTGTAAATGTCTTGACAATGTAGCACACAGTGGACACAGGAACATGGAGATGGACTTGTAACCTAGAGATTGTCCATGCTTTTCCACAATTTTTGTTCTCAAATATTCAGACAATTCTTTGCTGCTCTTTCTCTTGAGTAAATATTTTACTATTTTAGCTAGTTTCTGGTGTGATTTATATATTGTCATCATCTGTTAATTGATACAGGGGAGTTCAATTACAAATTACAGAAGTATTAAAAACTTGGAATGCAATTATTTCTTACAATTTTGAGAAAAGTCAAAAGATTTTGCCAAAAGATTTGCCCAGTCCATTTTTGGAGTTTTGCGTTGAATGTGTCAAATCTGGCTTTTTGTTTCTCTGCTTTTTTATTGTCATACGAATACAAACAAAAGAAATAAACATGAGAATGCCTAAACATTTGTAATTGCAACAATTTTCTAGGCGAAGTGGTGCATTATCTGACAGAAATGCAGGGGTGGCAATATTATTGGCCGTGACTGTATAGTGTATCAAAACAGCTCCCAGACAGTTGACATGCTTCTTTCCTATAGTCACAAATACCTCCCAGGCACAAAAGTGCACATGAGTAAAATATTAAAGCAAAAAGTTTAAAACATATCTGTTGTGGGTTCTACAAGAAGATACATTTCAGCTTAATTTCTAGTTTACTAAGCTGAGGTGAAAACATTTTTCATTAGTGCTCAGGTATAATCCATTATATTTTTTAAAATGTATTCTTTATTGGAGTTTTACAAAGAACAAACATGTAAAAGCCATAACCGTAGTTGTAAAACAGATGTTCCGACTAGAAATAAGTACATTTAATGAACAGTATCATGATAAATGCAGACAGTAGGGAGTTGAGGGAACGGGGTAGGGTATTAGGAAGGCAGGAGGGAGGAGGGAGCACCAGCGGGTTTTGGGTATAGAGACAGGTGATCAATAGGTAGTTCACATTGGATTAGTTATATTTGAACAGTACATTTTGGATGATGTAACCAAAGCGACCACATAGCCCTAAATATTTCTAAGTGCAGGTTTTTCCTAGCAACTATTCTTTTCATTTCACACTGGAAGTTGAAATTAGCTCTATCTAGTATTTGAGATGGAAGGGCTTTCACAGGTTTTCTATAGCCTGGCAGCATATAGTAAGTGGATGACAATATATCTGGATTGGGGTGGATACTTTATATGCCGATATGTAGTAGAATTAATGTGGGAGGCGGGGGTGAGGATATCTCAAGTGTGGAGGGAATCAGAAAAAATATTTGGTTCCAGAAGGATATTAGGGATTTGCAGAACCAGAGGGTGTGGACAATGGAGCCAGTGCTTCCACAGTATTTCCATTTTAGATAATGGAGTCAAATACCATCTGTGAATGGTTTTCTAGTAGGATTCCCAGTGGTTGGTGCAGTGGGATGCTTTGAAAGTTTCTCTAAATGCTTGCAGCCACTGGTCTTGGGGGAAAGGAGTATTCAATTCCTCAGCCCATTTGTTCAGAGTGTTCACTTGGGAGCAGGGGCATGAATATACCAGGGAGATACCTTTTTTAGGGCAAGGGGTAGAGAAGTAATGCTGAAAAATTGGTGCTGGGATCGACACTGTGGAGAGTAGTTTAGAGGAATCCAGGAAATGAGAGATTCTTGTGTATGTGTAGGCTTCTGAGCTTGGGAGTTTAAACTTATCCTGGAAAGCTGCAAATGTTTTTAGGAAATTGGTTTTTACTATGTCACCGATGGTGGAGATACTGGAGGAGTGCTAGTCGGAGTGGTTCAAGTGAGGGATGCAGGAGGATATGGCCCTTAATGGTATTTGTAGTGATCTAGCAGGTGAATTAGGGGGGTAGGGTGAGCATTCAGTGGGGTTGGAGAGTATCCTGCTTCAATCAGTAAAAAGTAGACTGTTAGGGTAGCGGGCTGTGAATACAAAGCTTCCATTATTGACGATATTATTTCTGGTGTAGGATGCCATCAAAAGTATAGTTGATCTAAAATTGAGGCATAGTAAAAATTGCTGACATGAAGTAGTCCTACACCACCTTTTCCGTTGGGTCTGTATAGTATGTATCTAGCACATCTAGGTGGTTTAGAGTCCCAAACAAAGCCAAACAAAATCAGTTAGTTGTCTCTGGATCAAAGTTAGGAGAAAGTTAGGAATAGGTATAATTTGTGTACAAAATAAATAGAGAAGCTTAGACAATATAATCATTTTGATGGTGGCGATACGCCCGAGTTTTGAAAGGCCTATGCAGCGTATGGATTTTAAGAGGGTGGGCAGATTTCAGGAGAAGGCATGGTAGTTTAAATTGGTCAATTGATTTGGGTTGGAGGTAATCTGTATTCCCAAGTATGGAATGGATGTGTTCACCCACGTATAGGATAGAGTGGATGTCAGCTGAGCCTACAATTGAGGAGGGAGGTGTATGGGGAGGAGTAAGGATTTTGTGGTATTTAATTTGTAGTATGACACAGAGCTAAACTGGTAAAGGGTGTCTTGTATTGCCTGCAGGGACTAGAGGGGGATAGGGACTATCAAAATTGCATCGTCAGTAAATGAGCTGATTTTTTGGTCCATGCCGTTGCAGGGAATACCCGAGATTTTCAGATCAAATCTAATTTTAGAGGCCAAGGGTTCCATCAGTAGAGTAAATATAAGTGCGGAGAGGGGGCACCCCTACCTTTTTCCATTTGAGATGTCAAACGGGATCGACAAGGTTCCTCAGGTGAGTACTCTAGCTGATAGGTTGAAGTATAGGGATAGGATTGCGTCTTGTAACCACCCTGTAATGCCAAATTTAGTAAGCACCGCCTGGAGGAATTTACAGTGGACAAAGGCCTTCTCTGCATCAAGGGATAGAAGCAGAAAAGGGTTTGAGCATGTGAAGCTTGGTGAGTAAGATTGAGCACTCTCCTAGTTGCATCTTGAGCTTGCCTACATGGGACAAAACCGACTTGGTCAGGACGTACTAGCTAAGGGAGAAACACCATCAATCTATTAACAAAAAATTTAGTGAGCAATTTGATATCAGTATTTAACCACTTTACCGCTAAGTACTGTAATAGTACTGCGGCAAAGTGGCTCGTTCCCGTCTGACGACGTAGACCTACGTCGCCAGACTCCTCCCCTGTAGGCGGCGCTCGGGCGCCGCCGGAGGCGCGCTCCCGCTGTTTTCATTCACAGCGGGAGTCGGGCCAGGGGAGGAGCAGCCCCGATCGTCGGGGATCTAGTGTGGAGATCCGCCCGCTGTGTGTAAACACAGCGGGCGGATCTCCATAGTGACAGGGAGTGACAGATCGGAGTGTTCAGCATAGCTGGACATCCGATCTGTCCCTGGCTCACACAGTCACCTCCCCCCCCCACACGTCAGTAAGCACCAGGCATACATTAACCCCTCCCTCTCCAATAAAATTAACCCCTTCACTGCCAGTGTCATTTTTACAGTAACAGTGCATATGTATAGCACTGATTACTGCAGTAATGTCACTGGTACCCCCAAAAGTGTCAAAAATGTCAGTCAAGGGTCCGATCTGTCCGCCGCAATGTCGCAGTCCCACAAAAAAAATCGCAGATCGCCGCCATTACTCGTTAAAAAAAAAACACCAAAAATGACATAAATCTTTCCCTTTGTTAGTAAACGCAATAACTTTTGCGCAAACCAATCAAAATACGCTTATTGTGATTTTTTTTACCAAACATGGGTAGCAGAAAACAAATTGGCCAAAAATTTAAAAAAAAATTGTTTTTTACATCTTTTTTGGGGGGAATTTCATATAAAAAAATGTTAAAAATATTGTTATTTTTTCAAAATAAACGCTCTTTTTTTGTTTATAGCGCAAAAAGTAAAAATCGCACAGGTGATCAAATACCACCAAAAGAAAGCTCTGTTTGTGGGGAAAAAAGGACGTCAATTTCGTTTGGGTACGGCGTCGCACGACCGCGCAATTGTCAGTTAAAGTTGCACAGCGCCGAATCGCAAAAAGTGGCCCAGACGTAAGACAGCAAAATGCTCTAGTGGTAAAGTGGTTAAAAGGGATATAGGCCTATAATTATAGGCAGCAGAGATATATTTCCCAGGTTTACTGATAGTAGTTATTATAAAGTGCAACATGTCTGTAGGCAGGGAACAAGAGGAACCAGCAGCATTGAAGAGGTCCTTTAGTTTAGGGCCTAAGATATCAGCAAAGTTTTTGCAGAAGGGGTTAGTGAAACTGTCTTTTCCGGACATTTATGAAGAGGAAGTGCCTTGATTGCAGAGAGGACTTAAGCCGTAGTAAACAGTTTGGAGATATTTTTGAGTTGGGCCTCTGTAAATTTATTGGGGCCAGGAAGCTATGGATTTGCTCTTCAGTAGGTTGAGGGGTGAGAGGGTAGTTTTTGAGGTTGTACAGGGAAAAATAAAAGTGGCTAAATGCATTAGCGATTTCTTGTGGGTTGGTTAAGAGTTGTTTAGGAAGTCAGTTTCATCGGCGCGTTGAGACAGTTGGAGGGGTTTCATGGAGGTGAATCAAGGCTCTTAGGTGTAGAATGAGCAATCTCTAGTAGCAACTGCTCACAGAGGAATGTGATCTTGAGTGCCTGGGTCAGGCTGGTCAGTAAACAGGTGAGGTGGTAGAGTAAGACCAAAAAGGAAATCTGAGGCTGGTGTAAAGTAGGGAGGGGAATAAAAAGAGAGAACCCGTCAACAATGCAGGTTCAATGTGCAGTATTACTGCTGACAGTTTCCAAAGGGGAGGGGATTTCTTCCAACAGCGTCCAGGAAATCTGAGCCAGTGGAGTGAAAGTTAGGCTTGTTGGAGGCAATGGTCTGCAGCAACCTGGCTAAGTAACAAATTGAGGTCATGTGTGCAAACGGGTTGTGTCAGGCGTCTTGGAGGGACCAGTCAGCTTCCATTTGGGAGTGAGGAGGAGAAGGTGGTCTCAAGTTTTCAGCAGGAATTATTTGCCAGAGCCTCAGTAGTTAAAGGCCAGCAGAGAGCTTGTGCACAACTTGAGTTTTCCCTTGAAATGTGATCAGGAGCTTAGTGGGGAACCCCCATTTGTATGGTATATGGTGGTTCTGGAGTGCCTTCCTTATCGTGGCCAGTTGTCGGCGATTCTCCATTGTAGCCTTGGAGAGATTTGTATACAAGGCAATTTCAGTAAAAGGTTCAGGGTTCACTTGGCGGCAAACATAACTTAGCGTTCTAGAAGTTGATGCACGCCAATACATCCCATGGTTTCTCTGCTGGGAGGAGGGGAGGTTTTGGGAGCCTGTGGGCCCTGTCAATTTCCAGGTCCCTGTCCATCAAGGTGGGTACTAGTGCTCACATTAATTTATTGCAAAAGTCGTACCAGCTCAGGTTGTTGTACTGATTATGTCATTGTGGGCAGTGAAGAGGTCAGACATTTTGTTTTTTACATGGTGAAGTCTCTGGTCCTGGTTTGTACCACATTTGGCAGGGATGTCACTGCTGCTGAGAGGTCTGAGTACAGTGTCTGCTTGAGGAAAATTTGCATATTCTTCATCATCTGCTCAGAAATGAGCTGGTCTTAAGCAGGGAAGTTATCTATGGCTGAAGGCTGCTGGATGTCAGGGAGAGGTAAGCTTGGATTTTACTGGTGATGCAGAGGTAGGTGAGCAAGGTGGGGATACTCACAGTTTGTTGCTGCTTGCTAGGGGAAGCCTGGGTGTTGTGGTCTGCCACTGCCAGCACATGGAGAGATCCAAGCAGCATGCTTGTGTGGGCTGCCGGTGCCATCTTGGTTGCAGCCTGCTTCGGCTGGTGGGAAGAAGCTTGTTACCTTTTAAGGCATTTTTAACTGTTTCCTCCTCTTGGACATTATGCCCTAATGTTGTCTGACCCTCTGGGGGAAGTTGGGAATGATTTATTCCCCATTCTTCGAGCTGTGGAGCTGCTGAAAATCAAGTGCTGTGTGGAGCAGCGAGATCAGGTAGCCATCCATGGTGTCGGCAAGCCACGCCCCTGGTATAATCCATTATAAAGTGCAAATGTTTTACTTTTGAGTGTTCAGAGGTTGAAAACTCATGTGTGTTACTATTTACAGGTGTGTGTGGGGGGAGCTGGTGTCACAAAACAAATTTAAGGTAATGTTTAGAAAAAGACCCTTATGTATTCCTGTTGTTGCCAATGCAAACTGGAAATTTAATGTTGTTGTGCCTTCTCTGTAAACTGCAGGAAGGCATGCAAGTAAACTTACAGGAAGGAAAGGATTTAGGATGAGCATTGCTGAGTGATGAATATTACTAATAGTGCAAGGAGAAGGAAGAATGTGAAGTGGAGAAGTAGGAGGATACGGTCTTTTGCCTATTCAGCCCCCTGTTCAGTGAGAGCCGAGCATTATATGTAGAAGTGGCATTTCTACTGCTTTTATATATGACAGCTTCTTGTTCTCAATGGTTCTAAGGAAGGCCCCAACCACATATTTTATACATTAATATGGAGGAGCAGTATCTGGTGGTTTCCAGATTTTAATAAGTCCTTTGCCCTTAGACTTCAGCATGGCCTTTACACACAAAAAATAAAAAAACAACAATTGTATATAAACCAGGTTTCCTATATATTTGGATCAGTTCATTGATCAGTTTGACATACTGTTTTCTTCTTGGTGTGCTACCACAAAAAGTAGTTTCCTATAGGGACACAGCTGCAGACTTTATCCCAAGCCACACTGACTGCTTCCATGGATACAGAGCATTGCTTGGCCTTTCCCCCTGCTCTCTGCTCACATGATTTGACTGACAGCAGATGGACCAAA
The DNA here is from genome assembly GCF_965119305.1 of Pelophylax lessonae. Lineage (NCBI taxonomy): Eukaryota > Metazoa > Chordata > Amphibia > Anura > Ranidae > Pelophylax > Pelophylax lessonae. Next base: position 434,907,666 of record NC_138769.1, read on the forward strand.
TGGCTCGGGCTGCCTCAGCAAAGCCTGCGAGAATTGGGGGTGGGGGTGGGGTTGGAGAGCGGCTACAGATAGGCAAAGCACTGGATCTCTGGCTCAGGTAGGTATAAGGGGGGGGGGGGTGAGAGGGCAACCCAGGTATTGGAACATTTTTTACCCTAGTGCAGGAAATGAATTAGACTTTAGAGCTACTTTTGTGTTTTGTTTTTTTTTTTCAAACATAACAATGAACTACTAAAGTAAAAGACAATATCTACTGAATTAAATAGTATTTTAAAAAAATACATAGCTTCACAATTAAAATTGTATTGTATTCAGTTGTATTATGAAAGAATTGTGTTTTTTTTTTTTTTTACTCTTGTTGTCAGATACATTTGCTTTTTCTAGACGTTTGCTCTTGTAAATGGCTGTATATATAAAAAACTACTGAGATATTTGAAACAAATATGTAACATGCATTGTGTCACATTTTTTAGAGGGCTTATTTTATAAGTCTAATGAAAACCAGTGCTGATATTAGTGCTGACCAGTATGATTTTAGCTGTTTGGTATATTGAAAAAAAGTTTCCCTATTGCATCCTAGAAGTCACAATTCTTTGTTATTAAATAATAATCAAACAATAACAACTGTATATACAATATGTATATATATATATATATATATATATATATATATATATATATATATTTTTTTTTTTTTTTTGTTATTATTATTACAGGTCAGTGTATGTAAACTGAAATATAAATAAATGCTGACGGTGCCTAATGTCATCTTGTATCTTAAAGGATTGAGAAGGCAAAACCTCTGCAACTGTGTTCCCAGAGCCATTAACCCACTGTTTTTTGTTTTGTTCTTTATTTTATTACCAATATTGAAAGCCAGTGCAATTTTTAATAAAAAAGAGTTGAGCAAGGCTCCAACAGAAACTTTCTGGAAACAGAGCAGAAATCTAGCCTTTTAAATTCCTGAAACATACAAGAAGCAAATGAAGTATTCAGTCAATGAGTGTCCAGAGAACCTGACACAAAACTGTGTCAAGCCATTATATTATTAGTGTATCACATCAATTTTCATCTCCTCTCAAATCAACACTTTTTAACTATACCCAAATATATAGATTTTTTTATTTAATCGCCCAGTATTTTAAGTTTTTTATTAATATGTAGATTGTTTCTGAAAACCTTAAATCACTTACTTATACATTTATTTTCTACAATAGCAAACTGTTCATGAAGAAAGCACTCGTTCATTGATTGAGGGAATGAAAGTGGATGCCTCCTATGTGCCTTCTACATACCTGGCAGAGATTGCACGCTTCCTGCAGTCTGTTGCTGAGGTTGATCTTCTACTAAACTCTTCATGTTTTAATAAAAAAGACTGTGAAGATCTCACCAAACAAGATGAGTGTCTTAAGGTAAGAAAATTCCTCTTTTTAATAAAATTGTCTTTTATTTCAATAGATGATTCTAATGCAGCTTCAGTGCTATTTTACCAGAATAAGTAGCTGGCTAAAAGATCATACAGGAAATGCCTGTAATTTTCAGTTTTCTAAACAGATGCAATGTTAGAAGCAACAATGCAAAACAGGTACAGCATGACAAAGAGTATGCATAAACTATGGACAACTTCAAAACTGTTTATGAAAGCTGAAAAAAAAAACATGACATTTTCAGAGCAATGTCACTGTGGCAACTAGAGGGATTGAAGACTTGGGGACAAAGGGTCAATCTACTGAAACTGGAGTAGTCTGGTAGTAATCAAGGAGGGGCTTCCCATAGTAGCTGGTCTTTTGAAGAAGCTGTGTGCTGTCCACTCACTGGTTCTGACAGTGAAGGGTCATTCACCTGGCTGTAGATCACATACCAAGCTACCTTCTGCCTCATCAGGTATTACATCTCTGAGCTAATGAGGGATGAAAGCAGAGATAGTATCTTTCCTGGGTTTGTATAATAACCCTAGACATTTTTGGAAAGGAAGGGGCCTGTGCTTGTATCATAGCATTATGAGTAATTTGGCACTCGACTATAATCTGGAAATATTCTGTTGAGTTTTCAGTACTTGGAACAGCTTTGGTTGACTTGGGAGCATTCCAAAAGGTTATCCTGTCATTATTTTACATAACGAGGGATTGTAATTTCACTTGTATTGCTGGTGCATGAATCATCTTTCAGATTTGACTTTTACCCAGTACATTGTTCATCAAGCATCTATCGCATCTCTCCCACACTGTCCTTGGGAGCCTCTCCTGCTGGTCTTCATTCAAGGCCCACACAACAGTCTCTGGCAGCTTTTTATTCACTATCTGCAAAAACAGCTGCTGCAGACCTCCCCTTACTCTCCAGCATTCTAGGTGCCCAATGTGTTAGAATTATATCATTTTCTGTAGTACATAGTCTCTGAGTGCTTTCCTCACTCTACTATGGCTTCCATAGTAGAGGTAAACTACAAAGCACTTATGATATGTCAACTGGCATTTCACAAATATGCAGGAAAAGAGTAGCCTGTGCATATCTTGGCCAAAACATCCCTGCGTGGCCATGGTACTTTTCAAACAGATTTTTCTTTTAATAGGGACTCACTTGTACATATTTATGTGTTCATAAAAATAAATGACTTTGGGTTGTTATCTTTGCTTGGGCAATATTCACATTCTTTGGTTTATATTTTCAACTGTCAAAATGAAGCACATAGCAGTGCTGCATTATAGATTTTTATGTTACTGTTTATTTGCTGTTGACATCAAAGAACTTCTTCTGGTTATAAACCAGTAGAAGAACTATAGCTAACAAAGATCTGATAAAAGTATATACAGATGATCTTTCAATATCCTTAGCTAGTATCTTGTTTATTGATTTGTTTTAAAGAAAACCTGCTGCTTTTGTCTTCTCTAACACGCAAATATAAAATGTCATTGTTTTCTGCTCTTTTTCTTGTATGACATGGTATCTTCTTTATATTTTACTTGGATACTGAATGCTATATTATGTATCCTGTAGATGTCACTGTTACTATAACAGTATGACAAGGTTTCCTTAGTAGAAACATATGCGTTAAAGACAGCAATAAATACAAAATAGTTCATTTGTATAATAAATCAGTAATATTTATGTAGTATAACACACCTGTTATTATTTAAAAAAAAAAAAACATAAAAAGAAACTTTTGGTGCATTTGTACTATTGGATTATACAGAAAAGAAATGGTTAAAACTGTTAGGCTCCTTTCACACGGCCGCTCCGTGTGAAAGGTCCGCTGCGGGACTTTTTTTTTTTTTTCTTCCACGGAGCGGATGACATTTCTGTCATCCGCTCCGTGTGCCCGCATATCATCCCATCCGTTTGCGGATGATATGCAGACATAATGTAAGTATATGGCACTGCGGATGTCAGCGGATGACACCGCTGACATCCGATTTTCCTTCCTTTCCGTTTTTTACACGGAAAGGAAAAATGGGGTTCTGTTCCATTTGTAAAAACGGAACAGAACTGAAAGGAGGAAAATCGGGTGTCAGCGGATGGTATTCCGCTGACACCCGCAGTGCCATTCACTTACATTATGTCCGCAAATCATCCGCAAACGGATGGGATGATTTGCGGACACACGGAGCGGCCGTGTGAAAGGAGCCTTATATAAACCTTCACATGTCTAAATGATTTATATTTATGTTGTATTTTATTATGAGTACATTCAGTAGTGTTATTGGTGTCTTTGAAGAGCAATACTGTGCAAAGGGTAAAACCAGTTAGTGCACTGTCAGTTATACATACCTCCCAACATTTTGGGATGAGGGACATCTATTAGCAAAACAATGTAGGCATAGGTTGCACCCGCTGACATGCCCCTTAAAAGAGAATTATACAAAAAATGATTAGTTAAATCCCCAAGTGCTTTTTTTATCCACTACTATTCATTTAAACCAGCTTTTGAAATATACAAATGGAGCAATTCATAAACTGTGTGAACGTTTTAGCTCTGAGAAACACTTTTTGAAATATGAAAAGTGCATTTTATATATAACCATATAGATCAGATCAAAATGAGGGACAAATGAGGAGAAAAGAGGGACAGAGGGACTTTGTTCCAAATCAGGGATAGTCCCTTGAAATTAGGGACAGTTGGGAGCTATGAATGATATAGTATAGAGTATTTAAAGAAGAATTCTAGGAATGTCATTTTTTTTGCATAGTTACATTGGTCTGGCTTAGGCCAATGTAACTATGCACATACTATACTGTTAGGATCTCTCTAGTAGCCATAAAGCATTGTAGTAGATACTGCAGCGCCAGTGAGCTCCATCAGCTTCATGTCCTGCACCTTCCTGCCCTGCTGCTCGATAAACACAGGAGGTTGGCTGCTCAGTAAGGGCACCAGACAGAGAATAGTTTGCAGTTTCAAAATAAATGCAAAGAATTATCTGATTAGACAAGGTGGAGAGCCACAGTGGTGACATCATTCTCTGTACCTTGTCCAGTTAGAGAGATCTTTCCATTCATTGAGAAATGGTCAAAGCTGTAACTATGTAAAAAACACCATATCTAGAATCCCTTCCATAAAGCTATTCTTTAATCTGAGTTCCTTGTAAGCTATTGTTGCCAGAATTTATAGATTTGTAGCATGGAGGAATAGGTATTTTGGTTTGTGAAGTCTGTGTCGTGTAACTTATTTTCTGCCTGCTTGAAGTATCACAAATCATATTCAAACTTCCAACTTTTTACCACGAATACTGTAATATATCAGGGTTTATGTGCAGGAAAGGTTGCAAGGAGCCTACATGTGGGGGTGTTTGGGAAAACCTCACCCACCCTGTAAAAAGATAAGGAAACTGGATTCCCAAATTGGCAACTTACAACCAAAAGGAATTGTGGTACAGTGCTGTACTATAGCTATACCTTTAAGTGAAACTATGCAGATCAGCCATTTTACTGCTTATGTACATTACACATTCTATTGCTTTATCAATCTTCAGAAGACAGTTTTTACTGCACTGCTCTATCCATTTGTGTATGTTAGTGTAAATCTATCACAGAAGAACACATTTGATTACAATCTATTACAGCTTAGTTAATGCAGTAAAAATGGTGCACAGAATTCCCTCTAATAAATATCCAACAACACTTCATGTGCTAGCCAAAGACAGTCTTATTTTTTCAAGTCCACAACTATGCTTTACTAAAACACCAGAGAGTGGTTTACATGGTTGGACAGTGACATTTGTTTTTATGGCAGTTACAAATTCAGTGCAGTGTGTTTCATTTATCTTTGACTTAGTATATCAGAACATTGCCTAGATCCAGTTTATCTGATGTATTACACAGGGCGGGAGGGTTTATCTGCATGATGTAGCCATAGATTGGCTTTGTTCCCCTAGGTATTTACTAGACAGACAAAACTATTTGTAGGCAGTCATGCCATTTATCTTTATTTTATTTTATTTTTGGGGGGGGTGTGGGTGGTGGGGGGCGGGGGTTGTGCTAGGAAATAGTTTGCTCTTAGTGTCTTTCCATTAACCTATTCTAAGAGCATTGTATACTTTAACCACCAGTAAATCTGGAAAAAAATGCTACTTTGGAAAGGTAAAAACTACGATTGCAATGGAGCTCTCCCACACAGTGCTCTTTTTTGTAAAAAAAAATAAAAAAAAAGCAGTTTTACTTACCTTTCCCTTGGCAGCCAGCACTATACTTATTCCTTTGACACTCTGGGTTGTGATCAAGTTGTTGGCATCTTCACTTACAGTGCAGGACTGGTGGTCCTGCATGTTAAAAGTGACATTGGGTGCCTGTGGCCAACAAAGTGCAAAGAGAAGTGATTTCCAGGGAACAGTTGCACAGAGGGGAGGAAGTCTGCAGGAACTAGGGTCAAGGTAAGTAGCCTGCTTTTTTTCTTAAACATTTTTCCTTTTTTTGGGGGAAATTCCCCTTTAGGCTAGGTTCACATCAATGCAGTTTGCAAATGATGCATTCTACAGTGCATTTTGCATTTTTGTACACGCATTTTTTTTTGCGTTTTGCATTTTTTTTTTTACTCTTTAAAAAAACTGTGTATAGCTGGTTGTTAAGGAGTGGGCCAGGGACCTGGCCAATGCATCCTTAACAACTGTTGAGTCATCAGCTGTCAGCAGGCTTCCACGCTCACAACTAAATGTAAAAACAAGAATTACCAGCAATAAAATGATCCACAAAAAAACTGCAAGGGGTCAAGTATGGATTTTGAAGGGTACCCCATGCCAAAAAGAAAAAAAAAATTGGGGTGGGGTTAACATGGGGGGGGGTGTCACTTTGGGAAAAAGCACCTTGTCCCGATGTTGATTGGGGAAAAGGGTCTCTTTCCCACAATTCTAGCCAGTGGTTGTGGGAGTCTGGAGGCGAGGGGCTTATTCGGAATCTGAAAGCCCCCTTTAACAAGAGGCAACATGATTCCACCCCCTATGTGAATGAGTATGGGGTAAATAGTACCCCTACCCATTTAACCAAAAAAGTGAGTAAAGACACTTCACAAGTTCTGACACGTCCTTTATTAAAAAATAAAAACAATGGCTCTCAGTGTAGATCCATTGTGAATCACGATGCCCGTCTCACTGCCAGACCTGAAAAAAGGTTCCTGCTTTCTACCTGATCCACCAACTGACAGTCCTTAAATAGTTAAGGGGTGGAGCCACCTAGTGGCACTGCCTCCCTGTGATGTCAGCGGCCTAGCATGCACTGGTCGATGACATCACAGGGAGGTGGTGCCACCAGGTGATGTTACAGGTGACGATGGATCTACACTGGGGACATTTTTTTTATTTTTTAATAAAGGACTTGTAGTGTCTTTAATCACTTTTTACACTTTTTTTGTTAATAGGTAGGGGTATGTACCCCATAGTCATTCACATGTACCCCACAACCACTGGCCAGGGTTGTAGGAGAGAGGCCCTTGTCCCTATCCAAGCACCCCCCCCCCCCCATGTTGAGAGCATGTTTAGATTGTTAAGGGTGCAAGGTCCATTCCAAATAACCAGCTATACACAGTGTGTTATCAAGAAAAAAAATGCAAATAGCATGTAAAAACACATTAAGAACACTTGCATTTTTGGTGCGAGTCTATTGAATGATGTTACACTCAAAACGCAAAATGCTGCGGGAAAAAAAGTCCCTGACTTTTTCCAAAAAAACACATAGATGTGAACTGGTACTATACGAAACCATGGTAAATGTACTGTAATGCAGTTTTGCAAACTGCAAAATGCACTTAAAAATGCATAGGTGTGAACCAAGCCTTAGAGTATTCTGCCTATTTAATATGAAGAAAAACACATTTCCAACAAACTTACTCTCCCTATTTCCTACTCTTCATTCTTTTGGCATATTTTCCCTTAAAATTTTAATTTTAGTTACTCATGTTTCATAAAATGGCATCTTCTAAGGTGTGATGGGCATGGAGTTTCTAGGATTGACACTATTTTCACCTAACACTGGCAATGGGGCACTCATGATATTTTGGATTTTCACTCTTTTCAATAGAAGAGTGAAGGACTGACCCTGCTTGCAGGGAGATTTTATGATAAGTGTTAAATCTACTATAGCATGTGTCATTGGCTTCCTGGGGTGCTCATTGTCTTCCTCTTTCGGAAATACAAATGTCTGAAATTACAAATGATGGCCAAAATCAGCAATGTCGCCACGTTTACCAAGCCATTTATATGCCTTATTCTTTATTTGAATTACATTTTTTTCATGATCCTCATGTCCCAATGAGTTTGTTTATGTCACATATCACTATGATCTGTGTTGTCTTCCTCAATAAGTTTCCTGTGTTTACCAAAACGTACCTGGACTGTACAAATAGTCCTGCATATGTAGAGGAGTCCCTGCAGTTATTATTTGTCTTATATACATCATTATTCCTAATACATAGTACATCCATTTTTATTTATATATGAATATATTTTCTAGTAATATTAATGCTAATATCATAATGTAATACTTGATCCTTATATTTACAGTGCACCTATTTTGTTTTATCTGCTTTATATTTTCTTGTCTCCCTATGTTCAGCAGTAAGACTTCTAATTAAATTCTCTGATACTGGCAGTCTGCAAGCCAATGGCTCAGCTATGTCTTCTGTGCTTTTCTCTCCCCTCCCACTTTTCTCCCTCTCCCGCCCTTCTGGCTCTATTCAGCAGCTCGGCTTTTTCCCCCTACCCTCCCCCATGTCCCTGCCCTTCCTGCCATTTTTTGCTTTATAAGCCCATCACTTCCCTTCACTGTCCATGCATTTGAAAAAGAGGGCTAAGTCCCTGGAAAAACGTCATGCACACCCCTCTCCATCCCCAGGCATTTTGACTGAATGCCGTTGCTAATATCCTTACCTTGAGCTGGCTGTCTCCCTGACATTCTGTGTCTCTGTTTGCTCAGTGATGCCTACAGTCTCACACTGATCACAGCTGCTGGGTCTCAGGTGTTCCCTATCAATTCCATGCTAACTTGAATGTAAGTGTGCTGACTATTTGAATAAAGTGATTTATATTTGATACTGATCTCACCACCCTGCTGTTCATTTTCTTCTAGCACCTGTGTTCACCTATTTAGCTTTTTCTTTGTATTAAAGTGCAGCTTGCGCTGTACTTTCCCTCCAGTCAACATGATTGCTGCAACTAAAACTGACATTAGTGCTGCTGTTGCATCTCTGACCATCATATGCTTTGTCCATTTAAAAAACAACTGCAGCACAGGCTGTGTTCTAAATGAGCTGAGTATATTGGAGGGGAGTTTATGTCTCAGTTGGACCCTGTAGTAGGTTTTTGCCACCGTCCCAGAAGATTCTAAAATTGTGGTGGATGTGGGTGCCTCAAAAGTGTGAAAGTATGGAAAAATTGTGACTTGAAAACGGTGATAGAGATCCACCTAACATACAGTATGTTATTAATCTTCATTATTATCATTTTCATTTTGCATAAATTTCACTTTATGAGTTTATGCATCAAATGATAACACTTCTATTATTGCTTTGTAGAATTGGTGATTTATCCTTGAGAAAGGCCCTCATCGGGCCGAAACGCGTAGGACTTACTAGGATCATACCCAAGATCCTTTTCCCTTATTTTGCTTTGGATTCTGTTTATCCCCAACCTGGAAAATAGAAACAGCAAAATAGGTGGATCTCTATCATCGTTTTCAAGTCACAATTTTTCCATACTTTCACACTATGGGCTTTACCCATACACCAATTGTCTATGGGTCATCCCATCTTTAATATTTAATCTGTTATTATTATTATTATCAATACATTTTCTTCTTTTTCAACGTTATTTTCTAACCTACTCTTGCCCTTAAAGTCCCCTTACCTGGGTTTGAGGCACCCACATGCACCACAATTCTAAATGAGCTGAGCTCACACAGAGGCAGAGATACACCAGTACTGGTGTCAATTATTACTGCAAAACTGGTGGCAGCTGAGGTGCAGATGTACAGCTTAAGCTGCACTTTAATACAGAGCTGACGGGTGATTTGTCTATGTTCCCTGAAGAAAATTAAAAAAAAGTGCATTGATCAAACAAATAAACTTATGTACACATTTAAAATACTAGTGCCTAGAGTTCAGCTTTAAATCTCTGACTCTCTCTGTAACTAAAATCTGCATAACCTATATCTAAGGCACAGTGCCTAGATACAGCAGATACATATTCAAAATGGCTGAGCCCAAAGTGAATTTAATAATACAATTTAATCCCAACTCAAAACAAACTTTTTGGGAAAAAAAAAAAAACGTTCCTTGCCAAAACATTATTCTTTTAATTAGTGTTCTGCTTCATGTCTCCAAAACCTTTTCTTGATAAGAGATTGCCTTTAATGTACAGTAGATTTAAAAATAATCATTTTTTAAACCTGCAGTAAATAAGAAGAATTCTTTCCTATAGAAGAAATCATATATGAAGGCTAAATAACATATTTCTATGCTTTATTTTTCATTTTACTTGACTGATGTAATAACATATATTGTAAATATTACATAATCTCATAAAAACATCACTGTGTGGTTGTTGATTATGAGGACAAAATCTCTTATTTTTTCTAATTCCCTTTTTAAGTCTACTCTTCATGTAACCATGTTATCAGCCGCTTAGGACTCAGGGTGATTGAATACTTTCTCTTCTTAATCTGTCAGAGTGCACCATTTAGGAGATGGTTATGCAGGAAACGCTTGGGAATAGATTTTTACACCCGGTGTTGTCCTTTGATTGTCAGCAAAAGACAAATTTGAGTTGCTGAAAATGAACTGGACCTAGAGTCGGTATTGCTATGATTTCTCTTCTTCAGGAGACGCAGAGATGGATCCTCTCCCTAAAGGCTGGTGTCACTCCAGTTGCTAATGGGTTTCTCTAATCCTTTTTTCTTAGAAATGAAAGTCATATGCTCTTTTCTTAACCAGGTTACACTGTTTCCCTTGGCGCTTTCATACTTAAAATAGCTTGAAGCATTTTTTTTTTCACTTGACTATGTAGAATAATGTGTTTCTTTTTTCTTGAAGTACAACGTTGTATGAGTACAGTAATGACATGGATAGCAATATGAGTGCATATCTTATTACTTATTAAACTCTCTTTAAACATGCATACACATAGTTATAACAGCTTTTTTTCTTTTTCTTATTCTAGGAGATTATTGTTTTTGTACAAGCAAATAACATGCCCCTAGTCTTTTAAAAGAAAAAAAAAAAAGAAAAAATGATTAGGCCAATGTGTGGATATTGCATAGGAGAGATATGTGGAAGGAATGAGAATAGACAATACAGATGACATTTGGACTCGCAAATTGTGATTACTGCTCTTTTCTGATTTGCAACAAAACAACTAAAAAATATGGTCATAGGTATTGAGAGGAATGCAAAAAGTTTGACAGTGGGTAGTAAGCACAGCAATGGGGTATAACAATGGACAATATGTGCAGTAAAGGAATATGGAGGATGGGCAGTATGTCCAGGAGCGAAATACGAAGGTTAAAAGCATGGGCAGTGCAGTTACTCCTTTTACACAAAAAATATGGTAACTAATCTTTCCTCATAGAGGAGAATGGCATGGGTGGTGTAATGCCCCCCATAGTGCACTCGGCACCCATTCAAAAACCTGACAAATTACAAAGCAGCAGCGGGGTAGTTGTTCACAGAGGTGGGATAAAGGTCAAAATTAGTGTCCAGGGCCCACTTAAATTGAAACAGGTTTTATTTGGACAGAAGAGCTGTTGGGGTGAGGGTCAGCAGCACCGTGACTCATGAAAGTGGTGCAGATAACACTAAAGCAAGTGGAGTGTGATCAGTTTAATTGAGAATGATGGTGAAAAATCATGACACCAATTTTCAAGCAGGTTACTAGCAGAGACTGTGTTATGGAGTGCAGGTATAGTGGACCTAAAGCTGGAGACATAGGGGATGGGGTAGGGCTTTGTTGTCAGGTAATTCAGGAAATAGGAGAATAGGGAAGATATCCTTATTGAATCAGGGCCAGTGGAGATATGACTGATATTTGGTGTGGTACATTAAATAAATGTGAAGAATTATGCCATACATTCTAACGATTGACATCACTGAGTGTGCCAAGCATAACTGGCACAATGATAGGTAATAATAATTTTCAGGAAAAGTACACTTAAAGGAATTTTAGTGCACACAATCACAAAATAATACCCATGTGTTTTATAAAATATAAAAGATAATGTTGTGGTTTGGGTAAATAAGATACCAAACATGTCAAGATTTAAAATGCCTGTGAAATAGCGACAAACTATGGTACCGTCCAAAGGTGATGCATTGAAAGCTTTTACAGTTTACCATTTTAGAGTTAAACCTGAGCACTGATTCTAGAATTATTTTGCTCACTCTGAGGTTTGAAGAGACCTCATATGTGTTGTGTAGTCACTATTTATGTATGCAGGCCAGACCGACACGCGCCTTTGCATTTTTGTGCTTTTATATTTTATTATTATTATTATTATTATTATTATTTTTTTTTGAAGATGGCTCTTCAGGGAGAATTTGACAGGTGGTAAGGAGACATTGTATCACCTTCTCACTGCCTATATTAGTCCCTTGGATTCCACACAAGCACCCCTATTCACTTGAAAATGTCAAGATCAGTGGCTGCTACACCTAACAAAGGAGTCAGGGTGTATAAATCCTTCCAAGGCTGTGAAGAAAGGCATCATAGCCATGGCATGTGTACACTTATGACCACTGCCTCTGCAGCTAAGGGTGGTAGCAGTTGGAGTGGTGGTAAAACTGCAGATCAACCACAAGATTTTACCACACCCCAATATCATGTGTGAACAAGTCAGCCACCGTGTATCTGATCACCACTACACCAATTCCAGTATCACCAGACCAATGTAGCTAGAAACAGTGTTCCTGATTGCTGCCACAACAGACCAGTGCAGCCAGCAACACTTTTCCTGATCACCGCCACACCAGTCCCAGTTTCAACAGACCAATGTATGCCAGCAACAGTGCTCATTATCATTGACACATGAGTCACAGTGTCACCAGACCAGTGTTTGCTGCCAACAGTGTTTCTGATTGTACCCACTCAGTGTCACCAAATCAGTGTAAGCCAGCAACAGCGTTCTTGATCACTGGAAAACCAGTATCAGTGTTACCAGACCAGTGTAAGCCAGCAACAGTGTTCCTGATCGTAGCACACACGTTTCAATGTCAGTTTCAATGTCACCAAATTAGCTTAAGCCACATTAGTCCCCAGTGTCACCAGACCAGTATAATCCAGCAACAGTATTCCTCATCACTGCCACACCAGTTGCAGTGTCACTAGATCAGTGTATGCCAGCAACAGTGTTCTGTGTCACTGCCAAACCAAACCCAGTGTCACCAGGACAGTTTAATCTAGCAGCAGTGTTACTGATTGCTGCCACACCAGTGCCACTGTTACCAGACCAGTGCAGCAATCTACAGTGTTCCTAATCACTGCCACAACAATTGTAGTGCCACCAGAGCAGTGTAAGCCATTAACAGTGTTTCAAAAAAACTGTCACACCAGTGACAATGCCAGACAAGGGCAGTCAACAACAACGCTCCTTTTCTCCAACCATACCAGTGCCAGTATCACCACAGCCAGTGCAGCCATCAACAGTGTCCCTAAATGCCACTACATCAGTACAGGGTCAACAGAGCCAGTGCAGCCACCATCAGTATTATTAATCACCACCACACAGTGCAGTGATGCATCTTTCTGGTGCCTGTACTGACCCTTGCCTGTTTATTGACTATTTTTTTGCCTGCTGCCTGGACCAATTAGTTGCCTGTTTGCTTAGCTTGCTAGCTGCATATCCCACTTATTATGCTCCAGTGAGACAACATTCCAAGCCATTCCCTATGGACTGCCAACTGCACTCCAGGAACCACATGAACCCTTTGTTCTTCTTCTCTTCAACTTCCTGTACTTCCCAGCCAGTAACAATGGAGTTCCTGGAGGGCAACCATGTACTATTACGTTGGGCTTGCTTTGCTTATAGCAATTAGGACTGCTATTGGTGACGCTACACTAAGCTACATTCTCTGACCACTTATACAGAATACCATAGGTGTGCACAGTTTTTTGCATTAGGATGTGCACCCCAAAGCTCAAACATATACACATACATATATACATATACATACACACACACACACACACACACACACAGACACATACACTCTTATAAATAAATTTTGCATTAAAACATGGACGTTGTCAGTGGGGCAGTGGACAGTTTTTGTAGAGCAGTGGAGGTGTCAGTAAGGCAGAGGTTGGTGTCAGTAGGACAGTGGATGGTGTCAGTCAGGACAGCAGTGGACGTGTCAGTAGGGCAGTGGATGGTATCAGTAGGGCAGTGGACTTTTCCAGTAGGGCAGAATATGGTGTCAGTAGAGCAGTGGACAATGTCTGTAGGGCAGTGGATAGTGTCAGACGTTTTTCATTTTTATCATTTTGTTTTTAGATTATATTTTAGAAATGTTTAATAATTTTTTACAATATTTATTTATTTTTTAGGAGCACCATTGGGGGGACTTTGGTGAAATATCAATGTCTCACTTTTGAGATGGGTAAAGGCACTGAGGACAAAGATTTCCCAGTCCCTTTCTCTGCAGACTCAGCTGCAGTGGACAGTGAATGAATTGGAAGTGCTCTGTGTTGAGCAACGTCCTATTTATCTACAAATAGAAGCACATTAAACTGTGTTTACTATGCTTCAGTTATGAATAAACACAGTGAGTGATCAGTACCGGTCAGAAAAGGAAGCGGCCCACAAATGACATATTTATCAGCCCCGTCCCCTGCTTTCCAATCTGAAATACAGTATGTTCGTAGCAGCCAGTAAAAGAGGAGAGGAGGGAGGTTGGCAGCTCTGTGGGGTAAGGGGGGATGTGACATGGGGGCTCGGGCGGCAAGGGGAATCTGCACCACACAGGATGATTAGGGTGTTCACACCTATGCATAATATACTGTTTTTGATATAATTGGTTGATTTTTGTGATACATTTGATACAATGTTCAGTACATAGTCAGTCCAAACATTGAAAAAATCTTGCATATGTGGCATCCTCATACTCAAGAGGAGTACCCATATGTGTTTTGGGTTGAAACTTTAAGTATACCCATGCTCTGTATGGAAAATATCTGTAAAACAATTCATTTTCTTTCCGCATTTTCCAAAAATTGGAAAAAAAAGAAGTCTTAAAAAGACTCGCCATGCCCCTTTCAAACAACCTTGTGTTTTTTACTCTTCAAAAAATAATGATTTTGTGAGCATTTCTCCTGTTCTGACATTCCAGGGCCTCCACAAATGTGATAGGTAGTCATGAAATTTAATGCGTAATTTATGCTCCTAGAGAGCCTGAAGGTGCTCCTTGAATTTTGCCCCTCTAGTGGCTAAGCTGTGAAAAAGTTTCACATGTGATATTGCCATACTCATTCTAAGTATGCCTATGCTGTGTGTGAGAAATGTCTTAATAGGTGACAAATTTGTGTAAAAAAATACATTTTTGTTTTCATTCCACATTTTCCAAAAACATGTGACAAAAAATTAGTTCTTCAAAAGCCTCACCATGCCTCTTAGAAGATGCCATGGGTGTTTGCTTTCCAAAATATGGTCATTTTGTAGGTGTTTCCACTATCCTTGCATTTAAGGGCCTCCAAAAATGGTATAGGTAGTCTGGAAATTAGATGTAGTTTATGCTCCTAGAATGCCTTGCTCGAAAATGATTTTGTAATTGATTGTAAATTTGCCTATCTTGTAAGTATGAAATAACTTGCCTAAAATTACAACTTTCTGAAAAAAAATGTATTTAATTTCTTAATTTTCCAAAAAATGTTGACAAACAAATTACAACTTCATCAAACTCTCCATGCTTCTTACTAAATACATTGGACTGTCTCTTTTCCAAAAAGAGGTCATTTGGGGTTACGTGTACTGCCCTAGCATTTTAGAGCCTCAAGAAATGAGAAGCAGTCAGTAGATTATGATCAATCAATTTTCAAATATACGCATATACCTTTCACACAGACTAAATAATTTACACTAATTTGGGTTATTTTTTACAAAGAAATGTAGCAGAATACAATTTGGCCTACATTTATAAAAAAGGATTATTTATTTGCGAAGTTTTATAACAAAAAATATATTTTTTTTTTTTACATAGTAAAATATAATAATAAAAAATGGTGATTAAATGCTACCAAAAATAATGCTCTATATGTCTCAAACTAAAACTTTAACCACTTAAGCCCCGGAAGATTTTACCCCCTTCCTGACCAGCGCCTATTTTGCGATTCGGCACTACGTGAATTTAACGGACAATTGCGCGGTCGTGCGATGCTGTACCTAAACTAATTTGGCGTCCTTTTTTCCCACAGAGCTTTCTTTTGGTGGTATTTGATCACCTGTGCGATTTTTTGATCATGCGCTATAAACAAAAAAAGAGCGTCAATTTTGCAAAAATAACAATATTTTTCACATTATTTTTATATAAAATTCCCCCCAAAAAAATGAAAAAATCAAAATTTTTTAACATTTTTGGCAAATTTGTTTTCTGCTACATACGTTTGGTAAAAAAATCGCAAAAAGCGTATTTTGATTGGTTTGCGCAAAAGTTATTGCGTTTACTAACAAAGGGAAAGATTTTTGTAATTTTTGTTGTTTTTTTTTTTAACGCGTGATGGCGGCGATCTGCGATTTTTTTGCGATACTGCGACATTGGGGCAGACAGATCGGAGCCTTGACTGACATTTTTGACACTTTTTGGGGTTACCAGTGACATTTCTACAGTAATCAGTGCTATATATATGCACTGTTACTGTAAAATTACACTGGCAGTGAAGGGGTTAACTTTTTTTGAGAGGGAGGGGTTATGTGTGTCCCTAGGGGTGTGATTCTAACTGTGATTGGCTGTGGCTTGAGATGTATGAACAGTGATCAACGGTTCTACATAGTAGAACCGTATGATCATCATTCATACATCGGGGAGAATGACAGGCGGCTTGTTTACATTAGCCGCCTGCCTTTCTCCCTCTCCACCGACGATCGCGAGTGAACGGCGGACGATCAGGTCCGCCGGTCACACGCTTGGGGGAGTCCGTGACCGCGCAGGAGCGCGCCTCCGGTGGCGCGCGCTCGCTCCTGAGGCCCTCACAGGCTAGCGACGTAGACCTTCGTCGCTCTGCCTGTGAGGGGCTGACTGCCGCAGTAAATATACTGTGAGCAGTCGGCAAGTGGTTAAAACTAAAATGAATTTGGGTATAGTTCTGCAGGACTGAGTACTTGTCATTCAAAGTGTGATAGTGCTTAAAACGTATAAATGGCTTGGACAAGCAGGGGTTTAACATGTCATTCCTCTAGTGGTGCTTCCAATAAATCCCCCACCCTTAGATCCTACAATTACCAGGGCAAGGTAGTAGACAAGCGTTCCTTATCAACACAGGGACAAGGTGCTTTGCCAGGGAGCCCCCCCCCTCCAGCAAGGCATTACCCATGTTGAAGAGGGAGGGTGCATGGTCTTTCTCCCATTTCCTGGCCTGCCCAGACTGCATGCTCAAATAAGGGTCTGGTAGGGATTTTAGGGAGGGAGCCCAACCTTTTCCTCTGCTTTTCTATATCAAACCAAAAGTATTCAGCTGGTTTAAATGAAGGTAATCCCTGGCTGTTTGTTTACCCGTTTAACCCATTTAACCCGTTGCTGACCACCCGCTTCAGTTTTACTGCAGCAAGGTGGCTCGGCTGCGCAAACCGACGTACCCGTACGTCGGTCGCGTGCGAGGGTAGGGGGTGCGTGTCCGTCGTCCCCGCGATGTGCTGATTCAGTTCAGAACCAATTAGTCTTTAGGTCCAGGCCAATGATTTCTGGCCTGAACCTGGTGATAGGTTCTGACCAATGCAGACCATCCTGTGCCTGTGTAATGTAAACACAGGCACGGGAAATTATGCAATCTTCTCTCCTGGAGCCCTTTTTGGTTTCAGCGTGAGAGGAGAGAGTATCAACAGTGAGTACACAAGCACTACACAGACACCAGTACACATAGGCACATATTTAACCCCCTGATCACCCCCAGTTAACCCTTTCATTCCCTATCACAGTACCATTGTATACAGTATATAGATAATTTACTGATCACTGCATTAGTGTCCCTGGTGACACCAGTTAGTGTCAGCGGAAGCTAGTTGTAGTTAGCGGCAGTCCCAGATAGGTTTAGTGTACCCACCATACATCCTCAAGTAACAGTTTAACCCCCTGATCACCCCCAGTTAACCCCTTCACTGCCCATGTCACAGTGTCACTATTATAGTGTATTTTCTGATCACTGTATTAGTGTCACAGGGAAAGAAGATGTACACTGCTCAGGTGGATCTATATCCACAATCAGCCATGGGTGCAGTTTCCCACAGCCACCAAGAATTCAAAGACAGGCCCATAGTGTCCTTCCTGATGCGCTTGAAAATCCTGATTGGGAGCCCACCACTTCTGCAGTGCCTGTACTTTCCCCATTCTTTGGCCAACCCTGAATTGAGGTGGAAACAGCCGATTTTACTCCCCTTGGTTTTTATGAGCTGTTTTTCATGGAAGATCTGTACAGATCTATTGTGGACCAAAGCAATTTATATGCCGATCAATTCATCACTGCAAATCCAAACTTGACCCTTGCCAGAGACTTTGCATGGAAATGTATCACTGTTTCCGAATTTAAAACCTTTCTAGTGAGCAGTGTCAAGATTGTTTGGGACTTGGTGTCACCCCTATTCGGAAAGTGGTACCATTTATGCATGGACAATTACTACACAAGCGTGCCATTTTTTAGTCACCTTTTTGATTCTGGAATTGGCGCATGTGGCACCGTGCGACCTAATTGCCGGAGCTTCCCCCAATGGCATGTAGGTTCTCAATTCAGATGAGAGGAGAGAGCCTGCTTGAAGTGTAATAAAGTTCTTGCAGTGAAGTGGAAGGACATGCGGAATGTTTTCTTCTGTCCTCCATTCTGTCCTCCATTCACGCAGATACGACTGTCCAAATTATAATGGCGACTGATGTTGTTGAGAAGCCCCTCTGTGTCCACGAAAACAACCTTTGCATAGGAGGGGTGGACTTCAAGGACCAGATGATGGCACCGTACTTAACTGCCCATAAGGCCAGATGCTGGTACAAGAAAGTGTCTGTATACTTCTTCCAATTGGCTCTGCTGAACACTTATGTGCTATACAAAACATCAGAAAGAAGTGGATCCTTCCTAAAACTCCAGGAAGAAATCATCACAGCCCTTCTGTATCTAGAAGGTGCTGTGGTCCAAGTTCACAATCCAGATGCAGTGAGCTGGCTGCATGAGAGGCATTTTCCGGATGTTCTCTCTGGTACCTCTACGCAAAAATGTTGTGTCTGTAGAAAACGAAGATATAGGCACAAGACTGGCTTTTTTTTTGTCCCCACTGCTCTAGCCAACCTGGTCTCTGCATGGGGACTGTTTCCATTGCTACCACATACTAGTGGAGTATTAGTATAGGGTAAAGTATGGCATAGTCTAGGGCACACTTTCCCACAGGGTCTCGAAAGATGTTAGATGGCTATCGCATTTTGATAGACCCTAGCCTGGAACATTTAAAGTTTTTTTTACAGTTAAAAAAAAAGTGTAAATAAAAGTTACAAAAAGCAAAAATTTAAAAAGATTTAAAATAAAAAAGCCCAAAATAGTTGTTGTTTTATTGAGTTAATTTTATTTTCTTACAGTTTCACTGTACTTTATAATATACTGCTATACTGTTATGCTTTATTGTTGCTGTTTTTTTAATGTTAACCATAGTTTTCTGCAGCAGATACCACCATTCTACTGTTTTACTGCACGGTATACTATTATGTTTTTCGTTCAGCCCACAGGCTGCATGAAAAAAGAAAAACCTTACAATATATGCCCAACAAGGACCAGCAACATACAGATACGTCGCTGGACTTTGAGTGGACCTACCAAGAGGATGCCTACAGGTTTTGGTATTGCTTTTTACAGCCAGTAGTCGGCTTTCATGTAAAAGCAATCCTAACAGCTAATTAGCTGCTAGACTGCTTTTACAAGCAGTGGGAGGGGACTCCCCCCCTCTCCCGCCACCTTCCACGGTTTTCTCTGGCTCTCTTGTCCCACCGGGTAACCTAAGACTGCAGGCGGTGGTTCCGTTAGCTGACTATAGAGCTGAATTGAATGGCTCCGATCATCTCTATGGCCTAAGATACCGGAAGCTACAAGCATTTCATGACTTCAGTTTCGCCAGATATAAACAGCACCTTAATATACCAATCTTGGTGTGGTCATATGCTTTAAGGGCAGAGGAGAGATCTAGAGTCTAATAGCCCCCCACTTATTTAAAAAATGAGTACCTGTCACTACTTTTTGCTGTCATAGGGGATATTTACATTCCCTGTGAATACAGTAAAAATGATTAAAAAAAAATGAAAGGGAAGGTGTCAAAAAATCAAAATAAATAATAATTAAAAAAAAAATTCAAGCACCCCTGTCCCCCGCGTTTGTGCGCAAAGGCGAACGCAAGCATCTGTCTTGTGTCATATGTAAACAGCAATTTCACCATACATGTGAGGTATCGCTGCGAATGTCAGTAGACCCCCTCTGCAAATCTAAACTGGTAACCGATAAAGGCTTTTAAAGCTTTTAAAAATGTACGTAATTTGTTGCCGCTGCACGGGGGTGTGTGTAATTTTAGAGCATGTCATGTTTGGTGTCTATGTACTTGGCATAAGAACATTTTTTTTATTTTTTACCAAACAGTTGGGCAATATATAGTGTATTTGTGCATTAAATTAAAAAAAAAGTGTTTTTTTTTCCCCAAATAATTGTGTTTGCAAAATCTCTGCGCAAATACCGTCACAAAAAATGCAACACCCACTATTTTGATCTGTAGGGCTGCTGATTTAAAAAAAATATATAATGTTTGGGGTTCAAAGTAATTTTCTAGTAAAAAATAATCTTTTTTTTTCATGTAAACACAAAAGTGTCAGAAAAGGGTTGGTCTTCAAGTAGATAGAAGAGTGGGTGGCAGAAGCTTAAAATATTGGGTATAAAATGCCAGGAAAGTTCAAGCACCCCCCAAATTTTTGGAACGTATACACCCAAAGCTATTTGCTGAGAGGCCTGTTGAGTCCATGGAATATTTTATATTTTGCCACAAGCTTCGTGAAAATTATTGTTTTTTTTTTTTTTTACACAAGGTTGTCACTAAATGATATATTGCTCACACATGCCATGGGTATATGTGGAATTACACCCCAAAATACATTCTGCTACTTCTCCTGAGTACAGGGATACCACATGTGTGAGACTTTTTGGGAGCCTAGCTGTGTACGGGACCCAGAAAACCAATCACCACCTTCAGATTTTCTAAGGGAGTAAATTGCTCATTTTACTTCCTCACTACCTATCACAGTTTTGGAGGCCCTTAAATGTCAAGATAGTTTAAACCTCCCCAAATTACCCCATTTTGGAAAGTAGACACCCTAAGCTTATTGCTGACAGGCATGTTAAGTCCATGGAATATTTTATATTTTGCCACAAGTTTTGGGAAAATTATTATTATTTTTTTTTACACAAAGTTGTCACCTAAATGATATCTTGCTCACACATGGCATGGGTATATATGAAATGACACCCCAAAATGCATTTTGCTGTATCTCTTGAGTACAGAGATACCTAATTTGTGAGACTTTTTGGCAGTCTAGCCATCTACATGACCCCAAAAAATCACAGGCTTTCTAAGGGCATACATTTTTGATTTCACTCCTCACTACCTATCACAGTTCCACAGATGGGTAGTGAGGAGTGAAATCAACAATTTACACCATTAGAAAACCTGAAGGCAGTGATTGGTTTTTGGGGTCCTGTACGAGGCTAGACTGCCAAAAATTCTCACATATGGGGTATCCCCGTACTCAGGAGAAACAGCAGAATGTATGTTGGGGTGTAAATCCACCTATACCTATGGCATGCGTGAGCAATATATAATTTCAACGACAAATTTGTTTTTTTTTTGTCATTTTTCAAACATCTGTGACAAAAAAAATTAAATATTCAGTGGGCTCAACATGCCTCCTATGAAAATTCCTTGGGGTCTACTTTCTAAAAAGGGGTAATTTGTGTGTGTGTTGGGGGGGAGGGGTTGTCCTACCCTGCCATTTCAGCACTTCTAGAAATGATATAGGCAGTCAGAGAGTAAAATCTGCATAAATTCCAGTATATACACCATAGTTTGTAGATGCAATCATTTTTGCGCAAACCAATAATTTTTATTTTTTATTTTTTTATCAAAAACATGTAGCTAAATACATTTTGTCCTAAATGTATGACAAACAATGAGTTTATTGGATATTTTTTAAAAGAAAAAGTAGAGAATTAAATTTTTTCTCAACATTTTCAGTCTTTTTTCATTTATTTCGCAAAAAAATAAAAACTGCAGAGGTGATCACATACCACCAAAAGAAAGCTCTATTTGTGGGGGAAAAAAGGACATACATTTTGTTTGGGTACAGCATTGCATGACTGTGCAATTATCAGTTAAATTCACGCAGTGCCAAATTGCAAAAAATGGCATTTTCATTAAGGGGGTAAAACCTTCCGATCCTTAAACGGGTAAAATGGGGTTGTTTGCTTTGTACATGTCAGTTTTGCTGTAGTAGTTTAGTTACATCATACAGATGTGCCACAAATCTCATTCCTACATATAATCTGTGCTGGGGATATGGGAGCTGCATGGTAAAGTCATCAGATATTTCATTTTTGTGTGTAATGCTGTAGCATTGCTGTATAGGTCCTGAGAAACAACCCAAATGACTTTACAGAAGCTGCAATAAATGTGGCCATTCTCTGTGCAACAGTCATTTGATAGAATGTAGATTTGACTGCAAACTAAGAGCTCTCTGTATAGCTTTCTATTGGAAGATTAGTAAAACACCCCCTGTGCCTAGTAAATGTGTCTTAGCAAAAACATGTTAAAAAGTAATATGTTTTTCTTAAATTTTGAAAAATATTCAGACTTACTGATGTCATTATGAGGAGTTAAAAATAAATATGAGGAATGCATACAAGCTTTAAATTTAAAGGAAAATAAAGAATGTACAAACAGTCTGCCTCCTCCACTCATTCTAAACAGTAAAAAAAGTGATCTACAATGTATTAAGACTTGTTTGCTTCCTTTTTATCTCAAATTGAACCCCTTACATGTCAGCTAGGTTCACTGTTAATTCAGTATACCACAAAAGCAGCTCATAATAAAAATCCTTCCTACGTACGGCACATGATATGGAGACTGGATTTTCTTTTCCACTGACTTCACAATGGCAATTTATTACAATTTGTTGCAAAATCCAGTGGTCCAATTAAAGTTGGACACAGCGTCTAAGGTGTATCATTATGTGATATGTCATTTTGTACTAGTGCAGCACAATTAGAATTTTACTTACACAGTGAGTTTTCCTTAGCTAAACTAAAAAGTAATGAGGATGTGATCTGTCCTCATTTTATGTCAACAGTAGCTTTTATTTTATTTTGTGCACACAATAACCTTTGCTTTCCAGCAATTACTAGGGAAAAGTGGCATGTTTTGATTTATTGCTTTCAAGACCTATTCATTAATTTCCATTGTCAAATGTTCAGATCCTATAATAAATATTTTCATCTCTATTGTTCATTCTCTGAGGCATAAAAGTAAATGGCAGTAAGTGACTGCCCCAGGGCACTCATGCACAGGAAAATGCATTGAACCAACTGTCTTCCATGCTGCAAGCTTACAATCTGTTTGTGTCATTGCGTTCTGCTGCTCTCATGGCCATTGACAACATGAGCTAAGAGAATGATTATCCTTAACAGTTTTTATTGGCCTGAAGGACAGAAAAATGTGTCAGCGTAAATAATCATGCTGTTTATGTAATGCTCCCTAGGTAATAATAAACATACAAACACTAAAATTAACAACAGAGAGTGACTGTAAATTTTATTAAGTGATATCTTTGCAAGTCATCATTATGGTTTTCTGTGGGCTCTTCCCTAATTGGGACAAAAACAGAAATAAAAGTGTTTTTCTATAGTGAGAACCTTTTATTAGGCTGTTATCATTATCACAAGCCATAGTACATGAGATGGCGTGATTTATGGTATTTTGGATGGAAAATATGAGTGAAAATCAATAACAGCCAGGATCAGCTTTTATTACTCTTTTACAACCTTAATGGGGATTTTTATCTACACCTAAAAAAGTTCTGACCTTATAATTTTACTGTACATTTTTTTTCCTTTTGGATATTGAAATTGCAATGAACTGTATTTTGTTTCTTTTCATATGCGTGTGTGGTAAATTATTTGTGCAATGTATAAAAATTTTCTAGGTAAAACTGCAAAGACCAAAAAAGTGCAAAATCACATACTCATCTTCCCAAAATTTTCCTTTCCCAGTGCATCTTAAAGGCAGCACACAATGGTCTGTTACAGACAGGCTTCTGCTTGTATAAAAGCAGTGTGAACCTCAAGCTTTTACAAAGCATTTTCAGAGCTTTCAGTAAGTTATTTAGGCATTTTTTAATGAAGGTCCTGAGACACACAGAATGGGAATTCCAGCTGAATTTCTTCTTTGGAGTCATAACTGCAGGGACTCCAGAACAGGAAAGATCATACCTGGTTGGCCAGCCACAGGAAATCCACAGGTAAATGTGTAGAGTATAGATAGATGATAGATAACCGGTCCATGGAGAGGACAGAAGAAAAGAATGAGCTAAAGGCATGGCTTGAACAAATTTATAAATAACTTGTCTGATGCGGTTAAAGAAAAGAACAATAAAGGTGTTGTTAACCCCCATTTTAAAAATACAATAAAATAACAAGCATGCCTATACTTAACTGCTCTGCGCAATCGTTTTTCACTGAGCATCCCTGATCCTCTTCTTCTGGGGTGCCCTGTCGGTGCTCTGGGCCCCTCTTCTTCATTTGATTCCTCTACGGAAAGCAGTTTGCTTTGGGGTCACACATGCAGGCTCGCCCCTGAGTTCCACTGCTGCGTCCATTCACACAGACAGTGGGACTTCCCAACCCCTTGCTCCGGTGTCACTGGACTTGATTGACAGCAGTGGGAACCAATGGCTCCTGCTGCTATCAATCTGTCCAATGAGGAGGGAGACAGCGGCTGGAGCCACTGCGCTCATGCACATCACTGATTCGGATCAGGCTCAGATAAGAAAAAAGAAGGGGTCTGGGGGGGGAGCTGCAGCAGAGAAGGTTTTTCACCTTAATGCATTGTATGCATTAAGGTGAAGAACCTTGAGGCTTTACAACCACTTTAAGCCATGCCATTGATGCTCCAGAAAACTAGTTTACCTAAACAAGGCTTATAATAACAAAATAAATTATGTATGCAAGTATCAATCTAAGTATCATTAGTCATACCAAATAGCATGGGGTCTTACAAAGGAGTATTGCTATTGATTTAACAATAGTTCTTTTAATCAAAACTCTGCATCATCTATAATGTTTGTAGCTCATAAGAATTCTGAACTTGCAATTGTTAGTAATAAATAGGAGAACGGTCTTTATGTCTGGTTACAAATTTCTTTGGAAGACAGGCCCTGGAGAATTGGCTGAATACACAAATATAATGCAATACAAGCAGGCAAAAGATAGCTAATTTGAGAAAACCTTTACCATCTCTGCCATTTCCTAGCATCCAAATGCTGCAACATTTCTATGGTCATCTAACTCCAAATCTAAACATTTTTTACTTAGTTTTTCAAAATAAATATAGTGTACATTCTAAAAAAATGACACTTATTACAAATACAAAGATGTTCCTCATGTTTTTACCCTTTTACAATCTTTATCAAAATTTTACTTTTTCCTTTGAATTTTGTCTTTGCTTGTTATATCTGTCAGATGCACATTTTATCCATCCACCCTTCTTTCCCTTCTGTTGTACAGCAACTTCTCCTAGAATTGCTACTAAGTATGAGTGGACCTAAAGATAGGAGCAGTTTACTTGAAGGGAATGCAGAATATTTTTGTACCCATTTCTTTATTTATAAATTCTTGATTTCTTAATAAAATGTTTGTTATGTATTAGGTAAATATGAAATATTGCATGTGAGTTTCTTATTTTTATTTTGTTTTTATTTTCATTATTATTATTATTATTATTTATTTATTTTTTTGTTTGTTTCTTATGTATTAGGTAAATATGAAATATTGCATATGAGTTTTTTAGAGTTACCAATACTGGCTATATTGGTAACTGTGAAAAACTCACATTCAATCTTTCATATGAAACTAATACATAAAATATATTTTACATTTTCTATTAAGAAATCAAGTGAAACTCAGGAGTCTGCTGACTTTAAGTAAAACTCCAATCAATCATGAAATGCATATACCACATTTCCTTTCAAATATGTGCAATTTTGTGATATGCATACCTCTGCTTGTCAGTGAAAACATTCTGCTGCTTCTTGGTTTAGTATTACTGCTTTTTGGACAGCTTTACTGCTGTCTAGTTAGGTGGCTGGAAATATAGAGGTGATATATGTAGCAGGATTATGGAAACATAAGATTTTTTTTTGTAATCAGAAACTACAGTATATATGTCACCTGAATTAATATACTGTGTGAAAAAAATGTGTACTTTACACCATTAGCAGTATAAAATTACCAGATGCCTGGTAGAGCAGTAAACATTCATGTAGTAATCATTAATGTATTTCAATTCATGTTTTTCTAAAGTTCTGCTTTACTTTCATGCAGTATATATAGTATAATACGAGCTCCTGCTGGGGCATATATACTGCATAATAAGTCAGAGAGGGCACACCTAGTTTCTAGTTCATATACCTCTATATGGTGTATCAATTATAGAAAGACAGGTATGTAGATGGGCGAGGCATTATACTGTGTAAAAGCTCATGACTAACATTGAAGAGACTGAGCTGCCAGCTTCCGTGTTGACAAAAACTCCACCCAATTAGGAACACTGCAGCATCTAAAGCCATTAATGTGATAAGGAGGGCTGAAGGCCACAATTAATTTTTTTTTGGTAACAAATCAGAGTATTTTGTCAGATTTCACTGTATCTAACAAGGAACAGGCAGCACAGGCTGTGACAGACCATTAGTGATGAGCCGAACACCCCCCTGTTCGGTTCGCACCAGAACACCATAAAGAGGGGTAAAGCTTGTTGAAACAAACTAACTCCATTGAAGTCTATGGGACTCGAATGTCAAAAATCAAAAGTCCTAATTTTGAAGGCTTAAATGCAAGTGTATGGAGGTCCGGGTACTGACCTGGTTAACGTGTAACAATTCCAAAAATGTTTTTAAAAAATGATCGTTTTTAAGGTAGCAGTGATTTACTGATTTTAATGAGGCTTAAAGTGAAACTATAAAAATGAAAAATTCCTTTAAAATATTGTGCCTGGGGGGTGCCTTTAATGTGCCTGTAAAGTAGTGCATCTGTACGATGTATGTAGCCTGCTGCAGCAATACTGACATTTCCAAAGGAAAAAAAGTCATATACAAATATACATACAAATTTAAAATCACATATACTTGTTATACAGGTGCATAAAAATTGGGCCTTGGTTGTTGGTGGTGCCTGAACACCATATTCCCTCACAGTTATTCTTGCTGGGCACAGGAACGGGCCCTGCTGGTAAAAAATCCATACAAATTTGAAATCGCATGTACTTGTCATACAGGTGCAAAAAAATTGGGCCTTGGTTGTTGGTGGTGCCTGAACACCGCAACCCCTCGCAGTTACTCTTGCTGGGCGCAGGAACGGGCCCTGCTGATATAAATCCCATTCAAATTTGAAATCGCATTTACTTGTCATACAGGTGCAGAAAAATTGGGCCTTGGTTGTTGGTGGTGCCTGAACACCGTAACCCCTCGCAGTTACTCTTGCTGGGTGCAGGAACGGTACCTGCTGGTGAGAATTCCATACAAATTTGAAATTGGCAAAGATCAATTGTTGTATGTGTTCTTATCAGTGATCTAGTGGGGGCCCTGTGCTGTCATCTTACCTGGCCAAGGTTGGGTGTCAGCTATGCAAACCTGCTGGAGTGATGGGGACCTGGAAGGTTAGTATCGGCAGGAACTGAAACTGAAATTGGGCCTTTGTTGCTGGTGTTGGTGGTGCCTGAACACTGTAACCCCTCACAGTTACTCTTGCTGAGTGCAAGAACGGGGACCTGCTGGAAAAAATTCCTTACAAATTTGAAATCACATGTACATGTTATACAGGTGCAAAAAATTGGGCCTTTGTTGGTGTTGGTGGTGCCTGAACATCATAACCCCTCACAGTTACTCTTGCTGAGCGCCGGGCACAGGGACAGGGCCTGCTGTGAAAAATGACATGCAAAATTTAAATTGTATGCACCTGTCCTACAAGTGCAGAACAATTAGGCCTTGGGTGTTGGTGGTGACCTAAACCAAAAACATTGTTGGAAGCTAGCAGAATCAAGGTTGAGGAATAGGATAGGCAGCATATGCAGTCTTCAAGGGATGGCAGACCCCTAGCAAATTCAGTCAGAAACATCAGCATCAGGGGCTTGATAGCTGCTGTTGATCCAGGACTGATTCATTTTGATAAAAGTCAGCAGGTCAACAGAGTCTGTGGAAAGACGCACTCTTTTGTCCATCACAAAACCTCCAGCAGCACTGACATTCCATTTGGAAAGCACGCTGGAAACAGGACAGGCCAGTAGCTCCATTGCATATTGAGCAAGTTCTGGCCAGTGGTCCATCCTTAAAACGCAGTAACCCAGTGGATGCTCACTTGGAAAGGTCTCCAAGTCTGCTCTTGCCCCTAGATAATCATGCATCCTATGATGAAAACGCCGCCAATGGTTGCTTAAACCTAACAGCCCTTGGTGCTGCTGAGGACTAAAGAAGTGTTTAAAGGCATTAGTCAGCCGGCCGCCTTCTCCACCGCTCCTCCTTTGGCTGAACGATGCCTCAGAAACATGTCCAGAGAATGTTAACCTCCTAGTGTCTGGAAAGGTGTTACACAATTTCTTTTCAAGGCCTCCTCAATATGTTTCATCCTCTGCTCCCTCTGCGAAGGCAGGATGAGCTCTGCAACTTTACTCTTGTAACGTGGATCAAGAATTGTTGCCAACCAGTAATTCTCCCTCTCCTTGATAGCACAAATCTTTGGGTCCTTTTGCAGGCTTTTCAGAATCAGGGAGCCCATGCATCGTAAGTTTGAGGAGGCATGAGCTTCTGAGTCCTCTGGGTCACTAAGGATGAGCAACCTCTCCACAATCACGTACAACTCCTGGAGTTTCTGGGGAATGAAAACCATCCCTTGAAGACTGCTGTATGCTATCATCTACAGTCATGCTGCCACAATCCTCCTCCTCCTCTTCCTCCTTTGTGTTTTGTGTCCCTGCAGGCATGATATCTGCATAAAGGGGGCCTCAAGTGCCCTGTCCATGATTCCACGAAGCATGTGCTCCAGAAGGTAGACTAGAGGGATAGCGTCACTGATGCATGCATCATCCTGGCTCATCATTCTTGTGACGTCCTCAAATGGTGACAGGACAGTACATGCATCTTTATCAAAAGCCACTGGCGTGACAAAAAAAGCCAAGCTCCACTGACCCTGTCCTTGTGCCATACTCACACAGGTACTCATTGATGGCCCTCTGCTGCTTTTGTAGCCACTGCAGCATTCCCAATGTTGAGTTCCACCAGGTGGGCATGCCACAAATGAAGCGGTTGGTGGGCAGGTTGAATTCCTGTTAAATGCCAGATAGCTGAGCACTGGCATTGTATGAATGCCGGAAACGGCCACAGACTTTTCTGGCCTGCCTCAGGAGATCTTGGAAGCCCGGGTATCTGATCAAGAAATGCTGCACCACCAGATTCAGGACTTGTGTCAAGCATGGAACATGTGTCAAGTGTCCCTGTTGAAGGTTGGTGCCATTGTCACATACAACTATTCCAGGCTCAAGCTGTCATGGCATCAAAGATCTGTGAGTCTGCCCCTGCAGAGCTGACAGAATCTCTACCCCGGTGTGACTCCTATCCCCTAGACAGACCAACTGAGGCACTGCATGGCATCTTTTAGCCTGACTGCTTGCGTAGCCCCTTGAACGCTTAAGGAGCACTGCTTCTTCAGAGGACAATTCAGCAGAAGAGGACATGGAGGAAGAAGAAGAG
The DNA here is from genome assembly GCF_965119305.1 of Pelophylax lessonae. NCBI lineage: Eukaryota > Metazoa > Chordata > Amphibia > Anura > Ranidae > Pelophylax > Pelophylax lessonae. The sequence continues at coordinate 434,937,358 of NC_138769.1, forward strand.
GAGGAGGTGGTGGAGTAGCCAGATGTGGCAGAACAAGCACCAGCTTTTTGGAGGCGTGGTGGAAAAACAAGCTGCAGCACTGAACCCTGTCCTGCATCCTTCCCAGCTGCCAGCAGAGTTACCCAGTGCGCCATGAAGGAAATGTAACATCCCAGTCCATGCCTGCTGGACCAAGAGTCAGCAGTTATGTGAACATTCCTGCTGACTGCTCTGTCCAGCTAGGCCAAAACACTACCTTCCACATGACGGTAGAGAGCCTGAATGGCCGTACGCAAAAATAAATGTCTTTTTGGAACCTGCCACTGTGGTACAGCACATTCCAAAAATTTGCAAAAGGGAGCAGAGTCTTCCAGATGAAAAGGCAGCAATTGTAGTGCCAGCAATTTGTCTAAGCTAGCATTAGGACGCTGAGCATGTGGATGGCTGGGACAGTATTTCTTTCTACGGTTCAGCAACTGGGTAGGGAAATTTGCCTGCTGCTCAAATCAAGTGGTGGTGTACTGCTAGCAGATTGGGTGCAAGTCTATGTGGCATTCATTGCTATACCATCATCCCTCTCAATGCAGGTTTTTGAGAAGACATGAGGTATAGTAGAGTTAAAGATCCCAGATGAGGAGCAAGGTGAATTATGCTTGTTTTGATCTTGTGGCTTTTTCAGGTGCTGTTGCCAATGGACTGCATGGCAGGTCATCATATTTCTTGCCAAGCATGTGGTGCCCAAGCGGCTGATGTTATGGCCACGCTTGATCCGCTTTAGACAGATATTGCAAACCGCAACGCTGCAGGCTACTGCAAATGTGCTGAAAAAAGCCCACACTAATGAACTTTTGGAAGTCAGAGGGGAGTTTGCAGCACCCTGCACCTGTGGAGCTCTGTACTGTGATGCAATAGGTCGGCTACTCCTATGGCGGCCCCTGAAGCACATCCTGCCTCGTTGGAGTTGTGCCTCCTCCTTCTCCTCCTCCTCCCCCCTCACTTTCCTCCTCTATCCTGTCAGGCACCCAAGTACAGTCAGTGACCTCATCATCCCCTCCCTCCTCATCACTGGAGCAAACTTGGTAGTATGCTGCAGCTGTGGCAACATGACTGCTAGTTTCTTGTCCGTCATAATCACCCCCTCTCTCTAGGCTCACGTTATTCCCTTTATCAACCTGGGAACCAACATCACAGCATTCAAATTTCTGCTCATCCTCCAGCAGCATGTCACTGACACTATAATCGAATAGTTCAGGTGACTCCTCCGTGCATGATGGTGGGGCGACAGAAGGAGTAGCTATGGAGAAGGAGCCTGTGGAACGGGCCGCTTTGGCAGCTAAGGTGGAATGCAAACTAGTATGAGCGTGGGTGTCAGAGGATAAGGAGGATGAGGATGGCTTATTTATCCACTCCACCAACTCTTCTACATGTTGTGGCTAAATAACATGGCCAGCACTGGAAAAAAAAGGACGGGCGTGCCCCGCCTGCAGAGGATGCACCATGTCTGTGACCACCACTTTTCACTTTGGACACAGAGGCTGCTTGCCCTCTTTTCATGGCCTGTGAGTGTCTGCCTCCCCTTGTCGGCCTTTTGGACATGATGTGGATTTTGGGGGGGGGGTTACTGGTTGGTCAATATATAATCTATATAAAATGCACTGCTGATATGTACTAAACTGACCGATAGATGCTGAATGGCCTGATATATACTCAAGTGGCCTATATATCTATATAGATATTAATTTATGGTCTTTACTGAAACAACCAATAGATACTTAATGGCCTGATATATACTCAAGTGGCCTGTATATCTATAGAGATATCAATGTATGGTCTATACAGAACCGACCGATAGATACTGAATGGCCTGATATATACAGTACTCAAGTGGTCTATATATGTAGATATCAATATATGGTCTATACTGAAATGACCAATAGATACTGAATGGCCTAATATATACTCAAGTGGCCTATATATATTAGATATCAATGTATGGTCTATACTGAATTGACCGATAGATACTCAATTGCCCTATATATGTATAGATATCAATGTATGGTCTATACTGAACTGACCTGATAAATACTCAATTGTCATATATATATATATATATATACAGTGGGTACGGAAAGTATTCAGATCCCCTTAAATTTTTCACTCTTATATTGCAGCCATTTGCTAAAAGCATTTAAGTTCATTCTTCTTCCTCATGAATGTACACATAGCACCCCATACTGACAGAAAAACACAGAATTGTTGACATTGTTGCAGATTTATTAAAAAAGAAAAACTGAAATATCACATGGTCCTAAGTATTCAGACCCTTTGCTGTGACACTCATATATTTAACTCAGGTGCTTTCCATTTCTTCTGATCATCCTTGAGATGGTTCTACACCTTCATTTGAGTCCAGCTGTGTTTGATTATACTGATTGGACTTGATTAGGAAAGCCACTCACCTGTCTATATAAGACCTTCCAGATCACAATGCATGTCAGAGCAAATGAGAATCATGAGGTCAAAGGAACTGCCTGAAGAGCTCAGAGACAGAATTGTGGGAAGGCACAGATCTGGCCAAGGTTACAAAAAGATGTCTGCTGCACTTAAGGTTCCTAAGAGCACAGTGGCCTCCATAATCCTCAAATGGAAGACGTTTGGGACGACCATAACCCTTCCTAGTGCTGGCCGTCCGGCCAAACTGAGCTATCGGGGGAGAAGAGCCTTGGTGAGAGAGGTAAAGAAGAACCCAAAGATCACTGTGGCTGAGCTCCAGAGATGCAGTCAGGAGATGGGAGAAAGTTGTAGAAAGTCAACCATCACTGCAGCCCTCCACCAGTCGGGGCTTTATGGCAGAGTGGCCCGACGGAAGCCTCTCCTCAGTGTAAGACACATGAAAGCCCGCATGGAGTTTGCTAAAAAAACACCTGAAGGACTCCAAGATGGTGAGAAATAAGATTCTCTGGTCTGTTGAGACCAAAATAAAAATTTTTGGCCTTAATTCTAAGCGGCATGTGTGGAGAAAACCAGGCACTGCTCATCACCTGTCCAATACAGTCCCAACAGTGAAGCATGGTGGTGGCAGCATCATGCTGTGGGGGTGTTTTTCAGCTGCAGGGACAGGACGACTGGTTGCAATTGAGGGAAAGATGAATGCGACCAAGTACAGGGATATCCTGGACAAAAACCTTCTCCAGAGTGCTCTGGACCTCAGACTGGGCCGAAGGTTTACCTTCCAACAAGACAATGACCCTAAGCACACAGCTAAAATAACGAAGGAGTGGCTTCACAACAACTCCGTGACTGTTCTTGAATGGCCCAGCCAGAGCCCTGACTTAAACCCAATTGAGCATCTCTGGAGAGACCTAAAAATGGCTGTCCACCAACGTTTACCATCCAACCTGACAGAAATGGAGAGGATCTGCAAGGAGGAATGGCAGAGGATCCCCAAATCAAAGTGTGAAAGACTTGTTGCCTCTTTCCCAAAAAGACTCCTGGCTGTATTAGATCAAAAGGGGGCTTCTACTAAATACTGAGCAAAGGGTCTGAATACTTAGGACCATGTGATATTTCAGTTTTTCTTTTTTAATAAATCTGCAACAATGTCAACAATTCTGTGTACATTCATGAGGAAGAAGAATGAACTTAAATGATTTTATCAAATGGCTGCAATATAACAAAGAGTGAAAAATTTAAGGGGGTCTGAATACTTTCCGTACCCACTGTATATATATATCAATGTATGGTCGATACTGAACTGACCGATAGATAATCAATTGCCCTATATACAGTATGTGTATATATATATATATATATATATATATATATATATATATATATATATATATATATATATATATATATATATATCAATGTATGCTCTATACTGAACTGACTGATGGATACTCAATGGCCTAATATATAATCAATTGTCATATATATATATATATATATATATATATATATATATATATATATATATATATATATAAATCTATGTATGGTATATGATCTGTGGTATATACTGCACTGCTGAATATATTTCACTATCTGATCTCCTAAATTGTAAAAAGCACAAATCTCTCCCCCTGCCTAACTGACTGCTACTAGCAATGTCTTCTTAATTCTTAATTAGACTACATTGCACTGTCTGATAAACTGCAAATCACTTTCCTCTTCCTGCCTCAATCACGATCCTCTCCCTGCCAAACTGACTGCTACTAGCAATGTCTTTTTAATTAGAATGCACTGCACTGTCTGATAAACTGCAAATCACTTTCCTCTCCCTGCCTCAACCACTTCCTATCTTGCTCGCACAGTCACACAGTACACGCAGGTGCTGTGTGAGCAGCCTTTATATAGTGTGGGGTGTGTATTAGCCCCTAAACCATGATTGGCTAAAGGCAGCCTGCCTTTGTCCAATCATGGCAGGGATGATTTGATTGACCAAAGCATGGAGGTCAGATGCATGCTTTGGCCAATCACAAAATGCACTGCACGTGCACGCGGGCAGCACATTATGGATGCGGACGCTCAAATTTCCTGCGAAGAAGCACATTTGTTCGTCATTCAACGAACGAGTGAACAGCCAATGTTCGAGTCGAACTTATGTTCGACTTGAACTCGAAGCTCATCCCTACAGACCATATGGGAAGACGGCAGAACCTTTGTAAATGACCAAAACCTTAAAGTAAAACCAAAAAAGTCTAGCAGGGACACCATAAGATATAGGGTAAAAAAATAAATAAATGTTGCATTTTTTTTTAAACTTGGTGTAATATAGTTATAGTGATAACGTTTATTTTAGACTGCCAATTTTTTAAATATGCATGTCGACAGCAGAAGCTGCTCTCATGGTACCCAGCATTCAGTCTTTTGGTACTCACTTAGCAGCCCAAGGGCCCCACCAGCAGTCAATATTTTTCTTACCTATGTGTTTACTTTTTATGTGCTACTCATTGTTCTTTCCCTTTTGTATATTTTTTTTCTCTGATCATTTTTAATGGATCATGCTGAGAAGAACATCAAATGAGATGCCAGTAGTTTTAAGGGGGTTGTAAGGAGTGCTGCCTGTAAAGAGATTGTAATGGAAGTGATCTCTAGAAATCTCTTGTAATGTGCCCTTATTCTCAGACCATATCCTGCAGCAATCTCTGACCACCTACTGCTATATACTCTGACCATTTTCTGTAGCAGTACATACATTGAACATTATGTGCAGCTTTTTTTTATAGTAAGAACAGCACTTGAGGACCCCTATATTAAGTTTACCACCACTGCTATAAAGACAAACGCAATAAAACTATTTGGTGTATAAAAATAAAATATGTGTTTTTTTACCTCAAGAATGATTCAATTCCTTTCATTATTGTTACCTCAGAACTCCAAAGAAATCCTTGCAAGACTGGCAGGTCAATATGCGATCATTGAGAGCAAAAAGAATCCAGTTCTCCAGTCTGCTACCCTGAAGGAGAGTGAGAGGGTTAACGAAAAACTGGCTGAGCTTTCATTTAACTGGGACAATGTCAACAAGCTTTACAAAAAACGGCAAGAGTAAGTCTCTATTTATTTGCACAATTATGCACTATACTTATTTTTGATAACCATTATCTTTTTTCTTGCTTACTTGCTTCCTTTACCAATCAACATAGAAAAACTTCTCTTTTGGTTAAAAGCAATGCATTTTGAGACACTAAGGGATACTTTGGCATCATAAGTGTTCGTGCTAAACACGGCTAATATAAATGCACAAGAAAGAGGCTTATTGTTTCTACTACAACACCAATGAGTACTGTCCATGATACATTTTTATTTGCACTAACAGTTACATTTTCAGGATAAGCTTCAAAGAAGGTGGATCGTATGTAGGTCACAAACAGTAAAAAGGTAAAAGAGGTTTAGAAAACTGGGGTCCACGTTCAGCCCTCTATTTGTTGTTAAATAGAATTGTCATATGTACTTTGAAAGTTTACATTTTCTGTGTATTTTCTTGAAAAACGGATATGCCCCCAAAAACTTGTCCTGAAAATGTGTTAAAGCTAATTTTTTTTTTAGAAAAGTATCAATAACTCAACTTTGTGGTTGCAATAGTGCACTAATAAGGCTACAATCACCTTAAGCATGTTCCTATTACCTACTCCCTGAAATTCATAAAGATTGCAGTAGATACTCTTTAGAAAACTGTCTTGACAAATGCCGGAATTTGCGACAGATTTATGTACGTGCCAATAAGGTGTAAAAGAATCTGTCACAACTCTGACAAAACTGTCAAAAGCATCTCTTTTTTGAAGTGGTGGAATTTTACAGGAAAATAATCTATTTGAAGAAATTGGGAAAATAGTTGGTAGAATAATGGAAAAATGTCAATTATTAGCTCAAGAAGAATTTAAAGAGAAATTAATTGCCTCAAAGATGCAACCCAACAATTACACATGGAAAATATTCAACAATTTATTCCAACATGGAATAGGTCTTATTTATCTCAACTTTAATTATCACCAATATGGATATATTTATTTATGAATTTATTGCAATAGCCCCATACAGTAAATGTTTTGCAAGCAAGGATTACCTTAATTTGTTGCATACATCGGTACAAATGAAGAAAATGATGCAGGTGTAATGGTCATGTGTACTGGGCACATGAAAAGCTGTGTGTGGCAGCCATTTTTTTCAGGTCCCAAGTCACCCATGCCATTTTGTCATAAGAGATAGCTATAGCTGCAGTGTTCTTCTCCTTCCCTCCCCATTCAGTTCATACAATACACAAACCGTTAGCCATGCGAGAACCTTCTGATCAGATCCTTGAGAGGACCGATGCAGGCCCTCTCATGCCTGTTAGCAAGATCAAATCCACACTTCAATCTAGAAACCCTCATAAAACTGTCAAATTTGCAAGCCTGAGCAATCTGGAAAACAAATAGATATCTTGCCAGTTCACCCCCATCATGATTACCTCAGCTGGAGTCTGTATAAATGCACACTTCTGACTCTTCCTCTTGGTAGAATCCATAATCCCAGTGAATTTATTAACTTCTGAAATAATAACAGTTTAGTCAGACTAAGGACATTTTTAATTTCCTCATTTAATTAGTGATGTTTTGAGCCCAAACACCGCTACCCTAGGAGTACCAGGAGCAGAACTGTCTCAGTTCCTCTCCTAGGTGAACTGGACATTTAAAACCTGTCATATTTATATTCATTTCAAAGGTATTTCAATGTTGGACAATAATATACACATAAGCAGACTCTAACATGTAGGTTTACAAAAATATTAATACCTTTAGAAAACTATCTGCGGCATGATCATGGTCAAGTCATTTCTATCAACACCCCCTTGAGGTCCAGAAAACAATACAATCATAGTTGACAGCTCTCTTTTAACATCAAACCAAGGCACATCTAACAGGACTTGTGAGAGCCACTGTACCATCTTGCTTATTCATTGGACTCTGCAAACCAGGACTTGCAACTATTTAATTTTTTCGTCCCTTTGGTCTTTCTGTTGCATTGTTGTCTTTGTTTTTTTGTAATACCTTTTTTTCTGTAAATATTTTATTTGCACTATTATTTACCTTTTCTTTATTAAACCATATTTTTAATCAGTGTTAAAGTTGTCTTGAATGCCCTAATGCAAACTTAAAGAATCTGTGTCTCTTGAAGAGCGCTACTATAGTGTAGTGTCACCGCTGATAACGTCATTAATGACAAAACACATAGGGCGGAATCATGGTAGGTGACATCATCACACACTAGGTGTATCGCCCATCTTGTTGGTTTAAAACATTTTCTATTACAGTGCAGATTTACATGTTTTTTAATGTGAGTGTATTACTTACTTTACAACTATTATAGGGCTCATTAAAAAACCTACTAAACTATGAGACACCTCTGCCTTTCTCTTTGAACACTATCCATTGGGAGATTTGTGGATTATTAGGGCAGGAACAATCTCTGTTTTGATTGTCTATGTGAGAAGTTGCGAGATGTTCGGAAAGAGATGTTTGATTGCGCTTTTTGACCATAAGGTCAAATCTTTCTGGTAAGAAGCTGTCCATGCAGTTTGAGGATGAAGGTCTATTTGTCACATCTTTATGAGCACCATTTATTATCCACTCAAGGACTTTATGGGCTTACTTGACCAACTTTACCTTTCTTTGTATACCTTGTGACATATGTTTATTCTAAAGTCAAAGTTGCTATTGCTAATCTTGTAAAAGTTTACTACTTCACTATAAAAGTAGTTGGTGTCCTTTTAAACAGTTAATTGCTTAGTTAACTAAGCACAGTGAAAATCATTCTCAGTCTGTTGGCACTGTGGTCCTTCAAGTTGGAACATCTTTGTGCAGGGTGAGGCTGAGAGTGCCATTGTTGCATATCAGTGACAGGGCTGTGTGAGGTTAACCAGTTATTTGTCACAAGTTGGTGAAATGGACAATGGTCTGACACCGCGTTTGTCACAGCAGGGTTTTCGTGAATTAGGCTTCAAACTGCATTCACACCACCAAATGTGTCACAAATGCCTTATTGCATTGCTCCAATGTATCCCAGGCATTGTGCTTCCCTAGTCATATGTGAATGTCTTTGCCCTTTCATATAGGGCATATTGAAATGATGCCATGAGCCAGAAGATTCTGCTCTGTTTAAGGTATTTGAGGTCTAGTCTAAACTTCTCTGCCCTCTATAAGTCTTTCTTATAGAAAGCGCAAATGTCCACTGTTTTAATCTTCAATGTGGGTTCCTGTAAGTCATTGATGTAAACTTGGTAAAGTTACTTACCTACAAAAATCAAAAAGTGCCCATCTGGAGGGCTTATATGCAAGTAATTGGCCACAAAAGGGGTGTGGGGTCTGGGTACTGCCCTGTGGGACAAGTATTATTAAAAAAATAAAAATTATAATTTTTTTCGAGAAGCAGTGATTTTAATTCTGCTTAAAGTGTAACAATAAAAACTAAAAATTCCATTAAATACTACAGTACTACACGCTACAGCCAAAATGACATTTCTAAAAAAAAAAAAAAAAAACAAACAGTTCAAATGCCATTTAAAATGACTCGTAGTTACAATTGCAGGCATCTGGCTTTTGAAGAAATATTTAAAAATGGCATTGGCTTCCCCCCCACAGTCCATACTGGGCCCTTTGGGGATTTGGAGGGGAATTCATTGCCAAAATTTAAATAAAAAACAGCATGGGGTTCCCCCCCCCCCAGAATCTATACCATACCCTAATCTGGGCATGCAGCCCAGCAGGTCAGGAAAGGGGGTACAAGCGAGTGTCCCCCTCCTCAACCATACCAAACCACTAGGTCTCAACATATCTGGGGTGGGTGCCCCTCACCCCAAAACACCTTGTCCTAATGTTGATAGAGGCAAGGACATCTTCCCAACAACCCTGGACTGTGGTTTTCGGGGTCTGCGGGTGGGGCACTTTAACAGGGGGGCCCCCAGATCCCGGGCCCACCCTACGTGAATTGGTATCAGGTACATAGTATCCCTACCCATTCACCTAAAAAGTGTACAAAGTAATAAACATAATAGACAGTTTTTGACAAATCCTTTATAAAAAAATAAAAAAAGTGTCCCTCCATGTAAATCCATTGTCAATTACGACACCCACGGACCCAAAAAAAGAAAATGAAAAATGCACTTGCCTCCTGGGAGGCCTCCCACCGTATGTCCACTCTGCACTTGGACATTTCTTATATAGGCAAGGAGCAGGCCACCTGGTGACACTGCCCTCTGACGTCACCTGACCTGGCTACATCACCCGGGGGCACCGCCCCACTGACATCACACAGTACACGCGCATTGTCTATATTAGAACTAGCAAAGTGCAGAGCGGGCATGCGGTGGGAGGCCTCCAAGGAGCCAAGAGCGGTTTTCTTCTTTTTAATTTTTCAGGTCCAGCAGGTGGCATAATTATTGATGGATTTTCATCGAGTGACACTATTTTTTTATTTTTTAATAAAGGATTTGTCAAAAACTGTGTCTTGTGTTTTTTTTACTTTTGTACACTTTTTTGGTGAATGGGTAGGGTTATTATGGGGGGGTGGGATATGGAGGCCCACTTGTTAAAGGGGGCTTCCAGATTCTGATAAGCTCCCCGCTCGCAGACCCCAACAACCACAGCCCAGGGTTGTTGGTAAGAGGCCATTGTTACCATTAACATGGAGACAAGGTGCTTTGTGGTGGGGGGGCAGAGCCATGTTGAGGGTATGTGGCCTGGTATGGTTTAAGAAGGCAGGTGCTTCCTCATCCCCCCCTTTTCTGTCCTGCCAGGCTGCATGCCCGTATAAGGTTATGGTATGAATTTTGGGGGGGACCCCACGCCATTTTTTTTAAATGTTCCCCTCCAAATCTATACCAGACCTGAAAGGGAACTCTTTTTTTCTTTCTTTTTTTTACGGTACTTTTTTTTTATTGTTCAGCTGTCAGCGGGGAAACCCATTGACAGCGGATGAGTTGGTTGCTAAGGAGGCCATGATGGGATTCCTGGTCCCACTCATTAACAATACAGTGCACCCTGATTGGGCAAAGTTTTGAATTCACCATGTAGCGCTCAGTGCACTGCAGGGTGTTCATTGGGGCGAATATCCGGTGAACAACCTGCAAATTCGGGTGTTCTGCGAATGACTGAACAGGCAAATGTTCGGCCCGAACTCATGATTGGGCCAAACTATTCGCCCATCCCTAATAGCAAATTTAATTTTTTTATAAGCACACCACATTTGGTAAAACTGTTCAATTTTCATATGACTTTTTCCTAAAAAAGTATGTATTCCATATATTAAAAGCACTTTCCTAAAACAAAATGCTCCCCTAACCTTAAAAAACCTAACACTTAAAATTCCTTTAAATGATGCCTAAATTCTGATTATCCTCTAAAACCACATTCCCATATCTTGTACGGGTATCATTGGGAAAGGAAATGAGGAAAAATCTCCCCCAGTCGGGTCACAGATAGAAGTAAAAGCCTGACATAATTTAGACTGTTACCTACACTGTTAAAAAATAACAATAATAATATTTTTGCTGGCAGTGAACTTTAAGCTTTAACACATAAACGTCTAAATGAAAAGTGAGTCCTTAATTTCTAAACTTTAACTTATGTCTTCTCCTCTCACTTCTGACCAATCACAAAAAGAAGCTTGAGGCTGCTTGCTTTAGGACTGGCCAGGAGGAGAGAATATTGGAGGCATGACCACAGTGCTTACATTGATAGCGGCCCAAAAGTACAGTGGTAGTTGCACCAATCAGACATGAAAAACAACCTGTTTTTAACATACTGAAGGCAGCTTTCATGAATTGAGGTTTACAGGTGAGCCTAAGGCATGGTTATTTTTGTAAGCCTGAAAGTGACTGGAGTTGGGCTTTAACTCCTAACAATAAGATATCCCTCTACTAGAGTTTGGTTATCACATCCTATGCCAAAAACCAAATAGATCTTACAGTAAAACCTAACAATGTCTGACTGCAGGGGCAGAAAACAAACTGCTTTTAGTGGCAGGGGACCTTATGTCTTTTTTTTTTTTTGTCTTTTTATTCCTCCATTGGGCTGTGTGGCTCAGTAGCAAAGGGGCTGTAGAGAGATAAGAACCATGTGCTTCCTTAGCTGCACGTACCTGTATAGTTTCTCTTTGCTGCACTGGGAAATGGGGCACTGCTGCATTTTGCTATCAAACATTTACCATATTTGAATTTAAAGTCAAACATAGTTTCAGCTATGTAATTTCTAAGAAGCTATCACTGTATACAAAACAATACATCTTACTATTTACATTTATTTTTGCAGTGTTCGAATTTAAGTTATCTTCATTAGCTCACTGCTCTGTCTTATTTGTGTTCTGATTGTCTGATGCCTTGTTCATTCTCTTTTTAGGCAAGATTCATCTCACAATCAGAAATCAGATCTTATTATCCCAAGGGTTCATCTGCAAATTGAAATGCATGCAGTTAATCAGAAAATCTTTTGAATGATTGAGCAAATGTTGTGTTTTGATTAGCATGCATAGTAATCCTGATCTTCACTACAAAATAGCTTGTTCTATGGACAAGGAAATGAACACATCATTCTAGAGATGTTTCCATCAATCCTGACTCAGAGTACAAATGCAGCTCTTGTTTGAATAGACCGGTGAAAGAACAGCTTTTGTAAGACACACAGCTGGTTTATGAAATTATTAAATTCAAACCCAAAAGAACCAATACTTTGTGGTCTTATAAAAGCTTCACATGTTTCTGTTATTTCCTTTTTGTATTCATTTTGTGAGAATAATTTAATGACTAAAAGATGCTTACAATACCCAACATAGTTTAGACATCTCAGAACAGCAGAGAGAGCAAATCTTGCCCTGATCAGACTGTAAAAGCTTGTTTGGGGCCAAGAGGCATAACTTATGGGTATGTGATTTATCAGGCAAAGAACCTGGTAAAAGTAGTGTTTATTCAATGCAAACAACAATTATGATTTGGTATGAATATATGTATTCATGTTTCATTTGATAGCTACTCTTGGAGGAGCCACTGGATTGTTTGGGTCATTCTGCCCTGCACCAGTGAAAACCCACCACGTACCTTGACCCAAGTACACCAACACCTGAAAATATTTTATTGGGCTTTAAAAGCAAAAGCCATGAAAGGGAAGAGCAGTTAAAACAAGGACAATAACAGAAGAGCAAAACAGTTTTATATGCAACATTAGTTACCAAATTTAAGCTGTTCATTCCCCACAACCTCATGTGAAATGACTCATCCAGAAAGCACTAAGCCATTGTAGAGCAATGATGTTACCAAAACATTAACAGAGGTAATGTAAGAGACAAAGCAACACCATTTCTAAATGAGCCTTGAAAATGACCAACAGGTCTTCTCAACCCTCTCACAGATCCTGCAGCTACTCTGTAGCAGCAGGATATCAAAAAAAACGGTATCACCGAAACTGCAGAAAACCGGGACAATGAAGCACTCTGGAATGTGCCTGGAATAGCAGCTTGCTGGAACAACAGTATACTTGAACAAAAGGCAGTAACAGTTACAGCAGCCACATGGTCATAGGCTCCCAGCAGCAACAATGGACAATGACAGCAGGCACATGGTCTCATTAGAATGCAAGTTTCTTCCTGCAGCACACTGCCCCCAATTTTATATCCCTGGCCACAAGGGGACAATTTCCTTAGCTCATGGACATACCTGCTCTCTTTGTGGGTCCCAGCATTCTATATGGTACCCTACATGTTTCCCTGTACTTCTTACAGGTGGTAGGTAGGGCTAAAACCCTGCTGACCAATCACAAGCTAGAATATATCTGCCAGCAAATCACAAGCCAGCCTGGGTCTGGTCTGGTCCTCTTTGGCTGGAGGAGCCCTGCTGCAGAGTCCATCAAGCAGGGAGAAGAGAAAAAAAATCCCTTTGTAGTTTTATTTTCAGCAGGGCTGAGAAGCTCTTAAAGGAGACCAGCCAGTTCTAGGCTCCATAACATGATGTCTTGGGGGCTCAGAAAACTGTCTTTTATAGATTTAAACAAACTTGTGTTTGTATCTCTATTTTGTTTACTTTATATAGAAATATGTGTTGGATGTGGTGAAAGATATGCATAAATTGCAAGACTTTATTATTGCTTACTGCAAAAATGTACATAGGGGGCTGTAAGTTAAACCAATCCTTTCCTGGAGCGTTCACAGGGCTGCTATTGCAAAGCTCCTGCTGAAGATGCTAACTGCCTGACTAGTATGCTGGTCATCTGGTTTCAATAAGACAAAGGTAGGTAAAGCTAGACTGTATCATTTGTATTCTTGTTCCAGGTAAGAGACAGACACTGGGGAATTTATTATAGCATCAACAGTAGATTTCTAGTGGTAGTTCTTTTCAAATCTATCTGTTCCTAATTCAGGTAAGCATTTTTGTCAATTTTGGTAGAAGTACAGACAAAAGTGGCAAATTCTAAGAAGTTCTTCCTACTGTCACTTTGGCTATGGCTGGTTGAACTGGACAAATTTTAATCCAGATCCATGTCTGGCTCTAGAGTTGGCCAGTTAATTGAAACTCTCTGGGGTTGAGTTACCAAAACTGGAGAGTGCAAAATCTGGTGCAGCTCTGCATAGAAACCAATCAGCATTGAGTTGTTTTACTTTGCCAAAGCTTGACCACTTTAGCCCCGGAGGGTTTGGCTGCTCAATGACCAGGCCCTATTTTGCGATTCGGCACTGCGTGATTTTAACAGACAATTGCGCGGTCATGCAACACTGTACCCAAATGAAATTGACGTCCTTTTTTTCCCCCACAAACAGAGTTTTCTTTTGGTGGTATTTGATCCCCTGTGCGATTTTTATTTTTTGCGCTATGAACAAACAAAGAGCGACAATTTTAAAAAATAACAATATTTTTCACATTCTTTTATATAAAATTCTTAAAAAAAAAACCGTAAAAATCTTAATTTTTTAACATTTTAGGCCAATTTGTTTTCTGATACATATTTTTGGTAAAAAAAAAAATCACAATAAGCGTATTTTGATTGGTTTGCGCAAAAGTTATTGCGTTTACTAACTACGGTAAAAATGTATGTCATTTTTATTTTAACTAGTAATAGCGGCGATCTGAGATTTTTTTTGCGGTACTGCGACATTGCGGCGGACAGATCGGACCCCTAACTGATATTTTTGACACTTTTAGGGGTACCAGTGACATTACTACAGTAATCAGTGCTATAAATATGCACTGTTACTGTAAAAATGACACTGGCAGGGAAGGGGTTAACATTACTGGTGATCAAGGGATTAAGTGTGACCCTAGGGGCATGATTCTAACTGTCAGGGGGCGTGGCTTGTGAGATTATAACAGAGACATGCGATCCTATATAGCAGGATCAACTAGCCTCTGTGATAATCTAAGGGGAAATGACAGCCATCTGTCTTTCTCTCTCAGCTGCAGGAGATCGCGAGTGGCCGGCAGCCATCGGAGCCACCGGTCACACGTACTGGCTCCTAGGCTGACGAGCGCTCGCCCCTAGAGTCCCCTGAGTGAGCAACGTAGTACTAAATCACTTTTCCCAGGAGCGGCCTCCTGCCACAGTAAAACTGCGGCTAGCGGTGGGTATGTGGTTAATTGATCAAGCTGAAGTTAGAATCTGATTGGCTACCATTCACAGCTGCACAAGATTTTGCACTCTTCGGTTTTAGTAAATCAACCCCTCTGTGTTGCTAGTATTTATCTAAACATTTGTTAAGCAGAGCAAAATAATGGTAGTGGTCAAACCTTGATGCCTTTGGTGTGGCCCATGTTGGAATCTTTACATTTAATACCATAGCAAAGATTGAAAAAATATGAAATCAAATAACAAATGTAAACACTGATGTGAATGTACAGTATGTGCAAATTGTGCCTGCTATATACAGTAAATAGTTCTAATAAATACATAAATACAACAATAAATCAAAGTATGTGATCGCTAAAAGAATACTACGCTTAACCCTTAAACTGTGTTGACATGAGGTTACTTTTTGTTTTAGCAAAAAGACCTCAGCTTTTAGGAATGCTTTTAAAGTTCTAAGCCTGTTTACAATGTATGCTAGAGTGAAGGTTGGAAGCAGGCTCGAGGTCTATTCTTTGAGAATCGCTTCTTATGCATTCAATGTGGAATGATCTGTGCATATTTAAGGAGTTCTAATGGAATGTGAAGTTGTTTATAGGCAAAAATGTAGTATTGAATGGACATGTTGATTATGGAAAGAATATTATTATGTATATAACCGTAAAGGTCTTGATAGTGGCTTTGCAGTATATTATTTTCAAGAGAATAGCACTCCCTTACAAGATATCATTGTGCAGTCTTTTAATTTAAAAAAAACTTCTGTTAACATCACATGATCTGATGGCATTGTGAGCAATGTGAACATGCCGACAATGTACACTGTATTTTCAAAAGTATTGGGATTTTACACGCACATGGACTTTAATGGCATCCCAGTCTTGTTCTGTATGATTTAATATTGAGTTGGCCCACCTTTTGCAGCTATAACAGCTTCAACTCTTCTAGTAAGACTGCCAACATGGTTTAGGAGTGTGTCTATGGAAATTATTGACCATTCTTCCAGAAACGCATTTGTGAGGTCAAGCACTGATATAGACGAGAAGGCCTGGCTTGCAGTCTCCACTCTAATTCATCCCAAAGGTGTTCTATCGGGTTAAGGGTCAAGACTCTGTGCAGACCAGTCAAGTTCCTCAACCCTAAACTTTCTCATCCATGTCTTTATGGACCCTGCATTGTGCACTGGTCAAAATCATTTGGTAGAGGGGGGATTTTGGTGTAGGGTTTTTCTTTCAGGGGTTGGGCTTGGCCCCTTAGTTTCAGTGAAGGGAACTCTTAAGGCATCAGCATACAAAGACATTTTTGACAATTTCATGCTCCCAACTTTGTGGGAACAGTTTGGGGATGGTTTCTTCTTGTTCCAACATGACTGCACACCAGTGCACAAAGCAAGGTCCATAAAAACATAGCTTGACTGGCCTGCACAGAGTCCTGACCTCAAACCGATAGAACACCTTTGGGATGAATTAAACCAGAGACTGCGAGCCAGGCCTTCCTTTTTTTATAGTGTTTACTTGCCTCTTTCCAAAGCACTGAGTGTCATTTCTATCCGCTGTCTCGTTCCTTTTCTATCTGCATGAGTCACTCCTGACAGATTTTCGTGACACCAAGAGGTAAAAAGGTGTCAGGGGAGGGACCTCCATCACACAGCCTGTGATTGACAGCCTCACCTCTATTCTTGTATGCTGTGTCAAGGGGGTGTCCCTTGCATCGAATCAGCTCTCAGAGGTCTTGTATTGTCTGCAATTGCAGCTGATTACAACCACTTTAAATTTCTAAGCAACAAGCTGTAAGTGTGTGTACTAGGTTTAATTAGCCCCACCCACTTTCACAGAAAGTCCCATTCACTTAGAGATGACTGCCCAAAAGTGAAGTTTTCAAGATAGCTTATCATTCTCTAGAAGGCTAATTTTAGCATAAAACTATCAAAGGTATGCCTACTGATCCATCATTTTGAGTCCTTGTCGATACTTCCCAGCCTGTCAATTCTTCACATTTACTAAAGAATTAGGGAATCTTAACTCAAAATTCTGTACATATTATTTTAAATATCCTGTTCATTTTCATTCCAAATTAAATGACTGTACTGTTAACACAATTTTTTTTAGGAAAGATTCTTGAGCTCTTTAGTAAATCAACCTCTATCAGTACCTGACAGTGTCAGTCTTGTCTGTGTTACTCTGAGTTCACTCTGCATTCAATATTAGTCAGTCTTCCTATCAGTTTAATTGTGACTTTTAGGAATAACACACCCTTTAAAATGGATTTTTAAGAATATTAAGATTTACTGAGGTTTTTATTTCATGTTATGTTACTGTTGCTTTGTAAACTTATATTATCATTGGGCTGCTCAATTAATGTTATTTCTCTTTAAACTATAAGGAAGTTTAACATCATTAAACGTGCTACATTTACAATAAATGAATGTATACAGTAAATCTTTTATTTTGCTTATATAATTGGATAATTGGTAAAGTTGCACACGGACTGCACAATATATTTATTTCAACATTAGGAGCGCAATGGCGCTTTCTCTGGGGCATGCTTGTCTGCAGAGCAGGAATGTTTGAATAGCTCTGGTGCTACTTTCTACCAGGAGTTTTCTCAGCAACTCAAAGCAATTCCATCTGCATTCTGCTGGAGAGATCACCTGCTAGAGACACCCAGGAAAATGTCCTAAAAGAAGGTTAAGCCCTCTTGACCTCACAGGTTCATTGGATTCTTCAACAAGCCATCAATGGACTACCAAAATGGCCTCCGGAGAGCCAGTCACAGTTAAAGCCTTAGCACATCTTCTCTAGACAAACTACTGTCTGTCTGACATGGAGGATTCTGCTACAACACTTTCTGTCTCTTCCACCTCTCACCCAAAGGACAGAGCAAAGAGGACAGCCTAATTTATTTCCTATTCTCCTAATAAATCACCTGTAAGTTAATAAGAAAAAACACTGGGCAGAAACACAGGCTCACTACACCGAGGAGGAGGGAGAAGAGACCCTAGCATGCCTAAGATGTTCTGAAGTAAAAAGAGTTGAAATTGTAGTACCACAGAACTGCGAGGTCCAGATACACCTTTATTTCATTAAAGGCCAGGGGTACGTTTCAAAAAGTTGCCAATGTTTTTCAGGGGTCTAAGTGCCCCCTTTCATCAGGGCTACAAAAAGCATAAGAAGACTTTCATATCTGTCTTATATTGATACAATATCCCTTCCATGGGGTCATAAATAATCAAAACCAAACAGTCCAGTCAATAGTACTGAGATTGTCAAACTAATTACACAAAAATGAGAACATGGGTGCTAAAAAAAATCCACCGTATATATATATATATATATATATATATATATATATATATATATATATATATATATATATATATATATATATATATATACACAAAATCTCACAACAGTGAGTACACCCCTCACATTTTTGTAAATATTTTATTATATCTTTTCATGTGAAAACACTGAGGAAATTACACTTAGCCACAATGTAAATTAGTGAGTGTACAGCTTGTATAACAGTGTAAATTTGCTGTCCCCTCAAAATAACTCAACACACAGCCATTAATGTCTAAACCATTGGCAACAAAAGTGAGTACACCCCTAAGTGAAAATGTCCAAATTGGGCCCAAAGTGTTAATATTTTGTGTGGCCACCATTATTTTTCAGCACTGTCTTAACCCTCTTGGGCATGGAGTTTACGAGAGCTTCACAGGTTGCCACTGGAGTTTTCTTCCACTCCTCCATGACAACATCATGGAGCTGGTGGATGTTAGAGACATTGCACCCCTCCACCTTCTGTTTGAGGATGCCCCACAAATTCTCAATAGGGTTTAGGTCTGGAGACATGCTTGGCCAGTCCATCACCTTTACCCTCAGCTTCTCTAGAAAGGCAGTGGTCATCTTGAAGGTGTTTTTGGGGTCGTTATCATGTTGGAATACTGCCCTGCTGCCCAGTCTCCGAAGGGAGGGGTTCATGCTCTGCTTCAGTATGTCACAGTATATGTTAGAATTCATGGTTCCCTCAAGGAACTGTAGCTCTCCAGTTCCGGCAGCACTCAAGCAGCCCCAGACCATGACACTCCCACCACCATGCTTGATTGTAGGCAAGACACACGTGTCTTTGTACTCCTCACCTAGTTGCCGCCACACACGCTGGGCCCCATCTGAACCAAATACATTTATTTTTGGTCCTCCTGGGACAAAAACCATGCAGACCAATTTGATGCAGTGTGCAGCATATGGTCTGAGCGCTGACAGGCTGACCCCCCCCCCCACACCCCTTCAACCTTTGCAGCAATGCTGGCAGCACTCATATGTCTATTTCCCAAAGACAACCTCTGTATGTGACACTGAGCCTGTGCACTCATCTTCTTTGGTTGAACATTGAGAGGCCTGTTCTGAGTGAACCTGTCCTGTTAAACTGCTGTATGGTCTTAGCCACTATGCTGCAGCTCAGTTTCAGGGTCTTGGCAATCTTCTTATAGCTTAGGCCATCTTTATGTAGAGCAACAATTCTATTTTTCAAATCCTCAGAGAGTTCTTTGCCATGAGGTGCCATGTTGAACTTCCAGTGACCAGTATTAGAGCGTGAGAGCGATAAGACTAAATTTAACACACGTGCTCCCCATTCACACGTGAGACCTTGTAACACAAATGAGTCACATGACACTGGGAGGGTAAATGTCTAATTGGGCTCAAATTGGACATTAGTGGCTTTGTGTTGAGTTATTTTGAGGGGACAGCAATACTTCCGGTTCCGGCGCCGAATGCTGTAGCCGGCTCCCATGGCAGGACTTTAAATCAGCCTGTAAAACCCACTGGTCACCTCGTTTTGCCCCGTGGTACTCTTCCATCCCTGCATGGCAGCTCCAGGTACGCATACAGTCCAGCACAGCGATCCCCATGGGCAAATTCCTGGAGCAAAGCGGCCCACGCGCTCCGCCGGGCCCGCAACTAATTGAGGCCGTGGTGGGGGGGCGTGGCCTGGAGCGGCATGGAGTAGGACGTGAGTGAGAGCAGCTCCGCCGGCGTATACTCCTTACCACACAATATCCTGCACCCCGAGATCCTCTCTGCCTCCCCGATATCACCGATCGCCCTCTGGACCGTCCGCAGCATGTCGCCGCCCAAAAAAACGGCGGACACGGCCGCCAAGCTGGACAAATACCGCCGCACAGAGAAGGACTCTCAGTCCCAAGATGGCGCCCAGGCGGGAGCGGAGGCGAGCGCGGCGGGAGCCGACACTGCAAAGGTACTTGAGGCTATTTCACTGTGCCAGGCTTCCTTGACCTCACGGATTGAGGAGGTGAAGATTGATATCTCCCTGGTCCGCCAAGATCTCCAGGCAGTGCGGGAGAGGGTGACTGAGGCAGAGCAGAGGATAAGCACCGTGGAGGATTCCCTGCCCCCCCTGCAAAATGCTTCTGATCGCCTCCAGCTACAGGTCACCCAGCTCCTGCTCAAGCAAGATGATATAGAAAATAGGCTGCGGAGGTGTAATATCAGGCTTATAGGATTGCCTGAGGGGGCAGAAGGAGCTCACCCGTCAGACTTTTTAGAAAAACTCCTGATTGACACATATGGCCGTGAAGCCTTCTCTGCTACTTTTGTGGTGGAGAGGGCCCACCGCCTGTCTGGTAGACCACCGCCGCAAGGAGCACCCCCCCGCACCTTCATAGCTAAACTCCTGAATTTCCGGGACAGGGATGCTGTGCTCCGTCTCAGCAGGGAGAAGGGCAATATCCCCTTTGGGAATGGAAGACTGGCAATATTCCCTGACTTTTCGGCGGAGGTTCAGAAAAAACGGAAAACATTTATTGAAGCAAAACGTAGGCTCCGCATAAAGAACATCAAGTACGCCATGCTGTTTCCTGCCCGTCTCCGTGTGGAGGGAGACGATAGAGTGCACTTCTTTGACGATCCAGAAGCTGCTATATCCTGGCTGGAGCATCTTGAGGCTCGAGGTTGATTGTGCCTCATGCCTCTTCCCCCCTTCTCTTGTGGCGGAATCTCCCCGGATCTGTTGGACTCCTTCTTTGTTCCCCTTTCACTCGCTCTGTATTGCTGTCTTCGCTTACCCCCCCGGGCCCTCTGGCTCCTGGCCTGGAGCTGCGGTCGTGTCGGAGGGTGTTTGGAACTATTTGGAACTGCTTTGGCTCACGGACTGGGAGGCCCATGACCCTCCTTTATCCCTTTGCTTCACCTAGCCGGACGCAAGTACTATTTTTTGTTGCTCTCCTAGTTCATCTACACCCGGCATGGACACTCCCATCCGTACAAGCCGGTGGAGCATCTGGAGTCTCTCACTGTTTGTCCTATATGCATGTCTTGCTACCCAGCGAAGTTTCGCTCTCCATGTTCGCCTATGTTAGGCGCTTTCCCCAACCTCCCCTCTGTCACGGCACCGGGTGGCAGGGGTGGTATTTCCACTACACCGGTGCACCGCTGTGCCCCTTGCTTCTACTGGAATATCTTGTTGCTCCTCCTTTTTTTTTTTCCTTTTGTTTTTTCTTTTCTTTTTTTTCTTTTCTTTATTTTCCTGTTGGTGGGCCCCTTTTTTGGGTCGCGCCAGGTGATTGATTGGGTTGGGTACTCGAAAGCCCGCACCAGTTGGGGTGGGTGCAGGGCAGGGAGGGTGGGTGAGTTGTCTTTATTGTTGATGTATGTCATGTTGTATTTTTTCTCGAGCACTATGCAACGCATTATAATACCTGTATTGTATGTTTCTTTAAAGCTGGGTGTAATTTTGACCTCTCTTACTGCTGCTATGTGGTTTCCAGATATGGTACTGTCGGGTGGTGGATTGAGTCGAACGGAATCCCCGGAGCTCCTGCAAGCTGTCCCATTAGCCCCATCCTATGGCGCACCTTAAATTCCTCACCTGGAACGTCCGGGGCATGAGAGATAAACTTAAACGGTCGGCGGTGTTTGACATCCTAAAACGCCTCAGGGCCGATATTATAGTTCTGCTCGAGACCCATCTTGATGGTGCTCTCCACAGGGCGCTGAAGCGCCCGTGGATAGGCTGGACGTTCCAATCCCTGTTCACTTCCCACTCCCGTGGGGTGGCGATTTTGGTCGCCAAATCAGTGCATTTTGAGCTCCGGGGGTCCTCAGTAGACCCACTGGGAAGATATGTGTTTTTGGACGTACTGCTACATGGTGAACCCTATTTGCTGCAGGCCTTCTATGTACCCCCACCTTTTGCGGCCACTATATTACTAGAGGGTCTGGACTTCATGACGTTGCACCCCCGTACACCAGCAATCTGGCTTGGGGATTTTAACAACACCATGAACCCCGGTCTAGACAGGTTGCACACCTCCGGGCCTGCTCAGCCACAGCCCACGACCACCAGATTTGCCCGCCTTATGGCAGAATTTAATTTGCTGGATACCTGGAGGGTTCGGTATCCCTCCCTCAGGGCATACTCATGCTTCTCCGCAGCTCATAACTCTATGTCCCGTATAGATTTCATTTTTATTTCCCCCTTTTTGCTCCCCAGACTTTTGGACGCAGGCTTCTCGCCCCGTAGTCTCTCCGACCATAGCCCCTATTGGGTCACGCTTAAGATTCAGTGTGAACGAGTTCGGCCGGCGTGGCGGCTGAACCCGTTTTGGCTCTCCCTCATCCCTGAGGGGACGGACCTGGCCGCCGTGTGGCAACAATTTTTTGCTGAAAATGGTGGTTCGGCCTCACCCTTGGTGGTCTGGGAGACCTTCAAGCTTCATGCTCGGTCGACCCTGACGACCACTATCAATGCCATTAAATCGGACTCTGCCCGGGCTTACGCTGAAGCCACCGGGGCCCTGACAGTCGCGGAGGCGGCGTTCGCAGCGGACCCGACTCCGGCTGGAGCGGATCAATTAAAACTTTTGACTAGAGTAGTGGAACAACTGGATTTTGAGAAGGCTCGCAGGTCCCTTTTTTTCCAGAAACAAAAGCTATATGAGCATGGCGAACGCACGGGCAAGCTTTTAGCATATCTGGTTCATAGTAATGACAGACCTCCAGTGGTAATCACCCTACACTCCCCCCATGGTCCCCCCATTTCTGACCCTGGGAGGGTGGCAAGCTGCTTCCGGGACTTCTTCCGAGACCTGTACACCTCCACTGCCCCGGTTGATGACTCGCCAATCCTACCGTTCCTGTCCCCAGACGTTCTCCCCCAACTGACGGCTGACCAGCTGACTCTCTTGGAGGCCCCGCTGACACAGGATGAGATCCTAGAGGCTATGGCCAAGTTTCCTAGGTCTAAGGCACCGGGTATGGATGGCCTGCCTATAGAGTTTTACTCCACTTACTCCGATGTACTGGTGCCACACTTACTGACTATGTTTGAACATGCCTTTGAAACTTCCACACTGCCTCCTTCCCTACGGGAAGCGTTAATTGTGCTTATCCCCAAGCCGGGTAAGGACCCTCACCAGCCTGCCTCCTACCGCCCGATCTCTCTACTTCAGGTAGATGTCAAGATACTGGCCAAGGTCCTTTCGATCAGACTTAACAAAGTCATTTTGTCTTTAGTCCATGCTGACCAGTCGGGTTTTATGCCGGGCAGGAACACCTCCTTCAACCTGAGGCGCCTGTTCATGAACCTTCAGGCCACTCATGATAATGCTGGCTCCAGAGTCGTGGTGTCCTTGGACACGGCAAAGGCCTTCGATTCGGTTGAATGGGGCTTCCTGTGGCGGTGCTTGGAGGGATATGGCTTTGGCCCAAACTTCATCCGTTGGGTTCGTGTTCTATATCAGGCTCCGATGGCTAAGGTTTCGGCCAATGGGTGCACGTCGGCTGGATTCCCCCTCACCAGGGGTACCCGGCAGGGTTGCCCCCTCTCTCCCCTTCTATACGCGTTGGTGGCCGAGCCGCTGGCGATTGCGATACGGTCACACCCTGACATACATGGACTTAGAGTGGGCGCCCTGGAGGAAAAAATCGGTATGTATGCCGATGATACACTGCTATACCTGGCCGACCCGGGCACCTCCCTCTCCGTCGCTCTTACCCTTATTGAACAATTTGGTCGTTACTCTGGGTTAAAAATTAACTGGGACAAATCTCAAATCTTGCCTATCGACGATATATCCCCTTTACCCATTGACCCGCTCTTTCCACTTCAGGTTGTGCCCCGTATTAAATATCTGGGGATCCTGGTGACCAACTCCTCGGGCGATTACATACGCGATAACTTACAACCCCTCTTTGCATTGTTGAAATCCAAGACCCAGACGTGGGCGCGCCTTCCTCTGGGGGTGCGTGGCCGAGTCAACCTCGTCAAAATGGTGCTACTCCCCAAACTATTGTACATCTTATGGCAGTCTCCGATATACCTCCCCCTTAAGTTTTTCCTGCAGATCGATTCTATCCTCAAGCCTTTTATATGGGGCTCTAGTAGACACAAATTGGCCTGGAGGAAACTTAAGAATCCCACTGACTTGGGTGGCCTCGCCCTTCCTGATTTCAATTTGTACTACTTGGCCTCGCAATTGTCCCACTTTTTCCACCTTCACAACTCCGATAGGGAGAGGTTTTTGGCTCTCCTCACTCCTACCTGGGCCCTTGCATCTGCGGATCCCCTGTCACTGGTTCTGATGGGCATGCGGGGCGCCGCGTCCCGAGGGGACCGCACTTCCATGCTGTTCCAGTACAGGCGTGTCTGGGACGTGGTGTCCGCTAAATTAGACGTTCCCCGGCTTCATGCACACACGCCTCTCTGGCATAATACTAGCCTCCCCGAGCTTGCCTCTATCCCGGATGCACATGTTTGGGTCCAGTATGGAATCAGCTATCTTGCTCATATAGTCACTAATGGCACCCTTACGCCCTTTGACGCCCTGAAAAGCCAGTATGACCTTCCCAACTATATGTTCTTCAGATATCTGCAGATTAGGCACGCTTTCTCTGCTCAATTCCCCCGACCTATGCCCGACCTGTCCCCGATCTCGGTGTTGGAGGTAGTGATGGGATCCGAGTCTAAACAACTCATTTCTCATATGTATAATGCCCTTCTGTTACCAGCTTCTACAGTCTTGGCCTACGCTGTTAAAACTAAATGGGAGGGAGATGTTGGGACCATGGACGATGAGGAGTGGGAAGACGCCCTCGACAGTTGTCAACTGGTCTCTCCAAAACTTTCGGATCGCCTAACCCAATTGTTCATCCTTCACCGGGCCTACTTGACGCCAATAATGATGGCTAAGTACCGTAGTGAGGTGTCCGGGCAGTGCCCTGTGTGTCGGCAGGAACAAGGCACCTTTTACCACCTCATCTGGCAATGCCCGGAGATCCAGGGCTTCTGGGGACAGGTGGTTAGATTTCTTCACGACACCATGGGTTCCCCTCTAACGCTGGCCCCGAAATTTTGCTTATTAGGGATACCCCCTGATGTCAGTATAGATAAATACACCGCTCTGTTTTTACATGAAACGTTGTTTCTCGCCAGAAAATGCATTGCCAGTCGTTGGATGAGAGACACTCCTCCTTCACTCCGGGACTGGCTCCGAGAGGTCAATACGACCCTGCCCTATAAAAAATTGATATATACCCACAGGGGCTGCTCATCCAAATACAATAAGGTCTGGGACAGATGGGTTCGGGCTCCGGAGACGTGTATATAGACCACACAATGTTGGTGTGTGGTTTCTCCCTCATACTGTGTGCGGTGTTTGGGCGGTTGCTGGTCATGGTCTTTGTAGACTGCCACCCGGGTTTGTTTTCTGCCCTTGCTGTGTCTGGCAGCTCTTCTATCACAATGTCTGATTGTTATACCTGCTTATTCTCTGTTTATTGTGCTCACCCAGCTGTATTCTCATTGCATTCTAAAAAAAAAAAAAATTGAGGCCGTGGTCTTAGTCCTCTCCCCTGGAGAAGCTGACGCTCCTCTCATGGACATTAGCGTTCCCCCAGCCACCGCAGTGCCATCGCTTGGGGACCCGTAATCAGACTGCATAGCCCATACTGTAGTGGCTCTTCTGTCCACCACCATAACTGCAGCAGTGCAGAAAGCTGCCACCGCAGGCATGCAGGAAATCAAAAAGCAGCTAGACGAGCACTCCCTCAGGCTACAAGAAGTGGAAACTCGAGTAGCTAGCATAGAAGAGGAAGTATATCAGTCGCATAGCTTTGAATAAGCTCAAGACAGAACCAACCAGTTCATCCTCCAAAAACTTGAGGACCTCGAGGGGACAGCGATTTTACATTGTTATACAAGCTGTACACTCACGACTTTAGATTGTAGCAAAGTGTCATTTCTTAAGTGTTGTCACATGAAAAGATATAATAACATATTTACAAAAATGTGAGGGGTGTAATCATTTTTTTGAGATACTGTATATATATATATATATATATATATATATATATATATATATATATATATATATTACTGTATATACTATATATATATATATATATATATATATATATATATATATATAACAATAATAATATTCACTATTATTAAAATGATACATTGTGGGTTATTATATGGTAACCTACCTAATGAGTATGAGAGAAAAAATTGCCCAGGAAACAGATCATTTACACCAACAGTAATACCTTAAGATAACAATACCAGTAAAATAAGCCTATAGGTCCAGCGCTATCTTTCCACTTTCCTTAACTATCAGATGTTCTGAACACACACCTAAATCTATGCTTTTGTGACTGCACAAAGATCTGCAAAGGGAAATGCGTTCCTCCATTTCTCACTTACAGATCAGACTTGATCATGTGGAGGAAAAAGACATGCAGTATGGAGGGATATACTACTGCTTACAATGAACTGGTCAAAT
Source organism: Pelophylax lessonae (assembly GCF_965119305.1). Lineage (NCBI taxonomy): Eukaryota > Metazoa > Chordata > Amphibia > Anura > Ranidae > Pelophylax > Pelophylax lessonae. Next base: position 434,964,220 of record NC_138769.1, read on the forward strand.
CTCATCATAACCACTTCAGTGCTTTAAATTTAAAATCTCTTATCCAGAAGAACTGGAGAAACAACATTACGTTTTGGGGTATTCCTGAGTCAAAAAGTTAAAAAGGCAGATTTAACACCTTATCTTTAAAAGAGCTTTAACAGCTCGGCCTTACTTTTAATCGAGTATCATGAATTGTAAAACCTAAACATCTACCAGCTTCAACTCCCAGAGATATCTTGCTCATATACATTTTTCCACATTAAGGAACAAATCATGGCAGCCGTCGGAGCATGCCTGAGCCATATTTGCAGATCTTCCTCTTTGCAAATCTATCGGCCGCCACTGCTCAACAACAAAAGGAAATCTTACCTATCACTGCAATCTTACATGATCAAACCATTCCTTATCTGTGGGCTACCCTACCAAACTGTTGGTGATGCACCAAAACAAAATAAGGCCTATCCTCTCCCCAAAAGAGGGATTCAAGTGGCATCATAACTGGGAATTTCACTAATACCTCTATGCCTTATCCAAAATTGCCCAAACCTCCTGCTAAGGTCCCTGAGCCCTGGACCATAGTGGAAATCACATAACATGACTTCTCCACTATACAAACAAAATAGTGCAGCGCAAATCTTAAAAACTGAAAACTACAAAAGAAAAAGTCAATGCACAAGAATGTAGGAAGTCCACACAGGGGGCTGGAGGAGAGATGCTTCCAGTGTCTAGCCCCTATACCAATAGCACTCAAATGCACTCACCTCATGAGGAGACCCCCTGTATTACCAGTGGGTCACAATGGGCAAAAAAGGAGCAGGAAAGACACTTCATCCAATAACGGTCAGCTGAATAGATAAATGGATGATGTATTCCCAGGTCCCACAACATAAACAGCCATGATCCGATAGTGAATAAGTGTAAGACAAGGAAGACAGATTCAAGTGCAGACTGTATATGGTGTAGAAAACATTTATTGAAAGAAAACACACTTACAAAATAAATAGATAGAGTTCAAGCGCATAAAAACCAAGAATCCACTGAGCGGCAGACTTGCATACAATTGTACCGCTGTCTCATGCCGCATGGTACACAGTAGCAGCAGTGGGTGAGGTCAGATACGGCCGAATCCACCTCCCATACGCGTTATGTCCTACGGGACATCCTCAGCGTGGGTCTTTTCCACTATACCATGTGCTGGAAGATCAATTTATCTTTGCTATTATCCTTCATTCTGATAGGAGCTGGATACATATTCCTAATCCGTACCCCAGTTAAAGAGTGTTTTACACACACAGGTCTAACATTTTTTCTGTATGGATGTATTGGATGATGATGCTCAATGCTAGGGGATTCAAAAGCCCTTTTAAAAGATGAATGCTATGGAAGGATGCTTTATCACAACACTCAGATATGTTGTGTGTCCAAGAGACATACTTTGCTAAGGGTAAAGCCCCCTACGTGTCAACATAAGCTTTTATCCCATACCTTTGCAAATGCAAACACTAAATAAAGCAGTTATGATAGCAGTTTGTAACTCTATTTCCTTTCAATTGCACAATTTAGAGAGTGATCTCCAAGGCCTCTGCATAATACAGAACTAACTACTTCTATAAACAACCATCCCATAGTTTTGATAAATCTCCATGCACCCAATACCCATCAGTAGATGTTTTATAGATCCCTTTTGGACAAACTCCAACCTTACAGTAAGGAGAGTCTGATCTTCTGTGGTGACTTTAAAGAGATTTGAGATTCCAATTTAGATTCTTCTAAGAAACTTCATAAATGGAATACAGCTCTTTCTGCTTTTCTCAGTGCAGAAGAACTCTATGACCCTTGGCGATGCCTTTATGACTCAGAGAGGGACTACAGCTTTTTAAATAAATATTTACTGCAATCTATTTAGGCTGCAAAAATCTGGTTAATCAACATATCAATACTTACCTACTTCAAATATCAGAATCAGATAAAACTGGAATTACAGTGTTTCTTTCAAATGAATGCTGGCTTGGTTACTGATAATGCTGTGAAGCCTTCTCTACAAACCTGGTGCCCAAGAGAAAAAAAAAACATGCTGTGCTACTGTATCTAATATTTTGAATGATATTAGGCAAATTGAAACCAAGAATAAATCCCAGCCCAATGCGAGTGATGATGCCAACCTACTTTGACTTAGGCTCCAACAGAGCTGCCTCCTACATAAAAACCTATGTTTTTACCTGGTACGCAGAGTATATTAAGCCAGTGTACTTTCTAGCCAGGCAGTACAAACGTAAAATTACACAAAACAAAATCCCATACTTAACTGACAACCTTACCTTACTGGCAGCCAAGGAAAAAACTGCTGAACCCCCTAGATATGGCTAACCAATTCAGTCAATGTTATTCACGGCTTTATAACCTGGAACACTCTGATTTAGAGCCAAACCCCAATCCAAACACCATCCAACACTATCATTCCTCTATCCAACTACCCACACTCTTGCCAGAGCAAATCTTAGACCTTTATAGCCCATTTGGTGAATTTGAAATTGTCCACATAATTTCCCACCTTCCTTTGCATAAATATCTGGGCCTCAATGGTTTCAGTAAATTGTACTATAAAATTTTCAGAGATCTTCTGACCCCACACCTCTTAATAGCATTTGACCAAATAACCCTAATAACCATAGGCCTATTTCTATTTTAAATTTGAACAATAAAATGTATGCAAGAATCTTAGTCACACCACTGTCGACATATGCACCCTTGTTGGTACACAATGACCAGTTGGGTTTTGAATCTAGATGGCAGGCCTCTAATGGTACCAGAAGGATAGTGGGCCTTAATCAGCAGGCAGAACAACATAACACTCTTTCTCTGCTCTTGTCACTAGACACAGAGAGGGCATTTGATAGGGGTTTATTTGACCTAACTGATAACTAAATTTGGCTTTCAGGGTAACATCCTAAAAGCAATTCTCAGACTGTACACCACAACATGAAAGTGTGGATGTCAGGCCTTCTCTCTGACCCCTTTGACATCACAAATGGTACCTGAAAGAAGGTTTTTTACCTTCTATGCATGAGGGTAAAAACCTTCTGCGTGTTGCTTCCCCTACAGCCCACCCCCCCCTTGTGCTCACCTGAGCCCCCTCTCGATCCAGCAATGTGCATTGGAGTCTCGGCTGTCCTGGGTCTCTCTCACCTTATTTGCTGAGACACAGTAGTGGGAGCCATTTGCTCCCTATGCTGTCAATCACAGCTAATGAGCCAATGAGGAGAGTGGGGGGGTGGGGCTGAGCTGCGGCTGTCTGTGTCCTATGGACACATAGAAAGGAGCTCAGGAGTAAGCATGCACCAGTGCCCCCACAGCAAGAGGCTTGCTATTGGAGGCACTGGTCAGTGGGGAGGAGCCAGGAGCGCTGGCAGGGGACCTGGGAAGAGGAGGATCGAGGCTGCCCGGTGTAAAACTATTGTATGACATGTTTGTTACTTGAAAACAAAATACTTTTTAGAATCACTTTAAATTATTCTTGTAATTTACTTTGCATTACTTATGATGCACTTTTAAAGAAGCTCCAACACACATCCCATAAGATTCAGTCTACAAGAGCATTTACATTTTATTTCTTGTCCATTCATGTGCGTAAAATGTAATCTATGTTAAAATCTTTAATCTGGGACAAAAACACTCCTGGATTTAGAGCTTTTTTTGAGCAGGACTGGGTGCACCTAACATCCTAACCTACTTCAGAGCCATTGTTCCTGTACAACCATTTTGGTGGTCCCCAGCAAGCACCTTTCTGGTTGCAAATTGAACTAGAGTTGCTCCAAACATCACTGCGGCTACTCCTCAATGCTTTATTGCTATTTCCAAAATCTAAGCATTCATATCTAAGCTCTGTTACAGCAACTATAAAAGTCTGGATTAACATTCCACAATTATACAGAAGCATCCAGAATTTTCTTTTTTAAATACCTATGCTTGCTTCAATGGAAGTTATCACCATAATGACTTTTCACCAAAAAAATTGGGTCAAGGTGGATAATCCTCACGTTGGAGACCTTTTTACAGGAGACATACTCAATCCTTTCTCTGAACTTTGTTCTAACTACAAACTTCCCAGTTCAGATCTCTTTAAATACCTCAAGGTCAGGAATATTCTTTTGACTCGTCTAACACTTGACTCGTCTAACACTTTTTTTCTGTTGGGACTTGCTTAACCACTATGAAAAATTTGTCTCTCAAATCAAGAGAATCTCATTCATCTACAATATACTCTTCTTGCCTGACCTACCAATTAAATCAATATTCATGACCTACTGGGAGAACCTCCTTAACTACACCATCTCTATTTTTCTGTGGCACGCTATGCCCATTGAAATTCTCTAAATGCCTCTCTCACTGGGAATTCTTGCAAAATATATTTCATCAGTGGTAATATACTCACTTCAGGCTCACTCAGAGTAACTGTGATCACTTAAGATCAACACTTATCTCGTATTAATATCTCATACACCGATGACACTCACACTGCACATGGCTTACCTAGGAATAGGCATTCAGGTCATGCCTCATCATATGCAGTCATTCACAACTTATACTTTCATTTCTGCCAGACTAGCTGTTGTGAGACCATGGAAAACCGCACAACCACCTCAACTACAGAATAGAAATGTTATCCCTAACGGCCACCTCCTGCTGGAATTCTCATATGTTAAAGCCTATCTCACATCTTCTAAATGTGAATATTTTTTGTTATTTTGCACTACTTTTTTGCCTATAAGCTCTGGCTTGCTGTTCCTGGGGAAGTTGCCAATTCACAGCATGGCTGATCTTTCTGTTATCAATGCAATGTTTGAAGATGTGATTTTTGGGCCCTATTTTGTGCCCCAGATTTTATTGGAATTTGGCTCGGCCTACTATAGCAATGTCAATCAATTAGAATCATGGCAGATTATCATTGATCAGCTTAAAGTAGCTGTAAACCCTTACAAATACCCAGTGAAGTGATTAGCATCAGATGATAACATAGAAATTAAACACATCTTTCTACATAAGGTGTACCTGTTTTTCTGCAGTCTTCTTGTCCTCTACACCTGTTCAAAGTGCAGAGTTTACACAGGATTTCTCAGCTCTGAAAAGTAGGCAGCAGAGATCTAAAGTTTCACAGTGCAAATCTCTGTGAGGACAGCTCTGAGTCCTGATTGGAGGGAAGGGACACAAACCCTTCACACAGTACATGGAAAACAGGATTACCAGGTAAATAAAAGCAATAGAAGCTGAAAAACAAAAGATAAATTCAGAAATCACACCAAGAAATAGTAAGCAGCTCTATAGTATATTTTTGGTTTTGGGTTTAGATACAATTGATGTTGTTTTAAGAGAAATGAGTTGACAGACAAAATATTGATTTTAATTATTTTTTTTTCTGTTTATGCACAATGTAAGTTATTACTTAATAAATAAAAATGTCATTGCATTATGTTCAAAGCTTATCACTTTACAGTTTTTTTTACAAATGCCTGAAACTTTTTTGCAGTACTGTATATATACACACAGTATGTATAAATACTATATATATATATATATATATATATATATATATATATATATATATATATATATATATATATATATATATATATATATATATATATATATATATATTTATTTATTTATTTATTTATATATATTATGACTAGGCAGCTGAAAAACCGAGAATTTATTACTGGAATACCCTGGGGTCTCTTCTATTTATGTGACGCTTCTACTACTGTACATAAGGATTTCACAGGAATGGACAGTTTCATTCAATTTCATTAGCCTAGATTTATCAAACAAAGCTCAGGCTTAATATACACTATCATCCATTGACACAAATGGGTGTTAAGGGGTGCTATTTCTTGGCAATCACTGATAAATCTGGGACATTCATTCATATTCTGTTCTGCTTGCAAGTATGTCATAAAATAGCTTAAGCAAGCAATACAATCCAGATCTTAATATAATACATTTTATAAGTAATCTCTTTTTATAAGCTACATCTACTTTTATTTATATCATTGTTTTAATGATCTGAGCTCGCTCTTAGTAATAAAATTCCTTATTTAATGTTAGCAAATAATAAAGTATGAAATCTGATTGGATGTTATGGACAAGTTATCTTTCTTGTGGATAACTTCCCCCTCTCCTGTTTTATTAATAACATCCCATTTTTTTTAAATTGACTGCCACAATAACTTGCCTAAGCATGTCTTTCTGGCTTTCTATCTGTCTGTCAATCTATCTAGACCAATGTTTTTCAACCTTTCTTCAGTCAAGGCACCCTTTAAAATTATAGACTATCTCAAGGCACCCTTTAAAATTATGGACAGTCTCGAGGCACCCCATTCTAAAATGTAAAAAACTATTCTAATAGTTTTACATAATGCAGCAACATTCACACATGTAAAGACAATGGTTTGGTGGTGAATTGGCGCAAGAAGAGGTCTCAAAAAAAAAAATATGTCCCCCGTGCCCAAACCATGTACCCTATTCTTATCCCATAGCACCATACATACAGCAACACATATCCGTGACACTTATACACATAATCCCCCCAAAACCCCCCCCCTTCCTTGTCATCTCCATCCCTCCCAGTGAAAAAAACCCCCAAAACAAACCCCCCCCCCCTTTTCAGTTTTCAACTACGGTCCTATTACACTATAGTTTCCCACATGGTCTGTTATTCCCCTCCCCATGCATTTAACCACATCAGTTTGTGTACCCACACACCCCACCTAGTGGCCAAACACCGATATTCCACCTATTGCAGACTTTCAAGCCATGCTTTTTGCCTCCCCTGAGCCACCGTCCTTATCACTGCATAAATGCCCTGTCCAAACATGGTGCATCCACGGCCTGAGGAAGGAGCGCATGCTCCGATAACGCGTCGCCGTAGCATCCCGCATCACCGCCAGGAGTGACTTCAGGATCCCAGGACCCACGAGTGCCAGCGTTCCACCAGTTGACGAGGAGCCCACAGACACCACCCAGGCCATCCCTGTGCACACGGAGGAACCCCCTGCCGCAGAGGCGTAACTAGAACCTTCAGGGCCCCGATGCAAGAAACCATGAAGGGCCCCCAAGACCCCTGGCCGGGGCCCTTCCCTTCAAGCCCGGGGCTCTTCCCACTAATCCTGGGGCTCTTTAATCTCATTGCATGGCCTTTTATTATGGTCCCGCATCAGGATCCTTTCACAAGTTCTGCAGTGGGCCCCCTTCCTGCAATCTTGGGGCCTCCCCACAGTGGTGAAATGCCAGGGCCCGGTCGCAAGTGTGACCTTTGAGATCCTAGAAGTTCACCCACTGGTTTGCTACCGGGCCCCCTGGAGCATGGGGCCCGGTAGCGATTGCAACCCCTGCAACCCCTGTAGTTACGCCCCTGCCCTGCCGCTCTCACCGGGATCCACTGCCTCCACCACCAGGACCCGCTCCAGTGATGCTCCTGATGATCAACATTACTTGACTAACTGCATCTTATTCACCGACTAAATGTGAGTGTAATACTGCTGCACATACTTCAATAAATGTCTTGCTGCACTTAGAAGGCGCTGCGCTGTCTTCCTTCTTGACACATGTAAAGACACCTAACATTAGAGGTGATTTTTTCTTCCAAAGCTAATACACTTTTGCACACTGGTACTGACTATTTTTCTAATGTTTCTCTTCTCCCTCAATTTCTCTTCATCAATCAGCTAATGTGACCTCCGTGCTGAGGGAGATAGGCAAAGAAGGGTCAAACAAGGATGCTGTGGAGAGACAGACATCCTCCTTATCAACTGATTAAATCATAGGTTGTTAGGGTGGCAGTGTGTACAAAGTTTTATTAGTGCATAAAAAATTCTGTGGCTTTGTGTAACTAAAAGGCAGGTTACATTCACTTGCTGGCTTGTATACAATTTTTGATCAATTTTTAGGCATTTTGCCAAGGCACCCCTAACGAAGCTTCAAGGCACCCTAGCCACTAAAGCCCCGGAGGATTTTCCTGCTCAAAGACCAGGGCCTATTTTGCGATTCGGCACTGTGTGACTTTAACGGACAATTGCGCGGTCATGCGATGCTGTACCCACATTAAATTGACGTCCTTTTCTTCCCACAAACAGAGCTTTCTTTTGGTGGTATTTGATCACCTGTGCAATTTTTATTTTTTTGTGCTATAAACAAAAAAAGAGCATCAATTTTGAAAATTTAACAATATTTTTCACATTTTTTTATATGAAATTCCCCAAAAAAATGTAAAAATCTAAATTTTTTTAACTTTTTAGGCCAATTTGTTTTCTGCTACATATTTTTGGTAAAAAAAATCGCAATAAGTGTATTTTGATTGGTTTGCGCAAAAGTTATTGTGTTTACTATCTAAGGGAAAGATTTATGTCATATTTATTGTTTTTTTTTAACTAGAAATGGCGGCGATCTGCGATTTTTTTTTTTTTTTGAGGGACTGCGACTATCCGGCGGACAGATTGGACCCCTGACTAACATTTTTGACACTTTTGGGGGTACCAGTGACATTACTACAGTAATCAGTGCTATACATATGCACTGTTGCTGTAAAAATGACACTGGCAGGAAAGGGGTTAACTTTATTAGTGATCAAGGGGTTAAGTGTGTCCCTAGGGGCGTGATTATAACTGTAAAGGGGCGTGGCTTGTGATGTAACCACAGAGACATACAATCCTACATAGCAGGATCGTATGATCTCTGCAGTTAGATCAGGGAGAATGACAGGCGGCTTTGTTTACATTAGCCACCTGCCTTTCTCCCTCTGCCCCGGAATATTTACCAATAAATATAAACTTTTGCATATAGAGATTAGCAGCTATATTTTTTGTCATTTTTGTTGCGCTTAAAGCCACATTAAAAAACCCTCTCTTTGCCCTAATATGTCATGTTTTAGACCCAAACAGGTACTGTATAACACTGTGCTGCTAAAAATATATTCTAATAAATTAAAGTATGATCATAAAACCCAGAACAGCTGTTCAAACTTACTCTACTATAGGTTTTTAATGCAAATTAAAACTACATTGCACAGTGCTTGTATCAAATATGAGTACTGTTCAATGTGGTTTTAATTTGCATTTAAATTTTACATTCAATGTTTGCAGTCTTCCTGCTGGGTTCATTAAACCTCATTCGATTCAAACTTTGCTTGTTTGACTCATGCCTACAGTGGTTGTAAAGGCAGTTTTTTTTTAAATCTTACTGCATATGGAGTAGGATAAAAAAAAACCTTCTGCATGCAACTCCCCCTGTAGCCCCCTCTTTTATACACTATATTGTCAAAAGTAATGGGAAACCTGCCTTAAAACTCACATGAACATTATTGGCTTCCCTGTCTCAGTCCGTAGGATTCAATATTGAGTTGGCCCACCCTTTGCTGATATAACAGCTTCAACTCTTCTGGGAAGGCTGTCCACAAAGTTTAGGAGTGTGCCTATGGGAATATTTGACCATTCTTCCAGAAGCACATTTGTGAGGTTAGGCAATGATGTTGAAGAAAAAAGGCCCGGCTCACAGTCTGCCCTCACATTCATCCCAAAAGTGTTCTTTCGGGTTGAGGTCAGGACACTGTGCAGGCCAGTCAAGTTCCTCCACCCCAAATTCATCCATCCATGTCTTTATGGATCTTGCTTTGTGCACTGGTTTAAATCATGTAGTGGGGGTGGGGGGGATTATGGTGTGGGGTTGTTTTCAGGGGTTGGGCTTGGCCCCTTAGTTCCAGTGAAGGGAGCTCTTAAGGTATCAGCGTACCAGACATGTTGGACAATTTCATGTTCCCAACATTGTGGGAACAGTTTGGGGTTGGCGCTTCCTGTTACAACATGACTGTGCACCAGTGCACAAAACAAGGTCCGTAAAGGCATGGATGAGCAAGTTTGGGTTAGAGGAATTTGACTGGCCTGCACAGAGTCCTGACCTCAACCCAATAGAACACCTTTGGGAGGAATATGAGCGCAGACTGCGAGCCAGACCTTCTCTCCAACATCAGTGTCTGACCTCACAAATGCGCTCCTGGTTAAAGGGACTAACATTCCCAAAGACACACTCCTAAACCTTGTGGACAGCCTTCTCAGAAGAGTTGAAGCTGTTATAGCTGCAAAGGGTGGGCCAACTCAATATTGAACCCTACGGACTAAGACTGGGATGCCATTAAAGTTCATGTGAGTGTAAAGGCAGGTGTCCCCAATACTTTTGGTAATATAGTGTACATACCTGTGCTCAATCTCAATCCAGCGATGTATAAGAGAGTCAAGACTCTCTCGACTCTCTCACATTGGCTCCGATACAGCAGTGGAAGCTATTTGCTCCCACTGATGTTAATCAGAGCTAATGACAAGAGAGCAGGGGACACGGCTGAGCCCCGCTCTGTTTGTGTCTTATGAAAACACATGGCATGGCTTGCTATGGGGCACAGGGTGGGGGGTGGCGAAGCCAGGAGCTCCAGCGGGGGATCCAAGAAGAAGAGGATCAGGACTACTCTGTGCAAAAGCACTGCTTTGTTAAGCTTTAATATTACTAAAGTGCACATTATTAGTTGATATTTACCAATTTTTCTTATATTTCTAAATCTCCCCCATGGCAGTGCCCACCCACCCATGCACTTTTTTAACAATGGCTTACAAATTTGACCTGAAAACAGGCCAAACAAATAGCAGGATTTGGCTCCCATTGACTTCTATAGAGTTTTGCAATATGTTTCGTGTTCACAAACTTCCTGCTGGGTTCACTGAACCTCCTCCAGTTTGAACTGTGCTTGTTTTGATCATCACTATGTGTATGTTAATATTTTATATTTAGAGTTTGCAGCAAGCAGTTTGAGCTCTTTGCAAGGTATATGTTCTGGGAAGACCTCATACCTGCAGCTGAATGGAGGAAATAAGAGGAGTAAAATTGTCCTGCTCCCCCCTTTACTCTCTAAAATAGTAATTTCTTAACTATTTGATTAGCAAAGTCTACCAGACAGCAGGATAGTCATGCTAGGCTTTATTTTTAGGAAGCTCAGTATGTTTTTCAAATAGAATGTCATGAATGTGCCTTTGTAAAGTAAATAATTTACAAAAAAAATTAAAACACTTTTTTAAACATCAATTTAAACATTTTAAAATAAAAGGTAAATAACCTAATTTATTATAGTTTGCTTTGAAAAAAGATAGTTTGTATATTATAAAAAAAGATTTTAATGCAATAAGTGTTAAAAGAAATATCATATGAAAAATTATGTGGAAATTAAAACTGTATAACTACTTAACCTTAAAATAATCAAAGAAAGCATAGAAATATACAGCATTTTATATGTCATGTGTGTTTGACAGTGATATATTTTATACAGTGGGTTGGTATGTCATAGTTTAATTTTATAAAATGATAAATAGAGAGTACTATTTAATTAAATCTTGGTAACCTACCTGATCGAATTACAGACCTGAGCTTGGGTAACAATCTTTTAATGAAAGAAGAAATGTATATATATTTTTAAACAATTGATTGTTTAGCAATTTTAAGATGACTTTGAATCATATTTGGTTCAGCTAGTTGTTGTAATATGCCTTAATGACTGCACAATATTCAGCTAGCAATTGTTTTATGTGGCTTACTTTGCTGTGTTTTATAAAGTTGATTACTTACACACAGTGGGAAAGATGCTATTTTTTAAATAAAATTTATGTTATAAGTAATAGGCCTTTACCAAAAAAAAAAAAAAAAAGATATCATTTGTAGAGATGTTGTGAACATAACATTTTCCGTTCGCGAACGCTTCTTCCGCAAATGTTCATGAACGGGCGAACCGCCATAGACTTCAATAGGCAGGCGAATTTTAAAACCCACAGGGACTCTTTCTGGCCACAATAGTGATGGAAAAGTTGTTTCAAGGGAACTATCACCTGGACTGTGGCATGCCAGAGGGGGATCCATGGCAAAACTCCCATGGAAAATTACGTAGTTGACGCAGAGTCGGGTTTTAATCCATAAAGGACATAAATCACCTAACATTCCTAAATTATTTGGATTAACGTGCTTTAAAACATCCAGTGTATGTATACGATCAGGTATGATGTTGTATCGATCATGTAGTGTAAGGGTTACGCCCGCTTCACAGTGACAGACCAAACTCCCCGTTTAAGGCACCGCAAACAACCGCAAACAGTCCATTTGCACAACCGCAAACTCCCCATTTGCACAAGGTTGCATACCAAGCTAGCCATGTCCCGTTCCTTGTCCTCACTGACGTCATTGAAGATCTCTTCCTCCACCCAGCCACGTACAACACCAAGGGTCCCCAAAAGGTGACAACAAGCCCCCTGGGACGCCCGCTGTGGTTGGTCTTCCACCTCCTCAGAGCCACCTTCCTCCTCTGACTCCTCTTCTTCAGACTCCTCTCTCTGCGTTGCCGCAGGTCCAGCAATCGACGATGACAAGGCTGCTTCTGGTGGTGAGGGTGACCACAACTCTTCCTCTTCTTCATGCTCATCTACGGCCTGTTCATCTACAGCACTCTTCGCAGGGCACGCTCCAGAAAAAATGCATATGGGATGAGGTCGATGATGTTACCTTGGGTTTGACTGACCAGGTTTGTCACCTCCGCAAAAGGACGCATGAGCCTACAGCCATTGTGCATGAGCGTTCAGTAACACGGCCAAAAAATACCCAGCTCCGCAGAGGCTGACCTCCTTTTTTTTTAAATTAAAAAAAATCTGTTCTTACCAGTTTAATCTCTGTTTTGTCCCCTATCAGGGGCCGGTGTATGGAATAGATTTTAGGAACCGGGAGATGGAAAAAGATGGTTGGTCGGTCCTCTTACTTCCAATTTGGGGCACTGCACATGTGCGCTGTGCAATGTACTGTGCCATCCTATATGAGTGGTGTGTTAAGTATTACTATTCTTATCAGTTTAATCCCTGTTACGTCCCCTATCAGGGGCCGGTGTATGGAATAGATTTTAGGAATCGGGAAATGGAAAAAGATGGTTGGTCGGTCCTCTTACTTCCAATTTGGGGCACTGCGCGTGTGCCGTGCAATGTACTGTGCCATCCTATATGAGTGGTGTGTTAAGTAGTAATATTATTATCAGTTTAACCCCTGTTACGTCCCCACGGCAACTGCAATTATATTACAGAGGAAAAATTAAATGAATTTTTTATCTGCAAGGTGTTGTGCCACCCTATATGAGTGGTGGGCAGTGGGCACAGTACAGTCTGTGGACCTGACACTCACTGGCAGGCAACTGCAATTATATTACAGAGGAAAAATTAATTGAATTTTTTTATCTGAAAGGTGCTGTGCCACCCTATATGAGTGGTAGGCAGTGGGCACAGTACAGTCTGTGGACCTGACACTCACTGGCAGGCAACTGCAATTATATTACAGAGGAAAAATTAAATGAATTTTTTATCTGCAAGGTGTTGTGCCACCCTATATGAGTGGTGGGCAGTGGGCACAGTACAGTCTGTGGACCTGACACTCACTGGCAGGCAACTGCAATTATATTACAGAGGAAAAATTAAATTAATTTTTTATTTGCAAAGTGCTGTGCCACCCTATATGAGTGGTGGGCAGTGGGCACAGTACAGTCTGTGGACCTGACACTCACTGACAGGCAACTGTAATTATATTACAGAGGAAAAATGTAATTAATTTTTTATCTGTGAGGTGCTGTGCCACCCTATATGAGTGGTGAGAAGTGGGCACAGTACAGACTGTGGACCTGACATTGGCAGGCAACTGCAATTATATTACAGAGGAAAAATTAAATGCATTTTTTTATCTGCAAGGTGCTGCAAGTGTTTTCAGCTGCTTTTACCATATTCACATTCACGTCATTTTATTTAATCACTTATTTTTATCGCAGGATCTTTTTGGATTTGTATTAGTGTGGTGCTTTCGACAAAATCCTGATGTGCAGGCTATATAATTTTTGTCGTCTGTAATACAACGTCCGATTTTCGTCTGATTAGTAGAGATTTCGACGGAAAAAAATCTTAAGAGCAAGACTAGGCATGCTCAGAGACGAAAGAACACATACAAACAATCCAACACATGACATCACTTCTGAAGTAGAATTCTGTCGTACGGGAAAATTCGTATGAAAATAACCTCTTCACTTTCCACATCAGACTAGCATGCCACAAAAAATGGACGACAAATCGTTCGATAATCTGATCGTGTGTACGGGGCTTAACACTGCAGCTTCAGAATGAATCTAAGATGGATTCAGTCCTTGCTTTTTTATAGGAGATGGGAGGGTCTGGGAGGGAGGGTATGCTGATTGGCTGGAATGTGTCTGCTGACTGTGAGGTACAGGGTCAAAGTTTGCTCAATGATGATGTATAGGGAGCGGACCGAACATCGCATGTGTTCGCCCGCTGCGGCGAACGCGAACAAGTGATGTTCGCCAGGAACTGTTCGCCGGCAAATAGTTCGGGACATCCGTAATCATTTTTAAAATACAGATATTCCCTTCTGATAAGCTCAGCTTATGTAAAATTCTCTCTGATTTTGCAAAAACTACTGTAAATTCTTTAGTATTTACAATCCTTAAAATATAATAGCTGGTAAACCAATTTTTGTTATTGGGAATCTTACTGCTAAAACTGGAGCTTGCAAAATCTGGTGCAGCTGTACACAGAAACCAACCAGCTTCAAACCTTAATTGAATAAGCTGAAGTTAGAAGCTTATTGGCTAACATGCACAGCTGCACCAGATTTAGCAATCTCCAGTTTTACTAAATCAACACCAAAGATTGTACATGCATAGCAGCTCTAAGCCAATATACAGTATGTTCATGTGTTTTAGCTGCAGTAGTGGTTTGTTCTAATATTGTGAAATAAATCTGTAACTGCTGCTATCAAAGGACATATTAAAGCATAAGTGCAGTGCAGCATATACATCACCTAGGGCTCCTGGCAGTGAAGACATTGAATAATGCAAGTATAAGGAGCAAATAGATTTTTTATTCTCACTCTTTGCAATTTATGTGTAGGCAAACGTAGGGTGAAAGTACATAGAGCAAGGGGGCGTGGCTTGCGCGCGTGCTGAATGGACGCTTGAGCTGAGAGCTCTCTGTACCCGGCCGAATCTTTCCCCAGCATACCCGAAGCACAGCGGCCCCTGATACTCGGCACATACCGGACTCTCTGACGGAGCACATCGGGATGATGATTAACCGCAAAAGGAAGGATGAGCGTGGCCCGAAAAAGCTCACGGCCTTCTTCTTTCCCCAGCAGCTTCCCCCTGAGAGGATCCAAGATGGCGCCGCGGCGCGCCATGACGGCGGGAGTCCTGCGGCCTACACAGATCTCCCTGATGCGGCTCCAGCGACATCGCCTGAGGACTCCACATCGCTACCCCCCATGCCGGATTCATCGCCTGCTACGCCGGTGACTGGTAGCCCAGCGAAGTCACGGATGCGCATGGACCCTATTAACCCTTCCGGGATTGCTGTGAGTACCTCCTTTGCCTCTATGCATACTATGTCTGCACTTCAATCTTCTATTGCTGCGTTCCCCACTACTGGCCAGCCTGTGCTGGACACTATAATGAAGAATATGCTAATGACTTTCCAATCCTCTCTTATGGCTAATCTTACCAGCATAATGGACAGATTTGCAGGTGAAATGAGGCACATGGGCAGCAGGGTGTCACACATTGAGCATGGTATGCAGGAGTGTGCTGAAACTGTGAATGACCTTGTTGATGCTTATCAGGAGCAGAGGGAGGACACGGATTGGATTAAATCCAAGATAGCGGATTTAGAAGATCGTTCGCGCCGCAACAACATCAAGTTGCGCGGCATACCTGAATCAGTGCAGCCGAACGATCTTCTCCAACATGCATCCACCCTTTTCACTACCCTGGTCCCAGAGCTGGCTCCCATTGAATTGACTATTGACAGGATACACAGAATCCCTAAACCCCGCCACCTAGAAGATTCTGTGCCCAGAGATGTGCTTTTACGCATGCACTTTTATCCTGCCAAGGAAAAAATCCTTAAAGTCTCCAGGCAGCTGGGAACGCTACCTGATCCGTATGCAGAAGTGCAACTCTACGCCGACTTGTCTCAGCATACACTGCAACAACGGAGGCAACTGAAAACCCTCACAAAGGCTCTCTTCAATCATAAGATTATGTATAAGTGGCGCCATCCGGCGACTTTACTTGTCACTCACAATGGGATCCCGCACACCATATCCACCATAGAGGGAGGGATGCGCCTCCTCCACTCCTGGGGTATCATTCCGGATCCCCCGAGGAACTTTCATGATGGCTCCCAACATGCTTCCTCAGCTCGCTCAAGAGCTCATCAGGGACAAGGACGCCAAAATCATCGTCCATGACATGCTGTGCTTCCTTAACTCCTCATCCACTAGCCCGGCCGGGCTACAGTTCTTTCTTTATTGTGTTACAGTAACTGGTTTCTCCACACCAGTGAAAGTCCCCTATCTCTTGGTCAGTAGGCCTTTTCGCAGGATACTCCTACTGCCTCTCCTAGCCTAGTTTGAGCAACCTCGGTTGGTTGCCCACCAAGAGGAATATTTCATAATTGTTGTTCTTTTTATTGTTTACTTTTATTTTTGGAATACTTTACATTTAGTGCCTTCTCAAGTCATCGGCAGTGAATCTCGGAACTAGCGACAGCAGCTGAACTCTCCTGCCTTTCTGGACACCCTTCTACACCTGGAATCCTCCCTAGTAGAGCAAGTTCAGATATAAGCCACCTGCCATTGGGACTTCAGGTACTGTTTTCATCTCCTTTGTCATACCCCTTCCTTCAATCACTCTCTTCTTCTAGGCATGTCTCTCAATGTTCTTTCTCTGAACGCCAGAGGCCTCAACCACCCAGCAAAAAGGTCCTCATTATGGAAATCGGCTCTCTCCTTTCAGAGTGACATAATATGTGTGCAGGAAACGCATTTTTCCCAATCCGCAACCCCCAAATGCTCTCATACCCACTTTCCCCACATTTATCTGGCGTCAGGCAAGAAAAAGCGTAAAGGGGTTATGATAGCCATCAACCAGTCCTTGTCATACAAACTGCATGACGCTATTACTGACCCAAAAGGTCGTTACATCATCCTCCGGTGCATTATCGACAATCGCAACCTCACGCTGGTTAATATCTATGCGCCTAATACTCACCAGATGGCCTTTATCCGATCGATTGTGGACAAAGCTAAATCCCTCCAATGGGGATATTTACTTATGTGCGGTGACTTTAATTTGGCTCCTGACAGTGCTATAGATACATCTGCCTCTCCTAAGAAGCACAATTCTTCCCTGTCTAAGTTTTTGTGGGAATCTGACATGTATGACGCGTGGAGGTGTTGTCATGCAGGGGAGAGGGATTACTCTTACCTTTCCCCTCGTCACGGCACCTACTCGCGTATTGACCTGTGTATTACTGACAAACATCTTTTGGATCATATATCATCTATCGAGCTACACACTGCCACCTGGTCGGATCACTCCCCCTTGCGCATCTCGATTGCCTTAGGTGATCCTAAGTTGCCCACATTCGTGTGGAAGCTGCCTAGCTACCTTTTAAACAACCAGGGCTACGTGGCGGAGATCCAGAAACAACTAGAATGCTTTATTACTGAAAATGCTTTACCGGATATTGACCCGGTGACAGTGTGGAACGCTCATAAAGCTGTATTACGTGGTTTGTTCTTACAGTTGGGCGCTAGGGAACGGAAAAGGAGAACGCAGCATATGGATACTCTTACCAACAAACTAGCGTCCCTGGAGGCACAAAATAAGACAGACCCTTCCCCAGTCCTCCAAGCTCATATTTTTGCGACTAGACAGGAACTTCGGACTTTCTTGCTGGAGAAATACAGTTTCTCCCTCAAGAAATGGAAAGCCAACACTTACGCTACTAGCGATAAAGCCACCAAGGCTATGGCCCTTCGAATTAAAGGTCAGCGGATCAAATCCAAAATCCCTTGCATGACTCATCCCACGACAAAAGAGAAATTGCTTAAACCTACACTTATAGCCAATGCTTTCAGTTCTTACTACGAATCCCTTTATAACCTTAAAGCAGATCCCTTGACCTTTCAACCGACCCCTGCGGATATTGACGACTTTCTCGCACAAATTGAACTCCCTTCCCTGACACCCCAATATATTGACTCTTTAAACAGACCCTTTTCCGACTTAGAAATCAAGACTGCTATAGCTTCACTTCCCAACATGAAATCACCTGGACCGGACGGATATTCGGCGGACTATTATAAGAAATTCTGTGACACCTTGACCCCCCTATTACGAACTGTGTTCAATTCTGCTGCCTCCTCCTCATCCTTCCCGAAGGAAATGTTGAGTGCATTGATTGTAACTCTACCTAAGCCTGGGAAGGAACCTGATCAGCCTCAAAATTTTAGACCCATTTCCCTATTAAATATAGATGTGAAGATTTATGCCAAAGTTATAGCCGCCAGACTAGTGGACCTTCTTCCCCAAATTATACATAAAGATCAGTCTGGTTTCACTAAAGGACGGCAAACGTCGGACGCAACAAGACGTGTGATTAACGCTATTCATCATGTGGGCCTCAGTGGGACGCCTTCTCTGCTCCTTTCTTTGGATGCAGAGAAGGCGTTCGATAGGGTCCACTGGGGGTTCCTATCGGCCGTCCTTCAAAAATTCGGTTTTCGCGGATTTATTCACGATGCCATTATGGCATTATACTCCACGCCCTCAGCTGTAGTCCGTACAACGGAAGCTATTTCTACTTCGTTTAATATCACTAATGGCACTCGGCAGGGATATCCACTCTCCCCCCTAATATTTAACATGATTATGGAAACTTTAGCCACACACATCCGCTCTAATCCCAAAATATCTGGTATACATATGGGTGATCAACACCATAAAATCAGTCTTTTCGCGGATGATGTGATACTTATGGTATCTGAACCAGCTACGTCCCTCCCGGAAATTCAAAGGATTCTTCAGTGGTTTGGTAAAGTCTCCTTTTACAAAGTCAATGAGTCCAAGTCCAACATACTGGGTATTGGCATCAATGCCACAATGCGTAACTTATTACAACACCAATTCCCGTATGCGTGGACAGATCAAAGCATTTCTTATCTTGGCGTGCAACTGACTGCATCTACAAAAAAGTTGTTTCACCACAATTTCCTATTGGCTCGCACTAAATTGCAGGACAATCTCAAGCATGTGGCTTCCTTTGAATTCTCCTGGATGGGTCGTTTAGCCGCGTTTAAAATGATGTATTTTCCCCAACTACTGTACCTTTTTCGTGCCCTTCCGATCCCCCTCCCAAAGTCTTATCTTAGCTCCCTTCAGTCTCTAATCTCCAAATACATATGGCAAAACAAAAAACCTAGATGTGCTCATGCTAAACTGATTAAACATCGGATGGCGGGGGGGGCGGGATACGTGGACGTCTCTGACTATTACTTGGCATCAGTATTGGCTCCACTGCAAGATTGGTTCAGGGAATCCCCTAATACATTGTGGAGTGCGATGGAGGCCACATACTGCACCAGACAGAAATTATCTGATTGGTTGCTGGCGACTACCCTAGGCACCAAATTGCCCTCCTTTCTCCCTCCGTTCATGACTGCTGCAGCTAGGGCGTGGAGAACCCTGGTAACGCAAGATAATTCAGCTTCTAAATGTACCCCACTCAATATTCCGCTGTTGACATTACACTCGCTTATACCCCACATTGACGTTTCTGCTTGGCTAATTAAAGGCGTTACCCATCTTGGGGACTTATATGAAGGCCCCAAACTGATTCCGTTTAGCACACTACAAGCGAAATTCGACCTTCCCAGATCCGCTGTATTCACACATCTTCGGGTGTCACACTTCCTTGATTCCGTGCACTCCGGGCCCGTGACTGTTCCTTCCCAGGCTTGGCAGTTCCTGTCAGATTCAAGGCACTCTAACCAGAAAGGAATAACGGTCTTTTACAATCTTCTCCAGGGTAAGACTTTCTTCTCCAAGTCCGTTCCCCACGTTCAATGGGAAAGGGATATTGGTCAAGAATTTACTGACAAGCAATGGAGCAGGGCTATCCGCTCCATCTATTTGGCTACCAGTTGTGTCAAACCGTGGGAGTTACACATAAAGTTTTCCCTCAGGTGGTATCTCACGCCTTCCAGGATTTGCAAGTTCGACCCCCAAAACGACGGTAAATGTTGGCGTATGTGTGGACACGACGGTACACTTTTTCATGTCTTATGGAGCTGTCCGAAACTTGCCCGTTACTGGACCCAGGTCTTTGATTTATTGGAAGAAATCTTACACTGTCGACTTACAATCAAACCTGGTCTTGCACTGCTGAATCTAGAGATTGAGCAGATTCCTACCCCCTACAGAAACGTTACGACTCACATTCTTCTAGCAGCCAGACTATCTGTAACACGCGCTTGGAAACAACCTGAACCGCCAAATTTTAAGGGAGTCATTGACCTTGTCAATACTCATCACACATTTGAAAGCTCACTTTCCCTCAAGAATCATACTAGGGCTGCTGTTGCAGCTCGTTGGAAACCGTGGTGTGACTGGATGGAGCATTTGTCACCAAGTTCTGGTTTACTATAAATACCTACCTTGACTTGTTTCCTACAGTACTTTGAGAGGATAGGAGCGACCACCCAATTACACTCCTCGCACCTGGGCACAGTTTAGTTCCCGTTAGGGGTGCTCAGGGGCGAGGAGCTATGCTAAGCTTTGCCTAGTATATTGGAGGCTACTGTGAATGCTCTAGAGGTATGTCCTCATGGGCTCTAATACAACGTGTATGACAAAGGTGTACAAATTTTTACGGTGTTCAGAAAGGCGAGGAACCCTGTATACTGTTTATGCATTGTCTAATTGATCCAGAATGTTGTTGCTATTTCATGCTGTCTCTACCTAGCTCCTTTTACTTAAGTTGAACGTATACCCATTCAATGCCACTGACTTACACAATACTCTATTACTGTTGCAAGTGTTATGACCGTTGATATCTCTGTACCATCTCTATTATTTTATTTACATTGGTGTTTGTACCCCTGCTATGAGTACGAAGGTGGTAGCTTGTACGCTACTTGTTTTGTTTTGTATTGTTTTTAAAAATTCAATAAAAATAAGTTGAAAAAAAAAAAAAGTACATAGAGCAATGTTCACACTGGTAAGGAAGTGTGATGACTGCTCTCAAGGTACAGGGAAATAAACAATAATGGAAATCATTTACTAAATAGAGAGGATGTTCATTTTGCTTAGTGAATGAAGTTAAATTGTATTTATTCATCCAATCCTGTATAAGGCAAAGTATTTGCCAATGATTGGGTCTTCAGAGTAAATAAAGTTTCTTCTTATTCACTAAGGTCAGCCATAGATGGAGCATTTTTCTTTTGGTTGCAGGACAGAAAATTACTTGATTACCCCATCAACACAGGCAATGTTGACAGGAGAATCCCTTCCGTGGAGCCATTGTGCTCTTCTGTTGAACTGGCAGAGATTTGAACTGTCTATGGCTGCCTTAAGCTGAGTGAACAACCTTTAAAGGAAACCTACCCTTATGTGTTTTGAAAATATAGTAAGTGTCAGTGGAAGAGATATCCAAAATGTTCCAAAAAGTTGTACTGGATGCTGTGTTATTCCTATGTTGCATGCAGTTTCATCACTTGTTCTTTGTGGTTTGACTGCAATGCTCTTTGGTGATTAATTCTACCGTGGTGCTGTAAGGGCTCTTGTGGATTTGGTATTTATGTTTTGGAAGATCTGCAAGTTATATACAGTTAGGTTTTAGGTAGTTCCCGTTTATAAAAATGTTATCCACGTAACCCATTTTCCAGAACATACATTTTTAACAATGCTGTGTCAAGTTGGTTTTATAAGTCTTGTATATGGGAGGTATTCTGATTTATTGTAAAGATTGTAAAATCTAGCTTCTATAATGCATATGCATATGCTTTGAAAACTTATTTTCGAATCTCTGTAGTGACACGTTTAGTTTTTTTCCAAACTCTGGTGTAATAAAGAAGTAAAACTTGCTAATATAATAGGGTCCTCAGAGTATTTGGGAGCTTGAAGAATTTGAGTTTTTATTGTTTCCATAAGCAGAATGGGTATCAATGAAGAATTAGTGATAGGGTAATTACGACATATACTGTAGATTCTTCATCAGAGGGAACAGGAAAACAACATTTCTCCCCTTGATGATTAGGAGTCTAGTGCTGCATTATTTAGAGAAGCTTCTTTCCTCTACGCTTTATGCATGTTTACATGAGTACTGCAGTATACCCTATGATTGGCTCTATGCAGCACCTGTGCTTCCCAGGTGCTGAAAACACACATTTTACTATGTGTGTGTTAACATATTTTTAATTATTATTTATATTTATCTACGCTATGTTTTACTCTTTTTTTCACTTTTCTCCCGATCTGATTAAGGGAGATCCGATGCAGAGTTCCAAAGGCAGATTAGTAGCAGTAGCACTGATTTCAGTCAAAATAAGCATGTAAGCGGTGACCTTTTTAACCATCAGTATACTTAGACTTTATGTTTATCTCCAATAGTAAGTGCACAGTAATTAACATGTCATCAGTCTTTATTGTATTTCAAGATTAAAATCATTTTTGTTATATACACATTATGAAAAGCATTTAATCTCATGTGTACAAGGTCAAAAAATGATAACATCAACCTATCTCAAAAAAATCCTGCTTTGAATGTTGAAATGGTTGGCGAGAAAAGGGTCAACATGTTTCACAGGACACCCTGCTTCCTAAGGACCTCTCAGACCTCTTTCCGGTATACATATGCCAATAGTATATTATTTAAAGATAAAGATAGACAAGATGTTGAATTATTTTCAAATCATCATAAGCAATGTCAATAATGATATACAATTACAAAGGGAATAAGTTCAACAGGACACAAGCATAGAAAACGAGGAAGAGACTAGAGCTTGTTGTGTTGGTTTAAAATATTTGTGTCACCTCAGAAAAAAACTCATCAAGGTCATCCACATAAAATGGGGTAGTACTGTATTCCAAAATCAAGCCCTGGGAGGCCTGTGGGGAAGAGAGGGAACCACAAGAACAGCATGTACTGTATATGGAATATTGCAGATTCAAGGAGCTAATGCAAGAACAACAGAAACAATTAGAATTAAAGATGTCATTGTAATCATAAATGGCATATAAAAGAGGAAAAGGGGAAAGTATAGATTACCAAAGTACTAATAATTACCTCCAACCGGTATTATAGAATGATTATGGACCAGTGAAAAAAAAAAATTACTGATATAAAGGCAGCTGTGTATCTCTATGAAAAATATCTTAAAATAAATAAAACATTTCCTTTAACATAGAGTTAAAAAATAACCAAAAGTACCACAGCTAATTAAAGGGAAATAAACTTAACAAACCATTGCCTCTGTAGTGAGATCCCCTTACCTAACCATAGAATTTGACAGCAACACGCCCTGTGTCCATGTGTTGAAATAAATCTCAAATGCCAAGTAGGAGTTGCCCTTATATGCTGCTATACAGTCCCACCCACCCCAGAGGCCACCCATCCGTCCCAGGTGACAGGACACAGAAGCCGATCAAAAAAAGCCCAGGCTGTGTGGACAGCCTCCTCCCCAGTCCTCACCTAATAGGCCACCAAATGTAGGGCTCTGGGGAGTGGTAGGATGTCAACACCATATCTTGTTTCCAGAAAATTAATGCATCTATTCTGACACATGATATGCTGGATCGGAAAACAGTGCGCCTCCGGATGCTGCATCCAAATAATGCCACCAGCAGGACCCAGTATCAGAAAGCATGCAACAAGGATACCGATTGTATCCAAACAGGAAAAGGGGTAACAAGGCGGAATTGGGAACATGGACCGCCAGGGCTTATAAAGGAAGAACACAGCACATAAAAAAGTACATATATATATATCTATATTTATATGTAGAAATATATATATACGCAACCAGCCAGCAATAGATTACTATAGCAATAATTAGCTGCTGTATGGAAAGCAAAGCTATGACAGCTTTACCTAATTCGCCATAAGAGGTAGTGGGAGTGAAGGAGTGGTCTGTGAAAGCATCAGGAGCTTAGGAGCTGAACATTTCAGCTCCTGGCCTTAGTGCTGGATACCAGCTGTCACAGACAGCTAGTGATTCCAGTGTTTGCCCCCCACCAGGACCCATGGAAGCCATCAATTCCCACCACCATTTTAAAATGGCACTTGGATAAATAGCAGCTATCCCAGTGACATTTTAAAACTGAACTGAAATGTATAATGAGAAACTTAGAGTTGTTTGTACTGCACACACATTTAATCAATCATAAAAACACATATGCATTTTGTGTTTAGTGGAAAAAAAACACAATAACATTGGTATTCTGTACTGCCCTGCAGAATATTTCAACACTAGAACAATGCAGGATGTAAATAATTGTAATCTCAGGTACCATACTTTTTATTGTGATGAAAATAATAATAATATCATAATTATAACAAAAAACAATAGGAGAGAAGTCTTGTTTACATTTGTCGTTGGGGAGTGGTAAAAACATGCCTCATTTAGTGGGTAGTACCACCCACCATACATGACCCATTTAAGTCAATAGGGCAATATCGAAACTGCACAACAACGACATGTTTGGCTTCAATTTGTAAGTGTATCTAAATTTGCTAGTACAACTTAAGAAGTCCCCTGTGCTCATTCATCCAGAGTGAGGGCACTCTAATACAGGAGATGTTTTACTGACCCAATCACCAGGTGAAAACAGAGAGGGAAAGAGTCTAAAAAAAGAAAACGAATGCAGCCACCACATATAAGGATTGCTAAGCTACAATATATTACATTTTTTTTTTTGGCTTAATTCTGCTTTAAGCCCTGTCCTGGGAGTGACAGATAAGGGTGTCCAGAATACTTATAATGAACCCAGGGCTCTCCTTTTATTATACAGTATCACAACCCCCCCTTTCCCCATTACCTACTTAACTTTAGCACTGATCAGCATTTCAGCTCCATTCAAAAACCCCTAGCTCCACACTATAGTTTGAGCATTAAACCAACCCATTATGAGTTGAAGGCAACCACTTAATTGTTGTGCATTCACATTGTTTTCTCCACCTCCTGGCAGCTCCCTCTGCTGACTCCACCTTCTAGGGGAAGTCACTGTTCATGCTTTGTTCTATAAGTCAGCCCCCTGCACATTCCTTCAGGCATCATGCTTCCAGTAATTGCCAGCAAAGTCACCACCTCCCTCCCAGGCACATTACAACCTCTCCTTACGCACTCCTACTGCCTCCAGTGGTGGAACCCCTCGGGACCTCTCGTGGAACTCCAGGTGAGAAACCTTAAACTAGAGTAAAAGCTATTCAGTAGCCTGTACCTGTGATTGTAAAATGATTCCTGCAATGTATTACAGCTTCCAGTATTCTGCCTAGTTTCTTATGTTTTACCATTATAATGTATTGTAATGGTAAAACATAACCTTCCACGGGGAAAAAACATAACATTCCACGGGACCTCTCGTGGAACTCCAGGTGAGAAACCTTAAACTAGAGTAAAAGCTATTCAGTAGCCTGTACCTGTGATTGTAAAATGATTCCTGACAATGGATTACAGCTTCCAGTATTCTGCCTAGTTTCTTATGTTTTACCATTATAATGTATTGTCTTTTTGCTGCTAGTCATATGTTGCTAGTGGAGTAATCCCAAACTAAAAATGCAGCTGTCATGTAAGGACAGATAGTTGTTACAACAGGTACTGGTCATTACTAGAGTTGAGCGGACACCTGGATGTCCGTGTTCGGCGGGTTCGGCCGAACTTGAAAAAAAAGTCCGGGTCCGTGTCCCGGACTTTTTTTGAACTTTACCCGGACACCGAACCCCATTGAAGTCAATGGGGACCCGAACTTTCAGGCACTAAAATGGCTCTAAAACACCAATGGAAAGGGCTAGAGTGCTGCAAATGACAGAAAAATGTAGTTAAGAGCATGGCAAGTGCTCTTAAAAAAAATTCCCCTTTAAATTAATTTTTGAATAGCAGATTAGAACAGCAATCTGTAGAGAAATATAGCTGAACGCTGCACACAACAGACTGATAAAAATAGATTTTTTTCTCCCTCCTCCTCAGTGGGCTCAAGTGAGGGCAAAAAGATTGTTCACTGCACAACCCCCCACACAGCAAAATTGATGTAGACTGTCCCTGCCTAATCTCCAGCCTGGCCCTAATATGCTCAATAAGATCGTTCACTGCACCACCCCCCATACAGCAAAATCGATGTAGAAGACTGACCCTGCCTAATCTCCAGCCTCGCCCTAAAATGCTCTAATAACTTTCCCTGCCTGCACTCCGACCTGTCCCTGCATTCTTTTCGGACACAATTTTTCACAGAATCACTGTCTGTCCCTAATCAGCAGCCAGCACGTATGATGTGTGCTCTGTCCCTAAACTACAGCAGAATGACGCGGCGCTGGGGCTCTCAAACTTATAAAGACATGGTCACATGCTTCAGATGGCCAATCTCAGCTACTAATACATTAGTAGGTATGGTTGTGATGGCGCACACCAGTTAAACGCTTGTTGATTGGCTGTTGAAAGCCCGCCATTAAAAGCGCGCCATTACATACAAAACAGGAAATAAAATGACCGAACACGGATTTTAAACCTGAACATACAGTAAAGTTTTCCAGTCCGTGTTCGGGTA
This sequence comes from Pelophylax lessonae, assembly GCF_965119305.1. NCBI lineage: Eukaryota > Metazoa > Chordata > Amphibia > Anura > Ranidae > Pelophylax > Pelophylax lessonae. The sequence continues at coordinate 434,990,918 of NC_138769.1, forward strand.
ACAAAAATCCAATTATTCGGTACGAACACGAATAATACAGTCCGTGTTCGCGCAACACTAGTCATTACTGTATTTTGCCAGGTTTAAAAAGTATATGTCAAGGATCACGAAACAGGAATGAAATTTGAGGCTCAACAATCCATATTTATTTTAAAAAAGAATAGCGCACACATGCACATGCACTATTCTTTTTTAATATACATGTCGCTTGGTTCATAGCTGCACCAGCTTAACCGCCCTGGCGGTATGATTCTTTTGGATTTTAGGTGCTGAAAGTGGTACCATTATTTTGCATGTAATTCTTGTGAATGAGCAGCCCAAACCAACTGTATACATTTATTATATATATATATATATATATATATTATATACATATTATATATATATATATATATATATATATATATATATATATATACAGTTGATTTGGGCTGCTCATTCACAAGAATTATGTATATATATATATATATATATATATATACGTATATATATATATATATATATATATATATATATATATACATATATTTACATAAAAAGTACAGTAAAACTGCAGGAAAGGGCACTGGGGGGCAATGTAATGTGATTTTATTTTATTTTGCACGGTATCAGTGTGTTTGGTGTGTTTTACATTCGAATTTGCCGCCGGTTCCACCCCCCGGCGGACGTCACGTCGTCGGAGACGGAAGCCGGGGCTCGCAGACGATCGGGAGGAAGCTCCGCCGCTGCATACCGCCCGCATTCTTCGCTGGATCCCGGAGAAATGGTAAGTAAAACCTCTTCCAGCATCCAGCGATCTTCCTAGCGCTACCCCGAGTGTGACTCGGGGTTACCGATTTTGGCTCTAAAATCTTACCCCGAGTCACACTCGGGAATACCGCTAGGAAGGTTAAGATATACATGTTCAGGGTTTGCTCCCCCAATTTTTTGCTTGTTTATTATGTATTCGGTCTGACCAGACTTCTGAGGTTGAGCACCCCACCCCCCACACACACCTGTACTCTATCAGTGTCCACTATCAAGTAGATATAGGAGGAGTCCCTTGTAGTGCATGAGCACATCTCTCCCAGCAAGGAGTGTTGTCTCCAAGGGTTAGAGAGGCTGCATTCACCCCTTTTTTATGGATAGTGTAGGACCCACTGACAATGGGGTATTTTGACGTAGTGGTGGGCTTGAGCACGATATGGCCATAAGGTGGGACCAAATCCCCATTTTTATTTATGGATTGTCTCCATATTTGATAGTCAATTCTTTTGCATGTGTGCGCTATTCTTTTTTAATATACATGTCGCTTGGTTCATAGCTGCACCGGCTTTAGATTTACATGTTCAGGGTTTGCTCCCCCAATTTTTTGCTTGTTTATTATTTTATAATCCATATTTATTCACAACATTCAACATGATCACAGAACACATTCTTCATCTGTGTAGTCCTTAGGATTAGAACACTACAAAATCTATACCTAGCATATCTCTTTTAGAATCACCCCTCAGCACACACACATTACCCCCCCCCCCCCCGCCAGTCATTTACATTCTACATAAAAATCCCCCTGCAAGGAGAACAGTATTCTTTTAGAAGTCAAAGCAATAATCACAAACCAGGCACTCCTGGGATGCCTGTAGGATGGAGGGATAGAAGTAAGCCTGTGAGGCTCCCCAGCGGTTGTACTGCTGTTAGCCAACTAATGGCTCGGTAAAGAGATTCGCACCCAGGGCAGCCATAGGAAAAAATCCAGTCCAGAAGTCAAAGCAATAATCACAAATC